>NC_136659.1:25964987-27281237 GCF_903797595.1 Erithacus rubecula
GGCCTGGGAGGCTGAGTAATAGCTTTTCTCCTCAGAGTCTAAATGAGAACAAACAGTCAGACAGAGACAAACAATCTTGCTCCAGCTGAAAGAGGGATTATTACTGCTTCCAAGAGGAAGGACCCTCCAGTAAATCCAAAGATTCAGCAAGGATCACAGAGCAGGACCTAGGTCACTTGGTGATCTTTGTGGGTCCCTTCCAACTCAGGATATTCTATGACTGACAGCAATTGTTTACTGTGTTACATCATACAGTCTTCAGCAGGGCTCTGTTTACTTCTCCTGCTCTCCTACACATCACCTAACCCTGCTGTGCAGCATTTACCAGCTGCAGCCCCAGATCCCCAGAGGGGGCTGCACACCAGCAGGGTGAATATCTGCACACAGCACAGTAAATGCCATCAAATGCACGTGTCTGTGCATTGCACTGCTCCAGGCTGGCTGCAGAATGACATCTGTGTGACACAGTGCCAGTGCTGCACAACCATTTGAGAAGCTTGAATGAAGACAAAGCACAGATGTTTTCCAAAATCCTTCAGGACATTCTGATGGTTACCAACAGCTGGGCAGGCTTTCCCATGGTAACATCACAGCAGACAGTCATGCAGAAGTAAAGGAAGAGCTGGGGTCTGAGCTGAGCTGCCAGCATTCCAGCAAGTAATGTTATTTCAGTAAGGAGCACAAATGCAGATGCTGTTTCTGAGCAGAGCAAAATCTTTCCCCATGAATTCTTTACATGGAGCTTGAGTTTTCTAACATCTCTCCCATAATAAATGAAGTTATTAGTGGGATTTTTCAGTGGGGTGCTGCAGTCAGGGTCCCTCTGGGAAGCCTAGGGAGGGGAACCCTTTGTGTGTGCATTAAAGTCACAGGTGCTGCAGCAGCAAAGCCTTTCTGTAAATGCTAATCTTGTTTTCTCACACCCTGCCTCTCCATCACAAAGACAAAGGCTTGCCAAGATCAGTGTGTTTGCTGAAACGAACCAAGACCTCCAAAAACTTCCTGCCAGTCACACAATATCAGAGGAACAAAGTGGCCCCTCTCAAGCAGGGCTTCAGCATTCTGAGAAATGCACCGTGCTTTGCCAGATATTTTGAATTAGTTTGTTTCAAGAGGTGTGTAGAGGAAGGAGGGGCAGGTACTAAAGGGGTTGGCCCTGTGCTCGAAGAGATGTAATTAAAGAGTGAAAGACAAATTACCTGTCAGTGCCACATATTAACACAATATATATTCAAAAACTCAGAGGTTTCACCAAGAGCAAAAAAACCAAATGTGCTTGAGGCAATACAAACCTGTATTGTCACATTACCACAGCTTCTTTCCCACTAAGAAAAAAAACATCATAGTGAGTCAGAGCAGAAGAAAGCCTTTGGGTTTGGTTTTGGGGTTTTTTTGTAATTAGTCCTGCCTTGCAAACAGACAAAAATAGGAGATTGGCTGGAGTTGTGGGAGAATAACACCAGGGAACTCAGAGCTAAAGACTGCACCTGAAAGTCACTCTTTCTATGCTTTTCTTTCCTCCTCTTCAACTGCTATCAGGCTCTATACACAGCATCTTAATACAAATATTCATTCAATATTGATACAAATATTTATTCAGCCTAGAACCTGGGAGTCCTCCATCACAGGCAGTGTTCTCACTGGGGTCAGTGCTGTGGAAATGTGGAAGCACAAACTAGTTCCTGACCACATTAGAGGTAAAAGCTATCAACATGGAAAACTCTATAGGTCCATCCCAGTTCCTATGGAGCAGTCAGAAATAACCTGTGTTCCTTATCTCTGGTCCATGAGATCCATAGGCAGAGCACATAGGTCCAGCCAGCAGAGTTGATTTTCTGGCCACACCATGTGTCTGAGGTCTGTTCCACTGTCCAAAGTGCTTCTACTCTCTCTTTTAATTGAGAAAAATGCAGGGAGCGCCTCAGGCTCCCTTTGTACCAACCTGCACAGCAATTCAGTTACAGTTTAACTTCTGCTTGAAAATGAGGTCAAGAGGTGAAGCCCACAAGTCAAGGAGAAGTCCTCCAGCAAGCATTCAGTCACTGGGTGCACCACATAAAATCAGCTATGGCATCTCTAAGCACAGCCTTATGATTCATCACGTGCACAAGCCTTTGCAGTCTGGTGAAGACAGCTATTGTCCCTGGAAATACCAGCTAAACTGGGCAAGAATGTGATTTGTTGTATTCATGAGGTGCTTTCTCCTGCCAGATGTGGTACTGGGAGCACAAATTGTCACCCACAAGAAGCCAAACTGGCACATCTTGCAGGGATCTGTATGCCCTCAGCTCAAAGTCATCACTTGTTTCACTCTGCCAAGGATTTTGGGACTCTAAAAACCTCCTAAGGCATCCAAAATACAACTTTACAGACTGTGACATCCCTCTCTGTGTTCTCTACAATCAGGGAAAGCCCTGTTGCCTTTCACAAGTCTCAGAATATCTCATTCACTCTGAAAAGCACAGCAGACCTCAGAGAGCTCAGACAGAGGCACCTGCTGTTGGCTTGTTGAGGGGGAAAAGCACCAGGAGTGACATTTGCTAGAGCAGGGCACTGCCCAGAGGAAAGCACAGCACCCACTACACTGCAAGAGACCTGGCTACAAGTGGAGCAAGCAGATGTGGCAGCACTTCCACAGGGTTCCATCCAGCAAGGGACATGTGCTGTCCTTGCTCAGATGACAAGGGGACAACAAAAATGCTGCAGCTGTGAGTCAAGGCTTCATCTTTTATCTGATCTCACACTTCTGTCAGTCAGTATCTTAACACAATCTCAAGCTTTTCTTGGTAAACATTTCCACAGAGCAGCAGTGGTATGAGCTAACTCTTTCCATTTGCCCTTTGTATTTCCCAGGGTTGCAGGCAATTTCCCATTCAGCGAGGCTGAAGAGGCTCCCCTGGGGATATCACCAGGCACAGCATGTTTTTCTCTCTCTCCCTTCCCCTGTGGTGATGTTCTGCCCTGTCCTTCCCACCCCTCAGCCCAGTTAGACAAGCCAGTCAGTCTCCAGTCTGCCCCTGCACATCTCCTCCCAGCATTTACCATGACACAAGAGAAGTGCATCTCTCCAGGAAAACTCTGCCTGACCCACACTTGCCCATGAATCCTTCTCAGAACACATTTTCCAAGCTGGGTGGAAGTAATGTCTGGAGAGGCTGACCTGGAACAGAGGCTAGACAGTGCTAAAGGAATAAAGTAGGTATTTAATAAAAGGCCTTCAAAGGATGCACCTTGGGCAGTACAAGAGCCCAGCCATGGCTCTACCCAAGATAAACACACAATAGATGACTGGTCATGAGTTTTCACCCCTTTTATAAGTGTTGGTCCATTTACATATTGGGGTTAATTGTCCAGTTACAGCTTCAAGTTGTGAAGTAACATCCTCCCAGATTGTTCTCCTCAACTCACTGCTGTTTGTACTTTTTGAGCCTGAAGCTACAAAGGTACCCTTGGTTCTCGGGCTGGAAAAGGATTGCTCTGTCTAACTAAACTGAGAAGAGAACTTGCTAACACTTTATATGAAGTTCAGAGTTATATACCAATGCAGTACAGAATCTGGAAAATATGAAAGCTAAACCTTGAGGCACCCGAGATATTTCAGTAGGTTTACAATTCTCATGTGGCCTTCACCCACAAGATTGCAGAATGAGCCAACAATCCTTTGTACTTCCTGGGATCCATGGAAAAAAAAATGCAGATTTGACAATTATATCTGGATTTTTTACAAGATATTTCTGCATCTTTGAAGAACTATTAAACTTGGGAATTAGCTGTCAATCTAAATAACATTTAACTGGAAGATTTTTTTTCTCCACCCATCTCCAAACATCTGGGCAGATCTTCAGATGATGTAAATCCATGTATCTGTGCTCAGTTACTCCAACTGAGAATCTGGCACATCTTACAGTTCTTCCACTATTAAAAACACATTCTCTTTTTATGTAAGCACAAATATTTATGATATTCTTTGCACAACTTTGGGCTTTTTTGGGTAGAGATTATTGTGCCCCAAAGAGATGGGTAAGTAAAATGACTGCAGCACTCAAGCTTTATTCAATCCCTGGGTTCTCTGTTTCTTCTGATTCTTGTTTGCATCATTGTTTTAATGATGTGAAGGGTACATGACAAAATCCATGTATGGAAAAGGAACTGATGAAAGACCAAAAGCTGTTTACAGATGAAATGCAAAGTACTTAGTGGAGTTAATACCAGCAGAGCCAAATAAGGCCAGTTGAGTTACATGGGTGCCATTCTTGAGTGGAGAAGCAGATTTTGTGCATTTCTAAATCTTATGTGCCAGGTCACTGCACTGGAATATATCCACAACCATTGCACTAATGGTTATAAATAAATAAATAAATGGCTCATTTACATCAGAGCATGAACTGGCCACTTATCTATATATGGAAATGTATTCACCTCCCTGAGATTACCCCACAAATTTGTCTTTAGACTTAGACCAGATGAAATTGAATTTAAAAGCTCTGTGTCACTATAACAGAGTTGCTCAAAGGATAAAATCCAAACTCTAACAATCTTTTGCAGCATCCCTGCCCTGTAGTCATGCAGGAAGCTGGGGAAATCTTTCTTCCCCAGCTGTGAACCTCTCCATCAGAAAATTTTTCTCCTGACTTTCACTGCTTTGTACATTATTTGGTGGCTGTCCCTTGAATACAAGGGCAGACTTGCTTGATGACTTCTGCATCTTGACTGCAGTACATCACTGCTTTTCACAATGGTTGCTGAAACAGCTGCATGTTAACTACTACATAAATCTCCTATTTCCCCCAAACTCAGACAGTTTGGAATCTTCTTCTGTGTGACTATAGAGTTTTTCCTTCCCATCAGTCACACTAGATAAGTTATTAAAAACAGTGCTTTTAATAAATCCCAGAAAGCTATGTATTTCCTGTACATGCCTGGCCAGCAAAAAAGGCTCCTTTTCAGCAGAGCCACATGCAAACCTTCCATCATCTGCCAGGAAAACTATACCTGTACTCAAAGCATCAGAAGGGAGTGAACTAAAATAAGAACCTGTGCATATTTCCTTTACCAACCAACCTCCAGCTGCTTCAGAAAATTTTCTAGGAATGAGATTTCTACGCATTTTAAAGCCCACAGGATTCCTCTGTCAGCATTAGAAAAAAATTTTATTGCAAAACCCCTCTCCATCTTGTCTTGTCTGCCTACAGAATGAGCTGGCTGAGACACACAGTTTACTTGGTTTGTCACAACATCTGGAAGTCATAGTGACACATCCAAGCAAGGGAGAGACCAGCAAGTTATGGACAGAGTGAATGTGTCTGGCAGAGCCTCTCCAGACACCACAGCACCATGAGGGGACAAAGGGAGCCCAAGAGGGAAATGCAGGTGCAAGAAAAGAGTAATACAGGTACACTCATCATGATGTCAAAGATCCTGACTTCAATTTGCTTTCAGAAGGAGAGAAGAAAGTTCATGCTGATCAATATGCACATTTCTGTGCAGGAGGTTAAGGGAGATATAGAGAAATGCTGTTAGGAACAATTAGAGAGGTAATAACTCCTAAACTTTGTTTTTAACTCATCAATTGAGTTAAAGAATGGTCCTCTCAGCTGGCAGACTTTACTGCCCTAGTAGTTATGATTGCCCTGAAATTGCTGGTGAAAGCATCATTGCAAATAAAGCTCTGTTTGTACATGGCATTTCTTCCATAGGTGCTACCAGCTGTCAGAATTTTTAAATTTTCACACTGCCTCTTTTCCCAGCTCAGCATCACACCATGTGAGATGCTGCAACTTAAGCATCATCATAATGCACCACAGCACCAGCATGAAATGCAGTTCTCACTTGATTTTATCTATATTACATCTTTTAAGTAAATCTAAATCTAAATTAGGCAATCTATATCACAATCTTTTTGCTCTTCCCTTACCCATCAACACTGTAACCCTGTTGTAGGAGGCTACTGCATTTGTCAGGGCTGATTTGTCCTTAATGAAGCCACGTTGGCTGCCACTAATCACCTCCTTATTTTCCATGTGCCTTAGCCTAGTTTCCTGGTGGATCTGCTCCATGATTTGAGCCAGGAACAGAGGTGAATCTCACTGGCCTGTAGTTCCTTGGGCCTTCCTTTTTTTCATTTTTAAAAGATGGGGATTCTATTTCCCCTTTTCCAGTCAGTGGGAATGTCACCAAACTGCCATGACATCTCAAATAAGATGGACAGTGACTTAGCCACTCCATGCACCAATTCCCTCAGAATGTGCAGATGTGTCTACTCAGGTCCCTGGGACTCGTTCACCTTAAGTCACTAGAGTGAGGCACTAGATTGATTTTAGGGCATTTGTATTCTGGCTAAATGTATTTTAGGGTTCAAGTTATTTATCAACAGCTTTTAGGGTACTGGAGACAAAATTTATCTCAAGTGATGACATTTTTGGGATTAAGGACCAGATCCTGCCCCTGAAATGCCATCTCTGAATTAGACTGGAAAGCAGCACTTGGATGGGGGAGCAGTCATCCCCTGTGCAGAATTTCCTTGGAAAATGCACATTAAAGTGTTTGATTTACATGCAAAGTTATTTCTCCATACAGCTGTGGTCACAGAAAAGCAAAGTACCTTGTTTGTGTAGGTCTTACAGGGAGCTAATTGTTTACAAAGAGTCCACATCAGCTCCTGGCAGCTCGACAGGCAGTCTGTCTGCAGCACAGACAAGTGGCACTGTTCATCTGCTGATTCCATATTTTGCCAAGACAACTCTGTTCTAGTAGAGAATAGTTCTAATTTTCCATACCCAGAGGAAGCAAGGAGCTGTTGTAAAGGCAGATCTGGGCCCCAGCCCATGGCCCAAATTGCAAACTGTAGAAATTTCAGAGGCATCTCTCCATGGCACTTACCCGTGTCTGGTTATTGCACTGAATTGAATTCAAGTTGCATTTCAGGAGCCCACCTGAAGTTGAATGAGTGTGAGAAACTCAGCCTATATACTAAAAAACTCAAAGAGTATGTACCACATAAAATAAAATCAATTATTTTGGTCAGATGAGTTTTGATTTGGCCCAAATTGCTGTAGAGCTTTGTAGCAAACACTGTAGTTTACAACACTGAAACACCATGCAGGTATTTAATTTGTTTTTACCCCTGGCTGTTATCATCCCTCTGGAGCTGGCTCAGGCAGAACCAGGTCAGTTGGTTCCAGTCTAACCCATCACAGGGAGAGGAAGAAGGAGGGACCACTTATTTGCACTGCTAAGCAAAGCCAATCTTTCTATCACCATCTGCCCCTGCTCTTTTGCTAGGTGACTTAAAAAAAAAAAACTAAAAAGAAAAAAATCCATACCCCACCCAGCCTGCCTCCACTACATAGCTGCCCTAATCAAAGGTTAAAAATGAACTGGGGCCAATGAGATGGAAATAGAGAATAAACATGCAGAAGCATCTGAGATTTACTACTCAGATAGGACTATTTTCCATAGGATTTGACTAAGAATTCCTGGCAGAGGAATGGAAGGCAAATCTCTGTCCTCTGAATGGAATGGGGATTTTCAGGTCTTTCTCTGGCTGAGTAAGTGCAGGCATGTGCAGCTTTCTGTGGATGTGAGCAGAGGTAAATACCACGTTCAGCAGTAAAAGGTTCAACATAAGCTTGCTGCTTTCAGAGGTTCTGAGATTTAAACAAAGCTCATGAAGGCAGCAGGAGCCTTCATTGACTCAAACACCTGATCCCAAAGCCTAGGGAAGCAGCATGTTACCTAGGTGTGGATGATCTGCTCATTCTGAGAGTTTTCACTGAAATTCAATACAAATTGTACAATAAATGTTGCAATAATTAGGGACAAAAAGTGCAAATTTCCCTTACTGCCCTTCATTTCAGCTAAACAAGTCCAGACCTGGTCAAATTCCAGTTCTGTAACTCAGATCCTCAGGAGATCTCTCTCTGCAGTCATAGACACATGTATGTGGCTCCCAGTATAAGCCAAACCCATTTTTATGCAAGAAGAGTTATCCCAGTCTGGGAACATCATACACCCCCACCTGGCACATCACACAGACAGGACATCCTAATTAAACCCCATATAATTAACTGTGCTTCTCATGCCCCTCCAGGCACCTGAGGGGGATCTCTGCAAGGTGCTGTGCTAGGAGATGTGGATGCATCCATCTGCTCCAGGCCAGTGTGGGTACCTCCAAACACCCTGCCTGGCACAGACTGATCTCCTTCCCTTCAAAGAGAACAGGCATCCTTTGATTCAGCCAGCCATGTGCACTATAAAATATTTCCTTGTAGCACAAGAGACCAAGTCCTCAGCTGATATTGACTTGTATTAATGGTATTACCAGTAACTGGTATTGGCTGGTGAGAACCAGGAATGTCATCCATTTATCCAAACAAGTTCAGTTTATTCCTTGGGACTGCATCATGCTTGGCAATATCCTCCCTGTTCTATATGGGCTCTCAACCAGCAGGACCCATGTTGGATGGAGGAGATTTCCAGCCAGAGCATTGTTAGGAGTTTGGGATTTGGAGGTGGCTCAGCAAGTGAAACATCCCACATGACTTCAGTTCACAGCAGTGGTCAAAAGCAGAGCTGTGCACACTGGCTGTGCCTGAGAAAATCCAGAACAAACAGCAAACAAGCCAGACCTTGCTGAGATCAGCAAAGGGAGGCTGTGGCTCAGCCTTTCACAGTGCTCTTACTGTGTGCCCATCTCAGTGTGTCAAGTACAGAGAGAGTGAGAAGGAGAAACTTCTTGAATGTTTTTGGTTGAGCCATGAACCACTTGTTATCTCCTTCCCTCAACATATCTAAATATCTATATATATATCTAAATTCTTAATATGGTTGATCCTATCAAATTGTTCAATGAGGTAAAGAAACTTCGTATTTTCATTACACTGCTGCATTACAGATCCAAAATATCATCCTGAAAGCATTTGAAATCCTAATTCTTATCAGTCCACCCAAATTTCTATTTAGGAACCTAAATATCATTGTGGAGTTTCATCCAAATTGACTATTTTTTTTTCAGACCTGCTAAGTCAAACATGGAACTAAATATCCCTTTGAGTCTACTTGCAGATGTGTTATCCCTCAGTCGTGGTGGATCCATCTAGCTTCAGTGAGTCATGAAGGGAAAAACACAGGAAGCAAATTCCATGTTCCCACATCTGGATTCCTGCACAAAGTTACTCACCTGCAGAAAGCTTAATTTGGATTTTCCTGGAGATGTGTTTCCATCCAAGTGCCCTGCAAACTGAGCTGAAGAACAAGCTGCTGCCCCTCCCCTGCCCATCTGCCATCCCAAGCATGCAGCAAATCCCTCTCTTGCTCCTGGCATTTGCACCAAGCCAAGGTGAAGGCAGGGGCAGAATTCTGCTTTTGCCCCACCTCTGCACACACACAGCAAACTCCATGAATGCCATTAGCACACACTCTCCCTTTCCACCATGCTTTGACTG
This sequence comes from Erithacus rubecula, assembly GCF_903797595.1. Lineage (NCBI taxonomy): Eukaryota > Metazoa > Chordata > Aves > Passeriformes > Muscicapidae > Erithacus > Erithacus rubecula. The sequence continues at coordinate 25,974,431 of NC_136659.1, forward strand.
AATATTGGGAATTGTCTAAATGCAAGACAACTACTTGAACCTAATACCAACAAACACACCCAGGGGTTATTGAACACCAGCATGGACATAAGACACCTACAACAAACACCACACCTTCACTAATCCTTTGGACCTTCAGCTTCTGTTCAGCTCTGTGTCCTCAGACATCATTGTGCTGCTCTGTAGTGTGTTTACACTGAAGTTAGGAGCTTTTGTCCTTATCAGTGTGCTGTGCTAAATAGTCTTCTTGCAACTGCTTTTTTTTTGCAATGTTTGTAACAGAAATTCAATATTCACAGGCATTATGAAAGCAAATGTGAGTGAAAACAATGATCCAAGAAGCACTATGGCTACAAGCTACTGTAAGTAAGCAATGACCTGAAAAACCTCTTTCAATTTTAGTGTAAATATTCTAATCTGCATGAATAGGTAAGTCTTTATATTCCACACTCAGCAACATTTTGGGTGAAACTAGGGCAGGGAGAATATGGTCACACACCCTTGAGGTGCATTACCTAATCTACCACACCTATCCCATGCTCACCCAAAATATTTATCTATCCATAATGCCTACTTTTTACTGAGATTGCAAGCTTTGGGATAGAGATCAGCCTTTTGTTCCACCACAGTGTTTTCTCTGCTGACAGCCCAGCAGCTCTTTCTGCATGGTTAGGGATCCTGACAGAAGGAAAAAAGCCCTTCAGTGATGTCAAGGTATCTAATAAAGGAAGTCAGTATCACAGCTCCTGGCTGACAGAGGGGGAAAGCTGAGAAGGAGAGGTCATGGTTTGAAAGAGCAGGTTTGAGCTCCTGCCTGCTCTGCTGTGCTTGCCTGCAGAAAACCCAGCTGGCTGTGCCTGGGGGCACTGCAATCAGCTGCTGTGTGTGCCTGGGGGTGAGATCAGCCTGCCCTGGATGATGCCTCAGGCACAGGTCACTGGATGCTTGTACAGCAAATGGGGATGGCCTCGAGGCACATTGCCAAACAGAGCTCAGACACCCCACAGGAGAGGGACTGCAGGTTCCTCTTCTGCCTATATCCTTCAGTTTTCTAGTCCATAAGCATTTCAAACATCCCCCACTAATTTAGATAATTTTTCTTCTTTACTGATATCCAAACTGAGGATAATAATTCTTCAGCAGCAAAGAGGTGGGTCAGAGTATCCAGCATGTGTGATAGTGACATTTTCATCAATACCCTGAGTGACATACTGAGTGCAAAGCAGGGGGGGTGGGTGCTAGGAAGGCAAGGATAATTTGCAGAAGGTTCTCTAGTTCTCTGTTAAGCCAGTCCTCAAGATATGGAGCAATAGGGTTTAGAAGAACAAGTAGGATGTACCAAAAAGCCTTTTCCTTGTTTTGTAAAGATATCAGGCCTAACACTGTTGAATGATGGCAAAATACTGGACCATAGAATAACACATTCTGAGTGCTGAAAAGGGCAAGGACATCTGCAAAAGGTGAAGTCTGGTATTTAAACATCAGAAGTTATGATTTAGGTGTTGTGATAGGAATTCTAGCATGACAGAGGCAGTCAGAGGCAGTACTTGCTTCAGCTTCAGCTTCAAGCAATGTTCTTTAGATAAGTGTCTGTTGGATATGCTCAAAGAATTGCTCTAATCATAATGACTATGGATTTTTTGTGCAGACTTTGAAAGCACATAAAAAGTCAGATTTAACCAGACTTCAGTCCCACCTGTGCTAGTGCATAGAACAAAGGCATCAGTGCTACTAAGAAACTAATGCTAAGGCAAAGCAGCTATTTCACACAAGTTGCAGGTCCTGTTTCCTCAATATAAGGTGCTAGAAATGTGCCTATAATAACATTAATGTCAGATGTGGTACAGGACTTGAAAGTTCATTTGGTGTGAACACCTATTTATAGGTCCTCTCCTTGGATAAATCACACTGAACAAGAAGTCCTAATCACCCACCCCAAATCAGATGTTCCTCACCTGGCTACAACCCCATGATAGTTCTTTCCCACACTAAATTCATCAAACTGCTAGTGATTCACCCACTACTGGAACTGGTAAAAGTCAAGGGCAGAAATTACTCTGACTCAATTCAATACCCAAGAAAATCAAAGAAGAAAATCCTAGGTTGGAGGGACAGTTTTCAGGACAAAATTCACTTAATTAGAATGAAACCAGCTGAGTTTCACTGTAAGAAATTAGTCTTTTTGCTGCTTCACCAGTGTTACCCTTCATTATTTCATCCACAAAGATGACAGCCTTTTATATAATTTTCAGTGAATCTCAAAGGATTGGGTTAAACAATCCAAAACTTAAAACGCATTTCCCAGCTATTTGACCTTCTGAAGTCTGCAAGGTCTGGTACCAAATACTTACTCATTTACATTTCCAGCCAAAAGCAGAAGTGTAAAAACTCACACAGATGAAAAAAAAAAAAAAAAAAAGGTGGGGAAGGGCATGCCTTGGTCAACTAGAACAGATTGTATAGAGCTGCAGAAGTCAACAGCCACCATTCCTTCCTATGTGACAGTCAAAGTGAGATTTGTACACTTGAAGGCATGGGTGTAACTACTACCAAAGGGCTTTTCCAATTAATTTCTGCCCCAACTTTTTTTACAAGACAGCTCTAGCCTTTCTGGAAATTGCTCACAAATTTCTTCAAGGATTCCATTGGGAGATGAGGTTTTCTAGGCTAAGATTCAACCCAAAAGGTTTTAATTTTAGCCAAATTGATTTGACTGCTTTTGAGTAGTGAAGGAATGGAAGAAAATACTTGTCCCATATGTTCCAGACAGAGGAGCACATTTGCTGAGAAGAAAGAATCCTTGAGGAGACCAAGGGGGAGAGGGGGCAAATATCTCTAAAGGATAAAAATATTCCCAGACACAACACTACCATGAGCTCAGCCCTAACCCTGCGTCAAAGAACACAGCAGCCATGGCATTTGTGTTTACACCAGCTGAGCATCTGGCCCATAGGAATGGAGAAGAAAGCTTTCCATTAAAACCTTGGATGGGATACATCAGAATCTAAACGACATGGCAAAAGCCTCATATGTAAATCTCCCTTCCTGTTATTTCTCAAGACCAAAACACAGTGTATTCCAGCACATGGAGAAGATGATCTGCTGCAAGCCTTGGGGGTTTTTGTCTTGGTTTTTGGTCAAAACAAGATGAGTTTGTGAGTAAGTCATCTCTGCTCAGACCTTCAGCAAGGGCCAGGGCCTCCAGGGGTCTGGGCTCATGAGCCCCAAGGGTTCATTAATGGCTCTGTGCTCCTGGCAGAGCAGCTGCTGAACCTCTCTGAATCAGACCAAACCTCCCACATTTGACCTCTTGCCTCTTGGCTAAAGTGAGGCAATATGAAGCCCAGGAAGAAAATGAAAAAAGTCAGTGGCGAACAGAACTCAAGATCAGAGTGGCCCCAATATTAGCAGTTCCAATATGAGGGAAAGAAAGACAAACCTTAGAACTGTCAACTTCTTGCCCTGACTGTGGAAGCCCATAGATCTACACCAACAATTTGATCTATATAAAACAACTGTGGTGCTACCTTAGGCAGAATTCATAAGGCTTGAAGCATGTCCTGTTAATAAGAGTGCCAGGTTCTCACCAGAACTCAGCTGCACAGCATGAAGCCTAGAAATTCAAAAACAAGGTTTGTCTCTTAACTTACCCTCAATAGAGCCTCTAAAGTTTGCAGATTCTTGGTGTCATAAGTCAAGTCCAAGACGTTCCAGTTTCCTCAGCTTCCAAAGAGATGCTCATCAAGAAATCATCATGAAACTGGATAAAGAGAACCTGGAGTCATGAGCAGCACACTCACTTTTATTTAATAATAACATAATTATATTAGTAGTTGTGTTCTCAGTACTTCATCAGGATTGCCAGATGCTATGCATAAACCTCTGCCTTAAAGAGTTTGCAATTTTTAAATATAAGCAGCAAACACAGGAGGAACTAGGTGAGGCTATAAGCAGAAATATATATAATTCAACATCAATTTGCAGTGTGCAAATCTATAGGTATGCTAATTAGTGCCTGTGCATTAACTTCATCTGTGCTGCCCCTTGGCTGTTGCCAGTCTACTGGTGCTTTACATTAGTATTTATTACAGACATAGACATTGAAGGAAAAAATACCTGGTTTTGTTCTCTGTTTCTTACAGTCCCATTTGAAAGCCTGCCATTGAGCTCTGCTGGACACAGGCTCCTTGTAAGTGCATGAGAGCAGCTGAAGGACATCGAGGATGCTCATAAGCTTTTGATAGGGCACAGGTGAGAGGCAGGTAATGAAGGGGAAAAAGAGTAAACATGGTCTGAAAGGCAAAACTCTCCACTTGGTACAGACAAAGAGAGATAACAACGAAAAAGAAATACAGATATCTACAACAATATCATCAATCAGCAGATTTTCTTAGTGGTTATCTAGTGTCCATACCTTTAGCATGAAAAAATGAAAGCTTGAAGAAGGCTGAGAAGGAAGAGAAAAATGAGAAAAAGATGGGAGAGAACTTTCAACATAATTAAAACAATAAAAATATTGACATAGGTTATATATGTGTAGCAGAAAAGAGTCATATAAACAAACAGTAGTCATTTAATAGCCAGGAGGATGGTGGGAGACCAATGGGGTGGTATCTTAAATCCCAGGAAAATTTAATAGAAGCTGGTCCATGATGATGAATAACCCATTTATAGTCCATGCTGTGGATACCTGGAGACATGAGTGTCTGTAGGAAGACAAGTCTATTCTAGAAATTTCTCCAGTGCAACTCCCCTAGGATGAGGACACACGTGCAGACAGCTCACAAGAGCCCTCATGCTGGGACAGGTTAGCCTGGGTGATACAACTCATCCAAACAAAAGCCTTTTTTACCTTCTTGATTTTTACACAGGAACTTTTGCCAGCACAGCTGCACTGGATTTGAACATATCTAACTACTGTGGTCCACAGCCTTGGCAGGATCTTAAAAAATACACCTGAGGTCCCAACACTGCAACAGGTTGGCAATGTGACATTCTAAGAAAGGTTTCCTGTATTGCAACCTGCTATTGTCAAATCTCAGTGATTAAAGACGACTCACACCCCCTAAGAGCAGTATGTTTAGGTTAAACATGATAGGGTTTTGAAAACATGTTAGCTAATAAAACATTGGGCTTCTTTTTTAACTGCCTTTTGTTTAGGGTTGTCAGTTGTGCAGGCTAGAACTTTGATTAGAGAGATAAAGGTGATTTTTTTCATTGTGGGAACTACAGCCAGAGCCAGGTGAGTAGGATGAGTTCATTGTATCCCCAGAGCATCACTGCAGTGTGAGCCCATGGCAGCAGCCACAGTCTGCTCAACAAGCCACCCCTCCAGTCCTGCCCCTGGTGGGGACAGTGCCATGGGCCACACAAGGCACTGACCCTGAGTCTCAGTGTGGCACAGCCCTCTTTCCCAATCAATTAGAGAGCTCCTGTGCCTGGCCCAATGACTCTAGTGAGGACACTGAGCTCCTTATGGGCCTTGGCTCCTTACAGGACCCTGAAAGAACTTAGTCATGTATCTTTGTGTCCAAGGTTCCTGTCCCTGAAGGGGGACACTAATCCCACGTGGGACTCCACTTGTCTCAGCTATTCAGAGCACCTGAATAGTGTGCAGAAGAGGTGAGAGCTGCAAACACAATGCACTCATGGTTATATACTATCTTTCATTTAATTCAACAGTATACTTAATTTTGGTCCAGAATAAGCACATTGACTTGAAGACAAGCACTGAGGTGTGATGGGCAGTACTTTTCCATTTCCAAAGTTCTCAGCTCCTGTGAGACAGAAGTTGTCTCCACATCAAAATCAGCTGCCCTGAAGAAAAACAAGACAGTTCTGTGGCATTGCTACAGGCTCTGCGATATAGGCTGGTGAGGAAGTGTTGGAGAAGATGAAATGACTCCCAAGTTTAAACATTAGGAATACAGCAACCAGGAAAAGATATCACATGAAAAGCAAGCCCCAAGCTGGAGAAAAATATCTAACTTGCTGCAGCACTGCAGTAACTGTGATTCTGAGGACAAATCCTCTGAGGACCTTAAAAGTCTCTGGAAGAAACTGGTTACCTTGAAGTTTTGTGAGTTAAAATAAAAGAGAAATGGAGCCCATAAATGGTTCCACTTACTTGATGATGGGGCACACTCATCCCTACCCTTCATCTCCTGTACCACCAGCATCAATGAACTTCTAAGACCAATCCTGATATCCAGCCAAGATGTGGAGAAAATTCCTGGTTTGGATTTCAAGACTTGGCCAGAAGGGAGCAGGAGAGTCCTGCACAATGCACACACTGGGCACAGTGCTGTCCTGCACAGAGCCTGGCTTTGCTCTGTGTGTGCAGCCAGGCTCCCAACAGATACAACAGCTGCAAACCCACCAACATCAACTCAGCCTAGGAAATCAGAGCTTTGCAGTTCTCTGCATGTGCAGGTTGTATGCCTGTAGTCACACCAGCCCATGAAGACACTGTAAGTTGTCCATTTTCTTCCCCACTGAAGATAAACTTTCAGTTTATATATACATGTATACCCGAGGACTTCAACCCTATATAAAAAGAACACTAACCAAGTCCAGTTTCACATACTTTTAGGAAAGTGGAACTGTATATATGCAAATTGGAAGGTCAAGTTAAGACCAAATCTCCCCTGCTGACTTGGATATCTTGGTTCCTGTAATAAAATTGCAGTCAAGAATTGAAAATTCAAGTCATAACTGAGCACTGGAAAAAGGATGGCAGAAGGAATCTGTTTCAAATAATTTCTAGTTAGGAACAATATTTCAGGACAGGTTTCACAACAAGACAGAACAGTAAACACAGAAAACCAAGGTTTTGCTTTGTGTAGAAGTTTCCTAGACAGCAGTTCAGGAGGCTCCATCCTGGACACAAGGCTCCAGTTGCTGTCTGGCACACAATTACAGAAGCAGTCCTGTAGCAAGTTTTACAACTAGTTTCTTGGAAAATCACCATTAGTAAAACATTCAATGTAAATATGCCAGTCTTTAACTGCTTAGAGACCTTGCAGCAGACTTTCACCTTACAGCATCTCCCCTTAGAGCACAGCCCAGGTTCCTCTACACCATCACTGAAGAGTCAGGGCCTGACCCAGGACATTTTCAGACTTGTAACAGGATGAAGGACGTCTTGTCTTTCATATCTGGTCCAAAATCCAGTGTCACATCTTTTGGGAAGGCTCAGAACCATGGGCTTTTCTCACCATTCTGCTATCACCTGTGTTAGCCACTCTAGTGGATGTAGCAGCTGAGAAACCTTGGACACCCACCAGAATAATCCAGGAGCATGTTAAGGCACATCTGTCAGAGAGCCCTGTGACCATCCACCTGGATCAAGCAGGTCCAGAGGCAGCTCTGAGCTGACCCAGCTGATTTTGCCCAGTGTGAAGGAAGGCAGAATCACATCAGTACAGGTAACACTCAGATCTTGACTGGGCATCCTCAGAAGCATGGCCAGGAACCCTGAGGGCTGAGCATTCATTCCTTAAACTCAAGGTGGATTTAGAACTCATCACATTCTCCTAGAAGCTGGGTTACATACACAAAACTGGGTGTTGATGTTTACAGACCCAGAACTCATTTCTGTTTAATTCTATGCACAAAGAACAAAACATTTAGGTACTTTTCCATCTAAAATAACTTTCCTCTTGTCTTTTTGCCTCATCCACCCAAGAATGAGGGCTCTGTGTGACCAGAAGGAGGGAAATGCTTAGAAATCCACCTTGTTCAACTGTGGCTGTTCCTTGCTGACATTTACCCAGACAATGTGAGCACCACCCTCAGTCACACCCAGCAGGGCTCAGTGACTTCACTGAGAAGCCACGGTGCAGCACGGCTGCAAACAGCAGCAAACACAACTCGTATTTCTCTGTGGAGCATGAGATTGTTTGCTAGATTGATTCCTGGCTCAGTCTGTTTTGGGTGCAAAATATGTTGCCTTAACCTTGCTGCATTGCTCCTGGTCCCAAGGGTAATGGTGCAGGGAGGAGGAGATGGGAACACAGATTCCTCTTCCTGGCTCTGCCCCAGGGACAGCTCTCACCTCTGCTCCTCTGCTCCTGTGGCTTTGGCAGGACCTTGCAAGCTAGAGATGAAAGAGCAGTCTGAAGAGCTGTTCACTGTAGCTGCTGTCACTCACACCTTCCAAAATATCCACTGTGACAGTGAATCAGAGAAGGGGCTTGGGGGGGCAGAGTAGACCCCATGAGAAATGAGCAGGGATTCAGACTGCTTCTCCACTGCTCAAGTCATGCTGTTTCAGTGCTTCAAATACACAAATTTCTGAAACCAATCAGTGCGGCCAAAATGCTGGCTCAAACCAAGACATGCCCCAGCTGAGTAGTAAAATGCAGCATCAGGTGGGGGATGAAGGCAGAAGAAGGGATGATCTCCCCACCAACCACCTCCAGCCAGGAGTGCGCTGGAACTGTCTCAGCATTGCCTAAAAGAGAACTCTGGGCCCCAGTGCCAGAGCCACAACCCCCACGTGTTGGGGAAAGAAAACCCCATCTGCAGCTCCCTGCAGCCCTCCCCAAATTTCCCAGCCCCAGTGAGGCTCCAGGGATCCTCCCACTGTGATGGGGTTTGGTTCTTGCTGTGACAGCCCAACCCTCCATGCACAGGTGCCCAAGCCCTGGCCATGGTCACCCCTGTGCCTTGGCTTTGCCCCTGCAGGGCAGGCACTTGGAACACCCAGCACGGAGCAGCTCCCAGCCAGGACCTTCAGCAAAGCCAGGAGTAACTTCACTTTGCTTCACCTCATCACTGGCAGCCCTGTTTTCAGTTCTGGCCAGCCTTGCCCTGCTCAGCCCCGTGTGCTCAGGGCAGAGCACGTCTGAGTACCAGAGCTCCGTGTGCGCTTCAGCCCTGGCCAACAAGTGCCTCCCTCGCAAAAATCCAGACATAAATAAAAAAATGTAACAGCTCGAGCATCCCAGTTAATGATTGAGCAGGGCCAGTTGCACAACTTCCCTGGAATGCCTGTCTGTGCTGATGGCTGCTGTGCACTGGCAGGCTGGAATGGCTAAAGCAGAGGACAGCGAGGACAGGACGGGTCCAGGTGATGCAGCTGCCACTGCAGGGCTCAGCAGGAGATGGGCTGTCCTGCCACAGCAGCCTGTCAGCCCCAGCTCCAGGGACCTGGGGCACAGGGCTGGTGGTGACCAGCAGGTTGTGGGGCAGCAGGAGAATCCAGCACTGCTGTGTGTTTTTCACAGCTGGTTCATTCTCAGGCACGGGGCAGTGCAAGGCAAATACAAACCTCATGCCTCAATGTCCTTATATGAGTTTAAAAGCACACAGCACACTTATAAAAGGGCTGTGTCTCCAGGCCTAACCTATAAGTGCCAAACAAAAATCCATCGAGATTGATGAGTCGGGGATTTTTTACAGCATTCAGCACATCTGACATTACACTGGACTTTTAAAAGTCCTGCAAGAACAAGGGCCAATAAATATCTAGGATAAATACAGTCAAACAGGAGTTCAGACACCCAACTCTTCATTTGCACGGGCATGTCCTGTACTTGGAAGTGTGTTGAGCTTTCAAGTCAAATTCCTGGAAAGATTAGCCTAGTGCACAACTCCCAGATCCCAGAGCTCATTAGGAAGAGGCTCTAATGCAACACCTTCCTAGCAGTCCATGCAGCAGCGTGCTGGCAGAGAGGTTTCTTGCACACATTTGTTGGAGACAAAAGTCTGCTTGGCTGGTCATTGGGTCATTCCAGCCTCAGAGACATCACCCAGCCACAGACAGCATCCACCCAGCGCTCCAGGGTGGCAAGGAACAGAGAAACCTAATGCTGCTGCTGGAAAATGGGTCAGTGGATTGATTCATCTGTAGGAATGATGCCCTCATGACACACCTTTTGCTGGTTCCAGAGGAGGGCAGAAGGGCACACGAGTAACAGCCAGCACAGGAGGGGGCTGTTTAATGATGTCTGCAAAGAAAACTCTCCATTGCCATCTTACTTCATTGCTGAAAAAGAATACATTAAATTCCCTGACACAGCCTGCATGAAGGCATCTGGAGGTGAGCAGGTCATTTCCAGTATAAGCAATTTTTCCTTCTAATAAATTTCAGAAGGGGGATTGCTGTAGAGGCTGTTGAAAAGCAGGCTCACAGAGAGCCAAGGCAGAGGGAGGGAGGTGGTCCCACTGGCAGTGGTCAAGAAAGACCATTTTCAGGCAGACTCCAACTTGCAAGCCCAGAAACCACCCCATTTCTGTCATGGTGTAGAAAACACAGGTCTATGGAAGAACATCTGTTGGCAACAATCCATCTGCACTGCACAGATGCCTGACTCACCCTTAAATGAGAAAACTGCTCAGTCTTGAGACCAGTTCTGTCCCTCAGCCATGCCTTGGCCACCCACTGGTCCCTGCCTGGTTGAAACTGCAGAAATGCTTCATAACTAACAGCAATTATCATCCTGGTTTCATCACTGCTTTTCCAAGCAGCTTCTGTCTCTGCTGTTTGGAAACAATGCTCAAGGCTACCAGCACCAGATCAATAACTCATCTGGGAACAAACAACTGAGATGAAGGGAGATGGTCAAGGGAGGACTTTTTTGCTGAGGGAAGGTTTTCTGCCCCATGATAGGAACCAGAGACAGTTGTGAGAACACAAGCACAGAGGCCAGACACAGAGCAAAGGCAAGCACGTGCTGGGGAGCATTGCTAGATTCTGCTGACATTACTGCTCCTCACCAGCTGAGGAGAACACATGATCCTTGCTGCCATGGGGGCACCATATTTAAACCCCAAAATTACAGAAAGAAAGCTGCTGCAGTTTTCATTATAATGAATTAATGTACACTCATGCACCACTCATCTGAGTGTTTCCCAAATACTTTTCACATGTTCGTGTTTCTTTCCCATGTTCTGAAAATTGAGCAAAAGGTTTTCCAGTCTCATTTTTTCCTACCAGCACATATGAGGATTTTTCACCAAATGGGCAATTAAGGGGTGTGTTTGCCAAGAGGTGGAGTACAAAATACTGGACATTTGTAACACTATCATCCAAAGACTCAGATTTTGTCAAATATTCAGCCCAATAATCAGCACAGGGCTGATGTCTCATAGAAAGTTCAGCATGGGTCTCTGCCATGTATCCACATCTTCATTGCAGGGCACATCCCTCTCCAAAAGGGGGGAAAACAACACAAAAGACACACATGCACCTACCTCCCCAGAAAGGACCAAAGGGGCTGTATCATGGAGAATAAAACACCATAAAACCTGCTGAATGCAGTGGAAAGGAATAAACTTCAAACATCAAACTTTGAGCTTCTGGCCTAGGACTAGCTGGGTCTTTTCCCAGGACTGCACATTGGAGAAAGGTAGACTGAACTTCATAAATGGCATGGCTGAAAAAAACAGCAATACCTTGGTAATTCAGAGAATTTAAAGCCAGGAGGAACCATACTGCTTGTCAGTTCTCTTTCTTTTTGCTGAAACTGCTTCTTCTGGTTAAAATAGTACTTTGGTATGAGTAAAACTCACCTTTCAGCAAGGGCCTCACTCAGCAGTTACCAAGAGGCAGATAATCAATGCCACCCCATGGTAGATCGGTTAATATAAACCTCCCATTAAAAGTGATGCTTTATTTTTAAATAAAGCATTTTATTCCAGCATCTCTCTTCAGCTGCAAACCCTTCATCTTGCTGCTCTTTCCAAAATAAATGGTGGGTTGCTCTTGTTGCTCTTGGTGCTGCTGCTACTCAGGGTGATAAAGTGAGCCTGCCTACCATGAACTAAAGATTGAGAAAGTTTCTTACATCTCTTTGTGTGAAAAAGAGGCTTCTCTCAGTGTCCCCTTTTGGGAACAGTGTCCCACTCATTTTTAAAAATTTATTTTAAGAGCTCTAGAGGTGAAGGGTCTATGCCAGTGTCAATAGCATCTATATCTGATAAAAGCAGCATAACCCAGGCAAACAGGCAAATTAATGATGGAATTAGAAGCTACAAATCTACTGAAATTTTAGTCACTTGCTTGACACTTTCCCACCATTGAAATGCTATCAATTTCCAAAAGAACTATTGGTGCTTTAAAACTACACTTCAAATACACACCAGTTGCTTCAGCTGTGACAACAAGCACACTAAAATAAAATATGATATAGTATAATAAAATAGAATTACTAGAACTGTGGAGATTAATATCCCCCATTTAGAAGTGCCTTTTTCAAGCTTTAAGGATCATCTCTTAAAACCTTTAACAACCACTTAATATTATGGTAGTGCCACTACATCTGTGCTGCTGCATGTGATTCAGTCTTTCATAAGGCCATGTACAAAAGATTATGTTTTGGTTATATTTTAACTGAAGCAAAAATACAAGTCATACAGCTCTTTCATACATGGTAGTATCATGTTTGTGTAATGTGATTGAAGTGCACTCAGAGCTCATATGCCTGTTAAAGATGTCTTTGGTCAGTAGATTTGGACTACTGGTAATGAATCAGTTATTAAAAATCATTGTGGATGTCTATAGCACAAGCCACATTAGGTCACAAAACCACAAGAACAATTTTTCTAGGTCACACATAAATATATTTGAAACAACTGTTGGTTCTCCCCTCAAAAATGTTTGCAAATTCCTTAAGTATCTCATAAAATCTGTATTTCTCAGACTGCCCTGGCAGGGATTTCAAGTTTGCACTTCATATGATCACTGAGGAGTTCATAAAAAGCAGACTTCCAAACTGGATGTACTTTTTCACTCAGCTACACAGTGATCCTCAAGGCATTGCATTTTTCCCTGGATCCACCATAAGAATCAAATCAAATAACTCACAGCTTGTCACTAGATTAGAAATTAAAGACAAGCAGGAGCAACAACCAGACTGACAACTTGCTAATCCAAACAAGATGATCTGATCTTATTACAGGGAAGGTTTTCCTGGAAGCTCCTGCAAGAACAAGGGTGTTCATTGCTACTCCAGCCACTCTGCAGAAACACCAGCCTTCAGCTAGGCTGGAAATTGCCCCTCAGCATGAAACCTCTGCCAGCTCGTGAGGCAAAGCTGAGAACTCAAACCTTTGCTGTGGAAATTGGTCTTGTCTTCTACAGCCTGTGTAAGGAGGAGCCCTGTGAGCAGGTGTGCAAATCATGTCTGAAAACACAGCTGGCCAGCTCCATAGTCAATAATTATTCATGTTTTCTCAGAACTACTTAGAGTGTCTTCAAGCATGGCACATACAAAATTCTACTCTATTCTATTCTATTCTATTCTATTCTAATGTTGAAAGACTTAAAACTAGGACACAGGAAATCTATTTCGTAGAGGAAGTCAATGCTTTGATAGGGATTATATATTATTATATTCTTGAATATATTGATTTTCAATGTTCAGATGTTCAGATGTTCAGCACTTTTTTTAAACTGATTGGCAGCTGTAGTGGTTTGGGTTTGCCCATTGTAAAACAAACACTGTGATAAAGGAAAGAAGACAATATTTTCCAGACAGGATCAGGATTAGCATACTGTATGTCCTGTCTCTAAAAGCTGAAAATTTATAGTAATAAACTTCCAGTTACCATATCTATGTGAATAATTTCCATCTTGTCACTAGAACAAAAGTCTATATAATACTGAGCAAATGGCCAAAACAGCAGCAAAATATGGTTGATATTTCTATAGGTATTTGACAGCTGAAAAATGAGCCAAGATTATTTACTGAGAATTATGTAAATGAAAGTACTACCTATATGCAAACACACACACATATGTATACTTTATGTTCATTATGCAGAAACATACCCAAAATTTCTTCAGTCATGTTGGTTTGAATGGATGCCATTCCCTCACCATCTGTACTAAAGAGCATTCCTTGGCTTTAAACTGTAATGTGTTTATGGAAAACTGGCTACAACCAGCTCAATCAGGTCAAAATTTATGTTCTTTCTATCAGCAATCAGTCTCTTGCAAGGAAAGCCAAGGGGAAATGATCCCTGACACACTGCTCTTGGAGGCTGTGAAAATCCTTCTGATTGCACACTACTCCCAACAGTGACAATAAGTAGACACTATTTGCCAGTAATACTGATTGCCATCAGTCTGGGGTTACTATACTTTCACACATACAAACTGCAGCTCAGATAACCCATATATGAGAGTATGAGCTGTGGATGTGTCCTCAGCTCACCTCAGCATTAACAATCTCTCACAAAGCTGGAGGTGAGGGCAAGTGCCAGCCAGAGGATTCAGTGTTGTGGTGGTGCAGCTTTCCCTCAAGATGCACTTCTGTGTCTGTGGTCTGTCCTGCTGCTGAGTCACAGGGACTTTCCTACAGGTGACATGTATGATGCTACTTTAAAATACCAATGTGATAAAAATTAGAGTGCCTGATGACATGGTCTAGCTGGGCACACAAAATCCTCAGTCACTGTAGGCAGTTTCCACACACTGGGGAACACAAAGGAGTGACACCCTGCTGGTTGGGGTGGTCACAGGAGCATCCTCTTGTAGCCACACAGCAGGCAGGGCTGCACCCTGCAGGGAGTACAGCAGGCTGCAGTGAAAGCTCAATCACAGAATCAGTCATTTATGTTGGAAAAGACCTCCAAGATCACCGAGTCCAACCATTAACCCAGCACTGCCAAGTCCACCACTGAACCATGTCCCTAATCACCACATCTACACAGCTTCTAAATACCTCCAGGGTGCTGACTCCACTGAAATGTCATGCCAGACATTTCCAGCAAACTCAAATCTCCACAGACCAGTCCAAAGCCTGACAGAAGTCCTGATACCAGGACTTTTTCCAAGGGAGAATCTTATCTGTGAGCATGTTCACAAGAACATCATCAACTAAAGTTAGATGGGCCATTCAGAGCAATGGGCAGCATGAACAACTTGGCAGCACAGACAAAGATGCTGATGGAATAGGAAAAGGTGTCCTTCCCTAGCTCAATGCATGTGCAGTTCTTTGACCTGAGAGAGAAAATAATCTGCATTTTTATTTTAATTTCATTGAACTGGAGATAACACAGCCCAAGCAATGATTTTCTATCAGGTTTATTTTTTGCTGGACAAAGTTCACCTGACATGGGGGCAGCAGCCACATAGGTTACAGCTCTGTTGGGGTTTAAAGACTTTATGGTGTTGTTTAGGCAAATAAGTGCTTGGTGTCACTGCTACTAATCCAACAAACCACTTTAAAACATTTTTTAAATAATGAAATAATTCCTAGAAAGATTTTGATGATGCATGTTTAGCCCTTTTAAGGCACACTTCAGTTCCATTAGAAGCTGCACACATTTTGTGAAACAGAATGCAGAAAATAAAAATACTTGGAATTGGCAGAATCCTGGACCAAAGGAAGTCAAGATTTGTAAACATATTAAGAAACAGGTAACATCAAACTTAACAAGCCTACCTGAAATGAGGCTGCAGAAATTCTCCCACTTCAAGAGCATCACACTGACCCATCTGAGAAAAAAAACTGCAGCTTTGCACAGGGAGACACTCAGAGAAGACTGGAGGCAATTCTCCACTTTCCAGAAAAGAGAGGGACACACTGAGAGAGGACTGGGCTCAACTAATTCACTCTCCAGCATTTCCAAGCTCATCACCAATGTATGCTGGTCCCACAGGCTCCTCCTATGTGTGTGGACACCTGAAGCAGGCTGGACTGGCTACTCCATGCAAGCTGAGACCATAGTGGGATATGAAACCACTGGCTTAGACAAGATACTCGACTTTTGGAGGGCTAAGGATGGCTCCTGAGCACAGTTTGCCATTTTATCTGGAATGGTTTCAGCACCAGACAGTGCAGGACCAAGCACTTCCTGATCTGCTGAGACCAGGTCCATTTTCCTTTGCTGGGTAATACCATAGCTTCCTCCAGGACACTGCATCCTGTTTTCTTGACATGACAAACCAGATTGTGCATGTCAAGATCTTATCTCTGCCAGGCCTTGAGACACAGCAGGATCAGACACTGGGTCTGGCACTCACAGTAAAACCACCTTTGGTCCCATGCTGTTCCAAAGTCACTGTCTATTTTAAGTATTTCAGTTTCTCAGTCAAGGGAGGTGGCATTTTTCTGGAAGGCAGATCTGTGTGGAGCTGCACTGCTGAATGCTGAGGGTTTCTTTCAATGACATCTGCCTGCAGTCACTCTTGGTCCTGTTCAGCCTAGCTAAAGTTATCATCTGACTACATCCCAAATATCATAAATTCATCTTCAAGGAAACATTTGTTCTGACCACTGATAGTCTCTGTCTAATAAATGTCTTCTAGAAAAGGCAGAGTGTAGTACATCCCATCAAAATATAGGAGTACAGACATTTAACAAATCTGGATCTTGAGAAACATCCCCAGTTAATTCAGTGCATTTGGTAACAGCATTACACAGTCACACCCCAGCAGATACTGTTATCCACCACATGCAATGTCTGCATTCCAAAGCCCGAAAATTGGCATCTATTTTTCTCTGAAGGTTTGAGTCTAGTGCCTCATTCTTCCCACCAACCACTAATTTCTTCCTTAATGTTAGGAGGCATCCTATTGCCTTTGCACACATCAAATTTTCCCTGTTATTTTCCCCTCAGGAAAGCTTCACTCTTTCTGTACATTGAGCTACTTTCTCTCTTTGATTTTTATAGATGAAAAAATCACATCACCAGATACTCTTACATAAACAACCCAGATCATTGTTCTGCCTCACTATACATTGCTATAATATTCAATTTCAGTGCCTAGGACCCATGATCAGGTTCACTGCTGGTAGAATATCCTTTTGCCATTCCTAGTGTCTTTATGAACTTCTTTAATTTCATTGCTCTTTGAAAGAAGCACAGTTCTGGGTCAATAATTTCCCCTCTTTGGAAGCTCTCCAATTAGTATTTTATTTCTTGTCATGTCCTTGTGTCTGTATTGAGATGCTATTCCTAAAACAGTTTTAGACTATTTTATTCTTCCCCTCCAGGGATGAGAACACACCACATACTCCTAGTTCACATCATCTTGAATCTATTCTCACAGCACTGCACACATTTTCAGCACTTTCCTCCATTGTAGCTCACAAGCTATAAGTTGTCATGGCTCATGAAAATCATTGGTACAGCTTCACCAGCTGGTACTCAAACCAACTTCATCAATTGATGAGGCAACTAACCCATGCAGTCATCTCTTTCCAAAACTGTTCCATCACTTTATTTTATTTCTTCATTTCTGTCTACACCTCTGATCCTAATGTCAGTCTTCAAGCTGCCAGCTGAACTGTTCCCACTTGTTTGAATATCACTGACAACCCTTTTTGGTAACACTAACCAATGTCTGCTGCTCTGGGTGCTTGGGTTATGCCCCTTCACTATTACCAAATTTAGCTTTGCTGTTACATTGCAGCTGGTGGTTAATGCCATATGTTAACATTCCTTTCTAATTAGCTTCTACCTTAAACACATGTGACAAAAAAACCCCTTTGGTTTTTGAAGCACATACTGCCAAGCAAAATTATCTCACAGCATGGTCTTTGTGTCTTAAGTGAGAGTGGTGTGTTTATGACCAAAATACCAACAAAGCTATGACAACACAACCCAGGTGATAACAATATGAAAGCTCCCTGCTGATGCCACAGGCTGCATTTTTTTAGCTCGTAACTCACCTTCTCTCCAAACCCAGGTAAAACAAAAGTAAAAACAGAGAGAAAAAAGATAAAGGCAAAGATGAGATGAAGGAAAGGGAAATGGTGTATCTCCTCCACCCCAAATAGCACAAGAGGGAGAAAGGCATCTGAGCAGGTGACTCAGCCAGGCTGGGGAGAGCCATCAAAGGCTGAGGATTTTTGGCAGCATGAAAATATTTTCATCAGAGTTTGGGAGCCTAGAGCATCTTCAAAGAATTACAGACATAAGATGAGATACTAAGATTTGTTATCATGCTAAACTTAACCAGCCAGGTCCCACTCAGACTTCACTTGAGACCCCTGTATGCCCTGTTACTTGCTCTCCTAAATCTGCTCTCCAACACAATGACACTTTGCAGAGATGACATGATCAAATTTCAGGTGTTCATGCAAACCTTGTTGTTAGCTACACAAAAGAGTGAGTGAGAAAGAGACAAATGATCTTCTCTCCCAATTTCAGTGTTCAGGTTTATCCTGATGACCCTAAGGCTGCTCAGGTTATCTGGTGCTGTCACCTTGGCAAGCCCTGTTAGCTGAGCACAGCCAGGAGCCAGGCAGCACTCAGCCTGCATGAGGATGGATGGGAGCCATGAAATCTGGACGCAATCTCATGCACTACATGTCTCATGGATGTATGTCTTTTATTAAATGACATAAGGTGGCTAGACAAGACAGCCTGATTCCCACCTCTTTCATGTCCTGCAATAGCTTTTTTGAGGTCTCATCAGTGTTCTTCTTGCACAACCAAAACTTTCCTTGCTTCTTTTCCATGTTTTAGAGCCACACAGCCCTTAAGCCAGCACTGTTTAAGGTCCAGGGAGTCCCAGTGCTCTTCCCATGGCTCTGGACTGCAGGAGCAAACTATGGAAGCACTGGGTGCCAGGCTCTCTCTGCCCTGTTAGCTCAGCAGACAGGACTCAGAGTCACTCCAAGTCATCTCTGAGGTGCTGCAGTGATGAGAATACAATGCCCAGGCTGGACAGACAGAAGAGAAAAGCCCCAGTCCAACAGCACAGCAAAAGCCTGCAGCAGCAGCACGGGTGCACAGAGCAGAGCCAGCTGGAAACATGAGCAGATCCTTGCAGGAAGGCAGACAAACACTTTAACACCACTGCTCATAAAGGGCAAAGCAGAAACAGGGAGGTTAAGTAGTTTACTTAAGCTATGGAGCAGAGCCCAGCTAGACACCCTGGAGCTGGGCTCAAGCCACTGTTAGACCAGCAGCTTTCAAATAATCATTCCCTCAAACTTCTTCTGTGGTGATATTTCTGAACAATACCAGGGAACATTCCATCATAAATTGTGCTGTGTTCCAGTTTCCACATTATAGCTATGATGTAACTCAGAAACACTTTGTCCCATCAAGCCCAACAACAATAGATTTAATCAGAACATTTGTCTCAGAGAGACAATGGGGAGTTCTGATCAACCTGGCACCAAACTCTGGCAGTTGCCTGCAAGGGATTTTTTTATTTTTTATTTTTTTTCTAAATGCTTGCCCTTGGCAGCTCTTCAGCCTGCAATATGCCAAGCCTGTGGCTGCCAGGAGAGCTGTGAAAATGCCCCATGCCATTTGACATGCAAACAACATACTTCATTTCAGAAATGCAACATTTCTGCAGAAGCACAAGGAGGAGGACACTGTTCCCCAAGCATGCCACCAGCCAGCCACATGAGCACCAAGGACACCAGACCACTGCCAGATGCAAAGGGTCTGTCCTGGTGGTGGAAACTGAGCAGCAGGCACTGGGCTCTCAAAAGAGAGAAGAGAGCAAGGGTAGCTCTGCAGCACTGCTCTGCAATGGCTTGGTTGGCTCCTTTTCACCTCTGCCCAGACCACAAAACCTCTGTGGGCTCTGCAAAGTGCAGAGGCTCCTTCACATGGGGTGGGTGCAGGGGGGAGCCCAGGTGAAGTCAAAGCACAGGCACACTCCAACACAGTGACTGGCAGACATCAGTCATCAAAGGTACAGCAGCACCAGCTACAGCCCAGTGTCACTGTGAGCAGCAGGGCTCCATTCTGCATCCAGGCAGCAAGTTGCACCAAGCAGTTCCTTGGGGCCTGCAAGGTGGGATAAAGCATTTTTCAGTTTGGGCTTAGGGGATGTCTGGTATTGTATTGTCCCCTCATTGTGCTCTCCCTGCTCACAGCCCATCCCAGACAGCTTCCTCCTGGATTGCATGCAGCAAGCACATCCATCCATCTATCCATCCATCCACCCATCCATCCATCCACCCATCCACCCATCCATCCATCTACCCATCCATCCTTGTGCTGCTCACAGCCCAGCTGGTTCCCTGCATGCAGCTGCCCTTCTCCCTGGCAGTGCAATCCCAAAAACCCCCCTCCATAAGGGCCAAACTATATCAAGGCTGAGTCTCAGACTTGTTCTGGAGTGGATTACTGCTAGGCAGTAAATGAAAATGCAATGGGAGTGTATCTCAAATTAGCCCTTGGTATTTGTAATCTAAGACAGTTTGACATGAGTTGGGGTAATATGGAAAAACAAACAAACAAACAAACCCCATCAAACCAACAAAAAACAAAAACAGAAAGAAAACAATGAATAAGAAAGAAAAAATGCAGTAACCAAAGCCTGCAAGAAGGTCCCAAAGCAGCTGTCAGCCTCCAGCTCTTACTCCATCCTTCCTCCTGCTCAGCTTTGCTGTCACTGCTTTCTCTGCAGTAGCACAAAGGAAAGGGGCCAGTTCTGCTACAGATTTGGGTCCAGAGAAAGAAAGGAGGCTCCCTATCAGAGCGCAGCATCTTCTGCACATCCCTCTTCCCCACCAAAAAAAAAAAAAAAAAAAAAAAATCAAGGCAACTTCTCCAATACTAGACAAAATACCAGATACTCTTGTTTTTACCAAAAGCCACTTCCATTCTCATCCTTTTGCATTTCTCATGTGGCACAAGGAACTTTCTCTGGGTGGATCCAGTCAGACAGAGAAGTTTGTGACTTTTTATAAGCATGTTACTCATCCTGACCAGCTCCTGCCTCCCATTCATTTCAATAAAATATGTTTGCTTTGTTATAAATCTTGATTTGATTTTTGGGACATGAAATGCTCACCCCTGCCAAGAGAAAAATGCTACATTCTGCAAGCCACTGCTATGTTCTTCTCAAGAGTTTGATGTTGTGAAATAAAAAGATCAATTTATATTAAAGCCATATTTTTATCAGGCCAAGGTTTTAATGGAAGGAATCTGTGAATGGTAAAATATATTAAAAATTACTGTTACTAAAAAACCCACCAAAACAGTCACTGTTCAAAGCTTGTAAACCACTACCTTGTTTACTCCATAATTTATCCAAAAATCCCTAGCATTCTTGTGATAGTTGTAGTATTGTTTTATCCACCACCAAAATAACACCCTGATTCTGAGTAATTTCATCAGCCCTGCAAATATACAGCCTGATTGCTAAGTGTGCACCCAGGAATTTAAAAAAAAATAAAAATAAAAGAATGAATAAGAATTAAAACACCTTATCTTGAGCTTTCTTAGAGGGCCTTAAGAGTGGAAACTCTCTCATTTCTTAGGGAGTTGGTTCATTTTAGGAATTATATTCCTCCCATGGAGATGTACAAATGTTTCCAGTCCAGAGTTTTTGGAGCTATGCAATAATTAGAATTTTTCTCCAAGCTCAGGAGGTATTGGAATATTCTGAAGATAGCAGATTAAAAATATAATAAAACCTTCTCCACATGGTTGCAGAGTGGTTTGAAAGCAGACAGAGAAGATCCAGCTGTACAAACAATTATCTTCCAATATTATCTGGAAGTTCTTCAGGAGCTGGGAATAGTGTGCATAACACCAGAGTTCTGCTCCCCCACACCAGTAGCCAATTCATATGCAATTACATTTCCAGCCATCATTATCCACATTCCTAATTCCTGGCATTTCACAAAGATTAGTGTCACACTTGTCCTCTTTGTTACTCACCCTATGATATTTTAAAACCACCTCTTCTGTTGATCTGTATTAGATCTGATCTCATTAGAGGTGGTTTCAAATTCGATTTTTGATGCCTCAGATTTGGGGTTCATTCACTATGTAGACCTCAGGTCTATCTCTTCCTAGAAATATAAACCAGGTCCCAAAGCCAGTGATCCCCAGCCTAGTTCATCTTGATGCTATTTACTCACTCCTCACTCCCTTTAATAGATTTGAAGTTCTACCTCCAGATATGTTCTTTCCATATTTCTTTCCATTTTTTTCCTATTTCTGAGTCTAGCAGGTTTAATTATTTCCAGACCTTGCAGCCAAAAGTGAAAGAAACCTAAAACATATGATTAGAACATTTTTTTCTTCAAACACCACAAATAATCCATTACAATTATTTATGTCTTTGGATTGAGACAAAGGAAGAAAACAAGTATGCCATAAATGACAACTTGATGAATTTCAGTGTACCACAGAACTGCGTCAATGAAATTACTTGTAACTTGTTCTGTCGAGGCTCCTGAGAAATCTTATCAGGATTATTGCTTAACACAAGCCAAAGTTGATACTGTTTGTATTTTGAGTTTTCAGGATAAACAAGAAGTGTTTAGGGTGATGCTTGGAGACAAGTAAGGAAGTGGTTATTTTTATAAAACAGCAGTGGCTGTGATGGTGAAAGAGGCAAGGCACTGTCTGTGAGAAGGCAGAATTGCTGAAAATGTTCTTTCATGCCTCAAAACCTGACAGCTTTTTTAAATATAATACCAAAAGGCAATGTCTTTATCACAGATATTGCCCTGTACCCTTCCCTCCATCTACAAACCTGTGCATCCCCTCTGGGATATCTAGCTGCTTTAGATCAAGTGGGGTATGAGTGAAAAATCAAATGGTGCATCTTAATCCACAATAACAGCACCACAGCATTTAGAAATACCTTTAGATGGTGGAGAACATCACAAATCATAGCATGTGCCTGCATCCCTTTCATAGCAAGAAATCATTGAATTGATTGGGCTCGTTCTCAACTTTTTCAACATAGGATAACTCAAACAATTTTTTTTTTTTTTACCAGAAAGTTTGGTGATGCAGTACATTCTTCTAGAATTTCTGCCTCTGCAATCAGAGTTTGGATTTGCAAAGGTCTGTGAGCAGCCTAGAGTAAACTAGTTCATTTATTCCATGCTGCCCTGCAGAAGGACAAGCACTCTGCATTTGGGGTTTTTCCCAGTTAATATCTAAAAAAATACTGCAGGGTAAGGATTTGGCCTGTGCATCATCGACCTCACTTTTGCCAAGCCACCACATGTCCCAGTTTGTTTTGTGCACTGCTAAATCCCATGTGAAAGCAGTTTTGCCACAGCAGGGCTACCTGTGATGGTCAACCAGCACATGCACTGTCTCCACCGTGGTCATGCTGTCCTGCTAGAAATTCATGCATCCATAACTCATCTCAAAAGAGCAGTTCTGATTCAAACCTGATGGAAAAAGCACATAAGCATTTAGGCAAAATTAGTGGTGCTGGCATTTATGTGTCATTGAAGGTAGAAGATTTTAAGACTTCTACACACTCCATTAACTTTACTAAACTGACATCTTGAATGCTTCAACACACTGTTTTGGTTAAAAGAAAAACCCACATCAAGCTGTTTTTCAGCTTTATTCCTAAAAATCCATGACACAATGTCTTTTTTTTGCAGATAAAAAAGAGAGTTCTGTGTCAGGTTTCCTGGTTTGAGCAATCCTAAATCTTTGCATAGTGTGAGGTTTTGAAAGCACTAACAAAATCCCAGGGACACTGAGGACTTTGGCTGTTCCACAGCTTTATCTCAAGGGAAAATTAAAAAAAAGACCATGAATTTATTAGTCTTTTAAGGAGCTGGACTTAGTGGGAGCATGAAAACTGAGGGTTACATTGGGTGATTAAATAGTAGCCCATATCAATTAACAGTGGCACTGACACTGCTTTTTTTAAAGTAAGTTCAAGTGTAAGGAGCTGGGGCTGCCCCATCCTTACCACAGGAAGCTGCACCCAGCTCTGATGCACAGCACTGCCTGTGGTTGGGATTGTGGTTTCTTACTGGTTAATTGCCTCATCCCTGGCTCAGGACCTCAATCAGACACATAAACCACTTGATGAGTTCATGCTCAACTTCCCCATGCAGCAGCAAAGAGTTGGGGTTAGGGCACAGCCAAGCCATACAGCTCTTCCTGCTGGTGGCCTTCAGCAGCCTGGGATGGAGGTGGTAAGGAGCAGATCAGGCAACTGACTTGCTTAAAGAAAAATGTTTTAAGTGTTCACCCCTCTCACAATCCAGTTTTGCCACTCCCTGTGCCAGAGACATCCTGGGAGATGAGATGGGATTAAGGGACTGAGAGGGCAGCCACAGCTTTGTGGCTGCAGTGTGGTGGGGAGATGGTGAGTGAAACCATCACAGGGGTTACTCACACAGGCTGGAGATGTGGCCTCTCATTCACACTCCACTGAAAACCAATGCCTGCCCCAGGGTGGAGCACAGCTTTATTCTGACCTCCCTGGCATTGTCTGAAGGAGGACAAGACACACACTCTTCATTTGAGGCAGCTACTGTCATACTTGAATGTGCATTTTCTTTCCCCAGCCATCTCAAACACCCCATCTTGGACCAATATACTCATTGCTGTAGCTGAGAGATGAATCAGGTTAAGAAATTCTCCCAAGTCACAGTCATTTATTTCTAACCTGGAGTAGTCTCTGACAGACCCTGGCACAGGGTTGACACCACAGCCCAGGCAGAAATGGAATGCAGGGCAGGAACCCTTGGGGTCAGTGCAGCAGGCAGACACCTCCTGGAGTGAGCCCATCCCCAGCACAGACAGCTCATCCAAAGAGAGTGCAGGACCAGCAGCAAGAACAGGGGGAAAATTACACATGGAACAGCTGAAAGAAGAATAAAGGAAGGGATTGGGGGTGGAGCATGGGAAAGAAATACTGTGGAAGAGGAAGCACATGCAAATGTTTTTGATCTGCTCCTTGCCCCAGGAGTGTCCTGGCTTCACTTGCCCATGTGGAGGACCCAGCCTTACAGTGTGAAACACTGTGACTGCCTGGTGCTGATCCAGCACTCTCCAGATTCTCTTAGACTGCACTAACCTCTGGTTTTGACCATCATCCAAACACTCTTTGCACCACACTTTATCTTCCCAGCTGGTAATTGCACCAAAGGAGGCTCCCAGATAAATATCAGTAGTAACACATTCTCCCTCGCTTGTCATTGTTCTTCCATGATTCAAACAGATCCAAATGACAGGTTTGAAAGATGGCCAGGGCTTGTAAAGTGTGGGAATGGAAAGTTTCTGAATGCTGGCAAGTGCTTATCAACCCCTACATTGTAATATCAGTAACCAACTGGCAACATAGCTGTGCCAAATTAGGTGGAAAAGGAGCACACACAAAGAAAGATCAATAGATCTAAAGACAGAATTGCTACAAGCATGAGTACTCCTGAATAATTTCACCCACTATTTGCTACAGCAGGACTTTCTCTTCAGCAGCATCTCTAAGTGCAGTTCCAGTGACTCTCAAGGAAGCTGATACAAACATCCAAGTGTTTCAGCTGATACAAACATCCAAGTGTTTCAGCTGCAGTCCAACATACACCTCATCCATTTTTGCAGCTGTTCAGCAAAACCAACCCTACAGCTCAGTCATAGTCTGATGTGGAAAATACTTTATCAACCAATGAATTCTTTGGATCTGCTCAGGAATATCAGAACACTCAGGCAAGCCCTTTGGTGAGAAATGTCACTGGGTATCAAGGGCCACAGAAAAGTTCCTACTCAAGGATGCACAGTTGGTCAGTGTGGGGGAGGCAGCTCTGTGACACACAGTTATTTCACTGGCCACCACTCAGGGCATGCTCTTGGTTGTAGTGTGTGCAAACCTCAGACACTGAGCACCCACAGCCATCCCATCTTCCCCCTCTGGTAAAGAGGCTTCAGCCACACTCCCTTAGTTCAATTACTGAGACAGGACTCTGACAGACCAAAACTATTTTTACACTACAGAATTTCCCTTTTCATAAAGACTATGTGGGAAAGAAAGATCATCAAACCCCCAAAAGTCCATTCAAATGTACCAAAAGCATAAAAAAAATATCCTGCCCTTTTTTCAGCAACTTTTTGCAAGAACTAGGACATGCTCACCAAGCATGGCTACTTCTTATATGCTGGGAAAACTCAGCCACATTAAATTCCCCCAGACAAACACCATGTCTTTCTAAGGTCTTTCTAAGGTACTCCATTAAAAATACATGAAGAAATAAAATGTTATAGATCAGTTAGTAAAGGCTGGCCTTAAACCTAATTTTAAGAAAGTTCCTATTAATCCTCAGCTGAGCTGGTCCCAGGGATGCTGCAGGAGACATCCAGATCTACCAACCATAATTCCATGACTCTTGTGGCCAAGCCATCAGGTCAAAATACCTGTTCAGAAAACAGTTTGTGTTCTCAAAGCAGTGAGAACAAAGTGTACAGGCTAAACAACTCAATGAATAAAAATGTACCCTAAGCAATTGGTGTTCTACCTGCTCAGCTGCCTTTAATTTACTGAGGTGCACAATGAATTAAATAATACTCTGCCAAGGGGAAAAAAGTCTGTCTCAGAATTTCCCATTTTGAAAACGATGCAGGAGTAATTTTGAATGGCAAAAGCTAAATTTACCATTTGTTGGATTGCAGTTTTGAAGTAGAATTTTCACCCTAAATATCAATTTCATAAAAAAAAATATTACCAACTATGAAACAGAAAAAGTCTTCTCTTTCTCAGAAGCTTTATCAGTCACAGGTTTGAAGGAAGTTTAAAATTAAATTCCATGATGCATTTACTGCTGAACAAACCACAGTATCTACAGATGACCAGTCATGTTGCCAGGGACTAGTCAAAGTAGAAAACGTGTCAAGTAAGATTTTAAATGGAGAAAACCTGAAATACATAACTGATTTTCTTATCATCATCAGATTATGCCATTTTCCACATTTTAAATCTTTCCAAGATCAAACCCTTTCTAGCATATCTCACATTCATCTGAGAGTGTTGCACTTAGAATCAGCTCCTCAGTGTGAAGCCCATGGTCACAGCTTGGATGATTTAGGAGTTTACCCATCAAGTGCCCTCAAGAATTTCCCCCTTTTTTGAGGAACACAACAATGATTTTCCTCAAAGAAGACACATGAAGGCACCATGCAATGTTCCCTGTGCTTATAGCCCAAGATCCAGGCTCAGCTTGCAAGGCTTCTCTGGGTTTCAGGGTAGAAAGCTCTGCCAGTTGCAGCCTCAACATCCAAATTATAAAGCACTGAAAATAGTTTACATCTTTATTTACTTCAAGACTGTAACTTAAGGATAAGCATCACTAGAGCAATTTCTCCTCTTCATTGTGTGTTCTTTCATCATGTGTGATGATCAAGTGGTTGCCAAGTTACATTTTTTCTATTTGCTGGGAAAATTATTAAGTAAATAAATATATCCCAATTTAATTTTTAAATAGACATTCTAAAAGGATGAACTGAAAGATAATTATGGTTTGGCACACCTATGTTGTTTCACTTTTCTCCCACCCAACACTGGAAAGACAAAAATCTTTTCTTGGTGATTCATAAATTACTTGAGGCAAGAATGGGGTATTATGATCTCTGGCTGGATTTCAGGGCTAGCACTGGCCTTTCTGATCCTGCACAAGACCAGGCAGCCTTTGGCTTAACCCCACTCTCAGCAAGGTCTAGGCCAGATGACTTTTGCCTCCTTCCACACAAAATTATTTTGTGACCCTATGAGTTTATAGCCTTTGCCACAATAACAGCTTGATGTCAATCACACTTTTCAGCAAGACAGTGAAACCTTATATAAAGGCTGGGAGCAAGTTTCACCCACACTGCCAGTTTTCAAGA
Organism: Erithacus rubecula; assembly: GCF_903797595.1. NCBI lineage: Eukaryota > Metazoa > Chordata > Aves > Passeriformes > Muscicapidae > Erithacus > Erithacus rubecula. The sequence continues at coordinate 26,001,950 of NC_136659.1, forward strand.
GTAATTATTTCACTGAATGCAGAATCACTAGCCTGTAATTGATTTAATTGCACCCTTCCACAGCTCCCACTGATTGCAAGCACTGCACAGCCAGCCCTGGGCTGGCAACTCCTTGAGCACCCCCAGGTGAGCCCTGCCAGGAGGGACCAGCACAGTTTACAGATGCAGGTGATGCTGGCTGCACCAGGTTTGGCCCTTCAGCTTGGGGGCAGAAAATTATTTGCTTGTGTGACCATTTTTATCCCCTGGACAGCTTAGATGAGATGACTTTTGCTCTGAATTTCTCAGGATTTGTCTCATTTACACAACCAGATAGGCAAAACTTCAAGTTACACAGATCCTTAAGAAACACAGCAGAAAGAACACATGGAGCTCCACTCATTAAAAAAGGACCATCACTAGTTGTTCCCAGCACAAAACTTCTCCAAGCTATGCCATAGCTTTATCCCCAGCATTTTAACAGGAAAAACTTGTATCACAGCTGGCATGAACCATGTACTGCCAGCCCCTGATGAAATGAGAGAGACAAAGAGAGAAGTGGGGAAATAATTGTAAGGGTGGGGAGAGCAATATGGATTTTCATGAGACCTGGTACAGACCTTAAGGGACTTTTATTGCAGCTTTCAGGACTTAAAAACATTTTAGCAAGGCTCATCACAAGGCTCATGAAAGGGCTAATGGTTTTAAAGTAAAAGAGGATCAATTTATACTGGATATAAAGGAAGAAGCTTTTTACAAGGAGGGTGGTAAGACACTGGAACAGGTCACCAAGGGAGGTGATGGAAGCCCATTCCTGGAAACACCCATGGCCAGAGCAGACCCATCTCTGAGCACCCTCTCCATGTGAAGATGCTCCTGCTCATTGCAGGGGGGCTGGGCTGGATAACATTGGAAGGTCCCTTCCAACCAGACAATTCTATGGTTCAATAATAAAGCCAGCAAGAAACACAGTGCACACCAGCAATTGACAACACACACTCAGCCTCTCCAGCCACCCACCTGAGATGAACCCCCTGCTCCAGCCCCACCACCAGGGAGGGAATCACTTGGTTTATAAAGCCAGGTCTCCTGAGCAGGAGCAAGGAGGGTTCCTTGTCTCTGAGCTAGTAAGACTGACCTCACTGTGAGCCCATCTGGGAAACTAAAACTCCCAGGAACACCTGCTGGCTCATTTCCACTTCCCAGGATATCCTCCCAGCTTGGGCAGAAAGGGCATTTCCAGCCCTGGCTTCCTTGTAACACCTCCCAAAAAGTCAAATGTGCAGGTAAAAATGTGTCATTCTTAATGACCATCAACTTCTTCCACAACACTTACTTGTTGGCTTCCTTGATTTCCACCCACCTGGCACCCTGTTTAAGGTGACAAGAAAACACCTGAAAGAGGACCCTGGTAGTGTGGCTTTGACACTTTGTTGGGATAGAACTTAGTGTCTTGTACTCCTGACTATCAAAATGGCCTGTTCCTATTTTACTTAATGTCTTATCCATGCTTCAGCTATAAATCTCCACAGGAAAAATTCAGTTTAAAAATCAGACACTTCAGACAACAGACATCTGGCAGAGTGCTGCCATGGTATTTAAATTCTTACCATTCTTCCTGGGCTTAGGGGGTGTATAATGTGTAATTTCTTTTTTAAATGTACATGTCTTATATTTATTCCCTTATAAAACTTGAAATCATCTCCCCACATATTCCCATACTTGTTCAACCAAGAGTGGTGGCCACCAGTCAGGAATGTACAAGAGCCTGGTGGTTTGGGGATTTCTGAGTCTCACAGTGCTGAAATGTCAGGAGAATTAAATTTTATAAGCAAGTGAAAGGCTAGACAGCCCCAAACTCTGACAAACTCATCCATCTCTTTGGCCCAGGGTCTGAGTTTGGGCTCCTGGTACTGCTCTTTGCACCACTGGGGCTCAGGTGCTTTGCACTCAGTTTAATAAAGGGCATTTTCACAGAGGGAGGCAGAGGGTCATCACCTGTGGGCATGGGAGCCTGAAAGGTGCCAGATTAACACCACCTGATGATGTTAATGAGAGAGAAAAAATGGTTTCATTGTTTTACAGCGAGAGTCTCCAAGAATCCAAAGGTTCATGTTCTCAATTACTTTGCTTGTGTAGCTGGCCAGCAGGTGACCACAATCATCACATAATTAGATCAGAAATTCAACTGTTTGAGAATTGGAAAGTGCAAAGCCATTGGCAGGGACTGGAAGGACCAAAAGGGAGCCAAATTTATCCCTACCTTTTTATTCGGGGATACATTTCTTAGTTTCTTTCAAGACATGTATGTGACAGTAAATAAGGATGGCTGCAGGAGAAACAAGAGTTGTATTTTGACTGGGACAGTTTTTGTCAGGACAGCTGTGCAGCAGCACGTGGCTCGGCATCTCTGTGCCTCCAAGCCTCAGTGCTGGGTTTCCTCCCAGGAATGCTCTGGCCATGCACCCTCAGCCAGGATTTCCTACCTGCACTGTGTCGTGTGTTCATCTTCTTACTTAATTTTTCCATTATTTTCCTACCACAGGTTAAACTATCAAGATAATGGAGAGCTTAATTCCCAAAGTGGTGCCAACCCATCCAGGAACTCTTTCCTCTGGGACATACTGGCTTTGAAAATATTTTAATGGAGGAATTTGTCTCAGCATTGCTTTTTTTCTTTTTTCTTTTTTAAGTCTATCCAACATAATATTTCTAGTATGCCGCCTCTCTAAAGCATAGTCTTCAGCATTTAAATTTTCACCATTGGAAAAATTATTTCTCAGTGTACTCAGCTAATTTTGGATTCTTGCTAATCAAACTTTTTTCCAGCTGCATCATACTTGCTTATTACTTAATATCAGATAAATCAGAACTGAGGCTTTTCTAGACAGCAAAATAGATCATGGCAGTGTTTGCAACAGCCAAAAATAGAAGATTTAGGATGGGGCAGGATGAGACAGCCTTGCCTCCCTGGGCCACACATCTCTGGGGAGTAGGAAAGTCAACACTTGCCTGAAACTCCAATTTGATTAGGAGAACCAGTCTCTGCTGCAATATACTAAAAAACCCACAACAACTTAATTTACTGCAGGGTCAAATCTTTCCCACTCAGGTAAGCTTGGAAGCATTTAGCTTCTTTACAGGAGTATGACAGGTGTTATTTCTCTGCCTGCTCCACAGTTGTGACTAATCCAACTGAAAGACTGCATTGCTTTGTGAATTAGAAAATTAATTTTAAAATGTTTACTTCCTGTTAAGGATTTAGATGAGACCATGCCAATGCTTCGACTAAACAGTTCCAGTCCTAAGTCTTGTTTCTCCTCACTCATTAAAAGCTCTCAACAGTTCCTGTCTAGTCCTGTAGTTCCTGCTAACTCCTGGGTTTGTTCTGAGGTTTTTTTCATATGTTTCCCATAGCAATTCAATTGTGCAGAATTACCACTTTCCCTGTCCTTGTGCCCTTTCTATTAGGTAAAAACCTTCCTAGTGTCCCTTTCTGCATTGACAACCCCTGCCAGCACATGGGTCAGGCTCACAGGAGAGGAAGGATAGTTTTGTGTGGAGTTTGGGAACTATCCATGCACATAACACTCCCTTGGCACCCCCACCTGGCAGGACTCAGGGAGGGATTCACCTCCAGCTCCCAAAAAACCCAGGGATGGCCCCTGCAGCTGGCAGGGCTCACACAGCCACTGAGTCACAAGCATTGCTGCAGTGACTCTCACACTCAGCACCCTCCAGGCAGCCCTGGAGAGCCCAAATGCCAGCCTTGCACCCTCAGGAAAGAGTCCACCCAGATCCCCTGCTGCAGCCTGGAAGGGGATTTAAAGCTGTGTTGAAGCCAGCAGCCCTGTGGGACACGATGCTGCCTGACCATGCACAGAGCCATTGAATACAGCTGGACTTCAGAGGAATTTTGAGCTAATAGAAATTGGAATAGACAGTCCCTCTCCTCAGGGATACCTCAGTCACTAGTAGGAAAAAAGTAATACAAATATTCAATTCTCTTGAACCTCTATCTAGGAACATTGTCTGTGCCCTTATATTTTATATATGAACTGCTATACATATAGGTTCAAGCTGCATTTTCCAATTTTGAGATTCAAATACTTCTTCAGCAAAGGAAAGGAGCTGAAATTGCTCGAGGTCAATTCAGATTAAGGAGCACATTTACACTGGTTGCACATCCATTCTCACTACTTTGCCTTGACACAAAGTTTGTCTGCTGTAAGATAATATCTCCAAACTGGGCTCCACCTTCTCCAACTGGAAAATGACACTGAACATCTGCTAATTGCCTGTTAGTTACTAGATCTATGGTTTAAACCTTAGAGGATACTGGAGTTCTTCCAGCCAAACCACTGTGAATGCTCCACATCCCAACCCTCAGTGCCAGCATGTGTCTCACAGCTGCTCAGTGGGGCAGAGCATTGCTGTGAGCAGGGACTGCTCATCTCTGATGTCAGTGAGACCAGGATCTGAAATGGCTTCTGAGCACTGCAAGACCAAAGGCAGCTGCCCTCTGGCACAGCTGGTGCCTTCAGCAAAGCACACGTCCCTTGTCACATCTCCTGCAGGGCCAGGAGCTTCTCCTCGTGCCCTGACCCAGACTGAACACAAACTGCTCACTGCTCTGGGGAAATGGAGTCAGTCCCAGCCCAAAGGAAGCGCTGAGGACATGTGTGTCATTGTCTGGGCAGCCCTTTGCTCCCTGCTCCCCTCACCCTGAGAGGGTGCCCAGCCCCTGGCAGTGCACCCTGAGCAGCAGCAATGCCAGGGCTCCCCTGAGCCCAACCTGCCAAATAAACCAGAGACCAGACCCCTGCTTCTTACAAACAGATTTATTTGCATTTTGACTGGAGCACAGATTCTACATACAGATTTCTTCTGCACAACAGTACAAGAGCCAGTGCAAAATATGCTTTTTTTTTATTATTATTTATTCATGTACAAAAAAACCCCAAAACCCAACAAATGAAAAGACAAAGAGTGTGGCAGTATTTACTCACAACTGGTATGCCTCAGCCTCCCACCCACTCTCCTCCACTCATCCTTGCCCATCATGCCAACTCTGTGGCCAGCACTGCCCGCCTCTAACAGCTGCATTGTCAGCTAAGAGAGGTAACTCCCCTTTGAAAGATAAACACCCACCCCAAGCAAGCCAGGACAGCAGGCTACTTTAAAAAGTTGGGCACACCATCTGGCCACCAATGCACCCCCCACCAGGGAGCAGAATTTTCAGGGAACGGCAAAAAAAAAGATACAAATCAAAAATGCACAAAAATTAGGCACTAGCTTAACCCATTTGTTAGAGAGAGCCAAGGATGTTAGATACACCTCCAGTCTGCCTTCTCATATTCACCCACAGTAGTGATGATCAAAGCCAAACACTCCCCACTCTGAGTACCCTGTGCTGTCAGATTATAATCTTATAAAAATATTTCTATTACTAGCATAAAGTTAAACCATTTCATAACTGGAGGAGAAAGAGAAGCTAGTCTGAATATAAGCATTTCCTTGAAAAATCAAAAAGATCCCAACAGATAGACAAAAACACCTGTTTCAGTCATCCACCAGATGATTGTTAGAATTACAGCCAATGCTTAAGCAATACAACACTGAGCTAGGAAAAGTCATCGTGTGGTTGTTCTGCTTATGGAGTAGCCTTACTAGTTCACAAAGCATTGGGCAATCTATTTCTCTGTTACTCTAATTTAATTGTCAGAAGCTGCAATGTAGAACTGCAGTGCTAGTGAAAGAATATGCTCATCTTCACTAAGGCCTGGGATTTGTATCACAGAAATTCACTGAATTTACATCACTCCAAGTGTACCATGTCCAAATCACCTAGGTGCTACTATGGACTTTTACATTTCTACCCAAGGAATGGCTGGGTTTTGAAGCTTGATCAACCAGAGTCTTTTACACTGAACTGCAACTAATCAAAGCAGAGTACCAGTTAAAGCCAAGGAACACACGTACTCAGCACAAATATGTGTTGATACAGTACAGTATGTATGTGGATATATATGGATATATATGCATATATATGTATATGTTACATTATAAGGAGAGTGCCATTCAGGGCTTCTCAAATGCAAGAATCCTTTCACCACCTCCCAGTCTTGAAACTTCAGCCCGTTAAATTTCCCACTAAGACACACTAAGAACTCCAGTATTTTCCATATTGAATGATTATTTCTATTTTAGCCAATAAACCATGCAGGGCTAGCAGAAAGAACTGGAGCTTTCATTTTAATAGCACCAGTCCTGCCACCTCAGTCAGATGGCCAAATTTTTATCACCACATCATTTGCCCTCTCCCTGCCCTGCATGGGCATTACTGTGAGTTTTCAGGACATCACCAGAGTCATATTAATTGATCTCTATCAATTTACTCAGTTGATAGAGAAAATGCCATGATTTATGAGATTTCAAACAGTACAGATCCAACAAGAATGCAAGTTTATACTTTGCAGTACTGGCTGGAGTCATATTGGTATTAATCACAAAATGATTCTGCCTTTTCACCCCCAGCAAGCCCACTTTTACTCAAGGGCTGTCACCATACATACAACTGAAGAGCTGACAGCCTGGGAAACCATGTTACTCACTGTTATCCTAAGCCCCAGTCCTTATAAACTTCTGCTGCACGAATTTCACATATAGCTGAAAAAAGTTCCATTTAAATCACTTTGAGTAGGTTTTCTTACTTTTTAATTAAGAAATAGGAGCAACAAAATAAGAGCAATAAAAAGAAGAGTAAAAGTAAGTGTAACAGGCACTTAAGAAAAAAGTAAATGCTATTTAGATGAGTGGGAGCTACTCACCTCCCCTGCCTTTAGTCTATCTAGAGTTTAGATATCTATCCCAGACTAAACATTTGTGCTTCTTCCAGTCTTGAGGAAACAACAGCTTCCTTCTGGAGGCTGTCACTTCCACAAACAGGTCAAACAAGTCCCTCCAGGGATGGCAGATCCAAGGGGAGTCAAGGATTACCTGACACAGGTGAGACAAGTCTTTCTCTTTCCCTGCAGTTTAGGGGGGTGTCTGTGTCTAACACCTACCCTTTCTCTCTGCACCTTCCTCAAGGGCAGCAGTGGAGGAGAGGTGCTGATCTTCTCTCTCCTCAGCAGCAGGAAGGGAGGGAATGGAATGAACCTGAGTCAGGGCAAGTTCAGACTGGACACTGGAGAAAGGTCCTTCACTTGTGCACAGCTTTACAAAAGGCTCACACAGAGCCAACTCATAGGAAACTACTTATAGTCTATGGGATTGTTTACTCAGGTAAGAGAATGAAAGAAAGATACATGTCAAATTCATCCTCAGATGAGAATAGAATTATTTTGTTTTAAAATATCTAAATACAGCAGGGCCCCAACAGACTTCTTTCTGTTCAAAATTAATCAAGCAAGTGCTATTGAAACACTATGAGGACTTAGGCATATAATTCCTTATGGGCAAGAGTTGTTTTGTAAGGAATAAGAAGTTAGGCTTTTTAAAACAACCTAACAGTTCTCAGTCCCTAACTCTGGCAGCAAATCCACCTCTATCCTTTCTTCACTCTACTGTGTATCAGTATTGCTCTGTCCCCTCACTTACAGGGGTATCACATCCAAGAGGATCTGATATGATACAGGCTACTCTCCTGGCAACTTCAGTGTCTGTTTAGAACCCTTCCTATGAGATTCACCTGAGCTGCATGCCAATGACAGCCACACCATGCACTGGGCCAGTATTAGAGGACAGCCAACATCCATCTTCCAAAGCACCTTCTAGAAAATAAATCCAGCAGCACCTGGTATGCAGGGGCACTCTGGTCCCACCTGCTCACAAAAGCATCTGGAATCCATTCACTGTTTTGGAAGGCAGCTGTGTGTGGCCACAACCTGGATCCCATGGCCAGGAGCTCCTCCTCACCTACACAGCCTGGTTCTCAGCCAAGAAGCCTCAATTTCTTTATTTCAGCAGGGGGAACCACCATGTCCCAAAGCCTAAGCATCCTTTCTGCATGCCTACAATTCATGGAGCATCCAGAACAGTCAGTTGAGCAAGATCGTGCCTAAGTAGGCATTGCTGCTCTATTAGCTGAGTTGGCTGAAGGTTTTCCTATTGTAACACAAGTTTTCTATTCTAGTATTATTTTCGGTGTAAAAAGAAAAAAAACCAAAAAATCAGTGGGGAAGGGTGGGGCTTTTTGCGCAAAACTTGATGCTTTAATGAAAAAAAGGTTGCTTTTCTCAATATTTTGCTGTTTATTTCTGTTGGGAAAAGTTGAAACACATAACTTTTGTCAGAGCAGTATCAGCCCGTGTCTGTCCCAAGCGCTCTGGTGTCAGCTGGGAGCTGTAACTCCAGGGCTCCACAGCCCCTCTTTCCCTGGGCACCTCTCCAGCCCTCATGACGCATTCCCTGCTTGACTAACCCGGGGTAGGAGCATCATGGGATCTGCAACCCAGCCAAGGAGCTCAGCCCCAGGGGAGACACGGCCAAGGCACTCCAGTGACAGTTTCTGAGGGCTGCAACAGTAGCTCAAACTGATGCTGCTTTAAGGGCCAAATGGATTTAATTAAATGTTTCCATTTCAAAAGGCTGGAACATTTTATTCAGTGTTTTCCAGCTGACAATTTCTCATTTTTTGAAAAACTTCCATTCCAGGAAAATGTTCGGTATTTCAGCTTTCCATGTCAGTTCAGGATGAAATGAAATGTTCAAGAACCAGATTTTGATGGTATATAGACACTCAGTTTGGGGAAACAGACATATTATTTAGCTGTCAAAAGTGAAATGCAAGAAAGGTGTGATCCAGTTGGCTTTTGACTGCAGTGGAAGCCACTTTTTTATCTTAATGAAGCCTGGAATGGAGTCCCAAAAGACCAAGGGAGGGTGGAGCTGATCATAGGTAACAGATAAAGGAAACGAGTTCAAAATGAAAGAGCAAGAATGTAAGAAGCAGCAACTAAGATGATCTGTTTACCTGGTCTTGATCAAAACAGTTTTACTTCAGTAACAGGATGAAAATCCATTAAGATTGTATTATCTAATTCCCAGTTACAGTAAAGATAGCAGTTAATCACTAATCTGTAGAGTAGAATAAATCCATAGTATGAATTTGTCATGAGCACTATAGCTGTCAATGTTCAAAGCAGTTCCTCAGAAAAACTCCACATGCTCCATTCAAGGAGACTTCTCTAAAGCTAAAGATAATAACATGGTACTGAACAGCTCACCCCATGCTGTCTGTCCTCCCTGAACCCTCCCAGAACTGTTCTGCTGGATTGGTACTACAGAAGGTCTGTCAGGAGGGACCAAGGTCTCTGGATTTGGAGCACATCTGCAGGTGAACAGCTGAGTGTGGGCTTCCAGAGCTGACACTTTGGGTGAAGGCTGGGCACCAAACTCATCCTCTGCATTGCCCATCTGTTTTGGGAGGCAGCCCCAAGCCTTCCACCTCAAAGGGTACAAGAGGAGCCCTGGGGAGTCCACATCCATCAGCATCATGGTGTGTGTTGAAAGCAAGAGAGCACTCAGAACTGTAAGTAAATCAATTCACCCAAACATGAGGGGTCAAGAGAATTGGGATTTATCTTTCATTTCCCTTTAGTACAAGGCAGATGTTTCTAAGAAATAAGCAGAAACCTCTACAATTTTTAAGAGGCTGAAGAGAAAAGGAGGGAAGAAAAAACATGTACAAGTTTTGAGGATGTTCTCAGCTCCAGCTTAAAAAAACACCAAAAGAACCAAACCAAACAAAAAAACCCAAAAAAACAAACAACAAAACAAAAACAAAAAACAAAACCAAACCCACCAAAATCACACACCACCAAAAATTTCTATCTGTAAAAGCAAGTTTTTTCTTAAGCTGTTTGGTAACTCTTAGTTCACAGGAGCATTTATCCAGAAGGTTCTTCATGTTTCCAGTCTTGGTTGTAGCAATCTCAGTGAGGCACTAAATTTTAGGCCGTTAAAGTCTCTCTGTGCAGCATGGTCATTTTAAAATGATGTGGTAGCCATCATTGCTTTCAGCTGTAACAAAGAAATGCAAAACATATTTTCATTGCTTTTAGGAAATACCAGATACAGAACTTCAAATTTGCTTTCTAGGTAGTTTGCAATAGTTTGGTTTTCATGAGTGGATTGTGAAATAAGTGTACAATCTAGAACACCTAGGTCAAATAATTTACATTAAAAACCCTACATACTGTCACACTTTATAATTTTACTTGAAGGTTTCCTGCTCATTTATGTCAGTGGTGTCAATGAATTTATGAAATTTTTGTAACAGAGTAAAGCACTGATCAATCAATCATAATCATAGTGTAGACAACCACCTTGACTTATGCTAGATTAGATTACTTATCTTTTCAGGATAACAGCAGTGAGTTTGTGATAACATTTAGTGCAATTGAAAAGAGCAATTATCTTTAGAGTAACATGTAACAACAGTAGCAATACACACCTTTTAATGTGCTGATAACAAAACAAGATTCATCTTGGAAGTTTTGCACCATCTGAAGGGTAGAAGGAAAAAGCCAATACAACATATTTTTAGCAATTAAACTCATTTCTTTCAGGGTCAGTATAGACTTAGAGGAGAGGTATCAAACAGCATTTGGTGTCTAGTCCTGCACAGTCCTGAGTAACCCTGTCCATGACATTATTAATGTACATGATTGATCAATTAAGAGGAGTGAATTACCTTCAGGAGGTGTCTCATACAGCTGAAGCAAATGCTGGACACAATTTTAGAGAAGGGAGATGTGACCACAACTTCTCTGACCAGTTCATGAAATCCAGCTTTGTGAAAAAACCTTCTCCTGAACACCAAGTATAATTTGAGTAGTGCATTTTTCAGCTGTAAGTTTTCTTATCAAAATATCCTTTTCAACTTAGACTGATCTCTCTATACTCTTTTGGATTTAACATCCAGCCTCTACTCCTTCAAATCAAACTTCTCTGGCCAGTTTATGTGTCTTTGCCTAATGATGCATGAAGTACATTCACAGAGTGCCACACACTTGCCACTATAGTACTAGAACAAGAAAAAAATATTAGGAAAGCAATAGACCTTGTTAATGATTGACTTAAAGAAATACTTAAAGCCTTATACCTAGGCTGGTTCATGCAATTCCCGTATCAAGAGCTGCCTCCAAGCACTTTGCATCCATAAAGCATCAAAGTTTCAGATTTAATCAGGCTGGAATAACAAGGAGACTTCAGGTATAAGCATTACAGCATTCTCTTTAGGCTCCAGTTGAGACCTATGCTCTGCTTCATTTGTTTTAACAATGCTTCTTATAAATGAAGCTTCTTAAGTGATTCTGGTGCATGAATGAGCAAGTAATTTAGTAGGGGGAAAAGAGGAAGAAGGGCAACTCACTATTAACCTGTAAGTTAATGGAATGGACTAAATTAAGGCATCATATAATGGGACCCTAACAGTAGCAGAGGTCCATAAATTATAGTGTGCATATAGCATACATAGTGACAGACCCAGTGCCTAGAATCATGGGCCAAGATGTAAAACTAATTGCTGCCTACAAACTTTAAAACTTACCTTCTTTGGGCAACTTACCTATTTAATTTTAAAAGTTCTTACTTTAGATCCTCACTTCAAAATATGTGTAAGTAGCCAAAATGAAAAGAAATTCATAGAATCATTTAGGTTGGAAAAATCCTCTAGGATCATCATGCACAGACATTGACCTGGCACCAGGAAGCCCAACACTACACCATGCCCCAAGTGCCACAGCTACATGACTTCTAAACACCCCCAGGGATGGTGACTCAACTTCCCTGAGCAGCCTGTTCCAATGTTTGATAAGCCTTCCAATAAACAAATTTTTCCTAATCCCCAATCTAAATATTCCCTGGTATAACCTGAGGCCATTTAGGCCATTTCCTCTCATCCTGACACTTGTTACTTGGGAGAAGAGACAAAGTCCCAACATTGCCAGAACCTCTTTTCAGGTAGTTGTAGAGAGCAATAAATGACCAATTTTGTTTTGCTTTAAAAAACCAAATGAGAACCCAGTATCTTTTACAAAGCAAAACCACACTAAAATCAGTGCTGTGCATGGCTGATTCACTCCAAGTATTTACTTTAGCTGGTTGGGATTAACAGCTCTACAATTGTTCCTTGAAGATGCATTCTGTAATTTGCAAGTTCACTCTAACTTCATGAAGGCAGACAGCTGTACCATCTGTGACAGTGCAGCCTGCAGCCCCCTCACCTCATTGCTCACTAGCACGTGGATCCCTGTGGGTCCCTGCCGGTAAATCCGATTTATCTGCTGGGGTGAAATGCTGTACAAGTTTGCAATCTTCTCCAGCAGTTCCAGCGTGGTCAGCTCTTCCAAGAAGATTGCATGATACACTGCAACAAGTGGAAAGCAGTTGCAGAACAGAGATGGCACCAAGACACTCAGCATCAACAACCAAGTGGGTTTAATATGAAGGTTCAAATGAAATAAAAAAAGCTTAGTATTTTAAAGCATCCCTCAAATACCTGGCTTGATGACTTGCAGAAAAATACCCACTATTTGTATGCAGGCAATTAAAGCACACACAACTTTTGCCCAGAGGAAAACATGGGGACTAATTACAACTTGCATCATGGGGCACTAAACAGCCTTCTCATAAAAGCTGCTTATATTTTGGATAATCTTTTACTGATTTGAATAAAGAATTCAGTCAAATAGTAAAACATGCTATGTCACACAAAAAGCAGTATTTTATCAGATACCACCCACTGATCCTATAGGCACAAACTAAAACAAAATGCATAAGGTAAAACATGGATGACAGCATTATTTCAGAAATCTAATTCAAATTATAGCTGCCAGGTAGGAAAGCTGTGCCTGTTTATTACTAAATGCAAGACTTAAGGATAATCTTTGTTTTCATTTGATTGTACATTGTGTCATGAGGGACGACAAATTCCCCAAAGCTTTGAACTTTTAAGAATTATAACCTCACTTTCAGATCTACCAACCTTCAATTCCCCTGATTTTTTTTAAACAAGACAATCTAAATAAAATTGTGGATGGAAGAGTGGTTTTTAATGCTATTGCCCCTCCTAAGAACTGAATAGAGATTTTGCTGTGGCATTCTGCAGATGATCTGTAAGCTGGGTTTGTTCCCCAGGCAGACAGTGCTATTTGAAATTTGTAGCCACGAAACCATAACCAAAAGTGGCAAAACTGGGATAAACAGTATCCCTTCAAACACTAAGGACACCAGGCTGTCCACACAGGAGCTCAGGCAGAAAGCAGCATTCCCACCATGTGTTTAACAAAATCCATACACAAGAACTTACCACAAAGACTGCCATCTCCATTTTCTCGCTTTTGGTGGAGATGGGATCTGTTTTGCTCTGGTTCTTGACAGACATAAATTGTCATCTTGGGCCTTACATTTCTATGGATTAATCAAAAACAGTAAGTTAGTAAGTTATTTAGTAGATCTGAAATAGTTTCAAGTCAACTATCAAACAGTAAGAGAAGGAATCATTCAGGCTGTGCATAAGTAACAAACTAAGGGATGATCTTGATGCTGGTAACTAGATGGCTTAGGATGTCTAGCAAGAGACCCTTGGGAGGTGATGCAGAGCACCTTAATCTTTTCAAGATCAGATAAGAATAAAGAGTTTACAGCACTTGCTAAGCAGTTCATCATACCTGCCTCTACTGATTTAAATCCTGCTCAGCTGTAGAATTTATGGGGTTATTGCAATGAAAGCTTAAGAGTCATTTGAGGCTCCAGGACTTTGATTTTTTTATTGCTTGCTATCTCTGATGGAGATACAGCATAGGGTATTGTCAGCTGTGTAGATGAAATGGAAGCAAGCTATCAGCTGGTAGCAAATAAACCACTAGAGATCCACATTTTGCTGCTTCATTTTGGCAACATTTCTGAGCTGTGCTTGGATTTGAATATCACTGTGATTTCCAGTCCCTGAGAGAACCTCTCAAATATTAAAAGAAAGTCTAAATGCTACAGCTCCAGGATTAACTTCTAGTTAACACTCAAATTATGAAGGGATCAAAAAAAATAGGAAGGGAATAATACAAACCTTCCTTTAATTGCATTAAAGAGCCGAATTCCATCAGCAGGCCCACAGATTTGAACAAAATCTTCTTTGGACATCTTCAGTAAGTCGGCACCTACATATTTCAAATTGATTTTTCTTCAGAAGTTAAGCAAATCTTAGCTTCCAAACAGTATGTATGGGCAGCAGAAAAGGGCAGGGGTAGAAGGGGTGGAGAATCCTCAAAGCTAAACTAGATAGATTTACAAAGAAAAGTTGCACATTCCAAGAGGTGTGCACTTCAAACCCATCACTGTGAAACAGAAAGCTGGAAGCTGCCAAAAGAATAGTGCTGCACTGGAAAATACTCCAGCCAACTCATAAACAAGCTAGATATTTCACACTGGCCATTAAATGACCTGGTCTTCTGTAACTGTCACATTCATTGAGTTATTTCATTATGCTGCAAGTCAGAGAAATCCTCCCCATAGTTTCAACACCTCTAACAACCACCCCTTCCACCACCTTACTGCTCTGTACAAGTACTTAATGGGAGGGAACAGTGAAGGTGCCAGATGCTTCTTAAATGTGCACAGGGACAGGATGAGAGCCAGCAGACAGAAGTGCTGATTAGATAAAAGAAAATACTTAACTATTCTGGCAGTAAAAATGTATTTTAAGAGGTTGTTTAGACAGACTGTGGAATTTCCAGCCTTGGGAGATGTTCAAAGGCCCTGGACTTAATGAACTTAGAAAGTCCCTTCCATCTTAATTTATTTTCTTCCATTTTTACTTACTCTATAGGTCTACAAACTGTTTTGACAAATGGTAACTAATCTAAGAATGAAAGAACAACCACACAGGATCAGTCCAAGGATCCCATCAAAAGTGTCCAGCAGCAGATGCTCATGAGCTGCACTTAGAGAAGAGGAAAAAAACCCAGAATAATTGAACTGTTTAAACTCACCCGAAAAACTTGAGAAGAGTCTACAGAATGGAGAGAACCTATTACGATGAAGCCACTGCTGGGCATCTTGAATAGAAGCAGAAGGAAGGAGATGCTACATTGCAAAAAGAATAAGAAGGTCTTGAAATGAACTGTTCACCAGTGTCCTAAAAGAGAAAAGCACCACATTAACATGATCTCAAGTACTTACATCATTGCTGGGAGGCAGGAGCTCCATTTGGTGGGTTGGTGAACTGTTGCTAAAAGAAATTATATAAAGTTGGAAGAGAAAAAAAACACATTATTTTAAATTTTACATTGCAGTGTCCATCCTCTTCCCCCTCCTCTATTCAACTCAGCTTTCACAAGTTACATGCAACTTGACTTTTTTTTCTTTATCAGATTTTGAAAAAGGTGTTCATAATTTAGAATAAGAATCAAAAAACCCTCTCTACCTGAGTCCTTCATTGGTGAGTTGAGGTCCTCCTCAAGACTGAGAGAAAAACCTCAGGTTTACTGACCACAACCAAGCTTTTCCATATGGTTGACTCACTAATGTGATATCATCTAAGCAAGAAAATACTAACCTACAGGGCAGCTGAACTCAATTTCTGTGCACCAGAAATACACTAACTAAATTTACTGTCTAATAATTCTTTACAAAAATTGAATAAAGGACCTTATAATTCAACCCTGGTGTTATCTTAAACATAGTCAAGTGCCATAAATTATGCAAAACCACATTTCTACTAAATTCTTCTAAACAAAGACAGGACTCTTAAACATATCAGGGATTTTACCAAAGGGAAAACATACTCAGCAGATCTCTCCACTAACACACAATTTTGTAATTTCAGTGTTTGCTCTTTTTCATAGGTTGAGGGGATCCATTGAAAAGTAGTGATAGAACATGGATCAATACAACATGGTAATTAGGTTGTGTGGGAAGGCAATAAGATGGCAGTGTCCTACCAGGAAAAAAAAAGGCCTAAAATTCCTAAGGGGAAGTATGTAGTAGGGAGGACTCATAAGTACTAAGGGACACTGCTGTACCTTTCTGACACCAGTTATCTTCAGCATTTCAGAATCACTAGGGCTGAACCACTATCTCATTATGATGGTTATTCAATGAATTAAACGTGCCTCCACTAGTCTTTTGCTCTGAAATGGCATCTCTAAACCCAGGCTGTTTTGCCCCAAACAGGATATCTTTACATGTCATTCACCTGGGAATTCAGCACCCCAAACTACCTCAAGACAGAAAGCAAGAAAGAAATGCCAACTCTGAAGAGATGCCAAAAGCCTCTGACACATTTTTTGAGAAAATACTGGGGATTGCTGGTACAGGCATGGCGTATTCTCACCAGGAGTTGCCCTGGAGGCCCTCTGATGCTCACCTTCCAGCCACCACATAAACAGTGCACATACAAACAGTACTCTGCATTACAGGGAATTCCTGGATGGAAGGTCTTAAAGGCTTTAGGAAAATACTTTCTCCTTGCTAGAAAGGATGGGTTCCTTAACATGATTTCCCATGGTATGAAATGCACGGACACACAAAGGCTGCCATATCAACAGGAAGGATAAAGCATGTACTGGTTACATACCCATCTCCGAGGTTGAAGCTGTTGGGAGAACTGTTGTAGCTTGGAGATGGAGCATTGTTCATTTGATAAGGCACATCTGGCCAGGGAGAGCACTGTTGGAAGAAAGGCAGCAGGGAAACTTTCATGAGGATGGAAATAAAGGATTCGATTCTCCTCCAATACCACATTCATGCTGTTGCCACGCCACTAACTCCAGCTCATCACTCCTGCTGGGAGGAGGAGATGGGCCATGGATTTTCTACACTGCTCTCCAAGCGGGCTGTCAGGGGGCCAGATTGATTCCAGTTGTGCATTCCACATTTCTTTCTCCCATTTCACAAAGCCTGTCCCCAAATAACACTGGGCCAAAGTGTGCACAGCTGTAAGTCAGAGCAACGCCAGTAAGTCATCTCAGACTGAAGGCAGCAATGATACAGAAATACCCCTGGTCTCAATTATAAATCCCTAATTAAATCCAGGCAAGAGTGACAAAAATGCTCCAGTGGCATTGCTTCAGGTTTATACCAGCAAAAGAGCAGAATTTGAACCAGCCTGCTGAAATCTCTGGCCATTAGTCGACCAGTTCCAGTCATAAATGGGTATTAAATGGAGAAAATTTGAGATGGACACAAAGCTACTAAAAGCCTTCAAAAACGTAGGTCAGACTCCACATTTCATGACAGTAGTGTAAAACCAGAGTGACCCAGCTAGAATTGGTGACTGTTCTGAATTTAAGCCACAGTAATCAGCAGGAGAAATCTAGCCCTGTTGAACACCCCCCACCAAGAGCTCAAGAAAATATTCTGTAGTGGCCTTGTTTGCAATGATAAAGAGACAGCAAGTGTAGCTTTGGAGCTTTATCATCTCCACAAACACTAGCAAATATTTTATCATCTCCACAAGCACTGGCAAATATTTAACTCTTTGGCAACCCACATTTCCCCACACAATATGTCAAAGTGCATCAGAGCTCACAGGGAGAGTCTGGGATTTGCCAACTCAGTAGAATTAGGTCTGTCAATCAGAAAACATGCTGGTTGCCCCTGGCAACATGAGGAAAGTGGAGTGGGAGAGACTGGATCTCACCAACAGGAAGTTGATTTAAATTAAGAATAATTAACATAATTTTTGGATATCCAGCAAGGTGCTCCAAAAAAATAAGAACTAAAACAAATCATTCCCATAGGGAGACTGAACAACACTTTTAAATCCATTTCTTGAGTCCTGTTGCTGACTAATTCTACAGCCTATGGTAAGTTTATATAAGCATCTTAGTAATGATAGGGAGGAGCAAAAGCACATACAACCCTACACCAGATGCATCAGAATATAAGACAAGATATTCCTAGAGTACAACCTGGAATCTTCTCTGATTTTGTTGTTTGTAACAACAGCTTCATAGGCACATTCACAGAAAAAGAGATTAATAATTTAATCAGACAGCCTATTCATCTGCTCAAGTGCCCCATCTTCAACATGAGCTTTTGCCAAGCAGTTCTGAAAGAAAATACAACTATTTTCATACAGCTGGCACCTGTGGGCCATGACAAGCGCCCAGGAGCACAGTGAAAACAGAGAGTTGGGGGTTTTTTTTTGTTGTTGGTTTGTTGTTTTTTTGGGGTTTTTTTAAGCCAGGCTACTAAGGGTTAGGTTATACCCCATAAGAAACTTTGGCATCTTTCATAAATTTCAACAGTGAGTCATTTCATAATTTCTCTCCACTCTCAGTTTGACTCAGATCAGACCATGCATGTCTCCACAAGACAATCTCCAGGGCTGAGATGCTGTTTTCTTTTAATTTATCTCTCAACATGATGTAGTATGATGTACCTAAAACACTTTACCTCTGTGAGAATAGTTGTCTCGTAGGAAGGCTGATACTTCTCCTTCTCTTGGGTGGTCTTCTTTTCCATTTTTTCCCTGTCAGTCTTCTGTTTTCTGTCTGCTCCTTTAGGCTATAAGTACAAGCACAGGCTCTCCCTTATGCCAAGTATTACAAGTTTGGAGACAGAGGCCAACAGATTTATCCAATCTGTTCACAAAAGCCTCCTTAAGATTTACAGGAATTCTACATATGAAACAAGATCAGATCTGCATTTTCTAGACAAAAGAATTAATCAAGCATCCCCACTGTTTCTGTACATCCCCCACTAATGCCTACTGCAATTCTAAAATAGGCTGACCACAGTTCTGATATGTGATTCCAACAATTTCAGTCCATAAGTTATGCACCTCAACTGGCATTTGTGCCATCTTTCCAGAAACAGGAAAGACACTGCTCACAGGAACAAAACTGGAGCAGCAGATCTCTTGAGAAAACAGGCTATGGAGAGTTTGTTGTTAAGTAGATATAGGCCTGCCAGGCCCACATTAGGAGTTTCAAAGATGTGTTTTCTTTGAATCTTTTTCTCTTCCAGGTATCACAGAGACAAACTCTACTCCAACAACAACAACAAGATATTTAAGATCTCCACAATAAAACTTTATTGCTCATGGAGGATTCAATCAAAGAAACTGAAGACATCCCAATGTTTTGATTGCCTAGGAGCATCAAAACACACTGGATACCCTAAATATCTCAGTGTTTTTGCATTGTCTGAGGCACAACAGACTGGCACAAGTCTTGGTGCAATACTTAAGTATACCCCGTTGAAAGTCTGGTTTTTCCAATATTTGCCTCACTCCTAGACAATCTGCAACCTTTACATCTTCCTGTGCCTTAATCTAGTTGATGACAAAGTCAAAACTCCCTCATACCTTGAACACTTTGATCTGGCAGCTTGCAGAATGCAAGTGTTCTGTGTATTCACCATTTTCATTCTGCTTAAAGGTGTCGATTTGCACCCGGAAGGGCACCCCTTTCTCTCCTCCATGTTTCCGTGGGGTAAATTCTGTGCTGATGCAATGTACCTGGCAAAACAGAAGCTGTGCTCATCTCTGGAGACAGTTGGAACCTGTGCTCATCTGAATTTCAGCTGCCTGAACATGAGGTTTTGGCTCCTCACAAAAAAAATAAGAGAGGCAGAAGAGTTCTTATGTTTTCATTTCTGTTCCTTTGGACATAATAATCAGGAGAACAAGCAGCTCAGAAAGAAACAGGGCAGCAGGAAGAGCATCCTTTGATTTAAGTAAATCCTTAATTCAGATTGAAAACTGCTGAAGCTCAGAATGAGAAAGTCACGAAATAGGAAAGTAAGGAAAACTCACAGGTTATGAACAGTTCCTCAAGACAAAAACTATGCTTAGAAAGCAACACCAGTGTCTAAATATTTTTTAAAGGAAATCCTGGCAGTAGCAGGTAGTACTCCAACACTAACAAGTAGCCAGCAAATTGATTTAGTGAGTATCCTACAAATCAATTACATGATTGTCACATGAGTTAGTAATTATTATTACCATCCTTCTCTCTTTTCATGTACTGGCTATTTTGTCTCCCCAGAGATGTCTTTAAAAGATATCTAACCACTATGTTTACCACAGAAATATGACTTATCTCTTACCTGAATGAATGCTGAAGCTCTCTTTGAGGGATCCCAGAGAAATTCAACAGTGTTCAACTGGGTCGGGCTAGCCCTGGGATCCAAGATACCAACTGACAGCGGGATATCTGTAGAAGAAAACCCCTAAAATTTTAAAAATATTAAATTGAAGAAGAGAAAGCATTTCCATACAATCAGAACATGCATGTGAAAGCGAAGCCACCAAAGACATCTCTACTTGGGACCTATAGTGCTAGATCTCCTTCCCTCCCAAAGACACGGAGGATTCTTTAAAAGCCTGCACACACATGCAAACTCTCCATACACCACTCGTGTCCCCAGCCCTGCAGAGGTGCCACAATGAAATAGCCTCACCTATATCCAGGATGCGGTCCCCAGGCCGGCTCCACCTCCAGCCCTCCAGCTGCTGATGCTCTGTGTACTGCAGGCGGCGGTCGTGGAAAACCACACGGATTATACTCTGCCAAAAAAAGACACCAATGTGAACAATGCCATCCAGAACCCTCTCTCAAGAGGACTTTGGTTTTCCAGAGCAGAAGCAAAAGCTGATCTTCTCATCCCCATTCATGAGGAGAGTAGAAGGGTCCATCTAAGAGACCCATTACCATGTGTATCAAACTCCTAAGGGACCCCTGAGAGAGAAACACACTTCTCCCTTCACAGGGCACATCTTGCAGGAGTAACACAGCCCTATGCCCCTTTCTGGGATTCACTCTGGAAGCACTATAGCAATGTCCACCTAATCTTAGGTGTCATGGCATGTAAACATCACTATACTGCCTCAACACCCAAAAAGGCTCATATGGGGGTCATATTTAATGTCGCTGTACCATGTCCCAACCCCAGTATATCCCACTCTGATTTGCAAATGTGGAAGTCAGCTCACCTGTCCCTGCACCAGTAGAGCTGACATGTCCAGACACCTTGTCAGTGGGAATTAAACTTGATTCCAGCCATTAAGAGCCAGTCATTGGATTTGCCCCAGAGTAGTTAAACAAGGGTAGATAGAGTAGGAAAGAGTCTGTAACAGGAGGCTGGTCTGCAATGGTGCAGCCATGCCAATAACTGGAGAAAAAAGGCTGGAATAAGGGCAATCCCCAGGGCAGACAAGTCCCAGGTATTCCTATGTTCTTTTTTATATTTAATGTTACACTTACATGAGTTAATGACCCCTGACACCCCAGTTTCTCAAGCCTACACTCTTGCTGGGAACTTCCATATCAAGTAAGTGAGCAATTTTTGTCAGTGAACCTGAGAAATGCCCAAATCAAACCCTAGCTTCAAGATGCAAACAAGCCACAGTGGGAACACCTGCAAAATTGGAATCCCAATCTGCATACTATCTGAAATGGGCCAAAAGACAAATAGGGAATGGCCTAAACTTGAATAACATTCGAAATCCAAATTGGAATACCAATTTTGCAATTAGTTCCCACTTCTCAAAGGAAATCCTGAGGCTGAACAGCCAAGAATTGAAGGTTGGATCCAGAACCAGGGTCCAGACCAATGTTTTTGAATTTGAACTGTTTTGGCAGTGGGGGAAAACAACAGGAAAAAGCCCCCCAAACCAAAAGATCAAGTTCTATATGTTCATCATTATGCCCATTACCAAAGTAAACTGGAGCTATAAGAATCTGCCTGGCAGAACTATGTAAACACCTGGGCCCTCTATTTGTCATGTAACAACCCAGGCATGTTGCTGCAATTCAGCAGGGAGACATGTCTGCCTCTCCACAGCTTTGACCGTGTTCACCACTGAACTTTGGGATTCCCCTGAACCCAATATTCATAGTGAAACTCTGGGGTCGTGATCACAAACAGAATAAAGGTTCCCCTGAAACCCTGCAAAGCCAAACTGCATAGTCCCATGAAACTAGCACTCAACAACTCCATCACCCCTGCTCCCACTTAAAACAATGGCAAAGTGCTTTCCATTGTCTCAGTGGGAGCAAGGTCAGGCCCTTCATTAAAGGCTGTATGTAGTAGCAGGAAGAAAAGAAATCTATATTTCTCCTTACCTTTACATATTTTGTGTTTAAATCTTGAAACTCTCCCAATTTCCTATTCTCAAGTAGACGGATTTCATAAGACTGACCTAGAGTTTAAGGAAACATTTCCAAGGTGTTTAATATGTTGTAGCAATGAGAGAGTCATGCTGGCATTTATGTGGCTGATAAAGCATACGTTTGATCAGGGAAAGCTTATTTTTGCTAACATAATGCATTTGCCCCAGCAATCGATAGGCACTAAAGCACAGCAGAAATCTGAGGGGAAGGTTTGCCTTCTGGCAGATAAAAGCTCTCCATTAGGACATCAATTACAGTTGTCTCCCGGGGCTACTTTGGTTTTCTGGTCACCCTCCAAAGTCACCAGGGTGTTTGAGGCAGTTGTCCCCCCAAGCCACATGGCTGTAACAGTGCTGCCTTTGTCTGTCCCTTCTGCTAAAGCAATTCTGCCAAAGCAACGTTGTGTGAGGAGGTGCTGGCACAACACGTGAGAGAATGATTCTGTAGAGATGGCAGCTGGGGAAAATCTTGCCTTCTTCAGGGAGCAGTCAGGCCTGTAAGGTGTTTTGGTGAACCACAAAAGCAAAATTTGTTTCCTAAGGCCTGGAAAGTCACTGCCAAGGGCATAAATACTCCTTCAGATGTGTGTGGAGGCAGCAATGGGTATTACAGCATGTGCAAGGACCAGTTCCAGGAAGGGAATTCACACTCCACCACCCTCACATAAGGAATTTAGGCAGCTCAACAGAATTCAGCTAACTGGTTTATGAAAAAACAGCTTTTCCAGGCTGACAGCAGACAAAGGAGACTGATGTCTCAATATCTTACACATAGAAATGACTAAGACAGTACAAAAGCTCATTGTACTGCATTGAGTCTTTACAATAAACTTGCAACCAGTACCAAGGCAGGAGAGGATCATTAGGATTAATGAAGCATATGTGTACCTTATAACTAGCTTTTCTTGTTCATCTTGTTATCCTCCCTTTTCCTGAAAAATGCATAGGGTATATGACAAGATAGGCACCAAGGGGGAGATCAGTTTGGTTTTTCTGGCTAAACCAGTATCTCTGCAGAACTGGCCCTGCAGAAAACTGCAAAGCAGATCTATCTCCTTCCAAGCAGCTTCTACCAGCAGAGACAAAAACGTTAAATTTTTGGGTCTGGATTGAGAAATGCAAGACTTATGACAGCAGATGTGTCAGAGAGGGAGACAGACTTTTGAGAATCCCACCCACATGAGTACAGACCATATCCACAGAGCAGAGAGATAATTGTGCTTACTCAGCTGGCTGGCAGATAGGAAAAGGGAAAAAAAAAAAAAAGGAAGGACAGGAGAGGCTATACTGAAGCCCCAAATATTTGCACAACAGCCCTATTGATGTTAATAGGAGTTCTGCAAACAGGAAATGACTCTTGAATCCAGCAAGTGACTCAGGGCATGGGGAGAGCAGAAAATACACCATATGAAATAGCAAAACAAACATGGAAACATGCAGCAATCTTAACACATCTCTTGGCACATAGGTAAAACAAAATTACAACAATGATCTGCCTTTTAAAGACTGTTGGACAACAAAAGTGGATTTTGTAAACCAGAGTCCTGAAACTGAGTTTTTCCCCACTTAAACTCAGAAGACTTTCTAATGTTCCCACTGATAGTTGTTAATGTTGTTCACCAGGCAAATTTTAGAGATATGGACATAATCAATACTGTTATATTAGTATTAAAAAACTCAGGTTAAAAAAAAAAGGTTTTTCTCTCAGAATCATAGAAAAAACCCTTTAGACCATCAAGTCCAACATTACCCTAGGAGTGCCAGGTCCACCAGTAAAACACAGTGCCACATCTGCTGCACTATGTACTTGTATGTGCTGTACATGTTTATCCATGTTGTACAAATAGGCTGCTCAGTGGTTCAGTCTGGAGATACACTTCACCAGCTACAGAGTGATATAGTTCATCACCTCAAAACTATTTACACAGCCAAACATCTCTTGTACTTATTCCCATGCAAATATGAGGCTAATTAATCATTACAGAATATTAATTTTGGTTTTGAAAGCAAGAGACAGTAAAATACATCTGTGACTGTACTCAGGGTAACAAGGACAGTGAAATGTAGTGGTATGAGCTGTGCTATGGAGGAAGGCAATGGTCAAACCAGAAGCATTGTCAGCCACTCAGCAAATATTTCAAAAATGAGCAGGTTTTTGGGACACCCTTGTGCACTGCTACACTCACTCTCTTTAGCCAGCCTGATCTGCTGATCTTCAGTTACAATGAGACAAAAGAAAATCACGGGTATAAAAACACCATCCATGTTCCTTTCACACTGGCACCAAGCACTCAAAAACTCTGCAGTATGCCACCTCTGATCCCTTGCATGGGATAGGGACAGAACTGCAGCTTGGCAGGCAGTGGGCACCACACATCTCCCCCTGACAGGAGTGATTCACCTTGGAGGGACTCAGAAACAGACCCTGCAGACCAGCGAAAAAGAAACTGCAGTGTAGACAGAGTTAATATTAAACAGAAAGCCAAAGAGGAAATAACATGCTTTGATGAAAGATATATGGGTCATCTGATGGAAGCCCTGGAATGCAGTTTATGCCATGCAAAACTTCAATCAAAATGGTATTTTATGCTAACTGCTTTCCCCTTGAACTCTGAATGTTTAACTTGAGTTGCTACATGATTATCAAACAAGACTGCTCCCAGCCAAGCTTTAGAAAACATGAGGGTTTTTCCCCACTCTGTGAAACTGTCAGTGAGAATTTGGTCCCAATTCCTCAAAGTTCCCTTACATATCCATCTTCTGGTAGTGGTTTTTAATTTATTCTCCTTAAAGCTTTCCAGCAAATTCATTGCTTTGTGGCTTATGGTACCCAGAATTTATTAGCATGGACAGCATTCAGATACTTGTACTTTTATAGCACCAAAGTGCTTGGATTATACTTTTTCCTTGAAAAATACCTTCCAAACATTGTTCACCCTATATTTCCCACCACTGCTACCAGCAAAACTCCTGAAATGGTGAATTACAATCTCAGCCCTACAATTATTACTGTATAGAAAAAGGGCTCTGAAGAACGACCACCTGGATGTTGGAAAACAAATTCCCTTTGTAAAATAAAGCAAAGAATAGCAATCTAACCTGAAGAAAGCTGAACTCCCCCTGGAGTCAAGGAGGACAAAGAAGTCACACAAGATTCACAGATCATTTATGATCATCTGCATTGCTGACTCACCAGCACGAGTAGGCACACACTGATTGTTTTCTGCTAAAACTAAATTACTAACAGACCATTCCTGGTCAGGTAACCAAATCTGTAAAGAAACATGTCTGTAAGTGTGACTAAACAATCTGCATTTCCAGTTCCCAAGTCAGATTACAACTAGCTAAGATGAAATAGAGAGTTCCCCCATAATGAGTTTTCCCACCTTTCAGACAGAAACACAGATTAGTACAGGTCAGACTACAACTTTCCAAGTCAATATGCATTGTTAAAATGGAGACAGGAGCAGAGGATACCAGTGCTGAGACCACAGGGATTTGATTGAATAGCCCAGGCCAGGTCTAATACTGGAGACAAACACAGGGGCACCTAAAGCACTTCTGCTACCACCTGAAATGGGCACTTGGCAACAATCCCCAGCACAGCTGATGCTGCAGCAGCCTCCTGCACATCTGTGTGACCCAGTGCTCCCCTCGCTCACCACAATCCTCCTTCCCTACCTCAGGCAGAGAACAGGACAGTAATAAATATTCAGAAAACCACAGCACATTCCTGAGATGCAGTTTGTGTCCCAACTTCATTAAAAGCTTCAGGGGCACCAATAAAAACCTGGGCAGGTGATGATATACTGTAATTTCTATTTTAAACAGACATTCTCTGGGCAACAGCAAATCTAGGTAATCTCCTCCTAGGCTAGTTTGAGCAACTCACCTTACAAACAAAGTAGTGCCCATTAAAGTAGTAACCACCCAAGTCCACAGAGTTCCTGGTTCACAATTCATGAAGCAATTCCACCTATCTGTAGAAGGATTTATAGACTGCTTACCTTTTTAAACTTGCATTGTCTTTGATAATTAACACACATTAAATGTGGGCATGACCACTTAATGCAGGGACAGCAGAACTGAAAGTCAAGCACTTTACAGATGAAAAATAATTTAGTTTGCCACAAGAATGAGTTCACCCACTCAAAATTAGCAGCTTACTGAGTTCCATGGAATTTAGATAGCCATCAGAAATTTTAGGTAATTTCTGAGTACAAAAGATTATCACCATTTTATGCTCCAAGTTACACTTTGTCCAAATGTTATTTACTATACAACCACAATATCCTGTTTTCTTTTCTTTGTTTTGGTGTTACATTTCAAGGGCCACTTGCACTATGCATTTTGTGGTTTTCTGCACAATATACTAATTTCCAATTAGGATGCTGATGTTCCAGGCTGATATGACTCAGGCCTTACTTAATCTGACAAAGTAGCCTTTCCAGAAATTAAACCCTAACCTTTGAATAAGCAATATCCCCAACAAAAGTCTGCGGAAAAGGGAAAAAAAAAAACCAAACAACAGAGAATCCTCTTCCTCAGAATGGATCCACATAGCACTAGACAGAACCAGCCTGGAAACTGTTTGATTATTAAGCCAAGCCAATAAAAATTCCATTTAGCAACTTTATATGGACATCCTAAAGACTGCACAGATAAAGGTAAAGGAATGCTGACAGTCAAATGCACCATGGAGAAGGAGGGGGAGGGAAAAAAAGCAAGCATTTGTCATACCAAACCAAAGCACCAAGGATCACCTTTGAAATAGCCAAACACAACCATTCATCAGGCACACACAAAGATTTTTCTGACAAGAGAGATTAATGAACCCTCAGGATAAACAGACAAGAGTGGCAGAGCTGGCATGTGAACTTGCACGCTTGATGACACACACCTTTTTAGCAAGTCACAAGCAAAAATAAAAATTAGCATAAGACTTGCCCAAGTGTTCCATGTGTGGACACTCCACAGGACAGAAGCAAAAGCAGAACCCTCAGTCCCTGAACCACAAATGACAGTGGATATTCTGCAGTTGCTTACTGCAGCCTCATTTGACAAGATGCTGTAGATGTTTATCCAGTGGATATTATGAATTCACCAGCTACACAATAGGCCACCCTGGAAGTTCCCACTATGCTAGAAACATGGAAATCCTGCAAAGGAGGACAAGCTGTGGGCCAGGAAATGCAAAAGGAACACGAGAGTCATTCTGACACTGCAGGCCCATCTTGCCCCACATCCCATCTTCAACACAGCAGCCAGAGATGGAGCAGGGTCAATACAGCCAGCCTTTCACTCCTTGCCATACCTTCTCTGTTTCTGGCATTCAGTGTCCAAATTGCATCTACATTGGGGCTGCCCAGTCATGACCAATGCTCATTAACTCTTTGGTGTGCCTGCCTTCTGAATCTGCCTGTACTGTGGCAATCAGAACCACAATTCACACATACCTGGCTTCAGCACTGACAGTGTGGGCCTCCATCTGCCCCCTGCCTCCCCCCTGCACAAAGACCCCTTAGCTCCACCGTGTTTGGTACCCAGGAGTTCAATCCTGAGGATTCCTGCTCTGCTAGCCCCTACCAACAGGGCAGCAATGCTACAGGAATAAACACAGCACATCAATTCATCTCCTAACTCTACCACCACACCACAGAGCTTCACTGTCATCAAGGCACTTTCATGTTTTTTTCTCCTTTTACAATGTGCCCCCAACTCAAGGGGGTTTTTCATGCCCCTTTTTCTATTTCCCTACCTCTTTCTTGTGGGAAAGCCAAAGAGCTGCCTTGGCTCCAAGTTTGCTGCAGGAAAATTTCACTGCTCATTTACTATATGAACATTTTTCTGTGTCCTACTCTCCACAGATTTTTCAAGACAGTCTATTCTACAGTGGTGACACTTCATAGCTAACAGGCAGTAACAGAAATACTCCTCATTTACAATGGTTTCCACTCAAGAGAGGGAGGTGCATTTAAATCCCCAATGAATACAGACTCACTTTGAATCAAGGACACAAAACAAGCCAGCAGACACAAAAACATGTCAAGTTGCTAACTTCACTGTGTGCACTTGGGTTTCTTTTGCATAGACTTCATTCACTTGATCTCACCTAATCTAAACCATGTTATAAACTTTGATTTTTGATACAAATTAATCAGTAAAGAAACTATGGATCTCCAATGGAAAGCTGAAAAAATACCTACCCTGTGAAAATAATTTCTTTCCACTTCTCTAGGATGTACTTGAAACACTCAGGATTATCTTAGACACATCTGTCCAGCTCAGAAAACCTCAGCCCTCTCTGTGCAAGTAAAAAAATACAGGCTTTTTCTGGTTTCAACCTGTTTTAAGTCAATTTGAACAACAGGTTTTATAGCTCTGAAGGAGTAGCTTTGTGTAATGTTTACTTGAGTTTCAGATAACCAAAAAGAATGGTCCTGGTGAGGGTGCTGAGTAGGGATACAGAAGAGCTGAGTATGAATCCTGACCTCACTTAGCAGCTCCCTTAGATGCCCTCAGGTTAAGTCCCTTCTCATTTCTGCAATAGGAAACTGGGAGAGGCAAGTCCCACTCCCACCCATGGCTGCAACCACGGGGCAGGGAAGGAGATGGGATCAAAGCTGACTGTACCTTCCACACCAGTCACAAACAGGGCACCAGTGAGGAATCTCACTGCTTGCTGTCTAGTTTCAGGAACACATATTAAATTTTCTGGTAGGAAGCAAATGGGAAAAAAAAAAAAAAGGTGTTTTTTTTCTCTCTATCTCCTTAAGGAAAAAAAATTTATTCATTTTATATACATAAAAATGTATATTACTCCTACAAAAACAGCTAATCAGATCAAACCTACAGTATTTCTCAAGCTTCTTACTTGCTACTTAAAATGTGATCTTTTAGGACACAAATCAGAGGAAGCTAATTGGAAAATTTTTGCATCATCGCACATTGACAGTAACATTCACACAAATACCAAATCCTGTAAAATCACAGGCAAAAAAAATCCCTGTCATAATTAAAGGAATCTCTGATACAGATAATGGGGTAAAGTAAAAAAATGTGGAATATAAGCAAAAATCTTCCCAATATTTTCATACTTCACAGTACACTCTGAGGAACTTCTGAGCACTCTCTTTTTTCACAGATATTGAAGATTTATGGGGGAACAAAATGCAGTCTAGGGGCTTCCAGTAGGAGTTGTGCACAGGCTACAATCCAGCAAGTTCACAATCCCGTTTGAATTTCATCCAGATGCTAGCAACAGAAGAAAGGATTACAAAAAGAATAGAAAACAGCCTCTTGGTTAAAAGACAACTGAGATTCTAGCTTCCTAGGGACAACAGAAGTCAGATGCTCTGCTTATGCAGAGGTGCCCTGTCATCTGAAGCAAGATTCATAGTGAGCTTTGGGATGGTGTGGTTTGGAGACAGGGTTGTTTATCCTGGGCTGCCAAGTGAAGACAGAGCTGCCAAACATATGGGGAAATTGCTTCTAGCACAATTAATGGCTTCAGCTGAGACACCAGAACCTACTCAGAGCTGTCTTCAAAGTCAAGCAGTAGACAAATTCCTTCTCCAAAGAGAAAGGACCAAAGAACCAAAAAACACCAAAAGCCACTTTCAGAAATGGGAAACACAAATTAGCTTTGTTATCCATTTCATTTTTTAAGGCATCCAAACCCAAGAACAGTGTAGAAAGGGGTCAAGGAGCACTACCGGCACCTTATAAGGACTAAGGAAAAAAGATGCATGGGTGGGTTGGCAGGAACCAGGGAGTACCTGGTACTCACAGCCTCAATGACACAAAGCCACTGTTAGCTCTGTGATTTCAGGCAAGGGTGGAACATTTGTCCACATGGGAGAAGGTACCAGCAAGAGAGTTCTCACACATGCCCAGGGTCTGGTCAGTGACTGTTAGGAAAAGAGGTAGTTCCTATCACAGGACAAAGAAAACATATCACCATAAACAGAGCTATAATTAAACCAGAAGCACACCCAGCCAGAGCTGGTCACTCAGCCTTCTCTACACTTAATTTAGGCAAATAAAGAACTGTTCCAGGAAAAGTACAAACATACAGGCAGTTGTGACCCCATAAAAACTCAATTACGTATGAGTTAACGTCAATATAAAACAGCTTTTTTCATTTACTGTAAATCTCAGTGTTTAAAACTGAGTTCTCTGGCTGTAGAAGATTAGACAACCAAATTTGAACTTTAGACTTTTTAAGGGAGGCAAAGGTTCTCTCTTGCCTCCTGCTGTAAGCAATTTCATCTCCTACCCAAACAATTAGGAATCTACTCCAAAGCATCCTCTTCAGCTGTTCCTTGCCCAGCACTTCCTTCAACTTTCTATGGAGAAGCAGCCCCAGCACATCTGCAGTTGAGCTGAGGCAGGAAAACACCCAACAGATTTTAAAAGCATAGTTTAAAATGTACCAGTCTATGCACACAGATCTTGAACCTGGACATACTCCTTGGCACACTGGGGTTGAAATTTGGGGCTCTTGTTTAGGTGTGACCCAGACTCAAACTAAGTCCATCATTAGTTTTATGAGGCATCATTTGCTAATGCACCTCTACAGCAACATTCAAATATCACAGGTACTCTCAGATATTAATGGTTTTCCCTCATGGCTTGGGTTTTTGGCTTGTTTGTTTTCTGAACCATCGAGGATTGACACTAAGGGGGACTCCTAGAAGACAGCATAAAGCAGAGGTGTCCAGCCTTCCAAACCCTAACCAGCTGTAGACTAAAATCTTTGCACAGCCAAGAACCACAAGTCACATAGTGCAGATCGGGAGAGCTGAACAGAGCCCAAGAAAACTTCACAGGCAGATGATGGCAAATTACTCTGAAGTACCACTGGGACACTGGGCTGGATCTCTCACACAGCCTGCTCTCAGTGACCCTCTGCCACCAAACTCAGCCTCCCTCTATTTGAAGTAATAAACAGATCTGAGATTCTGAGCCAGCCCAATGCTGGTCATGAAACAAAATCATGACTTGAACAGCTCACAGTCCACATGTGGTTTTGGCACTACACGCCGATTCCCTTGGGCAATGACTTTCAGGTTTTTGTGATTTTTGACATTTTGTTTTTTAAAAAGAATGACTTTATTTCCTCACATTTATTAGTGTTCAGATCTACTGTACACAGCGCTTGTTTCTTCCACATTCCTCCTGCTGCAATTTCTAGAACCATCTTTCATTGCTTCCATTTCTGTCCATGTTTGAAACCAGTTTCAACCAGCCATGGTCAAACCACACCCCATATGACTGCAGACCATGGAATATGCACTGCATCAAGCCATCTTGCTGAAGCAAGTGGTTTGTAATATGGTTGCTGGTTGATTCTTTGTCTGAAAATCCCTATCCACAAGAGACATTGAAATAGTGCTAAAAGGCAGGCTAGTTCCAGAAACGTTAGGATGTTTGTGCTGCAAGACTTCTGGACAGTGTAGTTCTGTTGACAGATGTGATCCCTGACCAAAGGAGCAATGCCAGCAGCAGCTTCCAGTGCAAGGACAGCACCTTTACCAGTCTCATGGACTGAAGGTGGAGTGGTATTGAGACACCATACTAATAAGCCTGTACTTTGTCCCATCAGATGAGCAATCCTCCTGAGATTCAGTAAAGATCTCTTAATGAAGGAACTGCCCTAAGGACCAGCAAACTAATTCTGCATTCAATTTGGCTCCAGTTTCCCAAGGCATGTGGGAAGGCAGGGGGGAAAGAGAGCAGGAAAGACAAGTGTAATGAGTCAGTCTTTGGAAACCAAACTACAGATTTGACTCTAGTTACCTCATTTACAGGCTGGTTCTAGAGTTGTGGCCAGAGAGCACTCATGGTTTCAAACTGGAACAGAAACTTGGGACTCTGCCACTGCTCAATGTCCCCAAGTCAACTTAACAGCTAAGCTCACTCTGTTATGCTCCCTCTCAAATGCTCCCCATACCCCTTGGTGAAAACACTGGTTTCTGGTTTCCAGCTCCAGAGTCCTCTCAGCCTCCATCTTTGGGGAGAGTCCAGTCCAAAGACCTCTTCCTCCTCAACACACTAACCACCCCTATGGGTCTATCCTGCAAGTAACAAGGCTCAAGAGAAGTCATTATGCTCCACAAGCCTGGAGCCCTCTCCCACCTGTACACAAACACAGCCACTGGACAGTCCTCCTTCCTAGCCCACATGAAGTCTTCTCAGATCTCACGTGAAACTCTCCACTGATTCCTCTTGTATCTCTGCTATGCCACTTGGCCTTCAGTTTGCAACCCAGCACTTCCAGCTTTCCATAGCCCATAGGTCAGGTGTGACAGAGCTTTCTTCCATGCAGTTCTGCATATAGACATTCCTGAGCTGGTCCACTCACCACCAATGAGCCAGAAACAAGTGGAGAATGCATTTCAGGGCAGGAAGCAGAGCTGCTTCAGAGTGACAAAAGGTCAGTAACTGAGTGGTGAAGGGCTAAAATTGAGAAGGAACATTTGAACAGCAAGCAGCAAGAATCATTCAGGAAGCAGAAAATCCCAAACCCTTTACTCACAGTTTGGGAAAGTAACCACACTGGATGTGAATTGCTTTCTTGGTGCTGGGACAGCCACTCTGTATCTACCTTACTACAAAGCCAACTGATACACAGGCAGGGCAGAGGGACATTCCTTAACGAAGTTACCCATTTGTTAAAGTAATCCATCACAACACTAAAGAAGGGAAGTCTTATGTAACAGTACTTGGCCAATCCATGATAAACACAGGGAGGTTAAGGTGCAAGAGGAGTCCCTTTGCTTATAGCCAGCACAAACTGATAAGGTGTAGGGAATGGTTTCAAATTGCTTCACAAGATGGCTGTGGCATTGTGGCTGGGTCACAGTGCTTTGGAGCAAGCCAGTTCTCCCATGCCACAAAGCATTGGTTCCAGAAACCACAGCTGCCTCAAGGTCCCCTTCACGTACCTCCTCAAGCTCAGAGAACATAACTCTACTAAAGAGGACTAATTTTCTGACAGAGCCTTTAAATCCTCATCCCTTTTTAACCAATGCTCTCTCCAATAGCTCATTAACAGAAACTAGACACCTCAGCTTCCCAACTCTGCCCCTCTGCCCATGTCCTGCCAGCCTCATCCCTGCTTTGTTCCTCCAGGCCTGCCCAGCTTCACGTTCTTCAGGGTGTATTCTGCAAACACACACCTCACCCTGAGGGATGAAAGACAGATGATATCCAAGAAATGCCAATGAGGCAGGAAGCACTGTCTACTTAGCAGTAGACAATCCCTTGCAACAGTAAGCAGGACAAAGCCTAACACAACATGGTCTATCTGAAAGGCAGTAACAGTCTTACTTTGCAAAGGAAAACATGGACCACTCCAGTCACACAGGTTTTTTTTCAACTCATAGTATTGCATTAAGAGTTGTCCAACTTTTTCCCTGCCAAGGTAAAAAAGTGGGCACTGCTTCATGCATGCTAAAATATTTGGCTGTCAACAGATTTTCATTTAAAAAAATCTTTTATTCCAATACAGGAAAGAATTCTATTTCATAAGATGATTTATCTCAATCTCACAATTAATACACCCCATTATAATCTCCTGGCATCGGCTGTGTTTAGATGAATAAACTGAGATGACACAGTCACCTATCTCAAGCATCTTTTGATCCTTAGAGACAGAGCAGTGCCAGCTTATGTGACAGGAAATACCTGGTTCCTTGGGTAGAGCCTGCAGTACTTCACTGCTCTTTCTGTGGGGGTTCTGTGGGTCTGGCAGCTACCAACACAGATCCAGCAGCCACCAACACAGATCCAGCAGCCAGCTGCACCTGATGTCAGTGTCCCAGGGAGGTCAGGGCTCTGATTTCTACTAGCATTAAGAGAAACCTATTTATGGAGGCACCCAAGCAACCACCCTACTCAATGCATGAAGCTTAAGGAGCTGGGAAAGTATCCTGAGGCAGGAGAAGATCTTAGTAAGAGGGCAGACAGTCCTCAGCTTATTGTTAGGTCCTTTTTTACAGCCTGGCAGAAACTGAGTGAAAATATTTAAACATAATCTCTGCATGGAGAGGTCTGATCCCCTCAAGACCCACGCACAGGAGGTGCTGCAAAGTGACAGCCAAAAACCAACTACAGATGTGTCTGCACAAATGCTGCCAAAGGGGGAAAAAAAAAAGAACACAGAGAAACAAAGTGTTTGTTTATCCAGGAGTATGAACTAGTCTGTGAGGTCAGCTATAGAGGGCCTTGCTACACTGAACCCTGGCAACTTGTCAAGTTAGGCACTGAGCAGAGGCACACCAGCCAGCCTGTGGAGAGATGTCACTCTGCCCAGACCTCACAGCAGCCCTTGGATACCTGCTAAACCATTCCCTGGCTATGCCCTCCAGCAGTGCCAGGGGACTTGCAGTGGTAAGAGCCCTCCCCAGTCCAAGCTGGCCCATCTGCTTTATCAGTCTGGCCTTGTGAGATGGAGGCAGGAGGCTGCACCTTAAGCTGTCTGAGATAAAGCCAGTACTTTGCCACAGGGAAGTGGGCATGCTATAACACTGCCTTAACTCAACAGTTAAATCAGTGGACTTCATTATTTTAAAATAGTTGATAATCTGGTATCTAAATGCAGAAAATTAAATATTCCTCCTTTCCTCCACCCCCTCCCCACTCCTATCCCTCTTTTCCCATCCCACTGCCCTCCCGGTAAGGCAAAGTATGGGATTAAATGGCATGAACTGTTCCCAGGAAATATCCTCTCCTTCCTGCAGTGCACTGCAGACCCTACCTTGGTTGAGGTAGGTCAGAGTTTCTTCGTGCAGTTTCACAGCAGGGGAGGTGGCTGTGCAGAGGACGTACTGGAAGGGGGGCAGTTTGGCATCGTTCTCAGGAGACAGCTGCGGCTCTTCCTGCTTGAAGATCGGCAGCGCAAGGACATCTCTGCAATGCAAGTCACACAGTCAGCTGCAAAGAGTTTATGGACTATCCTGCCCTCAACCTGCACTTGGTTCTCATGATCTGACATAACAGGGGTGGTCTCTGGAGAAACACCGGGTTAAAGTGGCTAAAAGAGGAAGAATTTGGCCTGTTTAATGTAACTTCTGCATCGAGGATGTCAGCACTGCACACAATAGAACATAGCACTGGCAAAACAGTATGTCTGAGAATTAGTTTATAAGAAATAAATCAGATTTACTTGTCGGTTAAAGTAGTCTTCTTGATGAGGAAAAAAATAGATCCTTCATCCTTGTGAACATATTTGATTAAGAGTTCTCAGATGAAAACCTTTCAGAAAAAAAAAGGCAAGAAAGGACACTTTGACAACTTAATGTCAGATTACTAAAATGTCTTCAAGTAGCAGCCACGGGTGAGAAACAAACACTGTTCTGGTGTACAAAGGAGATATTCAGGTAAATGATGGCATGAACAGCTGGATTAATTGATTCATCTCCCTGCACTCTAATAAACCTGGTCCCAAGGAACCACACAGCTCGTAAGTCAGCACTGGGCAATCTTCATGAATGCACACACAGGTGCCTGCAGCAGCTTCACTGGGACCTGCACACAGCCCCGGGTCCCACTTCTCTACAAAATGTTGATAGTGACCTGCCTACTGATTTATTCCCAGGCTGATCCAAGCCACACTAATCCCGAAGCAGAACTGGTATTAACAAGGCTGAGAGCTCAACAAATGATCAGTTGATTAGTACAAAATGAGGTGTCAGGAATAAACATCCTTATCTCAGCCTGTCTGATACTGAAGAACCACATTAGCCTTTCCTATGCCACTAACACAGCTGATCATCGTGTCCACCTACTTAAAACACTAATACCCTTCCGAATTAGGAGGATTATACTGAACATGGTGACAATTCAGAATGAGTGATTCTTTTTCTCCTCTACTTCTTCCAAATGTGTGAAGACTCGAGATTCTCTTTACACAGGCTGCAGTCCTGCTCCTTTGACAATCCCCTACACAAAATGCTCTAAGAAAAACCAACCAGCATGTCCAGGCATGCACCCTGGAAGGGCATTAAGAATTTTTTCCTTGCCTGTTCAGTTAATGATCCACTCATAGCACTCACAACCTTGAAGGCTACTCAGGTCATCAGTGAAACAGCAGCAGTTTAGAGTAAACTACTCAAGTGCCTGGTTCAAACACAGGTACTCCTGTTTATGGGAAAACAATGCCAGAGAGCAAATTGTGCCATCTCGGATGCAGAGAAAAGAAACACCCATCTCTGTTTCCATGCTCTCTTCCAACCCCACGCCCTCAATACTATCAGCCACTCGAAGGCATCCAGTCCCATTTGCTTCCTGGCATTACTGACATAATCACAGCTCTTGCCTAACTGCTGCCACAGAGGGTTTTTTTTTTTTTTTTCCCTTAGTGATGATTTACTACAGTAATGAAGTGACAGAAATGCCTGCAGTAGATTTCTGAAATAGATAGCATTGCTCCACACACATGCAGGATCTGATACGGCTCCAGAGTCATCTCACCCAGCCTGGATGCCAACATTTGCTCCTAAGGATGCCAGCATTTGCTCCTAAGCCCCTCATCTGCACAATGCTCTCTGAATGCCTGTGGCTTTATAGATGAGAACAGGTCAAAAACTCCAGAGCCCAAACACTTCTGCAGTTCTTCAGAAACAGTGCACAAAATCTGGCCTGGGTTTAACAGTTAGGGGTGAGGGATTTGTACATATACTGACCTGAAACAGTTGAGAAATTCAGGCAAGGGGAAGTCTAAATATAAATACCATCTTTCACATCAGGTTCTTTGCACCCTTGCACCTCTCAGCACAGCTGTCTGATGGCTGAATTCTGCAAGCATGCAGGAGTTCATGACTTGGTTTCTGAAAAGCTTCACCATATTAAAGCTCAAATAGAGCCACACAATCACATTTTTTATTTCTAGAGCATTTAAACTAATGGGCTGTGGTATAACTGCTTTGGGTCAAGACCCTCTTAAACATTCGACCTTATTATAAGTGTTTGGAACTTAGAATGAGGTCAAAATAATTTTTAAATATATAAGCCATCACAACACTTATTCAACTCTTCACTTGAGTTGCAAATCATGTATGGGGAGAATCAGGCTTTTACAACAGTTCCTATCCTTAAATATAGAAAAAAAATTTTAAAAAAAGTTGAACTTCTTAAAATTCTCCCAGTTTTTGCCCTTATGCTACAGATTTACAGTTCTGGCCTTAAGTAACACTTAGCTTGCATACCTGGGAGGAAAGTTATTTTAGAGTTCAGTCAGCTGACAGAACATTGTAAAACCCATACTGGGTTTTCACAAAAAACGAATGAATATTTACAAGAACTTTTCTGTAGTATCATCTTGCTTCAGCTACAAATACCACTGAAGTACAGCAGAACATACACGAATGTTTCAAATACAGAGAAAGCTCTTGATCTCTACAAAATATAACTTAGAAACTTTTCTTACTGCAACTTCAAATATTGTGCTATTTCAGTTTCTTGTACAGTCACACAAGGGGCTATGGAACGCCTTCAGAAAGGCACTGCTCAGCAGAAAAATGCCCCTGTAAGAAATGCATGTCTTGACACGTTCTCATGGAAAGTAAATTGGCCAGAATTAGCCATATCTACGTAAAATATGAGGGTTTTGTTCAACCTACCTTGCCTGAAACACCTGAGGGCATTGTTGCCATGAAAGTGCTTGTAGGGATTTTAATCCCAGATCAAACCCACCATGTGCACAGAGGGAGATACTCACTAAAGCTGAAGTTTGTTCCTGAAACACCAACAGGTCACCTCCATACCAGCAGCCTTCCTGACAGAACAGGTATCCTTCATCCTCCAGCTAGCATCAAGCCAGCAAAAATAAGCTAATGCGTTTTCTGGCCCATTAAACAGAATTTAAATCGTGGAGTGAAGCCTGACCCAGACCCGATGATCTTGTAGAAGCCCTGCTACAAATCCATGGAGTTA
The DNA here is from genome assembly GCF_903797595.1 of Erithacus rubecula. Taxonomy (NCBI): domain Eukaryota; kingdom Metazoa; phylum Chordata; class Aves; order Passeriformes; family Muscicapidae; genus Erithacus; species Erithacus rubecula. The sequence goes on from NC_136659.1 coordinate 26,039,994, forward strand.
ATCAAGCAGCCTAACTGTAAACACTCTCTAACAGAGAATATACACAAGCACCAGTGCTGATGCTACTTTGCTAGTACCATTTCTACTGTCCTAAATTAATCAGAACTGCAAGTGTAAAGCAAGAGAGAACAAGACTTTTGCCACATGCATGTTGTGAAACTGAGCTATTGACATAGAGGGAGGAGATGAAGAATGTTGTACGAAGAAACAGCAAAGCTGCCAGAAGGCAAGAATCTCCCAATATTGTATCATTTGATAATGGGAGATTATTATTTAGTCCAAAATAAAATTACTTTGCAAGTACACAGATAGGTACCAGGAATAGTCAAGATAGCATGTCTCCTTGAAAAGGAAGCATTATCTGCGTTCGAAATGCTTCCCCAGACAAACTCAATGTTCTCTCAAGAGTGGTTATTTGGGGGTACATTGGAAAGTCAGGGTTCTTGGGACACAGCCAGGCTCTCCACTGCCACAATTCAGCAAAATCCCACTCCAGTAATCGACGCCAGCTGACGGCTGAGCTTTACATCTTCAGAAAGCAAATAATTCACAAGCACCCAGCAAAAAGGGAACTCCCAAAGTTGCCTGCTTTGACATCGTTTTGAGGGAGGAAACACGGGTTTGTGCTACACATGTCATAGACTATTGTTTAGCAGCCCTTGTACTTAAATTAGGCACATTTAATTAAACGCAACTGTGCGGAGGCAGGAAAAAGCTGGTTTAGGCAAGTTCAGAAAGTGAAATTCTGCGCTTTTCACACATCGTCCCTAAAAGCAGAGAAAGAAATCCCATCCCCAGAAAACGAGGTGCCTTCCCGGAGTGCCAGCAGGAGCTCCGCGCCTCCTCCCCGGAGCTACCCCAGCCCGAGGAGGGGAACCGGGCACAAGCAATACAGCAACGCTGCACAGAGGTATTCTAACCAGGCGCTAAAAAATATATGTAAAGAAGGAAAAAGAGAAAGCAAATAAAAGGAGAACGGTCTGTCAGACAGAGGGAGCGGCGCGGCGGAGCACCGGCAGCGCCGCCGGGAAACCCGACGGGCGGGACGGGGGCACCCGACCCAACATCCACCCGTGCCAGGGCTGCCGGCCGGGACTCACCGCAGGTAGCTGCCGGTCGAGTGCTGGTTGTAGTGCTCCGGCTGCGTGTGCCAAAACAGCATCTTGGGGGCGGCGGGCGGCGGTCCCTGCGCTGCGGAGCGGCGGCCGCGCTGCCCACCCCACGGTGCCCGGCACGGCTGCCGCCAGCTGGAGCCGCGGCCCCGCCGGCTCCCGGCGCTTTTATGGCTCAGCTCCGGCGGGCGCGGGTTGGCCGGGCCGGGGCTCCGCAGCCGGGCGAACCCTCCCCCGGCCCGCCCCAGCGCCAGCCCCGGCCCCCGGCGGGCACGGGCCGCGCAGCCCCGGGGCGGAGCGCCGGCCCCAGGGACGGGCCTGGCGGGGAGCGGCCTGAGGGTGAGGGTGAGGGGCCTGGGTGAGGGGCCCGGGGCCGGGGTGAGGGCACGGTAACCCGGGGCGAGCCGGGCTGTGGTGGAGCTGCCCTCTGAGCTGTGCTATAAACCGAGCCGCTCCATTCGACATCAGTGTGCAAGCCCTGCGCAGGTTCCTCTGAGGTCCCTGTTTTCTTTAAGTGAACCACAGCTGATGGCTTTAGCTCGGCGCTGTCTCTTACACTGCCCTGTGCCTCATGTTAATGCGACCTTTGTGTCAGGAGGTATTTTCCAAGTGAGAGGGCAAGAGGCAAAGTTTTCCAGAGGAGGCGGATGAAGAAGAGAGCAGTGTCAGACTAAACTCACCCCTAGCCCATTTGAAACCCTCCTGTCTTTCCTATCTCAACTCCCCCGTACAGTACAGAGAAATCTGTTTCTTTTCCATTTTAAATTCCTGATCCTCACCCACAGAGCTGTCCATAGCTGTCATTTTCCTGCTCTCAGGGCGCCTTCATGCCCCACCAGTCCCTGTCTGCTCTGATAGTTCGGAGGGAGAACAGAAGGGTAGAGGGGCTCCCTGTTTGGTCATTTCATATTGTCTCTCCACCAGCAGAAATGGAAACAGACCCTCAACTACTCTGAGTCATTAAACACCTTTCAGTCAGTTTCTCAGAACAGGGCTTCCTGTGCATGAGGCTCCTGGTCAGCTGGGAAAAAGGCACTTTACTCAGGGTATTCACTGCTGGTGTCACTGTCAGATGAGGTTTTTCAGACAGATGAATTTTCTATTCTCCTGCCATGATTATAGAATATTGCTATGTCATAGCATTTATAGATCTTAGTTGGGCCAAACCCAATAGAGTCAGATGCAATATAACTATAGGTATTGGTTTTTTGTATCTTGAGGTAAAGAACAAGGTAGCCTGAAAAGTAACTAAGCAGCTTTACAGAGATGAATCTAAAGGTTTTTAGGATGTTAATTTCAGTTAAGAAATAGCAGAAATCAATGCTCCTTTATGGTATCCTGGGTTACTACACAGTTAGACAAACACTGGTTCTAGCAAAGCAAAATGGCTGGAGTTATCTTTTTTATACTCTTGAAATTATTTAGCTCTTCTCACACAACATCAGAGACCTTGATTAAGCAAAGACTATATATAGCTCTTGGACAGAGAAACAAGGCAAAGTTTAGTGAGCTGTCCAAGGACTTCTCTAAATAGCAAATATCCTTCCACAGTTTAAGTAGTTTGCTGCACCTACTGGGGGAATATGAAGTCCAATGTAAAAGTAAATTGCCACACTGTGTGAAACAAAGGATCCTGTTAAGTCTGGTGTGATACATGTTCTTTACTATCTTTCTAGAAAGTACATATGTTGGAGTGAAAATTGCTTTAAAATAATCCCATTGATTTCCTCTCTAGCCTGTTAATGAATGTAGAAAATAAGGTGAAATCTACTAAATGATTTTACAGAGACGCTGGCAGCAGCTCTGTCTTCTGAACATTCCTGTCCTTCCCATTCCTTTCTAAGCCAAATCTGATGAAGAAAATTAGTTCTTTATTTGTTGTCTACCACTCCTGAAAGAAATCTCAGCCATTTTCTGGTCTAAGTGCTCTTGCCCCAGTGCAGAAGTTTGTACCATAGCATCAAATACTTTCTCCTGCCTTCAGAACCCAGCACATCTCATGTGCCAAATCATCCTCTGCTCCCCTCTGGGGCTCCCAGCATCTGCTCTTAACACAACCCCTCAGTGAAGAAGTCTTCTCCATCACAGCTTTCTCACCCAAACCTCAGTTTACTCTCCTACTTTGTCCTAGATTAATTTCTTTGCTGATTTTTCTTTGCTGATTGCTTTTCATCTCTCATTTTAGATGCTTGTTCAATTTGCCATGGTAAAATACTTTGATCATATTATTAAAAGGGATTGATTGAATATTTAGTTTGATGGATTTTTCTAATTGAGGTAATGCAATGAAGGCACCTTGGTATACTTTTTGTGTTGAAAAAAGGTATTTAAAAAACAAGTGTCTTTTCCTGTGGATATTTGTACCTGGAAACCCAAGTAGTGTGCCAGTGAGTTAGTCCAAAAGTTCATTCTGCTGCTTCAGTGTTCATTGCAATCCCTTTAGCTAAGCACTGAGTGGGAAATATTTTCCATCTGCTTCACTGGGGAGTCGAGAGGTTTTGATAAGGTGCTTTTCAGTGCCTGGAACCAAAGTAGTAGAATTTGCAGTGAAGTCACTGAGATACAGTCACATAGTCAGTTCCCTTTCTGCTCCGGAAGAACAGTGTTCCCATTAGCCAAGGGGCTAAAGGGATGTGAGCATTATAACACTGTAGAGATAGCTACAGATCTGTAAAAGAAGTGAAACACTTCACCTGCATGAAATTGAAAAGAAACAGAACATCTCTATACCTTTATGACATCCATCACAAACATCTCTTGCTTCTGGGAAGTCTAACAGGATGCTCTGTATCAGTTTAGCAACGTTCACAAAGCTCCAGATTAACTTAAGGGGTCGAGGGTGAACATTATACTGTATGGAAGAGCTTCCAAAAGCTGCCATTAGATCATTGTGGCATTGGCTAGGGTTATTCAGGGATTTCTTCACCTCCCTCTTGATACACAGACCATAGAATCTAGATGAACTACAGGGATCTGAAATGGGCTGCAGAGACTTACTGAGATGGTCACCCAAGCACTGAATATGCCATTAGGAAAAGTAGTCAGCATGTGTCTTTTGCATTTCCTTTTTGTGTATTTTAGCTCGCAGGTTTCCAGCCTTTGGCTTGGGGATCCTTGGGGGAGTTACTGAAGGAGGCTCAGCAAGATAACCAAGAATGCAACTGGGCTGTGACTGGCTAAATTTGTTCAACTTTCCCTGGAAAACACTGTAGGCACCAGAAACTAGAAAGGATGGGAAGCCTGAGGTCTTAATCAACTGTAGTATTATGAATGAAGAAAGGAACAGCTTTTACACAGCCCTTAATGCTCTAAATTTAAAAAAAATTGCTTTGCCTTTGACAGGGTTTGGGACTGCTTCCAGTGGCAAGTAGTGGCTTTCACAGGTAGCCCACTGACTCTCAAGGTCTCCTCATGTATTCCATGCTGGTCCACTTTTCAGATAGAAACCAGCCTAGATGGGTTCCCATTGCATTCTACTGAACAGAAGTTCTGGGCAGTGGCTACCAGCAGGAGTATGAATGTAGTCATGGTGCTACAGCCAAGAAGGAGGACACTGAACTGGAAAAACTGAGAATGGACAAGGTCTTGAAAGTGTGCATTATACTGACAGAAACACAGAACTTATTTTGGTTTTACAAGAGGAAGATTAACAGGTGACTCAAACAGAGCCTATAAATACTCACATGGAAAATCAACATTTCATAAAAAATGTTCCTGAACCTCACAACAAAGATACAAGAGCCACAGAATAAACACAGCAAGTTAATAAAGCGAGGCTGAGAACAGATTGCAGGGAATGTAATCAACCATGAGTGTAACTTTCCCAAACTTTGTGGTTAAAGCCACCTCCAGTCAACCCCATTTTCTAGATATAATTACAGACTAATTTTTTTTTTCACCAAAAAAGTTGAACAGAAAGTAATTCATTTAGGTCCTGTGGCTAGTCTGACAGAGGAGAGCAAAGAAGCTTGCTAGGACTCTCTATCTTTACAATCTCTGCTCTGACGTCTCCTGCCAGAGGTTTCCAAATTCCATCTCATTGGAGTCACCTCCCTGCTCTGCCTCGTGAGTGTGCAGCAATGCATCCCCTTCCCTGACAGTCCAACTGCCCCGATGCTCACATGTCGTGATGTGCTGTCAACACAGTCATCCTGACACAATGAGAACCACATTAACTGAGCTTAATAGCAAAACAAATATCAGGAAGAATACCACACAGACTGGCTTATTTTCTTATTCAAGTCATTCATTAGAACCCTCACCATTTTCTTACTTATCAGAGGTCACCATCAAATTTCCAGCTGCCACTAAATTTCCAGGCACAACATAGCACTGATGTATCCACGAGGTCTTTTTGCCACAGAAATTAAGCCTCATTTGCAAGCTCTCCCCAATGTCATATTAATCATTTTGACTGTCCTGATTTTATCAACAGAATCAAAATTTTCTTTCTTCCTGGTGAACATTTCTTTTAAAGTCATTTTGTTGTGGAAACAAAAAAAAAATATTTACACAATGAGGAAGATGGATGGTTGGATGACAAAATAAGTGCTTTTTAAATGCTCATTATACATCTATTGGCATTGGCTGTCTCATTGTGAACTTCAGGCTGCAATCGTCGGGACACACAGTAGCTGTGTTTACATTGCTGCAAGAGAAACCTCTGGAGCTAACAGCATGAGTAGGAAAGCAACACACGACTTTAAAAAAAAAATTAAATTAAAAAAAATGGAAAGAACAACAGCAGAAAAAAATAATCATGTACTTTTTGGCCAGCAGCAGACACTGACTCTGCAAACAGCTGTGCCCAGAACATGAGTGGGGGTTAGTCACAGTCCCTCTGCCCAAGGTCACTGTCTGTGCTGTGTCCTGTCCTGGAGCAGCATGAATACATCCCACCCTCACACCAGGGTGGCAGGGCAGGGGGACCATCACTGCCTGGTGCCTTGTGGGGAGCAGTGGCAGGAGAGCTGCCAACAGCCCAGCTCTGCTCACAGCTCTGCTGCTGGAAGCTTTGCTTCATAGCTGAAAAATTGTAGCTGGGCCAAAAATATCTGTGATGGCTGAGCACATCCCACATCCGCCCACCAGCCTGGTCTGCCACCCTGCCCCAAACACTGGTGTCAGCACTTGCAGGGGGGAGAGGCCAGGAGCCAGGCTGCAGCAGGAACTGACTGCTTCAGCCAGCTTTGCCAAGGGTGGGTGTGGGAAAGCAGAAGAGGTGCCAGAAGATGTCTAGTCCATAGATCCCACAGACCAAGGCTGTGTCCTCTCTGCTCATGGAAAGGGTGTCCTGAATGCCTGAACAAGAGGCAGAAGACTCCCTCTGGAGTTTTGCAGGCACCACCAAACTGGGTGGGGTGGTTGGCATACTGAGCACCAGTGCTTTGATCAGTGGGACTTTGGGAAACTTGAGGCCACGAGAAACCTTGCTGAGTTTTGCAGAGCCACGCAAAGCATTGCACCAAGCTGGAATAACCCCATGCATCAGTTCAGGCTGGGAACCAACTGACAGCAGAACAGCCCTGCTGAGGAGGACTCGACTGTGATCTTGAAAGATTAAGTACAAAACAACAGTTCCCCCTGCCACAAATGAGACAAACCATTCCTGGTAATGCATAAGTTCAAGGAAAGTTATTGCCCCTTCTTGGTGCTGGTGGAACTGTACCTGTTTGAGCCTCCTGCTCAAGGTGGAGAATTTGGACAGGATCCAGCAGGTGAACTGCTGAAACACTCAGGGCACAGAGCACTTCTCCTGTGAGGAGAGCCTGAAGGCACTAGGCTGGCTGGGTCTGAGGATGGTGAGGTCAGGTCCTAACAGCAGCCCACTATGCAAAGGCATTAGAAAAGGTGATGAAGTCAAATGCTTCTCATTAGCAGCAGTGATCAAGATAATGTTCACAAGCTATCACTTGGAGATTAGACTGAGCATTACCAAAAACTTCTTCACCAAAGGACTGGAACAGGCTACCAAACAGGCACCATCCTTGGAGGTGTTCAAGACAGCAGCAGCAGAGCCATGGTTGATGCAATCCAGTATAGGCTCCATCCCTGTTTTGAGGTGGAGTTTAGATTAGAGACATTCAGAGGTCACTTCCCACCAACATTTCAACAAATCTATGAAATCCTGCAAGGGGTACAGTGGTCCTGACCCGGGTTTTAGTTTACATGCTCCACAATCCCCTCTGCTCAGGGCAATGCCCTGGCCTTTACCACACATGTAATGCCCTAGCACATATGGGATGCCCACAGCTTCCCTCTGCCTGAAGAGACTCATGGTAAAAGGTCTGCATGCTGCTCTACAGCATGTGCTGTCCTGCCCCACTGAGACTTCTATAAAAAAGCAGCTGAAAAGTGGTTATTTTTAACTCTAGAGGAAAGGCTTTATTATAATCTGGAGCTGGCAAAGTAACAGTGTCAAGTAGTCACATCCTCTCCAATGTAAACTCTTCAGACATGAAATAATTCCAGGATAATTATTAGACACAGTTGAGCATGTAGAAAGAAGTCAAATGCTCCACCCCAGGGCATTTATCTGTTGTAGGACAGCATAAAGCATGAAATGTGTTACAGTCTTCCATTTCCCCTGAAACACTTCAGAGACATTTTAAATTCCTTGAGGGGAAAACAATTCAAGATCCTTCATGTACTCAAAACACCTTTCAATAGTCCCTCAGAGAATGCTTAGTACCTCAGCAGAATCACAACTTACAGCTACAAGATCATAGTCCTTCACAAATAATGTTTAAAAACTCAAAATACAAGAAAACACTGGCCATTATCATCATTATAATAGCATATGTTCTTTGCTTCAAAGTAAATCTTCCATCAAATGAGGTTTTTCTTATAGAAATGCTCTAGTTAGATGATTCACACAACAAATTCATAACTAAAAAGAAGATAGACTGGAAAAGGGAGTGTGGTTTTCTTTTATTAGCTACGTGTAGTCTGACTGTAATTATTCCCAACTGGAATATTTGTACATAAAAGCAATTTTGCAATGACAGTAATTTTTACAATTATTCTAATAACATGTTATTCCCTTAATTTTTATAAACAAATTCTTAGGCTCTTTTTTATTGTGTTTGCACAGCAATTCCCTAGTCACATAATGAAGCCTCCCGAGCTCCCTGCAAAGTAAGGTAAGGTGAGGTGAGTGGAAAGTGACCTCTACTGCTAGTTACAAATGCATTTATCTCCTCAATATTCCTTTCTCCCCCAGGGTATCCCAGATTTTCTGCTTCTGCAAGATGTCATCTCTTGTCTCTGCAAGTCCTGTGGGACAGGTTAACACATTTGTATTGATGAGTTAATATATTTGTATTAATTTGCTATGATGGCACAGAGTGTGGGTGCACCTGACATGTGCAAATATCCCATCACCATTAGGTAACGAGCAAGTCATCTCACATTGCAGCAAACTTAAGGGCAAACTGACATCACCAAGGCAGTGATGGATGTGTGAATAAACCCCAGGGTGATGAGTCCCAGTCTAGCTCTCCTTAGCAGCCATACAGTAGGGCCAGGGAGAAGCCATCTCTTTCTAGGTGGGACATGAAGTACTGGAGTCTGTGATTTCACTTTCTTCTTATGCATCCAGGGATAAACTTAAGAATTGTTTGACAAAAAGTAGTGGAGTTGTAGGAATGTCAAAAATGTGCAAGTGGAAGAAGAATCACAAAAACACCGAATATCCTGAGTTGGAAGGGACGCACAAGGATCAATGAGTCCAGCTCCTGTTCCTGCAGAGGACACCCCAAAAATCACACCATGTGCCTGAGGACATTGTCCAAACACTTCTTGAGCTCTGTCAGGCTCAGTGTGGTGACCACTTCCCCAGGAAGCCTGTTCCAGTGTCCAGTCCCCCTGGGGGAAGAACCTTTTCCTGATATCCTAATATCTGACCTATTTTCCACATAACAGTGGGCACATTGACATGACTTCACAATAACCTGAGTGAAACCAATGGAAATATGACAACTTCAGCACCTCCCACACAACCCAGGCCAGTGGTTTAAGATACTGTTGTTTCCTAAATTTTTAAGACAAATCACCAATTTCAGGTCTCTTTCATACACCAATCATCTGCCCACTGAGGTATCCTTGTGCTGTGGATAAAGACTTCCCAGAAAGGAATGGGATAGCATCTGAGGGCACAAACAACAATGGATACCCTCAAATAAGACAATCCCAGTCACCAAATCACAGAACTGCTACATCTTCACTTGCCAAAGGAGGCTTGTAGGTTTGTTTTCATAGTGCAGTGACTAACCTCACTGCACAGCCCTCCTGGGGGTCATTACTTTAGCTTTTCCCATGATGTAGCTGGGGGAGGTCAGCAGCAGTTCAGATGCACAGTATTCAGTACTGCTGGCTACAGCGTGGCAAAAATGACTCATTTCTTGCCTCCTCTAGGTCTGACTGTCTAACAGCAGCTGAGTTGAAGAGACAGCAGGTACCAAGGATGCAATTGAAGCTCACTGTACCAAACAGAAACTGCTGTACTCAGTAGGATTTTGTCTCAGGCTAGAAGCACTCCCTATCTCATAGCAAAGACAAGCACAGACTTTCAGAGGAGGTTTTTTCTATTGTTCTACTTTAATCAATCAGTGCCAATTAACCAGCATTTAGTTTCAGCTTGAGAAAGGAATGACAGAAATAATTATGTCCCGAGACAGACATCCCATCAGCTTCTCCAAATCATTAACTGCCTCAGATGAATTGGCAATCAATTAACTGAGATTAAAAGTCTAACACACAAACCATCTTCGTTCCCCTCTCTAGAACCAGGATGAGAAAAAGTTACTACCAACCTGTAGCTCTGTCTTCCATATTTGACTTAATATAAATATTTGTTTATAAATATTTGTTTAGTATAGAGTGCACAGCATCATGAATTTGCTGGATTGTGCCAGTGAGATCCCATTGCTGTAAACACTGAAGATGAATCAGATGAATCCTGCCAAATATCTGCTTTCATTTATCAAAACAAGGTTAAAAAACTTGGTCATAATTTATAAACATCTCTTGGGAAGGGTCTTTTCTTGACACAAACAGAAGTGAGGTGGTAACACTGAAGGGGAAGCTGTGCATCCAGCAGTGTGAGCAGTAGCAGTCATGGAGATTATTGATGGTGAGACAGCACTGCTGTTTTTATGATAAATAAATAGAACAAACCCATCTACTTAGTAGTGTCAAGCAGTCAGATTTATATCTAATCATCATAACTGCTTTTCAATAGTTTCCATTTATTTGAAGTGGCTGGCATTTTGATCTTATCATTATACCTGCCTCCTGTGCTTTTTTTCCTTCAAAGCATAAAATAAATTATTCTGGAGTTCTTCTTCCTGCAGGTTTCTTGTTTGGACAGTTCTACCCTTAGCAGTGAGTAAACTTACAAAGTTTAAATCCTGCAATCCAAGTATAAACTGCACGGGCCAATGGTCCAAACCATTGGTGCCAGTGTACAGCATGACCTGGAATCCATGGGGAATGCCAGAAAAGAAAGCCACATTGTGATAATATTTACAAAAGGAGAGGGGTGGCCTCTTTGAGCAGCTTTCTAACTGCCCAGATCTAGGAATCAAACAATGAGTAACACAATGGTATGGGGAGATGTCTCTTGGTGGAGGCTGTGGGTGACACACCAGGTGTTATTCCAGCTCAGCAGCAGGGAGTTGGGAACAATCAAACTATGACCTTTCAGTGAAAAGAAATGTGCTTTTAATAAAGGTAACTTCTTCTCCTGCAGTCCCCCTGTGATGGGCTGAAGCTTTGCTTCACCCATGGGCTGTCCCTTGCTGTAGGTCATCCCTTGTTTGCTGGATCCACCAAACAAGGACAGTGTCCTCTGCCAGGTCCAGCCCAACACAGCTGGGCATGGATAAATGTCACCAGAGGAGTTTTCCTCTGCAGCCCCTCACCTGTGGGGGTTTAGATGCCATAAACTGCAGATGCAATCCCATGGCTCCTCCTGGATGAGGGGGTCATGCTGCAGCAGGTTTCAGCCAGTGACCAGAGACCCTGCAAGGGCCCAGGTTCCTCCTGGTGGCATTTCCTCTCCAGTGGGAAGTGATGGCACTTCACAGGCCAGCTGGCTATAGATGTGACTTTTGGGGGATTCCCATCTCTACTGGAAATAAATATAATGGTTGAAAAACATTGAACTACACAAATGCAAGAGCCTTCCAGTGGCCTTGAATATGCTATTCATTGAGGTCGGAAGCTGCTATGGAATTTTTCAATACATGATTTAATCTGGGCAGCCTGAGCTCCAGAAGCAGAGGGAGGAAACCCTTCCACTTTGGAGCCAGGGGCCCTCAGGCAAGGAAAGGGAACATTTTCAATGGCTTTTAGAGGACACATTGGCCAAGGCATGCATGTTCCAGCAGTTTACTGGCAGCACTATAAAGCCTGAAAAGTGTCAGGTGAGCTTTCTAAAAGGGCAAAGATTGCTCCCTACTCTGGAGCATGCTAATGTTTGGACATCTGTGGGTTTTAACTGCATCATGGTTGGAAGGTAACCTCTTAGCATAGGGATTTTTGGCCACTCTAAACTGAGTTAGCAGCAGCTCCTCAGCAGGCAGAAACCTGCTGTGGTACCCACTTCTCAGCAAATGAGGTGTCCCTAGTGGGTTCTGGGGTGACATAGCCCTGCTCTGAGAGCTGCACTGCCTCCTCCTGCACTTCCACATGCCTGCAAGACACACTGTACCTCTCCTCTCACCTGTACCAGCAGTGCCAGGAGGCAAACATCTCCCTCTGGGAATTGTTCTTTCTTCAAGAGAGGAAAAAATTCCTTTTTCTCGTCTTCAGTTTGCTTCTCAGATGGATCAGTCCCTGGATCTGAGTCCCAGTGTAGACTGTGGGCTGTGCCAGCACAGTGTGGGGAGCAGGGAGGGAAGAAGCCAAGGGGCACTGGGGATGGAGTCTGCTCTCAGCCTAGTGAGGTATGAATACCACGGTCTCAACTCCAAAGAGACTGGTGTCTGAGCAACTTTCCATGAACCACTTAAACATCTTCCTGCCTTGATGGCATTCCTTCCCTCCTGACAAAGTTTGCTGACATTTTCTGCATACAGCATTTTCTTTTCTATTCCAGAAATTCTGGAACCTTATTAACGAAGCAAACAGACTCATGAGTCCTAACCTTCACTGTTTTGTTTCATTCAGTCCCAACAAGCCAAGGGAAAGTGAAACACAACATTCACTGACTGTTCCTGAAGGGTGTGGGAGCAGCTCTCAGAAGGGAGAGGTGACCCAGAGCTGGGGAGCACCTGAAGGACACAGACTGTCTCTCCTCACCCTGCACTACACAGCTCTTCCCAGGCCCTCTGGTAAGTGTGTTTGGGGACAGGGCTTCAAGGGTGACATCCTCAAGTCATGGGAACATCATCACCAAAGAGGGGCCTATTTAATTCTCTGTCCTTCAAATGCCAGTGGCCTTTTTGTGGGTGTCTTTGATTTTGGAGACTGGTCAAGGAATTTGTACTCCACACTCAATTGCATCCAACTGCATTTAAAGCAGAGAGTGTTGCTAGCTCAAGAAATACAATCTTATCCCAAGGCCTTGAGAAACGTGGTGGCTGTTTTTAAGTGTCTTCCTCCATCACAAGCAGCTCTTTGTCAAGGGCACCCAAGGCTAACTAACAATGATAAGAGGATCACATCCCCCGCTGCTGCAAATGGTCCTGCTGCTCCAAGGGAATCAGGCTCTGAAGGAAAAGCAGCCCATTGAAAGGCCTTGTGCAGGCAGGGCTGAGGCAGAGCTCCCTGCCCACTGCCAGGTGCCTTGGCACCAAGGGGTGGCAGTGCTCAGTTCAGGTTGCAAAGCCTGCATGCTGGCTTTAGTCCCAAGGGAAGTGGCATCACCCCACACAGGCAGGGACCATCAGCTGCATTTCCCATCTCGGAGAGCCAAGGGGAGGGGAGGCTCCCTGGGAAGGTGCTTTCTGCAGCATCCATGTGATGGGAGGAGCCTGGGACTTAAGGCTAGAAAACAAACCCTGACACAGACAGAGCTGAAGGCATGGTTGGATAAAAATTAAATATGTTTCAACAACAGAGGAAGGCGATGACTGAACAGGTGTTTTAACTCCCTGCAGATATGTAATAGCTGTGGAGGGATCCTGGAAATGCTGAGAAACAGCAGAAAAGCAGAAACTCACCATCCCCCTGATAACAGGAGCCTTGAAGGAAGATGTGCCCTAACCAAAATATCTCCTAGTGATGTAAATTGCTTTGCTAATTTTTTTTTCTGGATGCACAGTTTGCAAAGCCCTCTCCTGAAAGGGATCCTGTTAGTGCACCATCCCATGCTTCTGGTCCCCACCTGCACATCCAGGGCAACTGGGCTGTCACCACAGGAGCACTGGGAAGATGGATTAGTTAATATTTGCTTAGTGCTCTGGAGATAGCCCTATATAAGTCTAATTACATTTTATGCCCTCATGTGATAAGGATGTCATCTTGGATTAGAGGGGATTAGTTGTTAATGCCATTCCTGTACATACCGGTCCCCTCCGGGGCTTTGATTTCTGCTGAGAAGGTTATTCACTCTGCCTTCAAATCAGTAATCCTAGTTATGATAGTCATTGAAATCAAAGATTTTTGGTGGATACCTGCCTATGCTGTCAGCCAAGCATAGGTGTGCACTCTCTTGCTTTGGCAACCCTAAACCTTTGGCAAGGCCAGGAAAGGGGTTGAGGGTGTCCCCTCTGCACTGACTTCCAAACACACCACCAAGTTATTAAGTACAAGTCTAAGTTAATGTTTAGTGCTTGCCCAAAACAGAGTGAGAATACACATGCTGTAATGACTGCAAGAAAAATGCTGCTGGGAGGACATTGCCACATCCTGCAGATGTGTCCCAGAGGGATGCGAGTGGCTCTGGCTCCCATGCTCCATGGCAGGAGATGGGCAACTCCAGGGATTTGGTTTTTTGAAGCCTCTTGCAGGGAAGCTTACATCCCTTCCCCACAGTGACCCTGACTCCTGGAGACTTCCTGGAGAGCCAAGGCCCTCTGCTCTGGTTGCAGAGGTATCACAGATTAAGTTGAGATCCCTTTCAAGGTTCCTTTTGCAGCACACCAAGTCCCTCCAAGCATTATTTTGGAGCAGGGTGGTTTTCAGCTTCTAGCTCAGAACGAAAAGAGCTGTCCTGCCTCCACCTGCCACTGCAAGGGTTTGTCCCAGAGAAACCCTGGGCCTGTCACCTCTTGCTGACCACCCAGGAGTAGCTGAGGATAGGGCACAGGCTCCTCTCAGCAGCAGAGGGTAAGGATATCATCTCCTGGCTCTCAGCCCCCATCTGACAGGAGCAGTTTTGGCTTACCAGTGTGATGAAGAAGCTCATTGGAAAAGAAAACCTCCAGGGACTTCTTAAAAGCTGCATTAAACTTTCAGAGACAGATCCCACCATGGTCCTTTAGCAGGGAGCATCTGCAGCCAGGTATAAACCAGGGAGCTGCAACAAGAAGTGGTGGGAATGGTGAACAGCAAAAGGAGCTGGGCTTCATGGGGAACACCCATGAGAGTGTTAAGAGGACACAGCTGAGCGAGGAAGAGGGTGGCCAAACCTTCAACCCCACCCCTGTGGGTGCTCAAATGAGCACAGCTCAGGCTGATGCTGCCAGGAGCCAAACTGGGTCAGACTGGAGGTGCTTCTCCATCATCAATGGAATGCAAAAGCTACTGGAGCTTTCTGCTTACCTGGGTTGGCTCTACAAGGCAAATACCCATCTCCATTTATTTCTTACTGTCAGCCAGAAGAGCTGATCTTTTGTCAGACAGGGACTAAATTACTACCACGGTCACTCTGGATGGGTGTTCTCCATCCTCCCAGGGCAATAGGTGCTGGGGTGCAGGTAGGGTGAAAAATGTGTGAGGAACAGAAGGGTAGTTTGGGGTCTGAAACCAGATGTGTTCCATGGAGGACACCCCATGGCCCAAGAAGCTTCAGGGGCAGCTGCAAGGCAGAGTGGTGGGGGACATGAGGCTGAAGATGCCACCAGGGTGCCCCAGCTTGGGACAGCCTGTCCAGAGCCTCAGCAGAGCCATCACCCTGGGAGCCCTGAGCATCACATTTCTCTGGCTGCCAAGACTAACCTCCCTCCCAGCAGCTACTCCAAATGCAGGGCACAGAGCCAAGCTGTCAGGGAAGACAGCAGGATCCCTTAGCAGTTTTATCAAACTCAGCATTTTTTTGGGAGAATATTTGCATTTCAGTGAGTCAGCAGCCTTGGAAAATGTCTGTTGGCAGCAATGAAGCCCTAGGTGGGCTTCTGGGACATGCACCTGACCCAGTGTGGACACTGCTCAGGAGGAGATGCAATGAACTGCTCCACTTTTTGGGCAATTCTCCTCCAGTCTGTTCCTTGTCCATCAACAGAGAGTCTTGTCCAAGCTGAGTTTTCAGGTTTAAGTGGACTGACATGCAACAGGTCAGAACAACAGAAGGATTCTGTTCCTTCACATGCTTGATCACATCATACCTTTGCAGAACTGTGCCTGGAAATGAGTTAACTTTATTACTCTCACTGTTATGTTTTCCTCATCTAAATTTTTATTGCTAAACCCAAAATGTCTTGCCCTATCCAGAGAAGAGATTAACCCCCCTGTGCATTTGCTTCTTATATATTTGAGGGCTGCTCTTACATCTCCCTGAGCCTCTGTCCTGCTTATGTCCTGCTAATCTCTGGCCTTGTATTCCCTACCCATGTCTTCCCCACCCCAGTGGGAAGCCAGCTCTTCTTGACAGACCTTCTCTGCAAGCCCCCAGTCCCTTTTTCCAGCAAGTCTTTACAAGGATTTACAGCCTGTTGCTCAGCAGGATGGAATTATTCTCGTTGTTGGAGAGATGGAGGAGATAGGGCAGGGCATGCAGGCTTGGGGGTAGCCAGCAGATTGGAGACTTGCAGAGACCAAAAATGCTGCCCGCCCCCACTCCCTTCTCCCTCTCCACCAAGAGGGATTTTTCACCCTGGCAGCTGAACCAGGTCTACCACATCAGCTTGCAGGGCTTGCACCAGAGCTTCACCTGGTGACTGGGGACTCTCAGGACAGATCAGGATCCTGGAGCCCCTCCCAGGGCAGGGCTTGGTTTCTCTCTTTATTTTTTTTCTTTTCCTTTTTTTTTGTGTGTGTGTGACCAAGGATGGGTTGGGGTAGCACTGACACATGAGTCTCACTGGGCAGGACTGAGCTGCTCCTCTTCCTCTTCCAGCAGTGTCTGTAGGGCTGCAGACTGTAGCAGTTGCAGGTACCTCCTTGCAGGAAAAAGCAGGAAAAAACTGGCAGGGAGTGGAAACAAGTGGCAAGCAGATTAGAAACCCAGCTCCTATTTATAGACCGGCCCTCAAGAAACTGCCCCTGTGACAGGCTGTCCGTTTAACCCTTCTGGTGCCAAGCACCAGCCCACCCCGAGGTGCTGAGCCCGCCCAGCCTGGGCCATGAGGGAGCATTTTGGCACAGGGGAAGCAGGACCCTGCATCAGAGAGGGGGCAGAGACAGGTCCAGGCACAATGGAGTTTACAGGGGTTATCCCTCAGAAGGCAGTGAGGGGAGAGGTGGGGTTATGGCTGTTAAGAAGTTGGGTCACCAGGACAAGGAAAAGAATATCCCAAGCATCCTGCTGCATGGCAGACAGAGAGAGACAAAAATATTTCCCCTAAGAGGAAAGTAATGAACATGTTTTAGAGGCAGCTTCAGTGTTTCCAGCCTCTCTTGTCTCCCCTGGGCTTTGGTAAGTGTGAAGGTAATGGGGGCCATCCCTTTGAGGGCCCCTGCATATCCCATGCCCAGGAGTGGTTGCTGATGCTCACACAGGGCTGCTGCATCCCACAGGAGTGCACTGTGCCCCCTGCCCCCTGCTGCTCCTCACCATGGCCTCCCCAGAGCTCAGGCACTGCACCAGCCCCCTGCCACATCTGCAGGGATTTGTTAAATGCATTCTGAAGCTCCCTCTTGGCTATTACCCTACCTGCTGTCACTTATGGGTGTCTTTATGCCATACACAGTTGTTTTATTCCCTGCCATGGCAAGACTTTCTAGCTGTTCCCCCACTTGCTTGTGTCAATAGCTATTTTTACAGGATTGCCTTTCTTTACTTCTTAATTGATCTAAATCCTTTCCCTTAGCTTTCTTGTTAAAGGTGGATTTAAAGAAAAGGACTTCATTATCTTGGACATTTTTGAGTCATTATGAATTTCATCCCTCTCTTCATTAATTACTCATTACTCCTCAGCTCTGGAGGGCTGCTTTGTCCCTGCTGTGTTTGTGAGCAGCTTCCCTGGCAGCTGTAATCCTGCCAGCCCCGCGTTAGCTTGGGCTGGTTTACACTGCCTTCCTTCCCCATCCCTCAGTGCCTGCTCCTGCTCTGCTCCCCTCCCAAAGGAGCTCCTGCTTTCCCTGTGCCCAGCACTGTCTGCACAGCCCTGTGCCCCCCAGTGCTCCTCATCCCCTCCCAAAGGAGCTCCTGCTTTCCCTGTGCCCAGCACTGTCTGCACAGCCCTGTGCCCCCCAGTGCCCCTCATCCCCTCCCAAAGGAGCTCCTGCTTTCCCCGTGCCCAGCACTGTCTGCACAGCCCTGTGCTCCCCAGTGCCCCTCATCCCCTCCCAAAGGAGCTCCTGCTTTCCCTGTGCCCAGCACTGTCTGCACAGCCCTGTGCCCCCCAGTGCCCCTCATCCCCTCCCAAAGGAGCTCCTGCTTTCCCTGTGCCCAGCACTGTCTGCACAGCCCTGTGCTCCCCAGCCCCTCCATGGGTCATACCCCACCAGCATCATCCTGTGCATCCTGCCTGCCCCGAGGGGCGAGCACCTGCTCTCTGTGTCCCTGAGCTGTGCAGAGGAGCCCCTGGCTCCTGGTTAATGGGCTGGCACTTGAGTCTGGAGGTAAATAGCTGGGTTTTGGGAAGTGATGGCTTTGCTGGGGTTGTTTCAGTACACGCCAAGTTATGATAAAGCAGCATGGAGAATAATGTTGTGTAAGGGCCTTGGATTAACAGGCCAGCATTTCCCAAGCCTTTGGCTGCAGTCAGATCCCCAGGGGGAATCTGTAACCTGTGGGCATCTCCTGTGCTGCAGTGGTCCAGAGGGCACAGTGGCTGCAGTGGGTGTCACTGCCCTCCCATCCTCCCAGCAGAAAGCTGTGCTCAGTCAGTCACTCAAGTGCTGACCCCACTACTGACCCAACCTTCTCCAGCCCATTTCACATGCACACACTGGCTGTACCCCCGTGGTGCCCACAAATGCATCCACAGCTGGGGATCACAATGAGAGATGGCCTTTCTGTGCACCTATAGAAGCACACATCTCATCTCTGAGATCCCTTCCATCCCATCTCGTGCTTGGGTTGATTTCCATGCCCTGCTGCCCCAGCAGCTTCTCCAAAGCTTTGCAGGGCTTTTTCCCCTCCCCACCAGAGCAGGGGATGGTGGTTTATGATCTGCCCTCTCTCTCTGAGGTCAGTATTACATCCCTGAGCCTCTTCCCAGTAGGCTCCTTGCCAGGGCTGGAGTGCTGGGGTGGGCCCTTTCCATATTTCATGGAAGTGTATGAAAGGCAAGGCAGGAAAAATGTGTTGGGTTGGTGAGAGAGAGGTGTGCAGTGTTTGCTCGGAGAGGGTAACACAAGTAAGAGTTGGGTTGCACAGTCAGAAGCAGTGAAATTATTGAATTTATCACTGATTAATGGAGCTGGGCTTTCTCAGGCAGTTTAAACCAAAACATCTTATTCTTTTAAGTGGAGACAATTGAGATAAGACACTTACTTGGTCCAGGAGTGCAACTCTGCTGACATGTCCTGAGTCACTCCTCAGCACATCCCTTACTGGGAGAGAGGTCACAAAAGCACTTGAGGGAAGAAGCAGCATCTTAGACTCCTCAGGACAGAGAAATGAATTGAGAATGGGTTGTAAGTGCTTCTAGCAAGTCATCACACTTGCCAGGAATCTGCTACGTACCTTTAATGGCTGGCAACAACTCCAGCCCTCTCCATAGGGATGAGCTTAGCAACACCCTCTAAACTAAGGATTACATCCCTTC
Source organism: Erithacus rubecula (assembly GCF_903797595.1). Classification (NCBI taxonomy): domain Eukaryota; kingdom Metazoa; phylum Chordata; class Aves; order Passeriformes; family Muscicapidae; genus Erithacus; species Erithacus rubecula. The sequence continues at coordinate 26,059,147 of NC_136659.1, forward strand.
CCCACTCTCCATCTGTGAAGAAGTAGCTGAGGACAAGGGACTTAACCACAAAGGGGATACAAGGGACAGATACTTTCAGGTGGTTCAATAAACAAACTCTCTTCTGTCTATGCACTGCTGTCTCATCCCACAGAACACATGAAAATCCATAGAATCATTTAGTTTGGGAAAGATCTCTAACGTCACCACGCCCAGCTGTTAACAGCACTGACAAGTCCACGATGAAACCATGCCCATAAGTGACACATTTACATCTTCTAAATACCTCCACAGGTATAAATACCTCAGCCACTTCCCTGGAGTGCCAGTTCCAATGCCTGAAAACCCTTTCCATTATTTTTTTTTCCTAATATCTATTCTAAACCTCCCCTGGTGAAACCGGAGGCCCTTTTCCTATAATTTGTTCCTTGGGAGGAGAAAACCCTCCCTACAGCCTCATTTTCAGCTGGTTGGAGAGAGCTATAAGGTGTCTCTTGAGCCTTTTTCTCCAAAGTAAGCACCCCAGCTTCCTCAGCCACTCCTTGAGGTATTTATGCTCCACACCCTTCCACAGCTCTATTCTGGACACACTCCAGCACCTCAATGCCCTTCCTGCAGGGAGGGGCCCAAACCACAGCAATTGAGGTGCAGCCTCACAGTGCCCAGCACAGAGGGGCAATCCCTGCCCTGTCCTGCTGGCCACACTATTGCTGGTACAGGCCAGGAGCCACTGGCCTCCTTGGCCACCTGGGCACAGCTGGCTCATGTTCAGTCACTGTCACCAGCACCCCTGGGTTCTTTTCTGCTGGGCACCTTTCCAGCCACTCTGCCCCAGCCTGTGGCACTGCTGGGGTTTTGTGATCCAAGGGCAGGATTTGACACTTCACCTCACTGAACCTCCTACAGCTGTCCTCAGCCCATCAATCCAGCCTGTCCAGATCCATGTGCAGAGCCTTCCTGCCATCCAGCAGCAACACTCCTGCCCAACTTGGCAGTGGCTGTAAACTAAGGGTGCATTTTATCCCTTCATTCAGATCACTGATAAAGACATTAAACAGAACTGCAACCATCTGCTTTCAAACACAATAGTGTCATGTAAGACCAAATCATTTACAAGCACAGGTTGGAGTAAGGAGCTGTGTTGGACAGTGAATTAGTCTGATGTTTCTCCCCCAAGAAGAAACCAAATTTTCACTTATTCTAGGGCAAACTCAAAAGGTTTTATTTTAATTTTTTTTTAGCAAATTCTATCACGTAAATGTTAACAAAAAACATCTGTACAATTGCCATGATACACTCAAAAGTGAAACAAATAAGATATAAATACAGATATGGATGTAACATGACAAAAGCGGAAAAAATAATGAAAAAAAAAAAATACATGCGCATGAACACGGTGCCAACAAAGTCATTTCTCATGGCTGGCATTTTTCAGAGCGTTTTTTTACTTCCCATTTAAAACATTGTTAGCAACGTCCTGCTGTGTACTACAAAGGTCTATTTTTCTGTCCCTTAATATGTAATATTATGCTTGATAAATAAAGGGGTGGGGAGAAAAGGTTCTGATGACAAAGATGCAAGTTACATTACTTATACAGGTTATTGGTAAGCTAGTAATAAGCAATTAAAAAGACAGTCTCGTATTGTATTGTAATCCAGGCAAGCACACATAGTGTACCTTAAGAAAGCCACATGCCTTGGTATTTCTGAACTACATGAGAACTACAGTACGTAGACCTGTGGGGCAGATGGAGCCAGGATTGCCCATGCCCACGGAGCACTGGTGCAGCCAATGGCAGAAAAAACATCCACATCTGACATTTCAGCAACCTTGCAGCCAAGAGCTGCTGTCTGCTGAGAGTTATCTCCCATTCAGATTTTTAAAGCATGGTGGGAAAATACACTTTTTTCCTTTTTTTTTTTCTTTTATTTTCTTTTTTTTCTTTCTTTTTCTTTTTTTTTTTTTTTTTTTTTTTTTTTTTAAGGTACGAAAAATTGAAGCCCTGCATAATGGGCAGCAAGAAAAAAAAAGGCAGCTGCAGTAGGTGGCTACTGCCAGGAGAAGGTGAACACAAGCTTCACTGGAGCAGTGAGGCACTGCAGCATGCAGACCTTCCTCTGCAAGCCTGCGTGGACACTGTGATTTGTAGCCAGAGAGACCTTTATGCTTGCTGAAGAGAAAACAAGATGATTGTACAGCTTGTTGAAGTCAAAACTGGAGATCAGAGAGGTGACATTCAGAGCTAGCCCTTTGAGTACTTCAAAGGAAACACAAAATAAAAACGGGGTCATGTTCAACATCCTAAAGAACCCTACTATGTACATTATCCGTGATGATTTATAAATACCTAAGCAGAATGCTCCTACTGTGCACAGGTAGAACATATCCTGGAGTACTCAAAGGATGGACAGTCCTCCACTCACGCAGTGAAATTAAGTAGCACATTGATGAGCATCTTCTGACAAACAGAAGTGGATGTGATTCAGGAAGTAAGGCCTGGTGCTGCCCTTTGCACAGGCGCCTTTTCAAGGACGAGCTTCGGCCCCGACCGAGGCGCCAGGACCGTACAGTGCGTTCACTCTCAGTGCATACCAACAGCATTGTATAAAACATACAAAATCATTGGAGAAGGAATTCAATTCCTGCAGATTTGCTACAGTGTGCCATTCAATGGAAAGAAAAAAAAAAAAGTCAAAACCAACAAACAGCAAATGATCATAGACCAAGCTCCATCACAGCTGGGAGCGACAACACCACCCGGTCAGCTATGCTGACCTTCTGAATCCCAGAACTGGAACAGAAGATGCTGAGCTGAGATGGGGAGAAAGAGAGGCATAAATACTAAGCAGTTCAGAGCACAATTAAAAATAAAAAAACCCAACAAAACAAAAAACTAACACCCCAAAAAATCTAGCCTGCTACTAAAAATTCAAACAGGACAGCTTAACTGCTGCCAAGTCAACTGAGTATTTCCTCAAAAGGAAAAATAAATTTGTGTTAAAATCAAATTTGAAGCATTAAAAAAAATTAAAAAGAGCATTCTAGTAAGCATACAGAAAGATGTGGAAAAGAAATGGTCCACGGAAAGGCAGACACGAATCATGGAGCAGCCAATCCCCCCCTTAGTGAGGATGGCTTTTCTGAGCCTGTTGGAAAGATGGGGGAATCCCACACCCCAGGAAAGCACAGGGTTTCTCCTGCCATAGCATTACTGGTTGAGAAAGATGAGGGAACTAGCCCTGCAGCCAGAAAAAGCCTGCACCCAGGAGCAGGTCACCTCCCCTGCTCTCAGGTGAGCAGGGAAAGGGACCAACAAGCTTTGCTGCCAGTGCCACACAGTCCCTCACCAGCCCAGATCCCTCCTGAGATGAGGACTGGGAGAAAAGCTGGCACCAAGTGCCAGGTTCCAGCTTAGTACCTCAGGGATGGGGCTGAAACACACAGGGATAATTGATGGAAGGGGCTTTACCCTCCCCTGCTGCAGTAATGGAGTCTCCTGTTCTCAGTATGTTCCCAGGGTATCCCTTCAGCTCCCTAAAGGGGAGATGGAGGAAGCTGGAGAGACTCCAGGGCACTGAGAGCAGCCAGGGAACACACATCCATCACCACAGCTGCAGCAGAAGCTGCAAGCCCAACATCCTCTTGCACCACTGGCACGGGGAGCAAAACCCCAGCTGAGATCCATGGCAGGCTTGGGGTGGGCATGCCCATCAGCCAGGATCCAGCCCAGGGCCAAACACAGCACGTTAATTAGCAACCTCCTGCCTGCCCTGGTTACAGGCAGAGCCAGGGGGAGCTCCCCCTTTGCAAAAAGAAGGGTCTCTGTTCAGGGAGGGGTGGTGCCAGGGGGTATTTGATTGCTGCTGATTTGCCTCTGAGCTGGTCTGTGTCATTAGGCTGGAAAAGGACTTTCCCTGCTGCACTCTCATCCAGAGCACCCTGCTGTCAGCAGTGCCCAGTGAGGGACCCCCACTCTTCTGAAATGCAGAGCACTCAGCAAGCCTGTGCATGGAGATGGCACAAAGGAGGCTTCTAAAGGCAGTTAACAGCACTGCAGGGTCTTCAGGAACAGGAGGGGCTGTGGCAGGCAACCAGCACTGTCCCAGCTGGCTCAGAGGTGCTTCCATGTGATATTTCTGTTGAGATTCAGACACCCTTTCTGTCCTCTAGGATGAATATTTTGCCCAAAGTGCACAGGAGTTGTGGGGACAAAGCCATCCAGCATCAATGGGTCAGTCAGAGCAGCAGATCAGCCCTTTGATGCTACAGATTTCAAGGAAAATAGCTGGCACTGAAGTACAGCTCTGCCAGCTCCCACTGCCCACCCACTGACACACTCAGTGTCTAACCCACCCCACCATCCTACTTGCAGACATCTGTCCCAGAACTGGGTCTCAGGTTCCCTTTGGGGAGTAAGAGGTAACCTGGAGAGCCTTTTGAACACATGAAAGAGCCAAATGGGTTGAGAGGGGAGAAGTATTTACAAAGTCAATGAAAAGAGCAAGAGCCCAGCTTTTAATGGACAGCACAGCTGGCTGGAGAGCAGTTACAGAGAGATCAGCCCATCTGGGGTCTGTCAGAACTATGTACAAAACTCAGATGTTTAAAAAGAACCTATGTTTTCATTACTCACTTGGTATCTCTCAGTATTAAAGCATCTGAGGCTGGAATCACAGCCACACCTGCAAAGATCTCCCCATGGAGAGCCCTGCAAGCTAGGGGAGCTGTGACAGGGAGTACAAAACAGGAACACAAGACTTGAAAGAAGGACCCAGCCAGAATGGGTGAGGGGAGAGGGCAGGTAACTAGCACACAGAAACCAAAACTGGGTATGAACTAAACCAACAAGATTTGTTTGACTTTTACCTGTGTCCAGATTCTTGGACTCAGTGTTAGAATGCTAACCTAAACATATTTCTGAGATTTCAGCAGGCTATACAAATATGTTTAAGTATGGCTTTCTGATGTTCACTTTTAATGAAGACTGCGACACAGACCTTGCTTCCTTTACATTCAATACCAGTAAGATTCTACATAAAAGCTTTTAAGGGACTAAAATACTGATTGCAATAAATATCTGCATGGCCTCCTTAAGCTGATGGGGTGTGCCAGTGAAGAGGAGCAGAAAGGTCTCTGAGAGGCACCGTTGATTGCTTCTAAGTCTACACACATGTCCACAGATCTCCATTAACTGTGCGTTGAAACATCTGAAGAGGAGCTGCTGTTGCTGTTGGTGGTCTGTGCCCTCTTTATATACAAGTTTAGTAGCTTCATCTGAAAGAAAGAAAGAAATATCAGGAGAAGGTGCCAGAAAAACAAGTGGGGAAAAGCCACCTGCCAATGTAAAGACTCACATTCTGTGGTGAGCTCATTTTGGGGTGAGCCAACACTGGGCACTCTGGAGGAAAAGCAAGAAAACTGAGCATATTTCAGAGGAGAGAAGAGACTATGCCCAGTCCACTGAAGTTATAGACAGACTTAATGGGATTTAGAAAAGCCTCTTGCATTTCACTTCAGCAGCCATCAGTTGATAGACCTCAATCCTTGCAGCCAGGTCAGGTCAGGCAGGATTCCCACAGAGGTCTGCAGGGCTGCAGGCACACTGGTGATCCAAGAGCCATGGGTCCCCCTCCCAGGGAACACCCTGAACTTTCCTTGGTTTTTAAGTGTTTTTCAATGACATCATATCTCACTAACATGGTACATCTAGTGCAACTGCAATTGTTATGACTATATACTTCCCTTGCATGTATTTGCTCTCTTTTTCCTCCTTGCCACTTTAACTCCAGATCCTGTAATGACTCATGTTTACATTTAACTTTAAACAGGCAGGCAGTCTGCATGAACCCAGAAGAATTACTTACATGTTTATAGTAACTGATGTGGTGGACACTGGAACAATAAAGCCTCTACAACATTTTATAGGGAGATATCCTAATATCCCAAATATAAAGAGGTAAACCTCAGCACACATAGCTGTCTCTTTGCAGAGCACTTTGGAGGCACAACTGTAATTTGTTTAGTGGCAAGACAAGTGTCTTTAGTCTTTGTTTTGGCCTGTACCATACTTCCTTACCCATGAAAGAAATTATGACTTTGAGATGACAGAATGAAGCCCTCTGAACTAAGTAGCTATTCACATGCACAGATCAGTTTCAGAAACAAAACCTGCAGAATTCATCTTAAAATTTCTTGCATAGAAATCTTGGTTATGAAGACACAAAAAAACCAGAAAAAATTTGTGGTGGCTTGTTGTGCAGCTCTGAAAAGCAATCAAACACTAAAATAAAATTCTTGTCTGGAGGACAGAGTTGAATCAAGGGCTTGGTTTCACTTGAAGCATCAGGTCAGAATTTGAGTTTTCCAACTAGTCTGACCCCAGGGTACAAAGTCCTTTGAAGGGTCATTTGAGCTTGCTGTTGTCCCAAAAGGAAAGGAAAACATGTGCCCTGCTATTGAGAGTGAAGCTTTACCTGCATTTCTACCAGCTCAAATCACAACTTGCTGCTGAGAGGACCTGCTCTCCCACCATCCCCATGCATTCCCACCACTCTGCACAAGGATTCCTGTGTGGCCACAGAGCAGACTAAAAGCTATTTAATTTGTACTGCAGATCTGGTTTTCAGCCAGAGCAGCCAGCTGAGCCAGCTCACTGCACAATCACCTCTGGATATGATGCCAAAGGAGCAAGGCAAACGTGGCTGGAGAAGGACTTGCTCAGAGGCAGCCTGCAGTTACTCAAGATCAAATGTATCATGAAACCAATCTTCTAACACAATTAAAATATTCTAAGTGGGATTTCAAATGCTCACACTGCTGAGCAAGTGCAGTGCTGCTTCAGTGGCATTTGTCAGAGTGAGACAGGATTTAATCCAGTTCTGACAACTTGACCCAGAGCTATACTGAAGCCACTGGTCTTGCTGGCAGAATGGCTTGCACTACCAAAACACCAGAGACACATCACTCTTGTACCTTGCTTCCTGTGAGTTGTGCGAGATGAGGTTTCAGTTCTTCTCCAATTACTGAATAAATAGCCACCAGGCAAAATACACTGGCTTTTCGGACACTGCTCTCCGTGTTATCATAGCCCTGGGAACGAGAGGAGAAGGTCAGAAGACAAATAGCACTCCCCAACACCCTTCCTGGGCAATACAGGACAGAGCTGATGTACATTTTCCAAATGTGGCTGACCTAAGAGATCAATAAAAAACCTCTGCTTAACATAACAGTTTGCAACCTGAATACTCAACAGCAAGAGAATGCAATCTCCCTGTCTGTTCCTTCTGTTATTACTTATTACTGTCATATTGTAAGCTATTAATATCTAGTTATTTATAGCATTAGATAACAACACACAGTTTCCTAACAGGAGGCTGGGACTCTATCAGATACACTTCTGTGTCCAGTTTAGATGACCATGAACTATCCTGAACAGTCAAGAATTCTTGGAGGGCAGCTTACCTTATCAAGCAGGAAAAACCACAGGAAAGAACATGCTGAAGGACCCTTGTACATGTGCTGATCTCTGGCAGCTGGGGCAGAGCTCAGGCTAGCCAGCAGGTCACTCAGCAGCTATGGACAGCAGTCCCAGACTGATGCAGAGATGCATCACCCAGCAGCCATCCCATCCCATCCCATCCCATCCCATCCCATCCCATCCCATCCCATCCCATCCCATCCCATCCCATCCCATCCCATCCCATCCCACCCCTGAGAAAGGCAGACACCACTGTAGCCTTTGGGGTGCTGGCTCCTCTGGATGCAGCACAGCTGGGGCTGCTCCAGCTGCATGACAGTCTGCAATCCCACAAAACACTCAGCTGGGAAAGCAGGAGACCTCAGAGCCTCCTCATCAGGACCAGGGCAAGCACCACAACTCTGCCCTGCCCAGCCCTGCTCTTCCATGGAGTCCCCCCCTGCTCATGGAGAGCCTGCTCCAGGCTCTTGAGCTGCACACTTGTGCTCACACTGCTGCTGGCACTCCTCACCTCCTCACCCCCTGCCAGGACACTCAGCCTGGTGAACAAGCACAAAGCTGATTCTCTCCCCACACACAGTCCTTCAGCCAGGATCCCAAATTTAAAGAGTAAATTCCTTAGATCACTGAGTTTCTAAGGTAAGGAAATATCTCAGGCAAACTAGGCTCTGAAACAAGAGCCATTTAAAGTAATTAAAGAAGACAAATAAAACTGCCTTTCTGAAGGCAAGCTGCTCTCAGATTTTTCCAGTGCATCAAAGTTTTGCTGTTCAGATTGTCTCCAACAATGATGGCTAAAACCATTTTCCAACAAAAGTTGAGATGAATACAGAATTGTCCAATTCCCAGAAGCTGAGATTTAAGAATTGCAAGAACCAACACTACAAAGTTGGGATGAATGCCAGAATGCATAAGGGGAATTTCTGACTTTGCTCTTGTCCTTCCAACATTTCATGCTCACAGTGAGGAGGCCTCTTTATCCCAGTTCTCCATGGAAGTCTTACCCACCCAAACACATCTCCCCTTTCACTCTGACTGCTCTGTTCCTGTCACAGTCTCTCCCCAGTAAACACACACATTTTCTCTCCTCCCTCACTGCTACTTCATGCATTTTCTTCTTGTTTCCAGCCCCATCCCAGCACTGCCAGCTGCTTGTGCAGGGGACAAAAAGACAACAGAGCTACAGCCAGTGCTCAAAGCTAAATCCACAGTGTACAACCAAGCCTAAGCACTGGCAGAAACACAGCTCCCCACCCAGCCTGAGAGGGTTATGAAAGAGGCTGAATGAAGTCAGCAAGTAGTTTGGTCCTAATTGCAGAGAGAAAAGAGAGAAGGAGCAATCTGCCTGCTGGAATTCCAATTCAAGTACCATCAGGGTACAGAACAGCTCTGCTGAATTAAAGGAGACTACAAGATATATAGAGGCAGTGTAAAATGTGGCTAACTCCTACCCTTAAATTTATTGCATGGCTGCTACTGCTTATTTGGCAGTCAGAAAAAGGCATCCAATTGTGGAACATCCATGTAAGAACCTGAGTTTTCATTTCCTTAACACGAAAAGGATCAAAAATACATAAAAATTATATTTTACCAAAAATTAAATGGCTTAATTTACCAAAATCTGGCCCCAGAGGATCCATCATTCTCCCTCCCTTAGGGCACAGACCTCACAAACTAATGATGGCTTGTGCTCAGGAGCAGTGACATGGGATTCTGTACCTGTAACAACCCAGGAATGATATCAGGTAGGAGCTGATGCAACGATTCCTTGGAAATCCTCTCGATGACCTTTGTTTGCATTTTGATGGCAGCTAAGTTAATTGGATAATCTGCAGTCTGAATAATGGGGCAAAGCACCTTGATGCACTGCTCAGGGTGGATGGAACTTGCCAGGGTGGAAGCAGCTTCTTCAGCAGCTCTGACGACCTGAAATGAAAGTAGAGCAAGCCCTTATGTTAATGAGGTCACACTTGACAGCCAACACCACTGGTGTGTGCTTGGAGTGACTGCCAGGAAATGCTTGGGGATGTTCATTAACAGATCCACAGGAGGCTCTCTCGAGGGGCAGCTGACTGTGAGACTTCACATCCTCTGTCTCCAGTGACATCTTTGTTCCAGCCAGTGGCAAGAAGTTCTTCCTGCCTAATGTAACTGTGTCAGAGTTGTGGCTAGTTTGAAAAAATGAGCTGACAGCCAAGACAGACAGGCACTCCCATCCCAGGAGGAAGAGGATGACATCTCTCCAGTCACTGTCAAAGGACCCAAACCCACCAGCTAAGATTTACACAAAATGTATCTCCTTAACCACAACTGGCCCTGGTGCAGATTTCAGTGTGCACCCAGTGCTGAGTGCCCTGTGCCCATGCTGAGACACCCATGGCACCGTGTCCTGCCCCTTCCCAGCTGAACTGTGCTGCAGTCAAATCCAGGACACAGACACAAATGGGCTTTAGGGTGTCCCCAGCCAGGGGCAGCTCTGCTCTCAGCACACCTAACCCATCAAAGCAGCACTGGGATCACCATACAAAATGGGAGGAAGAACAAGTGGAAACAGCAGCAGCACCCACCCTTTGCAACAAGCCCACACTGTAAAGCAGTCACACAAAGCAAGGAGGATGCTAAATTCAACTCTACCCTAGGAGAAAGCAGATTCACAACTTTCATTCTTCCTCAGCAGGTAGGACAGCTAGTTCAAAGAAGAAAGACCCAAATCTGGTCTCTCCTCCCAAGAGAATTTATTAATTTTACATTCTGCAGTAATTAGATAAAAAAGAACAGGATGGGAAGGCAGGTTTTCTTTTTTTCAAGTGTCTGTGCTAATTGCCAGGCAACAAAATGAAGCTTCCTCTTGGCTGTACTCTTCCTGGCCACAAATAACACACTCTCTACTCCTCATGTTCTTGTTACAACACAAAAGATGGAGGATGCTTTTCCCCATCCTCTCTCACTCCCCTCTTCTCAGGGCTTACTTTAAAGGGAGGGTCAATCCTAAGTAGACAGAGATGCCCCCATGGGCAGACTTAAATCCATCTTCAACTTTAAGAAGAAAGAAGCATTCACAAATCCTCATGTTTGGGATCTTCTAGTCTCAGGCAGTCCCTAACTGAGCCCAGGAACATTAAATTACCCCTCTTTCCTGGTTGTGTGGGAGGCTCAGCTGCCCAGCACCACTTCTCTACCTCCTCCTAAACTGAACTACCCGGAGCTGTCTGAAGCTAACACTTTGAAACCAGCAGTAGGAAATCTGTCCTAGGCAATCTGCAACACAGCAAATAAATCAAACCACAAGTCTCCTGTCACTGAGACTGAAGCCCATGGTTGCTGAATTCCCTTGTTCTCCTCTCCCACACACTGTGATGGCCTCAAACTCAGGGATTTCTATTTGAGCAAGGCAACCTATGGATAGATGTAGTTCTATCAAAGCCTCAAAAGAAGGTGAGCTTTCATTATTTTTAAGCAACTGCTGTGGATAATGCATGAAAAATGAGTAGCTGGAAGCTTATCTTAGTCCATGGACTACAAAACACAAGGTTTAATTGACTTTTAGGATAACAGCAATTAATAGTGATCAGAAGGGATCATTTCCACCTCAGGGTCAGCTTCACCACAGTCGTCACATGCCATGCTGCCAACATTTATCTTCCACTCATGCTGACAGCTACCTCCCTGAAACAGGAATGGCACAAGACACTTATATCCCCAGGAAGCAGCACTCCTCCACTTGGCTTCTGGCATTCTCTAAGGCAGATCCAACAGTGAGTGTGATCTCAGACACTTCACACAGCACAAATATTACATGCAGGCAAGATATGGACAGGATGGTGAATCAACCTGAGATTTTGGACTGCTTCTGTACCAGTGCCCTATTTAGCTGTCCAAGTGCTCCATTTACTTCAGGCCTTTCTCAGCATTTAATGACAACATTAAAACATATTCCAAAATGAATGGCAATCTGTAATGTGGTCAGTTTAAAAAAAAAATTCTTCCTGAAAGATCTGTGAATGACCAGCCATGCAGAACAGAATGCTTGCTTTACCACTTACAGCAAGTCTTCCCTCTTCCAGCTATTTCTTTGCTAATTTCTTTTCAATTTCACACATGAAAAGCATGAAAGTTAATATTTTTCCACATAAGTTAGTACTAGCTCAGGAGCCAGCACTGCTGATTTTGTTGGGAAAGAAGAGAAACACCCAAGTACTTAAGGGAAATCTAAAGCCAGGCTTTGATAGCACAGAGTGGAATTGCTGGAGTGGATTAAGTCAGGAGCTCCCAGAAGGTCTCTAAAGGAATCCACTTCCTGGCACTGCAGCTTCTGACGTCTGCTTTCCACAAATGATGGAAAGCATGAACTTACAGAGGCCCTGATACTTTACCACCAATTTAACTATTCACTAGCAAGCCACTAGCTAAAAAACCCCAAATATTACTATTTGAACACAGGCCACTTGGGATTTTGTTCTGCAGCAATGCCAAACACTGTTAGGAAATGTTTTCAGAAACTCTCAGAAAGAAAAGCTTGCACATATATCACAACACACTAAAAGAAAATTGTAAAAAATAAAATTTAATCTTACAACCTCTTGGTATCCTTCCTATTTGATAAAAAAAAAAGATATTTTAGTATAAACTTATGGCTAGACTCTGATCTCAAACTCACTACCATTAAAAAAAAGAAAAGCAGTAGGTGCAAAATTTAATGATTATTCTATCTGGGTTTCAGTTCTATATCCTGTTTGCACAGTTTCCTGTGCATATTAAGTTGAAGGTATGAAGCAAGTGCATGAGACAAAAGGCCTATTAACCAATTCCAAGCACAAGGAGCATTAAAGTACAGTAATAATTTCTCACAAAATAAGTGAGGGTTCTACAGCCACAAGGTCACACACATTTTGCCCATCAAAAGGTGAGAGATCAAGCAAAGTTGTGAAGGTACAGAAATTATTTATGTCCCTGGCAGTCCTGCTTTCAGCACTGCTGCCCAGCTTTAGCATAGATGTGGCTGCTTTTAGGCAGTGCCTGGCTTCTTCTCATCCCTTGTCCCTGCAGTGCCTTTCCCCAAACACAGGAGGATGCATTACCCATGTCCAGCCTGGCAGGAGCTTGTAAATGTGACAACACTGGGGACACTTCCAAGCCCTACAGGAGCACATCTGGCAGACAATGCCTGCATCTCAGCCACACTTCAGCAAACCCCCTGAGTGTGAGATTAATAACGTGCTCAAGTCTCACTGGCATCAGCAGGGTTCCAGCATGTGCTTACATGCTTGTTTGGATGAGAGCCTCTGCAGGTAACCAGCTCCTGGCCCTGGGAAGCACTGGCAGGTGACAGGCTGTAGGAAGGGGTAGGGCAATACCAGCTGATGGTGAGCCAGAGAGAAAAACTCATCCCTGCTGGCAAAGGAAGCCAAATGCCAACATTCTGCAATGCAAGTACCAGCCCTGTCCTTCCTCCCGGCTTTGGCAAAACAAAACATTCAACCACCCAGACAGACTCTGCATCCCACGAAGGGCTCTCAGCATCCACCCAACCAACTCAGTTCTGCTCACCTGGCACTGCCACAGAAATCAGCAGCATTTCCCAACAGAAGTAATTGAATTATAAAAAGATGTAACCTGCCAGGTCATTTGGCAACAAGAATATGCAATTGTAATAGAGTTTAGCAAAGACATTTTGCCATGAGGCACAATCCTTGTGCCTTGCAAATTGTACGTACCTTACAATATCACAAAATCCAATATCTTTTTTAATCAGGGCTTTAACCTGAAACAACCTTAAAAGGAGTGGGAGAAATGAATGAAGATCAAGGAACAGGTCATTGTCCCAGCTCTGAAGGAAAGATCAACAGATACACATTGGGAGGTGTCAGGAAAGGCTCATGCCAGCAGTGACACCTCAGCAAGTTGTGTCTATGTAATCTATCCTTTAAGCCCAAGAAAATGAAAGGGTGCTGTTTGCTACGTGCTCAGACTGGGGAGCTTGCTGTCACAAGAGGATTAGAAATTATACAAGTTAATCAAAGAAAAGGGAGGCAAGTAGAACTATTCACATAGAAAGGCTTTAAGACAGCTGGAAGGGAGAAGAATATCCACAGGGAAGCATCACTGTATGCTTGCTTCTTGCTAGTCAGTCAGGTAGAGTATCAAATGAAGCAAGATTTTTGTCTGACCTAATATAATTATTCTTAGGAATCTCAGAGAAAAGCAGAAAAGCCATCAAATGATGATGGCAGCAGGTTCAAAAGGGTGGCTATGAAGCAAGATGTGCAAGACTACAGAGAGCCTGCAGTTCTTTAAAAGCACAGACACTAAGCTGTGTGTAAGGTATGTCACAAACATGATTTTACCTCCCAGTAAAAGCTTAGAGCAAACCATGGCTTGAACTGGATAGTTTGACATCACTCAACACAGGGCAGGTAGCCCTGGAATGCAGATCTAAGAGATAGCTCTTGGCCTTAAAGCAGCAAGTTTTTCTCCTTCCCAAAGGCTTACCTTATGCTCTACACACTGGCAGCTAGACTCAGCCTGACTTTTGCTGGCATAACATAAGCTCTGTGTGCTGGTGGGTTCCTTGAAAGGCATCTGTGATGATCTTCCTAGTGAGTCTCACAAAAGAGACATTTTTATACCTCCATGCAGATTGCTTTAGGGAACAGCCATATTCACATGCACAAAGCCAGTGAGGTGTAGCACACAGAAAGCTCTTCACCTCTAGCCATGTCTTTCTTAATGTTACCAGGGAGACAACTTCAAAGAACAGGTCAGGCAGTGCCAGGAATATGCATGGGAATTGCTTCCCAATTTCAGTGGGAGAGGATATGCTGATGTGCAGTATTAGTGTGATCAGCACAGTGACCTGTCACAGACCCTTGCCTTCCAATGGCAAAGCACATTAATCAATGTGCAATGATCAATCAAAGTTCTACAAAATTTGCTGGGCAAACTTTGGATGACAATTCCCACTAGTTTACCTGGCTCACAGTGCACTGCAGCCACAGGATCCTGTTCACTTAAGACAGCCACAACTCAGACTCCATCTCTTCCACTCAATTTCTTCTGCTCAACTATTACACTCCATGCACTAACATGTTGCTTGCTGCCTGACAGCTGCAGCAACCAGCTTATGAGTTTTGATAGTTTCATTTCTGCTTTAAAGAGACACAAAGTACTGGCAAATAAGGAAAGAAAAATGTCTTGACTCCCCTAAGGCAGAACATGCCAGGTTCACAGGCTGCACAGGGCATCAGTGGAACATGCAGGGATCCCAGCAAGCAGCACCTGGATGAGAGCTTCCCACAGGAGCTTTAGCTGGAGTGCTTTGCCATGACTGCCAGTTAGTGTCTCTGCAGAAGGTTGTAGAGGATGAGGCAGTGCAGGCAAACCCCACTGAAAGTTTAGAGGCTTTGTACATCATGTGAAACATGCAGAGTGCCAGATTAGTTTATTAAGCAGAAGAACAAGGTTTTGCTTTTGGCTTATGAGGCATGTGGCTGTGCTTTTGAGCCAATTTTTGCCATCTACAAGTGGTTACTTAAAGTCTGTATAATCTAAGCTGGAAGGGATGGAGGTTTACCAGTACCTAGTCAGGCAAACTCCCATCCCTGAAGGCTTTACTGTCTGATCCAGACAGGAACAAGCAATTATGGACTTGATTTCAAAGCAGGAAGTGGATTCAGCAATGAGGAGTGCTAAGCAGATGAAAAAGCACTGTGATTTTTATAAGGATTCAGAGATGAAGTAGATTAGACTGCTTCTCCTAGGTACTAAACATATGCAATGTGTTGGGAAACAGAAGAAGCACATAAACATATATTATGAAACATCAATAACTGCCCAGTTGCAGCACTTGGTAGCTTCCAGCATGGACTAAGTAACAATCTTCAAGAACATCATCATTTAATGCTTTTCTTTTTGCAGAAACCTACACAGATCATACCATCATCAGAGTACAGTTAAAATATATAAATGTCAGAGGCAAATCTAAAAGCATTTCAGCAAGATAATAAAAATTATCTACAGGTAGTGGGTAACTGATTTATTCTTCTCCCTCTTTTACAGGGTTACAACAAATAATGTACAATAATGTACAATAAGCATCCCAATTATGCTTATGGACCTTCTATAAAACACAGAAATTAGATGTCTAAGTATGGCACTGGATCCTTTCCTCACACATAGAAAACATACATCAGTTAAGCCTATAGGCTTTGTGCCAGAGACAGAAGCAAGGAATTAGCTATCCTGTGATTTTTCACTCTGCTGCTGATTTCCAAGGTAATAAATGATTTCTTTTTTAAAATACTCAACAAGAAGAAGTTATCCTCATTATCCTGGCATGAATCTGAAGCAATGTCGTATCAGTGGCATTGGGTCAGCAAGCAGCATCTCTCCTTAGTTATGGGTGAGTAACTACACTGGAACAAATGAGTTAATATTAACTAATTGGCAACAGAAAGATGTTTCTCTTCTAAATAACTCCAAACAAAGACTGATAAAAATCAACAAGATTTAATATCATCCACAACTTCAATTACGTTCTAATGCTCCTAAAGTAAGTGAAAGGCATTTACATGTTAACCCCCCTAAATGTTTCCAGTTGTGACTGCAGCAGGCTTGACTCTTCACATCACCCCATTAAATCAACAGCATTGAACACACTGTTGTACTACAAACAGTATAAAAACAGGACAAAGTTAAAAAATGCAAACAAATCATGAATCCCAACCCAGAGCCATCTAGTCTGTAGCCCAGGGTTACATTAATTTTGACCTGCTGCTGAGATCTGTGCTTTGCCAATCTCCTGCATTTGCACTCACAACAAGGTGTGACTCAGCTCCAGCTCCATGTACCAACTTTTCCTCTCCCATGTCTCTGGGGGAAATGTGGTGCTCTCAGCTGTGCTGCTGATCCCAGACTTTGCCTTCAGCAACAGAAGGCAGACGATTTTTAGCCATGGCAAAGACCCAACTGTCTAAAGACCACTGTTTGGACTTGGAAAAACAGGCAATTATCCAGGCATCTCAAAATATCTAACTATGCTACCAGTGCTTTGATACTTCCAACTATGTAATCTGGAATAAAATCATAGACCATTTCTTGTTAAAAAAAAAAACAAAAAACAAACAACTTTAACTAGATAGTGGCACTCAGCTGGGGGAAGGGGTGATATTTGCTGGTTGTTGTTTTTGTCATTTAATGTCTACTGGCCATGCTGAACAACAGCAAAATTTGCATAGACAAACAAACCTTCCCGATTTCCAAAGAACTGCCTCTTACTATGACTTCCTGGAGACAGTACCCAACTCTAAAATTCTCTCTGCTAGGTCACTTTAGATTGATTCTCTGTGGGTGCCATATAATTCAAATTGTGAGCAGTAGCTGGAAGCAATTAGCAGTCCCTGTGTTGAAGGGGAAATTCAGGTAAGAAAGAGTGAAACAGATTCAGCTTGCTCAAAACAGACATTTTCTCCTAATTTATACAGCCTGTTGGACACCAAATTATCAAATCACAAACAAGGATCACTTCTGTCTTCTGCTACAAAGCAGCAGTAGTCCAGAAACATAACAAATTTGAGTGACATCAGGACATCACTGACACAAAGATTAACCCTTTTCCAACTAAATTATATAACAGCTTTTCTTGAAATAGTTCTTACAGTCTAGAGGAAGATTTGATTTTATGTAGTTTAAGGATAGTGCACCACTCCCTTTAATACTGCTCTGATATAGTGAGAAAGAAAGCTGTAGAATAGTCTGCTCAGAACTCCCTTTTCCTCTTCAGCTATCCTTTGAAAGTGCCCTTCACTCACAAACTGGTGAATCCTCCTTTAATCTCCTGCTCAGTGGGATCCAGTCAAAGGGCAGCTCCTCCTCCCCTCCTGGAGAGAGCAGGGCTGCAAAGTCAGCAGTGGGAGCGAGCTGGAGGGCCACCATGGGAAGAGAATTTGTGACCTTCTGGCTCTAGGCTATGAGTTTGACCAACTGAGCCATGCCCAAATGATCTCCCAGTTAATTTTTCACAGACTTAACTGAATCAGCAAGTCCCAGCTACAGGAAAAGCTACTTAGAGCATATTCCCAGGTATATATTTAGCTTAGCTCATGTGGATACTCAAGTGCAGGTACCTTAACTTCAGGAATGCTGAATCCTCAACCTACTGACAGAGACATGATGCCTTTCCTGGGCTGCACCATTGTTCTGAGAGTCTCATTTACACAAGGATCAGAAAATAATCATACATAGAATGAAAAATCCAGAACCACTGACCCCACTTAGTAGAGCTGTGCCCACGCAACAGGGGCCAAAACAGGAATATACCTGCAGTGTCCTGCTGTGACAGCTGTCACCCAAAGGTCCCACTGCAGCAGCAAAACAGTGGCAAATCAAAGCCACACTATGTGCAGCACAGCAGCTGAGCACAGCACAGCTCAATTATTCTATAAAGAAGCACCAGAACTCCCACCTCTCATTCCTGGTTTGGGTTTTTCTCTGCTTTTCCCTGGGAGGCACCTCATGCAAATCCTGAAGAACCTTTCCACACCAGGAGAGTATAGAGGCATAAAGCATGCTGTTTTCAAAATCAGTCTTGATTTCTGTAAAACCCACCAGTTACACAACACCAGTGAATTCTGAGGGGCATTAGAAACAATGCCAGGGACAATCTGGAAAGATCCCTCTAGAAACATTAGTTCTGGAGGATTCTCAGCCAAAAAATACAAAGGGCACTAAGTAAAGGTGAGCTGAGAAGCATGCAAAGAAAACTTGCCAATAAAAGGCACTCCTTCAGAACATAATGTTTTGTCTGACTGCTTTATCAGAAAATCAATTTACAACTGCTTCTTACTACTCTGAACTGAAAATGACAGGGGTGCAAAGGCTCTAAATCAAGAAGAGAAGGTAGGCAGAGTAGGGCAGCCCTCATTCACTAAAGCATTAAATATTTTCTAGTTTTGCATTTTAGAGAAATCCACACTGTTATTTTCTTTCCCTGAGAGTGTTTTTTCTTTTGCTGTTTTGATTTTCAAACAGCATAGTTTCTGCTACTCATGGTTAAAATAACCTTGTGTCAGTCACCCAAATCTCTGAAGCAGTCTGGTCTATTTTTATCACTTCTTCATGGCCAAATATCTTCAGAGATGCCTAAAACTGCTAATTTAGAATTATCCTGTTGTAGAGAAGAATAAATACCTTAGATTTCAAATCAAGGAGTTTGGTAACAAAACCATCACAGACTGATAAGGAAATTCTGGTGGCACTTTCCAGAAGGTTTAGTTCAAACTTTCAACATGCACAAGGTAGATTAAAAGATCCAACTTGGAAATCAGTCTACAAAGATTAAATGTATTTTGAATTGCTCTACTTTAAATGATATTATGTCCCTTTATTCTTGCTTTACTTCACTTCAGAATACTTTTTGTATTAGATATACATATACAGTTTTGTATACCAGTTCTCTCACAAAAAGGAAAATGCAATTGACCCTTCCCTTTGCTTCTTCCTGTGCCACTGCAGCATGACCTCTTTGTCCATTTTCTCCTGGTACTCACCAGTTCCCAATTTGCCAGCATGGCTCAACTTCACCATTCTGTTTTCACACACAATTCTGCTTGAACACAGCCTTTGTGTTCTCCAGCACATTTTGTATTCTTACCTGTACACACAGAGGCAGCACGGTGCCCCCAGCACGCTCTAAAAGCTAATTAAACATGCACAGTGTCTCAGCCTCTCCCAGAATGAGCAGGGAAATGATGGGAAATGAATAAACAGTGGCATACCACTCCAGCAGCTCCAAGTCCACATAAATAGCCCTGACAGTCTCCACTTTTTTCCTCACTGTTTCAGCATGTAAAAATCCAGTCTTTTCATACTTGGGAGACTCAATATTCATTTGTTCCACTGTCAGGATGGCTCAACATTTTTGCCTGTTAAGTCTCACAGGTCCTAGAAGGCTCACTCACCTCCTTGTGGGAGTCCTTATGTGCTTCCAGAGTTTTCATGATGGTGAGCTCGGCGTAGTTCTTGAACCGGGCCGGCTGGTTCCGCAGGATCTCCCGCAGCACACGCAGCGCCAGCGCCCGGATCGAATGCTGGGGGAACAGACATTAGGAAAGGACTGTGCAGAGCTGCTTCTCAAAATTGTAGTTTGGAGTGAATTCTCATGGCTCCCTACGCCACCTGCTCCAGTGGAGTGAGCGGTGGAATCAGTGTAATGAAATTCAGAATTGGGCTCCTTGCTACTGCACAGCAAGCCACATAAAGTGGCTGTTCTCACAATACAATCAGAATGACTACCTTCCTACATTCCATATTCTTTTGGCAATGAAGTACAAATTTTTCTCCCAGGAGGACATCTCCATTACATGAATCTACATTGAAGGTCAGACCATGTATGTTTTGCCTTTCCTCGTTTGCTCAGCTTGGCAGGTATCAAACTGGGCTCCATCCATGCCACAAAGCTGTTTCTCATGTACTAAAGGAGTAAAACTGACTCTTCCTGTAACTCCTACAGAAATTACTTCCAAGGACTTACTGTAATCAACACTGACCTATGTCTTCATCCTTCATATCAAAAGATGATGAGCAGAAGGGATTTATAACACCTGTTTCAATTTCATAACTTATATACAATTTTTGACCTGTGGCCACTCCAAATAGATTTCACTATTTCAGCAGAGGACTACATATTTTACTTCATCCTTTGCCTTTAAAGCATGTGCTTTGCTATTCATCTGCAAAATTCATACAGTAGCACAATTCACATGTATTTAGGACAAAGTCACTAGATCTTCTGATATTTGTGTGATGGTGCTATCATTAAACATGTAGAACTAGAACAGTGCATGCTTCAACTAAGAATAATGACTGAGAAAATGCCAGCCAGCTACTCTGCTTCAGAATCAACATTTCTGAGAACATGACATATTTTATAAGGAGTATAGGAAATACAATTTCTGATTTTTGAATCAGATGAAACAAAAAAAAGAACTGTGAGTGCTTTGAAGCCTCAATATTGTAATGTTCAGATAGAGTGTGGGTCTCATGTGAAGGTGCAGTAGGGTGTTGAGCCTTTACCAAATATCATTAAGCTGCAAGCTGAACAAATATCCCCAAACAGAAAAAAGCTTAGCCTGTAAATTACCACTTTGATCAACTACCAAACATAAAGCTCTGATAATAACACAGGTTTTTTTTTGCATTTCAAAACAAGATCCCCTCTAAAAGCAGCTTGTTCTTGAAGACATTTTTACAAGAGACAAGAGACTCATCCCATGAGATCTAATACCCTGGGTCTTTTAACCACACAGGAGAAAATAATTAATTTATTCTAGAATGCCTTTATTCTCCTTGTTGGGAATGGGTTTAATACAGCTAAGAGTTTGTAACTTCATCCTAACTCAGAAGAGAATAACAGAAGTTTTGACAGTTTTTTACTAGACTAGAACTTCTTTTCTGATTCCAGTTTGATTTTCTAGCTATTTATTAGCAACACTATGGAAGGAAGGAATAAAACTAGGACATTTTGGAGTAACTTAGAAACTTGTCACTGAACAGAGTGAAAACTAGAGTTGTCAACCTTCAAAAGAAAAAATGAGCAGTGCAGTATCACTGATGAGTGGCAGGTCTGGTGTGTAGGAATTATTACCCAAGATGAAGCAAAGTACAGGAGAGTTAAGACAAAATCTACATCTCACATCTTTGTCTCCAAGTGTTTCCAGCAGCAAGAGCAGAATGGTTTTGAAATGCTCCTCCCAAACTCCAAGATTATCTTCCCTTGTGATCTTTAGCAATTCCAGGAGAGCTCCTTTCCGCTCCTCCACCCGCTCGTTGTGGTTGGAGAGCTCTTTCAGAAGATCAGCCACCAAATCCGAATGGTCAATGGGTACTTCTAGGACAAATGGCAGCAAATTATTTGGAAAAATGGGGAAGAGATCAAAGGTGTCAAGATTGCTCACCCTCTACAGAATAAGGTTCACATTTTGGGCCCCCCCCCCCCCAAAAATGCATCAATTTCCAGGAAGCCTCAGTTAAGCAGGCAACAGAATTTGACTAGTCCATAATTCAACTTGAATTTATAGCACAGCTCATGCATCTGCACATGGCTTCTAACGAACCAGGAAGTGATGACAATTGGATTTCTTCCAGTTCCAACAATTACTTCTACAAGATGAGAACTGCCGTGGCTTTTCCCAGACATACACACCCAAAACCAGTGGTCACATGTATGACCTTTAGATTAAAGTACAGTGACTCATCAGTGTACTGCAAAAGAATAAAGCTGATGTGTAGCTGCACTTAAATGAAGTCAAACACTCAATAACAACAAGCTGTTGAGTGAGGCGTTTCAGCCATGAAGAGGGGAAGGTCCCAAAGCAGTGTCCCTGCAGACACATGTGGATGCTTAAGGGAAAAGTTTGCAGGAAACCCCAGGCAAACAAGAATCAAAACCACAGTATAATATTTTTTCTCAACAGCCACAGATGAGGTTCTGCTGGGACATGAGAACAAAGGATATTTCATACCAAGCCTGGACTCAGATGCAATGTAATACCCAACACACGCAGAGGCAGGCACGCATCTGAGGACACTACCCACACACAAACACAGCAGGAGCTGCAGTGCTAGAGGTGAGCTGTACAAACCATCCCGCAGCTGATCCATGTCATCATCAAACACTGCCTCCTTCAGAGCAGTCTTGTCGTAGGTGTTGATGGTGTCAGAGTAAGGATAGGGGCTGTACTCGCGGGCGCGGGGCCCCGAGAAGGCGCGGGGAGGCTGCGTGTTCAGGAGAGAGGTTTTGTTATCCAGAGCCATCCTTCCCCCTTCCACAATGTCACTGCTCCCACGGACGTCACCACTAGGGAGAGCAAGGCCACCATCCCGAGACACCTGGGGAATCACAGAGGAAAACACGGTAGGTTCAAAATTCTATGGGAACTGAAGCATTTTTGGAGTTCAGCCATCAATAGGAAAAGGCACAAAATTATTTACATGTATTATTTACACACGTTCTTAAGTAAAGCTTTGATTACCACCTGCTCAAAAATATCTCACAATCACAGTTTCTGTAACCACTCTTGCAGCATAAGATACTGTATAAGCTGTGCACTTGGAGTGATCACAGGTCCTAAGCCTGTGAGGGAAAATATCCCTATGCACTTTAAGAACTGACATTTCCCATTACAGACCTGACTACACACACCATGCAAAAGCCATCACTGAGCCTGGGGAACACTAGCACTGTTTCCATCCTTCATGGGATTCACACAGAAGCCCAGTGAGCACATTTCACAGGAGGCAGAGCTCAAAGTGAGCCAAGGGAAACAGTCAGTGAAACCCCATAATTAAGGTATCAGAAGTTAACAACCAATAAGCAGAAGACACCTGTAAGAATACAGCAGGAATAACTGGATTCTGTACACTAACAATTTGCAGACAGGTTTGATCACAATGTTTTAAAATTTCACCTATCTGAGGATATTAATCAACAGAATACTTACAATGTCACAGTCTTTCTTTCCATCACGTTTGATTGGCTCATTCAGGTCCTCTTGACTACGGAAACTAAATTTCTCAATTGCTTCTGTGACTCCACGAAGAGAGCTGTAGATTTCATCAGAGTTTAGGTTCTCCGTGTCATAATCCAGCATACTAAAGACCAAACGTATATGAAATGTTACAAATGAAACTGGAATCCGCTTCTGACTGTTAACAAAAGCAAGCTGGAGACAGATGGTTTGGAGTACCCTTTCTAACAGTGATGTCTAACACAACAGGGATGGAATCAAAGCAGAGTTCAGGTCTGAGTTTCTCCTCAAATGGGAACACAAGGAGAACACATTGCTGTAAGTGAAGGGAAAAGAGGGTCCACTGTTTCTTACATTCAGTAAGTGTGCTACCTTCTGCAAACCAAAAAACCCTACCCCCAGTGTGGCAGTGGTGTAATCTAAAAAGGAAAATAATATCAATCACTATGAGAACTCAAAGGAATGTGACAGCTGGTGGAAATGAAATCAGTGAAATTTAAGTTTAATAGTATATGAAACTATGACAGATTTAAATGGCAAGGAAAATGTAACTTGACATAAAGCTTAGTCTAACACGGCCCATTTTAATTCATAAAGTAGTAAAACCTAACTCACTTGTACAGTGCCTTGATAAAAAAGAATTTCAGTATTTGGCCTAAGTTTGGGAATTCTCTCACTCAAATGACACTTCTTTGCAGTTTATCTGTTCCTTCAGAAATTTCTCAGCAACTTAAATCCTCAAAAGTTTTGGGATTCCTTCAGGAGTTATCCAAGATTAAGTCCCATGTTAAAATGCCTTGCATGCAAGGGGAGATGATATTAAAAGATCTGGCTAAAAAGAAGTTCCTACATGCTTCGAGAAAATAAAAAAGCATTATTGGCAGGGCTCTGCTCTATCTAGGAGAAGTTGAGTTTGCATGACAATCACTAAATTAATAGATCCAGCAAGAGAGAAGAACAATTTCTGGCGGAGTCTCAGATCTCAGTACAGCCAGAAGCAAACAGACTGAATCAGACATTTACATCAAGTTGTTTGTGAATAAATGGCAAGAAGTGGCTCCCTACAGTTGTGAATTACTATTTCATAACATTTTGGGAAGAATGACAGGATGGGCTTGGAGGCAGATGGCTGAACTGAGTAGTGCTCCTTTTCCACAAAAGAAAGATTCCCTATGAGGTGGGTGGGGGAAAAACCCAAACAAACAAACAAGAAAATCCCTTCTGAATTCTGGGTACACAGCTGTTATTTTCAATGGAAACAAGAGTAGGATATTAAATATCTATTAAATATCTAGAACCACAGCTTCTTTTTCTGGAAGAAACTTGGGAACTTCAGACAGAGGATAAGATTGGCTGCTCAATTCCTTTGGGATTAACACACTGAAAATAGCCATAATCCCTGGCTCCCAAGCAACGTGTTCGCACTACACTCACACAAGCATCAGCACCATGTATTTTGGCAAAGAAACCAAAGAAAAACTCCCCAAACAGGGTCTGGCAGGGCAGGGAGAATGAGAAATCACTTAACAGACCAATATCAGGAAACAAAAGCTGTTCATAAACCTACAGAAGTTGAAGTATTTAAGGCTTTTTGGACAGCTGAAGAACAGTAATGCACTGTGAAGGGTTTCCAGGCAGAAGGCAAGGCAGTTCTTAGGTTCTTTAGAAGTACCAGTTAGGAATAGGAAAATCTTTGTTTCATAAGATCTCAAAAATGCACGTTTTGATCTCAAACACATTTAATTCATATATCTTAAAAGGTTTTTCATACAACTTTGAAGTGGGCAATGAAACTATCATTTAAAAAGGTATTCATGTGACTGTACCTGTGTACTCACACCAAGAGATGACATGACTTACCAAAGGTCACACAATTAAATCCATGGCAGAAAACCCAAGAAATAATCACAAATATAATACTGACAGTAAATCTGCTGAAATCATCACTTCTTTCTTCAGGGATGAACTGTGCCCTACACTTTTACCAAAGAACAATCAGAATACAGACTCTTCAGTACTAAAGGACTAAGGCAATTTCTCAGAGCCACCAATCTGATGCATTTGTCAAAGCACAAACCCACATTTTAATAAAAATCTAAAGAATCCAGTGATTTCATGTCAGGAGTAAGCCTGTGTAGTAGGTCACATTATGGCTGTGCTCTACATGAATGAAAATTCTACAATGTGAACACACGTCTCTACTGACAGTATGTGCACTGGAATACTTCACAGACAACACAATGGGGGGAATAAAAGTAAAATGGAACTACACTCACCTTTCAGGGAAAAAAAGGCACAAAAGGGAAAAAAATATGACTCATGCAGAAAACTAGAGGAAAGGCACAGGATGAATAAGAAGTGAGTAGAGATGAGCAGTGTTTAGGGATGTCACAACATTATTTTCCATCGGCTGCACAAAACCAATGCAGCTGTCTATAAGTTCATCAAGATACAATTTGGCAATTTTCCAGTCTGGCATGAAATACATTTTCCTTCCATAAATTGTTATTCAGTTTCCAATCCCAACTATGTGTAAGTAATCCACAGTTTAGTGTCTTCAAGCAGTACACAGTAACTCACATCCTTGCACTTTCAGGCTCTGGTCTGGAATATACGTGACATTATTCCAAACCTTATTATCTGTTGTCAGATAAAAGAAGACAGAAAAAACACTCAACTATTTTTATTCCAAAAATCAACATGGATCTTGTCCACAGATACCTCCACAGTATCCTAGCAGAGTCAGAACATTAAATTAAAGCTTTTAATTCTGCAGGTATTTACAGAGGTACCTAAGTACTGAATTCTACTTACTCTCTCAGATGTCACAGGTTCTCAAATTTTGAGCCCTCAAAGAAAATCTTCTTTGCTTTTCTTTCAATAGTTTTTCATTAGGACATTTTGCTTTAAGGAAAGACTATATGTAGTCGTTCCTCAGGTAATAGATATATCTATGTCAGGAGAAACCACATTTACAGATGGTCTGTTATCAGGGTTTAAACTCTAAAAAATCCAAGGAATTTAACAGAGATCTGATTTGTATTCAGATCGGGTTTTTTTGCCTTAAAACCAGCATACAGCTTTAGTCCAGTATATTGATCCAAGAGCTGTATGCACACTGGAACAAAATGTGAGGGCATAGGAGGAGGAATAGATGCCAAAATTGCTACTGATAAACTGAAAATCTTGTGGTAAGGTAAGGACAATTTTAATTTCAATACTAGAGATTTCCAAAATGTTCCACAATCACATTATACAAGCAAAGTTCTATGTGAAATAATTTCTGAGCTGTAAGTGTCCATCTGGAGGTACTCGAGTGCCACACGCACAGTGCAACCAGTGCCTGCCAAAAGTGCTCAGCAACTGTGTTCTGCATTGGAAACTGACTGTGAAGCATCTTCCCTGCCATCTTCTTGAGTGGTTGCAAGAGTCTGGAAAAATCCCCATTTTTGCATCCCCACTTGCATGCTGCATCTTCCCCTAGCAGCGAGCAAGAGGCTGCTCATCACTCCTGCAAGCTATCATCATCTCTTTTCCTTTTCCAACCAAAGCCTCTCCAAGTCCCACATTTGAACAAACCCCGTGGTGTGAAAGGCAAATAATACTGTGACACCTCAGACAAGTTGGTTTAACAGGTAGCTTGTTACCTGGGAGAGTAAGAGCGTCTGAAAGTCTTGTGGGAAGGAGCAGTGGGGATGGAGTTAGGCTGAGAAAGGGGAGGGGGGTGCTTCGACAGCCCATCTGCACTCCAACCCCAGAGCCGACTGCCGTGACCAGAGCAGAAACAAAAGAGAGAAAAAACAGAGAGAGGAGAGGGAGGGAAAAAAAAGAAACTATAATCTGATTGGCTTAGTGCTCTCATGCTGCCTTGGAGAGAGAAAAAAATTAATAGAAACAAAATTAAACAAGAATACTCCATTGCGCCTCACAAGTCTTTGTTTTGGCCTTTATTATTCATTTCCATTTTTATTCCTAATGTATTATGATTCACAAAAAATCCAGTCCTTGCTTGTACTAACCAGTAGGTTTTACAAATGGCTATAGCTTCTATAAACAACTTCATTTATAATGTCCTATGCAAACAATCCCTGGCCACACATGTATTCTATTTCTAAGCAACAGGAATTCCCTGGAAGAAAGGAAATTTGGAATTTATTTTTTTATTAGGTACCTGAAGGTACCTTGTAAAGTTCATCTCCTGGTGCCTCTATAAAAACCTGTAATCAGGCCCTACACAATCAGAAAACTTCTGCAGGGCTTAAGATCTGATCCTGTTTCACCAGATCCAAACTGAACCCAAATATGCAACAAGTGAAAGTCAGTCTAGAGTATAAAGGTATCATGGGGACGTGGCCCAGGTCTCAGCAGACAAAGCTGGAAAGACTGGGTGAAACCAGCCTCTGAGTTGATTCAGATCACTCCTTAAACTTTCACAGACCCCTTTAAGTTATTGTATGACTCTGCCTTTGGGTCAAGACATCCATTCCTGTCTCAATTTGTCTAACCTCTGTTTTTGTCCTTTTCCCATTATGGTACGTGGATTTTCAATATCACCTTCTAAATGAGAATAGATGTTTGAGCTGGTGGAGTATTCACAACACCACTTTGTTTCTATTACAGTTCATCACATTGTCTTGGATAGTTGTAGT
Organism: Erithacus rubecula; assembly: GCF_903797595.1. Lineage (NCBI taxonomy): Eukaryota > Metazoa > Chordata > Aves > Passeriformes > Muscicapidae > Erithacus > Erithacus rubecula. The sequence continues at coordinate 26,086,774 of NC_136659.1, forward strand.
TGTATATATGCAAGTGAAAGATACTTTCAGATCAGAAGCAACAAACAAGTCAAGAATTACTCCAGTGCAAACAGCAGCAAAGCCATTTAAAAAACTCCTCTGAAGAGCAGTGTCAGGAATTTCACTCACTAACCAGCAATCTAATCCCACAGCTACTACATGGCAGTATAATCAAGGAAACACCCCAGACTCCCAGACTGCTGATCAGAAGTCTCACAGCTCAGGTCTCACCTACCTGAACACAGGCCACCAAGCAATGCAGGCTGGTTCTTATTGTATAAAATGGGTGGCTTATTCTAATTGTTTCCATGCCTTTGCTCGCTCAACTTAATACTGAAAGTGTCAGATTTTGATTTAATGGTATTTTTTATTACCAGTGAAACAGCAAGCACGCAAACTTACATAGCCAGATAAAATTGTAGCCTTTTATTCTGATGCATTTCCTCTAAAGATCTTTGAAGGAGTAAATAATTGTTTAAATTTTGGGTTGTTTTGCTTATTTTAATAATCAGAACTAAGCACATGCTTCTGGGCTACTAATAATGGCAGAAACTCATTCCAAATGTATTCATTTGATACTCCTTCAATTACTCCTACAAAATTCTAGGTGAAAATCTCCAACCTGAATGTAACATTTAAGTTTGAAGAAGTCATTTTACCATTCAAAACAGTATTCTAACACCAAAGGACTTCACAACTTAGCATTTTCCTCTATGTACTACAACATAATTTATTAAATATCAGAAGATTCTCTCTGTCCAACACAAACCTGAGCCTCTTCTCTGTGCTTTGCCTAGGAAACACTCCTCTCTTTCAGTCTGAAGCCTGGGGTTTTGTTTTTCCTATTATTTTCAGTCTTCCCAAGTGCCCTTCCCTGTTTTATTTTTCAGAAAGTACATCTTTCTTCCATAACTCCTCTCACCAAAAACTAAAACTTAAGGGGAAAAAAAAAAGCAGATACAAATGCAGAAGTAACTCACAGATGGAGTGGATATGTTATAGTGACCATGAAGCAGAACTGGAGGGAGTAAATGAAGGAGAAAGGACCCTGAAAGCATGCTACCCTCCTGAAGACTTTAGGGGACACTTAAGCAGATGTTATCATCTGGATATGCAAACCAGCTGTTTGCAGAGTCCACTTCAACCAAAACATTCACAATCTATCCAGAGAGCCCAAGTACGTGCACACATAAATACACACATGCACAACTCCCCAAAAATCAGTCATCTGGAGTACAGACATGATACAGTAAACCTGTATCCATGAAACCTTGCTGACTAATGTTGAGGATATTGCCCACAAACCATTAGTAATAGGGAGAGCAGCTATGCTTAGCAGCATTTTCATATTCCTACAGGGCCCAAACATCCTTTCTACACATATCCCATCTCCAAAGACAGTATGCCTCTGGATTTGACTCTGATCTGTGAACCAAGACAAAAAATACAAGGAAAGCATAATCTTCAAAACCAAAGCTGGCATTAAGAACTGGAGATAATCCTTCCACTGATTACACTCAGGCTGCCTGTACAAGACATGGGCAGGGACAAAGTAAGCAGAGCCTGCACACAGAGCACCTCAGGAGGCAATGGGAATGCACAACCTGACTACAAACCTTTGGCAGAAGGCCCCATGAAAATGTACAGCCAAGCCCAATTGTAGAGGAGAGCTACACAGAGAAACTGGGAATCTTTATCCTTATACACTGCTATCAGAATGACCTGGGCATGCTTATGTTCCAAGTTTGTAGAGAGAAAAGTGACATTTCACAGCAATGCTGAATAGCAAATGGCAAGCATCTGAAATGGAAATATGACACTGAAACACCTATACCAAAGAATGCAATACTGCAGCATACCCTGCTTACCACAATCTGTCAGCACATCTTTCAAAGCCTCTTCTCTGAAAGGACAACCAGAGCTAAATTCTCCCTTAAGTCAGGACCATACCCAAACTGTGCTACACAAGATGTTTTCAAGAAGGATGCAGCCCAGCAGAGCATCAGAAGCTACTGCCCCTGATTTCAGTACTTGCTACTGCCTTTCCTACAAATGGCAAAAATCTGCAGACACTGCTACAGCTCAGAAGGCACTCACCACAAAAAAGTACAGCTTCTCTTTTCCAAATATTTTAAAGGGCTTTCATAGCAGCTTCCACCTTTAAAAGTTACTCTTCAGTGTAAGTAAACATCACTCTTGAATAACTAAATCCAGCAAGGAAGCAAGACACACTTCTTGAAAAGACACCTACATTTTTGACTAAATACCTTCAAGAAATCTATAGAAAATGGAAGAAATTACTGTTTTCTAAAGGAAATTCCTGGCCAACAGCATCCATGGCAGAATGCTCTGGAATTATATGCCCTCTCAAACTACTCCTTGAGAACAAATCACATATGGAAAGAAACCCTTCAGTTTCTAAACTCAAATGCTAGAAAGCAACAGCAACAATGTACACTGGATGCTTTAATCAATACTTTTGATATTTGCCTCCTGACATCAAGAGGTGAGAAAAAAGCAAAGACAAATAGAAAACCATGAGTGAAGTGGCAATAAACAATCATGTCCCAATGGCAAAACCCAAAAAGCATGGTAAAAGGTTGTGGAATTATAAAATAAGTGCCACATGCAAACATGGCCAACAAAACCACAACATAACCACAGGGAGACACAGTTAATAATTTCCCATGACAGAAATCAGCAGGGCAACAATGCTCAAGCTAGTCAAAAAGGAAGCAACATAGTTGGAACTGCTCCCCTGAAACTCTACCACTTAATTTCTTAATGAAACCTTTGTGGAAAAAAATCATAATAGGCAACTCGGCTTTGGCTTGCAAACTCTTGGTTTAGTTTTGAATTACAGCAGATTTAGAAGTCACAAAGATGTATTTAGATATCCAAAATTTTCTCAGGAAACCCCAATGATTGCTATGCTGCTGGAATTGGTATATTTACTAATTCATTAAATGCTAAAGGCCTGTATTTTTCCTGACACTGGAACTCACATGTCTAAGCATCCCTTCAGAGACTGTTTTGCAAGTAATGAAGGGTAGATAAAGATATTTCAGTGTAAACTACTACAGATTTCAATGTAAATTACTATACTGCACTGAACTGCAGTCCTGACCCAACATGGTTCCTTATGTTTCTTCCACAACCTGTCATGAAGAGCACAGGCAGACAAGGGCAGCAGAATTCAAGGTATTCCAGCATGAATCAGAGCTTCTCCAGGTAACAGCTTGCTACCTTCCTCCAATATTTCTGTGGTTCCAGAACATACTGTTTACAATGTCATCTCCTGTGCTCTGAGTTTTAATGCTGCAAAACATCCACTCCCATCCATTCCCAGCAGCCAAGAGTCCACACTGGCTGAATAGAAGATTTTGGAATGGACCACTATCTTCTAGGGAAGTACCTGCAGTTTCAGCAAAACACCTGGCTGCAATAGACCTGCTGCCCAAAAGACCAGGCCACTGCTCTGCTGGTGAGGAACCAGGTGAGCAATTTGGGAGGTATTCAGCACTGAAACACAGTCACCACTTCTGCTTGTCCTGCATTCTCACAAAGAATAAGAGGGGAACAGCAGACAAAGCACTTCTCTCAGCAGCACAAGCCCTGTACTATAGCCAGAAGAACTAGAAGTCCATACCTAAAAAACAGGCACAATCTGAAACTCCTGTTCTGAGAGTCATCACAGACTTTGTGACATATGCAATCTCAACAAGACCACATTTCTAATGCTGCCAATTAATATTACCTTTTTTTACCCACAAATATAATTCTGAAGAAGGCCACAATAGAAAACTAATATGGTAAGAAAAGACATTGAGGTTACACAGACATCATGAGGACTGGAACACTGAAGTCAGTCACCAGCAACATATTATCATGTTCAAACACTGCTTCTTTGCAGAAATCTACTGCAAACTTATTGTCTTGTTTTTGCTTTCAAAGTGAGTCATATTCTGTAAACGCACTCTGGGTGTTGAAATCCTTTAGCATTTTGCAAGGGGTTTAATTAGCCTGGCACATTACCTTGGAGACAGTCCACCATGGGAACAGTTGGTAGGTGAAGTTAAGGGGCTGGTTCTGCTGCTGGAGTGCCGGGAAGGAGTCCGACCAAGGGTATTGCTGGGGGAGCCCTGACACAGAAACAGGAAGACAGGAATTAGCAATTAGTGTTGCAATGCACAGGCAGGACTACAACAACAGGTCCAAACAGAGCCTCTGTTTGCTCTAGACAAGCTTACTGTAGTTTTGATTATGCCTCTTGACCCAAAAATCTGCAGCCATGGGTCATGCAGTCATTTATATGCTCCTGGAGATATGACTAAGGATAAAGAAAGTGTATGTGCACTTCTCTACAACCTACAGCACCTGCAATTTAAATACACAACATGTATGGCCTGCAAATATTGCCAGAGAAATGGTTCATCAATCCAGCTTCTCAAACAAGATTTGCAAGGCTCCAAAATATGCTCACCATTACCCTGGCAATTTAGTATTCTAATTGCACAGCTATTTTCCACATTGTCTAAAGCATTCTGATTATGCTTGTTAGGAGCATAAATAAGCAGTCTAACTTATCATTTTTCCACTGGCCTGCACAATCTTTTATACCACAGCAAAATGAGTAGAAATTGCCCTCAATTCTGACACTCTTCACATAGAGTCAAAAGAGAATCCAGACCATTTGCCTGGAAGCCTAACACTGCAGTTCTAGCTTACACTAAATTCTACTTAGCCCTCTGGAAGTGCAAAGATAGGAGGGTTCAAATTCCAGTAAGTTCACAAGATTTCCACATTAAAAAGACAAAAAAATCTCTAATTCTTGCTTCCCTGTGAAGGGAAAGAAATTTCCTATTTAAATCTACTAACATATTCCTTCAGTGAAATAAAAATATGTAAGAGCTTCATATAAGAGCAAACATAAGGTAATAGGCATAGACTGAGGTGATCTTGTAGGTCACATTAAAGATCCTGCAAGCTTCTTAACAGACAATGTAAGTGTTATTAAATTCATCTCAATAATAGTCATAAGCCCAGAAAATCTGTGGTATCAGGATCTATTTTAGCCAAAAAGTCATTACTGGCAGGACTTTCAAAAACACCAACTTGAAAGCACAAACCCCACCAATTTTAATGCACTTCTCAGTCATTTTTTAATCTCTTCTGGTTAGGACTATATTAAATTTCTTATTTTAATAGTCCCTATTAAAAGCAACATCAAACAAAAGCCTCTGTTGCCATATTGCTTCAAGACAACAGTTAGAGATAATTTAAACTGAACATCTGCAACAGCTTATCAGTGAGCTGCTGTCTTTGGGGCTCTGCTGTTTGCAAGGACAAGGGCCTCTCACCACACTGGTGTTACTGGAGTTCTTGAGGTGGTTGTGCAGGAGCTTGGTAGCACCATCTTGGAATGTTTTTGGCAAGGCACCAAGTAACATGGTAAACTCAGGAGTGTTCAATTCAAAGAGAGAAATCAGGACTATTTGTGCTGCCTGAAAAGAAGAAAGAAAGAGACCATCAGTTTTTGTTCTTTGAAAAGAGCATGCATTCTCTTGGTAGTGATCCTTACAGTAAATGATGTGTGTTTCATTCACAAAGAAGACTCCTCTACCAGACAAATCTTTGAAATGCTCTTTGTGACACATCATAATGAATAACTAACAGCAACAGTTAGTTTAAGTTCTTAAAGCTTAAATATTTTTCTGTATTTATACCATTATTTTCCCAGATGTGAAGTGTACAGCTATTCACAGCTAGTGATCTTACCATTGTTCAGTCCAGCACATATTTCAATTGAACAAGTTACTGCAAAGATTTACTGAAAACAAATAAAACTAGAAGTTCAAAGAAGTATGAAGATTCTAGGACTGCAATTTGTCATTCCTGTGCTTTTTATTTTATGTGTGAATGGGATAAGTTCTCTTCCCACCCAACCTCTTCTCTTCCTAGGGTTCCCAAGTTTGTTTCATCAAACAGATAATCCACCTCTCCTTTCAAGTCTTGACCACTCAGGCTGTTTCAGCAATAAAGGACTCCATCTGAAGTGAAACATTTACGAGGATGGTGACAATCACCATTCTATTCTTTTGACCATGGACAGACTAAACCCCACCAGATTTCCTAAATTTAGTAAGTGAAACCAAGGTACCACTGGAACAATTGATTCCATTAATTTTACTAGTCTGGGTTTGCTTTATGTGCCTCAGAAAACTCCTGTCAGAACAGGATCTCCCCTAATCCACTAGCAAACATACAGCTCTGCAGATCCTGAACTAAGACAATGGAATCAAATGGGAATGGAAGCAAAATAAATCACAGTGTGCAGACCTGAAAAAGTAATTAACATCACATGTTCCTAACTAGACTTCCCCAGCAGCATCCAACCTGTGGGCTCTTTCCCTGACTTTACTTTGAAAGTATACAAACATACAAACATTGATTAAAACAACAATAAAAATGAAGCAATGATGAAGGACTTCTGCAGCAGCACCTTCTCCAAGGGGGGTGTAGCCACTGACACATCAACTTCCAGAATACATATCTGGACACAAAACAGTGGCTTAGGCTTACAAATTTAAGCAGGAAAACAACAAACACACTTATTTTAGAAAAGCATAAACACATGCTTAGGAAAAGCAGACACTTGGGTTTTACCCTTTCATGAACTTTCGAAAATCTCCTAAAATTAACTTTGGAAAGGGTAATGCAATTCACTACTGTGGGGATAAATGTACATTCTCATCACATTAAAGAAGGATTTTTTAGTAACTAATGTGTTCACAAAGTTGCCATAATTAATTGTATCTGCAGCTCCCTACAGAGTGGAATTCTTCACAGATGATGAACTTGGGTACACAAGCACCTTTCATAGTGGAGGGGAATCACAGCACCTCATTGCTTCAGGGTGCAAACTGCATTTCAAGCTATAGCATTACTGCCATCAGCAGCAACTAGAACAGTTTTGTATATAAAAACATTTTCCATCCAAGGAAGTTTGGTAAGTATCATCCTTTTCATATGGCCAACAAAGGAACCGAGGCCCACAACACTCAATGTGCTTCCAAGGACTGCAGCAAACAGGTCTTCAGACTTCATTCCAGATGGATCATGCTGCCTCTCCTGCCAAAACTCTCACTGACTTGAGCAGAAACACAGTATGTCATTATCCACTCCATTCTAAAGACCTAAGGATGAAGGAAGTGGGGAGATTTCCCCCATGGCTTTCTCAACTCCATCATCTGACCTGAAGTTTTGGACAACTCTGCCATGAAGCCTGCCTGGTATCCAACAACAAAGTGTATTTCTTTTCATTTTGATCCAAGAACTTTTAAGCTTTTACCAGCACAGTATTTTCTGTAATAAAAATATTACTGCACACAAGAGATCTCAGAACAAGGAACAGCAAGTTGAACTGAATGCAAAGTGACAAGTCATGCCAAAGTACATTCCCAGTGGTGAATGGCATGCACATCCTTGATAGTTAAGAGTGGACATGCAAATCCTGTGTGTCACAACAAGCAGATCTCACATTCATTGAGATAAAAAACCCCCAACAACCCAAAAAACCCCAAACAAAACCCCACAAAAATTGATCAACAAGGTTCACAGACTGAGAGATTGCTCAGAGATCAGAATATCTGGAGCTCCCAACTGGTAAATCAGGAGCTGCCCAACAGAGATGTTTGAGATGCATCTCAGAGATTTGAGTGAAACCTTCAGCAAAGCTCCACCACAAACACTCATAACAGAGACATTGGCCCACAGGAGTAGCTGAGAGAAGTTTCAGATCTTAGAGGTCACTACCTCTAAGTTTTGTTCCACTTCTGCATTTTGGCTTTAATAAAACCAGAACTATGTCTGCCCTCCCTCTTTGCACAAAAAAAAAAAAAAAAAAGCTTGTATTTAGGAGTGTCTGACAGAATTCTGCATACCCAGTGCTCTTCAGCAGCTTTCCTGTTACCTGTAAATAGCCACTGGGCTTTGAATTAAGTGTTTAACAGTAGCTCCCAATGCTCACAATCTTCTGTGGCCACTAAGAAAACAGACCTATAGTTTATGCCTTTTGAAATAAAGCCAAGGACTACTATATCCCGAGAATGGTGCCCTAGTAAAGGTCTCAAAGGCAACACTGGAGTTACATGGGTGAAACCCTGTGTTCTTTCTAAATTGTCCTCAGACATCTAAAAGCACCTCCACATTTATTTCAGGCAAAAGTCATTATTTGAAAGTGCATCCATAACTTCCTACTTCATATTTAATACACAAAGGTCTTGGTCCCTACCAATGTAAGATCAATATTGTTACTTACTGGCCTCAAAAGCTGGAAGGTCCATGCTAGCTTGAAATTACATTTGTAACATGCTCCAAGTTTCACTCCTGCCATGCTTCTAACACAAATAATTTCATTTCAATAATGAAGAGCATCAGGAGCAGCATTTCCCCATCTGTCATAATAGCTAGATCTGGACACACCTGATAATCCTCTAGGTTTCTCTTATCTATCATATTTTTACCTAATCAAAGGACGTCTTCTACAGATAATGTTTTTAAGAATTTTAAATCCGTGGATTTTCAGCTTGTGACAAACCAAAGACATTTTCATAATCTCTGAATTTCTGGACATCTTCTGAAAATCTCGCTTCATTAGGTACTGAGTAAATAAATACAGCAAGCAATAAAAACCCCATATCTCTGTATGCAGTGTACAAACATTCTCCATGCAACACTCATGCTTGATGATATATAGTCTGAAGAAAGTTGTATCTGAATTTTCCCTTGCCTTTGTGTCCCTGTACCATTAGTACAGAACACCAATCCATCTCCTTCAGTGACATGTAACGTAGACTCTACAGATGATCTAATCTTAATGAAGCCATTCTCTGCTGGCCTCAGCTGGAGAAACTCCAGTCACTTCAGAGCCTGACCATGCTAGAGAGGGGGCCTGGCTCAGTGTCAGGCTCTTGAATAATTTGCAAAGGATTGCTTATGTAACTTTATTATTTTCCTTATCACAATGCAGTGAGAGATCAGGTTGCACAAGCCAGTAGCAGCTTCCAAAGTTTTACACTTAGGTCACTGCAATTCCTGCTATCAACAGTGTCAACTGCTAAGGAGACATAAATATTCAGCAATGTCTGGTTTTTATCTACATGGTGGATGATAGTCAGATTTATCAAAATCTGTAACTTTTTCAACTTGACTGAATTATAATAAAGTGTCTTTGAAGTCTGAGCAAACAGAACAAGGCTAAGTGGAAAAATCCATTGATTTTAGAAAGGAAATGTGGTCAGTGACCTAAGGTTAATAAAGGTGCCTTATGATTGCTGCTGCTCCAGTAGACCAAGCACAAAAAGCAGATAGTTGCCTGACCTACATGAAGGCAGTTTACAAGTGACCCAAACATTTATTGGTGATGGGCTCCCAACACTGGCAGTCCCCCCAAAAAAGGGGACTCTGTACCCTGATCCTTTACAGCAAGAGAGTTAACAGAAAACACATCAAAGCCAAAAATTACTTCAGACAGACACACTTTTTTCAGGCTCCCAGTCCAGGTCTCTTTACACAGCTAGACAGTTGAGTTGAGACTGCAAACACAATTAGTGTGATTAGTGCACAAGGCTTTCAGTCTACCTGTTTACATTTCTCTTCCAAGTTTCCTTCACCAGGCCCTGAGGAGGCTGTAGTTGTCCTAGCTGGCAAATCCTCACCCACCCAACTATGCATCGTCTGGGTTTGACAAACAGGAAAGTTGGCATTATTCAGAGAAAATACAGATTTCAACTCAATCACCTAAACAATACACATGCTTTCTGTAGAAGAATTTTCATCAATTTCTTGCTTTGTTTCAAGTACCAGACACTAATTTTAAAAGCATTATTTGAAGTCATCAGAAGAGCACTCCTTTCAGCAGAGGGCAGCTGAAATGAAACTCAAAATTAAATCCAGCCTCAGCTCTCAGGCTTATAGATCATCCCTCAGTTCTTTTACAAGGCATTGCTCTGGCAACCTCCTGGTGTCCTCCACAGCCACTTGAAAGCCTCTGCTGAGGTGCAGAGCCTAGGCAGTGCTGAACTGAGATGGCCCAGGCACCTGCCCAGCCTGGATTGGGGGAATTGGTGCATCTCCCTGCCCTGCCCTCACAGGTATCTCTAAGTTCAGAGGAAGTTACAGTCAAAAGCTTGCAAACCCCTGTCTCCAGTCTGGGCATTAGTCTGCTGGACCAACACTGCCTATAAATAAATGCCTTTTATCATGTGATCAGTCTGGGGAAGAGCCTCACTAACATCTACTCACTTTTGACAAACACAATCATATTCTGAATGCCTCTCACACTTCACCATCGAGTCTAAGAAAAATGTGGTTTTTAATAACTTAATGCACAATGGAGCAGAGAAGATTTCTCACATGTCACTTTGAATTATACTAAACTGCAGATCAAATAGAGATCCACTGAGATCAAGGGGTAGCACTTGCACATTAGGCAGCTTGTATTAGCACACACTGGCACATGACTTCAATTCTCCAATGAGTAGCTGCTGTTAAGTGAGTTATTCCAGTCTGCTGAAAGCTTGCAAGCTTTAAACAAGTGTTATTTCAGTGTGCTTTCCAGCAGACAATTAAGTATTTGCTGACACTGAACTAACAAACTATCTACCAAACCAAACCACCTGCTTGTTCCTTTTTCAAGCCTAGAATCAGATGAGCAAGGACATCCACATTACAGACATGGCAATATGAAGCACAATGGCTTTCACAGTTTATACAGAATCCAAGCACATTACTTGAGTACAAGTTTTTAAACCCACACTTTTCCCAAAACACTTGTAATAACATATGCTGTTCATACCCACATCCTGAAAAGGAAGAATTTGTTTAACAAATTTAAATACAGAAACAGACTAAATCCATGTTGCTAATCTGTTTTACACAGTACACACTTTATACATCACAAAAGGCTTTTACAAGTCAGAGATGGTTGCATTACAAGTGTCAAAGGAATCTCAGAAAAGTGACAGCAAAAAAGATGCAGCACCAAACCACCACATGTTTGGATTACTGTTCTGTAGCAGATTATGACTTGTGTGCTGTTGTTTTGTGACCTAGGCACAGAAAAGACCATGTCAAAAATGTGCATTATTTCTTGAGAACCAGACATTACCCCAGAAATCAAGTTTGATGAAGGCTGCTTTGAGTAACTTTGCTCATTATAAAATGGCAGGTTTTGCAAAAACAGGTTTCAGGACTAGAAACATAGGTTACCTTTAATTAACAACTGAGAAACTTTACTTATAAACCTGGCATGATGTAAGTCTGAATACTCAGGCAAGACTTCCTACATACAAACTAAGAAAGAAGAAGAGTTACAGAAGTCATATGGTTTGTAATAAAAACATGCACTTTAATCTGCAGAGTGTTTTGAAATGCTAGAGGAAGTACAGCAGAATTATGTCACACTGCAAATAGCTCTGCAATGCATCATGTAAGCATCACCTCTAGACTTGATTTTCAAAATAGAGACATCACCTATATGTGTGTAGGTGTGTGTGTTTCTATGAAAGGCACATACACACAAACACATTAATGTGAGTATACACATTCTGTGAAGCCATTTCTTCTCTCATATTACCATGCACTAGTTCTTCCAGCAAACAGAGTATGTGCTTATATTCAAACTGCTTTCAGCTCAAAATGTTCTAGAAGGCTGTATAAAGTGGAGGGACTCAGTTTAAGGAAATCTACCCCAGCACCATGCTTCCAACAAGCACATCACAATGTTCTGCCACTAACACTGGGTGAAAGCCATTTTCCTTACACTGCGTACACTAAAAACATTTGGGCTCTCATAGCTCTGCAGCATCAAATTCAAAACAAACAGAAAATGAGGGATACTATTTTGGAAACACAGCTAGGACACAGAGATCCTTTCTGTTTTAATAGCTTTAAATCAAGTAAACACTACAGCCCACCAGGTGCCATTTTTCATGTATTACACTATTTTTCCTGTCTGACTGACTGACTATGTTTTAAATGCCTATTAGAAGTTCATGTGGGCATTTACATTGAATTTGACTTTTTTTGGAATATTCTTTGGCTAAAAGACTGAATTCAGCAATATGGAAGTAGTCTGATTTAAGATTTCATAAGGCTGAAATGAAATCCTAATGCCCAGTGCTTTAGTAACTTGGCTTATCATGGAGTCCATGAGATGCACAAATCTGGTGCAGGAATACTGCAAAAGTGCTAGAGAAACCTGTGACCCAGAAAGGCAAGGGCCTGTGGCTGGAGAGTACTAAAACAATTTGCCATTCAAAAGCATTTCTGCAAATGTCCTCTTTGCCACTGCTACTGCAACAGACCATGACCAACAGTGTTTATTGCTCAACACCAGTGCAGTAAATAAGCAATGCCATTTCAGCTCACTAAGGGGCTCTGAGAGTGCTCTTACAGCAACACATGTGTCCCAGAGTAGCTGAAATCAGAATGATGTTACACAGGTAATTAAAACTTCCAAGAGTTTTTATGGCATCACCATGCAAAGGAACCTAATTTCCTTTCCTTAAAAGTGTTTGCTTTCCTGTCACTGGTCCTCCTACACATATCTCAGTAATATTTTATCCAAAGTTGCTCCATCTAGACTTTACTGATAGATAGGTTTTGCTTATCCAAGTGACAATATCAATATTTCTCAAGAAATGACCTTGAGGATTACTAGTCAAAGAAGTAAATACATCTTCATTGCCTGCTTCAGCTTATGACGTGTCTGTTGGCCTGCAGTTTTCTCTCTGAAAACTTCCTCATCTTCTTCATAATTCAGAAACTGTTTCTCAATCAGTTTTAGTGAAAAAAATCTGATCCCAAACTCATTTTCTTTGGATATCCCTTGACTTCACCTGCAAACCAGTGGTAGCAATTCAAGGAGGGCCTTTTCCAGGAAGGCTTCATCTTCATGAAAATTAGAGCAACACAAGCACACTCCTGGGCTTTTTGATTCAGTGCAATGGTTCTAGTTTCTTACCAAAACCCATCCAACTGTCTGTATTCAAGGGCAGCTTGCAGTGACAAGGGGGGCAGTTGAAAGAAAAAATTTTCCCAGTTATGTAAGGCAGAACGTGATGTACACGTGACACAAGGCTGCCCATAACATGTAAAAAGCCTTCAGGCTTGTAAAATAAAACCACCACAGGAATGTTTCATCAACAGAGAAGCCAGTCAGGATATTTGGAACAAAGGAAAAAAATTCTTCTGCCCTGAGATTAGTACTCCAAATACCAATCAGGCAATACAGATCTTGTTATTTATCGTTAGGACCAGGGCTGGGCTGATTAACAAGATGGCAAGAATTGTCACTGGCCCTTCACCTCAGGAGGCCTCATTCCCCTTCAGCCTGTACAGGGTCCTCCTAACCACTAAGATCCTGTGTGCCCTCACAGCTGATTCCACACCCACAATTTCTGGGCACTCATGTTAAATAAAAGTTTCCATTCAAAGAAGCCTTGGACACGGGGTTTCTGTAGGCCTTGGCCAAAGTCAAATGAGAAGTCCTATTCTAATTTCCATTCTCAAACTATGGCTCTTTTCCAGGATCAAAGTATTTTCCCACACAGAGCCCATGCCTGTCATCCAAATTCAATCAGCACTTTACCTACGTAAGGATTGCACAACAACTTTGCTGACAATACTACTAATAAAATGGTCAAGTTACTGACTTATAATGTCCTCACAGACCAGTTATCACAGTATTGTCATTGCCATTGTGTTACTTTTCTGTGTGGCAATTAACTGGCTTTTGCAAAATTATTTCCTCAAATCTTAAACAATTTACAGAGGAAAATCAGAATTAACACCCTGCCACAGCAGAAAATAAATGAGTGCAGAGGAAAATCAAGTACCTCACACAAGGTTAGATGCTACTGCAGTCAAAATTACAGCTCAGTTATCTGAAATCCTGATCTGTGCCCTGTCACTGATAAGCTCTGCCTGGGGAAAAAGGCAGGACTGGCTGCACATGCAGGATTCACCAAGAGCTGTTCTCCTCACACTGGACCCACATCCCAAATCTCCACAAGCACTGCAGGACCTGCTCCTACACTGTTGCTTTTGTGCAGCATGGAGGCCAAATGCCTTCACCTTCCTTCAGCACTGCTTTGCAGGAAATAAAGCTTAAGCTGAATGCAGGGTAAACACCCACAAGTACAAACCATCTTTAAAACAAGGCAAATATTTACCTGTAACACACTGCAGATCACCTTATTTTAAACCTAAAGCTTGACAGTAATTTTAACTGTACATAGTTCATGGCTACTGTCAGCAGTTTAAATGTTTCTGCAGATCACCTTATTTTAAACTTAAACCTTGACAATAATTTTAACTGTATATAGTTCATGGCTACTATCAGCAGTTTGAATGGTTTCTGCCCTGAGAGGGAATCACAACATTTGTCAGTGCACACTTCAGTATCAACTGCATGCTCCTCATAGTACATCATGTTTTCCTTGTGATAACAGAGCTTATGTTTAACTACAGATGTCATTCCACACAGGAGCATAAACTGTTTTATGCAAAACAGCATTTCTTTTGACTTTTTCTGATTTCACTACAAAACATGAGCTGTAGTCTTGTCAGATTGGTTAAGTGCATTCATTAAGTGTGTTTAAGTGTTGTCACAAGAATACACAGAGTTATTAATAAAGCTGCAGCATTCATTTTGAAAAGGTTTTTGGGCTAAATGACACTTTTTTTCTATTTTTCCCCAGTGGCTTAACACTGTGGCTGGGACCTCCATGACCACCACACACAGTAAGTAGTAGCAATGGACAGACTATCACTAACAGAAGGATAATATAAAGTATAGACTCAAAATATAATCAATTTCTTGAACAGATGCCTTGATTGCTATTACAGGATCAGATCTGCATGACTAATTGCCACGTGTGCAAAGCAGCCACGTGCCTTCCTCACTGCCAGACATCACCAGTGTGAGGAAATTTGCTTTATCTGCCTCTGCTCAAAGGTAAAGCCCAGACAGAACAGCATGGCCACCACCCACAGTGTTACTTGCCTTATGGTAGAATTCAGTAACTCAGACCTGGATGAAGAGGATACTGGCTGTAGGATTCCATTTCTTGGGGTAAAAAGTCCCTGCCTCCACGAGCAGCTGAGCAGCAGCATCACTGTTCCACCAAGCCAGCCACAGTCATACCTGTGCACTGAACTACACATTTGGTACCACAAATGATGTGCACTCTTGTCACTTGCAGGAGCTGCATTCATGGCACTGGTTGTCTTAAGACCAGATTCTATTACAAAACTATTTTTACACAGGCCTCTTGTGGTACTTCAATCACACACTTCGTTTGAAAACAAAACTGATTCCTCTCCTTCTCCCCAGTAATCTCCACTCTGTCTCCATTTTCAGATTGTCATAGCATTTACAGGGCATAGTCTGCTTTGCATTTAGAAAACCACAGATCCTGAAGGCCACCATAATACCTCCCACAAGGGCAGAATCTTCTGATGCTTAAATGAATCATCTTGATACTAAAAAGCTACTACTTTTTTTCCCCCCATGTTAAATTGCCAAAAAAACAGGCAATATTTAATTGTGTTCTTCAGAACATTTCACCTGCCTAGATTGCTCTTGATAATCCAGTTTACTATTGCATGATCAATTTATAAGTCTGTTAACTACAGTCCTGATAATGGCCAATGGTTGCTTATAAACCCTTTGCTGCGCTGTTTACTCTAAAGCCTCTGTTTTGTACTATGTTCTTAATAAAATCATAGTACAGCAATGGTATGATGAAATAAATATCACATGTGCATTTGTTTTTACTTGCCCAAATTAGCTTAACTGTACAATAATTTATTTGAAAATTATTGGCATCAAGGGTAAATCCAAGTCACATGCAGGTCTAATAAAAATAATTTTTGTTCAGTAATCTCTTGTCAGACCCAAGGCACTTGCTGAAGTTCTACTCAGGTAGAGTTTGCTGGAAGCTTTGCCAGAGCTGTGCAAGCCACTGGAACAGACAGAAAAATGGACACCACAGTGAGCACCTGCTCCCCACAGCCCACAGAACAGCAAACACCCAATTTTTCAGCTGCAGCAGACACTCTCTGCTTCCCTTTGCATGCAGCAATGATGACCCCTAACGGTGGAATGTTTCTTCTCCTGCTGAGTAGTGAAGAGATTTTGCTTTTCAATGCATGTTTCTACTTAAAATAATTACAACTTCCACTCACAGCCCAGCAGCAAAGTAAACTGCTTGAGGTTCACCTGAACTGTAACACAGAAGCAGCTGCTTTGCCTGATCAATACTTTCTGACTTTGGACATGGAAACATTAAAATGCAATTCCACATTCCAGATCTAAGTCCAGAATTTAAAGTAATCCTTTTCTCCTGAGGAAGACTATCTTACAGAAGCAAGTTTCAGTTACAGTGCTGTGAAAAATCCCTGCAGGAAGTCTTCAGAATACAGGATGCTCCTTTTTCCCCCAGCACCAATCATCTGTATGTGAGCAAGCAAACAGCACACTCCCAAACAGCTTCTTTGAAGCCTTTCTTCAGCTGCTGGATAATGCTGCACACATCTGTGTGGCAGCACACTTGATACCCAGCAATCTCTTAATCAGAATCAATTAAAAGTAATTTTATTATTTACAAAGTTATAAAATTGCATGTTATTCTAGCATTAAGTCAATGTTTTATGTGTATATAGTGTGAAGTTCTCATACAATTTTTACATTCTGGAATTAATAAAATTTGGTTGGGTTTCTTTTAAATCCAAGTACATCTCAAAGCCTTTAACTCCTACTGGAAATAGAAGGTAATTTTAAATTGTGTTACAGATGCCAGCTACATAAAACTAAATCCTACTTTTCCCTTGGGACAGACGAGTATCACTACCTGTCCCATTTTAGCTTGCCTAACACTTGCATGGAGAGCAAGATAAAGAACAAGGTAACTATTACCCAGGCCTGACCTAATTGTGTCAGTTTTTTCCAGGTAGAGATAAACACACAGTGCTTAAAAGAGAAGGGCTAAGAGCCCCTGGCAGCTTACTGATTTGTTTACTTTCTTTTAACAGCATTATAACACTGAAGTTGTGCTAGTTTTCAGTCTACAAAGCCTTCACCTAAAATACAAACCTAGAGATATTTCCAGAATGCTCAAGAAAAAGCACATTTTCATACCATGATCTCTTTTTGTATGGTAATAGTAGTTAAAGTCATACAAGTACCTACTAGGAAAAAAATATATGAACACACGCTTCAGAATTGTGTGTGGACTGAATTGACATTTTGTTTGGACAGTGAGGAAGGTAAAATCAGGGCTTTTTAAAGTCTAATCACTGAACCTTTCATTACCTTTATGACAGTTTGTTTGGTTTTTTTTCTCCTTCTTAAAAAGCAGTAATTACTGCAAATACTTCATTGTCCTGGCTTACCTTTCTCACATCTGAGCTCTTTGGTTCTGTAGTCCAAGTTATAATTCTAGATACAGCAAGTCTTGTCTCACTGGAGTTCACAAAGTCTGTTGGATCCATCTGTCTTGCCAAGGACTCAATATACTTCAGGATAGCAACTTTGACCTGAGAAATGAGAAGGGATTTGTGAAGCTCAGGAGTTGGTAAAGATGCATTTTTTCCATAGAACAGATCCCACTACGGATTGACAAAATTTGCATTGCATGGGGGGGAGGAAGTAGCCCTGGACATGTCTCCAGGTTGCCAATATAATTTCTACATCATGCACATAATACAATAATTACCTTCCCATGAAGGTAGTTATGCTTCATGGTATGCCTGACATAGCTAAGACAAGCATGTTGATGCTTTGGTCAATCGTTTTTGATACTGACCTTCAGGTTTGGTGTCTGGGTCTGGTCTACAATAAACCTCATCAAAATGTTAAATTGCTGATCAAATGGAAAAGAATCCCTGTCCAAAGGAAACAAAAGCAAAAATGTAATACAACATAAACTAAATTAACTCAATACCTCAAAGCTTATATAACAGACTTCAAGACGCTTTTCTTCCTGGTAACTTTGCCATCACTAAGAGAAACTCTAAACTTAAGGATTAGCTAGTTATTGACACTATACTGGACAAAACTGCTAAATCAGTATCTTTACACACTGTTACTCCACTGTCTGTACACTTCTGGCATGCCTGTCCATTTCATTTCAGACTCTGCTTTGTTCCCTTATCTCTAGAAGCAGCTCAGTTTATCTTGCCTTTAGGGCTCATATCTGGTTTTGATCTCTCTACTCTTTTTTTCCCACTATTTTCTCTTAGATTATTACTATTTTTTTTCCTTTTTTAAATTATCCTATTTCCAGCATGAGTTGAACTTTATTGTGATACTGTCCTGTGCTGGATATCCTTTGAAAAAGACATGGAGTACAGAATTGGTGTGAGTATTGCAGTAGCATTCAAGGTGCTACTCTGATGTGTTATTTGTGTTTGAATAACATGAAAGAGGTGCTGAACTTTGGGGTAAATCACCTTTTAAATTCTGAATATTGCAATTTTTTGGGTACAACCAAAAAACCTGATATCTGAGCATACATCCCACAAACCCCTAAAATTAATCAGTTACATATTTTTTAATTTATGCTTTAAAGTTATTTATTTAGAAGGGAGGCAGGCCTTTTCAATTCAATACTTGAAATACTGTGACATAACTTTGTTTTATTGTAATATTCATCAAGATTGAGCCCTCAAAATACACAGCACTGCTGGATTTTTAACATCACACCTTCTTGTAATCCCAAAAAACCTCCACAACATTTTCCATCTGAGTACTCTACCTGGTTACATCCAGAGCTTTTTGAACTTTTGCCTGCACAGACCCCAACAAATCTGCTCCCATTTTCTTTAGCAACTGGGTCAGGAGAACAAAAAGCCAGTCCTGCAAATCATCCTTATGAATGATGATGAAATCAACCAGAGTTTCCAGAAACATGCTGAAGACCTATAAAAAAAAAAAAAAAAACAAGTGTCAGAAAAAGAAATACAGTTCTTAAAATAAAAATATTCAAAGGGGAAGGGGTTTACAGTCTGAGTTTCAGGATGATTTTGTTATAAAAGTTTCATGAATGAATGATTTTAGTGACTACATTGCTCTGGAAAAAGAATCAGGCAAGACATGTCTAAAATGTGTTGTATTAAATACCACATGTAACAAATGAAGGAAAGGGGTAGGAAACACTTACTCTCTGTTGTGAATTCCACGGCAAAGCAGGCCATGCAACAAAACAAACCACTCGTTAGCACACAGAGTGATCAAGGATGCAGATTCTCAACAGATAAAAGACATTCATTGAAAGTTTACATTTTCTTAAAACACAGTATCTTCTCAGCAGAGTTACTAAAAACATTATATGCTTTGGATCAGATTCAGTCTCCTCAGTCAAGAAAGTAATGTATGTTTATATACTGTTATATGAACAAAGCTACGTGTGTTTAACACCACAACTAATGAATTTGTATCAGTAACTCTATAAAAGCAGTGAAGATGACAGATCACTGCTGCCACAAACTAAATACTTGAGCCCAATGTGCAATAAACTCCCACCTTACTCAGAAATTTGAAATATTTTGTGAACAAATCATTACACCTCCACCCCTTCTACAACACATACCTTGGGGAAGCAAAACATTAAGAACCTACAGGTAGGTACTACAAGCTTGCTGAGACCTATGGGACAGCTGGTCCATAGTGTAATTAAGGCCAAAAATGCACATTTTGAGCAAGACCTTTGACAGGCTACTCTGCCTGCCCATGGAATTTCCACCCTAAAAGCATTTATTAAAACTGGCTTACCAAGAGGTCCTGAAGTACAAAGATTTATACATTAACTTATTCTTTCTCAAACTACATTTAACCCAACTGGTGGAACTTCTACACAGCCATTACTGATTTTCTTCAACTAGCAAAACTCAGAAAAGGGCATGAAATTCCCTATTCCTTTCTCCCTGCCTCTCCTTAGCTGTCCATAGAAATCCACTAGTTCTGAACATGCCTATGGGCTCTACCTCCCCATTCTGTGGCCCACTTCTTCTTAAGAGATGTCTGTAAATTCATGCCACAGCCTTTAACTTCGAAGGTCAGTGTTTTAAAGAAGGCAAAGTAGCTATATAAGGACCTTGATTATGAGATTCAGAATAGTATCTTGGTGAGACATTTGCTCCCAGGTATACACAACACACAAACCCCAGTGGTTGTGATGCTCATGACCCCTTATGGACCAGGCTTCCCTGTGTATCACAAAAATACACCCTAGAAAAGTGCAAATCAAACTGAACATCTGGCTGCAGGAGGTGACCCCTGAAAGGCATTAGGCTGCTCCTCAGGAAGCATGGAGTAAACCAGCACCCAGCAGCTGAGACACATCCCCTCCTTGCAAAACAAATGAAAACCAGAGAGATTTTTAAATGCCAGTTTTCCCCAGCAGATGGCAGGGGTAGAAATACAAACCACTCATCTTGGAACAGTGTCAAATGTGCACAGAGTAATGCAGGAGAGTGAGCCAAGGCTTTGTGATCTTACCTTGCTGTGAGGGTCAGCAAACATGCGAGTAAATATTTCACACAGCCTTTTTAACTCCACTCGGCTGCAACACAGAAATGAAACACCACTTTAATGCCAAAGTTTTAGTCACAGAAAGAAAAAAAAGCTGCTAATAAATATTAACAGCTGAAAGATCTAACCTTTTTTATTTAAATGTTATTTCAGTCACAATTCTGAAAACTTTGTGTATCTAGGCAAAGCCTTTACTGGAACTCCAGTTTAACTACTGGGATCACCAGTTTTACATTAAGAATCTAATAAACATTTATTAAAAAAAAAAAGATCTTAAACCAGACAATTGTATTTTCTGGTACTTTTATTTTCTTCTGTATTCTGATTCAGGAAGACAACTTGAAATGTGCACATTTGAGAGGCACCTATACTTTCTGTCTGGGTCAAGGTCACTGAATCATTGAATCATGCATTTTTTTCACATTAAGAATAGGCTTTTCAAGTCTCCTTTGTTTCAAGGTTTCAAGTAAACTCAAAACTTTCTGGTTATATACTAATCAAATCTCTTGGTTTAAATTCCCAGCTGCTTCAGTAGTATCAGTCTAGAATCAGAGATTATTAACAGATCAGACCAGACTGATCTGACAAAGTCTGACAGCAGGCAGGCACATTGAGGAGCCAAACATATAGAAATGGAAGAGACATTAACAAATGGTAACCTATTAAATCAGAAGATAATTACATCAAGGAACAATCTAAGTTCCTAATAGTAAGAGATTATTAGGTGCTTGGTAGTGCTCTTTTTAAGGCAGGGGAAAAAAGAATGATGCATGAGATACTGATTTGGAGTCAAATGCAGAATTCTTGGGTGCCAAGCTCTTATCTGCAATGTATTGATATCTCTTAGCTTTGCTACAAGGCAAACTGGCAAAAAATACTGAAGCTCTTCTTGTTTATGGTGCAAACAAAAACAGTGCAAGGCAGTTAAGTTACTACTATCTGCTTACTACAGATGCAAATAGATGTTTTTCACAATCACAATGAAACCAGAGCAACTAGTGAAATGAACACTGACTGCTCAGGGAAAAGTTATTGATGATTTTGACTATAGGGAATGCATTTCCACACCAACATTAATTCTACAATCCACCAATTTTTCTCTTTCTAAAAATCATCATCAAACAGGCCAGAATAAGACAGTAGTCTACAGATATTTTATGGCAGATTGCTTCTACCTAACACAGGGCTTTTTTTTCCCCCCAATAAATCTATGCATGAAAGCTGATTAAATTTTAAAAGGACACAAAACCGACGGGTTTAAGAGTCTGGTAGGGAGGGAAAAGTCTTTGTAACAACATCACAGTAAGCTGTCAGCTTAATTCAGGGTGAGGCTGCACAGGTTCAGAATGACTACACCACTCCTGACATCATGCAGACTGCAGCTCACTGAATGAACCCCTATTTATTACTCCAATGAATTTTCTTTCTGGACAAAGGTTACATAAAGTCAGCAAGTATACATGTGCCTGTTTCTAAAAGCTCACAGACCCAAGGTAACAATGCAAGTACTAAACTGCAACAGGCAATAGGAGAACATTTCCTTAGGGACTCTTTTGCATTGTTTTATTTAGAAGACCTAATGGGGAGCTTTTAAAAAAGTAGGCCACATGAAGCAAAGAGGATGGGTAAGTGCCATTCCACTTTGCATGCAACATCTCTGGATATGCAAATCCCAGCTAACACAGGATCATCCATCTCTCAGTTCAGAATACTAAAGAAAATCCAGCCACATCACTGCCTCTTATTAACATGTTACACCACAACAGAAGGTATCAGGTTTAATTAGAAGACAGACTTGCCCCTTGGACTAATGACCTTGATGATGTTCTCAAGATGCCGTGGGAACAAGCAGAATGATAAAATCTAATCATTAGAACAGGCACCAGATCAACTCTGAACCGAGGAGGAAGCAGATCAAAAGAAAACCAAAATGAAATACAGAGAACTGAACACTATCAAATTAAAAAAACAACTGCACAGAGTGTAGTTTCTGGGACAGAATTAAGAATTATTCAGGATCAAAGCTAAGACAACTTGATAGCTTGAGGGACTGGTGACAGCACAGTTCAAACATTACAACCAGCAGGGCTGAAATAAAGAGTTTAATTCCACCAGTATTTCTGCTAAGACCTACTGACCTGGATAAACAGCCCATCACCAAAACCTCTCAGCACTTTCTCCCTTGCAACTATCCCTAGCAGCACTGTAAACCTTGCTAATAATTTTCACACACTTTTGTGAAAAAATCAAAATCTCACTCAACTTTTTCATACAAGTAATGAGGTACCACAGTTTTTCAGACAGTTTGTTAAAGAGAAAGGAAAAAGACAACATACGTGGAAGTATCTTTCAAGAGACTCAGAAATAGACCACATCAAAAAGCATCTCTGATCTAGAAACTCTAGCTACTCATTTTAAAAACCTGTAGCACTTCCCATTTAAGACCTGTATCACATAATGTGAAGTGCTAGAATATTTCTATGATGGTGAGAAACCAACTTTTTCAGGCTTGCTCTCAGGACATTTTCATTCAGACTCTTAACATGAACCACCAAATTATCCTCAGCTAGTGTGAAGCCCTTTTAAAATGGAAACAATTGCACACACCCAAGCAGGGAGCTTAACAACCATTATAAACTTGGCTATAATTTAAGTACATAAGATTCATAATAAAAAAAATTAAAATGTCATTGCTATTTGTGAATGTTACCTTCACAGGAACCAAGAGATAAACAGCTTGTTTCAAGCACTTCCTCCACAAACTAAGGGTAAAATGTCTATGGCCTAAGAGCCAGTTGTCCAGTTAATGTGACCTGTGGCTATATGGAGTTTTCACATGACTACTGGATAATTCTGAGACCTATGGGATAATTCTAAAACCTCTTTTAAGGTGTGATGTGCCAAAGGTGTTTGAAGGGGTTTTGTGGTTCACAGCAAATTAATAAGGTCTCCCTCTCCTACCATATGCAGTTTCAGAATTGGTGTACATATTTCACTGCCCTAAGAAACTTCCCTCTACATTACACACTACACCATTTATAGGACACAAGTTCCTCATATAAAATTTTTCAAGAGTTGCAAACAGGACCCATAATTATCCCTAACATAGCCTTCATAAAGAGTCAAAGTACAGCCAACTCTAGCACTGTCTGATCTCAGCTTTGAAACACACACCCCAAGCCTTTTTGGAGTAAGTGCAATGTTTGCATCACCAACTAAATTGCCATGGGAAAAAATATTGAAGGTTCAAACAGACTAATGTCAAAATGGCACCACCCCTTGAGTATGTTTACAACAGCATCACTGTGGGAAATGTCACTGTGCTGCAACCAACACCTACCACTGGAGGTCTTCATGAGACAGATGAAGGCTAAGAGAAGACAGCATGCTTACCTGAGCCCTTTCTACATTAGTGCCCTAATTATACTGCTGACACAGCAGAAACCTTTCCAAAAGTTAACTGCAACCCCACTTTGTGGAGACAAAGCCTTCACAGCCATGGGAAGACACCAGTCTCCACAAGCCAAGTACACCATACTGCCTCTGGCTGAGGCCATCCCTATTGAATTACTGACACCAGAGAACGACAAAGTCACCTCAGAGTCCGTTGGCTCTTCAGTAAATTCTGGAGCCCTATGAGCCCCTCCTTCCTTTCAGACCAGTTGGAGCTGGCGCAGTGGTTGAGCACCTCGGCCACGTCCTCGGTCTGCCGCAGGTAGTGAGGGATGCCGCCGTTGCGGGAGCCGTACGAGCGCTCCGAGCACGCGCTGGACGCGTCGCTGTTGGCGTCGTCATCCGAGTACATCCCGTAGGGCTCGTATCTTCTTCTCACTGGCTTCTTCTGCAAAAGGGGAGACTCACACTTACCAGGTTATATATGGTTATACTCAGGTCAAAACAAAAGCATTCTATTTGCAATCACTGAAAGGAAGATTAGTGCTACTGTTATAGTGACCGAAGTGTTTTAAAGGTGTCACCATGCACTGCCTGCTTACCTCTCACAGCAGAGCAAGACAGACCCCACTGATCTCAAAGGGAAGAGGGCCTGTCTTCCCCAGCATGAAAACAATAGATTTATGCCCAGCAGAATTAAGCTGCTGGTAATGGAATTAAATACAATAAATGTTCTATTGGCAATAATGGTCAGTTCCATTGTTACAGGTAACATGATGATACAACCTCTACTATAAATAAAATAAAGGTAAGGAAGAAATAGCTGAAAGAATCTGTACTGGCATGCCCAGTCACTTTGATATCAATACTGAAGTGACTCTAGAAATGCACTGTATATAGTAAATGGCAATTCCTCTGTTAGCTTGGGCTAGGATTCTTTCCAGATGCTGCCAAGGGAGTTGAGTACTCAAATCCCACTCATTTCCATAGCATGGCATTAGAGGACCTAATTCCCTTAGGTACATCTTTGACAGCCTTGATCCTTACAGAAAGAATAGCAGCATAATTATGGCAGCAAAAAAAACCTCTTAAATAAACCTTAAAAGAACAGGGTTGCCAAAAATAATGCATCAAAAAGATCATCTATATTCTAAAGTGTTTTCTACAGAATTCCTTCCAGTGTCCAGTCCTGCAGGTCCTGGACTTGTGAAGCCAGCAGAGTTTAGCTTCCACTAGGACTGGAGGATTGAAGCATAGAAATTAACTCACGTGCAGTATCATGGGCGTTAGCAACAGGGTGGGGAGAGTTGGAAAGTAGAAATAAAAAGTCAAGAAAGCACTAGTACCTTGCTCCTGGAGTCTCCTAACAGCTGTAGGCAGGAAAATATTGAAGGGTGGGAAAAAGCATAGAGAATTATGTCAGAAGCTTATGTAGGGTTTGTTTTTGCAACAAAAACGTATAGCAAATGTGTCTTAGCAAATTAAAAAAAAAATACAGTTTTTGCAAAATAAAAGTGGCTATAATAATGCCTGACTTTATCTCCTAACTATTGCACTGCTCATACTGGCTACAGTTTCCCTTAGGGAGCCTGGGAGTGAGAATATCTGGTACAAACTTTTTTAGGAACAGATCTATATTCAGCACCTCTTTGCTTACTTTCCAGAAACCTGCAATGAAAGATATCAGAGATTTTGGTAGTGATTTATCTTTCCCCACATATTACTAGCAGAGTTTCATTTTACAGTCTTGCAAAGAAATTCTGATGTGAGGAAGGCACTATCTACAGTACAGCACATTTAATCAACTTCACTTGCCAAGATCTCTTTCAACCCACAGTTCTTACACCACACTGTTTTGAAGATTAGCTTCTTTTAAGACCCCCTGGTTGGCACCACTGGCTTTAAGGCCTTACTTAACAGCAAAGTTTCCATCACCCTTTGAGCTCTTCTGACAGAGCTGAGCACTGATTCCCAGTATAGACACTGTGGGTTTAGGCCAAGTCCAGCTCAAACAGAAGCAGTGGATCAAACTGGAATTGTACAGTGGGAGTAGAGGTCACAGAATGACCCACCATGTTTTGTTTTGTTTGAGGATTTGGCTGAAGCCATCTTTGAAGAAGTTCTTTTCATTTCTTACTACATGGAAAAGACAACTCTCTGAAAACACAGTTACTGGGTAAAAGCTGGCACCACAACACTCTCAAAAGGAGCTTGCACAGGCTTTGTAAATTGCCTGCTGTCAGAAGAGAAAACTGGGCTGGTGGGAAAGAAGGAATCAACAAGACTGTGTTGCATTTCCTGAAGCTGTACAAATTCAGATTAATGAACTAAGTCAGCAGCACCAGCTAGTTTCCAGCTAGACTGAAGTATTGCCCTTTTAAGTGTGCAACCCTTCAAAATTTTAACATTTCAATTTAATGTTACTTAACTACAAGGCTGAAATATTTAAAAGAGCACTCCGTAAATCTAGCTGAAGATTAAGTCACACCCAAAGAAATCTCAAGGCTCAGCAGTCAATTGAAACAAACACTGACACTCTCCTTCCTTAAGAAACCTGTATTCAGCAGCTGCTCACATGCAGGGATAAAGCATGATTTCATTTACACAGGAAAACCATTGTCTGTAATTATGTCCTGAACTGCTCTGGTTGCAAATTTGAGGTGCTGAGAGCAGAAACTGGCTCACAAGCTGTTACATTTGGTAACGAAAATGCTCACTAGTGATTCAGCTCACTAAATGCAGAAGTGCCATCCATTATACACTGCTCTACCTTTCTTTGCTCACATGGTAAATTTTGTATAAAGGGACAATTTTCTAAAGTACTCCAATAGGTGCCATGAGCTGGGTGATAATCAGACATAAAAAGGAAAATGTTAGCCATTCTTGGGGGAAGTGAACTAGGAAATGGAGAAAGACCATTAACCACAAACACTGGCAAAATAGTTCATCTTCTTTTAACTGCATCTGAGACAGGTTCTGAGAGATTTGTCTCAAGATACGTCAGGAAATCCTTCCCTCATCCAGGTCTAGAGCTGGAGAAGACCCATGGGTACCCAGCTACTACTGTACAACAATTTCTCCTGCCTCTACACATCCTCCCTCCTCCAAATATTTGAGGTACGTACAAAGTCTCAGCATGTGCCTTCTGAAAAGCAGAAGACACTTTCTGGGTTCTATCCAAGAGATACCACAGTACAATAGGACTATACATTTTTTTAAATGACATAAAATTTCCTAGGAAAAGCAGTGAGTGTTTGTAAGTATTAGCAGCACACTAGACAAATATAATTCAACTTACAACATAACAACTGCATGAGATGGTACAGATTCCATGCAAGCCAAGTTATGAGCTCTCTGAGTATCTACCCAGGTGCAAATAGCACAGGGCAGAAACTTGTTCTTGCTGAAACCTAATCAGGAATTGACACTAACAGAGAACATTGTTTTTTTGACAAAATCTTCATGCAGATAATAGGACTGATGGAAATCTCAGACCCCACGAGTGCTGAGCACAGTCACAGTGCTGGGCACATCCTCTGACAGCCAAGTGAAAGGCAAACAGCTGATTCAACCCATCCTGCAGCTGCAGCACCAAACCACAGCACTCTGACAACAGCTGCAGAGAACTGACACAGAATAAGGAAAAACATACTGCTGCCAGTACACCCAAAGTCAAAACAGCAAAAGGTAACTACAGCATCAGACACTGGCATGATCACAATAAAGCTATTTAGAAAGAGGAGAACATACGTACAGGTAACTTTAAGGCACTTTCCGGTGTTGGAAGCATTTTGTATTTTTCCTCTTACCAGTGCATCGGCCACAGCAGCCTCCAGGTCTGTGCTGGTGCTCAGGACTCTCATGGCATTCACAGAAGCAGGCATCCTGCCTGGCTGGCCGAGTCCAAACCGGTCTGCACAAAAGACAACAGTGAAAGGGATTGTTACATGAATTCACATTCATTTGGAATCCTAATCAGGTGCCCGAGTCTTCTCCCCACGGACTCTGGGAACTCACAGTGCTTTTCCATTAAACACCCTTTTACCCAGAGCTCCAGAGAGTCTGCCATTAGGGTAAGAAATAAACTATTGTTTGTTGGGCGTTGGAGGCAATTTTGGATCCTCAGGGCAACTTCTCATTTATTTATTTTAAGCTGGAAAGCAGGGTATCTATTCTTCTGTTTCTTTTTACTCAGTTGTCTCAAGTTTTATTTTAATGTCAGAGGCAGACATGCCCATCCCAATCTGGTACTCTCAGAAATCAAGAGAGCTTCTCATTAACTTCAGAGACAGAACCATGCCCAGTGTCAGAACATGTAAACACTTGAGCACTCATCTATCCTGCAGCCTTTTCCCTCAGGCAAGGATGTGAGACTAACAGCACCAGATTAGTCTATTTTGTCTCAAGGCTTGATTAACCAGTAGAATATACCTCTACACCTTCACAGTATAAAAATTAAATTAATAACTCACTTGTGAAGTGACTCCAATTTCTGGATCTCTTGAGAAGTTTAAATTCCAGAGCTCTATATCAAAACTGGTTTTGAGCAGACGATATAATCTTTTTTCCCTTTGAATTTGATGGCAAACCTTTCAATGGCATCTAAAGCAATGGCATTGAGTCTAAAATATCATTTACACTCCTAACATTAATTAGTTTATAATTTTCCCAGTCTGCCAAAAAGTTACTGAAATTAGTTTCTTCAGCAAAGCCAAATTCCGAAAGGTCCACTAGCAGAGCTGTGACAGAACCAGTAACTTTATCACAGGCCAGGTTCTGGCAGTTCTTCTAGAGGGGGACAGATCAGGTACCAGATACTGGAATCCTGGCTGTGGTCCATAAGGAGAAAGACTGGTTATGACATTCCAAGCTTTTCTTTCTGTGTGGGCTTGTGTTGCTCATGGAGGACTTAGAATATCCCTCCTGGAACATATGTTACACCTCTGTCCCAGTGCCCACACATGCCAACAGGAGTTTTGCCAGCAAATTCAGCAGTGCACAGATCAAGCTGCATGAACTCATTTAAGAGACCTTCAGCTGACCCACATCAAGCAGCAGGAGAGAGGGGTCAAGTCACACAGCTCTTTTAATAGTTCATCTATATTTAATTTAACAATGGAAAAATACTGCTCATCAAATTGCTGAACCATATAATGGATTTGGTCAAAACTGAGGCCAAACATGGTGTTCAGCAGCCTAACGTGTTTTTGGGGAAAATACTGCATGTCACAAAATTTCATTGCTCTCTTCTTTATGAACCTACTGCACTGAAATATCTTTTAGGGATTAGCTCATACTGATATGCATAATTTAAATCAGAGATTGAAGTTGGTCAGTTCTACTGTCCTAATTACAAAGCTTTATTCAAGATTAAGCTATTGCTGGGAAATAGGGAAGATTTTTAAAATCCAAAGTACTTTGAAAAGAAAAAACCCTGCAGACTAATATTTATTTCAAATAGAAGTGACATCTATCAAAATTCACTGTTTCTTAGAGTTATGTACCCAGACAAGACATTTCTGATTTACAACAAAAGCACATTTTCAACAAAACACATTACAAGTGAAATAAAATTTAAAAAAAAACTTCTTAGAACTACTGCCAAAAAAGTAACCAAATCATGACATTTCACAAAGAAATAAAAGTTGTATGTGTTATTACTATCCCCTTTTTTAATGCACTTGGGTTAAAGAATCACTTCAAATATGAAGAAATATGGAATAGTGGTTTCTTTTCTAAAATGGAAAAAAATCTGTGCACTCTTAACAGAAGCACAGAGATGATAATGCAGTAGGTTTGACAAACTAAAGTCACCACCACAGAGATATAGACACCATTATGTTGTACAGAGGACAAGGAGTTTCCTAAGTGTAAATGAGATCTAGTACAGTACAAGGGCTGTAAATGTTGAGCTAAGTTCTGGACTTGGTTTTATATGTAAATCCAACCCAGTTACATTACTCAAGTGTTACTGAGATAAGAATTTGGCTTTAACTTTTGAAACTACATAGCATGAAAAACACCACTGTCAGTTGCTTTCAAATAAATTTCCTATTACATTAGAAAAGGGGAGATAGTTGTTTTGGGTTTTTTTTTTAAATGAAGAACAAAATGACAAAGTAATTCAATTTTAGACCAGTTTAAATACTCAGCATAAAGAAACAAAATTGAGCTTTTTTAACACATTAAGTACAGCGTGGCATGCTGGCTTCTATCTCCATGGCTATCCTGAATTTTCTGAACTACTTTGTTCAGTGATTTTTAAATTTGCAACACTCAAGTTACTCTGGGCTTCTCCCCAAGACACCATTTCCATATTTGAGTGCCAACATAAGACCATAGGAGAGACCTCAACATATCTCTGAAGTGGGGCTGGGAGCACATCTGACTCCAGGAATAACAGTTCAGTCAGGCCCAATATTACTGGGCAAGAAATCTGCAGATGATGCTCTGGCCAGAATTCCTTGTCTCCCTGGTTAGATTCATTCATTATACTTATTACAAACTTGGTGAATATTTGCAACCACCATTATTAATCCTATTCTGCCATTTTTCAGAATGTTTTGGCCTTCTGGAGTATGTAAGTAATACAAAATTTGATTGTGCTTTGTACCAAACCATGGGAGCCAAACATGAAGTGACTATCAGAGGAAGCCAAAAGCAAACAAAGCTTAAATCTGTATTACAGCTGAGATATTTTCATTTATTTCTAGTTAAATACAAATTTAAATTGTTATCTGAAAAATGCCAGTGAAATCAGCTTGCATTGTTTCTGTCGAGAAACGTGAAATTTAGTTAAGTGATAGCCATTTAACTAGACCCATGAGAAAGTGTTTTTCACTCTCTGTTTGAAGGGTGTTAATTAAATAACTCTCAGTATAACAAATTGCTTATACAATTTTAGCCTCCAAGAAAACACTGAAGCTCTCATCTTCTGCATTATCTTTGCCCTCACAATTAAGTCTCTGTTGTCCCAAAGCTAACAGCCCTCATTCAATTATTTTTAAGATTACCAGTAAAATATCCTTATTTCAAAAGAAATTACAGGTTCTCCATAACTGCAAATCCAGTATAGGAATGGGACAGAAGTATCTGGAATCTGCAGATTTTTCTCATTACATGTAACCATCAGTCACATTATGCAAAACCCAGTGAAATGAAGGGATTTTTTTTTTTCTTTCAAAAACTTGCATGTTTTTCCATGTCAAAAACTTTGGACAAGGCCTTCAGAATTACACAAGGATGGATGAGCATGTGTTGTGCCCCAATGTTTGTTCTGAAATTCATTAGGTGCTTAATTTTTGCTGCTCTGGTGTATTTTGGAGGGAGCCCCACAAAGAACTTTCATTAACAGAGATAGGAATCCAGTATATTTAGTGATACATGGGATGAAACCCATTGGGATCCTATCCTAGGCACTGGAAAGTGCTACACAGCTAAAGGGGAAAAATAATTTGCGAGTACTGTGCATCAGTCAGTATTTAGACCATGCTGCACAACTGATCCAATTTGCAGGAGAATTGAGAAAGCCCTGGATCACCCTTTGTTTAAACATTGTTCACAATGCTCCTAAAATACACAAAATTAAAAACATCCAATAAATGAAACTCAAAACAAAAAGCCACGTTGAACAAAAGCAGAACAGAAAGCCCCGCAGTGGTGAGAAGCACATGCCAAGTGCTGGCTGATGCACACGATGGCAAATGTTAAGATGGTGTAAAACACGACTACGTAAAAGAAGCGGATTCATGCAGTTAGCGCTTGTTCACCTGACTGCCCAACAGAATCAGCAGTGGAGAGAGCACTAGTGGACCTGGAATGACGTCGAGAAGCTGCAAGTAGAAGGAATGGCAACACCCACAGGATTAACACACATCGAACCCGAGACAGAAAACGCCACAATTGGAGGGGATGCGTGTGAGCGCTGGGGCAGAGGCGCTGCGCAGGCAGGGAAGGGCGCTGCGCGCGGATGCGGAACGGGTGCAGTGCAAGCCCCGCAGCGGCGCCTCCGCCAGCAGCTCCCCTTCCCCTCCTGACTGCCACACGGAGCAGGACACAACTCACTGGGGACACTCCCAGCCCGGGTGCAGCTCAGCACAAGCACCCTGGGCACACCGGCCGCGCTCCAGAGCGGCAGCGGCCGTCACGAGCACGTGGAGCACGTGGAGCACGTTACAGAGAAGGGTTTAGATGTGCCTGATCTAAACCCCAACGTGAAGCCATGAGGAATGGTTACGAATTGTGCTTGCAGGTATTTTTCCACAACATTCTAGCCTATGCATAATAAAACCAACGTTAACAAAGAGAACGAGCAACCACATCAGTAGAAAGAGTCATACAGGGAGGTCACCAACCACGGCAGATAGAGGTCCTTGGGTTGGTTTCTCTTCCAAGTAAACACACGTACACACATATTCAGGTGTTGCTACTTCCACAGGTCTCTTGCTTTTAACAAATTTTGCATACATGTTTCTTGAACTTCAGTCCGTACATGCAGAGCTAACAAGACTATGCACATCACACACCCATCTAGAATGACACATGTATACAAATTGTTAAAAGCAATGGAGTGCACACAGTAGCAGAGGAGCCTAAGCCAAATATAGCTCCCACTTCAATTCCCAGTTGTTAGCAGCACATCGATCACAAAATGCCTTTGGAGAGGTTTTCAGTTCTTGGATTCAGCATAAAAGTGAGTTCTTTATGAAAGCAAATTAAAAATGGGCCCAGTCACTCCCAAATTACAGAAATTTTGTCTCTGTAAAGAAGATTTCCCTATGTCTAGCAATGACATGCTCATGAGCTCAAAGCAATTGACTCAAGAAACCGATTGTTCATTTAAGCAATTCATCACCACAGACTCACTGAAGGCCTTGTTGCTTTAACATCATAACTAGTACTGTCAAGAAACTGAAAAAATAAGCAGAATCACCTTACAATACAAACAGCCTTTGTCAATTATGCACAAAGTGTGCAGCAGAAAAATTCTAAGTCTTCTGCTTAAGGTAAAGCATTCATAAACACAGAAAACCTAATATAATTAAATTCGAATCAGCAACATGAAAAAAATTAAATTTTGGGTTTTTTTCAACTTTGAGAGCTTCACTAAAAGCCATATGCAATTTGGCCTTTGGTCATGGAGAACACATGCAATTATTTAAGATACCTAACCCACTGACATTCTAAGTAAGCTCATGAAAGATCTGCATGATCAGGGCAGGATTATAGACTGAACCTCATAATTAAGGTTTGTAGGTCACAACTGCCTTCTCCCAAGCCATCCACTGTGCCCCTGTGGACACCACTACAAGATGAAGGCCCAGGGAGAAACAAGAATAACAAAAAATTTTTAGAACTCGGATCTCTGCAAGGAGGCTGAGCATAGATTGACTCTTGACAGTTTTTACTAACTTTAGAAGCAGGACTCATGATATACAGAGATGCATACCTGCACTGCAGCCACAAAATGAGTTGCAAAACAACAGGATGTCAGTGCTGACACTGACCATAATACCAGAAAATGTAAGAATCTTGCCATTTACATTTAGTTACTCTGAGTATAATTCACAAATATACAAGTTAAACTTTATAAGCAGAACCAGACCATGCACAGCAGGATTATATTACCTTTGCATTATTGCAAGATTAACTGGGTTCTAAAAATACTGTAAGAGAACCACATTGTTTTGGCTTAAACTGACATATATAAATTCCTGTATAAATTCCTCAGATGAAAGACACACCAAATAATTAACAAGTTCATGAACATATTTGATCTTAAAGCATTTCAATGAAAACACAAGAAAAAGGCAATAAAGTAACAACTACATTGGGTAACTATTGTAACATTGATATTTCCTCCTCATGTAACCTTTATGATCTAATAACAATGTATTTCTAGAAATGCATTACTCTTCAGGTAATGAGATGACTTTTTCCTCACAATGAACAGTGTAACACACATCTGTAACTGAGACTTTATAATCAGTGTAAGAGATTCAGCACTGGTGGAAGTGCACAAAGCTCACACCAACCATGGCTCTGATACACTGCATTTGCTTTTCAGAACAAGGGTTCAAGACAGTACTCCAACTGCTGTACTTTCAATGAAATAAAACACAGCACAGTGACATAGAACATTGACAAGTTAACACTGAAATCCAGCCTACTTATACATTTTGGCTGGAGGAAACAAAAGCTTCATTCAAAACTGAAGCTAGGCAGGTTAACTATAAAAATAAGCTACAGTTGTGGATTTACTGTCTTTTTCTAGATCTCCTATGAAATCAGCTTCATTTTATCAATAAAAAGTTCATCTATTTATCTTAAAGAGCCATGAAACAAGTTACGAATCAAAGTTGAACTCCTTCCATTTTTCACCAGAAGTAGAGATATTAATGTAAACAGATTATTTTACATCTCAATATAATTAAGTCATTGAACCCAAAAACTTCCCCAATATTAAAACTTGTGCTATGTTTGCACACTACACAATTGTATTTTGTCACTATGTGCAAATTAGATACTGTAACACCATTCTTCATTAAACTACTACATAAATGAAGAGGGCCTGGAGATCAACTGTATTGCATGTCTGAGATGACATGTTTTGATACAAAAAGTAATGCATTTGGTTGAATATGTGATATGGTATTTGATCAGAAACATTAACTATCTTGCTGCATTAAGCATTGTGCAGAAAAACTGCATATGGTAAGTATAATGAGATTTTCTATTTGTACTGTACACTTTAACTGCAGTTCAATGATGCGCCTTTAAAATCTCCATCTTTCCTTAGTTTTACACTTCCTGACAAAATTTCCTACAAAATAGCATTGTAACTTAATTGATGATTGACTGTCCTATAAAACCTCTACAAAAAGAGCTCTGCTATCTCCGCTGGGGGATTCAGGATAAAAATTATATACTGTAACTGTACCTAGCTGTAAGAAAATTGAATAATGAATAATTGAGTCACTCAAAAACAGACTACCATGCTAGAAAACTACTTCACTGTGACCTAGAAAATCCAGGCTTGTCCTCCCATAGATTCCAATCAGTGTTATTAAACGAAGCACAGCAGCCAAATTCAAGCTGATTCAATGAAACTAAAAATTGCAAAAGTTCAAACTAAGCTATTTCCCTGCTAACAGTGAAGTGCTGAGAACCAGAATTGAAGCATGCAGAAGAAAACAGAAGGGGAAAAAAATAGGGTTGGAAATGGGGAGTGTCAGGAATCCAGAGGACAGAAAAGAGCTCATTCCACCTAGCAGTGTCTTGAAAGGGCAACCACAACAAGGGAAAAAGGAAAAAAAAATATTGACCCTTAAAGCTCCAATGCCTACATGTACTCACCAAGTGGAGGGAAGCCCCGAGCAGGGCTTGTATCTCGACTGCTCTCACGGCTGGTATCACGACTGCACCCCTGACTCATGCTGGGTCGGGGGATGCGACTGCTCCGTGCTAGCATGCAGCATGGAGAGTTTCAGAGAAGGTGAACAAGTTTAATGAGGACAGAAAGCTCAAAGTCAAGTCACAGTTCTGTTAGTTATGGTAATTATTACATTAGTAATTACAATTTGTAGCAGCCTGCTCAGGCTCTTAACAAACCAGCTACCTTACATGCTGAGCTATGTTTGTGATGTGAAATTTCAGCAGCGTTAATGTCTGGCTGACAGTCTGCTTTTTTCTTAAGCAATCCAAGTTTTGTTATTCAAGTAGAGCAGGAATCTTTAATCATTTAGGGAAGCTCTACTGTTGCAAAACAGATGAGGCTGAAAGAAACCCTTCCGGAATATTTCTTCCTTCATTTTAAAATAAACACCCTTCTAGAGCAAAATAGCAGACAAAAATTTCTTTAAGTAATCATAATACCAATATTATATTTTTACATAGATTTGCCTTTCACAAGGAGAGGTTTTTGAACAAATATCCTAAGGGAAAAAAGGGTCTACTGCACAGACTTGCAGAGAGATCTTTCTCCAATGAAAGATATTGGGGAAAAAAGTTTAGAACCTCAATACCTGAAAGACAGGTTAAAAAGTGATTTAAATTTAAAGAGCGCAGTAGCTTCAGATATTTGACTTCTGCTCCTTAGACATTCCTAGAAGCTTATCTTAAGGGTTTTATATGCACACAGTTTGAGACATATGCACACTTCAGGGGATCCTTAAACCACATTTTTTACTTGGACAAAACCCTACATGCCTGCAGATGTTTGAGACTCTGCATGTTTTAAAAATGTTTGCAGAAAGTTATTTAGTAAGCTTTGTGCCTGATGAAGAATACAAGATTTTCTTGGCAAAAATGAGCAGTTAATTGTCAGGAGAATTTAATGACAAGAGGGATTTCCCTTGCTGTTTTGAAAAGGCAGTAGCATATTTCAAGTGTTCAGGAATCACCATGAAGGAATTTTCTCAGGTACAGAGAAAAACTAATCTACCAGCTTTGATGACAACACAGCAGAGGTATATATGCATTAATATGAGCATGCTAATACTTTGACTGTATCCTCATTTTAATAAAAATAGTGTCATTTGCATGCTTCAGAATATATATATTCTTATAAATCTCTACTGGGTTTGTATACAGAGCTTAAATGCCTAGACTCAAGCTGAAGTCCTTCGACAGTGCTACAGTGCTCTCACATACACTGGATATATTAGCATCCTTCAAGCAAAACAGTACAGAACAAAATAGAAACCTTCATATTTAGGCTTTAAAATTCAAATAGAGACTTCTGCCAGATTCTTGCTTTGTCAAATCCCTCCCAGTTTTGCAAAAGCAGTTCATATCTCTCCGATGAATTAATGGTTCTGATGGTTGACCTTGGATGGCAGACAATGCAAGATGAGCTATCAACCAAGCTGATTACATCACCATAATGTCTAATGGTGCTGTGTAAGATGGTCTTACAATAAATAAGACAGACTAAATTATAAGAACTGGATGAAATTAGGGTCCATGAGTACAATAATCCCATCTCAGAAGTACAAGGGGAAAAGCTGACAGGTGAGCTACAGGTAAAAGTAACATTAAAGTTCTCCAAACACTTGGTTTGAAATTGCAGACTCTCTAGAAGCAAACTTCTCATTCTTGGGTCTCATGCTTAGATGTAAATAATGGCAGTCTTCACATCAGGTTTGCACAAGCAGTCATTTCTCTGAAACAGAGAAGATCTGCCCATCTTTTCTATAATACAACCCTACTAAAAACAGTAAAGGCTCTTTAGAGAGGGAGAGATGTGAATGATTAAAAAAATTAGTGGATGCACACAATAGATTCTCTTTCCATACCAGCTAACAGCAGCAGCATGAAGTATGAAGAAAAAGCAATTTAACTGCATTGTCCTACACTAGTAGAACAATGCTACAATGAAGCATAATAGTGACTTCACAAACAGAACACCCAAACACTGGGTACTCCAGGATTAATGGTCAAATAAAAGGGTTGCATGTTACTGGATACATAAGAAAAACAAGAAAAAAATGGATTGAAAAGAACTGAAGGATGAGTCTGCTGTGGACTCCCAGGCACCTGCCTCTCATTTTCACCACCACATTGTGCAGAGATTTTGTATCAGCTACTCAGACTATTTCCTTTAGACAGAGCCAGCAGTAAAAGCCAGCAGTGTTGTCATTTAGCTAAGTTTCTCATACTGTGACAGTCTGTCTCTGCAGTGCAGGGAGCAAAAGCAAAGACAGACAAAGTCTCAATTTGAGAATTCTCAATCCCCAAAAGCTGGACAGAAATCAATTGAATGAGTAGCAGAATGGATTAAGAGGAGTAGGCAGCATAAAAGCAGACAGTGTGTCCACTGCCAACTCTGCTGTGAGAAAGTCTAGGACAGGACAAGGATGGGTTATTTTCAATAATATTTTCAACTTTCTAATGTGTACTGTACATCTAAGTTTTATCAATTTCATCTGGAAAGTCGGAGCACTCAGACATGGCTCACACCATTATTAAAACACACTATTAAGCAATCTTATGCCAGTGGAACCCAAGAGATGCAAATATCATCAGCAGAACATGAAAGTGACCCTGTTTACCACTTGGAAGAAACAGGTATTTCATTAGGGTGTGAATTTTTATGATTCTTAAGTGGAGACTTAAAATTATTCAGATGCTTTCTTACATCAATACCAGCATTTTAAAGTCTGAAATTCTGCCAAACAGCCACGGGAAAGCTCTGCAGTGGGGAACACCCAGCCTAGGCAAGTCAAGAACTGCCTGCAGATTTCCAATAAATGTACAGAGCATAACCCCAACAGAAAGTGCTGCTGCACAGAGCTGATAGGCAGCTGTGCTTGCTCCACTTTTTGGAGAATGGTTGTCTTAAATCTCTCATTTCTTTCAGATCCAGCTGTACCACACAATCTGCAGAGCATCCAACAGAATTAACTTCAGGCTGGTAATTTTCAATCCATGGGAAATGGACATCACCTGTTTGAGCAGATGATCTCCTTCAAGGGGCCCAAAGAAACACTCAAGATTAAGTGGATTGCACTCCTCCTTCCCCAAGAGGATATCACCACCAGTAAAACTCACTGAGCAGACAGCAGAGGCAAGCTTAAAACTGAAGTGCCACAGAAGCAGAGCCATATAGGTCACCAGACAGGACCTCAGCACTGAATGTGCCTTGTTGTCCTGCCTCTGGGGAAACAAAACCTTCTTTAAGTTTCCAGCACACAGAAGGAATCTACTTCAAGGATACCTGTAGTCATCATGGCAATGAAAGCTAGCAGCAAGGTACTGATGCTAACAGGCATCCACATGCAGAGGGCTCTATTATTGCAACTGCCCTAGGAGGCCCTGAAAAACTCCAGGGGATGGTTTCTGTATTTGAAATCAAGGTGAGTGGGAGTCTATTTAATGAAATGAGCAAACAAAATAAAATATCAGGGAAATATAGAGACTAAAGCAACACAATAAGGAAGCATAAAATACTGTTAGCTACTATGTTACAAAGTAGTAAGTACAATGGAATAATCATATATAGTTGACAGCTCAAAAGCTATCTCCATCTGGGTCAGCATCACAATTTTCAAAATCCAATAAATAAGACAGAATTTCTGCAACTGAACAGTAAAGTGTCAGACACTGCTGTTTCCATAACAGCTCAACAGGCTGTGTCCACCATCCTGGGAGGAATAGCTGAAAGCCACACATCTGATAGATGTCAGAGCTCTCTCCCACTCTCAAAGAACAAGCACTGATTTGTGTTCTCAGGGAGCACATCAGAGAAATGAGATACAAATTATTCTTCCAAAAGAATTCAAGGCTCCTGTAATATACCTGAAAGCAGGCAACCCAAGAGTGAGGATTTTACACAAGGCATTTTACACAAGGCATTTTCCCTTCAGGTGCTCGAGAATGTTTAAAATCAGACCACGTAATATGATGATCAGCTTAAGCATGTGTGATGGCACCATCCACCATTCTTTGCTTCCTCCTAAAAAACAATGCTCTTCTACACAGTGATAGCAAAACAATTACCTCTAGTATTTGGGAAGCACTTTACATTTTAAAAGCAACGAACAGAAAAGTACAATGTATTCATCCAGAGTCCACAAAATAGATCAGACATGAGAAGAACACTAAATTTGGAAAAGCAGTCACAATGAATATGCAGTATTTCTTATGAATCATAATGGGATACACACTCAGGTGCTTTAAACTGATTTCAGTATACTGAAAGTGAATAAAATACTTCTTTATTAACAGCCTCCTCTAAATAGAAATGCAGCTCAAATGTAAAACATAAAACTATTGCTAAGGCAATAGTTATAAATAGTTATAAATTTAATTGTCAACAGAATTTCAATCAATTTCAATCCACTAGTAAAGTCTTTGGAGATAAAAAAATAATTTGGTATCAATATCATTCTTTTTTTACATTAACTTCAAACTTATGAAATATTTTCTATTAAAATTGAAAGTGTTCAGACAGCACATTGACTACCTTTTCACTTCACCTCAAAGTTTCATATATATTTACTCACCTGACTTAAAAAAGTGCTGATAAATTAGAAAATAGAAACTATTACAGAATATTTACGTAACAGTCACTAATATGAGAGTATCAAAACCAGAACAATTAATACATAAGTCTAAAATGTGTTCTAAGAATGTGACTCCAGGATATTAAGGACGAGAGAAGCAAACCATTTAAGATGCAAAATTTCTAAAATAATCCAAGAAGGTGTTTTTTTGCCTTTGATTCCATATGACTATAATGATTGCTCAACTCATTTTACAACTAAGCTTAAATGAGGCCTTTTTGCTGGGATGGTTATTCACAATTGTTCTTGCTTCCTGAACTAATAATATTGCTCATGTTGAATTTCAAACAGAAAACGCATCACGACATTTCTAGGCTTACTTTGAAACCACAAGCTCAACCTGGAAAATTGAAATGACTCTCCTATAAAGCACAACCACATTAACTTGTCAGCTGGAAAGCTCAGAGTATCAGTGAGATGAGCAGCCTCCCAGGCAGCAGGAAAGCCCCTCCTGCAAGCAGGGCAGGCAGCCCAGCAGGGCAGTGACTGTCCTTACCTAGGCCTATTCTGTTGGGACTCGTCTCCCGGCTGCAGCCCTGGCTCCGCGGAATCTTGCTGCGCTTCTCTGAGGATGATGGCACTGGCTGGACTCTGGATGTGCCACTGCTCAGGCCACCATAGGAGCTTCCTAAGAGCTTACCCGGAGAACTGGAGCGGCTACCAGCTGGAAGAGAACCAGAAATATAAAAAAAATTAAAACTCCCCCAAGATTTTAGACACACTGACAGAAAAACCAGAACACAATCAGCTCTGTGTAATTTAATCCAAATCTCTCAGAAAACTAATGGGAGTGCTCCCTATAAGCTTTCAAGAAGACTGAGGAAAGCCTGTAGGCAATGAACACTGACATCAGCAACCCTCTGCTGCCCATGGAGATCAAGCCCAATGCAGACACTGCAGTGTATGAACACCCAAGTTGGCTTTAGGAGAGCTTGTGGAGGTGCTGGGGCAGCCTTGCTGCAGCAGCAAGGGATGTCCAGGCTGCCTCACCTCCTCCTAAAGCAACACCAACCAGCCTGTGTGCAGAGCTGTGCTGCAGTGCCCTGGCTTCTGGCACAGGGCACCTGCTTCAAAGCAGCTCAGGTAGCTTTGTGCTACACTGCAGTGGTGGCATTGCTTTTCTGCAGTAATTCAGTGAAGGAAAATGAAAAACCCAACACATCTGAACAGATCAGCACAATAATGACTAAATCCCATGAGCCACAGACTTGCAGGGATGTTGGCTTACTTAGGTCTGGCTGGTTAAACCTAAGTTATTTATTTTTCAGATGATGAAAATTTTTAGCAAGTTGAATGGTTGTCCTGCTTTTTTTCCCTCATCTTTTTGAATAGTCCATGGCAACTCTACATTTCTTCTAAGAAATGAGCATGTGAGTCCCTGAAAATCTGCTGTTGCCATTATTATTTCTGACATTAAATTTAATTGCTGAAACAGCCAGGAAAAGTACATGTGAAAGGGTTGCAAGATCATACTCGGGCAAGCTCACATTTTGAACCAGTACTCATACTGACTTCTTCCTGAAATGCTTCTAAACACCTCACAAAAATTTTATTTCCAAATATTGTCACAAATAGTTGAAGACTGTTCTTCTGCCTTAATTTAAGCACATATGCAACAGTGTCACAAACAATACCATAGCACATGTATAAACTTACTTGCCCCCTCCAATTTCTTGGCCAGAGCCATTCCAGACCAATCAAATATACTCCAACATTGTATGGGGTTCTGGCTCCATTCCCCCCACCCCAAGTAACAGGTGCCAGTCTTCTACACAGCACCAGGACCTAAAAGTCATCTCACTGGTACCAGCAGGGATGTACTGAAGCAACTGAGAGAAGAATTCAGCCCCTGGGGTTTGAGCCAGCTTTGACATCAGAACGCACTTACCATGTTTGATTAGTGGGAGAAAGCAAAATCACCTGCCACACACATTTTGATTTATGACTCCAACAAAATGCTTTTTAAGTCTTACAGTTAGGAGAGAATGAGGAAAGCTAAAAGCTTAGCAGTTAAAAAACGTGAAGGAAATAATGTGAAAAAGCAAGAAAGGGAAAATGTTTCTTACCACCAGCAGGATTAGCTGATCTGGATCCTTGATTATGAGGGCAGACCAAGGGACAGGCAAAAAGTGGATTAAAAGACAGCAAGACAATACAGCGTTCAGCATGCGGTTTGTGCAATACACAGTACAGACAGATCTCTTTGCTAACATGTCACTCCTAAAGCCTCTGCAGAATGCAGTGAGCTAATGTGCAGAGGTAGCTAAACTTCCCAAAGCTGACCAAAGTCTCAGCAAAATGTCAATCAAGACACCAAGACCCAAGTTCTGCTCTAACCTGCACCCCAACCCAGTCTGCAAAATTACAACATGGTTATCCCACTGTGTGGGCATGGAGAATTTGGGACTGACTCCTTACATTTGAATTTGTAAATTATTCCATGCAACATTTGGTTTAAGGATAAAGATCACATCTGGCTGGGCTAGGCTAGAAACTCAGCAAACTAGACCAAGGCAGCAGGTCCAGACATGACCATCCTAAATCTTTATAAGACACTCAATAGAAACATTAGGTGTATAATCTTTGAAACTTTTAAATAACTATTTTTAAATACTTCTGATACTTGTCTCATCTGGTCTGACCATTTTTCACCACTAATTTTAGGGAAAAAAAGGACGATTCTGGCTTTGGATCAGTTCAAGGTCCAACACTGAAGAAATCAATTTATATTAGCATCCCAAAGCCCAAATATATCCTTAAAACCTCATTGTAAAGATTCCAATTTGATCCCATGCTCAACATGGGGATCTTTCTGCAGCTCTCTCAGCCTAACAGAGGGCTATAAACTTTTTCATCCCCCCAGCACGACAGAGCAAAGCAATGAAAGAATGAACAGAGAAGGGCTTTCAAATAGGTGTACAAAGCAAGACAAGTCCTCAGAACAGACAGGTCCTTCCACAAACCCAATCTCCTATTCACAAGGCTGAAGGTCCTCATAACAAGGAGTTTCTCCCTCTCTCCAGTTCCTTTTACAACTCTGAGTGACAAAATTCCCCTCAGATACACATGACAAATATGCAGCAGCACCATATGTGTGGCTCCTAGGAGAAAACCATGCCTTGCCAGGAAGCCAGAGAGCGCAGATGTGTCATGTGAATCAAAGCAGAACCCTTTTTCCCATATCTACACAAAATAGGTAATGTCCTATTTTCAACTGATGCCAAACCCCATTAATTTTAGACAGCTCACGTGTTCACACATACAGAAATAGAGTCACATAAGCAGAGGAGAGGTTTGGCAGGGCAAGCAGTCAGCTACAGGCACAGGGAGTGTCTCAGCAAGACACAGTGCCAGTTATTTAGAGCTACACATCACAGCAACATGAAATTCTGCTGCACGACTGGTAAAGAAAGGCTGCAGCTCAGCACTCAGATTTGGGGCCCTGTTTGTCAGCAGGAGCACACACTGGCTAGGTGGGGATCTGTTTCATCACATATCCAAAGTGAGCCCAATTCTCTGACGGTGCTACTCCAACTCAAGAGAAGCACATGAGTAATTCTTTGCTCTGCTGCCCAGGAATAAAGCAATTCTTACGCTGGGACTGTGACACTACTTTAGCCCGGCTGCGGCCGCGGGTGTCAGCAGGCGTGGAGGTGACGCTGGTGGCACTGCCCGAGCTCTGCCTCCTGGTGCGAATCCGACCTGCGGGAATGCAAACACACACACACTGGTAACAGGTTCCTCACCAAGGCAGCAGCAGCATCTAA
This sequence comes from Erithacus rubecula, assembly GCF_903797595.1. NCBI lineage: Eukaryota > Metazoa > Chordata > Aves > Passeriformes > Muscicapidae > Erithacus > Erithacus rubecula. The sequence continues at coordinate 26,130,597 of NC_136659.1, forward strand.
CTATACACACAGCTACCCAGGGTACAAAAGAAGTTTACTGGCAGAGGCAACACCTTTTATTAGGCTGGCTGAGATGCAGAGGAGGGAGGGGAAACAGTCACAGCCCACAGTCCAAAAATTTCTTTGCCTTCTGTAATGCCATCAGCCAGTTTAATTAAAAAATGTTACCTCTCTACAGCCCTTGCTCCTGTTCTATAGTAGCTTCTTTACAAAGAATCAACAATAAAATAATTCAGGTCTCCTAAATGCAGCTTCCTGTATCAAATTATTACTTTCTGACAAGGTGATCACCCTTTCAGAGGCAGGTGCGACAGATGCCCTCCCAAATTCCATCGCTGGGATTTCCAACTAGCTGTCTTTATATCCTGCTCCACCTGTGCAGGCTGGCATGCACTCCTGTGACCGTCTGTCAACACAGTCTGATCACACTTTTATTTCAGGCTCATTGAATTTTGCCTGCTGTTTACAGGTCCCTTATATTTATCCAGAGATCAGTGCAACTCTACTTGTAATGGAGAGCCCTATTTAACATAATCAGTGTTGAGAAAAACAGTGTGCCTTCTCTTTATTTAAGCAGAGAATGGATATAAAGTCTCAAAGTGTTCTCAGTCCTTGTTCTGTCCTTTCCTCATGGAAAAGCCCAGAAATTTGAGCTAGGAAAGCTTACTGGGTCATCAGTTCATCCCCTTCCTGGGGCAGGGTAGTTTCCTACAGAATGTTCTTTCCAGTGCTAAGCTTCAATTATCTGTCTCTAGTTAATGGGAAAGAAATGATAATTAAGAGTAACACAAAGAAAGCCTCCATCAATACTTTTCAACACATCAGTTCTTAGCCAAATCTGAAGCTTTTTTCTCAGGACTCATGCCAGTGCTATCCTGCATTCAGAGGATGACTTCAAGTTTCAGGCACAATAATGAAAGGAAAAAAACCCACAGCAGGTAAGAGAAGTCTAGACAACTGCACCCAGTGGTTATAGATACTCATCTCCTGCCCTCTGTCTCCAGCATAAGCATACAGGGAAATACAAACAGGGAGACAAACACTTCCCACCCAAAAACCCACTTCACATAAGGCACACATGCAGGACAAGACAATGGCAAGCAGCCCAGACAGAGCAATTGGAAGCTATGTTCTCTCTCTGAGCTCTCAAATTTATTCATAACATGGTCTGAAAGCTTCTGCTAGACACAAAGTGACAAGGAGAGCCTAACTTGGAGAAGAAAGGGCAAATTTGTTTGCAAGGGAAAAAGCCTACAAGACAACTCTACTTCAAATCTCTCCACCAGCGCCTGGTTTCAAAACAGCTCAGTAGGCAAAGTACAGGTATGTACATTCAAACAATGGCTTACAGATGAGACACGGCAGGAATCATCAGCATAAAACTGGGAAACAAAACTTTCTAATCACTGGCTCAAGTGAACAAGCTCTGAGCACACCCCTGTGGGTCCAACAGCCATAAAACTGGCTGCTGATGTCTTTACCACCAGCAAGGCTGCAGATTCCTCTGCTCTAGGGCATTCTTGTCCCTTGCACACCTGATGTACCACCAGAGGCAGCTCTGGAGCTCTCTGCCAGCCAGATCCCACCCCATGCAAGTTTGGCACAGCTGCACAGAGGTGAGCAGAGCCACTCTGTCACTTGTTAGCTCCAAGGCAGGCAGGCACGGGGAAGGAGCCAGGCAGACACTGCACTCCTCTCAGAAGACTCAAGGCTTCCCTTCATTTCTACCAGGAGGCATCACAGTAAGACAAGAATTTAAACCTGACCAGGAACCAGTCATGAAATTCATTTACATCCTTCCAGAAGGCCAGTGGGAGGCCTTGGCATTGCAGGAAGTCCTAGGGGGAAATCAAGCTGAAATTCAAGGCCACACACAGTAGCAGGCAGTACTGGAAGACACATTTAGACATGGGCCAAGAATGGGTGAGAAGGGACTGATGTCTTCTCTTACACAAAGGCCACTTAAGATCCTCAAAATTTCCTGAATTTTTCTGCATCTGCAAAAGCTTTTTTTTGTTTGTTTCTTGAATCTTCATCAGGTGACTAAGAAAGGGAAAACTGGGATAAGATATGTGACTTTTCCAACTTAAGAAATACAAAGCCTAAAATAAAACATGAAGTGAAACTGAGGTTATCTTCTGAAATCAATCCTAGAGGTTTTAAAAAATAATAAAACAGAACTAATGCAAACTTAATTAACACGTGATTATCAGCAGGATTGGAAAAAGAGAACTCAGCCCTATCTGAAACCCCTGAGGGCTGGTGGACAGATTCCTACCAATTTCAGCAGTTTATGAATGAATGAATGCATGCAGGCCCAGGAACAAAATTCTGCTTTCTTTTGGACTGGTACATTTGCACACTGATTTAGGCCTATTGGGTGTCAGAGGGAACAATGTCAGACAAGTTTTTCTTCTACAGGAGGAACAGAGTCCCAACACTGATACAGATTTTTTTTATCCTTTAAAAAATGCTGACAATCATTTGAACATTGCACTGGACTTGCATTGTGCAAATGGATTTTTAATATATATTATACCAAATACAGCATGAATATATAATTGTTAATCCATACAACACATATGTGTCTTCTACATTCCCCCAGGAATTTCATTTGCAAACAAGAATCTGCACTCACATCTAAGAGTTATTTGCACATAGGACTATGTGTGTGGCTTTATCATTCTAACCCAGACAGAAAAACTAATTTCAAGCAGGACTGGAAAAAAAAAATCAAGTTATTTAGACTTTTTTGTTGCTCTTTAATTCAAGCAAACACCTCCCCTCCTAAAACTTCTTTGCTTTCAAGTGGGTTTGTCTCCATATCTAGCTCAAACTACAGATGTAGCAATCCATATTTCATAACCATTATTTTTCTGCTGCATTCAAAAGTATTGCTGCTTCCTAACAACAACAGCATAGCAAAGGAACAGATAAAGAGTGCTAGTTTCCAAAAACCATAAAAGTATTTCCATAAAAAAGCCTTTGATCTAAATTTGACATGTGACACAGTGATGCTGGTACAGAAAAGGTTTTGAAAGACTCCATATAAATGCATTGTGTTAAGAAACCATTTCTGGACTTCTAGGAGGTTTTGGTTTTATTTTTTACAGTTACTGTCATTTTTACAACAATGGTTCAGAATCAACCCTGAAATGTCTAACAAACACCTAAACCTAGAAAGGTTGTTTTGGCTTTTTGGTTTTTGTTTTGTTTTGTCAGAAAAGGAACAAATTAAGGAAGGTTCTATGATAAAATAACATTTGTGCTTTGGAAAAGGCTTCACTTGGCAGGTTGAGCCCTCTGGGTGGATACTGCAGCATCCCCATCCCCAGTGCTCAGAACAGTCACAGGCTTTATACGACACTCAGTCTGAAGAAAATGGTTTTCAAATAGTCTAGAAATGGCATGTAACAGCTCCACAACTCACTTTAATCAATTCCATGCTGTGAATAGGCACACCTACAACCACAAGTTACACATGGATGCACTGGGATGATGATGGTCTCTCCAGGGATCAGGTTAATGCATTTAGGTTAACCAGCACTGGGATTTTTGCCCCATTTGAAGGAAAACATTCCTGAAAGAGCCTCTAGCCCTAGCTGTATCACTGCTAAATAACAAATGGACAGGGGAGACACACAGAGATCAACTAAAATGCTTTGCAGATAATATTAAAAAACTTTTTACAACCACCATATTTAGCACTTCTTCAACATTGGAAGACCTGACTCTGGACCATGATTTTCCCTGAGAGAGGCACTTGGGTTTTACATAGGATCTCCCTCCAAAGCACAGGGCTCAGTGAAGAATCCACTTTACCCTATACAAACAAACACAGCCAAATCAACTCAGCACTTGAAAAGGGATGGAGCAAGAAAAGTAAGAAATCTCCCCCCTGAACAGTTCTGTGTAAGGTACCACTGTCAGACACAACTCTGAATTAAGCCTTATCCTTAAGGACAAGGGAGAGCTTTAAGGCAGAGAAGAAAACAAGAATGGTGATTTCTTTAAACTTGTGTTACTCCCAAAACCTTTGACAATGCACTCAAGGTGTCCACCTGAGCCTAAGTTATGGGAAAACTGTAACAAACCCCATTTTATTGCCTTTCTGGTGAATAATAAAAACTATTAAAACTTGTGCCACTGACTGCAAACTGCTGATTTTGTTTCGAACTTGCCAGTTGCAGATCAAACCAGCATTTATGTTTTCCCTTTTGGAGAAAGGCTTTGTCTGAAGGGCTTCACTTCATGCTTGCCTTGAAAAAAAAGGTAATACAAATGCTCTGAACCATTCTAATTAATGAAAGCATTATGCACCCTTATAAAATACTCCTTGAAAAGCTGTTTCATGACAAAATAAGCAGAAACTTTTCTAAGGTTTCCTTTTAATCAGGTATAACAAACATGGCACAAGTGCCACCTCCCTAGCACTAGCTGTGAAATCAAGATTGCAAAGGTTTATCTCTTGTGAGCCTTCTGTGCATGAAGCCCTTAAAGCAGTTCAAAAGATCCCCATGCATGAAGGGTCTGGGCAATCAAGGCACATCTGTGCATTGCACTAAGACCTGCACAAACCTCACTGGTACACAGACTCACCTCCCTTCCATAAGGAAATGCACTTCTACAGCATTTGCCAATTGTTGGGATGCCACAACTTAAAACCAAAGGACTGATACTCAGCTCTTGCTTGGCATTCTTGCCACTGGCATCACCTACTTTATGTTGCTCCTTTGTTTGAGCTGCCCAACTCCAAACCAAACCATGAGGAGAACCAAGGGCAAAGCAGATGGAACTGCCAAGTCCACACAATGCTGGCTCCCAGCTGAGGGGAATGAGCACAATTTTACAGTGTAGCTACAGAAAGCCATGATGGGAACCAGACTGCAGATTTAATGTCAAGCTGAACCACACGAAGAAAAGACACAGGAATTTTCTCTTGAATTACTTACTGGTGACCTGCAAAAAACCACAAACCACAGGAGCACAACTGTAGATCACATTTCTGCCTTATGTTCTGTTTCCTTCTGTTTCCAGAGCAAGAGGATGCTTTTCTCTACCCCCACCCTCTTAATTTTTACATTTATGTCAAGAATATTAAGTTTATCTTCCTTGTAGTTCCTGACATAATCTGCAAGATCAGAGTTGGTAGAAGACCTTACTCAGCTTCATTATTCAGTGAAAGACATGCTCAATCCTGAAAAAAAGGTTTTTTTTCCCTGAACTATCTCAAGGGAAAAAGATGAAAAGTTTCAAACAGTGATTAAACTCATTCTTTAAGTACTCTGGCTATAGTGTACTGTGTAGTTTCAATCCTCCCTGATCCTCCTTCTGAAAAAAGAGAGAATCCTGCAGCAAAAAGAAGGTAAAAGACTTGGTATTTAAAATTTAGGAGATAGCAAACTCAATTTCTGAAAGTTTCTCTCAATCTTCCCTGCCCCAAGCAACTTGCTGGTTTCAGATTTACAGTTTACAGATTTTTACCAAATCCAATCTGCTTCTAATGTAACTGAATTGAAAACAGTAACCAAATAAAACCCCCAACCTTTGCATCATGACAAAGTATTTAATAAACTAAAAATAGAGGTATTCCACAGGACAGCTGTTTTAAAAATCTCTGCAAACATTATTATAGCCAAGGAGAGGAGTGAAAGCTGCATATGGTATTTCATATAAAACATTAAACCTTCAACATTTCAAATGTAGGCCAAAAATAGATAGGTTTGAGAACAAAGAAAAGGAAGAGAAGAGAAGAGAAGAGAAGAGAAGAGAAGAGAAGAGAAGAGAAGAGAAGAGAAGAGAAGAGAAGAGAAGAGAAGAGAAGAGAAGAGAAGAGAAGAGAAGAGAAGAGAAGAGAAGAGAAGAGAAGAGAAGAGAAGAGAAGAGAAGAGAAGAGAAGAGAAGAGAAGAGAAGAGAAGAGAAGAGAAGAGAAGAGAAAAGTTAAAAGGGTCAACATTTTTTTTTTTAAAGAAAGGAGAAGATAAAAGATCAGCAGTTGCAACAACCTGGAATTTTCATCCATCTCATGACTGATTTAGAAATACAGGTTTCAGGATAACTTCATATTCCTTATCACTGATAGATCAAAAAATACAAATACTTCCTGCTGAAGATACAGAGGTCAGCTCATCTCTCAACACTAAGTACCATTTCCAAAACTGGTACAGACCTTTTCCTCCAAATAATAAATCAATGCATCACTAATAGTAAGGAAAATAACACAGATGTCACAACAGCACAGTGGCACTTCTCAGACCACCACATCCAAATACAAGCAGCCATCAAAGATACAAGCACAGTCCCACAAGACAGTAATAGATCCCTTGAAAAGAGACTTGCACTGGGGAAAAAAAAGGCTTTGCTGGAGAGTGTAGTATCTTCATTCTTTGCAGAAAACATTCTTGTTTTCTACTCCTGTCTACCTCAGAAAAAGTGATTTCCCAGTGATTTATTTTGCTGAAGAAATAAGGAACAAGTTCTGACAACGAGCCAGAAAAACAGACTGGGATCCTTCCCAAACTAGCAGGCTCAGTGTTCTAGTAAAAAAAGTCTTTCCTCCAACTGTCTTTGGTGTATGCCATCTCACTCAGACAGTTAACAAAAAGAGAGAGGTCAAGTTTAAAGAGGTTGACTAAATATTCCTTCCCTAGAGATCATTGTTTACTGTCCTCATTTTTCTGCCATGTGATCATCTCATTCAATTCTCTCACTGCCCAGTCTCTTCCCGAAAGCATTTGGCAGTTGTGACCTGAGGTTTGGATGGAAAAACACAGCAAACCTTTACACATCAAGGAGAAAAGAAATCACAAGCCTTGTGTTGTTTGGGAGACTTTTTGTTTTTGTTGGGTTTTTTTTAGTCTATACACAGGTCACCTTCAACCAAAAGCAATGCTTTAAATAGAGGAACCCAGATAACAACTTAGTGACCAGAGTCATAAAAGCAGACTAATGGTAATTAGCAGGGAGCAGCTCAAAGAGAAAGTGAGGAATACTCCATGGCATCAAAATGAGCAGGACAACCATGCAACACTTCATGCAGGTCACCAGTGAACATGGATGAGAACCAGGTAACACTTTGAGAACAGAGACCAGGGAGGGTAGTACGACTGTGGACACACCTCAGTTACACAGAGACTGCTTACCCTCAGTTTTACTGGTAGTACCATCTTTAGGCAAATTAAAGAAAAGTAAGGACAGGGTTAATAGGGAAAAATCAGTAACATCAATAGAAGTGGGCACTACATAATAGCTACATAAATATGAAAAAAAAATTAATATATTAAAATTAAAGAAATGAAAAAGTTGAACCAAGCAGCAAATCAAACCTTGATGTCTCAGAAGAGAACACTTGCAGGTTTTCCCTCCTGCAACAACCAACCTTTGCTCAACTCCATTTTTGTTGTTTGCCTCACCATTTCTCTCATGGGAATGTGCAGGTGATAAATGTCCCTACTAGCTAAAAAGGAAGCAGGATCCTTCAGGAGCAGCCATGCTTGCATCACTTAAGAGTGAATTTGATACTTTTCTCCTAGAGCCTGGTTAAAGACCAAGACTGATACTGGATTCAGTCTCTAAGCTTCAAGGACCAAATCAGCTTTAAGTAGGTATTTCCTCCCGCTTCATTCCTCCTCATGACATAAGACTGTTTGAAGCCAGTTTAGCCAATGAAGTCAGAGTGCAGCACAACTCAAATGTGGCTGCATCTGTAAGCCCACCATCATGTGATCAACTTCACATTCTGTAACTACACTCCCACTGCAATGTATCTGCATCTTGAACCAAGTATGAACAACTTAAATCAGTGTAAGAACTCAATTTCTGAACAGAATACAACCAACACATCCAAGTGAACATTTCAGATATGAAAGAAACCTGTCTGAAAAAGGAATCCATAAAAATCATCCCTGTATTATTCACCACTTACTTTTTAACAGGCTAAAGAGCAAATGCCCTACATCAAAAGAAGAAAGTCCTCAACCAACTCAGTGAAGACAATGTACAGAGTTTAAATCAAGAGCACAGAGTTTCTTCCCTGTAGGAAAGGTAAATCAGTGACAAGCCTGGGATTAGTGTGAAACCAGCAGAATGAGAAATGAGCTCAGATGATCAGCTCTGCTCACAACCAAGATGAAGCTCAGCAAATACTGTGTCAATCACTGCCTTGCATTTCCTCCTCCGTGACTCCTTCGATGGCAACTCCAGGAGAGAAAGATCCAAAGCAAAGCTTGCTTTAAGAAAGCCTGAGACACCTGAAGGCAATATACAGTGCTCTGAGGGAATAAAGTGACATGTGGCTATAATCCAAAGAGTCAGCATAAGGAACAGATACTTATATCCTGTCTGATGCTATGGAAGGCTGACCTCTTTCTCCTTTGTGAAACAGAAAGGGAGCAAACTCAAGTAAGATGTACTATTCTAAGCATAAAACAATTAATGGAAAACCAGTTTCAGGAAAGGAGGGAAGGAAAAGAAGGAAAAGAGATAGGGGAACATGTCGAAAGGAATTGAGTAGCATTGTCCTCAGCAACATCCCAGAACCATAACACGTTCTGCTTTTCCCCAGAAAGAAGAGAGACGCAGATTATTACACAATTCAAAACTGTTGCTTCAAGTCAGTTCTGTTGCATTTTTTTTTCCTTAATCCCAAAGGGCAAGAGATCACACACTGATCCTGGAGAGCTGGTAACTATCTCAGAGGTACGTTCTTTTAGCCAGAGTTTATAATTCCAATAAAACTGCGAGGCCCTCAGTGCTCCAGGGAGCCAGAGCTGCAGGAGGAGAACAGGCAGATTTACCTAGTGAGGCGTATGAGCCTGGGGGCAAGGCTGCAGCAGAACTGAAGGGGGCGGGTGCTCCAGACGTCACTTTGGACTTGGCACTAGCTGCTGCATTCACATCCACGTCACTGCGGGACCGCTGCAGAGATCCTGGTGTTGACACAGATTTTGTACTTACTGTAGATGCTGCAGATGGGAGTGGGAGATCCAGAATAAAGAAGATTAATTTTTTTGAGCTGTGTGCTTCAAAGAGCCTGACAAGCAGTTTAAAGTACTATTTTTAACAATCCCTGCTGGCACTGAAATACTTCAACTAAGAATGCTTTATCAGGGCATTGTGGGCTTCCCCACACTGCCTGCAAAGATATTTCATCAATGCTGCCCTGCTGCTACCTCTAAGAACTTTATCAAGTTCTAAAAGCCTAAATTATAAGATCAAAAAGGCTCTCAGGCCAGTTAAAAGAAATTTCTAGCAGAATCTAGATGGGAAAGTTCAACCACAGTACCCATCACTGGCTTGTGAGAGTTGCTGGCCAAAACAGACCTGCAGGTCCTTCAGTCCAGGTTCTATTAACTTCCTTCCCAACACCTCATCTTCTCATGAGGATCGTTGTTCCCATCACTTGTTGATGCTCACCCTCTTAAGCATGAAGCTTGACTACTCAGCTGCAAGCAAACATGCATTTGTGTGCACAGTCAAGTAGGTTACACAACAACATCTCCTTGAATCAAAGGTCTCAGTAGGGTGTAGTTACAGACAAACCAGCCAGAACCCAACCTTGGCCAGGTGTAAAAGACAGCTGATCTTTTACCAACAAAGTTTTGTCTATTATATTCTATATTAAAATGTGTTATTTAGATCATTGTATGCATTTACTTAGGACAGAAAAGCTGTACCTAAATATTCCATCTGACAAGAAGAACAGATTAGCAATGAGATGGAATTTAACACTGTAGGACTTGTGTGCAGACACCTCCAGTAAGTGCTGAAACCAGAGAATAAATAATAAACATTGCAAAACTGAAGGCATTATTAGACCATGTAGCTGCATGTCTTAGCATCAGCAGCAGTTTATTCAAGCTATTACAAAGCTAAACATACCTTGACTACAATTTTCAAGGCTTTTTAGGCTTCCCTTCAAGTGTAAGAAATTATTGACCTACAAATTTATTTTAAAAATATTATTTTATCAGTAGCTGATATCAGCACAGATTATGATGTAAAATCCAAAAGTAATTAAAATTTCTACTACCTGAGCTGCCATTTTAGGGAGCAGTAAACAGTGATCAAAGTTGGTTTTTGCATATCACAATGTCACACTTCCTCAGCAACACCCAAGCACATTTTTCAGCTCCTGCTCTCACCTCTTGATGTTGTACTTCCAGTAGGACTTCTTTTGGCAGACAGTGGACGGCTGGAAGTTAACACAAACACTTATTAAAACAAAACTTATACTTCAGTCATGAAGAGCAGTACAATTCTGTTCCCTCAGCACACAATTAAGTTAATAAGAAATTATTTATATGCAGGAATAAATTACCAAAGCTTATTGGTTAAGAATAAATACAGAACTACCATTAAATTATTTTAAAAGCATTAAGAAATAAATTACTACTCACATTATTTGTGCAAAATCAGATTTTTAAGAACACTTTTTGTAGATTAAAAAAGTTACATCAGTAAGTTATGGATATTGTTCATATAGGTCTTACACTTAAATCACAGACATTTGGAGCCTAAGTTGACTGTGCATCAGAGATATATACACATATACTCAACAAGGCATGAATATACACATATATTCAACATAAGACTTACAGATTGACTCTGCACTTACAACTCAAGTTTAGTTTAGTCATGGTTTTTTTCTTTTGTCTAGAAAGAGACACACTCACACCTCTAGGATTAATGCCAAAGGCAGAACTTCAATCTAAGCACTGTTTTAAGCACCTGAAAGGAATAATTAACAATGTCTGCTGAGCAGAATTAGCTTCCTAGAAAATTATTTATGGAGCCAAGATAATGATTATAGTTTGAAGCCAGTACAGGGGTTTGTTGTTCATACAGTCTTAGGTAAAAATAAATAAATAAACTATTTTATTTACTCTATTTTGGAGTAACCAAGTACAGAGTCCAAATAACGACCAGATGAGACAAAGCAATGTGATGGCTCCTTCAATTCAGTGGAGCTGTCTGTCAGCAAGTGTTTAACTGGAGAGCAGTGACACACAAAGCCTTACTTGAGACTCTCCTGGGAGCTGGAGGAGGAGCGATCCGACTGTGGCAAGGACACGATGCTGTCAGAGTTCTTCAAATGTGACTGCAGGGCCTTCTGATAGGAAGACTCCAAGGTGTGGTACAAATGCTCTGCCTCTCGGCTGAAGTGACTGTGGAAACCCCAGTAGCACCTGGAAATGGCACACAGCACTGTGAACACACCCTTGCCATGTTCTAGCAGACTGTGGCACAAAGGCACAGCCAGAGCCCTTCTCACTATTCCCATCAGTGGGCTCTGTAGTCCACTGCCTTGACACATTTAAAACAAACAGCTTTTTCAACCATTGTATTGCTCCAAACAGCTGCACAAAATGCAAAACAAATGAAAGAACAATTTGGTGTATTTGTTGTAAAACAGGAGTAGTCAACAAAGCTGCATTAGAGAAGAAACCCCCATCCCTCCAGCTGCCTACTGTACATGGGACACTAGTTTGGGACCAGAGTGACACTAGTTTGGGACTGGGTGTGCAGCAGCTACTTCAAAAACATGCCAAAGGCAGAACACACATAAATGGGCCTGATTCAGAAAAGCACCAGCTGCTGTTTTCTTCCTTAAGTTTAACCAACAGCTCTCCAGGAATGCTGCAGAGACAAGTCTCTGTACCAAGCTGAGGCTGCTGCCTGTCTTTTTGGAAAAAAGAAAATCGAGAAAAGAAAAGAGGTGCTCACATGGACTTCAAATCAGGGTCATGATGAAAATAAAAGCATTTTAAGAGGGAAGAATTTCTCTATGGTCCAAACCTCCTGGCTGATGGCTGAACACCATTCACTCTTGGAGCACAAAGGAGATGAAGACTCTCAGTACTTTTCAGTGGGCAACTAATGGGCAGTTTAAGAGTCAGATCATAAGTTCAAATGAATCAAGATTTGTTTGTATGTGACAGCCAGTCCTCAGAGAAGCCACATGCATTCTCACATCACAAGAAAAAAACAAATTTCTGTCTCTCAATCAGCCACACTGCTATTTAATAAACATGGGAAGAGAGAATTAAGCATGCTCTCTGAAGTCCCATGCCATTCTCCTCACTGTCTATTCAGCTTAACTAGTCACCTGCTGTGAAGTCTCAGTGACTACTGTAATTTTCAGTGATGGACATGCTGCTTTTCAAAAGGATTTAAGCAGTCCTACTGTGAAACACCACTGCTTAAAACACAGCATTTAGATTAATAAAATTTATTGTTCATTGTTTTCATGTTTTACACCATCCTCTTTCAGCAGAAAATGTTCCTGTAGTGTTCTGTTCAGAAAAGCATCATCCTGGTGCACCAGTATACTACCATAAGCACGATCATATTAATGTAAATGCCTAAGATCCTCAAAAGAATAAAATTAATTGCAAGTATTAAAATTGCAATAATATTTTTTCAATTACATATATGTGTCTATCACTGGATCGCAGGAAGAGAAGATCAGCACCTCCCCCTCTGTTTCCCCTCCTCAGGGAATTGTACAGAATGGTCACCCCTCAGCCTCTCTTTTTTCCACCAATTAGGAAGTCAGGAGAATGTATCTCAAGTATCTTGTCTGGATTTTTGTCTCACCCATGCAATACCTGACTCATAAAAAAGGGGCAAAGAAGGGGAGGAAGAGGAGACACCAACAACATCTTCCACTTACTTTCTTGCCTCTATCCTGGCTTCAGAGTCTGCATCATGAATTCCCTTCTTTATTGTTTCAGCTAACACTGATATGTGTCTGAAATAAGAAAGAAAATATTATCCAGCAGTTCATAAAGATGTGCCACACTTATAAACAAATTTGATTTTGCCTTGGTTTCTGAGAACAAAAAGTTCACCAGATCCTTTCAATTCCATCAAGGATCTTTTGTGACCTTTATTTATTTATTTATTCTTACAAGACAGTTTTATTTCATCCACACTGCTGTCTAGGAAACAGCAAGCAGCATTCTTTATAGACCTTTACTTAGCTATCCAAACTGCCTGGATTCAAGAGCAGCCTCCTAAATTCTAAACAGTCCTGTGCAGTCTAGGGCTAAGGAAACTGTGTCCCAGTCTCTCCTTGCACAATTACTTCAACTGGTCACTAGTCTGAAGTAATGTAAAAGTCTCAGAAGCTCCTGATAACACATGCAGCAGATTCCACCTCATCATCTCACTTCAGGGTGCAAAAGGAAAAAAAAAATTGTTACACAAAAGTTACTGACTTCAGGGATTTGCTCAGCCAGCTTTTCCAAGGCTGGCATAGGAGACATACTCACCAAAATCTGACAGAACTACAGAACAAATGGTGTATGTGCATACATGCTTCCTTTGGGTGCTAAAAACATCTCTACTACAGCTACATAATATAACCTTCTGTACTAAATTATCCTTTCTCCAGAATGATGCAGAAAATTATCATCTTCTCCCCAGATAAGTAGGAGAGAACTAATGCACTTGTATTCAGAACTCACCTTTCTAAGGAGTGTGTTTGCCACTCCTGCAACAGCAAGTCTAAAAATTCAAAGCAGCGCCTAAGAGGAGAGAGAAGAAATGCTGAGTTTAAGTTAATTGGGGCACACTGACTTTGCCATACCTGACTCTGAACAACAGCCATCTTTGCTTAGGAACCTTTTTGGAACATCACAATTCAGTGCTGACCCCAATAAAAATATCAACAGCTCTTAAAAAAAACCATTAATAAACAGTGTGAAGTACTAATTGGAGGCAGCTTGCTACAGAGAATCCTGAAGAGAGGGATTGCCATAAAACAATCCTGGAACCTTCCTTTCTCATTAAAAGGATACAGGCCCAGAAGATTGACACTGATTCTCTGTTAGTCCAATCTTCACACACAAACCTCACAATTAGCCTCAAGTGAGGACAGACCTTTCCAACTTTAATTTCCCTTCCTCACTTTAAGAATCTTAAGGCACAAGTGTTTTGAAATGTGTTCAAGGTTTGCCACCAAATACATCAACCACAAAGTCCTTCCTTTTGTCTAACTTGAAGAGAACCAGTTAATGTATTTGGAGGAGGCAAGAGTCTCTCAGTGAGGTAGTGGACTGAAGCATTCAAATTTTAAGTGCAGACAGGACCATTATTCCCTTCCAGATGATACTTCCATGTAAAACTGATTTACTGGCTCAAAGAAAACAAGTCACTGTAACCCCCAGTAGTGGGGAATAGGAAGATGTCTGTAAAAACGCCAAAATAATATGTTGTTATAACAACATGTAAGCACAACAAAGTTTAAAACCCATTTCTGCTTGTGGAAAAATGCCTTTTCCTCTCTGCAGTGATACAGTTAATACAGGGTAGATGACTTTGAATTTGAACTCAAATCACAGAGACGAATTAGATTATAATAAGTACATGTGTTTTCAACCTTTTTCACAAATAACAACAAATACATTTTCAGAAAGCACCTATTTACTAGTAAAAACCAGTAAATGCAAAATAAATTCTCACCTTCTAACTGCAACAGACTTGGAGGTACAATTACTGGTTATGATGGGTATTAACCGAGGGATGTGCGTGTGCTGGAAGAAAACAAACAAGAACAGGAAGAGATCTTTACACAACAATTCCACAAAATGAAAGACCATCTCCTTCAGCCACCTGAGCTCACTGTTCAGATCCTTACTGTTACTCAATTCCTAAAAACAGAACCACTATATAAAGGAAAACTACCAGATATGGACAAATATTAATATTTAAAATATTTTACAGTTTATCAGCTAAAACATCTTTAAGAGATTCCTGATTTTATTCTGTAATGACACTCTAGTGAGTCAAGGAGCTGAAGTCCCTGCGGGAGGATCTAAACTGCAAGTGGGGACAACTTGAGAGACATCAGGCTACCTACAGCTTAGCCAATGAATCACTAGGCAGAAGTCACCACTGTGACCTAATAGTTTTGAGAAATATGGACAGTCTGTGAGGTATTTTAGAGCATAATTAAGAGGATGAGTCTGTGCTGTAAGGTTGGTCTAAAACCCTTTCAAAGAAAAATGTTTGCTCAGCTCTTGGAGGGATGGAAATATCTTGCCTGCAAAAAAGAAACATTTTCCCTACTATTTTGGCAGAGCTTAACAAGCATCATCTGCATGAGGCTGCACGGCATCTGAGACAGCCAAGCCCAACACTATCAGAAAAGTAGATTAGGCACTTAATCTTATTTTCATTGCAGCAGTGTTCATATTTCATCAGAAACACTGCAGTGTTCAGAAATTATAATGCTATTCCCTTTTGGCATATACTTACTCGAATGATTAACCTAACTGCTACAACACCAGAAGTGGCCATGACTTTGGCACTATTTGGAATTAAATTAAAAATTGTTGGCATGATGGCTTCTGCCCCATGGTCAAACTTGTTTCCCAGAACTGATGACAAATGTCTGAAAAACAGAATGAAATCATGCTGGTAAGTGAGCTGAAGATAAAGCAAGTCAGGCTTGTACAGAACATCTGACATAAGCACATCTGACATCTCAATCTTTGCAACTGTCACCTCCTCTCCAACTCCAAAGGACAGATAACACCATGTTTCAAAATACAGTTCCTTTCCTTTCATTTCAAACTTGTCCTATATTCCTGAGAAACAGTAAGGTCAGCATAAAATAAAGTAACTAGCACAGCTAAAAATTTATTATCAAACAAATGGGATCAAGGTGATAGAATATATTCTTGCTAGTTTCTATTACAACTTCTCTGAAGCTCTCTATTTTGACATATATGTATATATTTAAACAAAAACATGTCAGAAACACTGCAGCACACTTTTTCTTGAAGTATTTCACAAAGGACAGACCACCAGAAACAAAAAATAGCTCAAGCCAAACGAGAACAAAACAAACATTTCCAGATTTATTGTTCAGTGCTTCCCTACTTGTGCATGAAGGCATGGCTTGCTCATTCACTCTGTGCACCCACATCAGCACTGTGGGAACATGGCTTGGCAGAATTACAATTAGTGGCCTACATGACAGGATTTGAAACAGATGCAGAAAAATCATGTTCTACCTTTATAGCACTAGCTGCCTCCTAATTGTGTTTTAACCTGCCTGCTCCTTTTCTTCTACTTCACATTTCAAACACACATAGAAAACAAACTTACCCCAACGTGATACAAGCCTCTCTTACAACTTGAGACCGCAGGTCTTTAGCAGATAATTTAAATGCTCCATCCAAAAGTCTTAAGTGCTGGAAGAAGTTATCATATTCTGCAGCTCCAGCCAAAAGTAAGGAGCGGATCTTTTTCAACTGTTAGGAGTATAAAAGAAATCAGTGACTGTTAATGAGCAGCAAATATAAGCACAGTTATGTTCAGGACCAATACCTGGCTCCGGGTTTTTTGTGCAATTATTCATCATCATGCCTTGAGGAAGTTGATTCTTGATGTCCAAGTAATTTTCTTATTTCCTATTTTATATTCAACCCATGGTTAGTTAACATACTAAGTACCATCACCACAGCTAACTTATAGAAGTACAGAAGAGCTGCATGTAGCTACCCAAATTGTATAGTTAACCACCCAAACAATATTGTTTAAACCAAAAGGTATCTTAAACATTCCCCTTTGTTCCCCTATTTAGAGCAGCTTCTAATGTTTCGGTAATCTCACAGCTGACTCTTGTGTTAAAATGATATCTAGACTTGAAGGGCATGGCTCACACTCAGGTCTGGGTAATACTGGTTTATATCCAGAATGTGTCCATTGACTTCATTAAAACAGTTATCTGACTCTAGCAGAAGTGGAACCCTGACCCCATCAAAAAGGGAAATTTCTTATTAATATTACAGGGACCACCATCTCACCCTAGAGACAATCCTCTGACACCTTCACAGACCCTCCCATGCACCAAAGCATCTGCACACAGCCTCGAGTTAGTTAGTCCCTGTTACTCAGTACAGAAATAAAATTAAACAGAAGTAAGCTGAACCAGCCCAGTCTGCCACTCATCTGTAATATGGGATTTGACAAAATGACAAAGCTGCTACAGCAGCGATGCAACCCCACTGTGTGGACAAGACCATACATCCATTTGAATCATGAAAAAACACAGCTCACCTCAGTAAATAATACTCCATCTTGACAAGCATATAACACCCTATTTTCCACTTCCACACTTCCCATAGTCATATTTATTTATTCAAAACTTAAGTGTGTAATTTCTTGCTGAATTATTTTAAACATCCCTATTGCAGAAGCATAAATAAGTCCTCAGTAAGCAAAGTAATTTTCTGTCTTATCAGGTGAGTTTTAAGATATTCTGAACAAAGTCATTTTGATTTTAGCACCTGCTAGCAAATTTCTAGCTTTGCACCTGGATTTGCTGCACAACTTTCAGTTCAACCTGATGCTGTCTCAACAGACTCTTATATATCAAACTGCAATTTCCCTCACAAATGTGGCTGAAATTCAGTTTCACAAGGAAACACATTTCCCTCAAGTTTGGGGGAACATAACAGGTGCTCACTACTAAAACTACACTCCAGTCTTAGAACCTGAGGTTCTCCCAGTACCCTCAGTGGGATTAGGCTTAGTATAGAAAAAACCTGTATTAATAGAGATTCTATCTGAATTCATGACTTACCGCAGAAACTCTCTGTTCCCAGTCATGTTTATCATCTGAGAGAATCTCTCTGATCTTGTTTATGGATTCCTCAAGATCCCGGCTGGAATAGATCTACAAATTGAAGTATAGAGTAGCATTGTAAAGAAGGATTTACTCCAGAAAATTACATTACTTCCTAACTACATTCTTATGGCCTTTGCTCCTCAATGTTTAAACATCATGTGCTAGCCTTGGACACAACTGGCCCCATGTAACACAGAGAATTTATACCAACTGCCTGCAACCAAAAATTTAAAAATCTATCACAAGATGATCAAAGGATCATATTTCATTATTTTACTATAGTTTCACAATTTTAAGCAGAATTCCTGCAGCTACTAGTAGCTGTATTAGTCAAACATGAGTGGAGATATGTGCTGTTCACCAAATGTAATGCTCCAGTGAAGAAGAGGGATGATGCATCTCAGCTGTCCAGCTAAATCAGCAAACATGAATGGTCCAGTTGTCACACTCACAACAGCAGTGATCCCTGAGACACAAGTCACCTTTACTACTTCCAGTTCCCAGAGGGTGTCACATGAACTACTGGCACATCTCACCATTTAAAATTTGCCCCCCCCCCATCCCCTTCAACTTCTAACCTTCTTCCCCTTAAAGATTTGCCAGTATCACAAAGAAGCACAACTTGCCAGTGATTAGCACTAGATCCTATATCCACCTTCTGCTTTTTAGTACAGCATGATTTAACAGCTAACACTACTCACCTGAACAGTTGGGACATCTTCAAATGCCTTAATGAAGTCTTCTTCATCCACAGCACCTGCTCCCTCTTTGGCTGCTGACACACAAATGAAAAAGCCTTTTCAATTTTGTTATCAGCAAGAGAATCAATTAAGAAACCACCAGCTATCAAGGCACTTAATCAGGAGAAAGTTCACTACCCATGCCTGGGAGTGCTGCAGATATAATGAAAGCAGAGGCAGGGAAATTCAATGCCAGGCACTGGAGAGACATTCATGGCATGCTTAACTCATAGGCACAGAGGGCACATTAGGGAAGTCATTACAGTAGTCACTCAACAGTTAGGGGACACAGCCTGAAAGATGAAAGGGAATACTTACTTTAATTATATGGGAGACTTTATTTTAAAGGATTTAATCCCATCTATAATAGATGAAGGTGGAGATCTGACAGGTGCACAAACAGACGAACGATAAGGAAGATAAATAGTCTCTGGAATACTAATCAGATTAGAGACTGCCTGATATAGGGAACTTTCTCCCTTTCCTTAGGACACATATGGAATTAGAGCTGTATGTAGAATTATTGCTGACATTCAGAATGACTGCTCAGTTTTCTTTCTGCACCTCCATTACCAGCAATGCCCAAAGGTCTTAGAAGAAAGCTGAGGTTTAGATTGCAATGGCTGAAGTTTGGCATGCAACTATAAGCAGCCTCAATTCAGACAGAGCTGGAACTACAAAAGCAAAAATCTACACACTGGAGCACCCACATGATTTACTCCTAGCCCTCAGTGCACAACCACACAGGTGCAACCTCTCACAAAATGCAAAACAAATTACGGGGATGTGGGGATTGCCTGGAGACTCATCCTACCAGACTTTGTTTGTGGCATGCAGGGAACACAGACATCATGACTGCACAGGGAAAAATTTGTTACTGGATTCTGGGAGCCGGTCTGGAAGTGTGTGCACGAAGCTCAGTATGAACACTGTAAATACTTCACAGACACATCAATTCACACAGGCTACTGGCTTACTTGAAGACTTGGAGCCCAGGGCTGCAGAGCCAAGTCTGCGGGTGGTGCCCATCCCGACTCTGCGGGAGTTGGCAGGCGCCTTTGAAGATGTAGAGGAGCTGGCTGAGGAAGGTCTGTTCCCATCCACGGAGTCTTCATCATCAAAAATTTTATCTGCCAAAAAACCACACTCAGCTGTAAGTCCAATGAAGCAAAGGGATGTCCCAAGGAACACAAATGGCAAACATGCTACATTTTCCAGCCTGCTCTGTCAGCCTTCATCTCAGCAGTGTCCTCATGCTAGAAATCCAGTTAGTCATAGATTACCACCAGCTCACTGAAGCCAATCCTTTGCTACTGCACCCACTATATTATATAAACCCTTTCAATGAATGAACTTCAAATCTACAGCAGAAAGATGCAAGCCCCATCTTGGGGGGTTGACAGTCTGCATCTCTCACATTTATGGCTCCAAGAGCTCTATTGACACAGACTGCAGTGAAATTAAAACCACAAGCAAATCCAAGATCCAAGTGTGGAGGGAC
This sequence comes from Erithacus rubecula, assembly GCF_903797595.1. Taxonomy (NCBI): domain Eukaryota; kingdom Metazoa; phylum Chordata; class Aves; order Passeriformes; family Muscicapidae; genus Erithacus; species Erithacus rubecula. Next base: position 26,150,480 of record NC_136659.1, read on the forward strand.
CAGCAGCAGAGGCTGCTCTGTCTCACTGCCACCTGCCTGCACCAGAACAAGGATAAACAGCATTACCAGGAAGGTTCACATGGCAACACCCATGTTGTTGATGAACCACAGACCATTACTCACAGACCCATCTGGAGCCACAAATCCCCTTCAACTCTTTAAATTAACACCAGAGATTCCTTACAAAGAAATACAAACAGTTTCCTCATATTCATAAAAATATAAATATAAGGGGCACTAAACCTTATAGAACCTTTTGTGTACATCCAACTTTAGCCTCTACCACCAAATGTGAACACAAATTAACTAAAAATGAATTACAGCTGCTTTGATTCTCAGTCAAGGTTACTTCAATTCCAAAGGACTGCTTATATTGCAGTTTTACACAGATTAGCCAATTCACTTGAAAAAACAGCCTTAGGTTTAAAGGTGACAAAGCAGTTGGGCAGCTGATATAGATGGAACACATAATTATTGAGGTCAGAAAGCCAGCTCAGCCCCCACCACTCAGCTTCTCCACATGAACACTTCATTCAAGATCTGAGACCTGCTTCGTGTCTGTCCCTCTCCAACAGCCCAAGGCACACACCCACTCTCCACCAGATTAGGGACATTTCCTACACAATTTTCCCTTGGCAAAAAGTCAGGCAGGTGCTTTAATCCATCCCTGCTCAGGAGAGCATGTGGGGACATCTAGTAACAAATACAGGCTCCTAGCTAGACACTAATGAGTGAAATTCAATACAGGCTGAGCTTTCTGAAAGCAAAAACATTACTTGATAACACCACAGGCATATTCTAGGGGAAGCAAAAGAACAGGATGAAAAGCCTGGTTTTTTCTCAGCTCAACCACCTTCAGTTTTCTCTGCCCTAAGTGGCACTGGCTTATCAGTAGCTGGACACAGGAGAACTATCACAGATCATCTACAAACCTACACACCCCATTTTTCATACACAGCAGTGCACGTGATGCCATAGTCCAATCACAACTCAACACTGCAGGTACACAAAGCATCCAGAAAGTTAAAAAAGGTGGACAAGGACATCTCTCCTCTTAATTTTGATGTTCAAGATGTCTTGGAATATGGGAAAGAGCCAGGGGAAAAAACAACTCTGAAGGGAAGGGGTAAAATAATAAAAGCGATGATAAGGAAAGGGGTAACAAGTACAAGGCTTGAAAAGTGAACAAGGTGAAAATGAACACAAGAACTTGGATAAATTTCAGGTCACACAGCTAAAGAGAATACAAGCCACAATTAGGATGTGGGCTGTCTCTTTAACACAGTGCCTGAGGGCAGCCATGGAGACCATGCTCTCTCCCTATTGACACGAGTCTTGCTCTGACACATGTAATTCAAAAATAATTTGAACAGAGCTCAGGGAACAATCATGAGAATGATTAAAGGATTAGAAAATATGTTTTTAATTCAATTAAATGAAAATTTTCTGCAAGAGATTGTTTAGTCTAGCCAGATTCCTAATAAGTTGCTTGATTATATTCTGTGTTAACACAGCTACTGAAGATTAATTAACACAGTTTTCCAACGTGATTTATTGATATTGTTTCTCACCTAACAGAAAAATATACAAAAAAGCAACTGGCTAGAGGTTAAAAACAAATTAAATTCTGGTTTGCCCTTTTTTCCCCTCTCTTCCCCCTTCTCATTTTGCAATAATCACAGGGCTGACCCTCTGTGAGGTTAGGAGGTGCATCACCCAGCAAATTCTACCACCAGTAGTTCTTAAAAAAGCAACTTTTTTTTCCCCAAAAGACACAGTCTAGTTCAAACAGGAATTATTTCAAAAGCACTATTTGGTGTGAGTTGTAGCAAGGTCACAGCAGAACAAAATAGGCTTTAAAATGTGTAATCTCTGAAGCCTCTAGGACAAGGTTTAAGTGATTCAAAAAGAATAGCATAGCCGTTCAATCCAAAAACTTCTAAGTAAAACTTGTCCAGTTGCACTTATTTCAAAAGCTCCTATATAAATATCTAGCAAACTATTAATTGACATATGTGTAATAACAGCCAGGAGACAGTCATACTCAAAACAAAAGATTATTTTACTAGTTCATAACCTCTTTCATCAGGTAATATAAATTCTCCATCAGCTGCATCTCAGGCTATCTAGATGCAGCCTTAGTTAACTCACTTCCTCTTCTACATGCATTTTTAAAGCCTCAGCCCTCTGAAAGGAGAAGAGGGTGTGGTTTGCTATTTCATAAATAAATCAAAACTTTAAAAAAATCCAGATATTAAAAGCACTGTACTCCTGTAATCTGTTTAGTTGCTAAAATGCTATCATTGCTTTCTAAAACAGGCTTTTCTGAGCATTAGCAAAAATACAACACTCCAAAAATCAAACCAGCCCACCCACAGCTCTAGGGATGACTGGGTTACAATTGCATCTTCCTGTTCATTAAGTCAGCAAATTAAGCACTACGTATTTATTGAATCAGAATATCCCTTCAATAACTCAACAGCAGTTTCTCATCTGAGCAGTGCAGAATGACAGCACCACATCCAGAACTGCACATCCAGTCTACCAGCAGCACGTGTGCTGAACAGAAAGAGAAACAAAGAACAGAAAGGAACCTGCACACAGGAGTACAGAAAAGAACAGAAAACCAAGGTACTACACATTATTGTTAAAAAACCCTTTTTTTCTTGCCACCCATTGATTCCTGCTCATAACAATCATTTGAACTGGGATCATATTTTTCAGCGTATCTGCAAATGGCAAATTCAGCATGGGTGTAACTCTCAGGACACCAGCTGAGGTGCACTGAAACAAAATCAGTGCCCCATTCTAACACTAAATAACCACTGACATTCTCCCATCACAGGACACCCCCAGAGCTTGTTTATAAGGACCTTACAGTACTCTCTATCAAAGACATGCCCTTATAAAAGAGGCCTTTGTCTTCTCTCCACTCTGCTGTCTCAGAGAGAAGACAATCTGCTTTACATTTTCCAATTCCTTTACATTATTTAAGAAGAAGAGAAAATTGCTTACAAGTACATATCCTTCTGCAAATAAGCTTCCTCAACATTCCTTCATATTTTCCATAGCGTGCCCAGATGTAAGAGTGCTTCACGGAGCGCCGCTGCTTTCAGTCAGAACATCATCAATCACTGCCCCTCCGATTCATTAGGCATGCTGTCTTCACACGTGGAATTAAACAGCCACAGCCTCTGGCCTCTCTCTACAGCTGCAGATCCCACGGTTCTTATCACCCATTCCAGCCCAGGAAACTTTGGCCATTCCAGGGAGGGAATTCCCAGTGAGCGAGGGGAAGGCAGGACGAATGATCGGGACGCGATGAGCTGAGTCTGCCCGGCTCGGCTGCCTTGCACCAGGAACCAGCCTGGCTTTATCCCCCGGGAAGCGCTAACAGGAGCATCTCAACAGCTGTCAGCAGTTGTCCATGACGAATAAATTTAGTCATTATTCATTTTAAAACGTAACCCCTTCAGGTCTGGGCAAGGTGAAAAGTGGTGAAAAGAGGCTGCACTACTATTCAGGAACCATGGTAAACAAGGGCCAGCGCTTCCCTTGCCTGCACCACCAGCCTGGGACCTCTTAAAGCAGAGTCTCAAATGTCAAATGTTCTTTTCAATGAAAAAATATGCTTTCTGGCTTTTAAAAACTTTAGGATGTCAGATACAAATCTTTTAGTTATTTATTTGTAAGCTACTCTCTAGTGATGACAGACTGGGAAGAGAGCTTTCCATCATATGTGCTCCTAACAAAGACGCCCCACTATGGTCTTCAGATTTGACTCTGCAAAGGACTAAACCTGTCCTGGGCCCACTGTGCCCCCTTACCATCTGTCCCATTTCCAAGCATCAGGGCAGCTGAAAGTGGCAAGATGGGTACCTCTTGCATGAATCACCTGCATCACTCTCAGAAGAATCCCCCTTTTGGATGCAGATAAAAGTGGATGACACCAGAGGAACCTGCCTCCACACCATTCCTATGGCATGCTCCACCAGGAAGAGACAGGTAGCTGCTAAAGCTGACATTGCAGCATTTCCAAATTCCATGCTCAACCCCTACTAGGCGGGCAAATCCCAGCTCCCTGGAGATCTGAGAACCCTTTACCAGCCAAGGACACAAACCAGAAATACTACTGATGCCAAAGGAAACAGAGTATATTCCTCTCTACTCCTTTCTGCCAGGCACAAGTCCATGAGCACTGGACCATATTTTTGAGACAGAGACCCCTTTGACATCTCAGCTCATGCCTCCCCCCAGGGCAGCATCTGGCAGCCCCATCTCCAGCTGTGACCTCTGTTGTCACCCTCTGTTGGGTGTCCAAGGGAGACAGCTTCAGCTGAGGTTAGATGCCTCTTCCCATCAGCACACACAAAACCCATGCAGGGCTTGGCTGCAAGCCTGTTCAACTCCAACACAGGTATTGTAGAGTTTCTCCAGGAAAATGAGGCTATAAACCCATCAAAGATAAAGAAGCATGTATGTGCTCCTCAGCAGGATTAAGTGTTTAAAAACAAAGGAGTCACAGCTACAAGCAGAAGTACATGAGCACAGCACACCATTAAGGTTTCCTGCTTGGCCCAGTGTCCCAGCTGCTCTCCCTGACCCCAGACACAGCTCCTCTTTCCCACCCTCCACACCAGGCAGTGTTTTGAGCCTTTAAATGCCACTGGGCTCAGTGATCCTGGTCAGCACCCCCAACACCACCTGCCCCTCTCTCTCCCATCATATCCAGTTATCCCAGTCAGCCCAGCTCCAGTCCCAGCCCAGCCCTGCTGCTGCAGTCTGGCACTATGAGCTGAACCACCTCATCATCCTTCACAACTGGCTTTGAAGTAGAACCCAAAAACCTGACCTCAGCATGAACTGCTCCAAGGGCTGAACAATGACAGGGACATACCTATCCTCCAGCACCCTAGCTTTTTTTTTTTTTTTTTTTTTCCTCTTATCTCAAATATATGACCCTGTTTAAACTAGAATCTGCATCATTCTGGTTGGCTGTATTTCTGCATAAGGCATCAACAATGCAAATCTAGTCAATGTATTTGTGGCCATAATAAACACAATAAATAACATGATTGCCATCAGTCACAGGTAAGGTGATGCTTAGAGACCCAGGCCAAGAATGTCAGCCCAGGTAGATGCAAAATGCTTTTTGCTTTAATAATTCTTATAACACCACATGCTTTTCTTTAATCTCAAATGCTTCAGTTTTCCCTCTTTAGCAAGGAAAGGAGGCACTCATCATCTTGGCTGCCCTCTCCTTCTGTCTAATCACAAGCTAATGAACCTAACAAGTCTTCAACTTTCCCATTCCAAAGGAAAAGAAGAATCCTCAAAGAAGCACTTGGAATTGTCTTCTGCTCCAAGTACATTGTATTTACAAAGGCTGTTGTTCTAATGCACATACTGCTTACAGCCAAGAACCTAACTACAGCAATTTCAGAGTATTCATGCCTGCCATCCCCCTGTGAGCAGAAGAACATTTAGGTAGCAGAAATCATTAAAAAGCACATTTCTGCTAGTGAAGAAACCTATATTTATTAAACCCATACCAATACAATAAAATTAACTTTACCAAAGTGGTGTGAGGAAATGGTTGTACACTTTGACCTGACCACATCCAACACCAGACTAGGCATATACAATAAGCACATGGAAAGTAAAATTCAACTTCAATCTGCAAATAGCCCAGGCAACATTCAAATTCAACTTCAATCTGCAAATAGCCCAGGCAACTTACCAGGACTGGCCTGGTAAGCCAAACAAAATCATCCTGCAGAAGATTGATCTGAAATCACATTACTCATGATGATTTGAGTTACTTTTCTGAGGGACATTAAAATTTTCAGTCCTGAAATTAAATTACTGCAATTTAAGATGTGACCATGACGGATGGCTGTGGGGATGACTGAGAACAGAAGCTTTAAAGGCTTGAAAACAACAGAGAGATAAAAAGGATTTAATGAGCCTGTTTACTTCAAAACAACTTTTTAAACCATAATGTTGATAGTATTAATGTCATCAAGTCAACAAGTCACAGCATGCCCCCTCTAATAGCATCTATGAGCATTAGCACAACTAAACACAGAAAAAAAAAATTTTAGAAACTTCTGTTTATGAAACCAACACACCTGAAAATGGGAGTTTTTAGGAGTTAGTGAAACTGTCACTTAGACAATTTTCAGCCATATTAAAGTTTCCATTAGCTTTAAGTAGATTTAGAAAAGAGGTGGTACAAATCTTACATTCCTACAAGCTTTATTGAATTAAGTATCAATAGGGGACAACATAATAACTATGATACTGAGTGAAAGAGCACTGGCTCTAACAGCCAGAATAATACACAAAACCATTGAAAACTGAAATAAAATCATTAAGAGCTAGGATTTATTTATAAGTTTCACCAATTACTTTACAATGGTTCATAGAGACACCTAAACAAGAATCAAACACCCGTGTGCAAGGAAGCTGCACAGACCCAGCCTTTACCCCTGATTTTTAAAAAATTAAATAATTGAGAGACAGACACAGACATGTACAGAAGGCAAAATCAAAGTGGAGAAGAGACAGAGATAAGGATTTACTTTCCTGAAAGCAATCCTTGGAAATACAATATTCCCACAGTGCTTTTTCCAGCCAGCTACACAGCCTTTCCCCAGACCTCAAGAGCACCAGGAAATCCACAGTGAATACCTTGGAAAACCACACCCACCCAGAAGCCCACGCATTTACATAAAGTTTCAATTTAAAGAGCAAAAGCAGCTTTTCCCTGCCCTGCACTTACCCCTGTGGCTGCCCAGAGGTTCCTCATTATGCCTTGTGGGACACCCACCCTCCATTCACTGCCAGGCTGTCCATACATCTCCCCAGCTATTTCAGAGCCTGGAACACACTCCACACCAGGGTGATGCTTCTGTGTTTCACTGCTGTGGCTTTCCCTGCTGACTGTGCTTGGGGGAGCTGCCCCAGTTTTGTTCTGGACCCTTGAAAATACAGTGCACTCCTTATTACTCCCTCCTCACTGCACTCTCATTAGCATAATCTTCAGAGATAAAAGACACAAAGTGGGTCCCTGAGCCCTAGAGATACCAATCAATGAGAAAGGCTGTTGATGCAGGATGGCTTAGGCAGATCTTCTGGAGTCAGAAAACACCTTTTGACAGAATTGTGGGAATTAGCCCTGTCACACCATTCTGTCATTCCCAAACTGCAGATAAAGCACACTATTTCCCACTTTAATATTAATCCTCTGTGCTGCACTGCAGTGGCAACGTTAAGATTATGCCTCAGCCTTACTGAAGTTTAATTATTTATGCAAATAATTATATAAAAGAAAGTGAATTCTGCCTTCGTTCACAAGACAGAAAAATTCCATTCTGCAGAGACACAGGAACTCCCTTAGGTGCACTTCCACATGCACACATAGCAGGATGTGTCAGGTTAAAGAGCAATCAATGAACCTTTTCCCTCCTTGCCTTCACCTCCATCTCAGCATTTGCTGGAAAACTTATGGCAACAGCCTGGACTCCCGGTGGTCACAGCAAGCAAACATCAGGATTCAGGCAGCAGACAAAGTGGGCATCAGCATCACCAGCTGCTGGTCATCCACACTACACCCAGCACCCCAGGCAGCAGCCTCCTCTGCCAGATCTCTGCTCAGCTTTGCACAGTATTCACATTCAAAATTATATAAATGTGACTAAAAGGCAGAACCATTCAACACAACCAAAAAATATCTGTTGCTATTTTAACATGTGAGTAAACTGAAAAAGAGCTGAGGGACATTCTCAAGGGTGTGAAAACTTCAGAGCATTGACAGAGTCCAGATTAAGCTCCACTCCTGAACAGTTTTTTGTAATGATCCCTTTCTCTTCCTCCTACTAAAGATAAAGTACTGTCACAAATGTTTTCTTATTTTTCCAATATTATCTTCAAAACTGCTCTATGCATACTCAAAAAAGGACATTTGCAAATGGCTTGGGAAAAGCAGAAATCAAATCACAACATGTTAGGAAAAAATATTTTAATTTAGTTGTCCTTGACAACTGCTTGAAGCTTAGCCACACCTGAAATTGAGTTCTCTGCTACAGGAAAACAGCAACCAAGATTAAACCAAGCTCCCAGGGAGACACCTGCTGGCAGCAGCCTGGGTCTGATTTACCAAAACCTGAAGGAATAAGGAGACACCTGTGGGATTGACAGGTGATATTCTGTCTTACCTGGACTACCTATGTCCTATGTAACTTCATTAGCAGGCATACCAACAATCTGAATCCTTGACACAGACTGCATTTTTCACCAGCAAAGGGCAGGAGCCCTATGTGCAGACAGGGCAGGTGAATCCAGCCCCACAAGCAGGTCCAGATTTCCAGCTATTTGCACCATCTGCTGCCATGACATCATAGGGTGAGGCACTTCTCCAGCCTGCACTCCCCAGTTGGCATTCCCTGCACAGATCCTTCTGCCTCCTCAGGCAATTATGACCAGTGCAGCTCACCTCGATGACTGCCCCAACACCCATCATTGTCAACACAAAGGAAATGGCAGTTTCTACTGTTATTACTTAACACTTCTTGAAGGGATGCTCATTCTCTACACACACAGCACACCGAGGTGTAAAAGCACTGACAACAAGCACGCAGAGTTGTGTTTGGAAGGAAAGAACATCCTGACATTTTTAGGACAAAGTGCTATTACAAAAAAATGGCAAACACATCTTTTTGCCTCCAATTACACAGAGCATGTTGGGAGGGCAGAAATGCTGCAGATCCCAGTTCCAGACTCCACAGAACATCCTGCAAAGCCTGCTAATGCATGCAAGTCCTGCAGCAGAAAACTTTCTAGAGACATCTACAAGGAGGCAAAAATGCCAAGCTGCACCTTGTTTCCTTTTGGGTAAAGTCTCAGAGGATGCTGGGTGAGTGAAGTTAAGGCAGAAAGCTGTGTTGGAGAGACCTGGAGAAGCTGCAGAACCAGCCCTTCCCAGTACCTTCATTTAGGTTTATTTACAGTCATTAACAGGGACATGTTGCCCAGCACCTTATATATGCCCTCCTGTGATATTGTGGGGGATCCTAAACTTTCCAAGCAGCCACCTCTGAGCCAAGAAACAAAATAGGTGCAGTTACCCCAGAACTATAAAGGAAAAAACAAGGCTGTCAGCCTACAGCCTGTACAGCCACAGAAAACAGGAGCATTCTGTGCCAAGGCATTCTGTCTGGCTAAAGGCTAATGCAAGAACACTGCAAAAACTGTACAGTGTTACACACATCATACATCAGTGATTCCCATCTAGAATGCCTGGCTTGATGCATAATTAATAAACTTTAACTAGATGAACATTTATAATACTGTAAAATGCTCAGTGGGCAATAATCATGAGATAAGAATGTCTTAAACTTCAATTCAGCACCCTGAGTGCAAGCAGAGCCTTTGAGAAGCTGCATGAGAGCGAACACAGTAAGTGAAATACTAGCATGCCATTTTTCTCAGGACCATTATAGAAAAATCTTAATGTATTTATTATGATTACTCAACACCAGTGACTTCAAAGATAGCACTGAAAACATTTGGGTTTTTTTTTTAATATACAAAAGCAGAAACTAGTAAATAATATGAGAGAAAGGTTTTACTTTTAGTGAAAAATGCTTGCTCAGTAACTTTTAGAATGGGTGTTCACTGGCAATAACTTACAATACTACTCTGCACAGATTTGTGTATGATCTAGATAGAATTAGTTCCACTTCTTTGACACTGTGGAAACAAAGGCTGAGTACACATGAGGAAACTGACTGCAGGTGGTGCAGAAAAGCCAGAATTAGAACACATGCCAGAAGATATATCAGAGTATAGGACTTCCTTTATTTAATCACCATCACATTAGGCTAAATTGTACTTCCAGCTCTAAACATTTGGGATTGAGGTGAATCTAAGAGCATGCAGAACTTTGCAGGACTTTGGTTTTTTAAGTTGCTATTATCTCAGATTTTCTTCTGCATGGTTTCCAGTGAGTATGGAGAGGTTTTAGTACATCAGTTAGTAGCCTATTTGACAGATACATTACAGCATATGGTTTCCACGTGGTTGGATAACCTAAAAAAATCAGATTGATATTTAATATAACTTCAAATAAATATAAACACAGTCTGAATGCCTGATTTAAAAGTGGAAAGCTCCAGTTCCTGAGATACATCAATTTCTTGGGCCTTTTTCATCCATCTTTCAAAGACTCAATTTAAGGAAACCATGGGCTCAAGGGAAAAAAGTCATGGGAGAAAAGCACCAAAACCAAAAATGTGTGACAACTTATAAAATATTAACAGTCAGCAGGGCTTCTGTTCTCCTGAAGCTTGTTTTGTCCATTCCCCAACACCTTTAAAACAAAAAGCAGATCTACACTCCTTCATCCACATTCTTCCCCATAATGAACCATCATTAGGTACAGCAAATAGTGCAGTCATACTCAGAGAGAGAAAAGCAGACAAAAAGGTACAGTCAAGACATTGCTGAAATTTTCCTTCCTTTTGTCATTAATTACTTCAGCCTCCTAAATTAGATATTCATATTTCAGATGCAACATGAAACCCCGAGCAAGCAGAGGAACTTTAATGTGCTACAAAGACGAAAGCATCTCTCCTGAAGTGCTTGCAATATAAATAATGCAGTTACAGCACAGATAAAAATAATTACTATTATTCTTTGTGAAAAATAAGCAGAAATATCCCTCTTCTTTTCTTTTTAAAAGGAAAAAAACACAAGTACTTGTGTCCTAATCACTCTAACATAATCCTGCCCAACCCATTTTTATTTGGCCTCAGTCAGTGCTACTATTCACTCTCTCCCCATGGCTCAGGACACCTTTACAGCCATCCTCAAGTCCCTGCACCTGGTAAAACTTAAGCCTGTTGTCCAGCCATCCAAAACTATCTGCCACAACTGAAATTTGGACTTATAAATTTATTCTGATCACAGCTGATCATTTGACTCCTTTAGTAACCATCCTGTTTCATTCCCACATATTGTGTGCACAGTAAACTTCCACAGCTGATCTGTCCAAGAAAGAATGATGAAATAAATCAGTTTTCCCACATAAAGCCACTTGCTGCATCAAATAACAGCATGTCAGGATCAAATAGGAAATTCAAATTGAAATATGTGTTGTGACAGACCAGTAAAATCTCAATTCATCTGATCTGAACTCTACCAGTTTCCCTGCTCTATCTCTTGTACCACTTGACTCTAACACTGAGACCATCTTATCCACAAAAAGAACTAAACAAAGGGACCAAGGGCAGACTAGTTTTGATCTTAACCTCTTAGTTTTAATTAAGTTCAAAATCTGGTGAATAGCTCTGAATAAACATTTACAAGCAAGCAGATTTCCTCTTGTTCAAGGGCAAAGTCTGTCAAGTGAAAACCAAAGATGAATTTGCCTCAGGACTCAGACATGCAATGAAATTATTGCTGCTTAACAAGTTATAAGACACCAGCTGAGCCAAAGTAACAGCCCTTGAGATGCTATTAAACTATGGCAAGTATAAGGTAATATAATTTAACCTAGCCCTAAAGAAAGAAAATTAAGCCAAGCAGAATCATTCACATTTACTACAAAGAATACAAACACTAACCACAGCCCAGCTAAACATCTTACTCTGGATCTATTCATTAAAGACTTCACATAACAAATGCTGACCTAAATGGAACTGGTGACATTAAAAAACAAAGACATTCATATGCAAAAGTTGGGAACACTGATTGCAGAAAAAGCCTGGCACAGTCCTTTTCACCACTACTGGAGAAAAAAAGAAGTCAAAATTCACTCATCTTTCCTTAGCACTGACATCTTGTCATAGGTGATTCTGACAGCTTAGAGAAGCTGATGTGGAACAAGATTTAGACAAGGTGATGAGCACTGCTGATGTAAGCTCCTCCTCACTCAGAAAATTTACAGAAATCATTATCATCACAGGATGCTGAAATCCAACTGATTTCCATCTATATAGATCTCTGGCTTCCGACAGGCATTCTTGTTGCCCCCATGCAAGACTTAAAGAAGTAACAAGTCAAAACTAAAAAGAAAACAACACTTTACTAATACAAGGAACCATTTCCTGAGCAGCTTGAGATCTCTCTCTCCCCCAAGGCAAGTCTGGCTGGGAGAGCGACTTTGTACATCTGTGACCCTGAAATATCACTGCAATGATAATTCAAAAGGACAAACTAGACAGCAGCTTCTTCCCCCTTGCACTGATTTGTCTATGCTGTAGAGAGCTATGTCCCTTCATATGTGACACTTGCACTTCACTCCTAAACAGCAAGCTGTAAAGTGTAGTCCTTGTGAAGGCTCAGCTCCTAGAAGCTTTTCAGCAGGCTGCTCATGATATCAACATAGAACTCACCAGGAGAACCAGACTCTACTACACCATGTTTCTGCTTTGTTAAATTGCAAAGATGAGCATAAATATACATGTTGAGATGAACAGCTCCTACTCTTATTTCAGTTCTAGGATATAGAGTTCACTCTAAAGCTTAAACTCAATAACCTTAAAATTTATGAGAATTTTCACTACTTGCCTGAATCCCAGATCACCCAATAGAAACAAAATCTAGGTAACCAGAGCTTAGTATCATACTTGATGTACACTCACCAAGTTAAAGCTTGGGGAAATTGATATAGGCTCTGGAAAGTACAGAGGAGAGGTAGAGATTAAATTTCTACAACACACAGGGAAAGACAGATAGTGAGTAGAGAAGGGAATAGAGAAATTCTTGTGAAACACATATAAAAGGAATTCACATACTGTATGCTTTGTGAGCCATCCCAGGAACCAGTGCATATGCATCTTCTTACTTGTCAGATCAACTCATATCATGCTTAAAAAGCAAGAGTCACATATTCCTTTCAGTCCAGCAATTCAGTTAAATGCTTCCTAGTGACTGAAGTCATGATTCCTTATTCCCCATTACTATTAAGTCACTCCCCATAGTTTGATGTCAAAATAAAATATTACTAAGACAGTATCAACCCAAGAGATAATTTAATGTCTAATATTCCCACTAACAATTGTTTCTTGGGTGGCATTTTGTAAGCTGCTAGACACAAGTTAAAAGCCTACCATAACTATCTAGGGTGATTCAAGGATGACCAATTTGGACCTTCCTCCTGTTGAATCATGTTATGGCATGTACTGTAATGTACAAAGACTTTTAGGTTTGCCTGCTCTCTGGCACCTACAGGACAGAAACCTTTGGATTCAGAGGGTGTGGGAGAATGGACAGAGAAATAGAGATTAACTGGATCCATATCATTGTAATATCCTACCAGTTAGGAATAGAAGAGAACACATGGGCAACAAACTGCAAAACCAAATAGCACAACATTTGAGTAAAACTTAATCAGGAGTCGCAACAGAAATAGATTGCTTTAATCCTAAAGAGGCTTCTTTCAAGGTTATTCAACAAAATAAAACAGGGATGAAGTCTGAGACATTCCTGTTTTGGAAACTCTGCAACAGGTTCCCAGGTGAGATAATGGTCAAGTATTTACTGGGCCTTTTACAGTGCAGTAGCACTGATGAAATCTTTCCCTGAACCTAGATTTACCATAAGTGATGACTGGGAAGAAGGAAGTGATGACTGGGAAGAAAAAATTAATTTTCAAAGTTTGCTCTGAAGATACTGATCCCAGAGGTAAGTATCTGTAGCCATCAAGCCACAGACTGGCAAGAGAAGGAAAGCTCTTTGAAGCACCTTTGAAATCAGAGTATGATGCATCCTCACATTTGCATGATTTCTTACATCCCCATTTTATTATGTCTTTATTTTTAGATCACACCTTGTTGTCATCTTCCACTCACTTCACATTCTTGTACAGGGGAAAAGGCATGACTGAGAGAGGGTGCAGAAGAGCACCACTTCTCTTTCATAAGAGGCAAAATGGATGATTTTCCTTTGTAAGAGTGAACTCATCCAGTCAACTCCCTCCTGCCAGTCATCACTCAAGTTAGAATGCTCTGTGATGCATCTGTGTACTGTGTGACCAAAAAAAAGTCCAAGTTCAAGGTTATTAAAGGTACTTTGCCTCTCATGAGCTGTAAGGTGTCCAGACACACCTAGAATTTACATTCCAGAGCTGGAACAAAAGAAAATAATACAATTCAAAGAATTTAAATGTTTTAAACACATTTCATTTCAGACACAGGAATTGACAGAATTTTAAAAATGGGGCTAAGTTGTTAAAAATGAAATGTGCATTACAGAGTAAAATCTAACAAGGAAAACAATGGCTCTTCCACATCATTCATTTCACAACAGCTTCCCAATCACATGTGCAGAGCAAAATACACTTGTATTATATGCAAGTAAAATATATTTGGTGGTTTGTATTTATTAATTTTGTAGCAACATCAGGATTCCAGGTGACACCAAGACCTTCTTCTACCAGCTGGCAGAGACACTGAAACCAATCTTCAAATGATAACAACTAGTCAGAGACTTTATCTGAGAGTTTCATTTCTGAACCTTCAAATTTGGGGCTTTCACAGTGACTCACAGGCATGCAAATACATTTGTCCCAAAGCACACTTGAACCACTTGTAAAAACTGTCTGAGAGCTGACTCTCACTATTTCTGTTTATTCATTCATCAAGTAAAAGGATCTTGATGTGCAAGTAAATTCTTTTAGAATTCCAACACTGCTCAAGATCAACAGTCAGATTCCAGACTCCCATGCATTTGCTTTACATTTTCACAAACCAGAAGCAGGAGTGACCATGTGTTATGCTCCATGTAACAAAGTGCTAGTACTCACTTTGACAGGCAGGATTACTATCTGCTGACACACTGAAAAATGCTCACAAACTCCATGACTTAAACACCAGCAGGTATGGAAGTGGTTAAAGCACAGAGGAGGTGTGAAAGCAGGGACAGATATGAGCACCAAATTAGCAAGTTTTTATTATTAGCAGGTGTTTCCAGCCATTGCTTAGACTATCTGAAGAACCAGTTTGAAGATGAAAAAAATTTGCACAAACAGCTGACTGTAACACAAAGAAAACAAAGAAGTGTATCAGCAGTTGCACGTCAGAAAATGTCAAGCAGACCAAGAAGAAAAAGCCATATCTTTCTCCACCCAATTCAGTAATTTTTAGCAGACAATATAGACTGCTGCTTTGTTGCTTAACACAAATAACAGGGAATGCTCACAGGGCACTGCCATCTGTCAGCAGCTGCTACTGAAAACAAAGCACAGGGGGCAAGTGAGCAGTTTGCAGCACCCTGCCTCCAGATGCAACCAAAACTCAGAAGAAATAGGAATAAAGTGTAAGGGGAAAATTATGTCTTACCAAATCCCTAAACCCAAATTCTATGCTCAAATGTACGTAAACCTTCAGCATTCCTGGAGAAGTCAAGTACCAGTCACAGCATGACCACTTAATTCCTTTCACAAGCAGGAGTGCTGAAGGTCCTGAACACTTGCAGGTACTACAAAAGTAAGACACTTCTGTCTAGGCATGATTAGTCTTCATATATGGCTAACTGCTTTAGGAGGTATCAGCTTATTCAGAGAGAAAAAATATTTGAGGCCTCCCAAAACATGAGGGCAGGATCAGCCTAGTTCATCTGAAGCTACCACTGTTAACCAGCTTGAGCCACCTGAATTGCTCACCTCCATTACAGATCACTTACCTTAATTTTAAGTAGCAAGAATCGTTATTTTGTCCAGACTGGAATTGAATGGCTCAGTTATACAACAGCTCTTTGGTAGCCTGCAGCAATCAGTGACCAGCAGCACCCTGGTTCATTGGATAAATATAGTGCACATGCCATCAGCTCCCTAGATGTTGTCAAATACTGAATCCATGCTTGGAAACCACAAGCCAGCCAGGGAAGCAAGATTTGAACCATTAGTCTGCATTAACCAGCACCCAGGGGCTGTTCAGTCCAGCCAAACTATGTTGAGCTAAAAAGATGAAATGACACTCACACTACCCCTCTGTTGAGAGTCTTTTGGCATGATTTAGTGTGAAGAGTGTGGCAGGGGATAAGAACAACTTTGCCACCTGACACTACAGAGAGAAGAACCCTGACATCTCTTATGGAATGAACACGTGTCCTACATGAACTCCTCTCCACTCATGATCCATGTCCTATTCTCATTTAGGCTCAACAGGTAACAAGCATGGCTTCCTGACAACAAATGACTGAAAGATCAACAAGCATCTTGCTAGAATTAAAAAATCCATAAATTAATATACCACACACTAAGATGGCAGCAAATCTTAGGAATTTCAACTTTCTAAATGAAAATTTCAAACTCAAAGCAACGACAACAAATCAGCCTTAGGCCTGTCCAAGTCCCACTCCTGCAAACACACCACCAGGCTGGCAAATCATCTGGTTCTCTTTAGCAACCATCTGTGCTTGCCTTCACTTAAAGGAGAATCAGCAAACAGAGGAACTGGCACATGTGAAGCACAGCACATAACAGACATCTATAGATTCACTTCTAGTTTTGCTTAGAGATTGAAAGCAAGTAAGATCAGGGTTTTTTAACTGGGAAGAATTTCAATAAAACCTTTACATAAGGATGACCATAAGAAGTCAGTGCTTCAATTAGCATAAACTCAAACTGTTTGTCTTGCCTCTTTACCTGTGCAAACCCCCAAGGGTCCCCACTACACATTCCCTCCTCTTTACAACCTGCAGACTGAATTGATGAAGTATTTGCTAAAAAGTAGAATGGAGAAGATGGGCTGGAGAACTTCCAGTCCCTCTTTTTTTATTGTCATTTTGTGTTTAGTTCTTAAGTATATGAAACAGGGTCATTCTAATTCATCTGGAAAGCCTCTATCACTGACACAAAGAACCACTGATAATTCCTGCCTGGAATAGGGATATTCCAGGTTTTTTTATTTTCAAATAGGATTTGTTAAAGTGATTTGGATTAGTCATCTAGATTACATTTAAACTAGGCTTACTTAACTTCCTTTTCCAAATATTACAACGAAAGAAGGTAAAAAACCTTACTGAGATGAAGAAAATGAATTAAAAAATCCTGAGTTACAAGAAATATTTAGGCTGTCTACACAGGGAAGAAGAACACGGAGCTCTGTCTGCAAAATAAAGCTTACCATTACAAGTAAAGTTCCAGAAAACTCCTAATAATAATATTTTGAAGAATGGCATGAAGATTAAATTGAACAAAATATAGCTCACCTAATCTGTCAGAAACCTCTTCTTACAAAACATACTACTTAGAAAAGATAAACAATTAGAATATATCAATATTTAAACATCAAGCTTTAAATTCCTAATATTAAAATCATAGCGCAATCTGCATCTTAATGCTTCACTGAAAATGCCCATATGCAACCTGACAGTCACACTGATGACAGACCAATAAAACTAAAGTGAAGCATTATCACCCATTCTAGCATAACACCAAATCAGCAGAGGATGTGCATTAAATGATACAGGCTGCCATTTATAGAAGTGCCTCTGTGGTGGCTTGCAGCCTTTTCATGCTGACATCAGGTTGTGTTGTTAGCTGAGGTCACATTCTCTTGTGCCTTTAGCCCTGTTACCACTCTTGATAAACTGAAGAGCTGAAAAACAATCTCAAATGACACTGGCAAACCTTGCCTACAGCTTACTGACACACACAGCTAGAAAGTACTGAGTAAAATGACACTGAATCAATTTGAAGATCTTCCATAACTACTGCATCCTACAGGACAAAAAATAAAACAATGGCATAATCTAGGTTAAAGGGGATCTCTGAAGGTCTAGTGACCCAATCTCCTTCCAAAAGCAGGGCTGATAAAGTTGTATTGCCCTGAAGGGAACATTCTCCTGCAGCTGATGGAGCACCTGATCTGGTTCATACAAAAAACACAGGACCTGGCACAGGCCATCTCTGTCACAAAGCTCCCAGAGCTCCAGTATTCTGCTACATCTCCCACACTTTCAGGCAGTGTGAACAGAGCTCCTTATAATGTGCTGCTACAAACAAGAAACAGTTAGGACAAAAATAGAGACAAGACTGCTTCAGAACCCATGATAAATAAGCTTCAGAGAGTGCCATCAAGGGAAGCAGCAAGCACAGAGCACAGCGTGCATAGGAAGACCCAATACAGAATCTTTGGAGAAATCCCACTGCAGTGAGACAAAATCCAGTTCACACATCAAAAAGAAAAGAAAGGAAAAAAAAAAAGAAAAGATATCTAAGGAAAGCACTAGAGACAAGTATGGAGCTTCTAAAGGGGGGTGAGCAGAGAATAAGTTTCAGTGTGCTGGTGCATAAATATTTTGCCTGTGGAAACTTGGGATCGAATCTTATTTAAGTCTCCAGTGAAAAGGAGCATGATTGTCCCTTCACATCACAGGAGCTCCATGTGATTAGAGCCCTCTGCAGATTCA
Organism: Erithacus rubecula; assembly: GCF_903797595.1. NCBI lineage: Eukaryota > Metazoa > Chordata > Aves > Passeriformes > Muscicapidae > Erithacus > Erithacus rubecula. The sequence goes on from NC_136659.1 coordinate 26,168,900, forward strand.
GCTCCTGCCCTGCACAGGGCTCAAACAGCAGGAGCATAAATTGGAGTTGAAGGGCAGTGGCAGAGCTGCAGCAGGAAGCGTGCCCAGCCCTGCCTCCAGCACTGCCCCTGATCCCAGCAGGAGCTGGGGGGGTTCTGGGGAAGAAACATAAATGATGGAGAACAGAGTTAGACCCATCCTTCATAAAGCAGCCCTAATTAGAAATGTCAGGTCTTATTATGAGCCAGCACTCCACTGGACCCGAGTCCCATTACTCAGGAGAGATGTATGTGAAAGACATGCATTTGTTAAAGATGTACACACCTTTCCTCTACCCACAGCCAAAGGGAACAGTCTCACTACATGGGGGTGAAGGCAGCACCTATGCTGCCAACTGCATAAACACTAGCAGAAGCACTGCCAACACTCTTTCATACCTAAAGCTTCTATCTCTGGAAGGCTAGGAGCAGTCATGCCTCAAATACCCATGACAAGGCTTTTTATAACATAGTCTACCAGCAATTTACAAAAGGGCCTGTTCACTTCCATTTGAAATAATTAGAAAGAGCCATTACTATCAAAGGGAGCAGATCTGGAGTAAAAAAGCAGTGTAAATTTCTCTCTTCTATGTCTGCATTCAAGCATTCATCTCCAATGAGACAGATAGTTTTCATATTCTTTAGACATCAGCATCTGCATCTGACACCAGAAACATCCATGTCAAGCATCTAAAGGATTTTAGTGTGCTGACAAGCTCTGAGGGAAGGCAGGTTAAGCATGTCACAGGAAAGGGAACAGCTCTGGAAATGTGGTTGCTACAGATTTTGTCATTCTTGAAAAAAAAGCAGTTCAGGTGATACTTAACAGTGAATGAAGGTATTTCTCTCTTCCTCTGTAGTGCATCATTTGTGATAAAATGCACCTGGCTTGACTCTGAAGGCCAACTGCAAAGCAGGAGCCATTACTAGCAGCTTTCCTCATGAAGATTTGTCTGCAGTGAGATCCCTGCAGGCTACACGTGGGGTGTAAACCTAGCCAGGATTATTCAGGGCTGTCTGCAGATTTGGGGCTTCAGGGGAATAAACAAAAAAAGAGACTCAAACTGCTTTGCACAATGCAACAAAAGGATTCTTTTGACAGAGCAGCAGGGCAGAATTAATTCCTTCAGCAGGCAGAAGAAACCCAGTCATTATGCAGTATTTGCTGTCTTAATACTACAAAAATAGGATGCATTTACTTATTATAGCTCAGTTTTGTTCTATTTCACATCACTATATCTGAGCTACAAACAAAATACTTCAACCAGACATAACGGAGGAAGAAGGCAGTGTAATGCCAGACCAGGGCCAAGAACAGACAATGCCTTCCCTGTACTTCCCTCTGGAGTAACAAACCAGCATTTGTCCCCTCCTGCATTTTGAAAAAATCTCCTCTTCATGCCCCTGACTCCCATGGCTGTAACGGCAGGTTTTGTTCTACCACTGCATGTTAAAACTGGATATACCATCTGTATTAGTAAGTATTCCTCAGACATGGGCTCAGCACTCTCACCTCATCCAGCCTAAGGTCAATGATCTGAAAACAAAAACTAACTAGGTACAAGAAGACCTTGAAGCCTCCAAGCATTCGGTCTCACGTTCTTAATAAATCAACCAGATGCTCTTCAGTCTAGACACTTTAATAAAGTCTCACAGTTATGGAAGCTGCAGCTACTGTGGTTAGTTCCAATATACAAAGGATAGGGATATTATTTATTGCTGATAGGAGAAATACATTCCATGTACTTCTGTTGTCCATAAAAGCCTATCCTGTATTTTACCAATTACCACAGAGTGACTGCTGTCCTCAGAGGCTGCTAATTACAGCAGCTAAACTTGGTCCACTTGTTACACCCTCAACCTGAAAATAAATCTCACCAAATAAAGGAGAGCAGCAGCACAGAATTTATCAAAGTGCTCCACAAGAGGTGCAAGAAATTTCATCTCTTTCCCCAAGCAGCCTTTGGCCACCACTGAGGCAGCTGATTAGGGACAGCAACTGAATTCTAACTGGGGCAGTGATTCTATATAAAAACAGCCCAGAGCATTCATTTAAAAGTAGTTATTAGGAGACTACTCTCCAGCCAGCATACAGAAAGGGGAAAGAAAGACACTTACTCCTCCACCACTTTCTTGGAAACAGAACTATTTGTGAGCCTCAGGCAAGGACTTCTAAGTCAAGAACAATTTTGTAATTATTATCATAGGAGCAGAAAGTTTGTGATACCTTCACTTGTGCTTACTGAAGTACTCTACTTTGTACCCCTAACAAGTGTTGAAGTCAGTGTGTATGAAACACAAACACAACCCAAATAAACTTCACTAATGTGCACAGTGCACAACTAAGGGATATTTCTTACTCCCACCAGATTGCCCTTTAGTGTGCCAGTCTTCCCCTACAATATCCAAACAGCTTGTCCTCCCATCTCTCAAGAGAATTGCTGAGAATTAAAAGGCTGACTTACAATCACTGCTATGTTCACAGTGATCAGTGTGTGTGTGCACAGGCATATGCATGAACCATCCCACTGATAAACTTGCCCCTGGAAGATTCTGTGTACCATAAATTACAAAGCTAAGTGATCAAAACTGTAGGATTTAGTTAATCCTTTCATGCAAAAATGTCACTAGAGTTAATGTTGCTTGAATTTTGACCGCAAGCTCTTTCTGACAGAACATCTATAAAGGAGAGACAGCTGGAAAAAACAGCATAGAAGATACTATGAAACTGGTACAGAGATTGTAAAGACAATGACCACTGCAAATTTAAGGCTTTGTTTTAGAGGTGAAACCAACCTGACACCAAAACATGTGAAAGAATTTGAAAGACGAGACCATAGCAGAGGAAACAGCAAACTGCTAAGCATTCCTGAACTGGGATCACCTCCAAAAGATGTACCAGATGTTACTGCAGTTTCCATGGGAGGGAAGGGTGTAGGATTTTTTCATTCTAATTCTTTATGAACACTGGACTATAAATTCACCCTTGCCATGTGTTCTCTGAGGCAACCACCGAGGTTGCTCAGATACACGTAGTACTTCACCAATGGGGAAGAAGAGAACTGGCCCTGAATGAAGAAATTCATCTCCAGATGTGCAGGACATTCATGCACTTAACTTCCATCAGTAATAATGGAATGATGCACATTTATCTTTTACTGATGAAGCCCAAATCAAACAGCAGCATCTCCTTCTTTAACTGCCCACTCCTTCAGCCTGTATTTTATGCATGTCTGTTTACATCAGCATTTGTTCATATAACACCATCAGGCTTAGGGGAAGTGATGAAACCACCAGAGTAACTCTGGTCTTCTTTGCAAGGAAATCCTAGATTGAAGTTCTTTGGATTCAATCCAGAATCCATAATACACTAACAACATACATACTTACTTTTCTTCTGACATTTGCTACTAGTACAGTCCAGACAACCCACAGTGACCTGGAGGTCAGACATTTCCCAACTGATAAGATCAGCTGGACCACTGCCCCAGGCTCTTCATTCCACCAGCTGATCTTTTAAAGCTGAGAAGTTCCCAGCATGATGAAATCATCACGCTTCACTGACAACAAATATGTGCTTGTTTTCTGTAATAAGCAGCAAAGTACATTAATTATTCAACATAATTCCAACTTCAGAAAAATCATGGATTATTCTCAACTCCTCTTTTGACCTGGACAGGAGGAGCCAGAGTGCACAGGGCTCTCAGCTGTAGATGGTGACACTATCCACTGAGAGATGATGCAGTTCATGAGGAGAAGAAGAACCAGCTCAGACAGGTTGTATTCATTTCCTGGCATCAGAAGGCACTTACTGATGGTGAACAATGAATGCTACACACATGCATCCACTGCTTCCTCTGAAAATACATGTAGTAATTGCCTTGGAAAACAATGTCCCAAAAGGATAAAATAAAAATCTGTCCATAGAAATGGCACATACTGTAGCATGCAGTATTCATTCCACAGCATTCAATTTGCCCAGGAGACTTCTACCTTCTGTTACAAAAAAAAAGCTGCCAGTTAACTCACACCTTTAGATAGTAAATATCAATAAAAACCCAAGACACTGAATTACTCAAGACTTCCTAAAATTAGTCTACCACATCCACAGTACAGTTAGGATTTCAAAAAGACAACAGCTATATTGAATTGAGAGAAAAGGGGAAAGAAAAAAAACACAGCTTTTGCAAAGATGGCTAACAGAAATCGTCTCCTCAGAAAGCTCAGACAAAAAGCACAGGCTTTTTACATACCAAAAATAAATACAATATATGCTTCCCTCCTGTAAATTAATTCCTCACAGGTGAATAGATACTGGCTCCTCTGCCTTTCCATTTCATCTAGTCCCAATCCAGCCTCACCAACTACCACAGATACCCTGTTACAAAACTGCAGTTAAAACACAAAAATACAGGCTAGAAAAAGAGTGACGTCTCTATTTGGCACATTCTTGGAATTGTGAATCAATGCTAATTCAAAAGTACTCATAATCAAAATAAATAATCTTCCCAACTGATGCTGCAAAAGGAAACAGTTAGGAAATGGAAGTCTCAATGATCACTCAAAAAACAACACAGACCAGCAGGGTTTCTGAAAATTCATGACCTTCACCTCTCTCAACCTGTTCTGGTCCCTTATATATGCACACATCCTCTTTCTTCACCCCATAAAACAGACCATTTCTATCATTTTATAGTATCTTAAACTGAGCTTGATGACACCAGGCTACAGATGCTTGCAGACTATTTTTTTAAGTTCCACTTTTACTGCACGATTGCTTCACTCTCTTCACACGACAAAAAGAAACATCAGTCAAATACTCAGACATTAACAAACAAACCCATCCCTCCGTGTGGCACATTGATTAGCACCTACCTTTCCCTGTAGTCATGATTCTCTGCAGTGCTGGGGAGCAGCCCCTCGTCTCTCAGTGCATCATTCTCAGCAACTCAAACCCCCAGCAAACTCGCCACCCTCCTACCCACTCTGCTGTGTGACCTAGCAGGCGAGTGCCACCTCTCCTCCAAAATAAAAGCCTGTGCAGCATGCAGCTGAGCTCCATGTGCCCCCCTGTGCCTGCTTGCTCACACCCCTCCCCTTCCACATTTGAGAATTTCAGCAATATGCTTATTTACAAAGCTGACAGGGAGTAGAGTGCCTCTCGTCCATTTCTATCTTCCACAAGGATGTACTGCCAGTTAAGGGTGTTCATTCAAATATCACTCAGACATTACTGCTCTCTCAGCTCCCACACAGGTGAAGAGGTATTTATTTGGTTTTTTCATGCCCTAAAAATGCTGAGTCAATAAAATCAATCTTCTATTTCACTTTGTATTCCAACTTGAGAACTGTATTAATAGAGAGCAAGCCATAATGGAAATTTAATTACACAAGGAGGTATGAAGGCAAAAAAGCACAGTGCAGCATTTACTGGTTCAAAACATTTGTTATCCCAGAGAGTTGTCCCTCCTTCCTGTCTGCAATTCTGCTGCTTGGATGTGTGTTGACAAACAAACAATATTCCACCCTCAGATGCATGGCATCACTTGGCAAATGTGGGTGATTCTCCTTCATATAATAAATATCAAAATAGTTTCCAATGACTCGGCTTTATTACCAGCAAAACATAAGAAGCTAAAATAGCTCCAGTTTTCATCTATTTAACTCCAAGTTCTCCACTTCACAAACAGAATTCATTTAGTAAATAGATATTTGTCTTAATATCCTCCCAAATATAGAAGTAGTGCTACTGAAAAATAGCATTGCTCCCCCTTCATAGGTTTTCAGTACCTGAAATTATCACATCTTTTATTTTAGCACTTGTTTTAATTAACTCGCTCATGCAGTCAGCTACCAAAATTGCATCCACCCCTCATCTTACTCCACGGGGGAGGGAGAGATCTCAGTTCCAGAATTCTGGTTTTAAGATCTCCTGCTTTGATTTCCTTCTAGCCCAAGAGCACTACCACCTCAACAATCCCTTTATCTTGCCCTTCTGAGTCAAAAGTCAACATCAACAAGAAAGTTTAATGCCCTCCTTGAACACAGGAACACCACCACAATAGCCCTTCATGCATAAATATAAATGCATCTCCCAAAAACTGTGTCACTTACATAAAAAACATAAAGGTTCACATCAAAGAATATAATACTAGATATAATACAATGATCAAAAGCATAAAAACCACACAAACATTTTAGGGGCAAATAGCTTTGGTTTGGGTCATTGATTTCTGTATTTTTCAGTAGATAATTTATTTTATTCTTAATCTGTATGGAAACTTGATTATAAACTCTTCTGGAGTCCTAGTGTGATTCAAAGTCAACTCAAATCCGTGGAAAATATATACAGTTTATGTTAAGGTCCTTCCAGATAATACCAATTTCTTGGACTCTCTATATCACATCCAACTACAGATCATCACACAATGCCACTCAAAGACAGCAGCTGACTAGCTGGCAATTACTGGCTCTTTCATGCTGAAAATGTATTTGTCCCAGGGGAATAAGGCATCTGCATAATTAGCAAAAGCAGTTACACAGAAAATAATTAGCTTGCTGAAAGCCCAAAGGGAGAAAAACTATAATTTTTGCTTCAAGAGGCTGACTAATTATATGCCAAATAACAAAACAGAGATGCACTGAGAATCATCGAGAAATCCAGCATGGATTTTAACTTCATATTCTAGCTGTAAGGGCTGCTGGTAGCTTAGCAACAAGCAGCATACTTGGGCATGCCAAAACCTCCTCCAACTTAATGAAACACCTCAGATTACTATGCAAACTTCCCCCACCCCACTATGCATTTGACTCTTGTGTTACTAAATGATAAAAACATAGCTGAGCCAAAAAAACCCCAAACAATTCAAGATAAACTCAAACAAGCACTAATGGACTACAGTACTGAAAGATAAGCAAAAACAAAACATGAATTATTTTCAAAGACTTGAAATTCAGTCTGATTAGAGTTGATTCATTAGATTTCTTCTTTGGGTTAAGAACACATCCTATTATTTTAAGCAACTTTTCTAGTAGTCTGAGATTTCTGTTCATTTGTGTCTTGGGAACCACTAGATATGAAACCTTTAACAAGTTAGAGCAACTCAGTAATATCCAAAGTAATCCTGATATACCTTCCTGCAATTCTTTCCTTTACTTGGATCCTGTGAGCTGGTAGAGTTAACTGGTATCCCAAACAGCAGCCTCAGAGCCAAGAGACCAGTTCCTACTGTGTTCCACCATTCTAGAAGCCACAGCTGCTGTCCCAACTTCCCAGAGCCACTGTGCTCTGCAATAAGAGGTTTGACAACCACTTTGAAGTCTTGTTGTGATTAGCACAACTCTGGCTCTCAGTTATGGGTGGCCTTTCAGCCTGCTCTTGGTTACCCACAAGAGAAGCACATTCACCCAGTCACCAATCCAACCACTCTGCCAGACCCAAAGGGTTAACAAGACTGAGCTATTCCCACTATTTCCTGAGAAAGGCAAATCTTTTGCATGTGCAATATCTATCACCATCCTCCCTGGTGATTCTGACAACTGTTGAAAGTGTCACCTTTGCTCAGAAAGTGGCAGGGACACAAGAAACCTGACAAATTTAGCTTGTCTTTCACAGGGCACAATTAGCTTGTGACTGTGGGTGAAGATAAGCCTCCTTTTGCTGGCTTACACAACCTCAAAAAGATAAACTGGAAGTTGCACAGAGCTGTTGACACGTGAGATAGCACGAGCATGTAACGCTGTATTTGTGCTTGGAGGGCAAGGAAGAAGCAACAAACGAGCCTATGGCACCAAGGGAAACTGAACCCTCCCCTCAAACACACACAAAAGATGTTAATAAGTAATGCTATCATTACTAACTTCACAAATGAGAACTATTTTAATTCTGCAACTATAGACATTTTCATTTCTAGGGAAGATGGAAAGGTTCTTGCAGCATAGGAGATCCAAGGCTTTGGTGTCTTTGACCCTTAACACTCCTTCACCCTCCCTTTTTCCCCAGGCTGCATTTTTGTCTCACTGTTCATACAGCAGATTCTACTGAGGATAAATCCTACCACACACACAGACTCCAGGGACTGCATCCTGCCACAGCACAGGTAAGAACAGTGAGACATCAGAAAATCAGAGTGAAGAAAGAATACAGGAGTACTTGTGTTAGGAAGTACTGAAAGCCTGTCCATGGAGTCAAGGACAGAAGATGGGGATCATAAAATCTCAGGACCTCAATACACTAAAATGGTAAATCATCCACTGAAACAGTGACAAAGGGGTATAAAAGAAAAAATAATTTTTAATGAAGCCTAAAAGTAGAAGATCTGATACACACCAATGCTTTAGATATAGCAATACATCTCAGATCACAAGTTTGCCTCCTAGAAACACCAAAGAACAGCAATCTACATAGGACAATGATGCATCAAATTGCTTTTGCTTTTTTTAAAAGCCCATTCTATTCCACTGCTAGCAAGACAAAAATTCCACCTTAGCCTAGCCAAGTGGAAAGCAAGGAAGTTGAATCAGCAGTAGATCTATTTCAGTTTGAGCAAGGGTTTCAGAGAAATCAACTGGAAGTTGGGAACCTAGACAAGTTTGCTAAGGGATTAAATATTTACTACCCCTCCCACTTGTTAAAAAAAACCAAGGACATTTGTTTCTCAGCTGCACTTTTTTAGCCCTGTAAGCTTCATCCACCTGTACAGACAAAACACTCTCATAATATGCAAAAGTGTAATTTTAACCCATTCCATCACAGAGAAATCTGTGATAGATTTTCATCATTCTCAAACATACAAGACAATACATCACATTTCTGAATAATCCAAACTATAACTTCAAGATTTTCAGACCAGTTGATTTTGTGTCTGCAGGGATGAAGCTTACTGTGTTATAAAATGGTTATGGCAAGAAGAATGGTGCCCAGAAGTGAAAAAGGCATTTTTTTGCTATTGAAAAGAGAAAACACCTCTTTGCTCTCTTGACTTCCAAGAGAGAATGGGAATGACTGGGACATCATCTTCCCTGCTCCTGGCCTTGCAGAGGGTGTGAGCTTGACAGGAACCCACAGTGCTGAACTCAGGTTCTTCATCTGCCCTACTCAACTGTCAGAAGAAAGATCCATTTCCTCACCAAGAATTCTCACAAAGATCTATTGTTAAACAAGGTGTAATACCTATTAAAATTACTTCCTAGCTCATGAGCTTATCTATAAACACAGTAATAAATACTTCTTACTACAGTAAGCACAATACCAGCCTCAGACAAGGCAGACAAAACTAAGGCTCTGATAAAGGTCTTTGGCTATTTGTATCCTAAACATACAAAATAAGCAAACTTAGTGTTCTGGTTTGGGACAGATTTAGGAGGAACTCCAGGACACTTAGAAACTGCAAAATACAAACATGAGCTTTAAACAGAACACTGCTGCATTATTATGTACATTCTCTGTGTCTCTTAGGGAATTACACTGAAAATGCAATTATTCTCTGAAATTACTATTTAATTTACTTCATGAACAATTTACATGCACATGGACTGGAGAATGGGAGTGTATTTCCATAATGTAACTCAAGAGGAAGAAGAAAACAGATACAGCACCACCTCCTCTTCTCAAAACTTAGGCTTCCTTCTTCTGATACTACAAAAAGACAGCAGACAAACTAAACATCCATTTTATTTGTTGCAAAAGCACTGTGTGTATTTCTGAGCAATCACCATACTTGCTTCTCCTAACAGAATGTTTGCTGTATATCCATTTGAATGCCTCACCAACTGAAAATTGCTAAAAGCACCAAAAAGAGATACAAGTATGGATACTCACCAACTGAAGTCTGAACCATGTTTCCAGATTTTTGGACCTCATCGAATTTTGTAAAAATTACATTCAACCTGTTAGAAAGTTAAAGAAATACACTATTAATTTAAATTTTAGGAATATTAGAATCATAAAATCACTAAGGTTGGAAAAGATCTCTAAGACCATCAAGTTCAACCTTTATCCCAGCACCACTGTGTTTACTACTAAACCATGTCCTCAAATGCCATACCCACATGGATTTTGAACACTTCCAGGGATGGTGATTCCACCTCTTTCCTGGGCAGCCAAATTCTAACATCTTATGCTGCAATAGAACAGACTTGGCTGCACTCAGGTCATTTGCAGCATTGTCAAAAATGTCAGCAGAAAATGTCACTGCAAGGAAGTTATTTTAAAATTTTAAAAACCAACATCAACACACAACAGTTAAAAAGAAAATCTGAGATATAACTGAAAATACTGCATTACCAAAGATGTGATACAGCTAATTGTAGATGCACTTCCAGTTCATCAACACTTTATCTTAACTATTTGCAGAAATACCACAAAACACACCCCTAAAAACCAACTTGACACAACATTAGTCTTTGGCCCTGATACCTTCCCATTTATGTCACAGGTCCAGCCAAGCAGAAGATCCTTATCACATCTCATCATTCCTTCCCAGTGAGTTTATTACTTTAAGGCACGTTGTGGGAGCAGATGTTTCCACTGGAGAACAAGAGGCAACAGTGCTGCCTCCACCTGCATGTACTCCAACTCTAAAACCACCTCTTCCCTCTGAGCACTGACCAGCTGCCATCTACTCCATCCTCAGGTCTAACCATGCTCTGCCCTGAGCCCTGGAGGCAAGATGCAGAGCAGCCTCCTAACACACCTGAAATGGCAGAAGGGCATGGCTTTGGTTCTGACACGGGCTTGGTTGCTTTTTGTCATTTTAAACTATTATTACTTTATTATATGAAATTGATCATTTTGTTTGTGGGTTTTTCTTGTTTATGACAGCCTAAGTTGCATAAATACAAGCTACTCTGAAGTGTCTCCTCTCTATATATGCAGAACATACAGGAAAAATATTAATTCTCTTAATATTAAATCAGTTAACTAAACATTTATAATTTTTGTGGCTTTCCAAAGATGATGTGGCATACCTGGGCAAACGTACAGGATGAAGTAAATCTGAATGTTTATCAGATTAAAAATAAAAAATGAAGCAATGATCCCAGGAAAAGGTTCAATCATGAGTTCCTGAAGTCTTCTGAAGGAAGGAAGGGAATAAAAGGCAGCCCAAAAATAGTGAGGAGCTAAGGACATTCTCAGCTTACCGAGACTGGGGTAATCCTTTTTTGCTGAGATCAGCCCTTACACGTTCACCAACATGTCTGTAAATTTCCACAAGGCTGTTTATTGCTGCATCTCGAACCTGGATGTGAGAGATGAGAGAAATCAATCATCTTTCCAATTTCAATTAAGAAATCCCTAATAAGTCCTCAGAAAACTAAATTTGTTTATTTCTCAGCAACAACACTTGCCACTATACACATTGCCAGAGTTCATGAAGGAGCTTCCAACCCTGCCCTTTGACATGTTAATAGTATCAGTGGGTAATTAAATAGAAAAGCCAGTGAAGGTGTAAGATGAAATGTTTCCTGCAGAAGGAGCTTGGCTGCCTTTGCCAAACTCCTCCCATTGTGTACAATGAGTACATTTACTGGATGAAAAAGGATAGAGACACAAACAGACCTTATATTATTGGCATATTATAAAATAAACTGATTTTTAATGCTGTCTTAAAAACTTACATTTCTATGTTGATAGCAAAACAGGGAGGAGTAATCAATCACCTGAGTCACCATGAATTTTACATGTTTTCCAAACTGATTTGCAAGAAACTGCTGAGCACATCCTTCCCTTCAGCCAGCAGAAGAGACATAAATCTGATTAAAGTGTCACCTTTCTGTACTTAAATCCTTCCTCCACTAGGCACAGCAGGCAGAGAAGGTAAACAAACTCTGCCTACAGAAACACCTATAGAGCTGTGCACTCCTGCTTTCAGAAGATGGCCCAGCAGCTACCCCACACCCCCAGGACCAGACATGGAACATCCTGAGGACACAAGCTAGAATTGCCTATAGGTGGGAGACAAAGGGCAGGCACAAATACCCTGCCTCCTGGTCAAAGAAAACTCTAACACGACTCACCCCATCCTCCTGAACATCCTTGGCAGGTCCCTGCCAGCCTCCAAACCCCTCCTCACTCACACCAGCCTTTACCCAGTGCTCCTGCCTCTCCTGCCCATCAGCCCCATCTGCTACCAACACAGGCACAGCAGCCTGTGGGGACTCCTTGGTGCCCCAGTTTCTGGGGACACAGACACCAACCCAGTCTGTGCAGAGCAAGAACTGCCTCTGTGTGCACAGTTAAGCAGAGGCACAGCTGCAGGATTGTAAATCCCAAGGAGAATGGCAAGGAGCCCCCACCATTATACTTGGTTTAGTCTACCACAGCAATAACAAAGCTTCAGTAATTTTATTTTTGAGAAAATGACCAGAGTTTAAGTACTGTTGTCACATCAGATGCACACTGGGTTACTCAACTGGATCACCTGAAAACCACAAAAGAACTGTTTCTGAAAAGGGCTCTAATAGAACAGCTTCCACATCCACAACAAAAGGAAAAAAAACCTGGACTTGGCCTGGAACTGTTTCTCAGTCCTCTCTCCAAGAGAGGGCAGCAGTGACCAAGCCCAGCACATCTCCCAGAGCTCAGGAGGCAGCAGCAGCTGCAGTGGAGCCCAGCACCAGCCCCTGGCCCAGGGCAGGCACTGCTGCACCCAGAGCCACTGCCACAGTATTTCTGTCTGACCAATTCAGGCACAGGCTTTCTGGGGATGAGGAACCAGACTCGGGAGGAAGGGACAGAGATCAGCCTTGTTTCCCCCTGCAGCTGGATTACAGGACAATGAGCCTGCCAGACACAAGGAAGAGGCAGAGCAAAGAGAAAATGCCTCAGTGTCCTCAGCTTCCCAATTCATCAACAGCTCACCTATAGCAGGACCAAGACACCTGTGTGTTTAACAAGCCCAAGCCCTAAACCCAGGATTTCCTTGGAGCTTAGTCCCAGCTCAGAACTACAGAGGACCCTAAACACTCAATTTCTTGGAGTAATGGGCTTACCCATCCTGCACTGGCACAAGCAGCAAGTGAGGGGCCAGTGTTTTCACTCTCAGTTCTCCTCTTAGCAAGGGCAGGCCCTGACAGCTACACAGTAATGTAACTCTCCACAGCAAACATAAACCCATTCTCCAGCTGGACACCCTCTCCAGACCTGGATCACAGATGTGTCACCCATGCTGGCACAACAACCAACAGCGTTATTCAAAAACTGTCAGTACACATTACATGAGTTTGAACACTACTTCTCCACCTCCCTCTTCCCACTAACCCCACATACTTGTATCTTTGTCCAAACAACACAAAAAGCACTTAGGAGATTTTATTCCACTTGTATTTTCATTTGGGTTACATCACTGATTAAAGGTCCTGGTAAGATTGCCCTCACCCCCTATTCAGAAACTGCCTGTCCAACTTCTGGCAGTGCACTTGGCCAGGCTCTCTGAGTGGCCCCATTTGTCCTCCCTGCCCAAACTGGTTCCTCTCTGAAGGTGAGGGGTGCTGCCCTGAGCCCAGAGGGATCCCTGCAGCCTCCCCTGTATTCAGGCTCTGAGGCACAGGAGGTTTCCATCTTCTGTTCATCTCACCTGCAGATTCATGTTGAACCCTTACTCAGGAGTAACTCATATGCTGGTTTGGACATACTTCAAATCACACCTCTCCAAAACCAGCCAAGGGTTCTGTGTTCTGCACAGCATTGTTCAGAGCTCACCACCAGCAGCACAATTAGCTCATTTAACAACAAGGCAACCAGCACAACCTTTAGATGTGACTCACAGCAAAAGCTCACCTGGCTGTTTGGATCTCCAAGTAAGTTACATATATGTGGCACTATCTTACTCAGTGTTAAACTCTGAGCTCCAGATCTGGGAATAAAGAACAAAAATCAGCATTATGAATCACAGAGCAGGCTCATGTACAAAACACAGCTTTGCAGAAATTCTGACTTACGCATTGAGAGTTGCGATAAGGCAGAGGCAAATCCCTTCTCTTGTCCGAAAATTCTTGTGTTTGAATCCTCCCAGCATCCTGTCCCACACGTACTGCAGCAGACAGGAAAGAGAAAAAATGAGATGGGGTAAGGAACACATTCTGTCTTCCAGCAGACACACACCACACCACCTCTGGAGCTCAAATATAAGGCTTTACACCCATTCAAGCAGAACAGGACAAAAAGGAGCAAGATACTTTTAGATCTGACTAATTCTTTGTTTTGTGCTGACTTCACAGTAACTCCTCCCTACCTAAAACAACACTCATACTTACAGAAAGCAAGTACCTTCCAAAACCCTGGAACAATAACTCTTTGACATATACCCATCCCATCCTTGGGAAATCCAATTACACACTCCCATGAAGCAAATATCTTATAACAAGGTGTAGGGAGATGAAGTCATTTCAGACAGAAAAATGGCAGAGAAAACCTTCTGACAGCAAAAGGGTTTCCTTTCTTTTACACAGCCAGGCACTCATGCTGTGGAGGGCTGTTGAACTTACCTGAGGGTTAGCAGCTTGTTCCATGATTTTCAGCAGCAAGGTCTGATCCTGCTCCCTCACAGAGTCCTTAGAATCTCCCAGCCTATCAAGTAAACTTGGCAGCACTAAGGAAAGAAAACAGAAACATTCAAATCCCTGAGGAAAAAAAGAGTGACAGAGCCCCTCTGCTGATCCACCCAGAGCCCAATGGAGGCACTGGCCCTGCTGCCCTTCAGCAGAGCCTCACAAGTGCTCTCCTGGGAAGAAAGACAGCTCTGAGTCCAGCAGCCAGTGCAGGTGCTGGCAGGGTGATGGTGACACTCACAGAGACCCCTCACCTGTGCCAATCTGGGCCTTGAAGCGATCTTGCAAGCGGGACACAAGTGCAGAGATGATGTCAATCCCCAGGAGAACCACCTGCAGGTACAGAACAGGCCATGAATTCAGAGTGCACTGCACCTGTGATTGCTGCTTAATGCTAAATCCATATGTATAGACATTCAAGGTACACAAACCATGTGCATAAACCATTTAGGTATTTGCTGTACCTAGAATTTCTAATTAATTGCAATTATTACAATTATAATTAGAAAATTGTACGCACTGAGAGTTACTTAATTGTTTATTAGCAGAAATTAAACCAAACACTTTAAGATATAACACTTTAAGACAAAAGAAAGACACCTAGTTTGACAGAAGCTTCATGACAGGTTGTAGATCAGAAAACCTGCTCTATTAACTATGCTTACTTACTAGAAAAAGGTATATCACATGCTGAATATACTGTGTAGCCTGTATGTGAGATACTTCTCAAAACCCTATATGTCATGATTATGCTAGTACAAGACATTTCTCCCCAAGTTTTTGGATAAGCACCGAGATGAATTATGGCTGCAAGTGTTAGGGACAGCCAGGCTACAGGTATGTGCCAACACAGCCCAGATTCCTCTACATACACACAAGTGTACACATATATAGGCATATCCATGCTCCCTGTACATACATACAAGTGTACATATATACACATATATAGGCATATCCATGCTCCCTCTACATACACACAAGTGTACACATACACACATATATAGGCATATCCATGCTCCCTCTACATACACACAAGTGTACACATATACACAAACAACCAGGGCAGCCGTCACAGCCCCAAGCCTGCCAGAGCTCAAGGAGTGTTTGGACAAGGCTCTCAGGCACATATGGGATTGTTGGGGTTGTCCTGTACAAGAGCCAGGAATTGCAGCTGATGATCCTTGTGAGTCACTTCCAGCTCAGGATATTCTATTGTTCTGTCGCACATTCATATGTTCATACACCCTGTGCATTCAGGCAGGTGTGCAGGCACACAGGCACACGGCTGTACTCGCTATTCTATTGTTCTGTCTCACATTCATGTGTTTGCACTCCCTGTGCATTCAGGCAGGTGCGTACACACACAGGCACACGGCTGTACTCGCCGTTCTATTGTACTGTCGCACATCCATGTGTTCGTACTCTGTGCACGCAGGCAGGCGCACAGGCACACGGCTGTACTCTCTGCACGCACGCTGCGGTCTCGGGCTGTCCCGGCACACACCGTCCCGCTGTTCACGCCCCGCAGCCGCGCCTCACCGAGCGCTCGCTGGGCCGTGCCCCGCAGCGCCGCGGCCGCTCGGCAGAGGGCGCGCTCCGTCCCCGCTGCCGCCGCGCGGAGGCCCCGCCCTCTATGCAAATCAGCGCCCGGCCGGCGCGGAGCACTCCGGGTAGCGCCGCCGCCACAGGGCTCAAACCCGGCCCGGAGCGGTCCGGGCGCGCCGGACCCCGCGCGGTGCGCGCCCCCGTGCCGGGCGTCGGGCAGCGGGCGGGCCGGGGGCGCGCCGCTCCTCGCCGGGAGCTGGACGAGGTTCGCGCTCCCCTACGGCCGGCGCGCCCCAGCGGCCGCCAACCGTCCTTATCTGGGGGTTGCGCGGCTGCTCAATGAGCGAATGGCGAGAGCAGCCCTGCTAACGCCTTAAACAACACAGCAGCGCCCGCCCCGTGCGTGGCGCAATTTTTGGAACCTCGCACCGCGGCGTGTGCGCGGCGCGTCCTCAACTACGCTCGCCCCGAGCCCCATCGGGCACCCCCGGCGCCGTGCGGAGCCGTGCGGCGCTGCGAGCTCCTGGCCCCGCTCCCGGGTCTGCCGGCCCCGCCGCCCGGCCCCGCTCCCGTTATCCCTTCCCCCTCCGTCAAACAGACAGAGCCCGTGCGGGGCTCCCGCGGTGCCGCTCCGCGCCGCTGCCAGTCCACAGCCCTCAGCTCGGCACAGGGATTCACTCCGAATGCGGCTCCGTAACACCCAGGGAACTACGCGTGGTACGGCAGGGGAAACAGCCTATTACTCAATGCCAAGTCTCCTATGGAAAAAAGCCTTCCTAAATACAAACCTCTGACTCCTAACTTCTCCAACATACAACTTCACCTTCCCAAAGAGCTCCTGCAGTCTTCTCCCCTCACAGTAACAGACTCTTCAACAGTGTCAATTTTTAATTCAACATCATTTATTCATATACCAAAGGAGAATTTTCCTCGTGCTTTTATTATGCTGTTTCATTTTCACATTCATCTCGCAGGCTGGATTTAATCCACCGCTGACAAACGCCCCAAGGCCGATGGCTGCCTGTGTCTGCCCGCTCCCGCCTGGGGTCCGGCAGCACAGCCCCAGCAAGAGCCTGGGCTCCAGATCCTCATCAGTGGAGAGATGCTTTCAGGGAAAGTCAATGGGGCTGAGTGCCAGCCACCATTCACAGCTGTCTGATCAGAGTCCCATCACCGCAGCATTCTGCACGGAGATAAGTGTGCTGCCTGCAATTACAGAGATGTGCCCCAGGGATAAGTTCGATCCCGGGAGAGGAAGGAATCCATCTCTTCTTCAAACTGCCTGCAAGCCAGGAGGAGTGAGGGGAACTCATCGCTCAAACATGAAAGGAAACACATGCACAGTGCAAACATACCCTGCAGGTCAACCCCAGGATAAAACCAGGAGGATGAGCCTTGCACGACTTTTTGCTGTTGTTTTTAAGGACAATTATTACAGTGGTGCTTGGACAGCTATTGAGGAAACAGCAACTGGGGTGAGCAAATGCTATTCCCTACTAGGCTGGATTCATTTATCAACCCCAATGTCACACCTATCTCAGAAGGTCAGAGGCAGAAAGTAGCAATCACGTATGGATTGACAGAGTCAACAGATCCGCTACAGACAGATAACAGACAACCGAGGGCATGGCTGGCACATGAACAAAGAATTAATTGAATTCCAGCCCTGGCTGCATCGGACTGACAGCACTGAAGAGCCCACCCATTCACTGCTGGAGCAGTCACTGGAGCTCTGCCTGAATGAACGAACAGCAAGGTCCAGGAGGAAGCTCAGGAGCAGCGGTGAGCCCTGTCAGCAGCCACCCCACTGCTGAGATCCTAGCCCAGGCCTCTCCCCAGGGAAGCCAGCTGGCAGACACAGCTCCATGCCAAGCACAGGAAGGGCAGCTCTCCATCCAAAATTCCAGATAATGCTGCAATGCTGATAGTTACAGAGCTATTACAGGCCTCTACATCAGCACAGATCTTTTAGCCTCCTATTTACACAGGCCCCCAAAAGAATGATCTCTGAATTAGAGGGACAGCCCTCGGCCTGAGGGTCTGCTTCTGCTCATTTGACTCCTGAGGTTCCCCAAGAGAGTCAATAAAGCAAGTTGTGCCACCCAGTATTCAGCTCATTTGGCATCTGCTGCTGCTTTGTCTTGTCTCAGAGCACTTTCTGTAGGCGCCAGGGGCTGTCAGCAAACCCTTCTCCTGCCTCTCTCCAAATGCCAGGTCATCTCTCCCAGTAAAGAAGTCTCTTGTTAATTCCCAGGATGCAACACAGCCTTTCCAGTACAGACAATACTTTTTTTTTTTTTTTTTTTCAAGAGGTCAACAAAAACAAAGCATCTGTCCTTTAATATCTGGGTGGTGTTGAAAGACTTGCAGGCAGCTCCCCATATCAGAGAGCAGACAGCCCACAGATCTGCTCCAGCAGTACACGGTCACCAAGCACGGCAGACAAATAAATCCATTCAGTTTAAAACAAGACACACCTAAACATACTCCCATAAAAGGGTAAAGAAGCTGCACAATCCAGCAACAGCTGATTGAGCACAAAGTGACCAGAGTGAATGAGCCTCAGGCTACCCTGATGGCCTGGACAAACTGAGGGGAGAGGGGAAGAGAGACAAGCCCTTCCCTCCACTCACCACAGGACACCAGAGCAGGGATGTGGTGATGGCTGCAGGAACCCTCATCCCCCATCTTTGCAGGGAAACTGCAGTGGGCTGAGCAGTACATCCACACATATTCACTGCTGGCCTCCTCCTGAACCTTCCACGCCTGGCAGCTTGAGACCAAAATGGGAATGCCAGAGGGAGATTCTACAGCAGCTGTGACACCAGCTTGCTTCATGCTGATTGCCACCACTGGTGACACAGCTTAGCTACTTCACTTTGAAGTCTGAGAGGTTTTTTGGAGAAGAGATTGGAAATGGAAGACAAAACTTCTAAATCTCAATATGAAAAAAGAATTGTCAGAAATGATCACTACAGAGATGTATTTTTACCACTACTGTTAGGACACAAGGGCACCTTTCCTGTGCAAAAGCAAAAAATTCCAATAATGATCTTCTGGATCCAGTAAAAAAGCCAACAAATCCCCTCAGTTGTCTCTTGATTGAAAAGCTAGAGATTTGGTAGAACTCATGAGAAATTCAAAGCAATTTAAAGAAAATGCACCACAGAGCACAGTGTTGTTATCACTACAAAAATTCCACAAACAGTGATGCTTAGAAGAACATGATCTCCCTGAAATGCAGACATCTGCTTGCAGAAGAGCTGACAGGTATGTCCCAGGTGAAAGAGGGACCAAGTCAGCCCTCAGTCACACTGCTCCCTACCCTGCCTCTACTCAGGGGAACTGAAGGGGGAAGTTCCAAAGAATAAGTAATTCACCCTGTTTTTCAAAGATTCTGAACTGGTCCTTGAGTGGTTGTGTATGATGAGGAGAAGACACTGGGCTCTCTCCAAAGGAGATGGAGGGAAGCACAAATTGCAAAATCACTGCTGTAGAGTACAGGAGGCTTTTCTACCCTGAGCAAGGTCAGAACTCCAGACAGCACAGCAGATAAATCACCACTGACAGAAACTACAGTCTGCTAAGTCTCCAGGGAAGCAGCACTCATGGTAATACAACAGGAGACTTTGCAGTTGAAAGCAGAGTTACAATTTAGGTGACACTTTCACATCCCAATTGCCCCAAACTGATGAAAAACAGCAGCAGCACCATTGTTTCAGAAAGGTGGCTCTGCTTATGCAGCACCTTACAGCTATGGATACCTGCCTGGCAGCACCCAATGCTCAGTGTCTTCACATGAAACAACACCAAAACAAAACACCTACTACCTACTACTAGCACTACCAACTGCTATTGCCTTTGGTTCCTCACACAAAGCAGTTAAATGTCTTAGTCACAAACACTGCCACTATTCTGTACATTTCCACTGCCCCCAGCTGAGCATTTACACTTACAGCCAGATCCCCAGCCAGGAAGGAAAAATTAATATAACTCTATGAGCACTGATGAGATCTTGCCCTGAGATCAGCTGTGATCAGGACCACAGCTTCCTTGTAGCTTTGCTAACTAGTTGCATCTCAGAGCTCAAGGCACAATGAAGCCTCATACAATGAGGGCTATTACAGAAAAGCAAAAATAATATGGCAAGGAAAATAAAAAGAACATTGCATTGCCCTGTTTTGTTTTTTGTAGGAAAACAGAAAGCCTTCATTATGGCAACTAATCAATTTCCAGCACAGCAATGTACCTTATTAACAGACTAGGCTGCTTTACCTAGTAACATTACTTTCCCCTCCATTAGCAGCTAAATGCTGCTACAGTGCACAAAGCAACTGAGAACTCACACTGGGAATCTGCCTGCAGGCAGAACCATATTAGCTGGAGCACCTCAAAAGCTCCTAGAAGCACTGACCCCAACTCCATCTCTAACACTACACGAATTGAAAAGGTCAACACATTTTAAAATTGGAACAGAAGTGTTTCTGAGGGTTTAGACAGCATCTGGAAAAAAAAGCAAGGCAAGCAGACAACCTAGCAGATAATCACCAACAATCTTCTGTTCCCTTAGGGCCAACAAAGTCTAGCAACAACTGTGAGGATGTTCAAATATCCAGATACACCCCTTGATCACTAGTTCCCAAGCTTCTGAACATCTGCACTGCTAGATTACACCATTCAACACCAGCTTTTATGAGGAACAGCAATAGTGCAATGCAATGATGACAGGATGCATGGACAGCCTCAAGAGGAGGGCACCAAAGTGGTGCAGACACAGCAAAGCCCCACCAGCTGCTGGCAATGTGAAGAAAGCTGGGGCTCAATCAGGGAGGCAGAGCAGCCACGGTGGTGAGGAGTGAGCAGCAACCGAATTGTGTAGGAAACTTGCTAGATGATGACAGCTCTTGCTAGATTGTAGTTAATGAAGCTTTGTTCTTGCCTCGTTTGGAAGAAAGGAACACACACAATTAAAAATGCAATAACATTTTCAGTAGCCAGTCTTTGTAAAATTCTGGAAACACCCTAAGACCTAGAGCTTTCACATCACCTCCCACCCTGCACAGACAGACTGCCTGCTCAGCATGTACACATGTCCTACGCCTTTGAAAAGTGTCTCCAGACACAATCAGCACAGCTTAATGGTACAACAGTGGAGAACTCCATTCAGAAAAGAAGAAAGGTTCAAGATGCCTTTATCAGCCACAGAAAGACACAACAGCCCAGGAGAGTGAAGAGATGGGTGCCAAGTAGAGAAAGGGGTGAGAGATGGGAAGAAGGAATTCAACAGGAAGGCACCACTTCAGCCAGAATCCTGTTCATATTCTTTCTGACCCATGTGGGAGAAAGCCCAGAGGCTAACCCTTAAAGGCATGGGTTAAAACACCTCCCAGTCTTTCCTACACCAGTGAGGAGTGCAGCTGAGCTACATCTAAGCCAACATCTACAGCAGCCACAAGATGTAGCACAGCCCATACAACTTGATGCTTCCAACAGCTTACTGTTCAGTAAGGTCAGTAAAGACAGAACTACTGCCTAAGCTGTTGACTACACCAGTTTCTTCTTTTGCCATTCCCTCTTACTTCCTCCCCAAGCTACTCTTAATTGCTGGCTGTCAATTCACGTCAAACAACTTAAAGGGAAAACTTTCAGAGGCTTAGTCAGCATCAGTGCTATATTCCAGCTAAAACCAGGACCCTACAAAAACAGTGCCACAAGAACACAGAAGCTAAACTCCAGCTAAAATCAGGACCCTACAAAAACAGTGCCACAAGAACACAGAAAAGTCCCAGTGCTGACCTGCTCACCTGAGCATGCCTATGCAGGTGGAACCAAATCTCACATCAGCAGATATGTACCAGTGCCCATCTGCAAGCTGGACACTCTCTGCTTGAGCTGCTGTGTGACCCTGCAAGGCTCAGGGATTTTTGAGTGGTTACACCACTGGCCCAGGCCTAGCACTCTGCAGACCTTCTTACACAGCTTCTGGCTCGGCAGCTTCAACCACTCTGTAGCCCATGCATGCCTCTTGCAACTATGTCTTACATCCAGCTCTTAGCACAGTTCCTGATCAAGTCAGGCATCATTTTCAATATCTTCTAACTTTTGGCAATTATATTTCTTCCAAGACTTTGATCTCTCTGGTCTAGAAAATCAATGAAAAAATATTCTGTCCCTGTCCGTTTAAAAGCTTAGAAGATAATGCTTTCCACATGCTTCAGAACCAAACCCCACATGTCATGCAGCACAAAGGAAATAGAAATTATTTAATGTTGATCTCCTCAACTCCTTTTGACCTGTGTGTATTTCCTTTTGCCTTTTTGGCTGTCATCATTGAGATCTGGAGCAACAGCTGATGCATCACTGTGAGCTCTCACAAGAGAATAAAACATCTGTTTTCCTCCCTCAGACTGAAAACAGACGCCTTTTTAGTCGTGTCCAACAGATACTCAATTACATGACAGCATAGTGAAGCACAATGCATCTAAATCAGGGCACACCCTTGGGCCACATGGGTGCCTGGCATGCAGTCAGGAACCCAAAAAAGCTTTGCAATCTCAGGCTATCCACACCTATCCACAAGTATCCAGGGTCTGGGATGCCTGCACACATCAAGGGTAATTTTCTTGCCTTGGCAATGTCTGCACAACTGCTCTAGAGGAAACACCATGTGCAAGTGCTGTGCAGTCCCACTGTGGCTCAGCTATGTTCTTGTGGCTTTTCTAATAAACTCTCTGTAAAACCCAATTCCATAAAAAAACTACTCCTCATGAACCAACTCACCTGACATTCCAGATCTGAGAGAGGTTATAGTACTCACCATGGGACAACTCTTCAACAAAACCTGCCTGGAGAGATTTTACTGGCTACTGTAGTTATGTTGGAAACTCACAGCTATGAAAAACTCCTGAAAATGGCACCCAAGGAAGCCCAGCCACAGCAGAGCAGGGTGGACAGCCTGGAAATCACTGGCTCAGGATTCAGCTTGGGACACATGGATGGGCTGACACTGCTAAGACAGCTCAAGCAGTGCCTGCTCCATGTCTGCTCCTGTGGCTGAAGCAAACCAGTCTCCAGACCTGTTCAACTGCAAGCATTTTAAAAACAAAAACCAAAGAAACAAACAACCATATTCCCACCCCCCCCAATAAATCAAAAACAGAAAAAAAACCCTCAGCCAAACCAAAACAAACCCCCCCCCCAAAAAAAAAATCAACCACAAACAAGGGAAGAGAAGGGAATTCTGCATCCCACACTGCTTGAGGGAGCCAGCATTTTGCTAAGGGAAAAGAACAAGCCATCTGAGCAGCTGACAGCACAAGTGGAAAACCAATTGGAAAATTATAGGGACAAACCACATACATCTTGGCTTCTAAATCC
The DNA here is from genome assembly GCF_903797595.1 of Erithacus rubecula. Classification (NCBI taxonomy): domain Eukaryota; kingdom Metazoa; phylum Chordata; class Aves; order Passeriformes; family Muscicapidae; genus Erithacus; species Erithacus rubecula. The sequence continues at coordinate 26,192,389 of NC_136659.1, forward strand.
AGCTCTAGAAACACATTTAAACAAGTCAGGCTAATAGCTCCTATCAATGCTCTAGTGCCACAGCTACACAAACAAGCATCAGTCACGTTAAGAGGTTTCCACAAATTCTTGTGGATTAATACAAGGAGGTATTAATTAAGTGTTCAACTAAATCATTAGTTCTTGGATTAATTATCTTAAACAGAACTCTTTAGAACTGAAACAGATCAGAGGAACAGAGGCTGTAAGTGTAACAAAAGAAGGCAGTCAGGGTTCAGCACAGGTACACAAAGAGCTGACAGCCCGGGGGGAGCTCAGTCAGACCAGGCAGGTGCCTCCTGCACAGGCTCTGCTCAGCTTTCACAATGCTTTCACTGCATTTTTCTCCTTCACAACTTTTATTTCCAATGTAACAATGGCTAAGTTGAATCAAGTGTTTAAATAACCATTTTCTTCATGATTTTAGAAGACTGATGCCTTGTTTTGTAATTCTGTTATTTTCTCAGAGGTTTATTCTCACTGGACACTTGCTAATAAGATCAGACTTCTTGCTTTCTGCTGGACAGGATATACTGTATAATCATGCAAGCAGTTAATAGAACAGCATATCTTTATAAAATGCAGAAACTTAATTTAATATAATTCAGTAAAAGGTACTGTGCCATGTTTCAGGGGGAGGAAGGAGATTTTGTGCCCCGACACCACAAAACCTTGAAGCAACACTGAAAAGGAATTTTGAAGAAGAGAAAATGCAACCTGCAGACTTTGAGTCACACTTCACTTCAGAGAAAAAAGGGAACAACAATTTTCTAGATGTTTCCATAAAATAGGTGTTATGGAAGAAATACAGAAATAATTGCAATTTGCCAAGAAAAAAAAACTGCTTGAGACTAGGCTGTCTCCTGTGGTCATCACACATACAAAGGTGGATTAACTTATTTTTGTCTCCAAGAGATTTTAAGGGAGGCTTGATGCAAATTTCTAAAACACAAATTAGATGCTAGCCCTAACTGAAATATGCATCACCCAGATAGAACTGCAACTCTAAAAAAGTGCCCTCCATATTTTGGAAAACTTTTCATTCTGCATCATTTCAACTCTTTTTATTCTTACAGGTTGAAAATTATATACACCTTCCTGCTCCTGTAACTTCAAAAGTGGTTTATTTCCTTTGAGACACCTATTCCAAACTGAAATGTCCCATTACTTTTATTTTTTGTTTTAAACAAAGCAACAACTTTCACACAGAGGGGAAAGCATGGTCACTCTTAGAACTCCAAAACCTGATGTCTTGTGAATTCTGAACAAAACAGACAGAATGCTGGATGTGACAGTGTGCCATTGTTAACCTGACATGAAAAGGATGCCTGACTGCTTCCTCCCATCCCAGTCAGCCTTACTGCACATTCCAAACCGAGTTAAATGAAACAGTGACTCTTTACTTTTAGTGTAGAATGGGCCTCACCAATAAATTCAGGTGAGAAGTTGTTTCCAAAGCCAATTAGTTCAACACCATCTCCACCCCAGTGCTCAAATTAAATCAGCCAGGCCACATTTCTGGAATGTTTTGTTTTACTTGATTCTTAACATACAGGTCTTCAGCTGTAACTGACTTCATTTGTTCATTAAAACCTGCAGCAGTTTTCTATATGCTAGTTAGAAGCAGCCCTGTCAACCCAAAAACAGGTTTAATGAGCTTCTTTGTCACCACCTCTAAGACCCTGCTGACAGACTGTGAAACAGAAAAACTTATTTATGTTTTTAATCCTTCTCTATGTACAGTAATATAAGCCAGGTGACAACTTGTAGCCCCCAAAGACTCCAGCTACACGATCTGACCCACAACAATCTCGGACTTCAACAGTGCTTCACCCAGTTAATAAAGAATCTGCAACATGAATCAGGGAGTAAGATACACACATCAAGGTAAAATACTGCCACTCATAGCAGGAATTGATACATTCTTTTCAGCAAAGAAATGGCACTGGGCTTTGGTTCATTTATCTAGGAGTTTTTAACTTGACATCATCTGATAAAAGTAAAAACTTCAAAGTCACACAGCAATAGGCTTCAATTACTGTATTTCTATCAGTGTGTCAGTGAATGTGATTCAGGAAGGAGGAGGGATTGCTGCAGGCAAGTCTCTTGCAGTCTTATGGCACAGAGGCTATTTTAGCTGAATAGAAGATTGAGTTTCACAGATAGTAACTATGTCAGGCTAGAAAACATAATTTAGAGGATTTAAAATATGACAGTGCCCAAGGATAACACAAAGAAACAGAATATGCTTTCCAGATAACAGTGCTTGTAGTACGGGTTAGAGATCAAGTGGCTGCTTTTTCTTAAGAACAGACATTGTAAGAGAAGTCAAGCAGATAAGTTGCTAAATCTTCCACAAAATCAACACCACAAACTGAGGCAGATGCAGCTACAGTTATGCCTATTATTGCCCTTCATCCTTTTCCTCCTGTAGGTTAATAGCACTTTCTTTCCTGCACCACACCAAGACAGGAAATACAAGGCAGTGTTTTTCATGAGTGTTCATATCCTCATCTGGAACTGCAGAGCATTACTATCATAAACTTGTCACACTGAGGTCTAGCAGTACTGTATGCTGGAAAGAAGTAATATTTGGCTTCTTCATATACATCTGCCTGCAGTGTTGGGACTGTGCCAGCATGCAGTCCAGTAACAAATGTAGTTCAGCCTAAGATCTATAGATGCAGGAAAAAAAATCCATGCAGACCTACTCATATGCTTACATCACCATTTAAAGAGATTTCTCCTCCATCTTTCAAAGGACTGGGAATTTGAGTGTGCACATATACATTCTGTTCCTTGTCTCTGAATTCATACATCAAAGAAGATGCCACAACCACAAAGCAACACGGAAACAATGCACAGATTCTTTATTAACTTTCTTTTAAAAAAAACAAAAACAAAAAACCTTCAAGAGATACACAGGCCCTGCAGTAATTTCTGCTGTATCTTGACATTTTGATCAACCAAAAGTAAGGAATTTGGATTAGCTACAGGCCAGATTCTGACCCATCAGACTAGAACAAAACCAGAACCTTGAGCCAGTTGTCTGCATTCGCATTCTCTCCAGAAACAGGACAGGGAAGCCAGCCATTACTGCAAAATTTCTCTCCTTTTGATGACTTAATTTAGAGTCCCCTAAATTAAGAAGTCACCTAAATTCTATTAGGTAGGGTAAAAACAATTCCAGAAACAGATTTTTTAGCTGCTAAACCAATTTAGTCTACTAGGGAGATCACATGCTCTTTAAAGAGTTGCCCAATTATGTGCTGACCTTACATGGGCTCTGATGGTTTCTTTAAGTGACTCGTTAAATAATCCAAGATAGTGAAAAATTTATTTTGCAAGATGGGTTAATGCAGTTACATTATTTTTCCATAAAGTTCTTCTTAATCACTAGATAATTAGGACTAGGAGTCAAGATAATGGCAGCATTAACACCTCCCTTCTATCACTTCTCTCCAACAAGAAATACAAGGTCCCAGGAAGCAATCCCAATGGGAAGCAATCCCAAATCCCTCCTTAGGAGTGTCTGAGAAGGCATATAACACCAATCAACACCAGCACTGGTTTTATTGTGCCTTTCATCTGTACAAAGCAGCATGCAGACAAACAGCACAGTTCCAGCATAAACTGCTTCTGCAAGAACTTCAAGAAATTCTGACTTTCCATAAAGGAACTGGTGCACTCCCAGTTGACTCTGAGCACCACAAAACAGCTGTAGCAGAGGTAGGATGGGTCTCCCAAGCCTGTGGTCAGGGCCTCTTCCCCCACTCAGGTGATGTGGGTCTGGCCACAGCTGCCTCACAGCCACAAGAGCAAAGAGCAAACCCAACACCAGCCATGCTCAGCAGGGAGCTGAGACACAGCTCTCCCTCCTCACCAAGTTAGAGGAGAGCAGCACAAGTCAAACCCGTTTTCTGCTGGCATAATAGCAGCTCAGGAACTTCTTCTGGGGCAAGCCTAAGAGGCATTGCTTGCTTCTTGCAAGCCCTCACTACAGCAGCACACTGCAGTGCACGTGAGAGGCACACTCTTCCTCAGGCTGCAAAGCTAACCAGGAATACCAAAAAGGGAGCTCCACAGGGGATGGACAGCAAAGACTATGAGCATTAAATAGACAGTCACAAACCAAAGCACCATTACCACCCATCACTTCTGCCATGTACATCATGTACATCTGTAAGCATGGTGACCACCAAGGGAAACTACAGCCCAGGTGACTTGTACAGGACATTCCTGCTGCAGCCTCCAAGACCATTTCTCTTCTCCACTGTTGCTTTTCAGGCTGTACATGAAAGTTCATCCACAGCAGTCTGACTTGAACCCTCTGTCTCCAAGGGCAAAATTCTCCATGCACAAAGATCAACACTACCTCTTCTACAGGTCCCCTTCCCAGAAATGCCCTAAATTCACATCATCACAATTTTGATCACAGCTGAAGTTCTCAGTCAGAGTGACATATCAATACTGTGACCCACTTGTCTGCTACAGCATGAAAGCCTCACAACAGTGTCTCCTTGGTATGACTGTAGCTGCACATCACCCCATCTGCTCTTTTCCCTGCCACATGCTGTGCCTTTCTAGAGATTACAAAAACTATCTCTGCCCACGACAATTCCTTTAAAGCTTCATCCCACATCTCCCCCCAGCTCTTTGTTAATGACACTGCTACAGAACTGGAGCTGGAAACCAGAGGACCTACCATAAAATGGCTAAAGATACCTTTAGATCTTCATTAAATAATGAAGATATTACACTTCCAAGGACACATGACCCTTCAATGAAAAGGAGGCTTGTGCAAGCCCTTTGCCTTTGAGCACATCTACCTACAAGGCAGAGAAGTTCTGTTCTCCTCTACCTTTAATTATTTAGCACCTTTCTGGGATGAAGAGTGGTGTGCCCTCCTCCCAGAATCCCACCAGATCCAGCAGCACAAAGCTCTGCCAACACACTGCAGAACAAGGCACAAACCACCAGCCTCATTTGGCATACATTAACAATTGTAGTGAAAGCCACATTGAAGAGATTTTGCTAGCATGGACTTGAACAAAGGTGGTGATCATCTTTTCCCACATCCTCCAGGAGAAGGATAAAGAGAAATCCTCTTAGATTAGCTAGAGAGAAAATTAAACCTGCAGAGCAGAGGGGCACTGGGGCAGACTAATTCAGGAGACTGAAATCTTCAAAGGATGTATTTTAAGCATAGGTTGGATAAACATCTGACAGAAGACATCCGGGTATGTTCATTTGTCTTCTGTGAACAATAAACTGGATCTGACTATTTCCTGGAGTCCCTGATATTACAATACCTGCAAAGCCTCAAAATTTCCTCCTTGCCATTAGAAACATATTATCAGCAATGTAAGTTATTAGTTAGTAAGCATCCTTTATGAACAATAAAAGGCAGAGTGATAGACTCTTATTAGCAATCCTCTGTAGAAATACACTACACTAATAAATAATGGGTAATTACTTAGTAACTGGCTAATAAAAGTTACTCCCCAGGGTAAGGTTGACACCCTGGTTAATAAAACTCTCCAATACTGGCTTTAATCAAGATGAATGTAAAATAATGAAATATATAAAGGCTATGCTGAACCTTAGGCTCCCTTTCCTATGTCTGAAACTCAAACCATATCCATCCTTTTTTTCTGCAGGATCCTTGGAAAATTGTAGGATTTCGTAAAAATTAATATTCAACTCTGAAACCCTTCAACAAATTTTCTCCAGAGTGTTCACCTGAACATAGATGAACAAAATGAGCAACCAGCTTCCACGTGAGGCACTCTGCACTGAGTGCAGAGACACTGCTGCAACTGTGTCCCCTCTTGCAGGCTTCAAGCAGAACATGACTTTCTACAGGCAGGGAGTGCATCTCCTTGCTGGACTGCAAACACTAGCAAGCAGGACAGAAACAAGCCCAAAAACTCTGCTGCTGTCTGCAAGCTCTCTAAAGCGTCATCTCATGAGCCACCTGCAAATACACTGGACTGCTTCTGGCTCCCTACACAGAAGAGCTTGGTTGTGGTGCAGACCTGTGGTTTGCAAACTTGGCTTTTATCACCACCACCTTTTACAGCCTCAGTACCCAGTGGAGGGAAAAGGGTTTGCTGCAAGCTGAGTCAATAGCAGCCTCTTAATTAACCACTCTTCACTATCACCCTCCTCTTACTGACACCAAACAAAATCCACACAGCAGTAGAGGTTGGCTGACAAAGATCTGCAAGAGAAGTTTTCTTCTTTCCAACCTGGACTATACAATATGCTTGGGAAGGGGAGAATGGCACGGTTCAGCCCTCTAGTCATTTCCCAAGAGCCCAAAATACTGGAGGCACAATTGCAATTACCGGCTGCTAGAGCTGCCAGCTCAGCAGCAACTGAGCCCTTCCCGTGGCTCCCAAGTGAATTCACTGTGGTGGTTTGAGGAACTGGGCAAACACCAGACTAAGCAACTGAATCCTGTCAATACACTTCTCTCTCCTTGAGACCTGGGGGAACAAAGCATTGTTAATCTGGGACAAGAAGCATCTGCATGTGGCATTAGCTAGAACACCTGCATATTGCAGCAAGAGAGAAAACACCTTTTCCCCTGGAGCTAATCCCTGCAAGGGCAATTGCCTTCCCAGCAAACTTTTACACCAGCAGAAAACCAGTTCCCACTCAGCTGATCACCACTCAGCAACCCAGACAGATGGTCTTTAAATTGTAATTGTACTCTTTGACACACACAAAACCCACCAGCAGTAGTTTAATGACGTTTTCACACAGAAGGGGCCAAGGCTGCAAGCAACTCACCCAGACTCCCTTCCACACAGTGAAGGAATCCTTCTCAACAGGAATTTGTGGAGTAGCCTCCACACTTTGGGGAGTGACTTACAGATTCATAGAAACATAAGGCAGAAAATTAAGGGTGTGAAAAATATCCAGGGATTTCCTCTTCACTATGGAGTCACCTTGCCTAGCAGCCTATTTCAGCCATGCAGTCAGAGTGGGTCTCCCTCCCACCATGCCTGGTACAAGCACATTCCTAACACTGGTTCTGTCCCTCTCCCTGTGACAGTACTGCACACCAGGTTCTGTGCTCAGTCACACCAGAGCAGCCCATGGAAGCTCCAGAACAGTCTGGTAAGCAAAAGCCTCAGACTGCCAGAGCTATGGTGGGCAGAGCACCAATGTGCCCCCAGAGCCAAGCTTTTTTTTTCCCTGTAGTATTGCCTCACTATTCTACCTGTGAACTAGGAACCAAATACAATCTCTGCCTTAATGCCTGGTGATTAAGAACATAGCATCAATATTTAAACCAGTCAAATCCCCTTGACAGAAAGCAACACATTTATGCCATGTCTGTTGTTCAGGCAGGTAAGAGCAGCAGGCTTCACTGATGGACTTAGCCATTTTGCTGGTCTGAAAAGTAATTCCAGATACTTTCAGATGAAATGCACTACAGAATTTAAAAATTACATTAATCTCATTCTTCCAAAATAATTTAATTTTCTTTTGATCCAGCATCAAAGATTTTCAGAATATGTATATCATTAATTATGCCAATCAGAAGAACACTGAACCTCCAAACCAAGTATTAACAGTATATGTAGCAAAAACATGCATTAAGTATTTCTAAATCAGATCTTGCAAGATCAGGGGAGAAGCAGGGAGGTTCCTCATAACAAGCAGGACTTTCAGGAACTTTTATACAGACTAGTTCCAGTGAAAGCTTTAGACATCAGGCATCAAATAGCATTATGTCTATTGAAGGAGTCCATGCCCCAACCCAAATGCTCTGGACAAACACAGCCCCCACTGAAAGATGGCACTACACAAAGCATGGGCCACCACCACAGCCTGAGACCCAGCAGGCCTAGGAAATGACAAAGACTGACAGGAGGCTCACCTGTCCACAGTGCAGACAGATCACCTACTGCTCACCACTAACAGAAGAGCCTAAGGAAACAGGGAATCCACAGCTCCCCAGGAACTGAACATTGATCTCCCTGTGACTCTCCTCTTGCAGACTCCTGGTGCATGTGCACAAACTTGCTCTCAGCAGCAAGTTGAAGCTCACAGCATTAAGGAGAAAATTAACTGTGCAAGTCAAATAAAAGCAGGTATGCTTCTTTTCAAGTTTCCTTTTAATCTTTTGATGCTAGATAAAAGGAAAAAACAAGATTCATCTCATAGGTATGCAACTGTTCCAAAAATGAGCACTGAACAGCAGAGATTCAAAACAGGCACAAAGATGAAAACAATATCCATATGCAGGTTAAGCAAGTCATCCACAAACACTGAACCTGTCAGTGAGAAAGAGAATGCTTGTGGAAAAGAATCTCTTTCAGCTCTGTGTGGGTTCAATCCTTATCTCCCTCCCTGCCAAGCCTCAGAGGAGCAGGATGCACCCTCAAATTCTTGCAAGAATGTGAATGCTACCACAGGTCCTGGGACAACCAAGTATCTGCTGATCAGCTTTTCCAAATTTCTCTCTCTCAGCTCCCGTATTTGCTACAGAACAGTAACCCTTTCAACACAATGACACAACCCCCAACTGATCACCCAGCACAAACCCAAGCAACCAGTGTTCTGGACAAGGACAGCTCTCGTGACTAAAACCTTAATTCCAAATCACAATCCAGCTTGTAATGTTGGTTAGTCACTGCTCTCCTCAGAGGCTTATACCTAGAAAGACTCCATTCAAGTCAAACGAGATTGCAGATTTCTCCCAAAATAACCGAGAGCGGATTTTAGGATGTCAAAACAAACATTGTCTGGAAGCAGAGGGAACCTCACACCACTGGTCTAGGAAGTGCAAAGGAAACAGCAAGAATAAGAAAAGAAAAAATAATTACTGAAAACAGCAATATCTGTCTAGCATCAAGCTCCATTATTTTAAAGAATACAGGCAGCAAAAAACCATGATCTCTTTATCCTACATTATTTGCACCAGTAACAGATTTTTAGAGGCAGAAGGGTCTCATTAGATCAGTTAATCTGATATCCTATATAATACAGTCCATGAAATCCCAAGCAGTTCCTTCTGCACTGAAACCAATTATTTTCTATGAATAAAGTATTTCTTCTGAAACAGCATTAGGGTTTTACCTGATTTTGATTTAAGATCTTCAAATCACATAAAGGAAGAACTAAGCCCTAAGCATTCTGACCAACAGCTTGTTTTTTGTTACAAATGCAGACATTGCATACATCACAGTAAAATGCAAAAAAAATAAGCATTTTTGTCATCTGCCAAAAAAGGACTCCCCACCCCCGATTCACAAGCAGTAGTTTTCAGCCTTCTAAAAATACAGTGATCTACATACTTTCTACTAAGGATGTGCATCCCTACAGAGCAAATGGAAGCCCACAGACAAAGTGAGGCCACAGCCTCACTTTCTTCAAGTTACCTTATATAGCTCCCCTAAACAATAAACCAAGTTCTAGGTGGCTGAGAGCTCAGCTTTGAAACTGGTGTGCTCCTCCCAGAGTGCAAAGAAGCAGAGAGGGCTGGGGGTTGTTCCCACAACCATTCCTAGGGCAGTACAAAAAAAAACTGTAATAGTCCAAGATTTTTTCCCCCATCTTCTATTGTGTAAGCTTTTTACAAAATAGCACATTTACAAGATGCCACATTCACACAATACCAAAAAACTAGCACAGAAGCCAAAATCTGTGATATAAATTCACATATAATTGATTATAATAAGAATTAATAATGTGTTGTTACTTTGAAATCACTGAAACTATCACATGGAAATATAGATTCAATAGCTTCAAGTAGTGGGAGTGAAAAATCACATTTCAATCACAAACTCTGACTTCTGTAACAAAAGACTAAACAAGATTAGTTACCCTTCCCCCATTACTCATTATTAAATGTAAGCCTCAAAGGAATGTCTCCCAGAAAAAAATCTCCATAAGAAATAAAATTCAAATATAAATTAATCCTTATGAACATGCACACAAGTAACATGGGCATTAACAGCATTTGAAGAGCTAAAATTAAAAATAGATCTTCCCCACATTAGATGTGGTGTTCATCCAAAATTATGTCCCATTTCTGGAGAGCCTGCATATGGCACATTGCAGCAGTTGGGTTCAATTTGAGTTTCTTCAACTTTAGTGGCAGCAGGATCTGGCTCTTAATTAAGTTCCAGACTTCCCATTGTCCCAACCCTACCACACCTTTCCTGACTGAAAAAGGCAGGTTTTAGAGCATTTTTGTTTTAATTGTTCTCAGCCAAGTTTTGCTGTAGAGCCATTTTCTAGCACACATTCACTTACCAGGACTGCTGCTCTCATTTATCACAAGTGCCCCTCTGATTCCTGGAAAACAACCCCCCAGTAACACACTTCATTTCCATCCTCCCAGTTTGAAGCTGTCAGACTTCAATGGTGATAGCCATGAAGTAAATACAAAGAATATAAACAGGCTCAGGGCACCTTCTTGTCGTCCCAGAAGTTTATCCTGGCTCAACTCCCACCCTGATGAACACCATCTAAAAGTCCTGTTTTTGGCCTCTTCCCTCTGCCTGTGCTTCCCTTACTTCAGTTTAAAAAGACACACCAGAATCTCTCCTCGTGCTCTCTTCCTCCCAGACTGCCACATGAGAGTCACCACTGGATATCTTCCCACAAGGACAGCAGAGTCCATCCCACACTCGTCTTTCCCCACAGCTCCATCTTCTCCCAGACCAGCAGCGTCTTTGTCCTCCAAGCTCCTGGCTCATGCACATCTTCAGATCCCCCAGAGGGCTTTATCCAAGCCTTCTGAACTGCCAGCTTTAACCTGTCTGCACAACTGGTTCTTTGAGACAGGGACACTTGCACAGCTCCCCACTTTTTCACTCTGTGTCTCACCCATCCAAAGCACAACCTTTGCTCAGCAGTGTTCAAGGGCTGTAGCAGCACCAAGCAGTCCATCGGGCTGGACCACCCAAGCCACCCTTTGTGCCAACAGACTTACACTGATGTCTGACCAGTGATATTGGAATCATTGCATAACATTTGTGGAAAACATGGATTCTAGTTAAAACACAGAAAACACCACATGGAAGTCTGGAGTACCCACACAGAGTAACAAGTATATATTCCAGTAATTCACTGGCTCTCCTGTCTAAATCAACTTCACCTTATTTCCCTCCTTTACATTAGCTGAAAGAACTGGGGAGTCCATGGGACCCATGTGACCTAGAGAGCTTCACTACCAAATCATGAGAAATCTCCTTTCCACAGTGCAAAAAGCCAATCTCACACCAGCTGTGTCACATGAGTTAGTTTTGTAACAGTGCTAGAAAAGTCACCTAGTCATCTAGAAAAGTCATCAACTCTCATTCTTAAGTGTTTGTCCAGCTTCAGCACACTCTGCTACAATTCTCATGAAAATTCCTCGTGAAAATGGCCACCAGAAATGCCTATTAGAGAGCCACCAACTAGCATCAGTCCCAGATACCTCAGTGATAGCTCAATGAAGAACCAACAGCTGAGAAAAGACCATGTTAGCACCTAGTAATCAATCACTCCCTGACAGAAGCCTGAAAGATACTTTCTGAGTTTATTATTGCAGTATTTCACGCAGACCTAAAATCCAATCCATCTCATCTGTATTAAACATCTTGAAGTTCCCACATGGCAGCTCACCTTTCTGTCATTGCATAGCCTCTACCTTCAACCTTTCCCAAATATATGCCCCATTTGTATCCCTGCTCCTGTAAGGGAATTATTTTACAGATAATCCTTATTTTCATGGATGACCCTTCTTTTCACACCGCCATCTCTCTCTAGCTGTTCTGCAAATTGAATTTTCAAATATCCATCTTCAAAGCACTGTCATTTGGTCCAAGATGTCAGCTCCTGACTCCCCATCCACCTGCAGTACCAGTTCCCATTACACTACCTCTAGGTGCAACTTTTCACAGCACTTTTCTCCACACATGCCCTCCTGCTTAGGAAATCTTCTCATTAACTTTTTGCAGGCTTATAGAACAGGAAATTCCAGAAGGAAACAGATGAAACTACAAGGAGAGAATGGGACCTGACCAATATGAAGAAAGAAGCAGAGCTCTTTGAAGGCAACAAGAAAGTTCAGATCTTGATGGTGATTGAAGCTAGTAGTCCTACAAGCAGACCTACTCACATAACTTATTCACATTCCAGCAATATTGTGGAGGTTACAACTTCCCAAAGACCTAAAGGGAAAGAAAGTAGAAGAGGCAGACAGGAAAACCAGGAAAGCCACCCATACAAGCCTGGAAGAAAAGCTCCAGACAGACAGACAAAATATTCCAATCTGTAAGAGCATGCACCTCCTAAAACCTGTGTGTAGTTTCAACTTACCCATACCACATCCAGTCACTGTGTGAGAAATTCCTTTTGGAGGGCAAGCAGTTCAGCCATGCACACAACAGCAGCACAGCCATGGCACCCTTCCTGCCTCAGGATACAACGCTGCAGTGCCCCTGGGAGCAGCTCAGAGTTAATCAAGGTACACAGCTGCCTTCTCCAAGGGGTTGATTTACAAAAGTAGGAGTGTACTGCAGTATTTGCACAAGGATCATTCTGTCCACAGCACTCCAAACAGATGAGAGCACACACAGTTTACTGAGGACTATTGGGTTAAACCATTTGGTGTATGAGGATGGACTCCATGAGCTACAAGCAAACAGAATTCCCTCCAAAACTCAGGTGCACTTTTTATTTCAAAGTGAAAGCTAAAGCTGTCTGCATTTACAGAGTCACTGCAAAAATTGGAGTGTTAACAGTCTGGCTCCACCAGACAGCTCTGGTGATGGGTGTACATCAGTACAAGCCTGCAATGTCCAGCTCGGTGCCGCACTGAACCAGCAGCGACCCTTTATTTAAGCTCCCAACAGTCAGACACCAAGCCCTCCCAAACTGTTAAAAGCAGACATTTGTTCCATGTCACTGCACAAGTGCTGATGCCTCCATTTGCTGCAGGATTTCCAATTAGACCCAACACAACTATGTCACTTAATATTAGTCAAATGGAGAGTCATGGCAATACAAGGCAAACTCACTGTTTTTTAATGGAGTATAGTTCTAATAGAAAATTATCATGAAGAGCTGATTCCTAATATACATTTCACAGTAAATGCAGATACTACTCAGTATCATTTCATAACACAGTGAATTCAAGCAACTTTGGTTTCCCATTTGCTATTACCAGCTTCTCAGCTATGGGCTAACTGGCGCACTCTTAACACTGGCAAGGTGGTAACCACCACAGTTCACCTCACAATACTTCCACACCCCAAAGAAATCTTGCCAGCCTTTGTTCTTGTGTGCATGTGCTGCTTGTAGGAGCAGAGCATGGCCAGGCTGGATGAGCACCCTGATCCAGTAGAAGGGGTCCTGCCCTGTCCCCTGGCAGGGGGGCTGGAACCAAATGATGTTCAAGGTCCCTTTTAACCCAAGCCATTCTGTGATTCCATGTCAGAATGGGGCTCCACTGTGCAATTTTTCATCACTTCCACAAACTTATCTCCAGGAGGTTACTTTTGGAGATGAAAAAGCATTAGTACCCACAACAATTTTCTCACACTTAATGCAGATTCAATCCTACACCTTCTTTCCTCTGGCCAAAATCCCAGCCACAGTATTAAAAAGAAAACAAAAAAAAAAAAAAAAAAAACCAAAACAAAAAAAAACCAGGCTGTGCACGGCCTGGTAACTGCAAGTCTTTGCTCCGATTCTTGAATACTCACATGTTGCTTTGTTTTAAAGTTCCACGTTTAGCACAAATGAAGAACTCAGTAGATTTTACCTAGTTAAAAAAAATAGAGATCTCATCTAGAAAGAAAGTAATGTATGATTTGTGGGAGGCAACATTCATTTGGAGAAATTCAGAGACTACATGTCTCCACTGTGTTCCCTCCTGCATTTAATGATATGGCCACAGACCAGACAACACATTACAGACGACAATTACATGAGGCAGCTTCATACAGACTCACACAAAGCACAGTTCCAGCCATCAGCTCTGAGCAAGGCAAGCTGACTGTACTCAGCCTTAGTTAAGCTGTTACTGGCACCCTGGGTGACTCAGAGTCACCACAAAACTGCTGGCATCACTGGCACCCCAAAAACATTCACACAGGAGTCAATTCATGTAAGTGCCTCTGACACTGGGACACTCAGCACCTACCAGCTAATAAATTCTGCAAAAAAACAAGTAACAAGTTTTAGAGCCTTGACAGTACACAGTGATATGGTGGATGAAACTAGATAGTGAGTCCAAAGGCCCTTGCAACCTGAATTACCCTGTGACCGTAAGGGCTGATCCAACTTCCATATAGCTAATGCTGCCTTTCTGCTGCAAAATGCACCTGCTGAAAAAAGAGGGCTGCCAGAGCCAGAAATGCTTATCTGAAACACCAAAGTAACCCTGCAGCAGATTACCTAGTCCCATGTGCTTGTCTTCCAAAAAAACCCATAGGTGCACTTAATGCTAAGAGCACATTAGAATGTTTAAAAAGAGCATTATCAGCTATTTTTCTGTCCTATTTTTAAGGAAGAGATAATAAAATTGTTGATATAACATTCATCTATTCTTTTTTCTCCCCAACTTTTGAATTCTTTAGCAAATTTTAGCAAACTCCAAACTTATATGGTAGGGGAAACAGAGATACCAAAGATTATATGCACTTACAGTAACCAAAAGAGATTCCACTGAAACACGGACCTCAGCATGAGGAAAACCAAAACATGGGATATCTAAAAATCTACAAAGAAAAAGGCAAAGGAAATAAGGCTTCATACAACTTCTCTGCTTACAAAATGACAATCAAAACTAGACCAAGTCAGAGGCAACTAGAGCCCACTGACAGTGGGACTTTCAGTAGACAATTTCTTCATGTGGAAGTTCAAAGGGTGAGACAAGGATGGGTTTTAAGACAACTTCAAGGAAAATCCCACAAAGAAGACAGAGAAGAATGTGCATACTTTCAATGGAGAAGCTAACAGGCTGGTGCTGGTGGGATGAACCTGGGGGTTGATGAGCATTTCTTTCTGCATCAAGAGCACAACAAAACTCCACTGAACAATTTAGAGACTAGCAAAAAAATCAAGGTGTCAGTAAATCCAGCACTGACACTAACCTTCCATTCAGGTCATGCCAGGGAAAGTGAGGATTCACTCCTACTCACCCTGCTACCTACTAAACATCAAGGGAGATGGGTCCCACACGCATAAAAATATCTGCTAATTTTACTCCAGAGGTAACAAGCACCATATGAACAGTCTCTGCAAGTCACTTTGGGACTTCTGAGGACCAAAACTGTTTAAAATATTGTATTTAAAGTGCTTAAGCAGTTTAAGGCACAGTATCATATCTGTTCTACCACACAGAGGACTGAAACAAAATTGCCCTACCACTGCATAATCCTGTTATTCTATACTGCACATAAACTATTCAGAATCATCACAAGATCTATCCTAAAACCAAATGTCTTGTCCTTATCTGTTCATCTCCAGGACTTTTCCAATGTTCTTTCTGTGGGCAACTTTCATCTGACATGCAGCCTAAATTTACTCACAGCCAGTTTATACCCATTTGTTCTTGTGCTAACCTTGCCCTTTAAATCTAAGAGCTCTCTCCCCTCCCTGACGGTCACCCCTCTGATGTATTTATAGACAGCAATCATATTCCCTGCCAGCCTTCATACTGTAAACTAAACAAGCCAAACCTCTTAGTCTCCTCTGGTTAGGCAGGCTCTCCAATACCCTGAACACCCCACTAGCCCTTCCCTGCACCTGTTCCAGCTTGAATTCCTTCCTTGCAGACAGGCAACTAGAACTGTACCCAATAAGGCACTATACAATAGCATTAGTGCACCCTTATCCCATGAAAATAAATCCCCAATAATCTGCCTTTTCCACCAAGTCATCAGCTGTGACCCTTAGCCTGCAGTGAAGCAATACACACCAAGGTTTTCTGAGAGCTGGCTAACTCTGTTAGGCCTCTAATAAACCCTGGTGACAAGCACTGAAGTGCTGCAAATGAAACACTACACCAGCATTAAAGGAATAGCTTTATCCTCTCAATTTAGTAACCACAATGGTTCAGTCTGTTGTGTGTTGACCCCAGACTCACAGTCCCAAATGAGAGCACCTCCTGGCCTTGCCAATGCTGAGGCAGTCACTCTACCAAACACCCAAGAGAAAACATATCTAACAAAACAAAAATGTAATAAAAACACAAACACACACAAAAAAACCACCTCCCCCAAAAACCAAACACCAAAAAAACCCCAACAAAATCAAAACCACAAGCACATAAAAATTCAAAAAAACAAAACAAAATCAACACAGCAAACAAACAAGAAAAAAATAGCCCCAGACAACTTTTGCTAGTCCCAGCACTAAAACCCTATGGGAACTTAATTTTGTCAGCAAACAAAACCAGGTAATCAAATCTCAAAAAGCCAGAATAGTATGCAAGAAAGACTTTTACTTTGTATCCCCCATAATTTATTTCTCAACATCCACTATGGGCCACCAAGAGACAGAATATCATGCTGTCATTTAATTAAAACACCATGTAAGCACTGCAATTAGACTCAGGTTGCTTTGGTGAAAACCAGACATTAAAACAGTTGGAGGGGTTTTACCAAATGTCAAACTCTTGGTTGGTTTAAAGCATCTCCTTATGCTTTGTAAGGTTGCTGTGTGGAAGACACTTCTGGGACACCTGAGGACTCTGCTCCAGGCTCCAAATATTTCTGAAACAGATGACCCAAAGGAAGTACACCTTTGTTTGCAAGAGCTACCTTTCTTCTCAGGGATGGGGTTATTTTCCCCTCCATTTCATGAATGAGCTTTAGATATGAGCTCTAAAGCAAGTGCAAAAGAGGTTAGACCTTGAATGTGCCACTAGGGAAACTAACCTCTGTCCTATTTAAACACTCAGTCTCCACTCTGCACACTCCCTTGGGGATCCTGCAGGTTCTCATTATTTGTATTTGATTTGGTAATACCTTGGTAAACAACAGAGATACTGTTCTTTGGTACACTCAGGCTCACAAACTTGTTTTATGCAACTAGTAGCACATCATTTTGTGCATTAAACAACAAGAAAAGTATTACTGCTCTTCTAGAGTTCTTCCTACTGCAGCCAGAAAAGGACAATTCCTCCTGCTACACCAGTCATTATTATTATCTTTTAAGTATGAAGAAAAAGCCACATGGAAATTCTGTGCTGACTTACTAGAGCAGGTAATTTTTCCCCTGCCCTGAATCCAAAGGTCTGAAACTAGAACTGAATTTGATCTTTTCCAGCTGCTACAATCTTCTACTCTACACAGCATCCTCTGTGGCACTCCCCACACTGCTGATACTATAGAGGTGAGAGCTGCACCACAACCCAATCAAATTACCACACTGAGCAGTTAAGTGTTGGCAAGGCAGGACCAGCTACTAGAGTCAGAGAAAAAAAAAACAAACTGACCAGCTGGACTGGAATTAACATCAATGCCTACAGGAAACTGCATATCCCGGAGCCAAAACTCTGTTCTTCCATAAGTTTAAGGCAGGAAAACCTACCTATTAGGAGCATGCCAGCACAGAAGCCTAAAAACAAGGACTGGGTACACTCCACAAATGCAGCTCAAACCAAATGAGTCTTTAGCCCTTCCTAAAGAAACTCTTCTCCCCACAGGGAAGTCATCACCAGCAGTTTCTGTCACAGTACCTTTTGCAGCATGGGCATATGCAAGGAATGGGCTCTACTCTCAAGTCCAGATCTCAAGGCCACTTTTCCTCCACAGTCCCCTTCCCATATCTTTTGTGCATCAAAACTATTTAATTCATTTCCATTAGCAAATTCAGCTTC
This sequence comes from Erithacus rubecula, assembly GCF_903797595.1. Classification (NCBI taxonomy): domain Eukaryota; kingdom Metazoa; phylum Chordata; class Aves; order Passeriformes; family Muscicapidae; genus Erithacus; species Erithacus rubecula. The sequence continues at coordinate 26,210,246 of NC_136659.1, forward strand.
ATAGTAAAGAGGGATGAAAGTTGAAGATGAATGTATACATTACTGACCTCCATGCACCCCCAGCAGCTCAAAACACAGCAGCTAACAGCAGCTGCTTAGAAACCCTTTAAGAGTCTCTTTTTCTTCCACAGATGGTGAAGTCCTTTCCCTCCGTGCATGAAATACTCAACAAAACACACTCACCAAATTATCATATCAACCCATAACCATGCATGATAATTATGTCTTAAATCAGGATTTCTTCTACCGAATTTCAACCAAAATAAACATGGTATAAAGAACAAATGCATGCTTAGAGTGAACAACCATTCATCAGCTTAAGTAACTCTAATGGATGTCACTTTAAACTAAGCCTGCACCATCTGTCCTACCCCTCAATTAGCAAGCAAAAAAAATTATTCAATACACAGTTTAAGAAAGCCAGCTAATTTATGTAAGTTCTATTTCTTTTCAGCTCAGTGAAACATGCTCTTGTAATGCTTGATATTCAGAAACAGATCAGAATGGAAGGCTGCTTTCTCTAATGCTATTAGGAATTTTGTCAGGGGAAATAAAATATCCGTGTAATATTTCACCATATCAAAAACATTCTAGTTAACATCTTCCATTTTACTTTAAAGAGTATGATGTCTTTCTCAGCACCAAAATCAGCTGGGAACTAAACAAATCAAATCCAAAGTGCTGCATCCATGAACACAAACAAAGCTCAGGACACAGCCCTGCCCTGACAGACTGAGTCTACCAGCACAGCAGGAGGCTGTGGATGTGTCCTCAGACCCAGGGTCTGTTAACCATGTCAGTCCCTAACTCACCCCTCAGAGGCAAAACCCAGTTCTGCAGGCTGCTGGGACAGAGCCTCACACAGACCCAGCTGCACTGGGACAAAGGGACCATTCCATGCAAGAGAGAAACTCTCCCTGCAAAACAAACCAAGTCCAGTGAGAGCAGTGCAGTGCCAAAAAATTACTATCTGCCAAAAAAATACAAAGCTCCATCCAATTCCTTACTGCAAACCTCCATCCAGTCTCACTTCAAACTGGCCTCTCCCACCACTCTGCAACACGTGAAAACATTGAATAAAATCTCTCTTCAGCATGTTGGACCCTGACCTGATTGAAGGCTCTGTCACCACCAATATTCAAGTTCCCTCTTGGATGTTTATCTAAAAAAAAACCCCTGCAGTAACAAGGGCTATTTCCACTGGGAACCTCAACTCCACCAGCACAGGCAACAAATCCCAGGGAAAAGAAAGGTACAAGAGACCTCATCTGTTGAGGAGAAGCAGACAAGAGGAGATCACTGCCAAATACTCTCAGTTCACCTTTAGGAACAACAGGCTGGTTGAAAACTACTTTAAGATCCTGAACATTTTACTTTAGATTACACCTTAATTTACATAATGGTCTGGGTACTGAGAAAGGCTCATCAGCCACAGATGAGCCGGGAGATCCTGCACACTTAACATCAGCATTACTAAATACCGCAGAAGCAGCTCAAAGCGAGATGGCTCACCAAGGGATTACTGATGATTTCAGCTCCCTCCCCTTGCCATAGCATTGTGAACCTGAGAGGACATGATGAAGCTCTGACAATGCTGCACTGTTTTAAGACCATCAGCTCTGCACAGGCCTTAGTTATTGTTCAGAGATTCAAAGCTCAGCAAAATAACTCTCTTTTATGCTTAGCAGGGGAAGAAAAGGAGTCAAGCAGAACCACCATCGTGAAACAGCACAGACCAAGCAAACAAAGCACAAAATGAAGAAGCAGACCAGAGGCAGAATTCCTCTTTGGTCTAAAGCATCCTGCAATACCTTCCCCAGCCCAGCCTCACTGGTGTAATCCACAACTCCTGGTGTCCACATAAACACAGGCTGGCTGCTCTAAGAAAGTGTGCTCCAAAGAGAAGTAAGAGCTCTCAAAGAGAATTCATTTTTTCACTCTGCATCATTCTCATGTTTTCTACACACCTGTAAGTACTGCTGAGAAAACTTGAGCCTGCAGTGGCTGTTGGATGCAGTTCAAGCACACTCCTGGTAAGCACAAACATGCAAATGGCTTTGCACTGGACTTCAGTGCCTTGTATCATACAATCACTCCTATGTTTCCTTGACTTGAAAAGCATCCTCAACTATCCAAGTACCTTCTGCACCTAAGGCAGCTGCCTGTTACAAAGCAGGAACCAGTGATCAGGTCACAAGACCATTGTTAGGAGAGTTTCAGAGTACTGAGTGCTATCAGAAGCATCTTAGGCCTCACTATGTTTACACATTCCATTTTTAACAGACTTGAGACAGGACCAACCAAAGAAAAGTATCTTTGCCCTCCATCATTCTTTTTTTTTCTGAATCTCTTTCTGAAAAAGAAAACTCCATTGTCTGCAGTCACAGTGCAGAGGTCAAGGACTTCACACAGCAGAGTTATTAAAAAATAGAAACAATATACAGAAAAACAGCAAGGCCAAAATAGGTTAATGATAGCCATGACATACACAGATCAGACTTGTGTGCCAATGAGGGAGAGAGCTTGAGCCCTTCCTGTAAAGGTGCAATTTCATCATCAGTTTAAGCTCCTTTTAACCCAAACTAAACTGGTTTGCCTTGGAGATGCCTCTTCCCTGGTTCACTGATGTTTCCTCGGTGATAACATATAAGCACAACTGTTTAGCTAGAGGAGTCCTAGACAGGAAGGAGCCATGAATCAACTGGATACTGTCCCAGTATAATGGGTTTTGTTATCCACATCTAGTCTTATTCTGAGAACACACACTTTATTGCTGAAGTGTTAGGAAATTTCAAACCATACAGATGATTTCAATCTTTATTTTAAGCTGATATTTTTTCAAATTAAGAGACTGAGGTGCAAAGAGAAAAAGACTACAAATATTTCAGTTCCTGCTGCTGTGACCAGACCAGTGCAGTTTAACTCTCCAGATGGCTATCCTAGGGCAGTGCTGCCTGTCCTTCTACTCCTAAAGTTGACACACTAATCCATGAACTGGATCAGATGACACCAACTCCCCCAGGCTCTCTCACACCAGACAAAGTTGAGCTTCCAAACCCCTACCCCACAAACAGTCAGGAAAAAGGCAACAATAATGCAGATACAGGCATTAAAACAAAAGGAGGAAATGGGCATAAGAGGGTGCACTGAACCTTGGCTGGACCCTGAAGAAGACTTCACCACATCACTGACCTTCACATAGCCAGCTTGCCCCACTCAAAGGCTTCACATCTCCTATTATACTCATTCACTGAGAAAACACCCTCCAGACATCTGAGACATGTCTCTGTTATGCTTACTAGAACTTATTAATCACAGCAAATGCTATCTATAGAACACACACATTAATGAACAGCCAGCTCAGCAGCATGAGTTCTGGAACAGAGTCACTGCAGTACAGAAGTGCCACCAGTTTGTTACTCAAAAATTAATACCACATAGATCATTGCAAGTGTGTAATTCAACAGACAAAATACTGGGAAGATGAGAAAGTTATCTGAACAGAAATTCTGCAAACTAAGTGTGATACTGGGATTGCAAAGCACTGCACAGCTCTGTGATCCACATCACTTCATGAAATCCATGCAAATAGTACATTTTGTAACAATTTCAATTTTACTGTGCTTGGATAACTCTTCCACTGAGAATCATGGAAGTTCGTAAGAGACAGCCAGTTAGTAAGAAAAGAGAGAATAAGAATATATACCACTCTCAGAACTGCCTGTTCACAACAGCAAGCTAAAAATTTCTTCATGTGTTCCACCAGAATGGATTCTCTATTGAGACCACATTAGCTTTGGTGGTTTGGTGACAGCGTTTTTAGTGTTTGGGTTTGGTTTTTTTTTCCCTCCATGGCAAACAGCTTCTACAACAGTGCTCATTGACAAAAATGAAAACAAAGAAATGCAGTTGTGCAGAACACTCTGCAAGGTCACAACTACTTCCCAATCAAAACTTCTGTTAAAAATAATTTTAATTGAGTACACTGAGCTCCAGAGCACTTACAACCTATACAGCCAGTCCCTCCCTCACCTCTACAGGTGTGAACTGCAGAGCAACCCACAGTTAAACATCTTTAGGCCCAGCTCTGTAGGAACTTGCAGTCTGAAAGTCCCCAGCACTTATCGAAAAGGAACATTATTACATCCCACACAATAGCTTCAGTACTCTATTAGACTTTTCAGACTGCCTCATGAACAGACCAGGACAAGAGTTTTCCAAGTCACAGCTGAGAATCCCTCTCCACTCCCACAGTACTTGGCTGTGGTAGGACTTCCTCACTAAACCTGAAGTGAAATGAAGTGATGTGACAGTGAAAACAAGGCAGTGGAGTTCCACATCCTACCAACTCATCTCAACACTATCAAATTCAACAGAAGACACACACACACAGTGTCTTTCTTGAGCTAAGTACAGTTGATCTAGTATGTTGCCTCAAAAAACAGCAAAGGAAGTCTAGCGTGATTTAATGATAGTGAAAACCAATAGAGCTTATATATGCTGTTTTTCAGTTTAATAAGCCTTTTAGTATGGCAGGAAATCATGAGCATTGCTAAACTACTGGGATAATCAAAGCATGCCACAAGCTAACAAAGTACACAAAGAAACCAGGATATCAAAAACTATGAACACCAAATGTAAATCCACTTGTGCTTAAAACACCATTCACTGAATTCTTACTGCCTTGAGTCCCCAATATCATAGCAGCCATCAACTACCAAGATATGGAACAACAATCACTGATTCAGTCTAATTACCAGTTTACAGAACAGTATGATATGATAGAATGTATACTATAGTTTCATTTAGATCAAGTAACACTTCACATTGAAACTTTTGACAGTAATCACATTCCACATGACAAATTCTTACCTTATAATTGCTGGAATTGACCCAAGAAGTGGCCAGTCCATCAACCATTTTATCCAGCATAGTCTGATCATGTTCAAGATCAGATGACTTCTGTTTATCTGAGAAATAATCTATCAATTCCTGGCCAACCTGAAGCCTTTTTCCAACATCCTTCTGCAGCACCTGTGCTAAGCAGTACTCCATACTGGGCTCCATAGTGTCTCAGAAACACAGCACCAGCCACAAAGCCAGAGGGCAGCAGGGCCAAAAACTCCCTCTACAAATGCACGCAGGAGGTCGCCTCTTTCTTCGATGAAGGTTACTGAGGGCCTGGGTTTCAAAGATGCAATTCTGAGAATGGCAACAATGCACCATGTGTGTGTGGACAGCAGCTGGCAGGATATTAAAAGTCCAATTTAAATAACTAGTAATAGATGAAGCAACGAGCAGTGCTGTACAGTTGAGTCTGCAATAAATCCCAATTCAGCAGTCCATTCTGAAAGAAATGAAAAAGAACAGTATTATAAGTTAAATTAAGACTGGAGGGGAAAGAAAAAAAAAGATTGAAAGCATGTCACAAAATAGGTTATTCATATACAGCTGTGAAGCTGTGTAAGTCAGATACGAGCAGCATTGGTCTATTTTAAGGAATCAAACAAGGTAGGTCAGGACAAAAACCTTATTTGTTACAATAGCAGTTATGCATCCATTCCCTGGAAATTTCAGTGACAGTAAATTTGTGGCTTAGAGCAACAGCTGATTAATAATCAGTATTATTGTAACTTTGTAACTGCCACCACCCACCCAAAAAGGTGGGGACAAAATCCTTAAGCAGGTCACCAGGAAAACCTATCCACTTTAAGTGAAAGCAGGAAAAGGTCTGGATCCTGTTTTGACTGCTGGCCTTCAGCAATCAATGTCATCAGCTGGTCAGCAAGATATTGCACTAACACAGGGCTCCAGGAATGTAAAATTATCAGTTTTTGAAAAACTAGGTGCTCAAGCTGTTTCCCAGCACAGCATCACTTCAGAACCTTTTGGGTTATGCAAAAAAAAAAAAAAAAAAAAAAAAAATTTACTGTATGTTTGGGCTCTGGTTACATTCTTGAACCCTAGGAACTCTCTTGTCCCCTTCATTAGGGACTTTTTGTCCCTGTATCTACAGCCAAATGAATCCCTCCAGGCATACAGGGAATAGACTAAGGGCTTGTCCTCCACCTTCCCACAGACCAGGGCTCCTGGCATCACCATAGTGCTTCCTGAAGCACCCTCTCATCACAGGTTAGCTCTTTTAGGAAGTGGGTGATAAAAACCCAGGGTGTCTTTTTGTTTCCTGGCTAATAATACCCAAAGCTAGAAATCTGCCCTACTTTTTCCACCAACATGAGGAAAGCAGGTCAAGCTCAGAGTAAGGGAAGAGGTTGTGCAGCAGACACCTGGTTCAATAAACAACTGGAAGGAAGCTGGAGGCTCAAGTTCACTAATTGGAAGCACTGGGGGCAGCAAATCTAAATACCTTCTGTTTGAGTAAATAAGGCCTTCACAAACGTCTTAATAAAGCAAAGTGGACCTGACAGCACATGAGATGCACACAAAAATCCCAGCCTGGAAATAAAAGCACCCTTTGCACAGCAGACTATTCAGTTCATTACCTCACCCCCCCATGTTCCTTGGCCACATCTTACCACCAAGAAGCACAGCATCTGGATTCAGCTCTGAGAGCTGAAGCTTCCCTAACCCTACAAGCATTGCCACACTTGTCCCAGATTCCCACACTGGTTGAGCAGGAGTCACCAGAGGTCCCCTCAAGTCCTTCCATTCCAGGCAGCCAGTTCAAATCCCTGCTGGTTGATGGGCATCAAAACTGGTTCTGTAAACCAATGGACTCACCTCAGCCAACTGCCAGGCAAATTCTACTTTCAGCCAGAAGGGATTGCTCATGTTTGTACACTAAGCTCCCTCTTAGTCAGCAAAACCTCATCCCCAGAGCAGCAAAGAAGCCTTGGCTGCTACTGCACAAACAGCACCTCAAGCTCTGAGTTAGTGCTGTGACAGATTACTGTTTGTAACCCCTAGCCCAATCTAAACCATCTCAGGGACATATAAACTCCCACCATTTCAAGTCACCTCAGGTGGGATTTAATTTTAAATTCTGAAATTGTCAACACCCCCTCCAATCAGTACTCTTAACACCTTTTTTCCTTCTGAAAGAAAGCTCCAAACTAGAAAGAAGCATTGCCTTTTTTATTGCAGTTTCTACTGATGCTAGTCTCTCACTTGGTCAATTTAGCACCAAATCTGAAAGAACCACTCTGAGATTTCCCATCCTCAACCAAAATGGTTCATGACATGGCAGTCACTCCCATGGCAGCACAGGCACAAAACCAGAGCCACTTCCACAATAATACAAGCACAGCAGATGCTTTCATGCAGGTCTCCCTGTCTGCAGCTTTGAATACTGGCCCCTGCCCTGCCCTCTAGCACAGGCTGGTCTTGCTCTTTTGCAGCAGACACTCCACTTAAGGGAGACAGATTACACACAGCAGTATCCAAATATCCAGTGGAAGGACTTTCACACAGCAGGGAAGCAATTCACTGGACACCTCACTAGCAGGAAGCTACTGGAGAAAGGACAGGGAACTGGTATTAAACTGCTACCACATTGTAGCTGAAACCCTTCAAGTTAGCTGAGCAGCTTGCTTCTGGACTCCAGAAGCTGCACACATGTTCAAAAGGGGACTCTTCTGCTTAACTGAATAGGTAGTGAAGAAAGTTTAACTGCTTTTAAAATGGAAATGTAGAACTTGCTTAAACTTGAAAATTCAGATCACAGAAGGGTGTGTGTGAATGAGTGCTAGTTACCACAGAATAGCCATTTTTTATTAACATCACACAGAGGCAAGTCTCAACACGTCCAGAAACCATTAGCTGGCCATACTGCCATGAGAAACAAGCATTCAAAGTTTCAGGTCTGTCTTCTATGTGGCTTTCAATAAAGAGTTTATAAGTCTCTGCCTATAAGCACAGAAACAATCTTTAAAGCAAACTAACCTAAATAAATTTCTCTCCACTTTCCTTGCTTTGGAAGGCATAGGATAAAAATCATGGTGCACTACAGAAGAACAATTCTATTCACAAGTTTGAGGACTGTAGTCTAAAGAAGAGCCACTATACATCATGCTATCAAATGCATACAGGGAAGAAGAGCCAGAAAGAACTCTGAATCCTGATAAAAACAGTAATAGGAAGCCAAGAGGAAAAATTCGATGTGACTTGCATCTACCAGGTAACAGGTGTTTAAGTAGCACTTTTCTTAAAAAGAAAAAAATCCTACACATTTTAGTAAGACTGCTAACCCCCATCTTCCCAAAAGAAGGAAGTGGAAAAAACACCACCTCAGAAAAACAAGACCCAAGCTGACCAAAAAAACTAACTTGCCAGACAATGAAACATATGGCTGCTGCAGTCCATCAATGCAATCACCTGGGCAGATGCTCCCCACAAAAATGTAGAAAAACACAAAGTGACAGTCTCAACCCTAGTAGTCTACTTCTGTTCCTGGACTTTTTGGGTAACCCATATTGCAAGACATAAATAACTTTGGACAGGGATGTTGAGTACAACCTCTCCTTACAGAAGAACAGTCATGCAGAACTCAAAATTAATAACTCAGTGGCACAGGTCCTGTGTTTGGAGCTCCTCCAAGTTTTGAGAAGGGTTGCCAGTATAAGCTCCAGAGTAAGGATCTTCTTCAAGCCTTGTAGTCTGCCCTCAAAGAGACAGGCTAGGCTCAATATGTAGACAAAATAATCCAAGAGGAAAAGCTACCCTAATTCTGTCACTGAAAATAAGTTCTTTGTTTCACTTTCATAAGCCATCAAAACTATGTGCTTCCTAACACCCAAATCTTTCATCAACAGCTATCCAGCAGAAAGCCACTATGCAAAGGTTTATGTTTAATGCCACCTTGGAGCTCAGAATGATGAATGTAAAGGGGAAAGATGATAAAGACCAAACAGCCCAAGTTTGTTAGTCTGATACTACCATCATAACAGCATAAAAGCTGATACAATAACAGTAGAGCAACTGGCTCAACACATAGAATAAATTAATCCACATAGTAAAAAGAAAATACTTGTTACCTAAGATTTTCTGGCAATATTAAACTGGGTACCTAAGTAAATGCATTTTTTTCAGCACTTAGGAGAACACTATTGACCTCAGACTAAGTGAAAGTGCATGATTTGCAATTCTCAAGTATGACTTTATCTTAGGCTAACTTCACAGGAAATTTTGAATCTTCTTCCTCTTGCAAGGAAGGGAACCTGAAGCACATAAAAACACACTATTGCTTTCTTGGTGTCCTGTCTATCCTTGGGAAGTGCTTCCAATGTAACTATTTGACTTTAAAAATGATGTTCCACTCTCTTCTGCTCAAGACATCAGGTTATCATCTTTGTCATGTTTCGCTGTCATCTTCATTTGCCAAAAAGTCAATGCAGTCCATAACCTCCCCAGACAACTGCTCCAGATGCAGGCATGCAGAAACAAGCCTCTTACTGCCACTCACAATCACTGCAGGCAACAGCCAGCACCACTCAATAACCAGCTCTTTCCAGCCATCTTCCTGAAGGTATCTCTTGACCTCCAGCCACTGAAATTAATTTATAACCAACTTGTAAACATGACCACACTCCTCTGGTGCCTTTTTTTTTGTGTGCGTACATGGTTAGCTATAGCCCAAGAGCTGTAGAAATAACACAGCAACACAACTGTACCAACCAATCTCCTTCTTCACAAGTCTCAGGATTTTATTGCACAGTCACTTCAGTTTAAAATTAGTTCAAGGTATTTTCGACAGGCCTCTGTCAATAACAGAACTCTGATCCTTCAGGAGATCTCCACCCAAGCCAAATGGTGCAATTTTTTTTTATATAGAAGCAACCAGGCATCCAACCTGCAGTAGTTCACCACTTCTGCATGGTGGGCAATGTAAACACATACTTAACTTGGTTTGCCAGCCAAGCCCCCTTGGGCAAGACATTCAGAGCTATTAGAACAGCACCTGGAAACCATGTGCTGCAAAGACTAAGCAGAGACCTCATCAGCAAGGCAATGTCAAATTGCAGCTCTGTAGGGTGGAAGCTCTCAGCCCACTGTCCACTTCCCTATTTCTACTTCCACCAGGACAGCTATACTCTCCCCAGAGGGGACTGGTGTGAGGCCTCTACAAAGTATTACAGTCACCAAGCACCCAAACAAACCTAACTCTTCCCTCGGGTGTGCAAGCAGCTGTGAATAAAGCAGCTCCAAGTGTTCCTACTCGTTCAAACTCTGAGAGAAGGAGGTGGCAAGTATAACATGAAGTGCCCTACTTGAAGAAAAAAGCAGCGTTTTTCTGGAGTCAAAGGGAGTTTGTAGGAAACATCCAAAAAGCAACTGACTGATGGGTTCTTCCCATTGTTCACCTGCATCCATAAGTAGGCAATAATGTTTCTTTAGTGCCAGGGAATATTACACCATCACTGTGATTGTTTTAAATCAGTAATTAGTGTTGCCCTGTACTTGAGCCTCCCCCTAATCTAAAGATGGTATCTTAGATTTCCAGACTGACAACTCATGCTTTTCTAATGAGCTGGCAGGACAGCCCCGTGCTTATCTCCCTGTACCAAGTGTCTCTGGCACTCCATGCACTCCTTCCACGCCCTATCCAGTGACTTTTAACAGTCCTCAGACAGTGCCAGAGCCACCACTTCTCAGTCCAGTCTTGCTGATAAGAAAAGCACTGCCTAGATGGATGCAGTTTCTTCTCCAGAAACTCTTCATCAAAGGAGGGTTTCTTTTGTAAAATTCTACTGCTGCAGGCAGTTTGTCCTCAGAAGAGCCAGGTCTGGCTGAAGGCTTGTTAGGATTCTGCCAAATACTGGCTGGCCTTCAAACTTGCCTGGAGTCCCTTAAGGAGTTCATCATCACAAGTACAGACAGTAACCAACCTACAGCAGGGCACAACTCCACTGCCACCAGGAAAACTGAAACAGAGTTCTAGAATGAAGACAGCTGAAAGATTTCCAGGGCTTAAGCTAACTATGGCCCTCTCCCTTATACACAAACCTTCTATGCCAGATGCTGGCTGTGCAAGTTGCATTACCTAGCCAGGGTAAGATGAGAGATAAGCTTCAGATAACAGAAATTCTTATGCTTCCACTAAAGGTTTACATTGCTGCCTGGGTAACTGAACACCTCACACAGAGCTACCAATTTCAGCAATGCAACAATCTTCAAAAAAATCTCCTCACTACTGAAGCTGCAGCAAATCAAGACATCTCACAGGTCACCTCAATGTGACTCCAATACCCTCCACTAATGAAACCACTTTGGAGAGTGGGAGTAACCCTTCCTTAGTAGGACAGAAAATGAGATGAGCTTTAACATCTTTTGTTTTTCTAACACAACCCCTCTCTGAAATTACTTTGGTTTTAACTTTGTCTGAGACCAAGGACAAGTCTAGAATGAGCTTTCAAGGTCTCCTTCCTTTTTAACAGTTCAAGTGCCAAGACACAGCTCAAAATCCTACAATGGCAGGAGCTGCTCTCTGTGGACTCCCTCTTGTAGACATTTCAGTTCATGGTTCCAAGGAAATGTACTACAAGCAACTTATTAGAAGCCTACAGAACCAGTGGCAGAGGGGATCACCATCATGGCACTTAATTCTGGGAATAGTACTCCAGTTTGGCTTTTGTGTATGACAATATCCTCCCTGTCCCTTACTCTAGAGATCTGGACAAAATTTTCCAGTCACATCCTAACCCTCTCCTCCACAATTCAACAGCAATATTGGATAATCTGGAAAAAACAAGGGAAGTATAGACTTTCACCTTAGCCTTGTGGGTAAATGTTTAGCAAGGTTTGGAAGTAGAACAGTACTGAGAACTAGAGCAGTGACCCATCATCACTTGCAGTTTGCTGGCAGGACAAGTGCCTTCACAGAACATCTGAATCTGGTAATCTCCTTTTGCACTGTGATTGATGAAGTCCCTTGGGCTAAGATTACTAATTTAGGCAGTCCTGAAGATGGAAAGCATCTCCTTCGTGTACATCACTTGAAGAATAAAAAGAGGTATAATACCACCTTCCTATTTTTATAGGCAGGTATAAGGTAGGAATTCAGTGCCTTCCACAGTCACTCCAAAGCAAGTCTCTGGTGGCAGTGGTAACCAAGAGTGAGAAAAACACTCTGGGAAAAGAAAAAAACAATACCATCACATGCTGGTGTAAGATCCAAATAACTGAATTTTAAAGAGTAGGTCTGACATAAATTTCTTACTCCAGTCCTCCAGGACCTTGCTATTCCTATTGATATATAAATGGCTAGTGACACAGAAGTCAGTTTTTGCATAGAAGTCCAAGGCAGAACTACTCCAGAAGGAAGCACTTGAAAGACAAGTGCATATAGTAAAATGACAGGTTGGAACAGGAAAATAATACAGAAGATCAAACCTTGGATGCAAGCCCTCAAGGGACACTGGCTGTAGGATGCAACAGTATGCAAGTCAACAGTTTTAGAAAAAGGTTATTTTCTTGCTCTCTTTTCATGTTTCCCAAGTAATACCCATCTTTCTTCCATGATTCTAAGCACAAGTTTTTTGCACAGCAAAACAGGGGTATTTGCCTACCCCTGTTTTTCTGGGCTGCCATGGAAACTTTTGGCCAAGGAGAGGAGAATTCAGCAGCAGCAGGACTTTAACTGCTGATGGACAAAGTTGGGGTGGGGGGTAGAAGCCAGCACCTAGAATCAGTTCAGCTCCAGGGAGGGGAAGGAGGGTTACCCACTGCATTCAGGCACAGATTCCACTCAGCCTGGCACTTGCAACTGCACATCAGGGGCTGGCCAAAGAAATCCCTCAGCACAGGCTGCAGGGGAGTGCAGAAAGCCACCATGACACTTTAAGGTATATAAAACAGTGGGTGGAGGAAAAACAGGGCAAGAAGGAGCAGAAGGAGGTTTTATTTCACACTACCATGAATTGGGCTGAACCCTAGTAACAGCTGAGGGAACTTCTGGTCTACAAAACCACCTGCATGTAACAGGCAGAGACACACCTGCAATTCCTCCCTTCTGCTCAGCAGCACTTTGAAACATCTATCAAAATTTGATTTTATTTTGATCAGATCTCTGCCTCAGCAAATTACTGTTGGCTCAATCTGGCTTTCTGAAATATCTTGGAATTGAAAGTATCTGCATGCAAAATGTAAAGAAAGGACCACAGACTAAGCCTGAAATACTGAAATGCTGGATCAGGGACTGGCCTGATTATGCTGTTTAGTCTGTGTTACTCTGTTGGCTGTGGAAACAAATTAGAGATTTTTAAATCTTCCCACTCACTAAAGAAACTAATGATGATGCTTCTCTAATAATTAATTTTGTGGCTCCTGCTTGGCATACTTGTTTCTGGATGCAGAATGGACATCTTCCTTGCAGAGCCAAACATGCAGAGATTTGATTAAGGGGCAGAACAGGAAGCCAGATGAACTCAAACACTAACCATGAACTGAGATCAAATCTCTTGGGCAGCACCTGCAACCTCTCAGACAAAACCCATTTGGTGTCCTTCTACAACTTGAACAATTAGAACTCTATGCATCCAGATCATTTGGGTTTTGTGGTGCAGCTTTTTTCCAGGTGTAAGAGTGCTAACACTGCCAAAGAGAGAAGAAAGAACTTTGCCATGTATGACAGAGCCAGACACCAGTGCAGTGCAGAATGCCAAGGAACATGTATGTGCTCAGCTCCTCAGTATCCCACTGTGAAAAGCTCATAACCAGCTCACATCATGCTTTCACACAGCTTTGAGAACTGGTAACAGGTTGGTCCAATGGACAGGATCCAAACCACAGAACTGGCTCTAAGAAACATGTAATGCAAGCTTCAACACTGCAGTGTGATGGAAATGGAGCAACAGCAGAATGGAGCCAAGCACAGCATGGACACCATTAAAGAGTGAGGTCAAGATAAAGCTGCACAGGACAGTCACATCAGCCTTCATCAAGGAAGGAAGCAAACCCCTTCCCTCTCAGCCAGACTGCTTAGAATTTACTCAAGTCACAGTCTGAAGGAATTAATCGACGTGGACAGTCTGTTTTATTCACTCAGGTGACAGACCTTTCTGAACTTGCCAGCATTTTCTCCACTGCACTGGCAGTCACTGCTCCAAGGTGTGCTGGTGCTGGCAGAATCCAGGAGAAGCTTCAGTTACAATTGAGAGCCAAGGAGGTGTGAACAGCAGCAAGCCCCAGCCAGGCAACACCAACAAGATTTCCAGCCCTAGTCTAGGCAAGGTCTGATATAATGAGACACTCAGGGTGACACATGAGCCTGATCCAAAGTCATCTGAGGCCAGGAGGGACCTGTAATGGCAGTCCACAAGCTTCAAAGCCACATTACTCTCACAGAAATCCACGGGTCTGTTGAAATTGTGAGGCACATGCAGGGAAGGTCACTACTTCACCCATCTGAATATTTGGTGTCCAACCTCTTGGAACATCTTCTGACCTGCCCCTGACACAAAGGTTGTTGAGGACTCCTCTGTAGAAGACATCTTACCCTCGTCCTCCTCTGTGATGTTGTAAATCACTACAGAAGTGGCCAGACTTGCTGTCAACTCTCATCCTCTTAACATCCAACAGCCCTGACCACACTGCCTGATGGATAGAGAAGGATTTATTAATATGGGATAAACAAGGAAATTTCATTTCAGTTTGACTTTTGCTTTTAAAATATATGGTTTTCTTAATACCTAAGTTCTGGCATAGATGCAAGATTCCTAAAGAACTTCCAAGATGCCTGGAGGACCAACTCATTTAGTCATAGGCACTCTCTCCAGCTGTACTTCTGGGGAACATCACGTGAGTTAGGGAAGCATTTCCACCTCCAAAATCTGCTGCTCTATCACTTTTAACACCACTTGTTATCAGCTAAGTGAAGCAAGGCTGAAGTGTCTAATGCCACGGCATTTTTCTTCTTGAAATGGAAAGTTTTGAAGCTGCTTGACAAGTTCTAAGGACTTCATAGGAATGTTTCAGGCATCAGAACGAAAAAAAAAAATCTACTTATCTTGGCAACAATTAAAAAAAAAAAGTAAGCAAGGGAGACTATGAAATACAGAGAGAATCACCCATGTCATTCCTCTGTCCCTCTCGTAACTTCCAGGCTTCAGTCCCACTGACAGGGTTCAACAGAGAAAACAAGCAAAGGCTCAGCTTTGCCAAGCCCAGGACTGCAGCACAAAGGCTTGCTCCACACAGCACGCCGTGTTGCCACGACAAGGAAGACCCTGAATATGACAGTACTGCAGTTCCATTCTGCACTTGGGTGTAGTCCCTTGCTTGAGAGAAAGCTTATTCCCATTGTAATTTCTCAAACATATCCCTTCTCCAGCTGCAAGCCTCTTAAATCCAATCCAGAATCTCACTAAAGCAAACACTTGAACTTCCAACACCTTTCCAAGAACCATCTAAGCACTAGTGATCTAAATGACAGATCTGTGTCTCCAGGTATCAAGTGACAATACTTTGATTCTGATTCGTCTTCAACGGTGCCCAGAGAGCATCAAGAGGAGACAGAACAGAGATGCAACTGCACAAAAGATGCAGAGAAATGGGCTACACTGTTCAGCAGCAAACTGGACTGAGCCATATTTGTCTCTGATGCTGGCACAAGTGCTGGGCTGGAGACTACATCCCTGTTCTATCAACACTGGCTTGGCACATGCTACTTTACTTAACCCTAGTCACCTCTGCTGAACACTGATTCATGGAGTCAGTCCACATGGGCAGAGAGCTCTACTGGTCAGAACAACCCACACACCTGGGGAGCCTCTGTGCTCTCCACCACAGGCTTCCCAGATGATCCTGAGCCTGCTTTGCTACCTCAGCTTCTCACATCCTTCTCCAGCGGCTGTGCAGGGTACTGGGGAAGGAGGCAGCCTTTCCCTTCCTCACCAGTATCTTTAGACATATAACATTAAAAATACACACAGGCCCGTAACACGCACAAATACATTTTATTTCCTGAGACCCAATATCTCTCTAAAGCATTTCTGCAGGATTTGTCCAAAGACTAACCCACCTCTTAGTACAAACTCAGTTCTGACCCAACTTCCATTAAAAAGGCTGCCAGAAATAATCGAAGCAGAGCACGGCACGTGCACAAAGGGCCAAGCACAAGGGCTGAACCCACCCAAACCACACGATGCTCTCGGGAGCACAGCAGCCTCCAGCGTTAGCCGAGCCCCGCGCCGCTGGCTGAGCGCCGCACGGCCGCGCCTCCCTCCGTTCGCCGAGCTGCTCGTTCAGCGGGGATCTCGCCGGGAGCCCCAGCCTGACACGGCCCGGCACCGCCGCTCCGCACGGCCGGCGCTCGGCGGCCCCGGGGCGGGGAGCCGGGGGGCGGCCCCGCGCCAGGCCCCGGCACCCCCGCACCCCGCTCCCGCCGCTGCCCTGCCCGAACCGCGCCGCTGCGAGAGCCGCACCGCGCTCCGCCCGGCCGCTACCGCGGACGGGCCGGCCCCGCCCCGAACCGCGCTCCCCGCGGTCACCCGGCGGCGGCGGCGGCACCGCACACAAAGCCTTCCCCCCCGGCCGCGCCGCTCCCCGCACCCCCTCGCGGTGCGGGCGCGGGCGGTACCTGCGGGGCGGGGGCCGGGCGGACGCGCTCCCTCGTCCCTGTCGCGTCTCCCTCCCTCAGAGCCGGCGGCGGCGGCGCCGCTCCGCTCCATGGCCGCGCGCGCGCCCCCGCTGACCACGGGAAGAATGGGGCACCCAGCGCGCACGCGCCGCCCGCGCCCGCCCCGCCCCGCCCCGCGCGCCGGCGCGGCGCCGCCCTGCGGCCGCTGGTACCGCGGTGAGGTCAGCGCGCGCCATGCGCATGCGCGGGGCCGTTACCGCGCGCCCGGTCGCCATGGCGACCCCGCCCGCCGGGAGCCGCACCGGGAGCGGGGACACGCGCGTTCCCGGGAATGCCGCTCGCTGCGCGCGGAGGCCGTGAGGGCTCGGCCCCGCCGTGAGGGCTCGGCCCCGCCGTGAGGGCTCGGCCCCGCCGTGAGGGCTCGGCGCCGCCGTGCGGCTGGGACCGCGCTCCCCTCCTTTGGGGAAGCCTCAGGGACGAGCGGTGTGTGCCACAGAACGGCCGGGTTCCCCAGGCTGGAACCGACCCCAGCGGGACACCGGTCCAACTCCGTGCTCCAGCGCCATCCCAGACACAGTGCGCAGCCATGACAGCTCCGGAGCATGGGAAACTCCTCAGCGTCTCCGGACAAGCTGTTCAGTGCGCGGGCACTGCACGCTAAGGAAATTCTTCCTCATGTTCAGGTGGAAATTCCCGTGCATCAGTTTCTGCCCGCTGCCTGTTCTGTTGCTGGGCAGCACCGAGCAGAGCCTGGATCCATCCTCCTGCTATCCCCCTTTGGATATTTATGAACATGGATGAGGTCCCCGCTGTCATCTCAAGGCTGAACATCCCCAATTCTCTCAGCCTTTTCTCATACCACAGATGCTCTAATTTCTTATCAGTCATCTTTGTTGCCCTCCACTACACCCACTCCACGTCTGTTTTGTGCAGTACTCCCATTCTATAACTGAGGTGAGAATGGGAAATACATGCCCTGTGCCTAAGTTCTTTACCAAGATGTATTTGACCATCTTGTTCCCTGGGCTCATGACTGCTTTTCTCCTGTTGGTTGTGGGGAATGAACCTCTGTGTCCCCTCAAACCATCACTGTCCTTGACCTCTGTAACACTGCAGCTCCCAACAGGCACCAAGTCTGAGCCACCAAAATATGAGAGAGCTGGATGTGGAACAAATGATTGATTTTTCATTCATACCTTTGTGAAATAAACATGCCCTTCTCCTTGGCTCACGGCTCTGGCACAGCAATGACTTTTGGCAAGCACCCTCCAAAAAAATCCTGGATTTTCCAGTTTGTTCTTTTGTGCCATCAGGTTGCAGAGCAATAGCTAACTGCTGCTTTGGGTGAAGCCACAGGCACAGCCTGAGTGTCTGGAACAGCCTGCACAGATGTCAAGAGAAAGCTGGGGATATTAGTGCTTAAAAGGATGCCAGCTCTGAGCAAACTGAAAGCAGGTGATTACAAACCAGCTTTAGAAATTACCATGGTTCTCACCCCCAGGCAGTAGCTAATCTCCTGAGAGCCCTAACTGGCTAAGCACTACCCACAGTGGAACACAACAGCTCTGCTTGGCACAGCACATGTGCCTGAGTGTTTCCCCTCCCTGGCTGGGCAGTTCTGCAAACAGGACTCTTCCAGTGGCTTGCCCTTCTCCTGTTTTGCAGTCTCCCAACAGCACCTGAGGACAGAGATCAGGGGTACATTAATAAAGGACCAATCATTCCACGTCATCTGGATCTGCTAGAATTACAGGCAAAGTTCTCTCAGAGAATCTAGATAATTCCCACTCTGTTCCCAAAATACCTTCAAAAAACGCCTTGCTCATTTTGAGCAAGAAAATGAGATAAAGTCTGAATAGTAGTAAGTTAAGTGAATTATGATAAGCAAGTTTTGTTTAGTTTTAGTAAGAAATCAATAACTTTGTACCACATATTTATTATTTATTGAGTATCACACATTTGCTGTGAATTTATTCTCTTCAGTGTTACAATAAAGAGGCATTTACTTTGGACATCTCCCAAAACTGCCTTCTGATATAATTGTATATTTGCCCTTTTTTCACAGATTCTTACTTCTGGAGATTCTACATTGTACATTCACTCTTTGGCAGCCTAAAGCTTTGTAAGGAAATGCTGAGAAATGCAGCTGGCATAGGTTAAAGTAATTTTTTTTTTCCCTCCTAGGTAAAACTTGCACAGAAAATATGGCTTTTATTCTCTCTTTTGCTGCAAGACATCGGGGGACAGTAACTGTACAAAACTTAGAAGCTTCCTCACTGTGCAACTGACAGATTGTGGACATTGGATGTGGTCTTTATGTGTTTTCTTCATATTTTCATTTTAAAGCAGGTAAGTCTGCACAGAAATAAATTTGTCACATAATCAGGCTCTAATATTTGGAATTTTTTTCCTGTTACTAGATGACTGTTTCCTTGCTCCCTGCAGAGACTTTTAGACCAGTTTGTGCCTATATTCAAGACAACCGAATTGTTCCATGAGCAGCAGCACTAATGACGCCTGGCTCCTCACCGGTCTCTGTTCTTTGTCCCTCTAATCCGCCCTGCTCTCAGCCCTACCTTCCTTTGTGTGTCCTGTGCCACTCCCCTCCAAGGGGCAGCACGCTGGGGTTACTCCAGGGCTGTGTCCCCGTGCAGATGGAAGGGCAGCCTTCCATCATAAGGGATCACACCACGCCCGAGCTCCCTCCTGCCTTCCCCTGAGGCCAGCAATGATTATTTCTCTCCTTCATTTCTCATGAAACTTGAGATTGTTTCCTCCCCCCTAAACACTGAGAAAGAAAAAGGAGGGGGGGGTTAGCTTGACAGTTGAACAGAAACAGACAGACAGACTGGTCATAAAAGCCTCGTTTTCATTAGAAAAAGAAGTCCAAAATACATTGTAACCTGCAGGTTTTCTTCCAACTTTTTAGAAGTAGGAGCTGAAAGCATTGTTCTGATTGTTGCCCTTTAGGTTTCTTAACGTTAATCTCAGTATTCTTTCATTCTGCCCTCGATTCTCAGCTTTCCCAGGGCCATCACGGTGCATTAGTTCTGGCACACCCGTGACAGACCTGCACATCCATCGCCTGCGACAGCTCCCAGGGGAAACCCACCGTGAAGGCACGGCAGGACTCCCCAAGGGCAACCAGATCTCAGCTTCTGCACAGAGTCCAGTCTGCAGGGATAACTCAGCTTCTCCAAAGTTATGGTTCACTAACAACTGTGCTGTTGCTAAGGAGTCCTTGAGGATTTATCCTGGGGTGAAGGGAGGACTCTGTAAATGAAGGAAATTGAAGTAACTACTGGAGGAGCTGCTACCATCACATGAGACTGCTTGACCAGGCCTTCACTACCAGTGGCTCAGCAGCAGACATTTGGCAGTACCCCTATCCATAACAAATCATTAAAAAGGTACTTTTTAGTATGCTCTCATTTCTGAAAAATCTCCATTTACTTACCTGTCTCCAAAACAGAGACCAATGCAGCAGAAAAGTCTCCTGAGAGGATACTGCTCCCAGTGAAGCTGCACACATCTCTCTGATCAGTCCACCTGCAAAGTACACTGTTCCCTGCTTGTTGAGAAAGGTTTGCTTGGACACAAGGAGCTATGTGCTTATACACGTGCAAAACAAAGCACAGCCCATTTGCAAGGTGACAAAAAAGATGAACTTATGGACATCTGTAGCAAGGACACAGAAAGCTCCAAGAAAGAGCAAAGCAAAGTCAGAAAACTTTTAAAAATAAAAAAATGTAAAGATTGTCTAGCTTTCAATTAACAACACTGCTTTTTCAAATAAAAATACATCAATAAAACTAGTGGGAAGCAGATGGATGGACTGGCTGTATTTCAGCAGAAGCACTGACTCTACCTGAATGACCTGCTCTTCCCCTTCCCTTCAGGGCCCTTTTGCACAACATCTGCTCAGGAATCTGACAGCCTGGTGCTTCAAGGAGAAATGTTTTTATTTATGAATGACAGTATGATGATGTAGCTGTCCATAACAGCAGAGGACAGCAGTGCCAAAGCCCAGCTGTCCCTGGGTTGCTTTCCTAGAGTTGAGCACACTGCTATGCAGGTTTAGCCACATTTCCTTTATGTGCTGTCCCAACCTGACTGCTTGCATGGCTAAGGGGGAGAACAGCTTCACTTGACTCGAGGCAGCAATGCATCTCTCCCTTTGCCATCTCCTGGCACTTACATCTGCACACATCAGCTGCACAGCCTTGTGCCATGCTGAGGAGACGACTGGACTGCTGATGGCACAAATACCATGGGTCAACATGAGGTGAAGTCCAAGAACCCAACTTCTGAGTGCTGCTGATCCCACTCTGGCACAGGTTCCCTGTGTGACTCACCTTTTCCAACCCTCACGTACCTGGAAAACAGGGAATAAGCTCCTCACCCATACTGTATGAGAACAACACTTGAGACAGGGAAAGCACAAGTACTTCAGATCAGCGTGAAATTGAATAGTTCCTCGTTCTGTCCTTTGCACATGGCAGTTGTCACAGCCCAGATTTGAGCACTCTCAGCTCACACAATGTGCTCCCGCACTGCTGTCTTTAATTGGCACTTTCCTGCCAAGCCTCAGCGTTTTGCATCGGACTTTTTCCACGTGAGAGCTACCACGAACAAAGCATCCCACTGACCCACTTAACTGCCACGTGAAGGCACATGAAGCTGCGCTTCAGTCACCAAGCAGAAAAGAAAACGCAAGAGCAGAAGGTTTTGATTAAAGGAAAATGAGCAAATGGCCTCAAGGTCCATCGAGTGCACACGGGCTCGCCCGCGTGTGCTCGCTCCCTGCAGCCATTTGGCCACCCAAGGAGAAACATCCCGCACAAAGCAGGTACAGTCCTCAGGCAGTGTGAATTGGGTTGGATTCGAGATTTCCCCTTGGCAGGAAGGTCCTGTGAGCCATGCGACATCCCCAGGCTTCTCCCCCTGACCTGGAGTGACTGCTTCAGGGAGGCAGGAATGGTTCATCCTCCCTGAACAAACATCAAGGAAGGCACAATTAGTGTTAATTGTGGTGTTCTTTGTTTTGTGACCAGAGCCTGAGCTGAAACCCCCCAAAACTGAACACAGGCTGCTGGCAACAATTTTCCATGCTTTCTGAGCTGTTCTAGATTTAATGCAGTAGCCTGGAAGATCAGCTCTGGTCTTACCAAGGCATGGGCACCAGGTCTTGTATTTCCATCAGGGACTGTATTTTTCCTGGCTGCTCTCAGGCCTCTGGGAAGAGACATTTACAGATCAAACTTAGAGTCCTATTTGGATTGCACTTAAATTTACATTAAACAGCATTTCATCCTCATTTCCGCTTCCCTCATTGTGTCCCATTTATGCTGTTTCAAATGGATTTATTTACCTCTTCCTGTGCTTGTTCTCTATAGTCATCTGCTGATATTATTTTATCTTTTTTCCACCATGCAAACACAATTGTGCTCATATCTCCTTTTTTTAATATATTTGCACATCACACGTGCACATTCCTCACCAGCATGGGTTCTTTCATATTTGAAAAACATTTCCTTTTATCCTCACTCAAATATTAAGCCAACTGGAAAGTGACACATCAAGGTTAGGAATGCAGTCTGCTCCTGACAAGGAAAAAATGCTGAGCTTCACACTAGAGGCTAAGTGGATTAAGATCCTTTTTAAAGATTAGGTCACCCTTCACCCCAAATGCAGATTTCTACTGAAATTAATGGAAGCTCTTACAGAATGCAGTGGGAGGGCTGACATTGAATGGCAACACAGCAAACATACACAGGCAGCCCACTCAAACCTGAGTGTCCAAATCACCAACTCCAAATGAGTCTTAACAACCAACTGGTCAATTCTATACTATATATTAAAAGGCAGGATTTCATTTTGGAAAATTATGAGCTGATGGGGGAAAAACGATGAGGTAGTAGTTTTCAGGGTAAAAACTGAGGCTGTGATTCATCTGATGAGGCTGCACTGACATTACACCAACAGACACATTTGCCTTAGGAGAATCCACACTGCATCTGAAACTAGTTCTTTGCACTTGCATAGCTCCTGCCAGACCAGTCACAAAGCTCCAGCATTTCCAAACCTGGAATTTGTTTTTATGGATGCAGTTCAATAGAACACACTTTAAGCACTGCCCTGTTAATAAATCACAAACAGCATATCTTTGTGTGGGATAGCTGAAACAAAACTTCATAGATTTGTCTTACATTTCCTCTGCCATCACTTCTGCACAGATGAAGCCAGCCCTCTTCTAACAGGCAGACCTGCAAATGCAGCCCAGCAATTGAAAAATCACACCAGAACCCTTCCAGCTCTCCCATCAACAGACATAAAAATACTGCAGGTGACAAAGCAGATTTGCTGCTGCTGCACAGCTGGCACAGACCTGCTCACTCCCCACTGCACGGCTGCCTTGGGTGAGAAACAGTGAGCAAGCACAGCACAGAGGCAAGTCCTGCCTTCACCCTCAAAATGCTGCAATGTTCTCAGTTTAATCAAGCCACCCTGACAGAAGTAACTCCACTTCCCTGCTTTTTTTAAAAGAAACAATACACAAGCAAACTGGGAGTTTGTGCAGCCCTCATGGGAAAGTGGCAGTAATGCCTCACTGCAGAGCAAGGAGCCTGATTTCCATGTTCCACCTGCTTACCAAGGCTCCTCTCAGTCAGCTCTGGAAAAACAAACAGAAAAGAACAGAGCTTTTCAAAACCACTATCATAAAAATGAGATTTGTTTCTCTCCTGCTTGTTCTTTAAAACAACAAGTTTCAAATCCAGCCCCAGTCTCCAGGTGATGTATCAAATGGACAGACAGGGAAAGGAAGTGACCCCAGTAGATTGGTTCACTGCAGACCCCACCTCACTGTCTCAAAGTCCCACAAAGTTCATCTTCACATTTCTGCCTCTCTTCAACAGCACCTTTGAGGACTGTCATAAACCAGCATTTTCTTCCCTGATCAGAGCCAAGACTTGTGTAGGAGCTTCTCTGTAGCTTTCCTTTCCCAGCACAGGAGAAGCACATGGTTACTGGCCACAGGTACACAGGTGTGTAACTACTCCAAGCTCCCAGGACAGCCAAGATCTCTGTTCCTGCCATATGTTTAATTAATGCTGGGTGTCAGAAGTAAAACTCTGTATGGAAGAAAGTGTTTCACTTTTAGGAATTCTCACTCACACAGTTAACCATTTCCTCAGCTTGCTGTGACAGCTGCTGGGCAGGGAGGGATGTGCCTGCATTAGCAACAGAATGACCTCCCCACCACTCCAGAAGCACCCTGGGATGGACCCCAGCATACCTCTGGCTAAGAAGGGCAGATTATTGCTGCCTAGAGTTAGACATTTCAAGAATCTGGGGGTTAGATGAAAAACTCAGAGAAAAAAGGATGTGTTTGAACAGCACCTTGGACAATGAAGGAGGCTGATCCAAGAGGATTTGTGGATATTCCTGGAAAGCACATAATGGAGATCACATTCACTGTGCTCCTGTTACCTGCTCACCCAGCTTTCAGCTGCAGCACCCAGCCCAGGGCAGGGATGTGCACAGCACCTCACACAGCACAGCACAGCCCAGCCAGCTGCACCACACTGCAAAGTGAGAGCCAAACTCCCCAGCACTCTGAAGGGAAAGCTGGGAGAGGGGAATTTGCTGGAACTCCTCTCTGCCTCCCTCATTAGCTGGAGAGGAGAGCATGTCACCCCTCAGAGCCATGCCTAAGTCCTCCTTTGCACCATGAGCCATTTGCAGACAGGTTTTAGCCTTGCTCCCTGGGGCTGCAGCCATTTCCAAAGCCAGGTATGCAAGCAAACAGGCTTGGTTCTGGCAAGAGCAAGTGTCACTTGCCCAGCCTGCTCTCCTTCTCCACTTGGCTCAAGAGCCAGCACTTGGGCTGTGATGGCAGCACACTCCTTATTCTCCATGCAGCCTGGGCACCCCACAGAACATCCCACAGGCAAACCAAGTAGGAAAACATAATACTGCATCTTTAATTTTGAGCAGTCTGACCCTGCTACATTCACCAGTATCACCAGTCTTGGTAAACATTGGCTTCATCATTCCTTTCTCCACTCTATCTTACATACAATTCTGTTTTCTCCCCCTCTCCTCCATTTCCCTACCCCCCATTCTTCTTTTACTTCCAGTATTTCATGTGCCAGGAAATGGTGAACACTCTAATACCCTGCTCCCTTCTGCAAAACAGAGAAAATTTAATAAATGAGTGTAAATTAGCAGGCTTGACTAGCATCTAAGTTTCTCAACCTTGAAAACAGTAATACATACATGAGTGTTCAGCCAAACAGCTCCACAGTCATTCATAACAGAGCACTTGCAAGTCATGCCTTGAAACCACAGCCCCAACACTCCTAGCATCCCAGGAAAAACAACTTGGAGCCTGCCCAAAAATCAGTGGCCAGGAGGTTTGTGTTTGTCCAAGATGAACAAACAAATTACTGGAGAAATGAGAAATAAAAATCAGTGCAGGGACTGGGGCATAACTCATGACACAGCACATCTGTCCACTTGCTATGGAAACTATGTTTGGCAAGTATCAGGTGTCTGAATTTCTGCTTACGTACATCTCCCTGGACAGCAGTATATTAATAACACAGGCAGCCTAAAAACAGAAACTATCACCAAGAAAAGCTGCCCTTCTGCCAGAGTTCCTTGCTGTAGCTTGGGTATTGTGCTTTCCTCAAACAACACAGAATTTTGCTTCCTTGCTTTTCAGAGTTGCCATCTAAGCTGATCTCAATTGAAGGAAGATGAACAAACAAAAGGAAGGGAAAGGAAAATTACAGCAGGAAGCAACCCTTATTGTAAGCAGTTTTCTTGAACATCTTCCCATCAAACTTCACACTGCTATGTGACTCTGGAGAGCCAGCAGCAGCCAGGGGTTTAGCTTAAAGGCACAAACCTTTCCAAGAGATCTCCAGGAGCCAAAGTCCCTCAGGCAGGACATGCAGGAGCTCATGCAGCCCCCATGCAGGATGGGCCTGGCAGTGCAAGCAGCATGAGTAGCCACACATGGAAGAAAGCAGCACATGAACACAGGCAGGGGCAGAACACTGAGCACAGAGAGGAGCACAGCAACAGAAGCAGAGTGGGAAGAATGCAACTCCAGGTTCAAAATGCAGACCAAGGCATTGGAATGGGAAGCACAGGAAAGGAAATGCTACAGCTTTGGGGAACGTGGAGCTGCACCAGAGAAGTTACTCTGGATAAAGTAAGTTTCCTAAAGAGCAGCTTTAACTCAGCAGCCTAGGAAAAAGCACTTGTGGCAGCACCACAGAAATGGGTAATTTTGTTTAAGATCAGTCTCGGGCTTCTCAGGTATTCCCAAGCCGTGTCAGAGGCTGAGTCACAGCAGTGCAGCCCCTCTCACTCCTCCCTGCCTTTCCCAGGCCCCCGGGCTGCGGCACGGCCACAGCGCTGAGTCGTGCTGCCCCCCAGTGTCAGAGATTCAGCTCCCAACAGGAGAAACGAGCCACACTGCCTTCATCCTGACCCAACAGCTTCCTTTATGTGCCCAACACAAAGTAGGAACATGGAATTCAAAAGAAAACTGTCTATTCCTTGAAGATGCATTTTGCTTGTTTTCTGCTGCACTCTTGGTGTATGATGTCGAGGTAGAAGTTTTCCAAGAGCTGCACATCAGATACAAACAGATAAGCAATTTCTGCCAATCACTGTGGTCATGTGTATCTAAAACCTCAACTGAGCATTCATTTTCCACGGGTTTGGGGTGCAAGCACTACCTGCTTCTCATCAAGCAAGGCACAGGGAGGAAAGCCTGCAGAAGCAAGCAGCAACACTTGCATTAAAAGGCAAGAACTGTCCATAACCACTGGGGAGGTGAAGAGATTCCCCTGGCCTGCCCAAGGTGACTAAGGTTTGATATGAAGATGCACTCACCCAAGTGGCTTCCTCAGCAAAGGAGAATGATCTAATCTGAGTCACCTAGGCAATGTCATTATGATCCCACGATTATTCCAGTGATCAGGCCAGATACATCAGAATCAGCAAGGTCAATGCTTTAGATTAATTTTTCTCTGCCAGGACTTCAACTCTTAAAATAGCCAAGGAATTAGTGCCAGCCACCTACCTAGCCAGTTATTATCACCTGGGCTTTCCTCTAAAATCTTCTGCCAAGCCTGACCAGCAGTCAACGGCACTAGAATGTTAAAGACAACAAAAGATGAAGGCTAAGTATGTGCACAGAACCCAAACTGGGATTTCTACAGATCTCAGCCTTGCATTAAAATCCAAACTCTAACTGCACAGTCAAACTGCCTGTTCAAGCAGGACTGGATAATACCTGCAATCTGCAATGACAATCTAGTTGGAACAAGAATGAACTCATACTACTGCTGACAAAAAACTGCCTTTACACTCCTGGTTATTACAATATTCCAATGTGCTTATCACCCCCTGGAGCAGAAGATATCCTTGTTTCATGCAAGCAATGAAACTAAAATGCAGTGACAAAAGACAACAGAACTGCCAGTAGAACTCAGACTGCTCTGATTATTGGTGCATCTTCTCAAGAGCCTCAATTGGTGAAATATTTGAGAATGTACACAAAACACAGACATTCAATAAAATAGAAGAACCATTACCAAGAGTCAAGAAAGTTGAAAATGGTAATTTTTTTTAATAACCTGTCATTAACTATAAATTTGAGATACAGTTGCTTGCATTAGCAAGCTCTGAATGAACAGCCTCCCATTTTCTTTCCAAACAGGGAGTGCTAGACACAAATTACAAATTAAATGAAGATTTTGAACTACTGTAGCTGTATCACAGCAGGGGCACTTGTGACCACAAAGTCAAGAGTATCTTCATAGGCAGAGAAGACCATAGGTCCCTTGATGACTAAACCAGAGGGACATGATTTGAGAACACAGTCCTTGCCTAAGAAAAACTGAAGCAGTCTAGGCAGGATGAACCAAACCAGGGCAGAGATACAGCAGAAGCTCCATCCCAACAGCTTTTAAAATAAGAAAAATATAGTTACAGCCATAAAAATTTTAAGTCTGTTTCTGTTTCTTCAGGCTTGGTCTTTGCCTTGGCTGCTTCTTTGGTCTCTGCACAGTGTTCTGAACACTGGCAGAGGGAAGCCTGAGAGTTATTTCATCGTCCTCTGTGTCATCATCCATCCGAGCAGCCTTCCGGCGCTCCAGCACTGCTGGAGTACAGACTGGAGTAGGATCCTGAGGAGATCAGAAAAACAGGATTCACTGCAAAGCCATCTGCCAGAAAGGTGCTGTCACTGCCCATGAGGTACAAGACACCTCAGCCCAGCTCTTCCAGAAAACTGTTTTCGTTTTGTAACTAGCTACTTTTGTAGACATTATTTCTTTGGACAGAAGTGTCACCTTCAAAGAAGTGTATGTGAAAGGCAACTGGAAATTAATTCACATTTTCTAACATGTTGTTATGCACATTTGTTTTACAAACTTTGTATTTCCTGACTCAAAGCATCAGGAAAGTCATATGGAAGAGAATCAGGACAACAGGGTGGGAGGTTAGGGAGTATGTTTGAGACTGGCATACAGAAATGCAATATTCAAGTTCACAGCAGAGCTGAAACATCCCCATCGTTACTTCAGTCAGCCCTCAGAACTCAGCTGCCAGAATGTATCAGTCATCCTGTCCTCCTCACAACCATCCATGCCCCAATTATCACAAATAAATCCAGTAATAATAAAAAAACCCAAAAAAACCACATGCATCCCCCAGCACACAACAATGATGAAACAGAACAGAAATGTTAATGCCTTACAGACTTTTTATATTGTCAATATCCCAAATCTCAGTCCTGATGACCTGAACTTCCCTTTCATCTTACTGCTACTTTTACCTGGCATTTGTTTCCAAAACACCAAATGTTGTGTCTGGAGAGCATGGGGTAGGAGGGACAGGGAAATATGGAAATGGGACAGACAGCACTAGACTGTATTAACAATTAACTCCCTTTTGATCAAAACAGGCTAGCATTGAAACATAGTCCAACAGAAGGACTCCAGCAAGGAGATCATGTTCTCCCAGTATAAAGCACAGCTGCAGGGGGTGCCTGGCTCCAGCACCCTGCCCTACTGCAGCCTCAAGGGAGTGCTGAAGAGCAGAGGCTGACAGCAGACACACCAAGGGACAGGCACTGCTGGTTACAGAGTGCTGAGCTGAAGCCTCTGCTGCTGAATACTCTCACAGGAGAAGGAACCATGAGGATTCAAACACACTCCCCTGTTCAAGAGTGTAAATACATCTCAAAGGAGCTACTTCTGGCACAAACATCTCTCAAGCAAACAATGTCAAGGGTTTTGTGTGTTGAAATCAGTATTGAGGTGCCAGTTGAAGACTTTGAACATCTACCCCAATGTGAATGGTGGTACAGGACTGGTCCATCTTACCTGGCTGCTCAAAGAAATGTTCAGTTTTGGTTTCTTGGATGTTTTAATTTTTTTCCTCTTTTTGGAAAGCTCCTGTGCAGCCTAGGAAGCAAGACAGATCAGGTGGATCACTAAACACTTGTGTGAAGACACTGTCACTTAACAGTTCATAATTTGTTTCATAACTACAAAGTCTTTGCTACAGCAAATAGGTTTAAAGTAAGAAACTGACTGACATGGAGGTGATCTGGTTTGAACAAAAATACCAAAAGCAACACAAAAAATGTGCTACTGTGCATTTTAAAAACATTCCATGTTAAACAGCATTAACTGCTCACAAATCAAGTACTTGACCCAAGCACAATGCAAGAGGAACATGCAATGGCTGTGGATGGAAGTTCTGGTCTTGGGACCTGCCTTAAACCCCCACCCTGCCAAAGCCTCCCACAGGGCTCAGCAAAGCCCCTCTGCTCCAGTATGAAACCACAGAATATCCAACTGCTTGTACCAACAGAAAAAGAAGGAACATCTCCCCTTTGCTGTTACCCATTTACTTCTCTACAAGCAAACACACATGCACACAGAGTGCAGCCCAGAAACAGCACCACGCTGAATTCCTGGAGCTTCTTACACTTCCTAAGAAAAATGAGCCTCCATCTCTTTTGCCAGCTCCACACAAAACACGCGATTTCCACGTATTCAGCACAACCCTAGAAACACATCTTGCTTATTAACACACTCACTGGGACAATGGCACACTTACAAATCCTGGGAAGTCATAGTCGAGCCCCTTCTCAGCCAGCCTCTTGCGCAGCAGCCTCTCCTTGCGCAGCAGGCGCTGGGTCATCCTGGCCTTCTGCAGCAGGGAGCGGCTGCGGTTGTAGCGGCGCACGGCCGGCAGGGACGGCTGCAGGAAGCGCCGCTCACAGCCCCGGAACAGCTGCGCGTGCACCCGCTCCGGGGGCAGCACGTGACCTGCGGGGGCGGGACACCGACACTGAGCTGCCCTCCCAGCATCCGGGGATGCAGGGAGGGAGGGAGGGAGGGAGGGAGGGATGGATGGAGGGAGGGAGGGAGGGAGGGAGGGAGGGAGGGAGGGAGGGAGGGATGGATGGAGGGAGGGAGGGATGGATGGAGGGATGCAGGGAGGGATGGAGGGATGGAGGGATGGAGGGATGCAGGGAGGGATGGATGGATGCAGGGATGGAGGGATGCAGGGAGGGATGGAGGGAGGGATGGATGGATGGATGGATGGATGGATGGATGGATGGATGGATGGATGGATGGATGGATGGATGGATGGATGGATGGATGGATGGATGGATGGATGGAGGGATGGATGGAGGGATGGATGGAGGGATGGATGGATGTAGGGATGGATGGATGGATGGATGGATGGATGGATGGATGGATGGATGGATGGATGGATGGATGGATGGACAGAATGCTTTAACAGTTTCACCCAGAAAAATCGGACAAAATTGTTTTACAACACCACGCAACTCACAACCTTTTACAAAGGAAGTTTTAGTGTTACCACGACTGAGAAACTCAGTGATTTCATCAATCTTTCACTCAAAATAAACCTTATGTCAGACCTTAGAGACAACTGCAGCAGTTACCTATGCCAAAGAGTTTCCATGTGAAAGGAACCATCTCTACAGCAAACCCAAACTCACCATGAGATTGCATGTTACACAATCACTAAGAGCAGCATCAGCCCAGAGAAAAAACAGCACTAGTGACCAAAAGCCTGCTGAGCATGTTCTTACACACAATGTAAAGCTCAACCCCACAGAAAACGCTTTTGAGACAAAACTTCATTTTAAAAAACCCATAAGATTCTACGCACAGTCAAGAAAGATAACTGAAATAAGTACAGGTTTCCTTTGCCTGCTAGAGGACTTACACTGCAGCTGATACTTACACTTCAGCAGTCTCTCAGAAAACAGGTAGTTGTTCATTGTGTCTGCAACAATCTTGGCCACATCATCAGACTCAAACTCCATAAATGCATAACCTTTGCTGGCTCCAGTCTGTGAGTGACAAGAGAGCAACATGAAACAATGCCTTGGGAGCCAAAGGGCTCTATCAAAATTATTATATTCCTCCAAAGTCATAGCCCATTCACAGCTAATCGCAAGTAATTTCACAAAGCGCATTGAAATTGTGAAAAGCACCAAATTTAGTCTTCAACTGGCATGGTATTATTTGGAAAATGCATATTTGCACAGATAAAAATACTGCTTGCATGGATCTACTTGCTTAAAAAAACAAAGCTGCCCTGCACTGCTGCTGATCCATGCTTGTACAGTAGTGTTACAATGGGATAACACGGTAACATTACGGAGCCCCAGAGTCACGCAGAGTGCCCGGCCCGGCCCGGGCCCGGCTCCTCCGGTACCGCGCGGGCGGCGGCCGCTGCTCACCTTCTTACTCCTGGAGAGCCGCAGCCGCGTCACCGTGCCGAACTGCCCGAAGTACTCGCGGAGCTGCGGCTCGTGGAGGCCCCGCGGGAGATGCCCCACGAACACCACGCCCGGCGTCAGCTCCTCCTGCGGGCACAGACACCGCGTCAGCCCGGGCCGGGACTCGCCGGGCCGCCCCCGCCCCGCCGGGCCGCCCCGCTCACCTTGGCCGGCCGCTTGGCGCGGGCCCGCTGCACCGTCTGCTGGAACTGGCGCTGCAGCCGCGGCTCCAGCGCCAGGAGCGGCGCCGCCTTCACAGCCGTGGCAGGCGCGGGCGCCTCCGCCGCCATGGCCGCCTCCGCCGCCATGCTGCCTCCGCGCGGCCGCCGGAAGTGCGTCACTGCCTGCGCGCCGGCGCCGCGCGGCCACACGCCGTCTCCCAGCAACGGGGAGGACAGGTCCTCGCGCATCCGCACCGGGCCCGGCCCCACCGCACCGGGAGGGCGGCCTGAGACACGGACACCGCCGGGACGACAACCTTCCGCCGTGGGGCGACCAGCTGTCCCCTCCGAGCCGATCAGCACTCTCTGGGAACCCTCCCAGCGGCCCCTCCGTCCATTCCTGACTGCTCCGGCCGCTCAGGCGGTGCGCAGGGCAGCCCGGCGCCGCGCGGTCAGGCGGTGCGCGGGGCAGCCGCGCGCCGGCGGCGCGGAAGGCCCCGTGGGCGGGAAGCGGCGGCACCATGTCGGTGAGCGAGATGTTCGCGGCGCTGCAGGGAGCGCTCGGCCAGGACCAGGACATCCGAGAGGTGCCGGGGCGGGCGGCGCGGGCGGGGAGGGGAGGGGACGGGGTGGGCGGCGCGGTGCCTCGGCTGACGGCGCGCTGTGCCCGCAGGAGATCCGGAAGGTGGTGCAGGCGCTGGAGCAGACGGCGCGGGAGATCCTGACGCTGCTGCAGGGCGTGCACCAGGGGCCCGGCTTCCAGCACAGTGAGTCCCGCGCCGCCGCCCCGGGCAGCGGAGAGCAGCCGGGGGCGGGAGGGCTTTTCCAGGCTCTCCCGGGGCCTTCAGCCTGGGAGGTTTCGAGCCGTTCATCTTGAAACCGCAGCTGCCGTTCAGCATTATGGAACCGTTCTGTCCCTTTCCCCCCTGCCCAGCGTGGTGCTTTTCTGTCTCGGTGCAGAGCAGTTTGTTCTTTTCCAGGTGTTCATGTGCTGGGCTGCTGCGTTGGCTCTTAGGTCTCCCTCTAAGTGGCGTGCACATAGATTGTGGTATCGTCACTTGTTGGGGTCTTGTGTCAGTGTCCCAGTCCCATCTCTTCACCCCACACCCCAAAAAGCTCTGATCCTGAGCGCTGGGGGGTATTCAGGATGGGGAGGGAACACACTTCAGTCTCGTTTGTACTGAACAGATTCTCTGTGTGTGTATAAAATCTGCTTGATGCAGCAAAATGTAAAACAAATTTGCAAAGGCTGAAACAGCAGAAGCTGCCCTCGATGCCTGTTTGAGTGACAGCAGGAATTGTTCTGCAGCTTTGGAGGTTTTTGTCAGCCTGATTCCAGACTTCTGGGGTGTTGAGCAGAATGTTTCTGGGCCAGCCCATTTCCTCCAGGCCACAAGAGCAGCTCTGCAGGTGTTGCTCTTTCTGCCTCCTCATTTCTCAGCTTACTGGTGAAACTACTGGAATAAACTTAAATATGCCCCTTAAAGAGCTGAGGTTTTTCCAGTTACTTAATATCTTGTGAGAAGAAGCAACCATTCTGACTTTGCTGGAAGCTCTTGAGAGGAATTTGTGCAAGCCACCCTATGAAGGAAAGTAGAACCAGCCTCCCCAGGTGCTGTTTTATCCCCTGCAGAGCTGACTGGTTGTTTTCAGCCTGCTGAGGTTCCCCAGCACACTGGGCTGCAGCTGGGGGCCTCTCCAGTTTCTCTGGCCTCAGGGAGGGTCTGTGTTCAGCAAAGAGCAGCACCTGAGGTTTAACCTGTGCAGGCAAGTGCAAGTTCCATCTGCTGGGAAGCCCAGCAGTGCTGGGAATCAGAGCTGCTGAGCTGCACAAGCAGATGCTCAGTTCTCTAACCTGGGAAAATCCATGGTCATTGTGTGGGTAACAGTTACTTCAGAGTTGTTTTCAAGCATTTAATTGTAGAGGTCCATGTTCAACTCAGTGTGTTTTCACTTGGTCTTTAATTCCTGGAGAGCTGGTCCTGGAACTTGAGGAGTCTGAGAAGAGATTTGGAATAGTTAAGGGAAAAAAAATAACAAAATGCAACTAAAAATACAAAAAAAAAACAAAAACAAAAAAAACCACAAACAAAAAAACCCCAAAGCCTCATCTTACAATTCTTGCAAAAAAAAAGAGTTCATGCTTAATAGGTCAAGAGTTAACTTGTGATAAAAGACCTGTGAATTTGTCATCAAATTCATGTTAGTAAAACCATGGGATAGTTGGGAGTTTGGTGAAGGACAGCTTCCCCTACCAGCCAGTGGCTTTTAAAATGTTGTCTTGCACAGGGTTCCTTGGCTGCTTGTCCCAGCTGGAGTTGGAGAGGTGCTGGGCAGGGCAGTGTGTGCTGCATCCTGCTGCTGATGGCAGGCAGGGTCACAGGCCTGAGAGCCAGCTCAGTCTTTGCTCTTGCAGCTGTTGAACATCAGAGGTGACACCTGAGGGTGTGCAAGGGATTCTGAATTTGGGGGTTGTGTGTCACTGGTATTGTCTGAGCCTTTACAGTAAGGATTGTTTATTTTTGTCACAGGTGCCTTTGGCAGAATCTAAATGTCAATGTGTTCCTTACCCTGTTCTCCTTGCCACATGATGCTCACACGACTGAGGGACCCTGTAGCTCTCAGTGAGCTTTACACAGCTCCACAGCTCTTTCAGCCTGGCTGCCACATGGAGCACTCCCACATTCTGCTTCCTGAAGCCTTTTTGTTTGGCTTTTTTTTTTTTTTTCTTTTTTTTTTAACAGAAACTATGTGTTATTAACAAAAGTTTTATAATCACATTTGAGTGACTCCCGGTAGGTGTTGTTTGGTAAAAACCATCACAGCTTTGAGATTTATGATCTGTGAATAATCCTGGCTTCTGCACATGAAGATGCAGGAGGGCCTGTCGGGTTGATCTGGGCTGTGAGCAGCAGGTGTGGAGTGCTGAGTGCAGCTGTGCTTTAGCCCTTTGCTGGCTGCTGCCACTGCAGTGGGGCTGTAACTCTGTCTGTGAACGGGAGGTGGCACTGGCTGCTGCAGGAACAAGAGATCATTTCTCTGCAGAGCTGTAACACACTGCACAGCCTGGCACCCTGGCTCTTCAAATACATTGGAAAAAGCAGGAAATGCAGTTTCCTGAAGGGATGTTGCACCTCATGTAATCAAATTCTGATGGATTGAAAAAAATAGGACAAGGTTTTAATATGGAGAAAGAAAAATTGCTTTTCCTTGGACTGTGAGTTGTCTGGCAGCAATGCTTGGTGAGTGTGGCTTCATTTGGGGCCAGCTGCTGTGTGCAGTGCTGTTCCATTGCCTGGGATTTGGCTGTTGCTGGGACATCTTGGCTCAAGTTCAAACCAAAGGCCCAGAGCAGATCAGACAGCCTGGAATTCCAGAGTCTTTCTGCTTTGCCTTGATGGCTCATGGTGTCACCAGGAATACTTCTCAGATTGATTCCAAGTGTCAGTAGTCTGTCTTGGACAAGAAAGAAGCATAAATAGTGCTGTCTGCACTGGAGAACTCTGTTTACAAACCTCTGTTGCCTGTCACATGTCCATTCCCTGCGTGTATTCATTCCCTGAATGCTGTGCTGTTCCTTTTTCAGTTTCAAAGAAATGTCAGAAGGCTCGTGAGCACTTTGGTACAGTGAGGACACAGATGGAGTCTCTGAAGACCAAGTTTCCTGCTGATCAGTATTACAGGTGTGCAGATCACACACAGCCAGACACAAATATATATGAAAATTGCTTGGGCATTTGGTATCATTGCTTTGGAATAACAATGTAAAGGTTTATGGACTGAATGTTTCTTTCTCTTTGCAAAGTAAAAATACTTTTGCTCAAACACTGTAACTTTTCACTAAAAATGCTCAGTGTTGAATTATTTTTCTAGAAACTTTCTTTAAAAAGAAAAAGGGAAGCTTAAGAAGTTGGTGTTCTGCTGGAGCTGCCCTTGTATCTGGGAGCAGGGCATTTACTGCTCCATTAATTTCAGTTAAGTTGTTCAGTTTGGGGCGTATTTGGAAGCAGAGCTCTAAATCTGTCATGAAATGGCTGTTTGGCTCTGTAGACACTAAATGAAGTTGTCACCTTGGTGTTCTGTTGCTGCCAGAAGGGGACAGTGCCTGGCAAGAACATTTCAAAGAACAGGAGTCTTGTCAGCTCAGATCTGCTGAGGGAAGGTGGAGAAAGCCCTGGTGGGCAACACAGCCTGGAAAAGTGTGGGAGCTGAGGAGGTGTGTGAGGGGGTGAGCAAATGTCAGTGTCCAGTGTGGTAACCCAAGTGTGCAGCTCTGGAGTACCAAGGAGATGTCCTTTAGCTGGTGTCATTCTGATAAACCAAAAACACTGCAAAGTGCATGTGTTAAGGCAGAAAACACAACACACACATAGTGTGCACTCCTTGCCTAACGCTCCAGTAATGAACATTAATTATTTATACCTTGACCTGCTGTTTCTTCTGCAGGTTTCATGAGCACTGGAGGTTTGTGCTGCAGCGGCTGGTGTTCCTGGCAGCATTCGTAGTCTACTTGGAGTCAGAAACATTAGTGACTCGAGAAGCTGTTGCAGAAATTCTTGGGAGTAAGTTAATGTTGTAGAAGAGAAAAAGCTTGTGACTGTAGACATTGTAGCTTTCAGAGGTACAGGGAAACAGCACCACTTCATTTCATCCTGAGAAATCAGTTCCAAAGCTTATCTGGTGTTTGATTTCATTATATAAACAACAAATTCTCAGAAGACGGAAATTGGCAAACCTAATGTCAACAGAAGTATTCATTCATTAATAAGTTATTCATCAATGAAGGTCATTCATTGAAATGCACCAAATTAATAACACAAAGATGAGAACTTGTTCTCTAACTTCTTGCTTTTGGCATTTAAAAAGGGTGTAAAACAGGTTAAATTATTTGCCATAAAAGAATTGTGTCTTCACAGAGAAAAGATTTTTAAAAAGAAAAGAAATTGCATCCTGTAAATAGATGTAAATCCAGTTACCCTGTTGGATGTACAGTTGAGGATGTACAAGATGCTGAATCAAGAACTGAAAGGCTGTAATTACATCACATACAGGAAAAGGCTGGCTTTTATTCTGTAATAGTATTTCATAAATTTGATATTTCAAATTAGCACGAGTAAACAAATGCAATTTAAAGTGGCTGGGTTTGCTCATGTTCAGCACCATCTCATCACTGCTCTGTTTTTGTCTTAGTTGAAGCTGATCGAGAACGGGGCTTTCACCTGGACATTGAAGATTATCTTTCTGGTGTATTAACTCTGGCCAGTGAGCTGGTAAGAAAGATGTCCATGGATGTATTTTGTTTGAACCTGACCTTGAAAACAGAAGTAATGTGTTTTTTAGCTTTCCTGAGTTGTTTCTGGAGGCTATGATACACAACACTTTCATCAGAACTTGTAGCAAGATGCTTCTCTGCAGGTTCCTCAGTGATACTTTTAATATTTAAACTAATAATTTGATTCAAAATCCAGAATTGTGGTCAGCAGAAAGGTAGATCTAAGCACAAATTATGTGATTGCCTGGAATGCAGGTGCTTTATTTGTTACAGTAACTGATGTGCTGTGCTGTGCTGTGCTGTGGGTGCTGTGCTGACATTTTTGGGTGTTTCCCCTGGCAGGCCAGGCTGGCAGTGAACAGTGTCACAGCTGGGGACTATTCTCGCCCTCTCCGCATCTCCACCTTTATCAACGAGCTGGATTCTGGTTTCCGCCTGCTCAACCTGAAGAATGACTCGCTGAGGAAACGCTACGACGGGCTGAAATATGATGTCAAGAAAATTGAGGAAGTGGTTTATGACTTGTCCATCAGAGGACTCAATAAGGAGGCAACAGTTAGTGCAGGTGGGGAGAAGTGAAGGATGCTCATTTGAACAGCATCATCCATTACCTCAGATGGTTGCCAATTTAGGAAGTACCTAGAGAAGCCTTCCTACATTAGTTTAGAAGAACTGCAGCTCAAAGCTGCTCTCTATTTTCTTACAAAAGGTGTAGTACAGGTGTTAGATGTTTTGTAAAATCATGTCTAGATTAGAACAGGAGACTTTCCAGTGGAATTCCTCTGTCAAACACATGGTGCCGTTCTCTGCACAGCAGCAATAGTAGTCAGTAACTCCCATGAGATTCCCAGTAGTTCTGTAGTGTTGCTTCCCTGCTCTGTCAGGGGAGTGCTGTGATTGTCTGCTCCCACGCCCTCAGAGGTGTGTGCACAGCACACAGCTCAGTGCAGACACATGGGATCTTTTAAGAAACACAGTGTGTAAATACCAACTTTTTTTTTAAGATACTTTTTTTTTCCTTTTTGTTTCTTAAATTTTCACCTATGTAAGTTGAACAAATTTGCATAACTGTTTATGGACCAGACCCAGATCTCTTTTTTAATGGTTTCTGTTAATGTACCCCCTGTAATTGAGAAATTAGTGAAAATACTCCTGAGAATTCTTCTATTGGAACTGGTGTCTTGCACCCTGGCATCTCTCATATTTTTTTCCTTTCCACCAAGATTTCAGTTACCAAGGAGAGCAAGGTTTTCTTAGACACCTGCTTTCTCTGATTGGTATTTGTTTTACTGCCATGAGTAAATGCAGAGTTTTAAATTATGATTTGTCTTGAGAACTCAGTGTAACCAATTTTAATGTTTTTT
The DNA here is from genome assembly GCF_903797595.1 of Erithacus rubecula. NCBI lineage: Eukaryota > Metazoa > Chordata > Aves > Passeriformes > Muscicapidae > Erithacus > Erithacus rubecula. The sequence goes on from NC_136659.1 coordinate 26,248,434, forward strand.
TTTAACTTCTAAATTTTCTGAATTGAGAAATGTAAATTGCTAAACTGCAGATAGTGTCTGAGTTGTAACAACCTGTACAGGCCACAACTATCCCTGTGTCCTGGGATTTAAAAAAACCACAAAAAAAACACCACGAAACTATAGTTTGTGTAGTCAAATGTTTGTATCTCCCGAAATGGGGAAGTTACTGCTTTCAGGTAAGTATGTAAGATGTTTGCAAACACCAACAGCCTCTTTCATGTGTGTAGGTGGACAGACTCGTGCCTCCCCATGTGCTTGTTCTCCTGTCCTAAATTACTTTGAGTTTTGCCATTCTCCTATTTCTGATGGTGCAAGAGGTTTAAGGAGAACAGCTTAGGAGGAGGAGGAATACTTCAGAGGATGAATGGGAACGGTCAAGTTTATGTGGGGTTAGCATTTTGGTTTCTTAGTGAAGATTTACCACTCAGGGGGTTTTGTCTATTTGAAGAAAATAGTTTTTTGGTTATTTTGGCCAATAAAAGCTGTTCTTTGATTATGGCCACTTGGTATCTCTGCCTGTTGTCTGATCATGTGCTGTTATTTGTTTCCCTTGCTGGGAGCCTGCTCTGGAATACCAGCATTTCAGTTCATCCTTCAGCTGTCCTTGGACAATAGGAGTTCCTGCCCTTGGCTGTAGTTGTTCAATGGTGCACTTACAAACACTGCCAAGTGCAAAGTCAAACTGCAGACAGATTTCATAGGCCTTTTTCTTCAAATAGTTTTTAATTTTGAGTGATTTCACCAAGTAAAAGAGGAGAGTTGAGGATTTTGTCCTTAGGAATCCAAGAGGTGGCAGATTATCTTAAGAGCATCTCACAATCTTTCACGTTTGTCCTCATCCTTTGTCACTTAACACAGGGAGATGACAGTATCCCACTTTCACAGCTGAAGGAAATGAGGGTGTAACTTCCTGAGCCCTGTGGCCATGTAACAGCTTTTCTAAATATTTCTTTGTTCTTGCCCTGTGCCAGTGTTTGCTCATTTCTTGCCTTAACGCTGTGGTAGTGGGAGGGAGGAAGGAGCTTAAGCCAGTTTTACTGCCCAAACCAGAGATGGGGGATAAGCCAACACCCTAAGGCTATGCAGACACAGCTGCTCACTTCACACAGGAAATTTGTGGTAGCAGGGGAATAAAGAAGGGGTTTCTGAACATCAGTTTGGTGTGTCTTAGGTTAGACGACTCCTGGCATGAGATATGAGGTCATGTGGCAGGGCAGCTGCTGGTAAAGGCTTTGTGCTGATTTGTGTCCCAGGTACTCTAGTTACATTTGGTCATGCAGCAGGTCTGCTCCTGCCACAGATCATGTGTGCCTAATGCAGCTGTTCACTAGATCCCAGATCAGCCAGCTCTTGCTGGTGGAAATGAAGCAGTGCTGTGCCCCAGGTGCAGGTACCAAGGGAGGGACAACTGGAAGAGCAAGGCTCCTAGGACTTGCAGAGATGCAAGGTGTGGAATCCTTCTGTCTAAGGCTCTGTGAAGAGCAAGTGCCCAAGAAAGAGACACTCAGTATCATGTTCTTTGAGGATGTTTAGCAAACACCTCGTTCTTTCCTGTTCTAGATCTTGGGAGAGCCTGGCATGCTACTCTGGGAGAGCATTGTTTGCAAGAGCCAGGCTACACGGCTCATTCCCAGCCTAGGTCTGGAAAAGGCTCTAACTCTCCTTAGGCAGCAGCAGGGGAAGATGGGGATGCTCTAGTAGCTTCCTCTTCACCACAATAGCCTGTAGGACCTTGTGACTTTGACAAGGAATCTTCACTTTACTCTGATCCTAAATGGTGAGTTGTGTTCCTGTCCCAGAGCTGGGAGTAGAAGGAAGAAGGGAAAACCCAGAAAGACTTGAGTAGGGGGAGCAGGGAATGGTAGTTGACTGTAGATGCTTGATGGCTCATGGTGAATCAGATGCACTTGAACTCTGAAGTGGCTCCTGTTGGTACTGAATGGGCTGCTCAGCCTGTGCTGGCAGCTGGGAGAGGAGTGAGTCAGTGCAGGAGCACTGGAGAGTCTGACTCAACACCCAGCAGGGCTGTTGCTGAGCCACTTCAGCCTCAAGTGTGTTCCTGCGAGTGCTCTCTTGGATTGTCTTTGTATTCACTAACTTGTTTGTTTGGATTTTTCCCATCTTGATGTCATTTCTGTGTGTTTTCTTTATTTCAGTAAAAAGGGTACTTAAAATACTTGATTAATGGCTCTTTATTTATAGCCCTGCCTGCTGAAGCCCAGCAGATCAATGAAAGTGCTGACCTGAAACAGTTTGGGAAGCAGGGGGTGAGAAGGATGCACAATAGACCTTGGGGCTGGCTCTTGAACTAGGCTCTGCCTGCTGGAATTGATTAACTGCAGCCAGTCCAGCCACCTCTTTACACTGGCACTTGTTAAAGGACATATTATCACCTCCAGGCTGCCCTTTCCTGATGCCAGCAAATGTCTTTGTGCAGTGAGCTGGATCAAGGAACTGATTTAGCCAAAGCAATCTTTTATTTTTCAGCAGTGTTTGCTCCTGAGCTGGTGCATCACACAGTCCCCCCTCCATGCTGTGCCAGTGTGTTGGAGGGAGGCTTCTTCCTCCCCCTGCAGTGCCAGCGTTCAGTATTCTCTGAGCTGTAACTGTGTGGTAAATGGTTTGATTTTTCTTGCAGTAATTTAACTGCTTCCCATTTTGAGAGGATTGCCAAGAATTTTCTCTCTGGATAAATAATTTGCCTTCATTTCACTGCAAAGTGATTGAGCTACAAAGCCTCACCTAGCTGGTTTTTCAGCCAGCAAGGTCATTACATGCTGGGACTCTGTGGATCCTGACCCATCACCCCTCCACAGTCCATCTTCTCTTGTTCAAGTGCTGTCACTGGATGCAGCTCTACTAAAGAGAGATGCACTGGACGTAGTGGTGCAGCTCTACTAAAGAGTGTAGAGACTGTTTAGAGTCTGCTCCCTGCCATGAAATGAGTGTTTGGACTTCAAAAGGAAGACTCCTATCTGTTTTGTATCTCCTGTCTGTGTGCTGTGGGTGAGGCATCAGTTAGGTAAGATGGGCATCACCTTGCAGGCTTTGCTGCCTGTTTACTGTGACTTCAAACTGGCACTTCTGGTTTCCATTGGTTGGTCAGCACTGGGGGCTTGCCCTGTCCAAGGAGAACATGGCTGTTGGAAAACCAGCCCTTTCTTGAAAGGAGGAATACACTCCTTGTCCGAGTGCTTGTTCATCTGCACATTCACACTCTGCTTGTACAATATCTGAGCTCTGCAAGGTGCTCTGCTCCCCTGAAGTTTTCCCAGGGATGTGACTGGCACAGCAAGAGAAGTTCTTGTCCCAGGAGGGAAGGGTTCAAACCACCTGGGCCTCCACTGCAAACAAATCCTCTGCCTGATTCCATGCAGAGAACCTTCCCTGAGAGGGATGTTTGCAGACTGGGTCTTTTCAACCACAGCTGAGATCATTTCTCAGGGATGCAAAGCTGCACTGGTGGAGATCACACTGGGGGAGGATTTAAGCTGGAAAGTGGTAAATTATTATGTTAATCCTTGCTTGTAATGGATCTAGAGCCTAATGCCATCTTTTCAACTCTTTCCAGCTGTGTAACTGCTCTCAGTCAAGCCTGGGCAGAGACTAGTGCTGGAGAATGCTCTGCCTCTGTTCTGATTGCCCCAAAGTGTTCTTCCATCTCTGCTGAAGAACAGGAACTCTATTCCCTTCACTCAACCTTTCCATCATGTTGTAGAAAGGTTTCCCTTAGACGATCACCTTCAGTTTCCCAGGGGAGGTGTATTCTTTTCTAATGAGTGCCCTTAAAGGTTTGCCTGGAGTTTTTTGACTGTACAATGTTACTGTAAAAACTTCTTTTTTCCTTCACTGCTTGTACCTGTGTCTGGTCAGATTGCTCCTCTGGAGCAGCATGTGAGGCATAAGGCAGTTCCTTTGTCAGCCTGATCAATAAGACATTTTGCTCTTCATAGTCCACTGCAGTGATAGGCCACGATGACAGTGAGAGCTTTGAATATTTATCTGATCTCTGGGAGGACAGTTTCCTCCCTTGCTTTTAGTTCCAGGTTTTTCCAGTTTCAAGTCAGAGACATCACAAAATGAGAGTCAGTACAGCTCCCTCATCCATAAGCCCTGAAGGGATCTTTGACATGCAAGAAGATTTAAACTTTTATCCTTTTGAATGTGTCAGGGACAAGCAAGACAGTGCAAGATTCTCCAGAATCTCTTGCTGGGGAAAAAAAATATTTCTGGGACTTCTTCTGCATTATAAATTCACATGCAGCAAAGTCAGGAGATCTGGGATGATCTCAGCTTTTTTCAGGATTTGGGGTGTGCTGAGGTCAATCTCAGTCTCCAATGACAACTGCTTGCTGCCAGACCAAGGCTGGTTCTCCCTCTCAGATGTGTTCTTGATCAAATAGTGATGACACACTGAGCACCCCTTCCCCATCTGCATTTCTGTTAAGGACAACCAGGAAAATACAAGGGCACCATAAAGGAGAGTATCTCTATTCACTAAAGCAGAAGTTTCTGCCCTCTGAAGTACTTGCTCTTCATCTCCATGTGTTTTCTTCAGGCTTTCCTTTCCAGCCTCGTGACTCATAAATGAGCTATTCCTTCTTTCCTTGGAACCTGAGCTCATAGAGGGCTCTAAATCCAGTGTTTTGTCATCTTGTGTGTCTGCCTTCAGAACTCAAAACTACATGGACTCTAAAAATAAAGATAGTCTTTGTTGCTTTCCTGGTAAATGACCAGTAAGGCTTATATACTAAATTCTTTTTAAAGGTCATTTATGAGTTCTGATAAATCAAGGGAGTAACCAACTTTCTCTTTTTTCCCCTGACTAGGGGTACTTATAGAAAGTTCTGCTTGTACTATCTGGGTAAATTCAGTGGGAAGGAGACTTGAAAAGTAATCTTAGTATTGTCAGTCATGACAATGAGAGGCATAAAAATATTACAGAGACCTAGGACAGCCAGCTTGGAACAAATAATTGCTTTCTTGGCTTGCAGACAACCCTGTTCCAAGTACCTTGGGTTATAATAGCATTTTGTCAGTTTGTTAATCAGAAATGGAAAAATACAGCACGACTAATCTCCATGGCTGCCAAGTAAGATGTGTACATGTGATACTGAAAGCCCTGGAACTTCCCAGATCATCTAGTTCAGAAAGGTGCCTGAGGATTATGGAAATCTACTGCCTTGTCAGTGTACTGACACTCTTGCCCTTCCTGTGCTGCCTCATCTCACACCACAGCAGGGCCACAGGGATTGTTCCCTGCTCATGTTCCCTTTCAACACCAGTAATTTACAGACAGGTAAGCAGCTGCACACACTGGTTACACAAAATGAGCGTGTGTTGGAAGCACAACCTCTGTCCTGTCTGACAGGTTCTGCAGTCCCACTGTCACTTCCCATAGCTGTTCCAGATCAAAGGGCTTGTCCTTACTGTTCCTTGGCTGCAGGCTTTTTAGAGCAGGGCTACAGCACCAAGTACACGTCCTGCTCATAACTCAATACCCGGTGATTATTCATAGACCTTCTTCTGGGGAGAGTTTGGTTCAGAGGAAATAAGCCATGATTACAGGAGCCTGGCAGGCAGGTGCTTCCTGTGATACCTAGAAAAACCCTGAATCTGACAAATTGAACAATCAGCCAAACATAAGATTGATGCTAAATATCAGACCTTTTACGTACATTATTGTTCTCTAACCTTTTTGAACGGCCAGGCTGGCTGAGGGTATCTTGATTTAAAGATATGACTGTATAAATGGTCCAGTGGTGGTTTCAAGCATGAATTGATGTGGAGAAAATCACTGTGCTGGAAAGTAATTGAAAACTTTCCAGCAAGCAGCAGCTTTGTGTGGCTGTGAAGGCCACTCGCTCTTTGGATAAATTGGGCTGTTAACTGTACTTATGCCTTCTCCTGTCATAGGTGCCCCAGAGAAATGAAGAGCAGGTAACTGTGCCATTGTGGTTTGGGGACAGAAGACAAAGGTGCTACAAGCTGTTGCTTTTTGCATGTGAGGTGAACGGGGCTTGAAGGCTCATGGATGAGATCTGTCACGACAACATAAGAGAAATCTTCCTCCAGCAGCTGCTCTGCTCAGGCATCTGTCTCTGTGAAAAACAAATGGCAAACTAAAAGCAATGCCTCGTGCTCTTCACTGGCTGTTCAGTGCATATTTTGGGGGAACAGTTTATTGTCTAGTGATTAGAAAGAGCTGGAGGGAATTCCAGCACACCTGAGAGAGCCAGGCTACTGCCCTGACAATCACTTTGACAGGTATTGCTCACTACAGAGCTCAGCTGTGTGTGGCCACACTCATGCCCTCTCCAGATGATGCTAATCTTCCCATTTCCTCAAGGCCAAGATGAAGCACTGAATGCTGGATGGTGCAGAACAAGAGAAAATACAGCCAGTAGGCACATGTCAGTGTCTGCAGCAGTGCAACAAACCCTGGCAGCTGTGGCCAGAGGACAAAGCACTGGGCACAGTTTGAGGCTTGCTCAGATGCTGGGTGAGTGGTGACTTTACAAAACTAGGGCTACCTTTGTGAACATGGCTTCTGTCTGCCTTCATTGGTGACCTGGTTGATCTCTGGGGAAATACACAAATGTGCTTGTGTGAATCCTCCTGTGAAATAAATGTCTGTAACAAAAATATTTTGTTGGTAGGAAATAATACTGATTGAGTTTGTCTTTATCCTGTGGGCCCAAATGAACATTGACAGGCTGAACTTCCAGATCCATGGACCAAAATTTAGGCTCCTTTAATTTAGGCTCCAGGCTGAAATCTGGCCTTTGCTGTGTAAGTCACAGCGTGACATTTTGCAAAGCAGCAGTCAGTGTTAATGTCAGGCTGAAAAGGTTAAACCCTGTTTGCCTTTTTACCATTGTTCAGCTCCAAGTCATTTCCCTGCTGAGCAACTGAGAGAGGCTGGGCCTTATGAGGCAGTTACTTGTGGCCTTAGTTTTGGCTCCAGAACAAAAAAGATTTGTGCCAGTCTCTTGTTGTCTAGTGAGAATTTGAGTAGCAGGTTTGTACCATTCACCCAGTCTCATTTGCAGTAGCCCTGGACTCTGTTCATTGCTCATCTGAATGCCATCCATATTAAGTGAAATACATACTCCAGAATATAAATATTAAAAAAATACCCACTTAAAATAATTGAAACATAATTATTAAAACATTTTTTATGTTACTCTACAGTATAATGTAAATTGTTCCTTTCAATTAAATTTTGAAATACACTAGATTACATCATTTAAATAAATGCAAACTCTTAAATTCACTATCAGTGGTAGCAGAGCTGTATTTACATATACTTCTGAGATATTTCAGATGCAGCATTATTTTCCAGTCCCCAAGTCAATTAAATAACAGACACCCAGTGGGGGTGTGCTGCTCTTCCACAGGTTCTACACATATGTGGGGTTTATGTGTTTGCTCTTTCTTTTCTTTTTCTTTTTTTTTTTTTTTTTTTTTTTTTTGCTGTGTGCATGCAGCTGAATCTGAGCAAATTGATACCTACTTGATTTGGATTAAAGATGAAAGGCCTTTCTTTTTAAACAACTGTTTTGACTGAATATACAGAGGTGAATAGTGAAACATAGTCCTTAGGAGTAATGGTGGAAAACATAATTTTTTTCAGCTTTCATCCTCTGTTGCAATACTGCACCTAATTTTGCTGAGTTCCTGGATTTTACCTAATGCTGATGAATTATAGTCAATAGTGGAAACCTCTCTCATGGTCAAGACTGGCTTTCAGCACGATCCATGCAATGGCAAGCATCATTCATCATTCTCCTGCAGTGCAACATTAACAAGTTAAATTATTATCCTTCGGTGATCTCCTTGAGGGGAGCCCATCTCTGGATGTACATGAGACAGAGACTATTGTGAGTCCAGAGGTCAGAGACCAGCACCAGGCTGTGGTGTTCGCTTCCAGTGCTGGTAAGAGTCTTTGGGGACCAGGCTCCTTTCTGTGCTGTCCATGGAGCAAGTTCAGGCCATTGGGGCTCTCGATGGTCCTTGCATGTGGCACTGCCCGTGCAGGACTCAGGGCCTGGTGTGAGGAGTGCTGATCATGATGTTGGGCAGCGCGTTCCGCCGCTTCTTCCAGGAGCCCAGCTCCCGGGAGTAGCGCCGGATCTGCCTGAACCAGTGGTGAGTCCGTGCGCGGTCGCTGTCCCGGAACACAAACGCCTCCCGCCGGATCTCGATCAGCTCGAAGGTGTCGTCGCAGTCGGGGTCAGTGGAGACGATGCAGTTACTCAGCCTCAAGGGCTCCCTGAGCAAATGGAACTTCCCGTTATTTTTGTCCCTGATGAGCACCAGCACCGCGTCCTTCACAGGCCCTGGCTCGGCTGATTCCAGGCTGGACTCGGACACACGCTTCATGTTCACCAGGAGGAGGACCTGCATATTCTGGAATTTCAGGGTCTTGCTGCCTTTCTTCACCCACTGGCCATCGGGGGGCTGGGCCAGCTGCAGAGACCCCTCCATCACAAACCGCGTTTCCTCCCGCAGCCAGCCGACAGTTTTGAGGGCAGTTTCTCTCATCTCGATGTTGATGACTTCCCTCTTCTTCTTGCTGTCCTGGCGAAAGGATCGGAGGGTCCACGTGTTGCCCTCCTGCTTGGTTTTCATGTTGATGTGCTCCAGGTGGGACTCGATGCGGCTCTTGGCCTCCCGCAGGCTGCCGTGGTCCGGGTGGTACTCGGTGGTGGCCTTGATGATTCTGCTGAGCAGCAGGGGGTACTTGGTGACCCTCTGCAAAGGGGCCATCAGGAAGGACCTCAGGTTCATCCGCCGCAGCGCTGTGTTGTCATTCTGGGAGACATTGAGGAATATTCTGCAGGGATTTAAGAAGGCAGGATGAAATGATGATTGTTCTGCCAGCAGATGCTGCAATCCTAAATGCAAATGAACAGCGTGGTGCTGACAGATGCTGGGTACTGCAGCCCCCCCCCCCTTTTAGCAACTTTGTGAATTCTGTATTATTAAAGACTAAAAACCATTTCTGCAGCTGTGCTCAGCTGCAGAATCCTGATGAGGTGCCTGGGACACCTACACATAACATCCTAACAGTCTTCTATTACATCATAAAAATAGCAAGGGTGTGATCTTTCTCTGGTACCCACTGACGTAAACATGAGGCAGATACATCAGTTAATATCAGATTGCATTAACTTGTAATCTCTTTCATTACATTACAAAGCATATTAAACAAGAATTTAGCTGAGGGGTGGAAAGAGAAATGACTAGCCCGACATTACCCAATAACCAAGGCTAGGAACGGGAACCAAATTCAAGCAATGTGTGCCACAAAGTGGAAATCCAACCTGAGCTCCAGCATGGGGACTGAGAGCTGATGTCAGCTGAGTATTATTTGGTGACAGTTCAGCACATGGCCACTGGGCAGATACTGCTAGCACAAAACACATGGGGACCAACTGGTTGCCTCAGTGGAGAGCAAGGACTGAATATTTTTTGAGAATAAATTATTGCCCTCACCCCAAGAGGGAGCAGTGATAACCGAAGAACATTAGCATCAAACTTTGATCTAGATGGGCTGGCAAAGACTTCACTCTCAGCCTACTGCCTTTCTGTCCCCAGAGCCTGGAGGAATATGCTCATCCCCTTTCTCACCTGAGCAATTCCTTCTCCTTCTCCAGAGCGTTGAGCATATTCACAGAGGAGGACTGCTGAAGACAGTATGTCTGAAAGGCTGGCAGCATGTTTACGAATTCCAGGAATATTTCTCCGATGCACACGGTCATCAGGTCATCATCCCCCTGCAACAGAGCCCTGCTCAGTTAGCTCAGGAGAAGCACAGCCACGGGCCTGCCTTCAGTCCTACCAACACGAACTGCTGAAGGATCTGCTGAGCATCAGACCAAAAGTGGAGCTGGGCTCACCCTTCCTGGTCCTGCAGATCTGGGGAAAATCAGTGCCTGGGGAGGGGAAGGAAAGCTGGTCTAACTGCTTGCTCTTCCACATGCAAAGAGCTGTCTGCCCTACTCCTGTGGGCTCAGCCAGCTGGTCAGAGCACGGGCTTGAAGGCCAGAGTGAGATTCTTAGTCAAGAGGGTATATTGTGATCCTACAATCTTCTTTCTATTTCTCTGTCCTCTGACCAACCTGCTGGTAGGGCAGGAAAGCTCCTTGTGCAAGGCAGGGTGCATCAGTAGAAGTAGCCATACATAGCTGTAGAGCAGAGAGCAGCCTGCACTGCCGTGCCCCACAGACAGCCTAGAGCAAGCTGCAGTAAACTGCAAGCCAAGGCAAATATAGCCTGAGAGACAGAGCAAGCTGAGCTCTGTGCCTCCATGGTCACATTCTTACCAGTATCCAGGCCAACTGGTCTAAAGCAAATAACTTTGATAATGGGACCATTAAGACCTGTTAATGGTCTGTTAAAGGGATAAATGAGCAAGATCACTGATGTCAGTGGCATTACCACGGCACAGTGTGTGCAACACCTGTGACCTGGCACAGACCTACTGAAATCAGAATAGCTGAGAGAGTAGGGACTAGATAGCTGACAGCTGACCATAACCCAGGAGTCCTACTTCTTGCTCCTCTGCTTCACCTATGCTGCCCCTCTAATACAAAACCTACTCCAGTCTGCCCGGTCCAGCCCCTTTAGAGGGCAGAGGCAGCATCATACCTGGTCAAAGGCCTGATCAATCTCTTCTTGAAGTATCTCCAGGAAATTCTCATTGAGGTCAATGAGCTCCTGGATGTTGCTGAAGATGCCCTGGAGCTGCTCCTGGCTCAGCAGCCCAGCAGCCTGCATGGGGAGGTAGAACTCCTCTTTGATGATGCGCAGATCCTCTCCATAGCTGGCCTCTGTGTTGACAAATTCCAGCACAGACTCCTTGCGCTCCGTCCTGCGCTTGCGGCACTTCTCGCAGAGGTCAGCCCGCCTCTGGTTGCAGTTCTGAACATCTGTCTCCACCGGGAGGTCCCTTTCTCCACAGTCGGTGCAGGGACGATGGGCTTCCCAGGCCTGCAGGGAGCTCAGCGTTTCAGATGCCCTGCTCCTCCACTTCCTAGCTGGCATCTGGCCAATGCCACTGTCTGCCCTCTCCACATCCGCTGACTTGGTCCGGGTGGCCTCAGTGGGATCCAGGTCATCCCGGGCATCGTTCACACCGACAATCCCGCTGTCCGTGCTCAGACTGCTGACGTTGCTCCAGTGATGTCTGGAGCGGAGGGAGCGCCGTGGGGTGCGTCGGGTCTCATCAAAGCTGCCACCGTGGCCAAGGTTGGCTTTTGCTACCACTGGACCTGCGAACAGACACAAATTGTTACAGGTACTGCCAGCAGCACAGAGCTCACCCGAAGAATTGTGCTGGCACAGCCATGAATGGCAGAAACCCTGAGGGGACAGGCTGGCTTGGTGAAGCAGGGCTGTGAGCTGCCTCCCCATTCTGTTTTGCTGCTGAGACTGGTCAGAGTCAGAAATAAACGACTCCCAGATGAAGTCTGGGATCTGTTATCTCTGCACTGCATGCACCTGTGAACTCATTTGGGCTGCAACTTCCCCTGCCATCTACGGGTCAGGGACAGAGCAGAGTAGACCCCGATTTCCTGCACATCTGGTTACAACTACAGACCCTAGTCTATAGTTACTCCATATTTCCAGCAGCACAGCAGGGCCCAGCATCTGGCCCATGAGCCCCAGTGTGTACCATAGTCTCGCTCCTGCCGGCGCTTCTGTGCGTGCTGCCGCGCTGCAGCCGCGATCTTCAGCTCCAGCTGCTTCCTCTTCACCGAGTCTGTGGGCATCGGGTCACTGAAGTGCGGCCGCAGCCGGCACTCCCGCTGGGCCTTGGCACCATCCGTGCTCTCATGGACAATGTCCGAGCTGGATCGGCGACAGGCGGGACTGGGGGTCTGCAAGAAAGGCAAGAAAGGGTTTGGAGCAAGGCTGAGGTCAAAGCAGCACCTGGTTTTGCAGACTTCAGCTGCCAAAGGAGAGAAAAGGAAACTCATCAACAATGGGATTGCAAATGTAGCTCTGCTACATGATGATTAAGAAATCTGTCCCTGAGTCCTTCTGTCTTGCTCAGCCCTAACAAGTAAGGACCCCTCTCCCTTTGCTGTTGTACAGCTCTGAGTACAGCAGCTCTGAGGTGATCACAGCTGTCAAATAACCATGAAGAAGTCAGCAGCACAGCCCTGGCTATGGGTCCGTGCTCAGGACCTGAGCTCACTGAAGTTTTCAGCACTGCAGGGTCAGGAAGTCCAGCCTCCGTGCCCCACCTGCACCAGCAACTTGCCCAAGGGGGCACTAAGAGGCAATGTCTGAACCCCCAGATACACTGAAAACCACGGAGGGGTTATTGCTGAACTCCCTGTACAAAATGCAGTGGTGCATAGGCAGAGGCAAAAAACTCACTCCTGTTTTACTGAGTATAATAAAAAACCTTCTGATGATTTCAACAGAGTTTAATCACTCATGGGAGTTGGTACCAGATTATCATCTGCCAGCCTGCCCAGTTCCTACAATGAAAGGAGCCTTCAGAGCTTCTAACAAGGAAAAAATCCTAAACACACATATGAGAGGGGAATTCCTCTTCCTTACATTCCCTGCAGGTGGAGTGTCACTGGATGTCTCATTGCTTGGCTTGTCCTCCCAGGTCTCTGTTGCCATGGACATTGCTGTGGGCTGCTGGCTGTCCTCCAGAGGTGGGAGATCAGCTTCCTTCAGATCACACCGCCCCTTGGAGGGGGATTTGGCAGCAGTCTCAGCATTGCAGCTGCAAGGGAAGAAGAAGACTCCATTGAACATCATGGATGCAGTTCTCCTGCTGTTCCTGACACAGATGAGACTGAGCAGCAAGCCCAGTTCAAACAACGATCTGCAAGAGTTCAGGGAAAGTGCAGGCAGGGATCGTGACTGGTCAGCACGGATGGCTGTGCTTGTGTTTCAGGGGCTCTAAGCTCTGCTCAGTTAAGACCATGCAAATTGGGTAACTGCACTCCTGCCAACATCAGTCTGGGTTATCAAGTCTTGGCTGTTCACAGGGCACTTTTGTGGCCATAAAACATGAGGTGCACCACAGGGACCAGAAACACTCCTTTCTAAGTAGGCCACATCCATATTTGCTGCTATTTAAGGAGATGCTGCCAACACAGAAACCATATCGCTCATCTGGAAGAAAATCACCTGCTATAAACCATAATACTTTGAAGGGATTAGAGGATTAAAGGACTATTCCCTGTTTTTCCTCCCATATGATCCCAAGCCCACTGTAGTCACTGGAAAGATACTATCTGTTTTCAGTGAACCCAGGATCAGGCCTTTTGGTGCACTTGAGACCTGAAAAGAGTGGCAGTGTCTGTTGCTCTCACTTGGCAGTTCTGGGATGGCCTCATTCACGGCTGCCCAGTGCTAACAAGGGCCTGGCCTGGCTGATACAGGCAGCCTGTCCAACCCCACACTCCCCCCTCTGAGACAGCATCACTCTCCAGACAGACACAGTCTGGTGCAAAAAACACTGACTTGACAGAGTAGTTGACAGGCTGTCATTTGTGATACTATTTGAAATACAGTTTTTTAACAAGCTCTCTAAGGCATCTTATTTCCATGCATAATGAAGCCTGTTGGGAAGAATGTTTTTTTTTGGTTTTTTTTTTGGGTTTACCTAATTTTTATGGACTTGGATTCCTTTAAAAAGAAAGGTTGTGAGGACTGTATATGGATGCTTGTATATACAGGAAGCCAGTGTCTGGAACATATTTCAGGTTCTGCATGTATTTTATACTTAACAAAAACCTCCTATGAGAAAAATCTGCTTCTTCTTAAAGGCTTCACTTGTGAACTTATGCTGGTAGGTCACACTGCTAATGTGCAATTCCAACAGTGTCAACTACAAGCAAACACAGGAGACAGATGGGCATTCTCCTTGCAGTGAATGACAGTTGGCTCCAATAACAAACCATCAGCCAAATACTAAAATCACTGAAGGGGGAACAAATCTCCCAGAACACAAACTGGCTCTGTTGTCAGGCCAAAAAAGTTGGTTTGCATTTCTCCAGCTGATGCTGTTTCATCTTCTTCCATTTATGTTTCCAGGTCCCTGCTGACATAACCAGTTAAAAAGAGTTTAGCAGTGGCTATGGGGCAATGGCAGCAGTGCCAACAGCAGGCTCCTGGCATTTGCTTTTTGCTGTCCCCCTCCAGGTCTCTACTCCCCAGCCTGTAGAAAGGGGATACCAACATCAGTGCTGGCACAGAGCACTCTCTGGCACTTACAAGGTGGCAGTAAGAGCAGCACAGGCACACAGTAAGGCTGCAGTCCCACCATGGTGCTGGCCTGGCCTGCTCTGGCTTGTGAGGTTCCTGTCTCCTTCCTCTCTCCTGTCCCCAGCCATGCTTGGGGCACCACTCCTTAAGTGTGTGTAACTGTCTGTGTGGTCATGATCTAAAATTAGTCTTGAAATTATATGGGTTTAAAAATCCTCCCTCCCTGTAATTTCAGACAGACAATTTCATCCATGTTTCATTGAGCTGTGTAAAGTAGGAACAGATCAGCTGGGCAAACCCATGGGAGGGAAGGCACAGGATAAGGAGCAAGAAAACTCTTGAAGAGGATGTGCCACTGCTGAAAACCACTCTTTCCAAAAACTGCTCCTACTCAAACAGCTCCTGGTTAAATAACAGAAAGGGACCACACTGGAGCACAGAGAGGCAATGGGATGCATCTAAGGTTAGTAGCAGAGCTCATAAGGAATATTATCTTCTTGATCACACCATCTCCCACTATACAGAATAGATATATCTCAAGAGAGATGCTGAGCTTTCATTTGTCACTTTCACAGTGCTTCAAGATCATCCACTTAAATATGGGAAACACTCCAGAGTATTGCTGCTCCTCTAACTGAAGCTGACAGCAGCTCTCTGCTGATAGGGTCTACAGACCAGATGCCACCACTTATTGTGGTTTCCAAAGCCCAAAAGGGAATATTAAATAAAAATCTCCAGACGTGATCTGCAGTGGGAATAAGAGCCAGTACTACCCAGAAAGCTGAGCTAAAGAAACATGACTGAAGATTGAGAAATTCAACCCACCCCACGGCTGGTTCAGCTGGAGATAGGAAAGGCAATGATGCAGAGCCCACACTGTGTGAAAGGAGATTTCTTCATCCCTGGTTTAACTGCTTTACTTGTTATGATTAGATCCCTCCTGCTTGATGTACTGGACATGTGGTCTTGGGGCAAGTGCTGCTCCACTCACCACCAGATCAGAGTATGATCAGAGCAATGTGGGCAAAACAGGCAGGATACAAGCAGTTTTGTGGAACCACATCTTAGGGCTGCTCCTTTAGTCTTTGCCTCTGGCTTAGGAGGAAGAGGGGACGTTGCCAAGGATATTGCAAGGATATTTTTCTAGTCCTCTTCTCCTGGCAGAGATCTGTGCTGCCAACAGGTTCACACCATTGCCTTCTCAAGCAAGTCAAGTCCCCTCTGCCTTCACAGAGAGGGGCAGAAGGAGGCACTTCAGCATCTTCCCTTCTGGATTAAATCACTTATTGGGACAGGAGTTTGTGTCTGGGGTTGGTGTCAATTTTTCCACTTCTCCCCAAAAGAGGTGATGCACTTGGGCCAAGACAGGGAGGACTGTTTTTTTCAGATGTGTTTTAAACCTCTGGCCATCTGGAGGTGCTGGGGATGGTGTACAACTGGAAATGCACCTGCTTTCCTTCACTGTCTCTATGGGCCTTTTCATGTTTTTATCACTGTCCAAGCCAGCAGTTCTCAGCCCTTTACACATGTTTCTGACTCCTTCTGACTAATGGAAACATTTTTGTGCACGCCTTCCCTGCTGTAACCTGCCTTCCTGACTTGGAGTCCTCTGCTAGGGGAAGTTGGTATTGTACCCACTATCCTACTGTTACCCCATAGACAGCCCTTCACTCTTTTCTGGAAGCCTTCTTTCTTGGTCATGTCCTTGGCTAAATCCTGCAGCCTTCTGTTGTCACCACATCCCTCATTTCATAGACACAAACCTGAGGTATTTGGATATTCTTATCCTGAACAATTCCCCACTTAAGCAATTTCAGAAAGTGAACTATATACTGAAAAGCTTACAGGATTTCCACCCAGATAGTAACACCCCTTCCAGCCAGGACTACAGCCTAAATTAAGGGTATCCAGTGACCTGTGAGGGGGCTAAAGCCACCATGATTATGAGACTGACAGTTAAATCTTCATTGACAAAATATTAAGTCAATTGAACAAATCATAAGTAATTAACAATTAATTACTATGGAGACTGCTAACTTACAGACAAAACTGCTTTGTAAAACTGACACTTACACAGAAGCACTAGAAAGAGAAGACAATTTTAGCTATTTTACTCAGTGATGCTCCATCACAACATCTCTATCAGAGGCTTGCTGAGAGGAGTATCTGTGAAAATAGGACCAAATCCCCAGCTTTCAGCTAATTTCATTTGAGATTTAGAAAGAATATGGCCTGGATGCCAGTGATCACAATTTAGCACCCAAAATACAGACAAAAATCTCCCACCTCTGCAGTGAAAAGCAGCTGGAGTAGTGAGTATTCACGGACATTACAGTCTCAGGTGAAAATGATGGAAAAATTATAAATTTCTAAAGAAGGAAACCAGAGTTTCCCAATAACCAGTGCCTTGGCAATAACAATTACCATTAATTATTATTACTCTGGACAATAAGGCCAGGGTAGATCTTTCACATATAAAATTACCTCTCTAATACTGGAACCATTGGATTCACATTTTTAGATCACTTGTCATTTTGGTGGTAATAAAAAATGTTTAATATATATTTTAACAACTCAAACTAGGGAGATTGAACAGATTCACAGAAACAAAACCATTCACAGAAACAAAAACCAGTGTGGATATTAAAAGCACAGAAACCACACATAAAGACCCTGGGCAGGAAGTGTTTGGAGGCTGGGAGAGTAGTAGGAAGGAAGATCACATGCACTCCTAATTTCCTGTACTTTGCTGTGCATGCAGCTTGGGCTCCAGATACCATTGATTAAAATCATTGATCTGAAAAGAGACAGCTGTTTTTACACCCTTACTGCTTGTGCCATTCTGTGTATTTCATCTCACATTCATGACAAAAATAGCCTAATCCATTAAAATGGTTGCATCCCATAATTTTCTCATCTACCTCTTCACTGGGTTTTCATACTATAAAAGAAAAGCACAAAGGTTAGGCTGGACAGCTGAGGGAAGCACTGAGGGCTTTTACACCACCTACTTCCCTTTGGATTATAAAGTTGCAGTATTTCTGCTGTCACTCTGGCTTCAGCCACACTTAAGTTCTTTAGACAACTCTCATTCCTGTGCAGAAGTCACCATTATCTCCTCTAAAACCAGAGTCCAGCCTCAGCCCATGCATTCCAGAAATAAAAAGGGAGCTTACAAGGTTGATGTCCTGGCATTTCACATACCCATATGTGGATTGCAGAAGCAGCCAGGAACCAAGTCTAATGCAACTCTTGGCAAATCTAACCGTGAAAGCCACACCAACACTTACTCCTCCTTTTCCCATCAGCATGATAAGAAAGTGATAACTTCTTCAAATTCTTAGCTTCTAGAACTTTGCTGATTCCAACTGTGCCACCCTGCATAGAAAGGGACCCCACTTTTTGGCAGGAGGAAGGTAACAGGATTGCTGTGTCCAAAACCAAGATAGAGGAAGCAGTTGTGAACATCTTCCCCAGAGAAGGGGAACAACCCTGGATGGAGAAGGAGGAAGGCTTTACAGAAGTATTTTCTCTGACTGTCTACACAGATATGGAAGAAGGACAGTATTTACAAGTACTTTCACTCCTGCCTTTGCAGGTCCCCAAGAGGGGGTTAAAGACTCATAGCAGCCATCCTGCCCTTGTGTGCCTGTTCACTACATGCAGGGAGCAAGTGAAAGCACTTGGTGCTGCATTTCACACTATCTAAATTAACATCCTGCAGTGGTGGGACAGACTCTACATCCTTCTTCAAAGGAATCATATCATAACTTTGTATCCTTCAGCAGTCTTCTACTTTTAACAGATGCTAAAAAAAAAAATAGAAAAAAAAAGACATTCTGACAATTTAATACAGAAATAAAATGGGTGGGAAACGGTGTCAGAACTACTAATGGCTGTTGTCTTTACAGGATTAAGGTGCACAAAAAATCAAAGTCTAGATGAAAATGCTTTTTGATGTTTAATCCTCCTCAAAGTGGAATTTACGCTGAACAGATTTAAAGACACGTCCATATGGCTATCAGAGACTCCAAGATGAAAGACTCTGCTAACAGCACATTTATGCTACAGGAATTAAATGTACCTATCAGGAGAAAGACCAGATCATTAACAAGAGAACTGCTTTCAGGTGACCCCAAGGAGCATGTTACCTTTTCTTAATAAGTTCCAAGGCTGAACCTATGAATTCATCCTTCATTTTTTGTAGCTTAGCTCCATAGCTGGATAAGTCTGTGGCTTCTAACAGCAGCGATGAACAGCAAGAGGACTGGGCTTCAGAAGCCAGCGACTGCCCTGCAAGGTGGAGGACATCATTTAATTGTCTTGTCTCTCCTTTCTGCTGCTCATCACTGAAGATCTGCTCAGCACAATGTGCTGCTCCTGCCTGCAGAGGTGATCGTGGAATAGGACTGGAGCAAATAGGGATTGGTGATGTGTCGGGGATGGAGGTCTGGAAGGTTCTGTCTTTCACCTCAGGACTGCTCATCTTGAAACCATCCCATGTAGATGGGTTTTGAGAAAAGCCAGAAGAGGTGTCGTTTTCATGAAATACATCATCATCCTCCTCTGCTGTGACAGCAGGTTCACTCAAAGCTTTGGTTTCTAAAGCTTCTGGACAGATATTTTTACTGTTTTCCTCTTCCAGTGTCTGGTTTGCAGGCAGACCTTTTTTCAAGCAATCTGCTGGCCCACTGCTGCTGTCAGATGAATTTCCCTCCTTACTTCTCATTTGCTTGAACTCCTCAAAGGTGGGTATGTAGAGCCTCCCTTTGCAGCGGCCTTTCTTGCTCTGTCCCAATGTGACTTTGCCATCTGTTTCCCCACTGTACTGTTCTACAGACTCTGCTGTTCTGGGTTTGCTCATCTCACAGCTTTCCCCAGCACGCCGAAGGGGCAAACTGGGGGAGCTATTCTGCCTTCGGAGCTGCAGCCTTCTCTGAGCCTCCTGCTTGATGTCTTCTGGACTGATGATCCTGTGTGCAAAGCACAGTCCCTGCCCCTCTGTGAGGCTGTGCCTGAGAGCAGTGTGTTCCACCAGAACCGTGCAGCTCTGCACAGCACAGCCATTCTTGCACTGTCGGCACAGCCGGCACTCAAAGCGCTCCTGGGCCATCGGCTCAGGCAGGGCCACCTGCGGGCGCACTGGCTTACAGGGCTCTGCCACCCTACTGCTGTGCAGCCTCAGCTTCTCCTTCAGCTCTTTTCTGGCATCCCCCTGGAGGGCTCTTTCCTCTGCAGAAGGGAAGAGCCACTGAGGCACTTTGGCAAAGGGAGGGAGGAGCACATTCTGTGTGGATCGAGATGTCTGTTTAGCATGGAGAGAAAGGTTCCTCAGAGAGTCTGATGTGCTCTGTACTGGGGCCACATCCACACAGCCTTCTGTCCACTGACTGGTGCCTCTATAGCGAAAGATGATCTCGTTATCCAGGCTCCGGCAGTGAGAATACAGCCCACAGTCAGCAACCGTTGCCCAGTGTAGGTTTTCCACACTCCGATACATCCGGTTTTCCACAGGACTGGCCAAAGATGCCTTGCCTGTGTGGCAGGCAAGAGTGTGGAAGTCCCCAGAAAAAATATCAGAGTCTAGGTTCTTTAGTGGATGCATGCTGCTAACTGAATAATCCTTTAAGCCATGTTGTGCACAGAGCTGATTATTTTGGCAGCTCGAGATCACCCGGCAGTGCTCCTGTCTCTCATCAACACTGATGTATGTCATAGCAAATGCACATGGAGGCTCTAGGACAGTGGCGTCTAGGGGGAGAGGAGGGGTGTTGCTTAGATGCCAGTCAATGTCCACAGACCACAGACAGCAAAGTGTGCTGCTGGGCACTCACACAAGAGAGCTCTCACATGGGTGGAGTCGCCATGGGTAGAAGACCTGTGAATGGAAGCAAAGATGAGTTACTGAAGCAGCCTGGTGCTGACTCGCAGGATGCAGCAGCGGTTCTGCTTCCAGGGTATGCAGAATCCAACACCAACAGCTTGTGCAGGAGCAGAGCAGCATAACTGGGTGATGAACCGTGGGGCTTAGGGCAGGGAAGCTCTTTCCTCTCCAGCCAAGCCTACAGTAGCCTTATGCTACCTGTCTGAATTTGGAGAAGTTTATCCTACCTACCCTCAGCAAATCCCTCACAATAACATTGCTCAACTCTAGAGACAAATGCTTAGAAGTGCTTGCTGCAGGCTCAGCTTACTCACACAGCAGCACTAAGGAGACAGCAGGTTTACAAGAGATAGTAAGGTTCTTTCCCTCAAATGGGGTGCAGAAAAGAGTATATGAGTTAAGGGGGATGCTGGGGCTGGGAAAGGATGACATAACTGGGGTCTCCTTGAAGACTCAAGTAGCAAGGAGGAAGAAGAAGGCTGACAGGTGCTGGTTTTGTGTCTGACAGTCACACTGCAGCCCCTTATTGCTTTGATTCACCCTTCTCAAGGAAGATTCATATGGTTTATTGACTGCATATGGCAGCCAAGCATTGCCAAGACCTTTGCAGTGCAGAGACAAAGTTGCCTTACAGACTTTGACAAATGCACCCTCCTGACTCCATAGCCACAGGCTCAAATGACAGCTCAGTGGAGGCCCAAAAGAGAAAGCTGTGCCTTTCAAGGCCCCTCCTATGGGCTGTGTTCAGCACTGTAAGGCCCAGGGAATCTAAGTGACTAAAACACATGTTCAGAGCGGAGAATTAAATCACTAAACTCCAGTCTGGGCCAGCAGGATGAAGACTAAGTAGCTAAGTCCTTCCTGGAAGTCAATGTAGCTTCCTTGCACTGAATGGAGAAACTCTAGACTTCTTTGAGGGATTTAGGCCTCATGGACTTGCCAGCAGTCACACAAAACATCAGTGTCTGCTACAGCCTAGTCCACTCCCTTCCTTGGCAATCAGAGGCAAAGGGAATGAGTGAGTGCCATACATAAAGGAGAGTAAGATTGGGCAGGGGATATGGGGTTAGCCTGAGATTTGCAAGGGCAAGATAGAGGTGCAATGATGGGGCACAAATCTTTAATAATAAGCTAGACAAGAACCAACCAGGTTGAACACACAGGAAGAGGTCTTGGTAAAGCAAGGCAGAACCAGTTACATCCCAGACTGTTTGTTTTGTAGGGCAGCTGGATTCCCCACATGTGGTCAACTATTCAGGCAGCACAGCCACCTTGATCGGGAGGGGAGTGAAGAGATTTATTACTCCCTGAAGTCTAAGACACCACAGGCATGTGATGCACCAACAGACATATATCTGAGGGGAAGTCTAAGGTACTGTATTGCCTGGAAGACAATCTTGCTAAGACACTGTGAGCTTGATTCATCTCTTGCTTAATGTGGCTCAAATTAGCATATTTTCCCTGCATTAATGAAATTATGTCTAATCTCATCCCAGAGAGGGAAGGCAGAACTGCTCCTGTGATTCACCACTGAATGAAGAACATCCTTCCTAACTGCTAAAAATAAAAATTAAAACTAGCTCTCAAAGTGCAGCTGCTCCCCAAGATGTTACAGGCACTTCTCACCCAGTCTTCTCATGGTGGGGCTGGAGTTCCCCCTTCTTCACAGCTCTGGAGAACCCCACAGGTGACAGCAGGGAAACGTGAGGATCAGGACTTTCTGTGCTCATAGGTTATAATATAATCTGTCAAGAAAGAGAGAATTACATGATGTGAAAGCCAGTCAGTGAGCAGAGAGCACAGCTCCTGGTAGTGCCAAAGGGCTCCTGTGAGAAAGTGCTGTTAATAAAGGATGCCATGCCCTGTCAGGTTGGTCTGTGATCAGGTCACAACCGCAGGGCTAAAAGCCACATGCACTTTTGGCATTAGCTTTCAGAACAAGAAGAAAGAGAAAACAGCCCTTGCTGCAGAGAATAAAGCTGCCCATGCCAAAGTAGGGAGTTACACAGAGGAAGGGCTGAAGACAAAGCAAGGCCCATGTGAGGCAGGATCCTGGGCTGGACACTGGCTTGGCAGGCTCTGCATGTGCGCATGTCACAGCAAGGGGGCCAGAGAAGAAAGAGCACAGGCAGGAGAAGCAGTCAGGAGAAAAGCAAGGAAGCAGAGGCACAGAAACAACAGGGATCTGTCTGTGGGTGCTGCCTTCACAAAGAGATGGGCAGCACTGAGAAGACAATTGATTTTTGCCCTCATGATTCTCTTCAGGTGGAAGTTTACTGTCAGGGCTCACAGAGCTGACTACGGGCTGCAGGTCAGCTCCAGTGATGCCAGGCATGGGAGGTCAGGGGCCACTCTGTCCCTGCCTGCTCAAGCACACAGCACAGGCCATGCAGGGTGGTTTACACCCCTCCATTCTCAGGGGAATGACTCAAACCCCCCTCTGCACTGCAGACCAGCACAGGCCCATTCCCCCAGCAGCAGTGGAAGGTGCTAGTGCTCTCAAGCACTGGCAGGCAGCAGGGGCCTGCTGCTGCTTTGTCAGGGCAGGATTTCCAGAAAATGTGCACGAGACAGCAAAAGTCATTCTCAGGGAAGGAGCAGCTGGAAGAAACCTCCTGTGGGCACAGTGGGGCAGGCACAGTGAGGGACAGAGTGGGAGCCAGAGGCAGGTTTGCAGAGCAGAGGAGCCAGAGAAGACAGGGAGCAGCCAGAGCTGGCTGCGAGACAGCAGGGGACAGAAACTTTCCAGAGTTTGCAAAGTTTGCTGACATGCAGGCAAGAACCAAAATTTACTGGATTAGGTGCAGAAAGATGGAATTTTGTTTCCAAATAATTTATTTTAATATTTGTCACCCACTGGGGGTGAATTTTCTTTCTCTGAACAGTGATTTCTTTTGGTTTAAACACTTCCAACACAGGAAGTCCCTCTGAAACTTCCAGGAGAGCTCAGAGCAAAGGTGCACATGGATGCAGCTCACAGGTGGGTGTGCAAGGGGGTCTGGTTCCCTGGCTGGAGTGAGAGGGAGCCTCAGAAATCAGTGAGTTCTGTTCCCCCAAACACCTGCGGGGCAGCTGTGGAGATCTCGTAACAGCCAGCTCAGGCAGCAGCACCTTTCTTCCCTGTCACTCCACTCTTGGAAGGACCATCTCTTTCCAGCTGAACTCTTGTGATTTCACCCACTCCCCATGTCACTGACCTGAGGGCACAGCATGCACAGCATGTCAGGCAGCTGAGCTTAATTTCACTGAGCACCCAAGCAGCTGCTGCCCGAGTCATGACCTGCACAGGGGACTGGCTGAGGCACAGCCTCCTTTCCCCTGCCCCTCGGGGATGCAGGCAGCAGGAGAAAAGCACCCGTCTCTCTAAAACAACAGGTCACTTGTTCCTGGCTTGTAAGCAGGAAACACTGAGTGCTCCTCCTTCCCCTGTTCTTGTGCTCCATGGCACACAGCAACCACACCACAGTTTCAGCTCAGATGCCTGCATTTGTCAGGTCATTGACAACCCATGATATAAAACGTGCCTTCACACTCAGCTCAAGTAACATGGCTACAAGCCTGTTGTAGGCAGGCTGCAGGAGAGCACAAGATGGAGACAGAAAAAACCCAAAACAAGTTAATATGTTTCTGGTTGATAAGCTAGAGATGGCCTTTGAGCACATACTTGCAGGCCCACAGTACATACAGAATATTTAGCTGCAGTCTTACACAGTCACCAACAAAGAAGCACTGGGAACTACAGCAACTTGAAAGTTTGTCCTCCCACCACCTCAGAGCTGTAAGTACATGATGTAGCTACAGCAGCTAATCTCAGGTATTGACTAGCAAAAGTCAGTGTAGCATGAGGCAATGGAAGGAAGGAAGAAAATGCTGATTTCTTACATGGTGACCCAACTCTGGGTCAATTTACCTCTCCTAAAGGTACACAACAGCCCTAATATATCCTCTGCTCTCCTCCAGTTAAACCAAGCACTGAGTTGCCCATTCTTTGTCCCTCCCCAGTGCGTGTGAGCACTGTGGATTGATGCAATGCTCCTTCATTTACCCACCTGGGTACTTCCAGGCAGTCCTGTTCACACTTGCCCAAAGCTCAGGCTTTATTCTAGACCAGCAGTCCTCCAGGCCAATGGTCACTTATTTCAGGCCAAACAGCAAAGCAGAGTTTACTGTTGGCTGCTGCTGCAGCACATCATTGCTCCTCAATCACATTATCTGTGAGACATTTGCCTGTTCCCTGGCTCAGGGACTGAAAAGCTTGTAGTGGTTATGAGCCTCATGCCTTAAGTGAGCATAAGACTAAGGGCAATGTGTGCTCAGCTTATTTTCTACCATGTGATTCTGTTTAATCAACTTCTCCACTACTCTGATAAGTGGCTGCTTGGAGACTTGCCACTAACCTTAATTTTCCTGTAAAATCCTCCCCAAGAACTTACTTCTGAAGGATTAAAGCTTGAAGGATAAATTATTTCTTTCCAAACACATCAGAACCGTTCTGCCTGGCTGACCTTCTCAGTAAAGCACAAGACAAAGTGGCAGGAGGATGAAGCAGGCAGGCACAGGATAAGCAGCTCATTGCTGATGAAAAACACTGTGGACACCAGACATGTTCAAGGACTCCAGGAATACCAGGACAAAGGATCACAGAGCCTCACAAGGCCTCAGGAAAAGAGGCCACCAAATCTGGCAGGGCTGGGTAGGTTTACTGGTGCTGCTTTGCAGAACTCACTGCAGCAAGATTTACTCTATAGACTCAACAAACATGGACATTTGTTCCATGAAATGGTGGAAAGCAGCTTACTATTGTCAGGCATCTCCTGCTGGATCAGAGACATCAAGTGAGACTGGTACATTTTCCACTTTCCTTGTTTACAACATTTCAGTCACAGCAAATGAGCTCCCCAGTCATGGCCTCAGAAAACAGCTCCTGCTTCCAAGAGAGGGGAATAACTGCAGATCCTTACTCCATCTTGAAATAAGAGATTACACTAACTTTCAGGTTTTATTCTAATGTCTCTGCACTAGGTTTTGCAGCACTGAACAGAGGTTGGTTTATTCTGCACTACAATCTCCCTTTTATTTTAGAGATCCAGCCAGCTAGAGGGATGTGAACAGCACAGTTCAAAGAGCTATACAATGGATTTTAACAAGCTATTTTACTGCGATGAGTTTTGTGCTATCTGATACAGCAAACCTCATGGTCACAGCATGATCTGCTTACTGCCACGTCATGCACATCACTTCAGCTGCTTAGCAGAACACCAGCACTCTCAAGTGAAAGAATGCCAGATTTTTTTTTTCATATTAAAGGTTAACAAGAAAAAGGAAGGTGCCTTGGCTGTATTTGCTTTCTTAGCTGTTCTCTTAACCAGAGCTGTGCTGCAGAAACTGGTTGATGAAGATAAGGCGACTGTAGTTAAATTTCTTGAGTGTTTTTTGTCTGTTTTAGCAGCTGAAACAGGTACATAGCTTATACAGTGTCTGTTAATTCCAGCAGGAGAGGTACAGCCACAGTAGTTCTCTAAACCAGTACAATTTCCTAGGTTTCTTTCTCTTTCCTAGGGTAAAAAGCTAGCCATAACTTTCCCTGAGTTTACAGTATTATCACTGCTTTCATTGTCCTCTGCATGGCATAAATCAGGATTGCTAACAAAACAAACAACTGCCAGGTTGATTTCAAAACCAGGTAATAAAGGCAAAACAATAAACTTTATAGTCTGCTCACTGATTTATAGTCCCTGTGTTCTCACCTTAAGCATAAGCAAGAACCACAAAGTCTCAGACACAGCTTGGCATGGGGAACCCCTGAAGACACAGTACAGCTCAGGGTCAAGAGGTTGCTGAGAGCACAGGCAATGGCATTAAATTCTGCTGTGTTATGAGTTGCTTGCTTCACCATTGTGAAGCATATTGTCCAGCCATTTTCCTCCTCTCACATCTCTTTTCCTAAGCCTTTTTTGGGATTTTTTTTCCTGCTTCTTCAAATCTTCCTCCACCCCAATGCATTCAACACAACACAACAACTTGTTGTTAGCAATTTGTCCAGAAAAACTGGTCTTGGCCACCGTCAGGGCTGGCTGGTCAGAGCAGCCCAAAGGACACAGATGTGCCAGCCAGATGTGTCACAGAAGAATCTGTAAACAGTTGATCCCCATAGGAACATCCTGCTATGGATCAGCTCAGTTCCAACAAGGAGAGTACAGGAATCACCATAACTTCATATGAGTTTCTATTTGGGCCAGAGTGGCTCCATAATAGTCTCAAGGCAGTAGAAAAGTTTCTCTCAAAATTTTATCGACTCAGTTAAGCATTCTTGGCTCCTTTTCTGTAGGAAGCTGTTTGAGAACTATTTTTATTGACATAAAATGTTTCACCTGAGAAACTCTACTGCTCCACACACCTGTGCACTTGGCAGCAGTTCCTTTGATAAATTTTTGTGGCTGCTCTCTTACTCTGAGAATCTTCTCTTTCTTGTGTCCCAGCATGGTTTTCCCTTGTGTTCCTCCTTCAAAAAGGCTGTGATGAGATGATGCTTCCAGCCTACCTCCAAGGACAGGCATTCCAGCACACTGACTTCAGGTAGCATACTTGCAAGGTGACCTGTGTTCCCTCTTGATTCCCTGCTTTGGGAAAGGGTACCTCCTTTTGTCTCACCAATGCACCACTCAGTCTCTTGGACAATATTGCTCCAAATGTCCTCCTGATGATGCAGCAGGGAGACTGGAGCTTCAGAGGATTAATACTCATCTTGCAGCAAAGGAAGGCTGAGCAGGTTGATTCTGTAACAAATGCTCCTGGAGACACCAATGTGACACCCCCATCAAGTATCCCAGCTGGAGTTGCTTGTCATCATCAGCTGTGAAGCATCCCAAGAGAGGGCAGCACCCACCATCTGCCAAGCTTTCAGTGACTCAACACAGTGGTTGACAACAAAGCTTCTTTGGATGACTCCCTCTCAGGAGGAAGCAAGTTCCATTTGCAATGAAGTCCCCTCGTGGGACAGATCAGCTCCAGCTCCTATGAACCTGCAAGGTACATCTGCTTGACAGATGCTGTCCTTGTCTGTAACACTGTGAGCCACTCTGCTCCCCTCTCACAGCTGGAGGAGTCCACAGGGTTACAACCAAGCAAAGACAATGCTTAGGCTTGAGTAAGCTTGTGGTTTCCCCTGACCTGTGTAGACACCATGAACCAAGGATGCCCAGGCCTTTGGGTCAGGTAGAGCAGATTTTGCCCACCACCCACTTTGGTCCTGGCATACACACACAGCACTCACTGCTGGTCTTACAAGGAACAGATATGATCTGAGCACAGGCTCTGACTTGCTCCATACCTGGAAAGACATAGGCAATTCTCAGAGGGAAAACCAGAGCCAGGAAAACCTACCCATCTCCCTGTGAGATCTGGGAATTATAAAGCCATATGTCAGCTCACTTTAAAACCTGGCAGCTCCACTTCTTCAAGTTCTCACTCTGCATAGGTATGACACCAGCACTAACTGCAGAAAATGATTCCAATGTGACTACAAGTGAATTTGTTATTTCTAGGGAAGTAGGGAGAAGAAAAGGTTAAGGCTGTAACTTGAAGCTCAGTCCCAGCAAAGGGTCCAACATCAGTTGTGACTTCCCAGTGCCAGCTCCAGACTGTTCTCCTCCAGCTCCCTGCCAGAGGAGTGCCCCAGCACAGCTCTGCTATGCTCAGTCAATGACTCACACACCTTTGTGAGGCAGCCCAGTACTGCCAGCCCAGTGCTCTGCCTCCAGCTGTGGTCACAGCACATCCTTTTGGGAAGAGCAACACAGATGGAGCATGTCTGCAGCTGAAAAATGATGAGGTGGGGAACTACACCTCAGATCATCTAAAACTGTCTTGATCTCTCTGCATGTGTTTGAGGAAGGCAGAAGGGACAGTGAAAAAAAAGCAGGGCACAACGGGTCAGTTGAATATGAGAAATGACAGGGACAAGTAGCAGGAAAGGGCTGGCTGCTCCCTTCCCCTTGCAGCATATGAGGAGCAACAGAGCCTTCACCTAAGCTGAATGTTGTCATCTTTTGTGCACTGAAGACCAGCATTTCAAGTCACCATTTTCATTCACTTTCTGGCAAGAAAGAGGCAAAAAGCCAAGTCCCACTTAATGGGAAAAATAAAACCAAGTCCCTTTTTAGTATTGTCATTTAACTTACGCTTTAATCTCATGATTTGCAGGCTGAGTCATGATGCTGGATTTCTCTCAGGGTGGATGTGCCCTGGCTGAACTAGCAATACATGACCACCAGGGCACACAGAAACATTGCACTTCCCTTGCCCTATTGCATTGCTTCCACTGGTCCCAGAAGGACAACAGAAAACCAGTCCTGTGCAGTTGGCTCCCTCAGGGTGGCTGAAGGTATTTCTTCTTCCTTGTTCTAAGATTGTCCCAAGAGTCTCAGCCTAATCCTTAAAATGCATAGGGCACAGGAAAGAAATCACACCCTAATTCTAAGAATGAGCTGCACGTCAAAAGTTCCTACTCCCTTCTTTGTACTAGGAAAATGGCTTTTGCAACACAGCCACAAATGTTAAATTTTGAATGCACTGGTGGCTTACTGCATCAGTCTTCCCAACCAGGCTCTCATCTCACTAGTGGGGAAAGAAGCCCCACAACTTAATTCTGTTGATCTCAGTTCATTAGCTCTGCACTGGAAGCCACTCTAGCACTCCCCAAAGCTTAGGGTAGGTGGATGAACAGGGCTCTTCCATGCCAGCACCACATGTGAGATCAGAAAGAGATCTGGGGGAGGAAGGTGGTATTGAGGACAGTAAGGGAGATGTATGATCTCATCCTACACCTTGCTTGGTTACATCCCAAAGCTGTCAGGCACTGTGTGATACTGCTGGCAGAGGCAGGTTTGCCATGAGGAAAAGTGGATGACAGCAGGGTCAGCAGTCCTGGCTGGCCATGGATGGCCACGGGCAGTAACACTTCCTGTTCTTTGGCTCTGGAGGCACTCAGCAATGCTGCTACAGAAAACCAGGCAGGACTGTGCCTGCCACTTGTCTCAGCCGAGGGCTGTATCCTCAGGAGGTCCAGCACTGCATGTTGCCCACGAAGAGGCAGTGGGAGTCCTGACAAGCAGCTGGTGCAGCTGGCCAGGCTCAGGCTCTGCATCAGTCCCAATGAACATCACAAGCTCTTCCCTACTTACCAAAGAGAATTTATTTTCTTCTTTTTCACAGATTTTTCAACTCCTCCCACGGGCCTCTCTAAACAACCCCCTCCCTTTCAGATGCTGATGCTTTTCAGCTGATTAAACTGTGGACCGGACCCATGAGCTGGCTGTAAATCAGTATTGCTTGTCAATGCTAATTTACACCTGCTGAGAATTTCCCTCCCTTCACCATTTAGCAGAATTATATGGCATGTCTTTTATCTCTCCTCACAGTTTAGCCTGCCATTCCCCTTTCCTGGCCCCCAGGCCTCCCGCTTTGCTCTGAACTCCCTGGAGGTTTACAGGATAAGTTGCTTATTTGCAATGTAAAGTGTCTCTTAGAATCACAGCCCCATGCAAACAAACCCAAGAGAGGCACATTTATCCCTACTTGTGCAACAAATCCAGCCCCATCTTTTCCTGACAGCAAATCCCTAAGCACACACTGCACAGGATTTGCTAAGAGAAGAAATATGTCCCTTATTGCCATTACACAATGCATGACTTCTCTGGGGAGATGCACAGGATGGAGAATGGAAGGATTGATTCCACAGAGACCCTGAGCTCTCTCCTTTCTCACTGAAACTGATGGTGATGGCTTGCCACCCAGATCAGCACCCTGTAGATTCTGACTGCCAATAGGCAGGATACCATTAATGACTTCTTGTTGCTATGGCGATATTGATGGATAGTCCGTGGTGCTGGTGGAAATCCTGTGAAAGCTAACAAAAAAAAAAACAAAAAAAACCCCCCCAAAAAAACCCCAAAAAACACCAAACCAACAACAACAAAAAAAAACCCAACAGAAACAAAACAACACAAAAAACCAACAAAAAATAGGGTCAACGAAACTGTGGCTTTGCCCACAAATGGGCAGTTACGTGACTTGATAAATTCTCTTGCCTTCTGCCTCCTACACGAATAGCACGGTGTTCTCCAGAGCCAGAGCAAACACTCCTGCTCACAGCAGGGCTCTGGTGCAGAGATGCAGTGCTGCAAGTGAATTTCATTACTAGGCATTACTTTTGCAGCTTCACCCTGGCAATTCATTCCACATACAGAATAAAAATCTTGGCTCCAGTGAAATCACTTGGACCTGTGCCAGTGGGCACAGAGCCAGGATTTCCCCCAGCTTTCAGGATGCCTTATCACAAGTGACAATTTCATTCAGCTGCCTCGATAGCCACTGGGAACCCCCTGCCTCTCCAGAGCTGTCTCAAGCCTGGAAAAGCCACTGTTGCAGTTTTTTGCTCTATTTTGCTGAGGCTTAGTGCTGTGCTCTCTTTGAAGGTGGTGGCATGGGCTCTCTCTCAGCTTCCTACTTTGCAATGTGCAGTTGAGAGCAACCTTTCACCTTTCATCCCTACTGAGTGACCACTGGAAATGACAGGCTGGGCTCCAGTCACAACTGGGTCTTTTCACTCTGCACAAGTGTTCTTGGGATAGCACTTCTCTCTGATCTTGCTTTCTCTGGGAAAATCATTCCTAATTCAGGTTGGTGGTACATTAATGAAGAAGTGATAAAGCTCCAGTGGAACTCCCTCTTTCTCTACAGATGCTATTTATCTAATCCCACCAAGGAGTACACAAACTGCAAGATGCCTTGTTTTGGGGGAGATCTTAGTATGATTAGTAAATTTTACAGTATGCTTTTTGTCTTGGCAAAGACTCTTTTCTGCTTTATGTCTAGGAGTACATACAAATTTACTAAAGAACCTTTTATTCCTAACAATAGTACCATTCCAGGTATGTAACATTCCATCCTCTGATGGGCACTCTTAATCCAGAGTTTTTATTCATTTAGATCTGTTATTAAAGAAAATTATATCCACAGGGAGCATTATCTATATACCATTATCTATATACCATTACATAGATAGTTTTCCAGTAAATGCCCCAGTGCAAATCAGATCCAATGGATGTCAGCTTTTCCCTCTATTTGTGTGTTCAGAGCCTTTGCTTCCATGTGAACTCAGGAACTGCAAACAAAATTACTCTGCCCCTCTCTTTTGCATATTTTGATATCCCGAGTCTGAAAGCATTTTACATCAGGAACAGATGCCAAGAGAAAAATTCAGTTCATTTCTCTACATTACATGTAGCTGTTCATCAAATTTACCAGGCAAGGTTCCTAAGCACATGGAGGCTGGACCAGCACTGACAGAGGGTCTCTCTTGCACAGCAACCCTTTGATCAGACTGACAGCATCATTTATTTGCTTTTGTTTCATATTCTTCAATGATCCAGTAAGTTATTTTTCCCAGCTGATTATCAAGGGCAAAGACTGCCCTTTCAAGTTGGATTTGCACCTCTTCCCCTCCATTTCAATTAGCTATGGAAATTACTTGGATTTTCTTTTTCTATCTCCTCTTGCCTCTCTGGCTATATGAGAGGCTTTAGGAACACTGATGGCTGGAGAACACTCCAGTTGATGTCTTCCCGTAGGAAATGTTGTGACATGCAATTAGCACATTTAAGTGCTCTGCTTGACCTACTGCTGGCCAGGGTGGAGAGCACAGACTCAGCTGCAGCATCCTGCCTTTTCCCCAGATAGGAGCAAGGAGGTGGAGGGCTGTGAGTGTAATGGATGGAAGAAAGGAGGTACCACCACAAACAGGTAGGGACAGACAAGGACAGAAGCTGGTTTACTGCACTGGGAGACAGAAGGTGATAGGAACATAAAAGCTTCTTGAAATAGGATCTCTGCCTGTGGGGAACAGCTGTTCTGCTGTGTTTGCAGCTATTGCTTTTCTACAAACAATTCTGTGACTGCAGAGCCACAACAGGCAGGGAACTGCCCAGAGCAGCTTAGGGCTGAGCAGAAATGGCGTTTGGACTGGGCTGGAGCTCTGGGTTCCTCCACATGGATAAATGTCTTTAGGCATAATTCCCAGCATACTGGGAGGAGTGCACATTCCACAGGGCAGCTATCCAAGTGTGATTTGCCCTAAACAGCTGGACACCAAAGGTTTCTCAAAACACATCAGATATGTTCAAGATAGGAGAATCACTCTGGGCTGTATTTGACACCAGCTGAGAGTTTACACCCAGGTGACCCCCACAGGAACAGGATTTGGAGAGATCAGACTGGAGGCAGTAGAGATCCATGGGATTTCTTACCACAGACAAGTTTCCCCCAGACAGATCATGTCATGGTTAACTGGAGATGTTTTAAAGTAATCACTAAGAAAGAAATTCTAAGACTGATTAATACTAGTGGGATGTTCCTAACCACATCTATATATTCTAACTTATCAACATTGCCATGGGACTCTTTCTTTTTGATTTTCTGCCAGACCCTACACTATAATGAAAGGTGATGGAAAAAGAGGTAGGACATGCCCCTTTGTTTAAAGCCAGCTGTAAGAAAACATTTTTGTTTGCTCAGATGTACTGGATACTTTGTGCAAACTGCATCTTCATGCAGTGCAGGTTTGCAACTGCACACCTAACATGGTGAAGAAAAGAATAAATGCAGCATTTTGCAGCTCTTCCTAAAGAGAGTGAGGGAGAAAGATAGTGAATCAGATTCCTTCTCCATGTGGTGCTGGTCTTGAATACTGGATACATCATACAGACCCATTAAATGTGGTGAAGACCCACCAACATTGTGGTAAGAGTCTCATGCAACACAGCATCTCAAAAAAGAATTTAACCTCAACCTCATAAGTACTGTCCATCAACAATTCCTGCATGTGTCTATAACACCTCAGAAAGTTTAATTACCACTTAAGAAATAGAAGACTAAATGAGCTATGTGACATTTCCCACCCCAGACCCTGTAGGTCAGCATTATTTAAGACAACTGGGAGCTTGAAAGCTAAACATTAGGGTTGGCAGATGAACAGATGGATGGATTGCTGCCAATATAATCCATCTTCCCACTTGCCTCCATAGGACTGGGTGACATTCAAAGCTAACTACCTCCCTACACACAGAGAAATGCACGCGATGCAATGAGTGGGCTTTAAAAAGGACCCAGCAGCTGGCAGGACCAGTGGCAAAATGCCTTATGGCTGCTCTTTAATGTGAGGGTGAGGCTCCAAAAAAGAGGCATCAGGCTGTGACAGAAGAGGGGACTGTAGTAACCACACTCACTTAGTTGTAAGTGGATTAGCTGTAAGACAACCCCTGAGCAAGTTGTAAAAATCTGTCAGGATGCTGTCATTTTTTCTTTGTGCACAAGAGGTCTAAATTTAATTAACCTTTTAATCAGAGCAGATAAAATTGCAGTATTATCATCAAAGGGGATGCCTTATCTACAGCTTCATGAAAAATTTCTATCTTTGCTCAACTTGGATTTTTTTTTTTTCGCTTGAGGCTCTATGAGTAAATTCCCCAAACACTGAAAAATAAAAGAGTAAAGTAGGAGATGGTTTAACACAGTTACTATGCAGATATCAGCATATCTGATGCCAGACAGGACTCAGTCCAAAACTTTCAGATCCACCTGTTGCCTGAGCACAGGGGAAGTTCCTGCTCCCTGACTGCGGCAGGCACAAGAGCTGTGACACACTGTGCCAGTAAGAATCATGTCACCCTCCCTGACAGAGGACACCAAAGCCCACCAACTCCCACATACCCAGCACTTTCTGGTCTTCTGCAAGCATTCAAAAAACCAAAAAGAATCTGCTACATCTACGAGCTATAGAAGGTGGTTTTTTCAGCTACTAGACTACAATATAACTTTTGTAAATTGGTAACTCTAACATATACCTTTGTACCTACAGGATCCTCAAAGAATAAAGGTTGCTGTCTCTGACTGGTCTACAGTATAACCCAGACAGACTGTAGGTTGTGGGGTTTTTTTCAATGGCTGAAGTCTTCAAGATTTTCTACATCTGCTGGCAAACATTGTACTGTTGACAAAGTCAGCCAGCACGAGCAAGTGCAGAAAAAACCCCAATCAATATCTGAATCTGGGACTCCAGATAATGAAGCTTCCTGAATAATGCACTTATAATGCACATCTGCTTCACTGAACTTGCCTGTATAATCTGAAGCAAAACCCCCACTTTTGGGGTTTACTGTTTACTATTGCCCATATGCCACCTCTACATATATTTGCATATTAGCATTTATGCAACTTCAGTACAAATCCATATGGCTCCTTTCAGCAAGCTGCAACAAGGATAAGTTGCAAACTGAGTTTGGAGATGGAGCTTCTAAAGATTTCTTTCTAAGTACCATGCAACATTTGCTGTTAGATAGACAGTGGTGGAAGAGTTGTTGCAGCCTGCTCCAGATGGACCATTTTCTTTCCTGCATGAAGCTAAGATAGATTTCTTTTCTATGAAATGTCTCTTAGTGATCCCTCCAGAACAGAATTTGGGTAGCAGAGCAGATCCAAGCTTAGGCTGAGGACTGTTGTACAGCTCCCTTTAATTACCCTGACCAGCCTCATGTGGGACCTTCACCCTTGCTCCTGCCACTCATTGGCCTGTGAACTGGATTTAAGCCCTTGCCCTGGCCCTTACTTGGCTTATACTGTGTGTGTTCTTATTCTGACATGCTTGGCCTTACTTCTTGGGTGACATCAGAGCTGTGTTGGAACTACAAGTTTCTCTGAGGCCTGTTGGATGAAAAAATATCCAATTATGGGAACCTCCTTTCTCCCCTTCCTGTTTAAGTCCAGTGGGACTGCACCTCTTTTCCAAGGTTCCTACCTCAACCTGTTCTGTTGTCTGGCTTCTGCCTCACCTTCCTTCCTGGAGATGTCCATCTTTACTTGCTTCCTGACAAGGAGTTTTCCAAGCCTTTGAAATTGATATTATCCACATTTAAACATAAATAAACAAATGCTCCCATAGAATGAGTGAGTAGCAAATCTAGAGGTTTTGAAGCTCCCCTGCAGTTAAGCAGTGCTGGGTGACCTTCCAGGATATAGGAGCAAAGCAACTCAAGCCTGTCACACTTGGCCTTCTGACTAGCAAAGAGAGCCTCTGAATGTTAACAATTTGCTGTAACAGATAAAGGGTAAATAGAGGTTGGCTGTCACTGCCTGAAATGCAGGGATAAAATGTGGCAGCCAATGAACTTCTTCTACCTCAACTATCAAGACTCTAAGACCATTAAACTTGCCCATGCACTGAAAGAAAAAGGTTCCATGTCTCTAAGAGATGCAGTCAGAAAAGTCAGTCAGGGGCCTTGTGCTGCTGTTGCTCTTAGATGATGGGTTCTTAACTCCACAAATTGTTCTATCCCTTGTGGACACATGCTGTGTTAGACTTAATCTTGACAGATAGCAAGGAATTGATCACAGAAATAAAACATAACTGGTTGCTTAGTTACCAATGATCACTACACAGTTACATTTGCTGTGTGCAAACAGAGCCCAGTGCAAACCAATTACCCCTCATTACAACTCTAAAATGTCAGCTTCAGAGAGCTGAAAACAACTGAACCACGTAATAAAGGGAAATTTGAGTAGAAAAATACAAATGATAATTGGGAACTTTTTTCCCCCTGAATGTTTAAATAGCCACAATCCTGTGGCTGAGGAAAGTAAATATACTGGCTTGAAAAAAGAATAGAATTCTTGTTTATTGGAAAGGTGAAAACAAGCATGTTATGTGTGTAAACACTGGGAAAGTAGAAAGTAGTAAGTAAGAATGACAAGCTAAGAATTGCACAAAACTGACTGGGGGAAAAAAGACATAGGGAGAATTAAAGAGTTTCAGGATTAATGATGGTATAAAGGAGCTAAAATACTTTGGGTCCAAAAAACAGCATGGTGTAACTCCAAAAATGAAGTGGGGGGTGTGACGATTAGGGGGAGTGCTTAGGCATGGGAAACAGCCCTAGGGCTGTGTGAGGCAGACCTGAAGAGCCAGCAGGTGCAATGGTTGCAGGGCCTGCAAATATCCCTCCCACTCCTTGAAACATAGATATATGGCTATTGCTATTTAATACACTGTGAGGAGCCACCCTTATACTTCTCACAATTAGGTGTTATTCTTTTATGGTCCATTCCCAAAGAGCAAATCAATAAATCTCTCATAACTGTGAGCTTCCTTTAGCAAGGTCTGTCTTTCATCTATCAATCAAACTGAGCTTTGGTGCCAGGTCTGTGGATAAGCTGCTGTGCTTGGATGTCTCACCAGCAGCACATTCATAAGATGATACTCCATAGGAATGCTGCAGGTTAGATACTCATGTACTAATCCATGCACTGAATTTATCACCAGGACTGTAAACAATTCATTCTTAGCATTGCTTGTGCCCAGCCTCTCTCCTCCTCAGTAGTTCATCTTCCCACTCCTAGAATACATGATTATAAAAGCACCTATGGAGATTTCTGCCTTCCTTGCATATGCTGTAAAGTGCAGCTATCTGCTTGTGTCCTCATGACAATGAATACTTTGAACTGTATTCAAAGTTCTCCTTACAGAAAGAGTCAGGGCTGGATGCAGCTACAGTAGAAATGGGCAGAACACTGCTTCTCTCCAGTAAGAAATGCATGTCCTGTGTACAGGAGGAATAAGGACCATAAAGTGCTAAATCCTCTACAAGATCTGGGCTGGAGAAATACCCTACCCTGGGTGACCTGCAGTTTACACAGGAGAAGAGAAAGACCCATTTCTTCCTTTCTCACCTCTTTATGCAGTGCAGCACAGTGTAACAGAAATAAATTCTACAGGGAATAAATAGCACCTTTTTGCCTTTGACTCCATTATGAAATTGATTCCGATGTAGCCAGGAGAGAAACAAAAAACAGAATGGCCAATTTTGAGGTTGATAATGAACAGAGAGAAGTGTGTTCCTGTCTATTCAAGAGATGTACAGAAAGTGCTACAAGTGCTTCAATGTCAGGAAGCATTTTCTGTTGTAGAGTTTGAGCAGAAGACACTTTACAACAGTCACCAGCTCAGCTCAGTGTTGGCTGTGGGAAGTTTATAAGCAGTCTGCATGGAATATCTGCAGTGCAGGAGAGATGCTACTTGTGTTTACATTGATAGCTGTGTATGCATGAATAGCTGTGTGGGGCAATGTGTGGATATGTTACATCAATGGCTGATGCACACAAGTGCTTCCTAAACAGGATTGGTTCATAAACATCACAGCATCCCTGCTCTGGAGAAATATCAGAGATGTAGGAACAATTCCATGAGTGAGTCCATGTGAAAGATGGGAAGTGCCTCACAGCTGCTGTGGTGGCCATCTGCCTGAAGGGCTACCCTCTGCTCTGGGGGTCAGCATGGAGCAGCTGAGTCTGTTTCTGTAGATGCAAAGCCATCTTCCCTGTGCAAACTCAGAGCTTTGTGATCTGAGAGATTGGGGGAGTTCTGTTGTCTCTTCTGCTCATTGCAGATCTTCCCCAAGTTAGCACTGCTGCTAATCCCTTGGTTATTACCAAGGCCCTCAAGTATGTAAACCTGGACCAAATGAAAAATACCCCAAGAAATAATGGGCTTACCTCATCATATCCCAGCTGGCAGCACTGCTGATAACATGGTAGAAAACTTGATTTATTAAAATTGATGAAGGAACTAGCTAGTCTTGAATAATTCATTACATATCAGCTGCTGTTGAGGTAATAGGAGCTCAGCAAGATCCTCTTTAGCACTGCACAGTGCCTAAAATCTTTAAATAAGATGAAGTCAAAGATTGGCTAGTTAAAGATTGAAGGGCTTTCTCCATGTGAAGTGAGAGGCTCTGGTTCCAGGTGCTGAGGTCATCCAGCTGCGAAAATCACCCACGTCTCTCAAATGGAAGCCAGCCTGCTAATGTCACTGATATTTGCCAGGGCATGAAACATTCTTCCTCAACCATCAACTTCTGCAGAATATAATGGCTCAATTTTTCACAATTCTTACTGGAATCAGGTTTAGTTTTCAATATTCACCACAAGCTAGGGATGTCTGAGGGTGTTGGCTTGCTTTTCTGATCATTATGCTTGAAAATAAATCAGCCTGCTGTACCAAGAAGTAGGCACTACTATTTGATTACACAGATCTTGAGGCACAATCTCTGCTGCTACTCAGGGCTTTTGTCAGCACCAGCAGAATCAAATTACTCACTGCCACTGCCCAGGACGGATTTGGGAAGCATGTCAGAAGCCCTGGAACAAAATACTGCTAACTCGATCTGATGAACCAAAAGCTCTTTTTCAAGTCCAGTGATATCAATGTAAAACCTTTGATAAATACATAAAGCATCAGCAAAATAAGGCATTGTAATAAGATGGCTGATACTCTTCTTCCTGAATGTCCTCCTGCAGAGGTCAGAGGAATTGTAGTTAATAAACAAAGAGGAAAAAACAATTAATGTAATGAACATACTCCTGCTTCCCAGCTGCTGGTATGGGGTCTCCACTATCTACAGCTACAGATCCTCCCTGTAGTCCATTGCTTTCTCTTTTTCCAGCTGGTGATGATGGAAGCTGGCCACACAGCCACTACTATTCTCAGCTCCCTCTCTGGTTAGCACTGCCTTTCTTTGTCCCCCACCAGGCACCTACGAATTTGTGAGGTGCTGATGTTACAGCACCTCTACATTATTGAGACAGCTGGACATGAGACAGATTTTGACTTAAGGTCCTAATGAATACAGTGATTGTGATGCCTTGTTGATTTCCTCAAGCCAGATTTTACTTCCAGATGCCATTCCTGCTTCAGCCAGAGGAAATTATTTTAGCCATGAAGTATGCTGGTAAAGGTACTCTGATGTACCACTGGCACCATGAAACATTGGACATAGCAGCAGAAGACTGTTGGTTTCCTCTCCTCTCCAAAAATACTGCTGCATCAATCACTTGTGAAAGTGTTTAAAAAATTAAAGCCAACTTGCCCTTGCCTTGAAATGGAGGCAGCACTTTCTCTTCCTGCTGTCTGTTAATTGCCTTCCTGCAGGAGGTCACAGGACATTGATTTACACTCCTGAGCTTTTTGTGGACATAGGTTAAGATCATCTGGAGATGCCACAGACTGAAGTTGTGACTTCTCACCCTGAAGTGTGTGAATGAAGCAAATACTGAAACTCTCACAGCTGCAGAGTGGGAGATGCTGTGAACAAACTGTAACTTGGTAACATATGAGACTGATGTCTGGTCCCTGATGTCCCCAGACAAGACACTCAAATTCCTGTGTTTCAGCTCTATTACCTGCAAGAGGCCAAAATAAAACTATCTTCCAGCATCTGCAAGAACTCTCCCAGCAGTCTGTGAGAACCAAGGAAAGTCAGATAAGGTTTCCTAAAACTGAAGAGTAATAACTTACAATTAACTTAATTCTGAGACCTGTGCTCAAGTGTAAGAGCTCCAAGCCACTGTCTGAGCACAAGCTGGCTTGGCCCAGGGACATGTGCCCTGAGGGACACTCTGCCTTCCCCTCTGAAGTGACAAGGAAATGCAGGTACATGGGCAAGGACAGGACTGTGGTTTCAGAAGAGCAGTCCATGACCCATACATGTCCCTCTTTATCCACCACCAGCTAAGTGTGTGTTTGGGTCTGTCTTTGCAGCTGCTTTTGATCTTTCATCATTTCCTTCTCCTTTTCCTCCTTTCTCACCATTTTTTTTTAACAGTCATCTGTTCTCTTGTGGAAAAGGGCAGCTGACTAGTGATGATGCACAATTGCTTTGGGAGCTGGTGCAGGAGGCATGGTGTCCCTCTGACCTGCCAGACAACAGCAGTTGCCATGTGGCTTCCTTTGCTTTGTTCCTGCAGGAGACCAGCTGGTATTTATAGCATTTCCTCTATAAGCAAGGCATTGTCCCTGAGGTACACTCAGGTGAGAGTACTTCAGGGAATTCCCACTGGGGGGTGAGAGTAAAGGATTTTATTATTAAAGAAAACCCAAACCAACAACAAAAACCACAAAATCACAAATCCTGGAGGAAATGCCCTTTCAAGTGATTCTGTGACATAGGAACTGCAAGAGAAGTAGGGAAGCACGAGTTTTACCAGTTGCAGTACAATCCCATTTTTTTTCAAGAAGATTAAAAGTCCACTTTTACCACTTCAATGCAAATCCTTTTGGGGAAGGGTGGAAGCTGAAACCTCTTCAAATATACACCTGTTTTTTAGCTGGGATAGAGTTCATTTCCCAGCCTAAACAGTGGAAAAAAAGTTAGAGAAGGGCAGAAAGCAACCTACTTCTTATTCCAGGCAGAAAAGAAGGCAAGTGGTATAAATCAAGAGTAGAAAAACTTGATTTTCTTATTGTTTGTTCATTATTCTGGGGTTTTTTAACCTAGGAGATATTAACTAGATGGTATTGAGCGGGCTAGAATTTTGGGGACACTGGAGTGGCTGGGATCACAGAAGAGTTCATAAATTGCCAGAAGAGACACATTTGTTTCTCTGGGGTACAAGTAAGGGAGCAAAAGCACCTTTTTCCCAGTTCTGTCCTCAGTGATGGTGTGCTAAAGGCACATTCCGTGCCACTGATGGCCCAGCTAAGTGTGAAACCTAGCTTTGTCTATACAGCAAAAAGAAAAGGAAATATTAAATGCTTTTTAATTTTCTCTAAGGATATGGTGGAACTAAGCCAAAAATGTGTATTTGTACTGCTCTGCCTAAGGCAGCATAAGCACCTTCTCTGGTGAATCACTAAGCCTCAAAGCTTTTGCTCCTCCTAAATGAATGCCAAGTATTCTGGGGAAATGCTGCCAGGTAAAAGGACATAGTGACACTGCTGGGCTAATGCATGATGGGTGTCCATGGCTGAGGGTCTGCAGGATTCTGCCCCAAACTCCCTAGGATGATAAGGTTTGGGATCTAATCCTCTGGATCTGACTTTTCACTGTGCCCCAATTCTCCTCAGTTTTTCTGCTTAATGCTATTTTCTGATCCTCTATAAAGCATTTTCCAAATATTTTGCCCAGTATCTTCTGTGAAGCTGGTGAGAGAAGTTCCTCACTGTTCAGGGGCCTACATAAGCAGGGTGTTGGCAGGTAGATGCACAGGATATCTTTGGAGATGAAAGTAAACAGAAGATTGCTGCCACTGTGCTTCAACAGACAAATTACACATGGAAAAGTTTGGAAATGCATCTCCTGCAAGATGGAGATAAAGGGTGCAAGGGGAATCCACTCAGATAAATTTGAGGCTTCCTTTGCATGTTGACATGCACTAGGTTAAGACCAGACTCAACTGTTTTACTGTTAATTGCTTGGCTGTTTTAATTGGATATAGGCTTCTAAGTTCTGAAGTCTGCTGATATTTACCAACCAACTGATATTTACCTCCTCACTGCTTTATCTTGCCCAGTGCTGCAGGGTCAGTGCACATGTTCCTGTGCATTAGAGTTGTCCACAGAACTGCTGGATTATTTTGCAAGAGAAGCAAATAACATTTCACATCTGAAGGGACAGCTCAGACTTTAATTTCAGGCAAAGCTACTCTGGCCTAGGTTCAGTTTCTGCTCCAAGGAATGGCTCCAAGGCACTGATAACCATCATCAGCAACCAGACAATAATCACTGTTGGGCTACTCATTGGCAGTGCAATACTTCATTTGGACACCCAATGGCCTCTGAGGGTGATGTGACAGTCATGCAATGCAGTCAGTGTCCCTCTGGACTGGCTGAGGGGCAGAGCTCTCATGCTCTAGGGATAGAGAGTTAGAATAACACAAAGCAGTGTTTTGAGCATGGCTGAGGATGAGGAAGCTCTCAAAGATAAGCCTTGGAACACTAGGCTTCCTGCTGCAGTCTGTGCCAATGGACTGGCATGTGGAAGGATGCAAGACTGTTGAGTCCAACTTCTGTTTTTCTTCTTTCAATCTCTCCTCTCCAAGATGATTTGGATAGGAACACCACAGGGGACAGAAGGCACCCCTACTGCTTCCAAGCACTGCACTGCCCTGTGAGCTGACTCAATTAGGTGGAGCACCAGGTCTGCAGCCAGGCCCAAAAACCACCCGGGAGCAGCAGGCTGTGTGATGCAGAGATAGCAGGTGGATCCTGGCTGGGGCTGGTCATGCCCTTGCACCAATGCACTGGCACATCCAGCCTGGCTCCACCAAGCCAGGGGTGCCACTGAGCCTGTGGAGCAAATTCCTGCTAATGAGGCTGCAGATCATTTTGTAGTCATCCCTGTTACAAGCAGCAAGACACTTCTCAGCCTCCTAATCTCAATCTCTGTTAGGGTTTTGTATTAAGAGAACATAGGCTCAGTTTCTCATCCCCATTATAACTTCAGTGATATAAGAGTAGGAAAAAAAAAATACATTCATCACTCTGCATCAAGGAGTGCTGGGTCTTTTTCCAAATAAAGTGGAGGAGGATCCCTCAGTAGGGTGTAGCCCCACACAAGCAGCTTTGCTGTCAGGCTCCCTCACTGGGAGAAGGCTATGAGGATAAGTGTCCTCCTGTGCTCCACACCCCCATAACTACCTTGTGGCCATCAGCCATGCTCAGCAGGGAGGTGGGCATGGGGACAGGAGGCTGGCCACTGCTAAAGGCTTCCTGGACAGCTGCGTGCATGAAGGAGCAGTGCTGGAAGGCCCCTCTGACTGCAGCTCTCCTCTCCTTGCAGGACAGTTCCCGTTGGTGAGGACCATCCCTGTGTGCACCAAATGACCACTAATCTGTCCTCACAGCCAGTACATCAAACAGAAAGGCAGCTGGGAGACCCTGGCTATTGCATACACAGAAGCAGTACCACAGGCTAGTGTTTACCCTCATTTACATGGACATAAACAACCAGCTCTGAAGCAAGCGAGGATACCTGATTTTGAGTACTGCCAGCATGAGGAGGACACTGCAGGGGGTACAGAGCTACCAGGAAAGCTACAGTGAAAT
Organism: Erithacus rubecula; assembly: GCF_903797595.1. Lineage (NCBI taxonomy): Eukaryota > Metazoa > Chordata > Aves > Passeriformes > Muscicapidae > Erithacus > Erithacus rubecula. The sequence goes on from NC_136659.1 coordinate 26,291,513, forward strand.
CAGTCCACCTCTCTTCAAGCCATTTACTGCAACGCGAGGCAGGATGAATCAATAATATGTATCGAGCTGGGAAAGTTAATCTGCATCCAGAGCATCATAACAAATTAAAAGGAAATAAAATCAGAACAATTCCACTGACTCTCATTACTATAACAGCAGAGAGTAATTAAAATCTATGGGGTGAATTCAACACTGTAGGAACTCTCCTGAAGCCAAAGGCACTGTACAAGGGCATTGTTTTTTCCAGATGCTATGTATTTCAAACAGCAAAAGGAGCGGCAAAATTGGAAGAGAGGGTAGGACAGGGTAATAGCAGAACCTCTTTAGAAGCCAGGCATTCTGCTGCTAGCTCTTCCTCCCGTGCAATCATGCTGCATGCCTGCTGCTTCGGTGCTTGATGCACTGATTCCAAAAGCTCCAGGCATTTTTATGCGGGGCTCCCACTCAAGGCCTTCTGAAGCCAATACACAATTGCCATTCATCAGCTGTGGCTGTCACCTCGTAATGCCTGTTCCCTGCTCCCCTGAGTTACTCTGCTGCCTTTGTGTGCACTCCTCTCTCCTCCCCACTCCTAGACACAGCCACCCTGCTACATGCTCTCTTAGGTGCTAAAGAAATGTCTTTTCCTGCACAGAGCACCTTCTGCTATCCTGTTGCCTGACAAGACTCTCAACCCATCTTTCTGTGCTTTCCTATAAACTCCTTATCCTCTGACCCACACACATCCCTGATGAAGAAGCTGCCCCAAAGTCACAGCCACTTGCACTCCCATTACAGCTCTGCTTCAGTCCTGTGTTAATTATGAGCTGGAGCTGTGCTACAAGGCAGGAATTCAACTTGACCCTGTGTGAGACCCTAGTGCCTGTGGTGACTCAGTCGAGCACTGATTCCCACTGAGTGGAAGGAGATGAGTAAAGCACAGGCAGCACATTCCTCATCACTGCACACAGCACCGTGTCCAACTCCCCAGCACTGCTCGTGAGGCAGCGGTGCAGCCACACCAGCACCCAGAAAGGCAACTGGTGGTGGCTGCCAGTGGCATGGGGCTGCAAATGCAAAGCTTGGTTCATGGGGCTCAGGAACAAAAAGTGCCATTAAAAGAGAGAGGCATGGGATAGAATAAATCAATCTATGGTGTGTAGCACCATCAATGGTGTGTAGCAAAAGATTTAATCTCAGCATGCTTGTCCAGCCTTCACCTTTATGAATCTCTTAATCTCTGTCACCCCACCCTGTGCATGGCTTCCACCAATGGAAGCTGTGCCAGTGTCAGCAGGATGATACAGCTACTAAATATCATGTGTGACAAACACCAGTCTGCACACAGACACTGCTGTTGAGGGCTCTTCCACACGGACATGTTTACCATACAAAAATTATGGTAATCTACAGAGATAATCCAAAGGGGATTGTTAAAGCTGTTTTACAAATTCATGTACTATGGTCCTGCAGGTGGAACTGATGCCTTAAGTTTTAGCTTTCATATTTTCTAGATTCTGTACTGCATTAGTATATAACTCTGAACTTCATAATATAGTGTTCATATAAAGTGTTAGCAAGTTCTCTTCACAGTTTAGTTATAAAAAATAATCCTTTTCCAGCCAAAGAACCAAGGACACCCTTGCAGCTTCAGGTCCCAAAAGTGTAAACAACTGTGGTAAAATCTGGGAGGATAGGACTTCTTAACCTGAAGCTGTAACTGGACAATTAACCCAAATATGTAAATGGACCAACACTTATAAAACAGTGAAAACTTATGACCCAGAGTCCATCTGAGGTGGAGCCATGGCTGGGCTTTGAAGACATTGTAATAAATACCTACTTTATTCCTTTAACACTGTCTAGCATCTGTTCTAGGTAATCTCTCAAGGCATCAGAACCATGGACTAAGAGTTATATTTCCAGATATACCATGACCTTGTTCACTGTCTGGAAAAGTGGAGGTCTCACTTGACCTGGCCTTACCTCAGTATGCCTTTCAAAAGTTCAACCACGTTAATAACACATATACACATCTGTAACCATGTTCAAATTCACCAATGAACAACACAAAAGCCTCATTCTTAAGTCTTCAGCACCTTAAAAGTCACAGCCATATTACCACAGAATGTTCTTCAACATTTCATCAAAAGCAGGTGCTTCCATCTTTCAAAACAATCCAGCAAGGAAAGCAAACAGAAATTTGCCCCTTAATAAGCACCTATCTAGTGGCCAACCTCCCTTGTTTTTCTAATTACCATCTGAAAATAATAGACCTTCTCTCCAGATATATAACTCTCATCTGCCTTTCCTATTACAACAACTTTGAGTCAATTTGTATTACATTTATATATTATTCAGAGGGATTGCTCTTTAAGGTAGTGTTAGCTTGAAGTATAACTGTTTTGATCTGAATATTACTTCACTCAAAAGGGACTGTATTCTGACAGTCTTTATAAGAGGTGAGATAGAGGTAGGAGAATGGTTTTTAGGCAAAGAGGAAATATAGCTTCTGTCTCTCATCCCTCTGGACAGGCCAGGGGGAGTAAGGATTTTCTCCCCATGGAGGTCAAAAGCCATTCCATACAAAAAATACCTAAGGTATGCACTAATGCATGCACTGCTATAAGCATGAACAGGATTGCTGATGTGGCTGTAGGCTATGTCAGTGCCTGCAGCTGCTTCTGGCTGGGTTAGCTCTGTTTTATGGATTTACTTCATGCTACTGCTCTAATGAGGAAAAGTCTGAGGAGTGTGCTGGGAGACAGAATAAAAAGTGTTGCAAAGTTATTGCTCCACTGTCTGCATGTGATCAGAAATATTGCAGCACTGTGTAGACAAGCAGTGACTGATTCCCTTGGGAACATGGCTCTGTGGTACCCAGGGAAGAACAGAACCCAGAATAAAGGGCAGAAGATCCTCACTGAGAGACAGGACTGCCTGATGAATTAGCAGTCCTGGTTCTCAGAGCCAGGAATGAGACATCCACTCTTCCTGTACGTGTTGGAAAGCATTCTTAAACTCCAGTGGCACACCAAACAAGCAAGCTATGTACCTTAATCTTAAAAAGCTGATCAGCTCAGAGGCTGCTTATCAGTACAAAGGAGTCCATGGCCTACCCATTCCTCTTTCAAAAAAGATTTTCTTTTTTGTTCTTTTTTTCTCCTGTGGCTTTGACTAATGCTTGTTTTCAGTGATACTGAGCTTTTAGGGAAGCTGAAGTATTGTGTTGTGAGGTCTCCCCACTGCATGTATGGCTTCTGCAATCATAAAGCTCCTATTTCCAAAGCTGTATCTAGTCCTTAAATAGAAGAAGTGCCACACTGGGGCTTACTGACAGGTTATCTTGTGTTGTGGAAACCTGAGCCCTGATTGTCCACAGAGAACAGAGCTGTTGCAACAGCTGTGGTAAAAAATGGGGCACATCAGAGCAAAACAGTTAAGTACCACAAACCAGGACTCCTGAGGGAGTGCTCTCATCTGCTTGGAACTGAGAGGTCTCAGTTCAGCCTGAGGGTTTTTTTTCAGGTTAAACTACCACAGCACAGATTAGCAGTGAAACTACATCGATCCTTTATGAGAAGCAGTTACCTCCCTGGTTCTTACAAGACACTTTCTTGGAAAGGGTCCTTCAAGACACCTCCTCTTGGAAGGGGTTGCTTCTTTCTACTCCTAGAATCAGGCTGAAGGATCAGCCACACCAGCACAAATGACAGCAGTATTTCAGCACACAGCTGATTGATATCTCCAGGCATTGATATCCTGATGGTCAAGGGGCTCAGCCTCAGTGCAGTACCAGCCATGGCTAGTGCTAATTCTGCTACAGCCAACCTCTGACCCACTGCTCTGTCTCTAGACCTCTCTGCAAGGTGTGTTTATTGAGAAAGATGCTTGAGATATAAAGACCCTTAAGATATGCAAGGACTTGAATAAAAGGAATGATAGGCAAGCTGTCCTTTCAACAAGCTAGGAGGCCAGCAAATAAATCTAACACAACAGCTGCAACAGGCTGTGACACTAGAAACTAATGTGTATCACTTCTGTGCTAGGTCTGAATGGAGCTGTCTCTGCTCAGTGTCTGAGGGTCTTTAATTCTCCTTTTCCTTGGGGAAGAACCTTGCATGAAAAGTTCAGCTGTGTGTACTCTGAGTCTTGTGAATCACTTGATTGTGGTCAAAGCCACTGTCATCTTTCAGTTGCTAACTGGCTTCCTAAACATGCCTACAGAAACAGTAGGATTGCTGTGTGGTAAACAAATTATTTCTGACAGGAGACTGCCAGCACTGCTCCCAGACGCCAGGGAAGCCACAAGATGGGCTGCACAGTGTCTGACTGGAGCAGCTCTAGCATTGCAGCCACAGCTAGTGCAGTGTCAGGCTGCTTCTGCAAGCACTGACAAAGAACCAAGCCTGCAAACTCCCACTACCATCTGCTGAAGCTTCACATCCCCAAGGAAAAATGGATTTCTGCTTACACGTATCTTTAAGCATTTCAACAGCAGAGAAGGCAAGGGCGTAGACACTCTCTCTAGCTAAAAGCACAAAGCCTTGCTTTTTCTTGATAAGAAAAAAATTACTGCTGCTCCTTGACTTCCCATCTAGGACAGGGTTTCTTTCAAAAGCTTTAGAACCTTTGTCTCTTTCTGGAGAGAAATCCTTAGGACAGATAGCACTGAGTCCCCAAACAAGTTATTTCTAGAATGTGAAGGTACTGTTCAAACACAGGTTCCAAAAGATCTGCAAAGGGCCCTTGTTGTTCCAGGCCCTGAGATGTTACATTGCAAAGTCAGTATCAGCAGACAGTGGAGACTGTTTTTTTCTCCTTGTGCTTCACCTTGAAGCAGCTGTTAGCAAAGCCAGAAAACTCCTCTGCCCCTTGGAGTATTTAATACAGCCTTGGCAAAGGGACTGCAGTCTGTCATCTCATGAATATGGGAATTGCCTAATTCTCTAGCTATTCTTATTACCTCAGCCTGAGGATCCCAGCTTTCCATAACTAATTCCTGAAATCACAGACTTTCCACTGTCCTTTCTGTCCTTGAGCAGCAAATTATTCCTCCTCATGTAACTGATGCTGGTGCCTGCTGTGGTGCCATTGGTTTTCCCAGGGCCTTTCCCTAGCAGGGACAGCACTGTGAACAAGGTTACTGATCCCTGCACAGTTCCCTGAGATACTCACCCTTTGGTGCTGCAGCTTACAGGAGGATGTCTGGAGAATAACAAATGCTGCATGGCCCTGTGCAGTGGCTCGGGCTGGCAGAACAGCTCTGAAGCCTGGGCAGTGGCCTGGCAGCTGTAATGCAATCCCTCCCTGGCAGCAGAGATCTCTCACCCTGTTCCTACAGAGCTCCCTGACTCCCTCCATATCCCACCTTGTCTGTGACTCCCATGAAGACTCAAGATTTGTCATGCCTTCCACTTGTCCTTCATTCTGCCCTCATTGTCACATTCTCAGTCCACCTTTCCTCTCTGTACCCATGTACCTGTTTTTTTCCTCAGGTACCCATGTACCTGTTTTCTGCCTCTTTGTTATTTTTATTTATCTCACTGATCCTGTCAGACCTGTCCATCCTCCCAAGACTCAGAGCTAAAGCTGTTCCTGTGCTGGAAGGATATAATGGCTGCCAGGAACCAGCTGTGAGGGCTGTTGCAAACTGAAAAACAGATGGAAGCTGAGACTGGGCTAATTATGAAGCAAGGACTGCAAAACTTGCTGGCCAGAGGTGCCCAGTTTATTCCCAGAGACAAATAGCTGCATCCTTTGAATGTTGGCAGGTGACATGGGAGCAGAAAACTCATCAGGCTGTGGACAGCTTTGAAATCCTGGCTATGGAGTGCTGCATGTGATGCCTCCTCATCTAACTAACACCCATGACTGCTGCTGCCAAGCTGCTCTGGACAAGAATGTGCTCACTGCAGTGGCAGCTGAGGAAATCTCCAGGCTACACTCCTGCAGGGTACAGGCAGGTTAGATCTTTTGTCATAGGCCAAGAAGCAGCTACAGCAGCACAGGCTGTATTGCAATAGGATCCTGGCAAGGTGGAATAAACCCATTAAGATCTTCCTGTTTCTTTTGTGATAGAGAATTTTTTCCTCAAGAGCTTGCCAAAAGGGTAACTGTATCAATGGAAAACAAAAACTGGGTTATGTTCTCTAGTAGTTAATTTCTTAGTTCCAAACTGGCCCATTGAAGAGTTGCTGAAGAAATTAACCTTCAAAGTCCATGTTTTTTTAATCAGAACCTCCCTTTCAATTAGTAATGTTATAGGGCTGTAAACACAATAATTCCATCAATACTATGGAACAGTCATGTTGCATCTGTATTAACATAAATGTGTGCTGATGTGCCATAGAGCTAATCTGGTATGACAGTAATTGGCTGATGCCCAGCCATGGAGGCCTGGAGCTATGCTTGCTGTCCTCTGAAACACTGGAAAGGAAACTAACTGCAACACTATATCTTGGCTGCCATCCATCAGCAATGCTTCTTGCACCTGCAGCACTGAGGTGTTTGAGGTTAGTTGTTTGGATGGAGGAGCTGTATTTGAAGTACAACTTGATCTCCTACAAACTTAAATATTAAGAAACTAGGATTTCCACACTATCTTGTTAGACTTAATCAGATTCAGCAAGTACACAATGGATAATAAACTCAGAAAAATCCAAAAAAGCATTCCTTTCCCTTTCCTCTGTTACTACTGGGAGCTGTGCATCATCACCTAGACTGCAGTAGGCTTTTCTTACACAGATGAAGCTTAAGGAGCTTAAAACTTTATAAATGCTTTGTTGTATAAATACCATTGTTACCTTTACAGTGCTCTACAGACAGAGGCAAGCCTTAAATCTGAGACTACAGCTGGGGTTCTCTAGTTAAAGGCCTTAAAGGAGATCAATAAGCAATGTCTAAGGATGTGAACCAGATCTCAAACACTGTCCATCTCCTATCTGGGCCATGAAAGCAAGTAGACAGACTCAAAAACCAGGCTAGGATCAGAAGTCTTCACAGTTGCAGTCACGACAGGGATCACTTATTTTGCTTTTGAAAATATACCCTTCATAGAGCCTTAGTGAGGAGGGACCATACCTCTTTTTGAAGGAGGCTACCAAAGAAACCACTGCAGACACCCAGGCTTTCTGAGCTCATCATCTCAGTGCATGCTTTGATGTCTGGATGCTGCCTTGCCTAACACATCCTTGTTCACAATAGAGCTCTTGGGTTCTACCTCAGTACAAACCCAATAAAAGAGACTTGTTTTATGCAGAAACCATTATTCTCAGAATTATGGCACTAAAGGCACATAGCTTCTGGCAATATGCAAAAGCAGCATCTCAAAATCCCAGAGCATATGTGGCTGACAGTGCCCAAAACATCTCATGGAGCAGCCAGTGAAATTGGGAGAAAATTTTTTCAAGTAAGGTGGGGAAGAGCACCTTAAATAGGGGATTTGGAATCTGTACTCAGGTTCTGAATTTGACTTAAATCTCTCTAGGTCTCTTATCTGCTCCTTCATCTGTAAAATGGGATCAATAAAACCACCCCAGATTTGCAGCAGTGCTCCCAGTCCTAATTGATATCTGTGAAGCATTTTGAGAGCCACGAGTGAAAGAAACCATTACCAAGCCCTCAGGCCTTATTATAATACTAACAAACAAGCAGAGTTGTTTATAATGCTTTTCAGTGCAACAATGACTAGGAAATGAGGAAAGGCTGAAGTATAGATGCATTCATCACTGCTTTGCTGCAGTGTCAATATAAATGGTAGGAGCAGATTTTAGACATTTTCCTCCAGGCAATTCTCTTTTCAATAATGCAGTAAAACTTCTGCATCTATGAATTCAAACAGATGCCCTTGCTAACACCTTAGGTATCAAAACCTATTATGAATTTGGGAGAATGCATTTTGGAGTTGAAATCACATGGAAATTAATTAAGAAATGACTCACTGGGACCTCGCAGATTTAAAGAGCTAGGTGCTGCCCAGCCACCTCTCCCAACGATTGAACTCAGCCTAGTATCGTACCAGCACACGATATCCCACCTTGCACAGGACTAACAGCCCCCAGGCATCTCCCAGGCTCTATCCCGCCGCCTGCAGAGCTCCCTGTCCCTGCGGGTGCGGTTTCAGGAGCCGAGAGCGGCGGCCGGAGCGGCACGGGCAGGAGCGAGGAGCGAGCGCTGCGGGCTCGGGCACATGCGGGACCCCGGCAGCGAGCAGGTGTCGGCCGGGCAGCTGCGGAAGGGCTCGGGAAGCGGTGCATCCCCCCGCTCCCGCTAGGACCCGAGGGGCCCCGCTGGACCCGGCGCACAGATAAATCAGAAAGCGCTCCAGAGCGGTCCCGCAGCCCTCCCCACCGCGCAGCCATTTGCCTTTGTTGAAGCCCCGCGTCCGCAAGGTGCGGCGGGGCCGGAGCCGGGCTGAGGATGGTGCTCGCCCCTCGGTCGCCCTCCCCTCACAGCAGGACGGTGGGGACACGTCCTGCGGGACTGGCCGCCGAGAGGGACCCGCCTGCCCGCCGCCCATACCTGCCTACCTGCGGAGCCAGCCCGGGACGCGTCGCCCGCCGCCTTTGTTGTGCATGCCCGCGCCGGCAGCGCCGAGCCGCGGGTCGGCTCCAGCCCGGCCCCTCGGCGCCCGCCGCTCGCAGGCCCGGCTTAGCCCGTCGCCACGGCAACGGCGGGCGCGGCTCGGGCGAGGTACCGGCCCCAGGGCCCCGCCCCGAGCGGCTGAGGGGACAGAGCGGGGCGGCCCCGCGGGGCCCGGAGCGGGCGGTGCTGAGCGGACAGAGCGGGGCGGCCCCGCGGGGCCGGGAGCGGGCGGTGCTGAGCGGGCAGGGCAGGGGGTCCCCGCGGGGCCGGGAGCGGGCGGTGCTGAGCGGGCAGGGCAGGGGGTCCCCGCGGGGCCGGGAGCGGGCGGTGCTGAGCGGGCAGGGCAGGGGGTCCCCGCGGGGCCGGGAGCGGGCGGTGCTGAGCGGGCAGGGCAGGGGGTCCCCGCGGGGCCGGGAGCGGGCGGTGCTGAGCGGGCAGGGCTGGGGGTCCCCGCGGGGCCGGGAGCGGGCGGTGCTGAGCGGGCAGGGCTGGGGGTCCCCGCGGGGCCGGGAGCGGGCGGTGCTGAGCGGGCAGGGCTGGGGGTCCCCGCGGCCCTCGGCTTTAGGGCACTCGTCTCTCGGCGCCCGCCCTTTTCCCCAGCCCTGCGCCCTCCTTCCCTAGAGTGCCGGGCAGTTCCGAGCGGGGCTCAGATTAGCCCTCGGCTTCCTCTTACGGTGCTTGAGATCTCTCATTTTCCATATCCGGTAGAGTTTCCTTGGACTGGCCACCTCGGGAGTCCCTATCTCCGGTCACAGATCGCACGTTCTTTTGTCCTACAGCAAGCACGGCTCTGGTGACTCTCCTGACTATCTTCCTGCATCAGCCTCCACAGGCTCTTACACGTGACGGGCAGTCTGGAAAGAGGGGAGCTGCTGTGAGAATAAAGCCAAGGCAGCGGTAACGCCTCCGTTTATCCCCGTTCCTGGGCATAGGGACGAATTGTATCCTGCATTTACAGCTATTTTAATTGACCATTCATTTCAGGGATAACCATGACACTTGAACCACTTCCCTTTCAGTCAGTAAGGACTTGGCAAATTAATAATTATGTTGATTGTTACTCGGATTAAGTACCGCAGTTCATTGGCTCTATCGTGTAATGCTGGATAGAGCTGGATCTTGTTACCAGACTTACACGTGTGTGCATGTGTTCATCTCGTTCTGAACAGGCAAGTTCTGGAATGGTGAGACACGTTTAAAGGAGAGCCCCTGACCACAGTTGCTCACATTCATAAATTTTGTTAAATGATCCAGCCTAAGTAAAGACATTGTTTATGTTTGAGGACAGTAATAGAGAAGAACTAAATTCTGCAGAGAAAAGTTGATTGTGGAGAGAAATAAATAGCATAGCAACCCTGAATTCTTTCTGTGTGTTCAAAACCTGACTATACAATTTTTTTTTTTCTCGAGTCTGTCAAACTCCTATTTAACCTTTGCAGAAAGGTATTTCAGTGACACTGGACTCACAGCATCCTCCACTGAAGGTTCTTAAATTACAAATAAAAAATATGAAACCTCTTCAGTAAGCCTCATGTGTCAGAGGAAAAGACAGAGACAGAATGTGCTCAAGGTTACAGAGATGTTCTCTGGCACAACTGGGAAAAACTGCCAGAGCTGTGGATCCTGTCCTTGGTCTTCATCTGGAAGACTTTGCCATTGTGTCCCAAGCAGGCACCCAGGATAAACCCAACCCTGCCTTCAGGGAGAGCAGGGGAGAGGGGACAAGAGGCATCTGTCCTTTAGTTCCCCTTGGTCAATCTGGGCCCATATAATGCTCATGTCAGTAAACAATCTTGTCCTTAAAGGGTTTCTCACTGGACACAAGGATGCTTGGGGTATGACCTGGTATTATTGTGCTGTAAAGAAGGATGATGAGGAGACCTGGGAGACCTATTGTGATGGTCTTTGCAGCTTCCCCTGCAACAAGCTGCTTCCTTTTCCAATGCATGCTAATTTATAAATAGACTCAATTCCGCTACTTGGAGAAAGCTTTTGTCTCTCCTTGCACTTGATATATGTGATACTCTGCAGTGGAGAGCAGATGTTTGTACCAGATTCTGCTCCCATGGAAATGGGCAGTAGAAGACTCAGAGGTGAGGGGTGAAATAGCATCAGGGTTATCTTTTGTCCTCAGCTCAGAGCTCCTGTTACAGCCAGTCTGAAAGGCCAGGAGACGCCCTTGGATTCAGCAGCACAGTCTCGAGTGTATGCCTCTGTCTCTGCTGGAGATGAACATCCTGTTGTTTGCAGAGTCCAGTTACAGCTAAAGCTAAAAAAAAGTATCTGTCTGCATAAACAGGAATTTTCCTCAATTGCAGGAGCCAGCAGAGGACACTACTTTGTCTCTGTCTCTGAAAGGGCTGAGTAATGTTTTGTTTGTTTTGTTCTTTTTGCTGCCTTCTTCCAGCTCTATGACTTTGGTGGTGCCTTTGGCAGAAGAACAGTTGCCATTGCTTCCATTTTATCCATATCCACCAGAGGATTGTGTTTTCCAGATTGTTTGCTACAGCTGAAGCCATAGCAATAATGCTCCTGTATAGTTCTACTTAAGGGAGGGGAGAAACAAAACCACATGACAAATTGGTCCAATTTATCACAGCAACAGAAACCTGCAATTCAGCTCAATCGCCCCCACAGGCCAGCTTAGACAGCATCAATATTTAATGACCTGAGCACCACTGCCTTCACAGCTTGGCCTCCACCTCTGCCCCTCGCCCTGTCACAGGTACCCTCCAGGAATGTCACCCCACCAGTGTGGAGAGCACCCCCAGAATCCCTCTGGGTGAGCAGGGTCTGTCTTCAGCCTGACAAGTCAAGCCTGCTTGCTACACAAAGGGGTGTAGTCCAGACCTGCTGGGTATGACCAAACTCTCTCTTTCCTGCCTGGCTGGACTACCCGTGCTGCAGGTTTATGCCTGAATAACAGCTCCAGGCTTTCTGTGCATGCCCGTGGTCTGTGGCAAACCAGAAAGCAGGAGTAGAACTGAACCAGCACAGCTCATGGCCTCTCCTACAGTCTTTATATAATGCAGAGAGGACTGCTGACTTGGTAGCAAGCTGGAGGTGACTTCTGTTCAGCTGTCTATATCTGTTCCCATTATTAAGGTAGGAGTGTTTTATTCCAGAAGAAGCTGCAGTGAAATAAAATGCCAGCAACATGTCCTGCACATGGTGCAGAAGACTTGAAAAGAGGATGAGTCAAACTATGCCACATCGCTCGCACTGCGAGCCAAGCAGGGCATCAGAGGAGGTTGGGAATCTCTTTTACTGGGCCCAGGCTCTGAACTGCCCACAGCAATTGGCATCCAGGAACATCTCCCAGCCCCACCCCAGCAAGTGGCCTCTTTCTGGCCTGCCTGCTTTGCCTGGGACAGAAACAGGAATAAGTGACAGGTTATCCAGCTATATACAGCCATAGGCATGTTCTCTCATGGCTCTCTTGCCTCAGTTTCCCTGGTCTGTAAAATGGATGTGACTGCAATCTCCTGGTGACAAGCAGAAAGTAAAACAAAGTATTTTCATCAGGGCTCTGGTGGGGCAGAGGAATCTGTGTTGCTGGACCAGCCACTTGAATTCCTCTAGCAAAACAGCATCTTCTACTAGGTTCTCTGTTCATTTGAAAACTCCCATGATTTAGCAAATTGCATATTCTAAAGACGGAGTTCATTATCCACTCCACTGGCAGCAAGTGGCAGAGGCAATTACAATAAGTGGCATTTTGGGAAGATGGCTCTCTAATTCACTTGGTATTTAACACTGGCCATGGGGGCCAAGCTCTTTATGTAAGATACATTCAGCAAAGCCCTTTTGTGACCTTCTCCCTGCATTAAGGAGCTGTTAGAATAAGGGTTATTAGGAATAAACATAAGAGCAGAGGTTTCTGCATCAAAAGAGTTTGGGCCAGAGGCTGCATGGCCAAGGGGACGATGATGTGCACAGAGGACTCAGATATTTAGAAGGGAAAAGCTGTCTTGCTGCAGTTCATCCAGAGATGCCATGTCCAGTGCCAGAGCCTGGCTGCTGAGGGATTGCTCCCATTCCCTGGAGCACTTGGTGACTGCCCTCAGACCCTCTGCTTTTGTAGTCATAGGGCACCTGTCTTGTTACGCAGATGGCTCAAAACTAACACAGCAGAGCTGTGCACCTCAACAGACATCTGCAATTGCCCTAGCAAACAATGGATTGTTCCATCAGTTAACTGTCCAAGAAAGGAATTGTGAGCCAATTCAGTGCATTCCAAATCACAGCTCTGTGAAAAAAAGTTAACATAGAGCCCAGCTCTTCCTCCTGGCAGCCATCCAGTTATTAATTTCCATGTATCAGCTGCATCTGAATGGGCTTGGTCTTCCGCCCACTGTTTCTATTTATTTGTTTTCCATTCATCTCCACTAAAATTAAAACTCAAAGCCTTCCAGAGAGAATGGAAAACAAACATGCTGAACCAATACTGCTGCCCACATACAACCAGCAGAAACCACTGCACTTTTTCTTCTTTGCAGTGAGGCAAGATCTAACTTCGAAGACTCTGGCCTTTCACCTGAAAAATAGCACAGGTAGCTATGGCATTAGCACAGTCTCAAATTCCTATTCCAGACACATGAGTAGGCAGCACCCTTCAGCTCTTGGCTGGAAGCAACTTCTGCATGATTTAAGAAGACAGAGCTGATAGTCCAGGTGGTCACATTGGCTGAGAGTTTATGGGTCAGGATTAAAGGGAGGGCAGGGACTGGTGATGTTACAGTAGGGGTTTGCTTCAGACTGCCCAAACAGCAAGACTGAGCTGATAACATACAGACAGACAGGATCAGCCTCACGTTCACAAGTCCTGGTCCTCATGCAGGACTTCAACCACCCCAGTACCTGTTAGAGGGTCAACACCGAGGGGACAGGCAACCCAGGAGGTTCCCAGAATGCACTGCTGATTACTTCCTTCCCCAAGACATAGAGAAACCAAAAAGGAGGGGTCCAGCAATGTTGGACCATGTCCTCATCTACAAGGAGGGGCTAGATGGGAACACGAAGCCAAAGAGTAGCCTTGGCTACAGTAACCATGGAGTGGTGGAATTCAGGGGTGGCAAGGAAGGTGCACAGCAAGCTCACTACCTTGGACTTCAGGAGAGCAGACTAGTTTCTTCAGATACCTGCTTGGTGCAGTACCCTGGGATAAAGCCCTGGAGGGCCCAAGCAAACTGCTTAATATTCAAGAATCACCTTCTCCAAGCTCCTTTTCCTAACAAAATCAGGCAAAAACACTAGGAAGTCTTAATAGATGAGCAAAATGCTCCTGGAAAAGCTCAAACAAAAGGAAACCTCCAGAGGGTAGAAGCAAGGACAGGTAGTCTGGGAAGAAAACAAGAGAAAGACCCAGCCTTCCTTGCATTTGCATGATTTCCTATTGGTGTCTTGGTTTGTTCTGGACATATCTTTATCTCAAAGCACATCACCTGATAAAATGTTTTGCTATAAAATCCCAGGCTTTTACAATTGCCAGATTCTTTATGCATCCCAATATGAATAATAAGTGTGAAGAAAAGTCAAAGGTTATGAACTTACTTTTAAAGGGATACAAATTACAAAATAAGTTCCTTTACAATTACAGTATTTAAATCCTAGTTGCAACAGCATGATCAATAGGATCCAACTGTTGATGTGCAGGAAGGGATTCTTACTAAGTAAAATGCACTAAAATAAGGCCTTGGTCTTTTTCAGTCTTTTTTGAATGTTTTCCTTCCTTAAAAACATACACAAGTAAGTGCATAATACTAGATAGGAGTTTTGGAATATGAAATTCTTCTGCTTGTTACCTAAATGGATTTCCTTCCTCCAATAAAGAGGGTTTCCAGTTCTGTGTTTATGGCATCGTCAGGAATTACATCATCCTCCATCAACTCATCTCCAAGCTTCTTCCACCATGGCCAACGAGTGTATTTTAGCATAGCATTGTGGGTTTGTCTTGCCTTGGTAGCTACAGGGATTGATCGACTCATAAAGGCACCAAGATCTTTTTCTGTGGTCTCTGCTAAACCTGGAGCATCTGCAAGAACAAGGAGAAGAGTTTTCTGTATTTTGTTTGTAGTTTTTTGAGAAAAAAAAAAAAAGAAAAAAGAAAAGAAAAAAAAAAGAACACAACCCTCCCACTTCCCACTATCCTAGGTCACTCCTTTCCTGATGCTGGCATTGCAATTTTATGACTACATGATAGATCAAATCTGATTGGAGAGGCAATTCAAATGAAGGCTAATCTAAAAAAAAAAAAAAAAAAAAAAAAAAAAAAAAATTTTATACATATATATATATGTATATCATGGGGTAGAAAGAAGTAAGGGGAAAGAAGCACTGCTTCTTTCAGGTACAGTGGTGGCATCCACCAAAATGCCTTCTTATGGAAGAATAACCTCAGAGCATCTCCTGGTCACTGCTGTGGATCAGCACCCCTGGTGCAGGGTGACATCAGCACAGTGTTCCCACTGCTCTGGTGCAGCAGCACTGTGGTTTCCCTGCTTGGGGGACCCATCACAGTGTAAGAGTGTGTTGCTGATTTGCCTGCTCAGGGAGTGATGAGTTGCAGTCACACAGCACGTGACAGACTAAATAATGGAATTCAGTAACTTGCTGAATTCTGCCTGGCTTGGGTGCTCTCTGGTGGCTGCAGTTTGCTACTCTTGCTCTTTTATACAGCCACTTGTCTGGAATTAGGATAGCACAGTAATGAATTCTGTAGCCAGGCCAGAAAAAATGAAAACATGGAATTCACAGCTCAAAGGAACTGGAAGGGTTGAGAGCCTTTTAACCAGCAGCTTACTTACAACACAAGAAAACAAACCCAAGCAAAACCAATGTGGGCGAACAGGTTGTGTGAGACCCCCTTTTAAGAAATTCTAATGACTGTTATAGGGTCATTGCTTTTCTTGTGAATATATCAGATACTTTCAGCAGAAGAATAAGATACTCCTTGAAAAACAGGTGTTTATCCTTAACCTACAGCAGGATTTGTATAATCTGTAACAAAGCCTAGATCTCAAGATAAGACAGAGGAAAAGAGGTATTTCAGTTTTGAAATGAGGTTTTACCACGGCTCACTCTAATTTTCCCTCTTAATTGGTTTAATCCAAATGGTAATCAAAGCCATGAGCAGAGCAGTCACATACTCATTAGCAGCTCAACATCTGTGTTGACCTGAGCCAGTAAAGCTTCTCTCCGCTGTGCTGCTCTCTGATCCAGCCTGCTTCTCAACAGGAATTGTGCCAGCTTTGCCTGAGCCTGTATATGCAATTCCTTACTTGTTTCTTCTGACATTTGGGAAGCCTGGAGGAAAATAAGTTTGCTACCATTAGGAGCTGGTTATTTTAAAAACTTCTCGGGGCAGAATAATGCTTAAACAAGGAATGCAAATATGCTGTTCATAATTGTTAACTTCATAATTTTGCTTCCTCTGCAACTCTCTTCAAAATTATCCATCATCATGTATATAAATTTTCCAATTACAGTTTGCTTTGACACTTTTTATTAGATTAATGGTTGAAATCCCCAATATCCTAGTGCCTCGCTGTCAAACAAGCAGGGTTAATACTTACATACCTCAAATGAATTATCATGATCATAATTTATGAAGCTGCATATATTTCATCCCTACAGTATTTTATATTGCATCATTAATGCAAATTATGAAATGACTAAGAAACAGACCGGATGCAATTTGATGTAGTCATCCACCTTCTGCTGCAAAGCTAGTCTCTGCTCATCAGTCAGTCCCTTGGGTTCTTTCCAAGGAGAGAGAGGTCTCCTCCTTCTTCGTTTCTCCAAGAATTTACAAGCCTTTGTAAGGAACATATGAGAATATGATGATCACAGAGAGGAAGTTTGTCTTCCCACCTTATTTGTAAACAATCAGTGAAAGTGTTTCAGCACTGCATCTGTTAAAGTCTCAACACAGCTATCATGTTGAAAAGACAATGTACAAGGTCAGCATGAACACTAAATAGTAAGTAACAACACTCATAAGAAGTTACTGACTCATCTGTAGTATGGTGACATTCCAATCCTGGGTTTCAAAGAAGCAGCTTTTATATTTTAGTTACAAGACTGTATTAGGCTTTGTAGCCTGAATAAGGTTTAACCCTTTAAAGCAATTGTGGCTCTAGACTATCACCCCTGAGTAATTTTTTAATAAATTATGGCTACCTTGACAGTAAGAGAATAAACAGAGTTTTACGAGTCTTCCCAATAATCTACTCAGTCTCATCTACTGTTAGAATAAAGTATAAATACTTACTGCTCTCTGAATGATGATAGCTGCCTTATGCTCCTTCAGAGATTGTTTCTGCTGATGAAAAATTCTTCTTGCTCTATACCCTCGCCAGAATCTCTGGATAGTTAATGCTGACTTCTCCTCCATTTCCTGCATGTATTTATTCACCTGACCTACAAAGGTAACAAAAATTCACAGTTGCAAGACTGTGGATTAGGTTCTCTTAAAAATTTACATTGTTAATCCCCAAACTCAATAGTACCAAAAAAACTTGGATGGTATCAGTTAAAAGCCCTCTTTCCCCAAGTCCTAGCTGTGGGTCAGGTCTTCCAGATCATAGCTGAAATGGAGCTTTGTAACACAAGAAAACTGGCTCTCCCTTTCTCCTGCACCATTTTGAAAGCAGCAGATCTTGATCAGTAGTTACTGAGCCCTGGGGGAATTAGCACATTCTCTGTCAGATAACTGGGTCAGGAGAAGAGACACTAAGACTGCACTGTAAGACTATAGGGCAAATAGACATGGAACATTGGGAAAGAGATTTGGGGAAATTGTTCCTAAGGAGACCCAGACACTTTAATCTTCTGCTATAGTTTAATATAAGTCATACTGGCATGGACAACTTCCAGTAAGGCCAGCTGTCGTTCATGGAAGAGTCTCATGGCCCTCTGTCTCTGAAGTTGCATTTGCAGTTTTAGATCTTCATCTTCCTTCTGTTTTGTTAAATGCTGCAGCTCCTGTTCCCGTTTAGCTCTGCAATACACAAATACATTCATTTCCTTAAGTTGTACATTTCTTTAAAGTATCTCTCTTTTTCTTTGTGTTAAGTAGTCCAGCACTGAGAAAGAAAATCCACAAAACAATCTGCTATGCCAGCTGTTGGCTGCAGAATGACAAGCAATGAGAAGTCTTCTGCAAATGAACAAATTACTACATTATCTATAGCCATCAAAAACTCTGAAACACTCTATGAAATCAAAGTAAAAAATTTACTTAGGATAAAATTCTAAGGACTCTGAAGGGAATGATGCTTCATATGGGACATGCATAGCCAGAATGAACTGGAACAAAAATTTTGATTCCATCATCTGCTGAAGAGGTAAAGCTACATTAGCCATCTGCTCTGGTATGCACCTTTTCCAGTGAATCCATCAGCATGCTTCCCACAGTACGTGTAATTTTTTTTGTACTGACTGCAAGAGTAGATCAGAATGTTGGCTACCAAGCCTCAATTCTTAATTTTGAAGGCTTTGTTTTTTTCTCCGGGAAATGCAGACTGACACTTTTGGTTCATCAACTTTGTTGGAGAACACTAGGAAAGAATTTTCTTGCAAATTCTTCCTGATCTGTTCTGGATTTGATGTTATGAAGCTGCCCTGCTGTGCATTGAAAAACCTGCAGCAGAAGTTTCACAGATGAGACAGTTGAAAACTCTGCAACTGACTCTGGAGCATTTAAGCTAATAACAACATGTATATCAATGAAATACACAGCAACATATCAATATAGAGACTAATATAAAATACTTAATATACTGATGTATCAATACTAATAATTACTCAGACCACTTGGCCATGGTCTCAGTTAAGTATGGGGAGGTGTAAACTCAAGCTTCCCCTCCCCTCACTGCCCCTTCTCATCCCAATGGATCCAACCTCTTAGGAGCTTAGGACCTGAGAATGTACAACTTTAGCCCACAACAAGGTAACAATGGGACTTCTGTGATCCTACTGCAGCAAAATCACTTCCCCTCTCAATCCTGAGTACCCTCACTGGGCCCACAGCTGCTTTCCTCTAGCACTTCTCTGGGGACAGTGAAAGAAGTGCTTTAAGCACTAGGAAAGAAAACCAATGGACAGAGCAGAGGTTTAACAATGACAGAGAAGGAAAATATCCTCAGACTAGAACTAATGTCCACCAATGCTGTTATTGCATGGCACATACCTTTAGACTCACAGTACTAATCTGTCAGCTATTTGTGTTTCCCATCTCTAGTATAAATTGAGATATAATTTTTCCACCAACCATACTTTCATTTTACAAACAAAACTGGTTTGGGAGATATTGAGATGGAAACTGTTGCCCACTCATTTCTGCAAATCAGAGCTGTACATTTTTAAATTTTTAATTTAGGTAATTGATATTTTAATCAAAATATTGTATTTCTAAGGCAAATGAAGTCACAGGATCAAACAAGAGTTTTAATCACATTTTCTTGATAAAACTATTAACATTTTGCCCATCAATTTTTATCAGCTTCAGTAGGCTGAAAACTACAAAAATGTTTCATGAACTTCTCAGATGTACATCTGTGAAACCAAGAGTGTCTGTCATGTATTTAAATGATTCTTTAATACTGATTCTTTCCTATGTAGTCTGCAAAACACATTCATCCTCTGTTTCTCCTAATGTTAAGATATATTTGCTTGCATAAGACCACACTGTGACAGGGAACTGCCTCTGAACTAAAGTAAGAGTATATACAGAGTATATACAGAGTAAGATCTGAGCTTCCTTCTGCAGTTCATGGCACAGAGCAGCCTCCCTCTGGTCATCTCTTTAGAAATGTAAAATGGTTTCATTTTTGATGCATTATTAATAAGAATTATTGCCATTTTAAATGTCCTACAATTAGCTATGTAATAGTGAAGTAGCTTCAAGGAGAAACTTCAGGCTTTAACATTCACTGAGGAAACATTTCTGAAACCACAATTTCAAAAGTTTATAGATTGCAGAGTTTAACATCTTCCTCTGCAGCTGCAGGTGAGCAAAGTTTGGAGTTTCAATCTCGGCAATATTTAACCATACTTGTTCTAAAATAAATGTGACCATAACCAGGACCTGACTGCTAAAAATTAAAAAGTCCTCTTAAAAGCTCTTCTAGAGTTGAGTTTACAGTGTTCCAAACAAATTTTTCAGTGTAATGCTTTGATGTAGACAGAAGACAACCAACAGTGGCACTGTACAGTTACTGTATTTGCTCAGTACACTGGGACTGAGTGAGCCATGAACACAACACAACTATAAGGATATTAATAAGTTTCCATTCCTCTCAATGTTAAATTAACACTTTCAAAAGTCCATTTAAATTATGTGAAAACTATTTAAAAGGCATACACTAATGCTTACAAAATTGAAAATATGACACAAGGGAGTCAAGCAGCTTGGTGATTGCTGAGAGTCTCACCACCCTTTCCCTGCTGCTTTTCTATGTCACATCTTAGCCCATCATCCAAATTTTCTGGGCTATAAGTTTGGCTTGAAGGCTTGCAAGGTACCTTATGAGGGAAGAAATATTGGCTTCAAGTGTATGGTAGAGTAAAAAGGAGTCACAAGAATGTCTGACTGCAGCACAAAAGTGCAGTGACCAGTAGCCCTCAACAGACACACTGCTTGCCCTCACAAATGTTTCAGAATTTAAAGATTACACCTTAGATAGTCCAATATCCTCTTAGGGCCAGTCTAGACAATAAAGCAGAGTTGTTTGCTTCTATTACTTGAGTCACAATGCAGTGTGATTTGACAGTGATTTATAAGATCTACTTTTGACACAGTAATGATCAATCTGCAAGAAAAGCTTGAAAAAACTTGATGTGGAGTCTGCACTTGATTTATACCCCTTAACCTATGTTAAATTCAAACTAAATTTCTCCAAACAGTCAGCTTAATGTGCTAACAGTACTGCTGCAATCTAATTCAAGTAAAACAAGCATTATTTACATAGCTTCCTCCTTCTCTGCTGCTTCAAGGCAGAGGATACTATTTCTAGGTCACTGAAGTAACTCTGCTTCTGAGAGCCAAAGATTGAAAAATTAATGAAGAACAAGGTCTTGCAAGCACTGTGGGCCTTGGTTTCTGCAGTACTCTGGGATGTAGAAGCTCCATGATAGCTCCACTGTAATTTACAGAGCAATTTTGTGTCAAGTTAACTGTGAACCAGTTCAGCCTAAAGGAAGGCAAATCTCTCTCACTACCTAAAGAAATATTACAGAGCAGACACAGCCAGACTCACAGGGGTGCTCAGTAAAAAACATAAGAGGCAAGAGGTGATAAAGAGTGCAACAAGGAAATTCCCACTGCCTGTAATGGAAGAATTCATCACAAGGCAAATCATCCAGCACAAGGAAAGGGATCAAGTTAGATGGTAGGATCTCCATCCTTGGAGACCTCTAAAACTGGTTGTGGCCCTGAGCATCCAGATCCCATTTTGAGGCAGGGCCTGCTTCAAACAGGACATTGAATTAGATGACCTAAACTTTTCCTCTTCCTTTGTGACTTGAGAAAACCCAGCCCAACCCAAACCTTTATACTTTAGTGTTTTTTACAAAGTCACACTATTTACCTGAAGCTTCTCTGTAAAGTGATCACTGCTTGGGGAAGCTTTTTCAGCCTTTTCCTTGTCTGAAATCCCCGCCACGCTGCCTGGATTAGGCAAGCTGCTTGATGCTGCTTCTGAAATTAATAAAACAGTTGGTAGAATATTTTCCATGCATATAAAATCACTTTATAACTTCATGCATAATTGGACAATCGCAACATTTTGCCAAACCCCATCAGTTTTCAAATGCATCAAATTGGGGAATTTAAGGTCTTACACGACAGTTATTATCATGAACTTGCCCCAAAAGCAGCTAATCTGATCACCTGTATTGATGCTCTCTGTGGTAAACAAATGAATCTACAGCACAAATAAATATATATATATATTAGAAAATTCTATTTAAAACATCTGAAGCACTTGATATTTCAAGTGTGATTCAATCAAAATACCTACACTAGAGAGGACAGAAAAACACATTTGGGGAATGAGCAGCAGGAAAAATGTTACATTTGCAGTATGATCAGAAGTCACTGAAATGAAACATGAAAAATTATCAATTCTATTCTCAAATAGATTTAAAAAAAAAGCCACAAACAAACTGAATCACAAAACACGCTGCTCTGTTGAAGATGAAAGCAGGTCTCTGCAAACATAACTGATTTTCATTGAAGTATTGTCTCTGAGAAACATGCAAAATTTTTTAAAGATGCTCATGAAACACTGTCTCTTTTATTTGGAACATAGTCCAGGCAGTGTTCTTACTGCACATTTTCTGTATATGACTTAGTTCTATGTAAATGCTGCCTAGAATTCAGAGATCTAAATTTGTAACACTAATGTGAGAAAAGCAGATGCAGTTATTTTAATTTCATAATTAGCAGAAGAATTATTTTTCCCCTATAGTTAATGTTGAAATCTGTACTGAATCTGCACAGAAAGTCAATCGCTTGAGTCACAGCCCCGTATCTTAATGGCTGTGCAATTTTTTGATGTTTTAGAAAAAACACAATTAAATAAATTCAAAAAACAATTAAAATTTAACATAGTGAAATAGCACTGGTTTTGAAAAGTAACTACAAAGTGATATAGTAAATCCATTCTAAACATACACAAATCACATGTAAATAGGATTTCATATCTAAATAGGATTTCACATCTGAAAGTCACATTAAACTTCATCACCTGCATTCCTCCTTTTCCACTGGATTGTTCCAAATACAGTAAGTCCAAGAGTTGATTGACCTCCCTGTCAAATCCTTTGCCAGTCCACTGTTTACTTAAAAGCCCTTTTAATCCTAGGAGAAAGAGAAGAAGCTAATTGGCTAACATGAATTTTTCTTTTCAGCCTTTCAAAGTAACAAACTGTGAATCAACAAATCAAATCTGATTCTTTGTGCAAAGGAGCATGAGAGCTGAAGACCATCAGCCATCTTTGAGTGTCAATGCATAATCTTATCAAAGAATATCTGGTGGTCCAGCTATCACAGAGAAGTATTATCCAGTGATTTTTTTTTGTCCAAAACAGTATTGTGTTTATATCACTGACAGTCAAATTACCAGTGTACTTTCAGGGTCTTATCAGTAAGTCATTGCAAGGTGCTAAAAAGAATGCAAAGTACCACACAAGTACTGGGTGTTGTTAACACTCTTTTCATACTTTTTGTAGTAAATTTTATTTATTTCTAACTGGAATTGCTTGATGTCTCATTTGCACTGCATAGTTTAAATGTGAGTGCATGTGCATCCAATCCATGAGACAATTTTGGGTTTGCAATAGCTAAAAAACATCCTTGTGCTCCCCCCACAACACACACACACTCTCTATTCAAGCAGACAGTGATATGTGCTAAAACCTTCATATCTGACAAATCCCAGAGCCTAAGGGCTCTGCAGGGAGCTGGAGGGAAGAGGAAGGGGGGCAGGAAGTATGCACGTGTTTGCCTCCTGAAGAACTGCAGATTCAAGTAACTTTTCCATTTTCAATCATTGTCTATAAGCATATTCATACATTGGGTATAGTAATTATGTCAAGATGGACATCAGTCCATCATCAGTCCTTTTTGTGCCTTCTCTCAGGCAACTCCACACAGCACTGACTCCTTTCCTCACAGGCAGTTCCACATTGCATTGCCTCCTTCTCTCAGCAAGTTTCCTTCTTCCTTCTGCATGACTGGCCAAACCCCAAGCTGTCCCTTACCCAGAGGTGCAATACCTTAAACTGCAATGAAAATTAATAAAAGGAAAAAAAAAATCCACAAAGCAACATGGCACTGCAGTTTCCACCTGTACTAGAGAGTTATTGAACCACAATGGAAAACTTGTGTCTTTTTATTTTCACTGGGAATGTAAGAGGAGGCTCAGTGATTGGACCCATGCATGTTTACAAACCTTTGTAGCGAGCTGTGAATAACTGCACAAGCTGTTTGCAAAATTTTGCCACTAACAGCAGCAGTTTTGTGGCAGCACTTCCTACAGCAGGATTGGTAGTAGAGGAAAGCTTATAAACAAGTTCATCCAAAACAGAGTGAAGGGTCTCTTCTTCAACTTGAAGCAAGACAGAACTTTAAAAAGAATAAAGAAAAAAAAGGGGAGTGGGACAGAAGTGTAAATTAAAAAACATGAGCTTATTATCAGTGACTTATTTTTAGCTATGTCAGGCTATATACAGCAAGCCAAGATGCCCAGATAGCTGGACCAGGAATTTGATCCAGGCAATATTACTGTTTCAATTAACCAATTACCACTCCCTCAATTTAAGAAGATTAAAAACCCAGCTTTTTAATATTTTCCATTTCTACTACAAAGTCTAGGGGGAAGAAAACCCCAAACAATAAAGCCCAAGAATGCTTCCATATGAAAATATTTTATTTTACCAGGCAGTAATGAACTACATTTCATATTTATTATTAAGAAAAAAAATAATATGAAAACAACTAACCTATTGATCCTCAAAATGTTGTGTAACACAGACATCATTATAATTGCTGTTTCAACATCATCTGTTATTAACAACTGCAGGAAGCGATCATTTTGTAGTACTGCAGAGAAAACCAAAAACAAGCAAACAAGAAATCATGCAATCAGAACCAGACTTGAAAATACCATAAACCAAATAAACTTCATCATAAGCCACAGTAAGTAAAACCAGACACTGTTTCTGGAACAAACTCCCTCATTCATAATTTTTACACTGAAACTTACTGAGATAACCATGTTGAATCCTGTTTTTTCTGTCTTTGGACATCCCTCAGGCAGTGATGTTGCAAGGGAACAAAAGCTTTAAACCACTTTATATTATAATAGTACCCTTTTCTGACAACAACAGTGGGATTAACATTGGGGCAACAATATCCAAAAAAGTTAGGGACCTCAACCCTGACAGTTTACTACCCCAGGTTATTTAATGCAAGTTCACTGATGTAATTAAACCACCATCTTTTTTATCCCAGTGTATCACTGCCTACATATTCAGTAATTTTTCTTATCATGTGCATTTTTAGTTACACATGTTATGATCCTTAGTTTTTTGCCCAATACTAGAAACAAAACCAAATTCAGCTTGTCAGAATCAGTGTGATTAACACCAGTTTAAATGAAAGCTTATTTTGATCAGAAATATATAGTGAAGTTTGTTAGATATTTGTAAAATTTCCTGTCATGGCAAAAACTTCAGAAATCTGTCTTCAATTCTAACTACTTATCAGGGTGAGCAATATCAAACTTTAGTAAAACTTCTGCATATTTTAACCCCACACAGGAAAAGATCAATTGTGTCTTATTAGAAAAAAAACCAAAGCAACCAACAACTGATTTTTGAAAGGTGCAGACTTACAAAGAGAAATTACAGGATGGCAATTAAAATATTTATCTCTGAAAAACTAGAAGGGGAAATCTTGAGTATTTCCCTTTAGTGGATGTTTACAATTTTAGATATTGCTGAGTTGACTACTTAAAGAGACTGATTTACCATCTATTTCAATTGAGAAGACTAGGTGAAAATTAGCTTAAGAGTGGATTTTGATATTTGTAATTGCCAGAAATAAATGTTCAGGTGTTCTGTGACTTGACATTTCCCTTACCACATGCTGCTAGTTGAATATGCCCACTGAACAGCCAGCAGATGGCATCAGTTACTATTTGGAACCAGTGTAAAAAGTCTTGTTTTTCTTTCTCCTAAACAAAAGAGAAGTAGGTAAAAACGTGTATGATCTTCACTAAAGACTTCATCTTGATGTCATGGGAAAGTCTGTATGCCTCAGGAATCTGGAGATCAAACTCCATCAAATTTCAAAATGAGGTTGGTAAAACTAGGGAAAAAAACTGGTAAAGAAACCCCAATTTATGAGACCTTGGTGGTCAGAGATCAAAGAAGATCTGAACATACTAAAAACATAAAGCATCCTTTTGGGAAAAAAAATCACAACAAGGAGAGAGAAATCTTGTTTACTCCTTAAAAATATTTGACAGCATAGGAGAGATAAGACAAATAGTAGCTCAGCAAATATGTATCACAGATTAAATGCACTAAGTGGGAAATATATTACTTCAAAGAAAAAAGGGGAAATAAAAAAAGGTGGCCAAGGACACAGTCAAAATGAAAAAGGTTCCTGATAACTGGTATGGTGAAGCTTCAGAAGCACCTCCTAGTTGGAGGTCTGGGAGCAAACACCAAACCACTATAAAGCTGAAATTTGATCTGTTTGCCAAACAGACTACATCATGTGCTTGCCTGTGATAGCACTGGACTGGAAAAAAACATATAATCAATCATAGAATGGTAGAGTTGGAAAGGACCTAAAGTCCATCTTGTTCCAGCCCCACTGCCATGAGCTGGGACACCTTGCAGTAGACCAAATTTTTCAGAGCTTCATGGAGCCTGGCCTTGAATGCTTCCACAGTGGGGAGCATCCATAGCTTCTCTAGGCAGCCTGTCCCAGTATTTTACCACCCTGACAGCACAGAATTTCTTCCCAATACCTAATTTAAACCTCTCTCTTTCAGTGTAAAGCCATCACCCCTTATCCTGTCACTGCATGCCTTGTAAAAAGTCCCTCTCCAGCTTTCTTGTAGCCTTTAGGTACTGGGAGGTGATAAAAGTTCTCCTTAGTGACTTCTCCATGCTGAACAGCCCCACCTCTCTCAGCCTTTCTTCACTGCAGAGGTGCTCCAGTGCTCCCCTACGACCAGCAGGAATTCAGGTTTTAACATGTGAATGCATGAAGAGATGCACATTCCAGTCTGTATTCCAAGTGTGTGCCACAGACTACTAGAAATCTGGAATTTTGTTGTGTGGAACAGCAAAAAGTTTTTTGACAGTGTCACACTGCTGACAAATGTTGTTACAAAGCACATGGTCATACATCTCACATTAACTGCGTCTCCACAAAGGAAACCCTGGCAAGCCTATTCCTAGATCCCTGCTGGAGCCCCAACCCTCCCTAAAGGTTTAACTATGTATTTGGTGTATACTGACAAGGAGAGATACAAAATAACAATAATATATTAAGTTGCAATATTATCTGCTCTGTGTTATGGCAACAGGTCAGTATCTGAGAGCTATTTGACCACTTCCCTTGACTTCAAAAACTTGTACAAAAAGCAAAAGAGAGCAGAATAAATTTCAAATCTCCACTGGTAGAGTGAGATTTCCAAAATTCCACTGAGCAAGCATCAAATCTGGGTGCCCAGTCACCTCTGAGACCACGAAGTTTAAAAACCAAAGTACTAATTATAATGTAGACTGCATTTGCATTCAAAAGAAATCTTTGCCCACAAGCATGACTCAAGTAGCATGTAGGCTGACAAAATAAGAAAGTATGGGGGAAATTACATATTATGGATATGAGTCTCCTGGGATGTCATTTAGGAAGCTTCCTTCTTAAGCACCACATGCACTTCTCAAGTACTGGACTAGCAGAAACTATGTTATTGCACTGATGCTTTCTGAGAATTGATTGTCTGTGGTGTCTACCACAATACTTTGTAGGAAAGCTTTGCCCAAGTGCAAGAAGGCAGTGAGTCAAGAAATGAGATAGTATGGAGAAATGGGGATATTAAAAGAAATTGTCAGAATCCATGAAGTCGGTTATTTAAATTACTCATGGGTTTTTGTTTGTTGGGGGTTTTTTCCTTCTGATTCTAGAGCTCAGAATACTGCAGAAGCAGGAGGGATCCTTGCTGAGCAAAACCCTCCTTCACTGCAAAAAAGAGAAAAATGTGAGAAAGTGTTTAAATCTATACATTCATGAAGTCTGCCTTTGGCATTCTTCATGTGCAAGTTCAGAAGCAGTGAGCATTCTTGGAATTTTTTCCCAATTATTCAACAAAAACTGAATGACAAAACAAACTTCAACAAATCTGATTTAAAATCTTAAGACTTCCTAAACCACTTTTTGTAAAGCTGAATAAAATTAGTGAGAACTAAGTCATTATGAAGGCTGAACTAATGATATGCAAAGTTAAGACACTACAGTGACTGAGATACTGTCTTTTGAAGGGCCTTTTTTTTTCCTTTTATACCACTCTAATTCTTCAATCCTTCTTCTAATTGCACTCTTTCCCTCTACATTTAAAACTTGTCAAAAGCAGTAGCCGAACTATCTTAACAGTCCTATGGTAACAGAGTGGCTTTGTACAAGTCATGGAGTAAATGCTGCACAATGACAGATTTCAGCTTCAGACTTTGGAGGCATAAGAAAAGCTACTGCAATTTCTGCAAAATAAATTTTCATAACACCATGTCCCTAGAATAATATCCTATTTATCCAATACATGACCTTGGAAGGTTTGCAGGTGTCCTCTGCTCTTTTAAGTATGAAACTTAAATACCTTGATTGCTCGGATAAATCGTGCTTGCAAGCGTTTTCCCAAAACCAGCAGGCTGTCTATAGCTGAAGGAAGAAACTTCTTGTAAAATTCCTCAGGATCTTCTTTCACTTCTAGTCCTACACAACAATGACTGAAATGAAGTAAAAAAAAAAAAAAAAAGGGAAAAAGGGAAAAAAATCAACCTGAATAGTCAAAGGCCTGTTTGAACAACTTTGAATGAATGTCACGCCATCAGAGAAATGCTTCAGTGGCAAGGGACAATTCCTCCCAAACAACAGCTCACTGCTGTGACTGGCTCCAAGGTGGCTGCCTCCAAGGAAGAGCAACCACTCACAGGCTGGAGACCATATTACTATTTATTACTATTTATTCCTCAGTTAAAAACATATCTAAGACCCTTTCTCCTTTAGCTTCATAGAATTTGTTCAGGCTTGTCCCATATTCTAGGGAAGGGCTCTGATGGTCATAAACAAGAAAAAAAAGTGGTAAAATAGAAAGGTAGAAAAAAAGCTGATAAAGGAAGTCCAATGATGAAGGCAGTGCACATCAGACAGTGAAAATATGTAAAAAAAATATACCATGAAACCTTCAGCAAGCCTGTCTACAACTTTTCTGGAACTGAGGAAGGCATGTGGGCTAGAAATCAGTTCCTCAGATCTCAGCTCTCTTATTTTACTCACCGCAACACGTCGGTTGTTTCTGGAAGACTTTTTACAAGAAACTGCATGTTTTACAACTGGTAAGTTGTTTCAGTTCTGTACTCAGCACTGACACCAGTACAACAAAAGAGTCTTCCTGATTTTTTATTAATTTTGCTTTCTGATATCTTATCTAGACTACGTTAGCTTTTTGGGAATGCACACACGTAAAGCTTTCTACCAAAGCCCTTGGAAAACAAATTCTAGGCATGAAGCTGAGATTCATCTAGCTACAAAAGGACATTTTTACAGCTAAAATAAATTTCAGTATTCTCTACAACTGAAACAGTTTATAGGGGATGATTTAAATATCACACTACTCTGGTGATAACTCTTGCATCTCTTACTGAAATTCCTTGCATTAAAAATTCATACTGCAGATATGGCATAAATAAGAGATGGTCACATAATTACTTCATGCCTTAGAATTTTACTCCCTAGTTAAGCCAAAACTAAGTACAACTTGAGGAAAATTTAAAATGCATTATTTTTATGACATTTAAAATTGAGATTGGACCACTGGGGGTTTGAGTTTAAAGTTTTCTTATTTACAATGCCATTCTCACAATATCAAAACATCAGGTTATCTAGTCTGCATGAACTGTGTCATCTATTATATTTAAAAATATAAATAGATACTTAAAATGGGTATATTAAATAAATATTTAAGTACAGTCAAGCCAAGTAGTGAGTCAATCAGGCTGAAAATCTTTGCAACATGAAATTTAAGCATACAAAATAACAATTTTTAAATAACTACAATTCAAAATTACATAATTACTGTGTAAGAACTGTTGCACTGGTGAGTACTGTCCACAAAAAAAGGTAAAGCCAATGCAAACCCTGTTCCCACCATACAGTTCCCCCAGCTCAATGAAACACAATGCAAATGAATTTAAAAGGACCAATTAGGCTATGCCTGACCCCTCTGCTCTTGACTGCTCCCTGCACTTTAACCCTGGCCTTTCCTCAACAACAAGCCTTGTTCTGGAAGGCAGCCAATGTATTACAGCTTGAAAAGAAAAAGAGCAAGATGAAAGGACAGAAAGAAAACTGGAAGAAAGCTTCTAAGCTTTTCTTTTCTTTTTTTTTCTTTTTTTTTTTTTTTTACCTTAGTATCTCTGCTAGCTGGGCAGCAGTAGCCCAGGCTCCATGCAGCTGAGAGTGGTCCTGCTTAAGGACCAGCAAGCAGTACTGAGTAAGACCATAATCATACATATCTTGCTTAATTTTATTTGATTCTTCACATCCTAAAGAAGGACTACTTAAAATTCCTGTGGGAAGAAAACAGGAGAGAGACAAAGAGGAATGTAAGATTCTGATGTGCAAGGTTGTTTTTTTTTTTTTTCTAAAATGTAAGAAGACTATATGTATACAGAGCCAGGATCCAGGATTAAAGTAATTGTAAAAGTGCTAAGAACAGCATTAAATATTTTGTCAGCAATTTTTGCTGTTACAGCTACAACTCATTTGTAAGATTATATAACAATTGGGAAAGATAGCTAAACTTAGGTTTCCATTTTCTCTGTACATATTCAGTGGCAAAATATACATTACCTGGGATATGAACCATTTGTATGAATTTCCTAGGCTAGATAAAACCACAACCACCGGGAAACATATAGCTTCCTTATAATTACATCCCAATTTAGAACAGGACCTGACTTGTTTCAGCCATTCCTCTGAGCAGTGGCTCTACAGCAGGAAAGAAGGGAAGTCAGGGAAGTCACACAGGAGCTCATGGTCTTGTTTTTATGTTAAGATTTAAAAACTGAATACTGACAACCATGCTGGCTCTCTGCCCAAAAAGCACTAGGAGGAATTATTTGACCAAGTGTAAGATCCCTGCCTATATCAGCAGTGAAAGGGCCCACATTATCAGGGTGACAGCTGAAAGGCAGAAAAAATTCTGTCCATTTGCTCCTCAGCTCCTCCTCCTTATCTTTGTCAAGTCAAATGCCACTCTCGGGAAAAACTGCTGAATCAACTTTCCTTACAGGGTTTCAGAAAAATCTTCTGTATTTAAGGAGGCAGACGGGAGAAGGACTGGCCATAGTTCACCAGCTCATCCTTTTACTTTAGGAACGGCATTAATTACCCTTTAACTTCAGCAGCAGCAGGGGGATGTCCTGTTCTCTGCTCTCAGTGATCTGAGCAGCCAAGGCCAGGACCTGAGGGTCGGTGGCTGCCATAGGGAACAGCCAGAGGCGCACACCACCATCGATTCCAGCCTCTTTTCCTTTTTATGTTAAGGCGCGGGGTCCTCACGCCACTACTTCATCCCAGCTCCTGCACCACCAGCTGGAAGCCTCGAGCCGCAGGACTCCCCTGAGAAAGGAAACAAACATGGAGGGAGCCCGACCGCGCTCCGTGCCGAGGCGGCGGGCAGCCGGACCGGCTCTGCCGGCAGGGCGCACCTCCGGCCGGGCAGCCTGAGCACGGCCCCGCGTGGCGGGCGGCGGGAGCGGCCTCACCTCACCCGGAGCCGGGGAAAGGGCAGGGGCAGCGCTGCCCTCTCCCACCGGCGTCACCCCGGTGCCCTCACTGTCCCCGGCGCCGGTGCCGCGAAGCCCCCAGGCCGCGGGGCCCCTCGGGGCGCTCTGAGGGGACCCACGCGCACCCGGCCCCTCTCACCGCCCGACTGCGGGGGGAGGGAAGGGGGATTGGAACGCCGATCCCGCCGTCTCCAACGCGACGGCTCCCCACGCCCCCCCTCCCCTCACAGCTGTGTGGTCGCGGCCTCTCTCCGCCAACCAGCGCGCTCCCCTGCGGGAGGAGGGTGCATTTGCATATCCGCGTGCGGCCGGGCGCCTCCGCCGCCCCACTGGCGGACACCCGCAGACGGACGCGCTCGCTGGCCAGTCCCGCTCGGGGCAGGCGGGGCTCTGCCCGTCACGGCCTATCGGAGCCCGCGGGGGCGGCCCCGCCGGCCCGGGCGGCGTGAGGGATGCTCGGTGCGGGCGGCGGCGGCGGCCCCGGGGCCCGCCATGGTGTGAGGCGCTGCCGCGATGAACGGAGCGGTCCCGTCGCTCTACGATCCCAAGGCGCGGGTGCTAAAGCTGGGAGAGAGCTTCGAGAAGCAGCCGCGCTGCGCCTTCCACACCGTCCGCTGTGAGTGCTGGCGTTGGGGCAGCTCTCGGGGGCTGCGGGGGTCGGGGAGGGGTTCGGCGGCCCCCGCAGTGCCCTGGAGGGCGCGGGGTGGCCGCGGCCGCGCTCGGTGCTGCCTCTGTCCCGGGACTGTGGGGCGCAGCTGGCGCTGGTGCCGTGCGGTGCTGGTCCGGGATTTCGAGAGCGCTGCAGGTTTCAGTCGGTGCTGGGAGCACGTACGGCCATTGTATCCTAGAGCTGCCCCTCGCTATCCGCTGGCACTAACTTCGCTTTTTATGCCTTTTCCGTAGTGTCTCCCTGCGGTTCTGCTGGAAACAGAACTAAGCTGAAGCTCTGGCTCTGTCTTCTTTCCTTGCGCTCAGTTTTTAGAAGTTCCGTAGAATTCAGCAATCAAAGGTTAAAGGCAGGCGGTGTTAATCACGGAACCAGTACACCCTCCCTGAGTACATAATTACTATCTAGAGAGGTGTGTGCTCAAAGATTCTGAGGGTAGCTAGGAAACAAATGCTCCCAGGATTATAGTCCTTGGTAATTTAGGACTGCAGCTTCTGGTTTTGTTGTCTGGTTATTTATAGACTGATAGCCCCAAGATTCAGTCTCACGTATGTTCTCTGGAGAGTGTCCTGCGTGCAAGATGGGTAATGTACTCCGAGAGCAAAGGGAACGGCCCTTAGGCAGACTGTCTCCAACTGTGGGAGCAGTGGAGAGGGGGGAAAAAAGCTATAAATGGATTTAAACAAATGCTGCAATTTGAAATTTACCCTAATTTTAAAGAGGACTAACAACCTCGTCTGGTACCTCCTACCCTTAGAGTTTCATGCTGACTCTTGTAATTGGATGGTTTATTCTGAAATCTGTTTTGAAATCTCTCTTCCTTTCCAACAAATGAGACATAGAAACTGGCACATTCATCAGTTCTATCAAATGCGCATGCAGAAGAAATATTCTCTGGCACCTGACTTTTTAAAATAGTTGTATAAAAGGGAAACAGCTGTTGGTTAGATGTTAAGATTGGAAGTATCAGTATCTTCATTTCTCAAGTATTGACAGTCCAGTGGCCATAGATTAAAGCAAATAATCTCCGATTCTCTGAGAAACTTTGGAAATGTTGTATGTTTATTCCTGTAAAACGACACTTAGGGGTTAGCAGGGGCTGTCGCTTGTGTCTGAGCTGAGCCTGCTGCTGCGCGCACTGCCCTGCCCACCAGCTCCTGCAGCCTGGTTTTCCTGCCCGGTTGGTGTGCTGGCTGGAGCCGCTTCCCAGCTGTGGTCTGTGCCGCCTGGCCGTGGCTGCAGGCCGAGTCAGGGAGCTGGGAAGCTCCCCAGCTGCAGGAATGCCGGTGACGGGGCAGGCAGCGAGGCGAGGAGCGTGCGAGGCAGGGCACGGCATCCCAGTGCCAGACTGGCCCTGCCTCACCCGAGCCGCGGGCTCAGCCCCACGTATGTTACCACAGGCCTTGAAGAACCTCCGATGCCTCCTGTCTCCCTAAATCGGCACAGGCAGAGTTTTGGCTGTAGCCTTTCCCAATTTATTTTTGGTGGAAATAATACTTTGTAGGTAATGGTATGTAACAGAGCTGCTGTGCTGATGCCTGAACACGTTTGCAATATCTTGGAGTTTGAAAAGGACCAGAAATTGATACCCACTTTTGCTCAAAACTTAATTTAATCAGTACTTTAGAAGCTGGAAAAAAGTTGTAAAGCAGTGTTAAATTTGGAAGGTATTTTGCTTTTAACAAAAATAACTATACTGAAACCCCACGTTTTTGTCAGGTTCTGACATGCTTTTTACAGTAAAGTCAGAAACAGAAAGATAAATGGATATTGAGGGTTAATGTTGTTCTTTGCATTTTCAGTCACTTGTCTACATCTCCCATATTTGGGATCAACATTTTCAAGAACTATTTATTGATTCTTCCGAAAAATGTAACACAGCTTGTTCAGCCTTTTTTATCCATTAAAACCTAAAGGTGTTTTTCTAATTTTAACCAGAAGATTTAAACACTTATAATGAATCCTGAAAAAAGCAGCTTAACTTTGAATTCTATTGACTTATGGAATGATCAGGGGAATGGTAGATGTTACACTAGCAAAAAAGGCTTTTACTTAATAGCCTCCCACTGCAATTAAGTGCTGCCTGCATTTATAAGATTCATGAAAAGCTTGTAAATAATGTAGTTTGTTTTTATATCTAGATGACTTTAAGCCTGCATCTATTGATATGTCCTGTGAAGGAGACCTTGAAGTTGGTAAAGGTGAACAGGTGACAATAACACTGCCAAATATTGAGGTGAGTTGATGTTGCTGAAGAGTGGCAGGCTTAAGGGAATTATATATTTTGTTGTCTTAAGTATATATCCTGACTATGGAAGGGTATAAAGTTTTAGTGCTGTTTTAGAGCTTCCTGGGTGATTTTTAGAAAAGGAAAACAATTAGTCTAAGAATATAAGATTACAAAAGACCCAAAGGTAAAACAGCTGCACTGTAACTTTAAGTGTATTTGCTGCACTGGAAATATGCTGTAGGATGACCCAGAAGTGTTGCGTACACAGAAAAGCTTCATGTGTATGTTGGCAGTGCAAGTTTCCTCTTGGTATTTATTGCTCTAGTGCAGTTCTAAAGCAGGAAAGACTGGAAAGGGAAAATTTACTACCTGCCATGCTTTACTGCTCTGCTGATATGGGAACTGAAACCCCTTTTGGTGAGAGGAGTCCTAGAGAGAGCCTGCTCTCATTGGGAAAAAAGCATTTAATCAATTTCAAACTAAACTAAGTGAATAAAATCCCATTCCAGTCAAACACCAGCTGCTTTTGGACATGGCTACTGTGAATCTTATTTGAATTAACCAATAACCTTTTTAATGGCTAGAAATGATCACTTGTAGTGAATTTATCACCACTGAGGATTGCTGTTTCAAAGAAAAATTACTGTGGGAGTAACACTTACTGGACTTCTGATTTAATAGGGCTCAACTCCACCAGTGACTGTGTTCAAAGGCTCAAAGAAGCCTTACCTAAAAGAATGTATCTTAATTATCAACCATGACACTGGAGAATGTCGCCTAGAGAAACTTAGTAGCAACATCACTGTGAAAAAAACCAGGTGGGTGATTTACAGGAGAAACAACTGTGCTTTACTCATTGTGAAAATCGATTTGTTAATGGGTCTAAATTGAGATATATAACGACATATTATATTTCTAGGAAAACATAATTTTAGAAAGTACCTGGCCTTGTTCAAAGGAGCAAAAAGCCTGATTTTTCAGCAAACTGACTTCACATCTTTTGAGTCATGACTGCAGAAGAAATGGAAATTTATTTTTTGTTAACCAAAACATGTTATATTGTTGAAAGAAATAGTAACTATTTTCTGCTGAGTTTAGAGGGAGGAAAAATCTCTTTGGCTAGTAGCTTGCCTACTGTCTTCTGACTTGTAAATGAGGAAATTAAAAAAAGAAAATTTTGTGACAAGTCTCAGTAATTTTGTGGCTTGGTTTTCTCATACCAAGTTTTAAAATATTTTTTTTCTTCTGCTGAGTCCATATAAGTAACTTCCAGAAGAATTATTATTAAGTGATCCTGGAGAAAGGTATAAAAACAAATCAACTGACAAAGTTTTACAAAGTTATTTGCACTGTATAAAAATAATTTCAACACATATATATACAATATTAGTAGTATAATATTAATGTATTTCATGTATTAGTATAATAACTTACCAGTATAATAACTTACTTAAGAATCTTATGATGCTATTTAGAAAGGCATGAGAAATAATTCCATGGTACCATATCCCCTGTGTTCTTGCCTTTTTCCTTCTTGCCTTCTAGTAATTAAAAATCTTTTCCTTTTACACACAGAGCTGAAGGAAGTAGCAAAGTCCAGTCTCGCATTGAGCAGCAACAGCAGCAAATGCGAAATGCAACAAAGGTTCCAAACAACATTAAAAACTCTCCATCAAAAGAAAAAACATTTCCACCTTCTCCTATGGATGATATTGAACGGGGTAAGCTCCATTGGCACATAGGTTTCAGAAACTGTGCTGTTAACAAGCAAGTAGTTTTTAAGAGGTTATTCCTGTGTATGTTGTTTTTGTTTTGTGTTGAGTTTCACACTAGAAGGTGATGTAAGCAACTTAACTCTGATATGGAAATGACCACCCTGGCTCAAGTGAGTAATAAAAACAGTATTTGTAGTTTGCTGTAGTAAAAAACCAGCTGAACCATTAGGCTTTATAATGCCATGAGTCCTGCTGCTGTCTCCTTGACTCTGTCTTCCATTGCTACTTTAATCAGTTATGATTGCTTGTATTGTGGCACTAAGTCACTTCCATTTTGACACAGCTCCTTTTTCTTTCTGCACATTCAGCAGATATGTTACAGTACTTTACAACTCAACATAGACTTTAAATTACCAGATGAGGTTCCAAAAAGACAGCTAAAAACTTGCATAAATCAGCCCTTGAGCAGTGCTATGTACTGTTTCTTTGAGAGACTCTGGTTGGTGTGACACTCATATTTCACTTAATAGGAGGCCTTATTTTCTTTGGGAGGACAAGGAAGGTGGCAGGTGGTAATTACTTGCTACAAAAATGCTGACAGGTGGCAGTTTCATTGACTGGAACTGACATCTGCTTCCTAAGTTGTTCTGAATTCCTTTAAACAGATTTTTTTTTAGATGTATCATTATGAAGATGGTTTTTGTTTCCATTTTGGTCTCAAGCTCTGACCAGCAATATGTATTGCAGAACAGTACTAGAATTCATCTAAGGTTGCAAAGAGGGAGAAAAACTTGAGCACATGAAATAAAATTATGCCTTTTCTAGGTGGTGTGTTCTTTTGGGGGGAGTCGTGATACCAAACACTGAAAGTCTCCAAAGTGACTGCCAATGTACCAAACTCCTGTGTAGTGCCAGTCCAATTTTAAGTACTATTTAAAATTCTGAAAAATTAAAAAGGATGGTAGAGATTATCAAGTCATCTAGTCCATCCTTCTGTCCTAAAATCAGATTTCTGATGTAACTTTTAACCTGTTCCTAGAACCTTCCACTGGCAGATCCTTGTACTTGCTGGCAAGGCATCCCAGGGCTTTGCTCTCCTTGCTGTTTGGGTTCTCCCATATAAATAGTCTGACAGCAACCTTATTACTACTTTCATATTTATCATGCAAGTACAGAGCAGATTACTGTGCTGCTTTTGAGCACTCCTTTGCAGACTCAAACTCCCCTGTCTTTATGCAAAGTGATGCCAGTCGGTTCAATCTTTCCTTAGAAGTTTCCTTTCTAAATCCCTGATTTGCCACCAATTTTCTTTCGCTTTCTTGCAATGAATCCAAGAACTTCTGAAAGTATAGTCCCTAAACACATCTCCTGAGGTTTTAGCAGTGCTGACGTGAGCAAGAAGGCTGCCTTACAGGCACCATTCATCTTTATACACAAAGAACAAATAGTATCATGTCTATAGTATCACAAGACCAAGCGGTATCAAGTCATTTCCACACAGCATGGTGTGGTAGAACAGTTTGTAGGGATCCACTGTAACTCTGACTCTTCACAAGTGTTGCCTGCTTAATCATTCTTCATCCCATTGTGTAACTGACTATTCCTGCTTAAGTACACTACCTGGAACCTGTTACTAACTTTGTTTTCTGGTGTGGAGGGCAAGTTCATTCTGCCATTATCCTCTAGTATATGTTAAAATTACTTAATTTAAATTGTCTGATTAAATTACATCAACATTCAATATGGAGATCTTATTTCTCAGCTTTTGGTATTGGCCATTCACTTGAATTTTTTCTTATCTTAGACATAGCTTAGGAGAAATTTGAATTGAATGCTTAGGACTTGAGTGGTATCTTTCAGTGAGGTGTCTTAACAGCTCCAGATGTGTGGTGGATCATGTTCTCTTATACATGTCCTTAG
The DNA here is from genome assembly GCF_903797595.1 of Erithacus rubecula. NCBI lineage: Eukaryota > Metazoa > Chordata > Aves > Passeriformes > Muscicapidae > Erithacus > Erithacus rubecula. The sequence continues at coordinate 26,329,200 of NC_136659.1, forward strand.
TAAAAGAAGGGTGCTTAGATGCTTCCAATTCTTATTTTCTTTCTGCTCGCCTTCTTTGTTTCCTTATGTTCAAGTAGTCCAGTCTTTCTTGTTCTTTCTTTTTTTCCCTAGCATTGGGATAATTTGTCCCTGTAGCCTTAGCTGCACTATTTTTGGTGCCATTTTTTGTGAACACAGTTTTCTTTTAGACTGGCCTTTGATAAAGACGGCCTTTCCTTTAGACTGGCTTTTGATAACTTAGAGTCTGTTTCATGCAAGTTGGTGTTGAAGATTAATCTTTTTTTTCCTTCTCCCTTCTTCTCTTAAGCTTTCCACTGTCTTGCAGCTTGGTGACTTTCACCTTCAACCTGTTCTGTGTTGGGTAAATGTGAAGAGAGATGAGCTACTCTCCTACTTGCTTTATTGTGTCTGCTATATTAAAGCTGTTCCTGAAGTATTCTAAGAGCTTGCAAGACATCTTAACAAATGTCTAGGTAGTTACAGTCTTGTGTAGTGATGAACTTCTGCACCCTGTGTAACTCCTCAAGTCCTCCTCCACCATGGTTCAGAGGTCTGTTTCACACTTCTCTCAGCACTCGTGTTTTGCACAATTATCATGTGTTCCTTTCTGCAAAGATTAACTTCCTCTGTATGATGGATTTATGTCAGAAATACATACTGTGCAGTGTTATTTGCACCTCCAAATCCATAATGAAGCAAGGATTTGGAGAGATCTTCCTAATACAAACTTTGGATGGTTCTTTTGGATATTCTTCATGTCTAACTTGATTTGCTTAACTTGAAAATGTCACATGGTCCAAACAAGTGTATGGATTGTAATGCTGAATTGCTGGGAGGCATTTTGGGTGCAGCTGCAGACATCTTGTAGTGACTGATCTGTGGATTGTAACTGCAGTTTTTAGTCTGTGAAAGCCATATTTGGGGTGCTAAGGAAAACAGAACACTTTCTGATAGATGCAGAAATTAAAGGCTACGTGGGATGCATTACCCCATGGAATGTGGGGTTAAGCATTTGTGTTCACAGTCACCCTTGTTCTAACACTTGACTTGAAAGGGAGAAAGTGCTCAAGCTATGAGAATAGAAAACCACATGACAGGCTGGATACTCACTTGTGCCCTTTTCTTTGTTCTGGAGAGCTTTGGTGGGTTTGGTCTGGGATTTTTTAAAGTTGCTGTAGTGTGTGTCTGATGTCTGTTGATGGTTTGTTTTTTTTTATTCCTTTTTCCCCCTTGTACTTCAATTATGATGAATGTAAACTGAGAAACAAATCATATTGTTTTCAGAGCTAAAAGCAGAAGCCAGTATCATGGACCAGCTGAGTAGCTCTGACAGTTCATCTGACTCTAAAAGTTCTTCGTCCTCTTCATCAAGTAGTGAAAATAGTTCTAGTGATTCTGAAGATGAAGAAATGAAGCCCCCTCTTCCTATGTCAATGCCATATTTGCAGCCTCAGCCTACTGTGTCTGCCATACCACAACAGGCTGTTCCTGACAAAGATGCCAGTCATAACAGATCCCAAGAGAGCAGTGGTCATATGATGAATACACTACGTAAGTACAAAGGCTGTTCTTTTCTTAGTGCACAATTCCAGACATCAAGATTCTGAAAGGAAACCATATTGTTTTTAAGTATGTCTCTGTTATAATTAAAACTGTGGGAAGTGATGCTAGGGTTTGATTGTTCAGCAAACTGAATTAGACACTGGGCTAGAAGGTTCGTGGTTCACAGAGATATTAAATTAAAGCTGAAGCAGTTGGAAATATTTCCTAAACTGTTCTGGCTTCCTCCCACTTCTATACATTGGGATGGGAGAACAGTAATTTTGTATTGAAAATACATGAACTAAGAGGGCACTCCCTAAACATATGCTTATAATTTCTTGGATAGAACTATGGGAAAGATACTATGGTTGCAATACTCTGAGTTACAGAAAAGATGGTGTGTTCTTAGCTGTGTCAGTTACAATTATTCATGGCAGTGTTCCACTGGCCAACATGGCAAAACTGTCCTGTGTATATAAGGAAGGAGGTGATTTGCTTTCAGGTGATATTATCTTATGCCACACATTCAGGCAACTGAAAATATAAGTTGAAGAGTAGCTGTGATGCTCAAGAGGGATTGCTGCACAGCCAGGAACTGAATGTTCAATATATTAAAAAAAAAAAAAAATACAATAAAAAAATCCCCCTAGTTAGAGAAACTTAAGTTCACTATCTAAATAACAGTACTACTCAGACCTGTAGAAGTGAGTATTCAGCTATGATAACTCTTACAAAATGATTACATTTTTAATTAGCTGCTTAGCTGCCAGGTCCTGATTTGCAGCTGAAGATTGTTATGGTTTATCATTTATATGTAACATTCTTATACTGAAATTTTGGACTCTGGCAGATCTACTTTTATTTCAGCTCTTAGTGGATAACATGAGTGCCAGTTCTTTTTCTTTTTTCTCTTTTTTTAGCTAGTATTTAAATACTTAAATAACCTGCCTTGATATTTAATTATGTACTGCATTAACAGATAAGATCAGATTGAAAAGTCCTGTGACTGCATGTGCAGAGAACTTAATGCTGCTTTCATTTTACTGTCACTGCAGAGAACAGTGTCTTCAAGTTTACAATTTGCTAACTGAAGAATGCCACTTATTTCAACCCTTACTGACAAATGTGATTTCCCCTTCTCCACACTTTAAATAAAACTGTTATGAAAATTTGATTAAGCTTTATCTCCAAGGACAGAATCTCAGATGGCAAAGCTTCCAGTAAGAAATACAAGAACAGGTGGCCAAATCCACCAGTTCCAGCATAGGGAAAAAATGCTGCTTAAACCATGACAACATCAGGACTGTTTCAGGGGAAATTGGTGGCTTGATGTTGCTTGAGAACCATCTTGACAGGTAGAACCTCTGCCTGTAACCTTAGGCCTCTGAGCTTGCCCAGCTCTTGAGATTATTGCCATTTACTTCTATTGTGTGTAATCTTCTATTACAGATATGTTAGTGCTTAAAACAATTTCATCTCCAACTTCAAGTGCCATTAACACTAGTTAAAGATCAAACTAGCTACTTCCAAGGACATTGCTCTTCTCTAGCTCTGCTGCTGAGGGAATTTGGCAGGAGAGTGAAACCTGGAGAAACTAAATGGATAGCACATTGTTATACTTTGAATGGCAAGAGTTCTCAGTCAGAATTTGTACAGTCATTTCTTTCATCTCAAGGTTTTGCAAAAATAAAATATTGAATCAACAAATGTCAGCACAAGCTGCTTGCTTGTCTAATCTTGCTTTGAGGTGTGTGCGCTTGTGTCTGTGACTAGTTTTGTGCACCTCTGTAGAATCAGGGCCATACAGGCTCATTAGTGAAGTTTTTATTTGACTTTCTGTGTGCAGGGAGAAGGTTGGGGAAAGCTTAGAGAGCAAAGTTTTATCTTGCATGTAGAAATTATACAACTGAGATTTTGTAGAACTTGGGAAATGGAGGAGGTGGTGTCTAGAGCATGGTAATGAAATACTTCTATCAGATACAAATCAACCTCTTCAGGAATCTGAGGCTCAAAACTGCCCCTCACTCCCAAAAATACTGCTTCTTCCCCTTTCTACCTTGAGCAGCTGATTATATAGGTTCACAACTTACCTTAAAACAAAGTCTGTAAGTGGTAGCACTAATGAATCTGTTCTTCATGAATATTTGATCATATGTTGTTTTATGTCTACTTTTTGTTTAAACAAGGGTTATGTTAAACAAAGTAACTTTCCAAAGAAAACTCAGCATAGATGGGCTATTCTGTGGCCTTGTGTTAGGTACTTAGTGTTCAGCACAACTTCACTTCTTTTGATGCTTGGTGCTGGTACAAACATAGCTGTTTTACTTTGACAAGTAATAATTTTCTCTTATATTAGTTTGGTGCTGGTGTGACCACTAAGATCTGTAAAACAGTGATCACTCCTGTGAGTTTCCCTGTTCCCTATAACTATCAAGAATTCAGTTGAATATATTACATTCACTGATTTAAAAACATAGGAAATGTGATTTGCAGTGCAATCCATTTCCCCAATTAATATTGCTAACAAGCAACTGGCACCATGAGAACAATTCAACAGTTCTCCCTCACTTCACTGCTGCCTTATAAGTACAATAATCTAGATGTTTCTTCAGGGTCCTCATTAAATGAGCTTTCTGTGTTTGCACCAAATCCATCTGAAAGCCATCAGCTCTAGATAGTGCTATTTTGCCCTCTCTCTGAAGGTGTTTCTTTGGAGATAGAGTTGCAAAAATGAGACAGAGTTTAGCCTGAAGTAAATCCTAACATATTAATTCTGACTTTGGAACTTGGAGTTCTTGCTTTTCCCATCTGCTGGTTTTCACAAGCATTGGTATTTTTGGCTGGTGTTACAGGGTTTGTGTAATTTCTATTAACTGTGTTGAAATAACTTTTGAAGGCTACAGAAACACTATTTGGAAGGTTATCTTCTTGTTCACACTCCCTGTCCTCCTGTAAAGTGCCTAACAGGGCTGGGATTTCTAAGAATTCACTGTAATTCTCCTTTGAGTGATAAATACAGGAGTTTAATTTAACAATACTATTCTCTGTCTTGAAAGATCTTTTAGGATACATTGTTCTGAATAATTATTGACAGATAACTTGATCTTGTTCTTTCTAAATTGCTTTTTAAATTCATCTTAAAATAACATGGCTGTAATTTTTTTTTCTATATAGTGGATTGGAAACGAAAACATTTGTGTACAGTAATACTTTAAAGATTGCTTGAAACAACCATCTTTACTATTCTTTTCTTGTATAAAGTGTTTTTGTTGTTGCAGAGAAGCATGTACCACTTTCTAAGCTTTACTGATGACATAGTGGAAAACAAAAGAAGGCTAAATGCAGCCATGTTAAAGACTCCACTGTTCTGGCAGAAATGATATGACTGAGAACAAAAGATCAAATCTGAGTGTCTTGTGGGGTTTGCCCACTTGAGGTTACTTTTTCACCCATCTGCAAAAGGGATCAGTGAAGAGTGCTGCAGCTGAGGGAAGGGCATGTTCAAATAGTGTGTTGACTCAGTTTTCTCAGTTTCTGTGATTTCTCTTCTGTTTTTAGGCCATTTCTGCACAGCCTGAGATGATTGTTTTTTTTCTTTTGTAATGGTTGTTTGGCAAGGGAGGTGTGGGTAAAAGCATACCAGTTGGAACAGACTCCTAAAAATGTGTGGGAAGTTGCTAGATATGATGTAGATTATGTAGAGCATGCTGCTGTATTTTTTGTAGTTATTTGTCATCCTGGAAAGATTCCCTTCCTCCCACCCCTGAGCTTATGGACATCCACAGCAAGCACAGTGTAGTCTTTTTACTTCCTCATTTTGAAATATATATATATATAGAGAGAGAGAGCCACCAAATTAAAGTGCTGTGTAAAATTTCTTTTGATGTTTTGTTTGCTCACTTGTTCCAAAACCAGTTTGAAATAGTAGGTCACTGATACATCTTTAAGTGGTATGTCAAAGAGCTGCTCTTGATTGAGACACCACTTTGTTTTCAAGCTCAGCTGAGTAGCATTCAGACATGTTTCCAAAAAAACCCAACAATTTGTTTTTCATAAAACTGCATTCACCAGCATTTTTCCACCTGTGAAGCATGAAAATGTGGGTGCCAGAGATAGCTAGGTGTTGTCTTTTGTGATCTGGTGATGTTAAATAAATGCCCTTGTGCAAATATGCTAATGGATTCCTTGCCTAGATTTTAAAATTGTAGAAAAGTGATGTGTCTAATGTTCTGTCATTGAGAGTTTGGTTCTGTACCTACTTATTCTTTTGTCATAGAATAGTTTAGGTTAGAAGAGACCTGAAAGATCTAATCCAGCCCTCACCCCTTACCTGTTTGCTATTAGCTTTTCTAGGCCCTAACTGGGAAAGGGAATATCTTGAAAGAAGAAAACTATTTCCTTGAAAATTACTAATTTATTGACTCTTTCTCTTCTAGGAAATGACTTGCAGCTGAGTGAATCTGGAAGCGATAGTGATGACTGAACAACTTTTTGGCCTTAAATGTATCACCTTTTTTGCTAAATATGTCTTAGCATCTGTTTTGCACTAAGATTAGATTACCAGAGACTGGAATGAATGTCCTCAATTTTGATAATAGACATCCTAATTTTCTACTGACACATCATGTCTATAATACAGTAGCATTGGTATCCTGTCAGTGCTATGGTTATATGTTTATCTTTCAAATTACTGTATTTACAGTAAAATTGTGTATGATCTGATTTTGATTATTTTTGCCTCAGCCACCTGTTTTACTTGAAACTGATTTGTAACAGCTAGTTACTTTATATAAATAGCTATGGAATGGAGAAATTTCTGATATTTATGGAGGCAAGTTTCCTTCCTATCATTTAAATGCTGATCTCACTACTTTGACTTGGAGGGAGTGAAAGGCAGAACAACTAAATGAGGTCTGCTGTGTCAGCTACACTTTTTGTTCAGTTCACAGTTCATACCTTTAAGGAAACTGCTGAATAATGTGGTCCACTAGTGCAGTTACAGTTTACAATTGTCCAACACATTGCTGAATTCTTAATTTCATTGTATAATGGGACTTTATATTTCTGAGCCTCAAGATTCCTAAGGGAACTTGACTATTCCCTGCCTGTTTTATGTAACTTGAATAGGGCAGTCTTTTTACAACCTTTTTGTATCTAAATTTAGGTAACTGCAGAGACAGCAATGAATTTCTTTCATTTAATTCTGTAACAGAAATCAGAAAATTTCTTTGTAGAAGTATAAAAGTAATTTAATAAAGCAAATGTTTATCATTTTCATGCATCAGGTTCTGTTTTTACTGGTTAAGAATTCAATTTTCTATCTAAAGTAGTCATATCCATGGAGGGGTCAGGCAAAGAAATAAAGCAGTGAAATAATAGCTAGTAAAGACTCTCCATCCTGTCTACAAGTCTGAAATGTTTGTTGCTTCTGTTACACTGACATGACCCTTAGTAAGAGCTTGCCAAAAGTTTATGGTGGTGCAACTGAATGTTTATTACAGATTACACCCAAATGCCAGTGGGAAGTAATACTATATTAGACAAGAAAAGGTCTTATTTTTTCCACATTTGAAATTATACTTCAAGACTTGGAGAACTGAGGATCAGACTCCAAATTTCATCCTGTAATTTACTACTTAAGAGTTTTGTAACAGTAGCAAATGTCTGTAGGGTGAGTTCTGACAAGATAAGTCTGCTCAGTCTTGCACAGAAGTCTCCTCTGCTGGATTGCAGTGACTGAGTCACAGCTCTGCATCTAAACTGTGACGACTGAATCTCATATGTCAGCCTGAATGCCCAGACAAGGAAAAAACTGCACACTCAGTAAACATATACAATAGATGATACTAGAGGAGCTTATTCTCTGAACTCTGCTCTATCAACCCAATGAAATATGGGAAATTAAATGAAATATGGGAAATGCTGCTTTCCAATGCTTCCATAGCCTGTGCTCTATGCCAGGTCACAGCTCGTTAATCTTCTGGCTTCCTAAAGTTGGTATCATGAGAAGCAAAATGTTCTTGTGTTTGTAGTCAAAGGATAAAGAATAGCCATGGGTGAGCAGGTGTTAGAAAAGGGCTCGTGCACATCCTTGAAGGATGCTATGTGGCATGTCTTACCCCTGTAAGACATTTGAAACTCTTGAGGGAAGGGGATTGAGATCTCATAGATCCTAGCTGTTGGTGTGGGAACTCTAGTAGAGTCCCTGGCTCTTGGCATGTGCTGCTGATAAAGTCAGCTAGAGCAGTGTGAGGAGCTAAGATGTTGCTTCTTAGCACTAAGGAGCAGCCCTATGTGCTAAATAAAGCTGTCTATGATAATGCAGTGTCCTGAGCTAAAATGTCTCCTCTTTGCCTTCCCTCTGTCCCCAGTGGTTCATTTGCATCAAAGCCTTCCCTTCGGATGATGCTAAATTCTAATTTAGCCAGAATGCTGCTGTTTTTCCTGAATAACAGGACATTCAGGGTGTACAGAGTGAGCAGATGTGTGAAAGCACTGACCAGGCCACAGTCTAAATTGCACAGAGCATGTGTATTCATGGATTATAATCAGTCCTTCAGTGATAAAGCTCTTGAGTGCAGTTTGTATGTAACTGTGCTCACATGGTGCTTAAATATAGCTCAAGCAGTAAAGCAGATTTCCAGGTTCCTGGGTCTCAGGACTGTAACTAAGCCTATGCTATCTTTAGGATTTGATCTTTGGGTTGGAAGCTTTCTAGGAAGGGAAGAATGTTATTGAAGCTTTTGTATAGTATGTAGTACAGAGTGGTTAGTGGCCAGTCAGGCATCTTGTCAAAAGCACAATTGTGATAATTCAGGAAAGCTTCCCTTTAAGTAACACAACAGGACATAAAATTCTCTAACAGTCCTTGGAAAGATAAGGGGGAAAAGATAACATGTAAATGCATTAAAGGATAAAGCTCTGCATGCCATTTCCAGCCCAAATGTATGTGATCAGCTCCCCCTTTATCCATGCACCTGTCAAACATTAGCAGGTGAGCTAAGGCGCTTGATCAGCCTCTTCTCGTGCAGAGGACTTGGCAAGGGTCTCATTTGTGACTTGCAGGGGGCATTTCCTCCTCTAAGGTTGGGGTTGTGTGCCCTGAGCAGTGCTGAGCCTCCAGGTCTCCTACTGCAGGTTGCTTCCAAATGGCATGAGTGAGAAGGGGATTGCATTGAGATTTTAAAGCAATTTTCTCTTTTTTTGACCCTAATTTGAAAATTCTATCCTTCTCCCTTAAAACCAGTTTTATTCATGTGATATCAATTTAACTAGAAAGTAATAAAATCAGTAACATCTGCAAGTTGCTAGTACAAGTCCTACAACCTCTGAGTATTCCTTTCAAAATGTCTTGAAATATATCTGGCTGTATCTTATTTCTTTCAGTTATTTTGTCTTTACATCCAGAGATTTAAAGCATTTGTGTGTGTATCTCTAAGCAGCAGATATATTTGATTAATATTTTGAGACATTATATATTTTCTGTGACATTATAATGAAGCTATTGTGTATGTTTTGGATTTGAAGAACAGCTGCTTATCACTTATATTGATAAATCAAAAATACCTTCCCAATGTAGCTGAAAACAAGAATTTTTTAGTCTTCAATGCTAAGGACCATTGCAGCCACAGTTCACCTGCCCCTTCTCTCTGTATGGCACCTGGTACAAGCACAAGTTTGTCTGGTAACTACTTTGAGGTTGCAGTATTCAATCCCCATTAATTCCTGAAATAGAGATTATCTGTGCTTACCAATTGTACCTACCTTGCCTGGCAGCTTCTAATTTTTTTTAAGAACTCTGTCCTATTCTTGTTTTTCATGAATCCTGCCCTGGGGCATGTGGACAGGCTGGGGCCATCTCTTCAGGGTAGCTCTGGCATCACTGTATTCCACAATAAACACTGGGATTGCCATACACTTGGGGTTTTCTGAAGGCAGGGTAAAATAATTTTTCAGATTAAAGAACTTCACTAAGTCACTTCTGTGCTAACAGACAGTGCATCACCTTAAGAACAGAACCATAGTATTTTTAAGAAGAATTATTTTTTCGGCATTTCTTGACTGATGTCTGGGAAACCAAATACAAACAGTAATAGTTTGATTTGGAACTCAAGACGTTGACCCACAAAAATTATATCATTTCTGGCCAACACTTTTCATTTTCTTTAGGATTTCTACAGGAAGGTTTCTGAGCACAGCCATGCAGATGGTTGAATCCTGAGGATGCATAAGCTGGACAGAAATGAAGAAGCTCAGACAAAGAAAGAGAAGATAACTTGGGTCATGATGGTTGCTAGGCTGAATGCTTGCAGTATGAATGAATTCCTTCTCTCACCACTTTTTGAGGTTGTTCAACCACATAAGGTGCTAAGGACAGTCTTGATACATATAGGTTTCAGACCAGCTTTTTGAGGACATATAAAAAGAAGGAGGCAAAAAGAGTTTTGAATATTGTTAAAATATATTCCTGCTGCTTTGATGGGTGTAGGGGAAATGCAATAAGAAGATGAAGATGTGCTGAAATAAGGAGAAAAAAAGTGAGAAATGATAATGTGTTTCACAGTGTAGACCTGAAATATGGTATAAGTAGTCATCCACATCTGAGAGAGGATAGAAAGGCTTCTGTGTCTCAGCTATTACTCTGATCAGTCCAATGAAACTAGAGCAACAGCTTTTCCTGGTTGTTAACTGGGTAGCAGTAGTATCCCAAGGCAGCAGCTCCTTGCTTACATGCACATGAGTGGGCTGAAGTAATGGAAGTCTCTAAAGCATCTATTACTGTGGGGTTTATTTCCCCACTTACAGATTCTCATGATGGAGAAAAGCTCCTGAAGAGCAGACTCGGAGCTCAAGGCTTGTGTTGACGTGGAGAACTACTCAGCTCCAAAGCAGAGATCCCAACTTCATACAGGGTTTGTGTAAAACCAGTGCCACATCTGCTGGGAACAGCAAGGGCTTGGGCTCTAGTTGTTTCTGTGGTTTCCTGAATCCATAGAAGAAATGAGTATGTTCTCAGATTTTCCTTCTCTCAAAAGCAAATCCCTCTGCTGTGGTGAGGAAGGAATGGAGGTTAGAGGCAAAGATGAAGGAGCCTTTCATTCAACAGAGAAGGCTTTGTTGATGTACAACACATACCTGGTGAGTTAGTGCTGAGACCTCTCTTGACTGGCTTTGAACAGGGGCCCTTGTTACAGAACCTGTTCTCCATCTCTCATCTCCCATGTGCTGAGCAGCTCGGCTTGTTCTCCTAAGTGCTTACGCATGACAGAGGATTACTTGCTCTGTCTAAGAGACGAGGCCTTCTTCATGCTGTTATTTAAAGTTTAAAGAAAAGTGGAGTGTCTCAAAAAGGTAATTAAAGAAGACCCAACAGCAACCTAAACTCTTCTTTAATATCTTTAGTTTCACTTCCACATGCTGTGTATCTTGTTCTACCAGTTTCAGTGCTCTTGCAAAACAGTTGCACAATGGCTTCCTTTTAGCAACCAGCAGAATTAAACTTGAGCTCACCTAATTGGATGTACCTTTTCTAATATGTGCTGAATTTCCAATACACTCCACAGACCCCCTTTTTCCTTGTGCCTTTTTCTTGCTACAACTTCTAGAATAAATACTTGTGGACATCCTCATGTATATGTCCCGTAGAGACATGGGAACTGGCTGAAAATATGAAATGAAAGCATGAAAATACCAATTCATCCCTTATCCAATTACCTTTTTTACACCTGAATCTCTGGACATTGGCAATTTATGAAAAGATTTTCATAAATAGGCTTTTACCAGCGTTTTGATCCAAGTGTTTATAGTAGTATTAAAAAATCTACCACTGTGAAGTGCTCCTTAAAGCTAAGGCTGTTTTAAAAGCCAGTGTCTGATTGACATTACCCTTTCAAATAAAAAACATGTTTGTGCCAGTTTGCTGCAATGAGGGCACAACTATCTATTTTGGAATGATCTGTCCTTCAGTGATTCTGCTGGAATTGTTTGTGTGCCTTATGATCCTCTCCCAGCATGGTGGAATAACTTCCACTCCCATGCTGCACAATGACCTGGACTTTTGTGTTTTTTCCTGGCTTCCTTTTTTTTTTTTTTTTTTTCTTTTTTTTTCTTTCCCATATGTGAAAGCTGACATTTAGGTAACATTTTATAACTGCTTTTTTAAAGAATTGATGGTCATCAAAACTGTTTGCCAAATGTGACCTGAGTGCAGGTGGGGAAAAGTCCATGCAGATTATCAGCTACACTTGTGTTACTCCCTTATTTGATCTTTTTCTCCCCTTACAAGCCAGACTTTGTCTAGTAGCATTCAACAACATGGTGTTTGTCAAGGACAGTGATGATCAGTGGCTGTGGCTATGTTTAACTGAGGATGCAAGACCGTTAAGCTATTTAAGAAGTTCTTTCCACAATGACTACATTTTAGAAACTACCACCTGGAAGGAGTGTACTGAGCTTAGTGGGGACTTTTTATCCCCATTAATTTGTAAAGTAAACTGACTGCTTAAAGATTAGAACCATCCCTGCCTTTGTACTTTCCATTTGACTGCCTCCTGATGATGAAACAACAGCTACTCACAGGTGAATAACTGAGGGCCCCAAGAGAGAAACTTGTTAAAGTTTTAATAATGTGTCACCAATATTTTTAATTCTGTAGCACTGAGCTGAGTGAGCAAAAGAATCTACCATGTTACATCAGAGCCTTTGATCCAAATCACCTCCACTGTGGAAACAGTACATGCTCATGCTGCACAAATCTCCCTAAACCCAACAAAAATACGTGTGAGATTGTCTGTGCTGTACAGGAGAATGATTGCTGCCAGGTAACTTCAGTTGCTGTTCCGTGGGAGCAGCTCTGTGATGGGAGGCTGACAAACAGCCAGTGTCCATGGGATGTGTGTGAAGGCAATGATGGATTGATCTGATCCTTCCTGGGACTTTGAGAGCAACCCCCAGGCAGGTGCATTTGCTGCTGGCAGTGCTGAGGCTACAAACTGCTCCCTGCTGTGTGGTAGCTGTGCATCTCCTGGGTCTTATCAGCAGCTCACACCACACAGAGACCTCCTGCCTGATAGGGATGCTCAGCTGCAAGAGGCTGCCACACAGCTGTGTTTTCTTCACCTTGTGCTTCTTTGACAAGAAGGATGGGCTGTACAGATGGTAAATTTGTTTTCCAAGCTAAACGAAAACTGTAATTTCAAGCTTGCTTGCCTTGGCACTTCTCACAGCTTTCCAGTTTACAGGGATACTGGCAAGGTGCTCATCAGGGAGGGAAACAGTTTGGTCATCCTGCAATAAGGTGAGGTGACTGTTCCAGGTAGTGCAGTGGCTAAACAGCAGGGATCCTCACTGCTGGATTCTGCTCAGGTGACAGAGCCACACAATTTAACACCCAAACACCTTGTGCTACTATAACATTCCCAGACTTCCACAAGACTAGTTCCAGTGGAATCAGGCCATTTGGCCTCACAACTTTCTTTTCTACCATGCTAGCATGAGCTTCCCTCCTCCCCTCTCCCGCAGGAGAGTATTTATGCCATGAGTTTCTCACTCTACTCTTCATGTAGCTATCCTATATTGTTCAAATTCATGCAAGAGTATTTTACATCATTACTATGTCTCTTCTGACAAAGGAATGAGGCCCAGCCTTCCTAAAAAGGTGCCAATTTTGAAGCAGAAAGACCATCTTAGAAGGGAGACAAGCCTTGGAAACCACACCAGGTAGCCCTTTTCCCTCTGGGTCTGAGTTAGTCACACGTCCAAGCTCACAGTCCTGTCAGGACATAACCCACCCAGCTGCACGGTCTCCCAGCCTCCAGCAATACTGTCCATGAGGAAAGAAAAACCATAAAGCGTAAATGTTTGAGTCACAAACAAAGGGTGGGTGAGTAGGATTAGGTGAGGCTATGCTGACTAACCCACCCCAGCAACAGGAAAGTATTGCTCCCAATTTGTCCTAAAGGAAATTAATATGGTTGTGTTAAAGCTCAAAGTGGTGTTGAAAGGTGCAAAAACACCTTAACTTGATCCTGGGCCACCCTAGCAAAATGATATCCCAGACCTTGATATATCTGAATTTAGATAGAGACATCACAAAATCAGTGATAAAAAGCAAACCAGGAATATATTATTGTTGCTGTTGCATCTGACAGTCAAACCCCTTGAGGCAGAAACAATTTATGTGTGGCCCAAAATGACTCATTAGGAGCTGTTTCAAACAATTGGTGTCTTCGTATTGAAAAGGCAAGTCCTGATGAAACTGGCAAGGACAGTTTCAGATTACTTTATACTCTGCTTCGTAAAGCTGTAAGCAGGGTTAATGACAGTTGAGTACTAATTGTATATCTCTGTCAATTTGCAGAGAGACATTTGTCTGACAAGAACCTTATTTGTGCTTTTAACATTTCTAGTTCTTGAACAACAAAACAAAAATTAGAGCATTGCTTTCTCAAATTACTTTATCTGGGCTTTCAGGGTATGATACAATTAAGTATTTAATTGTGAGGCCCTCTATGGAAAGATTTATGCATCCCCAACCACGGTGCAGCCTCCCCCAGACTAGAGTGTGATGGCTGTGTGGTAGCAATCAGCAGTGCCAAAATATCTCCTTGGAGTAGCAGGCTGACACCGGGCTGGTGTCAGGAGATGGTCAGGGCACCTTTAGCAGTAAAGCAGCTTACCTGTTCAGTCACGCTAACAAACAGATGCAGAAATTCAACAGTGTGGCTTCTTATCACAAGCAACACGTGTGAGCAGGGTCTGAGACCTGGCTGCTTTGAATTTCCAGGAATTAGCTGGTAATGCATTAGCTGTGTCAAGATAAACTCCTGTGTTGGCAAGGCCTGCTGTTAACTCTCCTTTGTGTGTGTGTGTGTGTGTGTGTTGAGATACAGATAATTCTGAAGAAAGAGCATTTGGTTCTCTTGGTAGGTTCTGGTCTCAGCTTCAGCAAGATAAAGACAGCTCTTACGCAGCAGTTGTTCAGTGAAGGCCACTTGTTCAGTGCAAGGAAGAAATGGTTGATAAATTTCATTTTTCATTTACAATGGCTTTAAATGCCCTTGCGTAGGAACATGGATTTTAAATTCTGACCATTATTTAAATTATTTGTAAAATTCTAACTGACTTCCATCTGATTAAAATGACAACTTGAATTTACAAATATCTGAGTCCCTTTCTTCAGGGCATGAAAAAGTAATTTCCAGGAGGATTCAATAAATACACAATGACATCTGTCATGAGTCCCTATTCTCAGCTTATTTTGAATGACTGGTGTGGTTTGGTCTTTCTGCATTTCACTCCTCTACTGATGACCAGCAGGAACATACACCCCTATGTACTGGCCCAGGGAGGATCCCTTCTCCTGGAGGTTTTGGTGCCTGGACATGGGCTGAGCTAGCACTACTTCCCAGATTTTATTGGGGTTTTTTTTTTTTTTTTCAGTTGCAATTAGAGGGCACCCCAAAAGCCTAAACTTGTCATGCTGAATAGCTCAATCTATTTGACCAGACTGATCCCCAGCTTTTGTTTGTACCTTCTCTGGGCAAACCTTTGCTTAAGCTTCAGTTCCTCCACATACAGAGTTTCCCAGGAGCATGTCTTTTCCCAAAGAGCTATAGTCAAATACTGGTGACATGTATGTATAACTTCCCTTAAAACTGGTGTTTCAGCACGTGGCACTGGGGGAGCAGTTTGTGGCATTTGTGTGCAAAACAAAATGGTGCTGTGTTCAGGAATAGTTTGATTCCCTGGACTTGTGGCTTGCAAGAAAATCTGAAGCTATTTGGTTTGGGGCCTCTTCCTACAATTTTCTCAAATCTGTTATTTTTACATGGTGCATGCTTTTCTTTTTGTGCAGCCACAGTCTGCCAAGGAAGGCAGACCTTTTTCCACAGCCTCAGACTGAGAGTGGACTGAACCTCTGGGGCTTGGGATTGGAAGCAGCTCCATGAGAGCTGGTATTGCTATCAATTGGAACTCAGGGAGCTCAGAAGGTTTCCCACAGTTAGTTCATGGAGCAGTCCAGAGCAAGATCGTTTACTAATGGATTTCTTAATGATTTCCTGGGTGCCCCCAGATCCTCTAACCAAGACACTGAGAACTGGAAACCTAGAAGAGGACTGCTAGCAGTGAAAAAAAAAAAAAAAAAAAAAAGAAAGAAAGACAAATAAGAGTGGAGGTTTTTGAAACATGTTTTTCCTGGGGGAACTCTGGCAACAGTTGTACAAACACTCATGGCAGCTGCATGTGCCCATATGTGGTGGGCTTAATTCCCTGTCAGATCACACTGAGCCAAGACTGTAAGATTTGCTACCCTGCTTCTCCTCAATTCCTACTCAAGGACCCTCCCCTGCCTTGCTCCTCCACTGGGGATAACAAGCCTTGGCACTCAGGGCCAGGTGCCAGACTCAAGAGTTGCCCAAAGTTTTGTTTTATTTGAAAAATCCCATGTTTGGGATCTCCAACTCCCTTTTTGAAAAGCACCCTGGATGCTTCTATTCATCTTGTGATGTTTGCCACTGCTGAGAAATTAGACTTTGCTATTCATTTACACTTGTGTTTACATATGGGTGAGATGACAGTAAATCCTGAAGGGAACTATTTCCTTCCTCAGTTCCACCAGAGATTGCCATGGGTCCCAAGGACTGCCTTTCCAACAGAAGCCTTGAAAAAAAAAACACCTTCAAAGGAACAGATGTGTAAAAATCCCTAACTTTAGCCTGGAGAGAAAGAGGCTCCCGGGGGTCCTTCTTGCTCTCTGCAAACAGCCTGAAGGGAGGTTGTAACCAGGTGGGGGTTGATTTCTTCTCTCAAGTAAGAATTGACAGGATGAGAGGAAATGGCTTTGTGTTTTGCCAGGGGAGGTTTAGGTTGGATACTGGGGACAATTTCTTCACCGAAAGAGTGGCAAGGCGTTGGAACAGGCTGCCCAGGAAAGTGGTGAAATCACCAGCCCTGGAAGTGTTCAAAAGGCGTGTGGATGTGGTATTTTGGGACATGATTCAGTGATACTCGGTTAACAGCTGGACTCAGTGACCTTAAAAGTATTTTCCGACCTTAACAGTTCTATGATTTTACTCTGCATTTTTGCTGCTTGTAAGAGAAAATTTTCTCCTGTAATTCCCTGTAAGATCTGCTGCAATCACCTCATCCCACACTCACCCTCAGAGAACTCCCAACACAGCCTGAGAGCACCAGGCTGGCACTGAAGCTGTTTGCAATGGCTCAGCAGCCATTTAAAGGTTTGTAGTGAAGACTGATGAGAGAAGCAGGGAAAGTGTTGAGAGTCCGGCCCAGAGCAAAGATAAACACCCTCCTGGCACCCGGATGCTCCAAAACAGCAGCAAATGTCCGGGTCTCCACAGGCCTCTGTTAAACCCTGCCCTTGCAGGCTGCCCTGACAAAACCTGCTGTTTCCCTGCCGGGGTGACCCCATTCACTGCCGTTCCCGAGCCCCGTGTTCGGGGAGCGCTGCCCGTGCCCCGGAGGCGGGGACAGGCGGGGACAGGCGGGGACAGGC
The DNA here is from genome assembly GCF_903797595.1 of Erithacus rubecula. Taxonomy (NCBI): domain Eukaryota; kingdom Metazoa; phylum Chordata; class Aves; order Passeriformes; family Muscicapidae; genus Erithacus; species Erithacus rubecula. The sequence continues at coordinate 26,346,259 of NC_136659.1, forward strand.
GGGGACAGGCGGGGACAGGCGGGGGACAGGCGGGGACAGGGCGGATTTCCCCGTGTGCCGGGGCTCCGCGCCCGCAGGTGCCGGCGGCAGGGCGGCCATGGCCGAGGGCCCGGCGCCACCTCCTGGGCACGGCTGAGGGGCACAGCCGCGATGGAAACACCCGGGCACATCCGAGGGCAGTCGGGGAACGGCCTGATTCCTTCAGCCTGGGAGCCCTGCCGGCCTGTCGCCAGCAGCACTCAGAAAACTCCGCAGCGTTGTTCTGTGTTTTGTACTTTTTCCGCCTTCCCCTTCCTCACTTGTTAACATGGGCTTTTGTCCTTTCCTGACTGGAGTTTCCCAACCCGCTCAGCTCGGGGCAGAGCCCAGTGTGGTCCCAGGTGCTTTAGCAGCTGTGGAAGAAGGCGCTGAGGGCCGACTGCCGGCTCTGGCCTGGAGGGCATCGCCCGGGGCAGCGTGTGCCATGCAGCCCTCATGGCCTCGGGAGTCCTTGGACTTGTCCTGCCCAGCAGAACGCTATGAAAGTAAAAAAAATAGGAAAGAAGATGTACCAATATTATTGCTGTCGGGAACCCACGGGAAGGGCGCTTTTCCTGGGCGAAGGGATGTGCTGAGCCGGCGCACCGCCCCGTCAGACGCGTTCTGAGGGCTGGGTGAGGGCTCGGGACCGTGCCCGAGCGGGAACCAGAGCAGCAGAGCTGCGCTCCCCGTTCCCTGCTCCCAGGCAGGATTGGGCTTGAGCCAGAGCAGGCAGAGCTGCACTCCCCGTTCCCTGCTCCCAGGCAGGATTGGGTTTGAGCCAGAGCAGGCAGAGCTGCACTCCCCGTTCCCTGCTCCCAGGCAGGATTGGGCTTGAGCCAGAGCAGGCAGAGTTTGGGACTGGTGGAACTTGCACCTGTCTATGCAGTCATGCCCAGAGTCTCTGCAGGTGTTCAATAATACCTTCTTATTTGTACTTAAGAGCCTCCCAAATTCAGTGCCTCTCAAGCAGGGTGTAACACTCAGTCATTGCCAAGCATTGGCTAAAGGTGGGGTTCTGGGGACCGAGGTTTAGCAATCGTGCTGAGATTTCACCCAGTGGTAGGAGTTAAGAAGAGGCATGGGGCACTGCATCCTTGCTCCCTCAGTTTACTCAGGGTCAGCCTCAGAAGTTTTCATGGTTGTTATCTGACGGATCAAAAATAAATCTCATCAGTATGTGCTTGCCCTGATAACTGCTGTTTTGCATGGGAGGAGATGGTCTGCAATGGGCGGGGCAACCAAGTAACCAGTGAGAAATGGACAATGTACACAAGTGAACTGCATTTCTTGGTTAATATACTCTGATGAAGAAACTCTGGCCTAGATAAGCATTGGGTATGCTGCTGTGGGAATGCATAATCAGTATCATGGAGTCACTGCCTCTGTGCCTTTGGAAGGGACTAACACTTCCCATCCCACCCTTCTGCCATCTTCCTGGACTGCACGCCCTCTGCTCCAATGCCTGTTTCTCACTAGGTATGGGGATGACATCTTGAACTATGGTATTTGTATCTGGTGCTTTTAGGCTTTTAGTCTGCTAGACTATTCCTCGCAGGAACCCTGTGGTAGTGATTCTGTTGAAAAACAGGAAACTGTAGAAATAAATCTCTTCCTTTCTAGGGTGTTTTGTGGTTCAAGAAGAGTTGCAATGCAAGGGACCACTTTTGCCTTGCCATTGGCTTGGTGTGACTGTAGGCAAGTAATTTGTTCTCTCAGGAGTAACTGCATGTCTCTGAAAGTCTAAGAAGCCTGTTTCTGACATGAAAAATTGGGTGTAGAATCATTTGTGTAGCAGTAAAGGGGTGTTTTGCTCTTGTTCAGTTGTCTTTTGATATTTACAGCATCAAAGAAGAAAGTGGAGGTGATTAACATAGGGAGAGATGCCTTTTGAGGAATATGAATTCAATGAAAAATACAGTTTTGCAGAATAAAATTATTTGTGAATCTGGGTTGAGTTCAGTGAAGACAGAGAACTTCAAAAAAATGAAGACAGAACTTTTTCAAGGGAGGTTTTTCTAAGAGCCTCAGAATAAAATGTGATACATTTCATGGAAAGTGATGTTTATTTAAATCACTACAATTTCTAGAGAGGAAAATGGGACCTGTAGTGTGACCTTGAGGAGGGAAGGGCTCAAGAGTTCACTGAAAAAAAGCCTTAAATGGTCTGAGGTCAGCCTAATTTATGGGTTGTGATAATTTCTTTTCTCAGCTATCATTCAAACCTCCATCTCTTCATCCTGATAAACCTGGACTGATGAGATGACTCCCTGACACTTTTCTTATCTCAGAGTTACATTTGCTGCTTCTCCCACCTGCAGAAAGAACTTGCCTCTCACCTCAGTGAAGAACACAGTGGAATGATAGCAATTTCCACAGAATTGTTTGAAACTGATGACTGTGTCCTGCTGATGGGCTTTGGGATATGGAGCATGGCCCCAGAAGGGGCTGCCTTCTTTTTCTCATTGAGGAGGAATTGCCCAGCATCATCCTCTACATACCTCTGACACAGCTTTGTGCAACTCCAGAACACTGCTTTCTGAGCAAGCACTGCCAGACTCAAGCTGTTTTCACTTGTGTTATGTCCCTGCTGTGTTCTAATCTGTTTGAACTGCAGATAGATTGTCCTATGGGGAAAAGCTCCTAACAACCAAACCCTATCTATTTGTTAATTTGGTAACGAGCCCTAAAGCCCTGGAAGATGAGGGAGTAACTGCTGCAGCTAGATTTGGTGGTGACTGTGAGGTCTTTATGTTGGGAAGCACTGGTTTTTTGTTTTGGTTTTGGTTTTTGGCTTTTTCCTTTGAAACTGAGGGACAGGGCTTCGTGACTTGAATGTGCTGATGGGGAAATTGAGGGGTCGTTCTGTAAGGACTTGATTTGTAAGGGTCAGGAGCGATAAAATACCTGGAAGACATGTATAACATCATCTCACAAGCCTGGCTTATCCTGCTGGATGGCATCCTGCGTGTCCCTGATGCAGCAGTGCCCGGGATGAGCTGTGCAGATGGAACAGCCCGTGGGTGACAGCGCTGCAGCAGTGACTCGGGATGAGCTGTGCAGGTGGGACAGCCCGTGGGTGACAGCGCTGCAGCAGTGACTCGGGATGAGCTGTGCAGGTGGGACAGCCCGTGGGTGACAGTGCTGCAGCAGTGACTCGGGATGAGCTGTGCAGGCGGGACAGCCCGTGGGTGACAGCGCTGCAGCAGTGACTCGGGATGAGCTGTGCAGATGGGACAGCCCGTGGGTGACAGCGCTGCAGCAGTGACTCGGGATGAGCTGTGCAGGCGGGACAGCCCGTGGGTGACAGTGCTGCAGCAGTGACTCGGGATGAGCTGTGCAGGTGGGACAGCCCGTGGGTGACAGCGCTGCAGCAGTGACTCGGGATGAGCTGTGCAGGCGGGACAGCCCGTGGGTGACAGTGCTGCAGCAGTGACTCGGGATGAGCTGTGCAGGCGGCACAGCCCGTGGGTGACAGCGCTGCAGCAGTGCCCGGGATGAGCTGTGCAGGTGGGACAGCCCGTGGGTGACAGTGCTGCAGGAGTGACTCGGGATGAGCTGTGCAGATGGAACAGCCCGTGGGTGACAGCGCTGCAACCCTGGGCAGACGCGAGGCTGGCAGAGCACACGCCAGTCCCCGGACTGGCCAGGCAGTGGCACTGAAAGCAAAGCTAAACCCCGGCATCAGCCCTGGCAAGGTGTGTGCTGGTACACGGCAGGTGCAGGACGGGCTCAGGGATATGGCAGGAACATCAGCTGCAGTTTGCAGAGTACAGGGAGCATCCGCCATCCCTTGCCATTTGTTTGCTCTGTTAGCCCAAGTGCTCGCAGCGTGCTACTGCACTCCCAGCTGCCTTCCTGGGGCTGTAATTCACCGGGGCTGTCACCAGAGGAAAGCGAGGGTCTTTGCTGTTTGCTCACTTTGCACTGCAGAATGACTTTACCTTCTGCAAGAGAGGTGTACTTTCAGCCTTCTTTTTATTCTGCCTCATCTGTCCCATGAATGAAATGCTGACTTGGCTCTTGAGTGTATCTGCAAAGTGTCTGGGTGCAGAGAGAAGCTGGAGGCAGAACTGTTGTTAAAAGCACATGAAAAGAGGGGAGTGTCTGCATGGCAAAGATTCTCACTGTAGATAGTGACAAAGATTTTCTATTGATTTTCTAAATTGCAGAGCAGCAACAATGCTACAAATTGTTTTGAGCTTTTGTACTTGAAACGGCTGGAAATATTTTTATGAAATAATTTTATTCAGAAAATACTTCTCAAAAGGGGGATGGTTTTGATTAAACTCTGCTTGGATCAAGGACATAGAAATGATTGCATGCTCTATTGCAGTGCGGATCATGGGAGTTAACAGGACAGCAGGAGCTGAGAGAGAATGCTGAATGTGAGTTTGGATGAATATATCCCAATTTGGTGTACCAGGCTGGGTTTTTTGAGTAAGTTTTTATTGATTCATCCTATTGAAACAGTTCCACTTTGTAGAAGAGAAATATTCACTAGCCCTGAGGAAGCTGTGTTCAGGTCACTGGTTGAAGCTGAGATGTTTATGCAGTGTGAAGAAGCACCCCCAGCAGAGATGGTGGCATGTCACATAGCCTGCTTGGAGGAGACCTCCTGAAAAATCAACCTGGACTTGAAGAGTCTCACCTTTTCCCTGTTGATAGTCCCTCACCACTGGGGTACACATACATTTATTTCAGAAAGGATTTGAGAGGCTTTGTTTTTATTTTCAAATGGGATTTTTCAAAGATGCAAAAATTTCTATTGGGTTGGTAACCTGTTTTGTACTCAATACTTGTTTCAATAGAAGAGTCACAGGAGTGAAATTCAGGATTTACTCTGCAGTGTGTTCATATCTGTGCGGTATCTAATGGAATAGGACAATTAAACTCCAACTCAATAAGTTTCTCTAGTTTCCAGATAAATTCTAAATTTGGAACATTGCCCAGAAGGCTAGGAGTCTTTGAAAATACATGAACATAAATTTCCTTTCAAACTGTATTAGGTATTATCTGTGAAATAACCAGATGGGCACAGACCGAGCTGAACTCCTGACATTCTTAAATTAAAAAGTCTCTCTGGGTGAATCTGAATTAAAATCACCCCACTGGATGGGCAGGTTCCCCCTCTGCTTTGGCTTTGCAGATCAAACACTGTGAAAACAAACAATCTCTCCAACCCTGTGCCGTGTTTCAGAACCATCTGCCTTGTTCTTGTAGAGTAGCTCTGAAGGGGTGATGGGCCAGTGCAGATCTACTGTGGGTTGCCAGCTGACTCCACTGGTAGATTACTAAGTGCCCCAGACTGTCTGAGTTCATGTGCAGGGTTGTTCAGGCTGTTCTTACTGCAGTGTGGGATTACCATCTGCTTGCCCACCTTTGGTTGCCTTTAAGTGCTGTTCTTTCCTCAAGGTGTCTTTAAGGAAAGCAGTTACTGCAACTTGACTTCCTCTGGTTTTCCAACCTCTGAACAAGAAATCGATTTTGCCTGGTGTGTTTGGCCTGTAAATGAGCAGAGGAATCACAGGGGTTTCAGTTGGCAGTGCTCTGCATCTACCACGTCTGCAGCAGTGAGGGACTGTTGTGTATAAACAGACCTCCAAGAAGCCTCTTCTTTGGTCTGTGAGGTCCTGTGGCTTTGTGTAAGCAACATGTAGAGAATGCCTGAGACACGAAGAGATGGAACCAGAGGGACTCAGTCTGTCCTAAAATGCAAGCCAAACCTGCTTGGGATGCAGAATGTGATTTTTCTTTCACTGTTTGCTCTGTGTCTCTTGCCTGGTAGGAAGGTTTAGGCAAAAACCTCAGCTCCTGGCAGTCCCAGCCTGGCTGTCTGTGCCTTACATCAGCATTCCCCTCACCTAACAGGTATATTGCTTTCCTCCTCTGCTGTGTCTGATTGATGCTGTCATTTGTGTATTGAGACAACCAGAGATTATAAATCCTTCCAAATACCCTGTTATTAAAAAGGGATCTCACCTTCAGCTTCAGGGTGGTGAGAAGGACTCATTATGCTCCTGTTTGTTAGCTGTGCTTGTACAGGAAGTGTCTCTTGAAGCTGGAGATAGTGCTTGGGTGTGTGGTGTAAGGCAGTCAGCGAGTAGCTGTGTGTGTCAAAAGGCATCTTGAGGGCAGGCAGAGGCTTCAAAGGCAGCAGCCTGCAGAAATTGAGATATTTGTGCCTGCACTGTGAGGGTTGGCAGTGTGGAGACAGGCATTTGTGACTTCTGAGTGACTGCTCACTGCAGAGCAGCTCAGAGGGATGGCAGCAGCCCAAGGACCCTTTGTTGTTGCTCCTTTCCTGTGGCTGAGGGTGAAGATGGATGTAAAGCCAGAGGCCCAACTTAGCAAGTGCTAAGTCTGCCTCACAGAGCCTGTTTGCAGGGCCAGAAACTGACAGGATGAGCAAGGCAGGTGCTGTTATGAACCAGTGAGAAGCTCCTCATCCTGCTCCCTCCTGTGTCCTAAGGGCTCTGCTTCCATAGAGGAGGGCAGGTGTGCACCAGCCATACATGAAACCTCACTGTTTACAGGCTGGAATACAAAGATATTTATGAGAAGAACCATCCATGTACAGATTTAGCAGTATTGACTGCCTATTTTGTGTCACCTCCAAAAAAACCCATAAAGCTGAGGCAAATGTCTATCTCTGTGCTCAGGTGGATTGAATTTTCCAGCATTCTGAAGGTTTCTTCCCCATTTTTTATTATTTTGCTTCAGGCAGAAGGGTCTGTTTTAGGGCCAGTGCAATACCTATCATAACTTTGTCAGGCTGACACATCAGTATGGTGCCAATCATGGTTATAGAGACCCTGGGACCACTTCATCACAGCAGCTTCACTCCAAGGCTCCTTTTAATCTTTCCTAATAAAATTTAAATGACAGTAGCTGTTCCAGTCATGAACCAAGAAAAACCTCTTGTATTATTTCCTCCTCTTTTTTTTTTTTCCTGGTGTTGGGTTCTCTCTTTTATAGTGACTAGTTTATATGAGACTAGCATCTTCCAGAAAGGGCTATGTGAGTCTGAAAAAAGTGGCACTTCTTTTTAGTGACTTTCTTCTCAGCAAATGGGATTTTTACAGAAAGATGTAGAAAATAGTATAGTTGGGCCTTTGCCATCTTCATCACAATCCAGGCTGAGATTCCTGAGGCTTATGGGTGGTTTTGACCAGCAGCTATTATAGAGCTTGGATAGATATTTGCTGCATGTTTTTCTAATCGGCCATGAGAGATCTGACCCACTGGTGATGCTGAGGTACCTGTGAGTCCCACATTAAATGAGGAGAGCCAATTCTCCTCATATGCTTCTACTTTTCTCCTCTCCCAAGTAGAAGATGGTAGAAAGAGAAGTTTAATAAAACTGCATCACCTTTTCACTTTAATCATGGTGGCATTAAAGGGCCTGCCCCACTGGGAAATGGGCCTGGCACTTGGAAGGAGATGTAGAGTGTTTTTTTAGCAGATTTTTGGATCCTGCAAGTTGCACAGTCCACAGACTTGGACCAGCCCCTGAGAAAAAAAAATTTGGCACTTAAAGTCAAGCCATAGAAGACAGTCTCAGCCTTCCTAAAGTGTAAGGGGTCAGGGAGCTGTTTGGAAATCCTGTGGCTTGAACCTCTGTTTGAGCTGTTTCTAGCACTGAACACAGTGGGATTGGAGCAATAATTTGGATTATGCCCATGTCTTTTGCTTATTTTTCATTTAACCTGCTGATGGCCTATATCTTGTATTGCTTTTCAGATCCACTGAGAGTAACTGCTCATGACTGCATTAGTGAGAATGGATGTTTATGACTGATCCCTTGGTGGTTGCAAAACCCATCATGCTGCATCAAAACATAACACTCAGTGTGGTTCAAGTAATTGTTTTGTTCTGGTCTGTTCCTCAATCTGTTTCTAGCAGAAAGCTGGAGAATGACCAGAATCACTGAGGCTCTCAGAGTCTTGGTGGGAAGGAGGAAGGATGCTGCTGTCTGGGGGTCTCAGTCTGGTGGGGTGGATGCTGCTCCAGTTCAAACAGCCCATGAACGATGAGCTCATGTGCTGGGGTTGTGTGCTGTGGGAGGGCAAGTGCAGAGTTGCTGGACCAGATTTCAAGCTTTGCTATGTTCCCTCCATGTCATTCATAGGTCATGAAGCTGGAGGTAAGGCAGGAGACTGTGCTGGTAATGTGAAATCCAAGTGCTGTGGCAAAGAGGTGGGAGACAGGGACTAGTATCATTACTTATTTCTCTTAACCTCTCATCCAGTGAATTTTCACTGGTCTAGTATGGGGAAGACCTGCTCCAGGTCCTGCACTAGCACAGACCTCCTCTTTGACATCAAGTTTTTCTTCCTTTCTTTTAGCAATTGGCCTAGTCTCACATGTAAAGAAAATGTCAGTGAATTTATTCAAGGTATCTTCCATCTCCTTTCTGTATGCACACCAGGGAAGGTGATATCTGGTGCTTATTAATTCTGCAGTCGTGAAATGTCACTGACTCTGTGGCACAAACAGGCCTTGATTTACATGAGTATAATAGGGATCAGACTGGGATCCTCAGACTTCAGCATCAAGGGCCTGCAGAGCTGGATTACCTTTTCCTCCCTGGTGATGGAAATGAAGTCCTGGGGGAAATGAGTTGTTTGGCCTCATCTGAATTCTTTCTGAAGTAGTGTTTCCTTCAGAAACTCTAACTGGCAGCCAGTGCCTCTCTTCTTGGCAATCTTAGTGGGAAAAACAAGGAATTAGTGATCTGGGAACAACATTTTTGGCATTTTCTCAGCCATCCATGTTATATAATTTAGCTAAAAGAAGGATTGTTACCAGGAACATCTGTGGTGTCTGGGTGGAAACTGAGAGAGCATTTAGGAGACACACTGTGCATCCCAACCTCTGTCACTTTCCGGAGTCAGTCTCCAACAGACTGTCTTCCAAGGAGCTGATAGCTTTTGTTTAGGTTTTCTATCTTTCCTCAATATCCATGTCCTTCCATCAGCCTACACTGCTCTGCATGACTGGTCTGTACCCTCTGGCATCCTCTTGTGCTGATACCTTGCCAGCATGCCTTGCTTGAGATCTGGCCCTTTAGTACCACTGCATGTTTTGGGAGACTCGACCTTCAAATACTTCTGGTCAAACTGTATCTGTCTCAAGAGCTTGGATATTGCAAAGCATCATCAGCTCTTTCTCTCCTAAGTTTCTTCCAGTTGGCTCATTCAAAAAATGCTGCCTAGACTGGTATTTGTTTGCTGACTGTTTACAGTACATAGTACTTCTCAAGTTTTAGAAGTTGTGGGGGAAAATGAGCTAAGCTCCTATGTCTAATGGATCCTAAAGTGAAGGTAGGTATCCTAATCCTTTGGTTTGTGGAAATTGTTTTGTAGTAAGATGAGAGCTCTTGCTGCTGCTTTTGCAGGAGATGACTGTGAAGACCATGTACGTGAGTGCCTGGTGGCTGGACAGGCCTTGGCTGCTTGTTCCCTTGTGTATCAATAGTTCTCACCTATTTCTTATTAATGGTGTTCTTGGGTAGTGATTTATCATCACTTCCCTTCTGTAAGAATGTTTTGTTTTAAATTACAGTAGAAATGAGGAAATTATGAGAAAGCTGGCACAGTTTCTATTTTTCCTCTTTCAGGTATATGTTCTCCTATGGCACGTGTACTTGGCCCATCCTAAACTGAAAATACCCCACTAAGGGTTGTCTTCCCAGGGACCACCTTGTTCTCATTGAGGTAGAACCAAAGTCACACATCATGCAGATTTCTGGCAGCAGTCTGTGTAGTTCAGGGGCTGTTTTCAGGGTAGATGGGGACCTTGCTTTTCATTTTCAAAAGACCAAATCCTTTTGAGCTCAGTCTAACCCATATAAAGATTTTACAAGATGCCTAGAATTTGCTACAGACTAAAGCCATGCAGAGACACTTTTTTGAATTTATTGCTTTTGGTGGATCTCTAAAGAACATCATAAATGGTCAGTTTTGGAGCCTAACAGTCCCCTAGGGGGTAACTGAGGCTCAAAGACATACAATAACTCTGATAACACCTTTTAAACCCCTTTTCTTTTCTCTTACATTTTAAATCCTGTACCCCTGTGCTTTTTTTACCATGTGCAGTTTTTAGCAGGGAGCACACAGAACTCTGTTTATAGGGGACTTGGGTGTGAATTATTACCTGTGAAGCTTGCAGTCAAGGTAGTGGGTTATAATACTAATTAAGGCAAATGTCACAGCAAGAGCATGCTGACGTTGTCAGAATTAATGGCCCAGAGCATTATTACTTAGCACACCTTTCGAAGTTAATGGAATCGTATTAATTGGGATCTTGGAGGGACTGAGGGACACATAGTACATCACTCCTGAGCAGCACCTCTGTTATTACATTAGAGCTGGAATAGCATCCAAGTTCTTCCTGCCTTTTGGGCCCCTTTTGCACAACCATTTCACAAGTGGGTGGCTCTGATAAGGCCCAGGGGAAGGTTGTTTGGTTCTAGGGTAAGAGGTGAAAATGTCTGTTCCTGCTGTGGTTGCAGAGAATCACTCTGCCTCCAGAAACCAGTGCTGAGGACTGCCAAAATGCCTCTGGCACAATACTGAAGAGACAAGGAGATATATTCATAAATACTATGTACCCTTGTCCCTGAATCTGATTCTGCAAATTCATCTTCCCTCCACAGCTCTTATTCCAATAGGCACAGCCCAGGGTAGTGGTGCAAGACACAGTGTCAGAGCACTAAAACAAAAGTGTCTGTCAGCAATTAGAGTTCTTTTGGATATTAGTCAGTTTTGGTAGCACCGAGACCAGCACAGTGTATGGTTAAACCTAATGCCAACTGAATTCTAGTTTTGAAATAGAAAACAGCAAATTATGAAGGGCATTTACTTTCTTTGAGAGAGAGAGAAAAAAAAAAAGCCTGAGAAGCTGGTATTTACAGAAAACCAAAACTCAAAGCTTTTAATACAGTGCTGTGAGCAGATGAGGAAAAAGAAAAAAACCCAAGTTTTCTACTGAGGATTTCGATTCTAAAGCAGAATGTTCTCATTTTCATCCAAGTTTTCCACATGGGGGAAATAATTTTTAAGCATCTCTCATATAAAGTAATTAACCATAGATGAGAAATGGATGATTTCAGAAGAAAAGGAACACATGCTATCTTTAGATAATGGTATTAAATCCATTGTGCACTGGAATGGAAGTTTTTATGATACTGTGGATTTTCTGTGCCATTTTATCCTTCTGGACTTTAGATTTTAAAGAAATGACTTAGCTATGATAAAACTTTTTTCTGTATTAACAGGAGTACAATTATTAATTGTCCTTTGCAATGTTACTGGTATATGGGTTAGTGATTACTCTTACTAAATCTATAGGGTTTCACATTCTCTCCTGGGTTAGCATAGGGGAAACATTCATATTTGCTAGAAATGGTGATGAATTGAAGTCAGCTCAGTCACTCACTGCACAGAAGTAGAAACAACAGTTTGGTTGAGCCATTGCTGCCCAGATGGGAAGCTCCTTCTCAGCTCCAGCCTCAGAGGTTTGACTGTGGTTTCTATCCACAGCTCATCCCATATGGAGCTGGTCAGCTGAGCAGAAGCTGTAATATGAGCCCTAAATCTGTTGCTGGCTTCCTGCATGATGCTGGACACACCTCAGCCTCACTGCTGGGTCTGCTGTGCAGCCTGTAAGTGGCTGCAAGGGAGGACAGGGTTTGCCAGCAAAAGCCCTTCTGCTTAGGGCAGTTTCTCTCTTGTTGCCCTGACCTGGGGCTGCAGAACTGCTTTGCTCCCAAGCAAGCGTGGAGCACTCCTGGCTGTTTAAATCTGAGCCATTCTGTTTGAACTGAAAGATTCTCTGTTTCTCGGTGAAGTGTGTTGTAAAACAGTGACATTTGTTAAATGGAGAACACGTAGGGCAAGGACTCCATCAGCTCTGAGGAGACAGTGAGTAATGATCTCTTAATATCTGAGAGCTTTAAAGCTACTATAATATTCTTCCAAGTCAGAGTAGTGCGGTGGGGCCCCGCACAGCTATCCTGTGTTCAGGGGCAGGTCACCACTGAGCACCAGCCAGACACTGTTCTTCAGCATCATCTCTGCAGAGGGAAGCATTAGTTACTGTGCAATGTGCATCACAGCCCAGACAGATTTATTATTTACTTGTGAGCATTCCTGTAGCACCCATCACTCAGCTGGTTACCTGCGTCTGCCAGACACTGCTTTGCACTTGGAGTGGTGTCTGCTCTGCCCTCTTCCCAACACAAATCAACGTGCTAAGCCTCAATGAATTTGGGAAGGAGGTAAAAGTTGCACAGCTGTCACCACAAAAGGAGGAATGGAAGGGAAGGTCATGTCTGTGATCGAATAGGAACCTGTGGTACAGTTGGATGTCGGTCTTGCTGTTTTGGATCCCTCAGACTTATGATGCCAGTGATCTCTAGCTGGTGCTTTGGCTTTGTATTACTCCTTGGGCAAGGTCCTGGCTCTGCAGTGCTCAGAAGAAAAGCCAGGGCAATAACTTCATGGAGGCTGACTGGCTCTGCCTCTCTTGTGTTGATCTCTTGAGCTCTCCTGGGCACATGCAGAACCTCTGAAGGATCCCTTTCAGCCACCATGACCTCTGCTGCCACACACAGCACAAAGCTGAACTGATCCTCAGCTGTCACATGAAGATGCACATTTATTCTATTTGAAACTTGGCCAAATAACAACTAAGTGGTAATGAACTGTGTGCTTTTGGCTGCAGAGTCTCTGGGACAGAAGGATGGAAGCAGAGAGACGATTTATATCCTCAGGCCTGTTATTTACAAGCAGTCATGCTCCTCATCTTTCTGCAGACAAATGGAAGAAGTTGTAAATTTGCCATATACAGTCCCTTGAGCTAATGCTTATGGGAAATATAATTTAAAACATTCATTTGTTCTGGAGAACTGAGCCTGAACCGCACTGCCGTGGAAATAGGTACAAAACTCAGGAATAGGCAGATGCACTCCATACCATCCTTAGTATAAAGATTTTGCTCTCCATATAGACACAACAGAAGAAGCAGGAGGGAAATTAGATCTCCTGAGTGGCAATTCACCTTATTAATCACTGCAACAGATGACTAGTTAAGGACTAATTAAGGGCTAACTGTGGGTCAGGAGAAGTGAAACAGCTACCAAATAGACATGACAGCATTGGACATTTGTTCCCTAGCAGATCACATAAATCTGAAATTGTATTCCCTAGTTATAATAAGCATGGGACTACTCACCTTTTGTAATGAATCTGTTATGCCTTATTTCTAAGAAAAAATCTTGTGTGTATGTCTGTGGGAATATGAGAAGTACAATGTGTGTGTCAGGATCAGCCTTGGAATTTTTGCACTTCCTTTCTGGACACTTTTATGAGGACAGTGTTATTCTGTAGAGCTCACCCCATACAGAAGCATTTGTTAGAGCAGGGGTGGTGAGTTTTGTTTGCAAACAGTCTGATGTTTTAATATCATCACTCCCCCATGCCTGTGCTCACCACCCACATCAGGAGTTTAAGGAAGAGGTGAAATATATCTATTTTATGTACTTTCTCTTTTCCTTGCAAATCTTCTTTCCATCTGAAATGGGGATTTTTGAGGGGCTAATGTAAAAGTCAATAGATCAGTTAAATGGATTGGACTCCCTTTTAATTCTAGTTACTGTACTAGTTGACTGGAGTTGTTAGGAATTGCCATTTATGCCATGGACTTCTGTGAAGGAAGAAGCCAAGCCTCTGTAATACTTTATGTCTCAATTTCTCCTCTTCCACCTTCATAGTCTTGTTCCTTGGTGTTAGTGGAAAGAACCAAGTACAGTGAATGCCCAGTGTCTGCTCTGGCTCGTGGGCAGTGCTAATGACAGATCCTCACAGTTCTACTAAAGGCTATGGCCTGAGCCTTCTGGCTGTCCTGCTTAAGGCTTCCACTCATATCTGAGCAAATAATTTTTTCCTACCTGAATATTATAATGTAGTATGTGGATAAGACTTTGCCTGTTTGTCTGGGACTACATCAAAGTAATGTTACAAGCAGATTGTCAAATTCCTTTGTGCTCTGGATCTGCCATTCTTCTGGTGTGTACATGGATTAGCCATGCCTTGGAGCTCTGCAGGGTGTGGTGAGATGGGTACCTGCAGGAGACTCGTTGTCCTGGGAATGTCAGGGTTCTCCTTGCCTGCTGGTTCCCCTGGTCCTGCTTGGGTGTCTCAGTGCTGTGGTAATACACTGTGTTCCTTTGCCAGCACTGTTAGATTCCTTAGATCTGATGCTCTCTGGCTGCTATCTCCATTTCCCATATAGCTGTTAGGTGCATTTTCTCTTTTAACTGGGTGTTTCAGTATCTGGCAATGGTGACTGCCCTATATTTTCCAGTACCACTTTTGTGGCTATCTGCACTTATTTATTTCTTTTCCTCCCAGATATATTGTTTCTGTCATGGCATTGGCTCCTCCTTACTGCACAGAGGCAGAAAGAAAAAAATCACTTCATAAATCCCCCCATTTCATCACCTGCTGTCTCCAGTTCACTCCTAACATTTTTACTGGGGTAATCGCCTTGTTTACTCTCTCTCTGGTGCTTGTCCACAGTGCTATGCTTCCTGGGAACCTCTCTGTAAGCTGGTACTCAATATCCCTTTCTGGTTCCTTAATAATCCTCCTAACTCACTTTGTCTTGTTTTTATAGGTCTTCTAGTCCCCTTGCAGGTAGTTCATATCTTTAAAACAATTCTCTTTATTGCTTGTACTCCTTTTTACCTTCTGGCCTAAAAACATTGGCCTTTAATGCCTTGGGTTTTGCTCCTAGTCTAGACTCCTGTAATTAGCACTGAGCTCACAAAAGGTAAAATAATAATTTTACAGAATTGCCCATGAACTTGTGCATGTGAGAGAGCATCCAGGGGCAGAGTCTGGGGTTCTCTCCCCCCAAACTCTCTGTTCTCCAAACTGCCAGCCTTGGATGCTCCAAAGGCCCTGCTGCTTCTTTCCTTTTCTGTGGTCTATTGTTATTTGAAATACTAACTTTGACTCTTATTAGACCTCTTTGGCATTTACCACAGTGAAGCTTGGCCTGCAGGTGTCTCCTGCTTGCAGATAAGAAAGGTGCTCCTCTGGTAGTACTAGGAGGGCTGTTATCTCTCATTTTTAGGCTTGTATCTGCAGAAAGTCCAGTGCCAGGTCATGGATGCAGAGGGTTGAATTTGACTGGGTGCTCTAAGGCATGTGGAAATTAGCACTGGTCTCTCTACCTGGACCCTTTTCAAAACTTAAGTGTCTAAATTAGAAAAAAATCTAAAGGTATTCCAGAATTACAGTAAAGCTGGGGAGAACTCAAGAAATTCATGACTGATGGAAATGGATACTAGGGTGTTCTTTAGATCAGGGTCTCTCAAAGTAAGCATGAATTCTCATCAATCCTCCATTAGTTTCTTCTGCTTCATGGAAGCTTTTATATTTGACATCATTGATTATGTGTGCAATTATTCAGATGGACTTGGGACTGCTTACAGAAAGGGAACATCTCTACAGGCAACATGTTAACAATGTGAAAATAAAAATCCTTTCTCCTTCCCATTGCCAAGATAAAATGAAGTGCTCTCCGTGTCCCTGACCTGTCACCCAAATTCCCATCTTGCTTTTTTTGTCTGTGGCAGTAACAATGATAACTGACCCAGCAGGATAACTTTCCATTGAAGGAAGAGCCTGATAGCTGAAATTCTGTCTTCTCTGAGGTTATTCAGAGAAGCAAAGATCCTGAAGAACAATTACATCTTTTAATGGCAGAAAAGCTATGTCAGTATGACTTCATCTTCCTGGTGTGCAAAAGCTGCAGATGTGCTTTTAAGGCCCTACAGGAGGTGGCATCTGCATAGCATGTCCTGTGCACAGTATTTCTCTGCTTTGGCACTGGAACTTTGAAACACTTGCATGAAAGTTTGCATTAAAGTGAAGGAGACCACAACCAAATATTGCATAAGGGCAGTACAATAGAGTTTGTATAATTCTGGCATAACAAGAGGCAGTGAGGGTTTAGTTTTGGAAAGGAGAATGATGCTGAGATCTTCAGAATTCTTTTGTTTCCAGAACCAAAATATGCCATGGTAACCAGTTTGCCTCCTTCCCCTGGTACCATTACAAAAATTAGTAGATATAGGTAAGAACATAGTGTATCAAATAAAGTATTAGAGGCACTGTTTCATAAGAAGTTACAAGCAAAATTAATTTCAGAAGCCTGGGAAGCAAATGATACCCCAACGCTACAAGGGACACATTTTGGCTGGTTAGAATATGAAATGCATGCTCCTGTCTTAGAGAGAGGGTATGTGTGATTTTCTATTCTTGATTATTAATGTATATGTTTCCTTTGTCTTGCTGGAAGAGACAAAAACAGAAATGAGGAGATTTCTGAGTAGTTTCCCATGTCTGTATTTGTGCAGGACTTGACACTCAGCCTCCTGAATCTTTTGGGGCAGAAGTCCTTTCCCTTTCCTGCAAGTCATCTAATAATAGGCTGAGAAGACTTCATCTCTTCCCTAGGAAAGGGTTGGAGATGAGCAGGTAAATGGCCTACCAGAAGAGCTGATATTCCTCCAGTGACTAGAAGAATATCTCAGTGAGAGTGGATCTCATTGGGTTAGACTACAGGTGTCACTTTTGTTTAGCTACAGGTATGTGAGAGGTGTCCCACACCTGTGGTCACACTTGCAGAGTGAGTTACCTGACTGCTTCTATGCTTAAAGACTCTGGGAATTCTTTTATTCTGTAGAAAACAATGGAATACTGAAGGAAAAAAGTACTTTCCACTTTGAGCAATTGAGGAATTAAATGATAAGATAAAATCCCACCATTGTGATTTCTCTGTTAGCTTCCATCTTTTGATATCGAGCATATTCTGACATCAGTCATGAGAACAACTGGATGGGGAGTCAATGCTGCACTATGCCTTGGAGCAAGGCACACCATCATTTCTGTGCTTTGTGTTGAGGATTCATAGGAATCTTGGACCTGAGGTACAGTCTGGGAGTAAAAGCAAGACAGGCATCACAAGGAGATGATCCTTTTGAAGGTTTGTTTTTTTTTTTTTCATTCTTGTTTTCAAAATAATCCGTATTGTCTTCCATTCCCAATTCCTCATCAGTTTCAGTGCATTTAATTAAAAGGTCATATCCATCTATGCCTGGTGCCCTAGATAGCTCCTTTGTCCACTTTAAAGAGAAGCTAAATTTCCCTAGTGAGGATAAATGGGGGAAGTATTTGGCCAAAACAGGTAGATACAGTTTCTATGGAACACATGGAGAAGGAAAGCATGTGCAGAAATCACATCTCCTGACAAGACTGCTCAGGCAAGACATTAGTCACAGGCTGGGAGTCAAATGGCTTCCTGAGTAACACCAGGAAACAGCAGTTTTCATCAAATGACGCATTGCAATATGATCGTTTGGGGCAAATTGCTTAATGCATATGCATTTCAGCTTAACTCACTGTGAAATAAGGACAACACAGTGTTCACTCATCCCAAAAAGTAAATATGTGAGGAAGGTAATAAGTTTGCCAGATATTCATGTCATAGAATGATTCATTGGAGTGTACTTGCACAGAAGTTTATGCACTACTTCTTGGTCTTGACAAACATATCTTTTCATATGGAGATACCTGGAAGCATCTGCTTAATCATCCTGGACTGGAGAGGTTTCACCAGTGTCCTGAATGGGAGATTCCATCCTGTTCATGAGAGTGCTCCTGCCCTCAGATACATGACAACAAAGTTTCTGTACTCGAATGCTCCAAATACCAGACTCACGTTTTTCATATGTGCCCTCGTGCCTATACATGGGGAAAAGTAAAGAGGCTTCATTCTCATACTCGTTAAGGAGAAGGTTACTAAAATGTAAAGTCCACAGTTAAAGCTGTAAAGCCAGTTTCATAACTCAATGTTCCCTCTATTTAATAAGGCTACTCATTGATTTGCAGCAGCAAATTATACTTTTTGAGCATTTAAGTAATACTTCCACTTGACTTCCAGTTTACGAGGCAATTTAGTATTTCCCTGGGCTCACTAGTGCTGACTGTACACAACTTCTGGTGTTGGGCATTTAGTCAGCATAGAAACTTGAACAAAGTTATTGCTATTTTGTGCATATATGGGAATGTTTCATTTTAGATGTCTCTCCTTTGCCCAGCTATCTCCAATACCATTGGAGCATACCCAATTCTAGCAAACAAGTCCAAAAGGTATGGATTAATCCAAGGGAATTACATAAGCAGCCAACATCAGGAACACCTGGCCCAAAGAGGACATGGTATCAGATTTCTAATATTGGCCTGACCTAGTCACCATGTCTTTAAAAGCATCAGAGGACCTGGTGTCTCCCCTGGATAATGGGAAGAATTCAAACAGAGGAATCAGGTGCCTTTAAGAAAACTTTCTGAAGGATCCATTGAACAAGAAGTCGTTGTATTTTTGTTTATCCCTAAATGATTGGAAGATGATTTTTTATGATCCTAAAGCTGTTTTGCTTTCTTTTTAGGTCAGCTCATGTAATGAGAGATATTGCTCCCATATACAAACCTCTCATCTGTGGTCTTAGACCATGGCCATCAGGATGGTCACAGCTGGAGTCTTCTGTGGACTACAAAAGTTCCCTGACCCCATCCACTTGCCATCATGGTTGTTGAAAATTTGCCATCATGCTATAGCTGATTCCATGAGACAAAAATACCTGCTTGTAATAGTCCTTTTCCCAAATGGATCCTTCTTCAGCTAAAAGCTGAAGCTACTCCACTTTATCCTGCATTATTTCAGAATATTTCAGAATGTATTTTTTCTAGGATATTTCTGAACATTTTTGAGACATTTCCTTTAGGTGGCAGCAGGAGCACAAGAATATTCAGCCTTCACAGTCCCCTGCACTACTGCGATGGCATGGCTTTGTGCTGAAGAATGTAAACCCAGTTTTACCACCCTTTCATATTCTAACACACATTAAAGTTTATATTGCTGATGAGCTGAAATCATCAGTCAAGACCCCATCACCTGTCTGGGCAGTCTTTTGGGTCTCTGTATGTAGCTACTATGATGGTCTGGACACTTACCAATAATGGAAATGGTGCAGGCCCTGCTAAGGAGATCTAGCTGGATTTAGTATTGCCTACACATAACATTGTGATGGAGTGTGAAAGGCAAGAGATGGGGAGGAGAATGCTCAAGATTGTGTTGCATGTTCCCCTGTTTTTGGAGTTGAGGCAAAACTGTCAATATCCTAAACACGATTGCAGTAGAACTGCTAAACTGGAGAATTCCCCATTTTTAGGATAGCCCTACTTTTTGCTTATCTGCTGAGAGGCCAAAAGATGTTTCTCTATACTGCCCCTCATTTTCAGACTCTTTCCCTTCGTGTTAGCTTTGGAAGGAAATTCCCGGCTGATGTGTCCATCACATTTCCTGGGAAATACTTTGAAGTTTATGATCTGCTTGTGAGACAAGGCAACCTGCAACATCGTTTTGTTTTGACCACCAGTATGCTCTGGAGTATCTCAGGATGAGGAACTGGGATCTGGAACTGTCAACTCTGAACTCCACAGAATGTCATTCAGGCATTTCCATCCAGCTGGAAATAAGCCAGTAACTGTTAGCACTGAGAGGGACCTGTCTCAGGCCAGTCTGGCCTTGGGCTCATGGGGAGCAAGGCACAGGCTGAGCTTTGGCTGTTGTCTCTGCCACACCTGAAGTGACTGATGTGAGATCTGGCTGGAGATCCATGGCTGGGGTCCCCAAGTGATTGCTTGTATGCTGCTGTAGAAGAGCCTGCACTGGTTCAGATCCTGGTATCTTCTGGACTTTTTAGCTTCAGACCTCATTTCTCAGTGCTGCTCCAGAGGAGAAATGATGTTTCTCCTGTATGTTCTCATGAGGGCCTTGAAGCAGCCTCACCTTTGTCAGGAACAAGCAGATATACCTGCTGCAGTGACTTGTGAAAGCTGTTGGATAATTCCCAGTATCCTGATGTTCTCTGTCATGCTCAAACCTCCTTCCATTCATCTGTCAATGAACAACTGCTGTTGCCTCACACCCTCCTGGAGCCTGGCCATTCATCCGGCTTTTATAGTGAGTAAATAATATCCTCTGTTATATGTCTGGAAATAGTGTTCTGTACAAATTCCTGGGGCAATCAATATACAGAGTCATTTTATGTTAGAAATAGCTTGTTCCAAATGGCCATATATATCTTTATTATACTGTAAATTCTCACACTGTCACTGGAAGCCACATATGCCTTATTGCACAGCTTTGGTTGCAGAACAAACTCCTTCTCACCTTCCATTTCCAAGCTTCTTTCTCTTTCTTCCCATCCACTGGATCAAGGCTTACTGAATTAACCAACACACCCCAAAATCTCTTTCTAATGCAAATGTCTTATTAGGATATATTTCTCCCCTTGAAGGCCCCACTGAAGCTCTCTTCCAAAAAACCCCACAAAAACCAGATCAGTCTTTGAATGTTCATGCCCTATAGCCTTACTATTTTGGTCATGTTTCTTCTGCCAAAATTAATTCTATGGCAAAAGCCTTGAGAGCTCCAAGCCTGTATTGAGCCCTGCTCTCCCAGGTGCTGTACACAGAGCACAATATGGCTTTAGTCATCTTAAACCAACAAATCTGCCAGAGGGAATCTGCATCCTCTGGTTATGGTCTCTTCATGTGTGGGGACTAGTCTGAAAGGCTTGTGAAAAATAAAAATGTGAGACCTGGGCAGTCAGATACAGTGAGGATAGTTCCAGCCACATAATGAAATATAAAATGCATTTGCAGTATGGGCAGGGATGGGGAGATTGGTGGTTACTGCCCCTCAGCAGCTGGGGGTGCTGCTTCACAAACAGGTCTATTAGCTAGAAATATCTGGCAGTGGTATAAGTGGGGATGTTGGTAACTGTTCCCCTAGAACAGCTGTTCCCCTAGAAGCACTCTCCTTTCTGTGCTAGGGAAATTAAAGTTATTCACAGGGTTAAAGTTATGGGCATGGGTGACAGCAAAATAAACAATAATGGCTTGGGGAGAAGACAGGAAGATGAAGCATGGCTGTGCCTTGGGGACAGTCACTGCTTGCACAGCATGTCTTGCTGCTGTACACCATCTCAGAGTGAGTCCCACCTTCAGAATTTGAATTACTTTAGGGGAGATATTTCTTTTTTACTGTTTTTAGCCCTGTTGTGCCCAGAGAGAGTGAGCAGGTCTTGTTCTGCTCTGGCACAGCTGGAGCAAAGCTCTGGCTAAGTGAGAGCCAGAAATTGCCATAAAAGAGAGGGCTGATGCTCATGGGAGTGAGGAACATGGGTTGTAGTTTACTCTGGGTCTCAGCTAAGTTCATAAAAAAGAAACTTCTTTGCCATTTCAGCAGATTTGAGCAAGTTCTTAGGAAGTCTTGCTGTTTTTGTTTTTCAGAATGAGTGGGGATATCAGGAGCATCCACTTTGCAGGCCTGGGCCTGGGTAGAGGAGCTGAAACATGGCCCACAGGTCTGGGGCTGAGAAGTTTCTTCCCACCCACTAAGAAGTCCCTTTGGAATAAGGGTATTTCTGTATGCCAGGAGCTGGTGCTCTGCTTAGCACAGACACCACATCTTCAGCTGTGGAGATAGGAGTTGTGACTGAGTCGTGAACTTGGACCACTGCTCTCAGGGAAGATGTGCTGCCAGCTCCATGGGCTGACAGAGGGGGGATCAGTGAAACTGCTCAGCCTGGTTATGAGACATGTTTGGGAAGGCTGTTTGTAAAGCTCTGACCTCTATGACAAGGTCCACATCTCTGTGAGCATCCCCTCCCTAACCTGGACAAGGTGTGAAACTCCACCACAGCTCCCTGAAGGTCAGCACTGCTCGTGTGGGGAGGCAGAACTCTGCTGGAAAAGCCAATGTAATCCTGCAACATGAAGTCACAGCTGGAGTAACAGGCACATCCTTTGCCAGTGTAAATCACTGTGACCTGATTGATTTCAGGGCCAGCCTTAGTATTGAAGATGTCGCAAAAAGTTCTTTCCAAGGAGCCTTTAGAGAAATGTTTCCCCCTTGGTCTTCTGTTAACTTGCCTGTGATAATACATCTGCAGTTGGTATCACTGTACAGCTTGCTCAGAAGAAGAAGAAAGAAAAAGAAAGAAGAGAGGCTGCTGTTCATCTTATTGACCGCTTATTCACTTCTTTAAAAGTAATTAGGAGTTTAATCAGAGTTTCTATGGATTTTTTGGGGAATCTGTAATTAAAATCTGCACAGTCAACTTGCATTATATACTTAACCTTCTTCCAGAGCTGCTCAAATATCTTTAATATTCTCACATCCTCTAATGGAAACTGTCAAGTACCCCAACATAAAAACGAGCAGCAAATCCCTTGCAACAGGCTGCCAAACTGCAGCCCCCAACAGTTTTTTTGTTGTGAGGAAAGGTCTGCTCTCTGATAACAGCCCAGGCTGTAGGTTAACAGGCCTGATCGACTCCAAGCTGATTTTTCTCTAATGAATAGAGATGTTTCTTTTCATCAGCATAGAATGCAGCGTATGGAAAGGGGGAAGGGAAGCAGAAAAAAAAGCTGTCTGACTGTGTAGGGATGGAGCCAGTCTCTTGATAAGCTTTCAATTAAGAGCAGATTAAAATTAGGTTTATCTTCTCCTGAAAATGGCAATGACGTTAATATAATAATACAATGTAATAACTTAATAACCCAGTTGGAAGTGACTCATCCACATTGGAAAGATCACATTTTGCTGCCTAGTTCTGGGAAGGTTAAGTGTGTCCATCCCGCCTTCCTGCAGGTGTGCTGGCACCCACAGGGAGGGAAAGCTGGACAGTAATTCATAGCCTGGCTGCTTCTCCTCCTGGGAGGTTTGGTGCGACTGACAAGGGAGATTTATGGTGCAGAAGCATGTGACAAGTCCATTTGTAGAAACAGGTCTTGAGGCTCAGCAGAGTCCTCCACTGCCTGGTCCTCACTGCTAATGCAATTCCATTGCTCCACCAGACAGGACAAAGACCCAGAGCTTTGAGGTGTAGCAGCTGGTGTCTGGCATTGCTAGGAAAAGATTCTGAATCAAACATCCCCAGCTTACTTCTCAGTCCAGCCCATCACATGTATTAAGGACTATAAAATCTGTTGGCCATAGTGGGGCTTTATTCCTTCTGTTCAGGTAAAGGAGCCACAGGAGACTGTGTATGAAAGCTGCCTTGTGCAGTTGAACTCAGGTGTTGACCCCTGAAATTAACCCAGATTTTCACTGAGAAGAGCCTGACTGAACTGGTGCTGTGGGAAAGTGCTGCTGCTCCTTCTGCTCAGGCTGGATGAACTCAGATGTGCCATTTGGCTGCAGGGATAAGGCTGGTAAATCCATGCCTGCAATCAGGAGATCTGATTTTTGAGGATGATTTCCTCATCTCGTTTCATGGGATGATCAACACTAGCCTGTAACTTGTGTGTTGGACAAAGGACTGAAGGTTGTCATCTTGGCCCAGAGCCTGACCTTTATCCATGAGAAGAGATCAGATTAAATTAGTTGTCTTACTAGAGCACTCAGGACCTTTAAATTATAAAGTGTAATGATATAATTATTTTCAGCTGACAATGTTTAAGCATTTGAATTAGTTATTGTGATTTTGTGTGCTGGCCACTGCTATGTGCTGGAGATTTCCTGCACTTCAGCATGTCCATGTCTTGGTTGTGTTCTTTAGTTGATTTAGCTGAGAACAATGAATTAAAGCAGCTTCCCAGTAAGACAAACACTTACCTGTGTCCAAATACAAAACCCTTCAGGGCAGTATTTGCTCATTCCTGACCTCTAATGTGGGTTTAACCATTTACCTTTTGAGTTGAGTGACACACTGTGATTGACTATGGGATGGGTCTGCTTAGTCCAGTCCAGGTGCAAGGTGGACAAGTTCATTGGTAAAGAAAGTGAAAAACAATAAAAAACAACTGAAGTTTCAAGAAAATGCCAGGAGAAAAAGGAAGTGCTTGGAAAAAGAAGACCAGATTTCTTTCCCTTGGCATTATGGCCTGGGATTTTTTTCATGGAGTGTGTAGAAATCTTTTGTGTTAAAACTCTAGCTTTAATTCAGAAATGCCTCTAACACACTAAAAAGTCATCCCATGAAGAGTGACAGCCCAACAGTAATGTGGCCATGACTAACCCAGTTCCTTGTGGTCTTCCCTTTCCCCCTTCTGACCTTACAGGTGGGGATGGTACAGAGGAAAAAGAAAACTTTGCAGCCTGTCCAGTACTGCTTGAATGCTCTTCTTCCATAATTATTTGAGGATAATGAAGGTAGCAGTTTCTTCTTTGGATTTATGCTGCTTTAGAACATTCAGCTGTGAGCTGCTTCTGTGTCCCATCATCCAGGTCCCATGTCCAGTAGGACAACTCCATAAATTTTTTAACACTGTCAATGTAAAATTAAAAACAAGGAGTATTTTGCTATACAAGTCTCTTTTTTATTGTAGCAATGATATAGGCTATTTTCTTGGGCTTTGGGCTGTATTATTTTTGCCTGAATTTGAAGCAGTTATTTTTTAATAGTTTTTTATGGACTGACACAGGAGGCTACTTGTAAAACTATAATAGAGAAATTCAAATGTCACACTTTAAAGAAAAATAAGACATTCATGATGCAAATCATAAATAGGGAAATTTAGCCTTTGACAGCAAGAACAATCTCAGCTGATTGTGGATGTTTCTGAGTATGCTTTTTAGCTTTGTACCCTTTTAACAGCATAGTCAAGACTGGACCTCCTACTTGTGTGTGTGAAAGCTCCTTGTCTTTATTCCTGAGCAGCCAAGGCTAGCCAACATTGATAACTGCATTCAGTATTCAATAAATGGTGTTTATTGTTGTTGGAAAAAAGTAATTCCCCTTCTGGCAGTGAAGAAGGTGTGACTTGTAAATAGAGGTCTGGGAGCAGTGCTGTGCCTGCAGATACAGCAAGGGTTTGATAAAAAGGCAGCAGAGCTGGGTTAGGTACGTGTTGGTGTGCAGGAGCAAAACAATTCTGTCAAAAGGCAGACTCTGCTTGCTGGAGCCACTGCCCTGGAAAAGGCCCTGCAGAAAGGAGTTACTGTGCAAAGTGGCACAAGTGCCAGAGCTCCCAGCCATGCTTACTAAGAGGGAATTCTCAAAATTATATGGGACAGGAAAAGCATGCTGCCTAAAGAAAGCTGCAATATAATTTCAAATGTGAAATGTCCTTAAGAAAAATGTTGTACACTGACCATGTTGTAGAGACTGAGGTGCCCACTAAGGCTTGTCACACAGGTCACAACTGTTTTCCTTTGAAAATTGCTTGTACACAGAGATCAGTGTGCTTCCCAAGCATCACCACTCACCTGGCATGCTTTTGGAGGTTTTCAACTCTCAGGAGACTTTGCTCTGATCTCCCACCTAGGGATCTCTTTGTCAATAATTTCCTCTGGAACAGAAGCAACTGAGCTACAAACTCAGAAGATGGAAGAGCTGGAGGAGCATTTGGGATTGTAGCATGTGCCCTGTTGCTGCATTTTTCCCTGAGCATCTTTGGCTGCAGTCGGAGGCGGGCTGTTGATCAAAGTGGATACACATCTATCCTGGTAATGCTGGTTTTTTTTCAGTTATTCTTCTTTCTCTAACCCAACGCTTTACTACCTGCTCTCTGTGCTGAGAAGTTGATTTGAGGACATACCTTGGTCTCTTCCCTAATTTGAGCATGGCAGCATGTGGGTGGGATGTGGAGAGGGCAGTGAGCATTTCAGGTACTGGTCCTTGACTGCCAGTTTATGTAGCAACCCCACTGGAGAAGTCTCCCTTCCTTAAATTCAGGATTCTCACAGTAACTGCAGATATTGTGGATTTTTCCTTGTAGTGTTTATCTCCCTGATGTGTGCAGCCAGCTCCCTGCCTGGAGCCTTGCAAGCCCACTACTTAGTTGGGATATAGATGTTTAGTCTGTTTTAATCTGATCCTCACAAATCAGTCCCAGAAGCCATTTCTGCTGCCTTTCTCCCAGTGTCATGCAGTTTGTCAATACCCAGCCTGCTGCTAGGGATTCAAAAATGTTTATGTGTTTTTTTAACCAAGCAGTCTCTGCACTGAGCTTTTGAAGAGCAGAAACTGAAAGGCTGAGTACAGGGAGATGAAGCTGGAAAAGGGGGGATGATCCAGCAGGATGCTTGTTGTCTCTGAGTGACCCCATTGAGGACCTGCTCAGAGCCCATGCCTTGTTTGGAGCCTGTCACCTCAGTCATTGGGGAGCTGCTGGAACAGGCTGGGAACAGGCTGTGCTAGTGCCAATGGAGCTACACAAAAAGGCATTCACAAATAACGAGGCTCTGAAACACCCTGAAAATAAGTGTCAGCAGCTTGAATTGGGGTCAGTTGTGCTGTGGTGAGAAGCAGGCTGGGCTGGGGAGCAGGGAAAAGATCTCCCCTTCTTTTGCCTGCCTGGGAGAAGGGGCTTCCAAGGCAATGGAAGCCCCTGTTCCTGCTGACTGTCCCTGAGAAAGGCAGGCACTGACAGGTCCTTAACCTTACTGCAGGTCAGGGCCTGGTCATCCTGGTATTCTTATGCAGATACCCAAAAAAAGCATCCTGCCATCTGCAGAACTTGGCTTCCTGAGGCTGCAGCAGGCAAACAGGTGCTGCCCACAGACCAGCAGTTCATATAGCCTGCTGACTGTCTGCAATGCCCTGAGCAGCCATGGACAAGTTGCCACCTTACTCCCTGCCTCAGTTTCCCCTTTTCATGCCAGGATAATAACACCATGGGGAGGGAGGAGGGGATAAGGGTTTTTGTTTCATTATGGCTGTTACTGCTGAGGGGCTGCTGCTGCCAGAGAGAGAAAGGAGGTTGGTTTGGAGACCAAGGCAGAAGGATGTTTGCCTTCGTCATTAAACTAGTGGCTGTCTCTGCCCACGTGACACCTCTTAATGCTGTTCCCTCAAAACAGGAAGGAGGATCCCCACAGGGTCCAAACTGCACCAGGGCTCTTTAAGCTTAGCTCTGTGCCAGCCAGTCTGTGCTCCCCCTTTGAACATGTCATGTCTCTGGCTAAAGGACACTCTTCAAGTTGAGTTCTAAGGACCCACCACAGCAGGCTATGTAAAACACTGGCTTTCCACAGGCTATACTTGCTGCCTGAGTCAACTTTGAGGAAAGAAGATAAGATTTTTAATGCTGAACTGAGTGGGAGCAAATCCTGCTCCTCTCTTCCAGGTATTGCTAGCAACTCAGCTGCTAAAGGACTTTGCTCTGAAGTGTGGGGTTGAGCCCAGTAGTGCTATCTGCTGTAAGACTTGAGGTGCAGACCTGAGAACATATGAGATGCAGTGTTGCTGTTCCCCACACTGGAGTGGTTAGTAAGTGTGCAGATACCAGCTGGACAAGTGTTCAGGTTTCTTACAAGTGCCATCACCAAATGCTGTCTCCTGAAACCCTGGGGCTGCTTGGCAGCAAATTAAAGAGAGCAGATGCCTCTATGTTATTTCACTGGTCAAAGTGGGGAGAACAAATTAAAGTGCCTATTTTAGCACACTGAGACAGCTGCAGTCTTCTCAAGCCAGTTCCTGAGGAGTCACCTATCCGTGCCTGATTGAAGGGAAAGCATCTGGTGTAGCAACAGCCAGTTAGCCAGCAGTGGAGGAGCTGGCAAAGGCTTCCTGCTGTGGAAATCTTTGGATGACACCTTGGCAAAGACCAAGGGACAGATGGGAGCCCTGAACACTTCCCCCTAAGCAGTGTCAGGTGCCTTTCATGGGACTGTCAAGTGCCAGGTGAGAGGGAGCTGTGACCTACCCAATGGACCATTTAGGGCTCAGTGGGTGTCAGGTGCTGAGAAGGATTTGTTCACTGTTGATTATGCCTCTGAGTTACCATGAGCAGAATAAAGGTGGCTGCAGGAACAATCTTCAGCTGCTTCCCTGCAAAGGCAGCCAGTTACTTAAAGATCCTGTAATGGTTTTTAAACAGTACAGATGTATTAAGTATATGATGTTACTGTTAAGCCTTGGTGCACTCTGGAAATGTCTGGCATTGTTATTCTTCTGTTAGCAAAATGAGGCTTAGGAAGTTTAAGTGACCAGAATCCCAATAGATTCTGGAATGAAGAGAAGGTGGAAAGGTAGAGGTGTTGTCATGCCTTACCACAGGCATTGGAAGTGATGGTTGGTGTTCTTAACTGTGCTTATTTCTAACATAGCCCTCATAATAGAATGGAATTTGGAAACTGGAGAAAATGACATTTCAGTGATCAGAGGATGCAATCCCTCCCCATATATCTACATAGATGCAGAGCATATTTCCTTGTTTTAGCATCCAAAATACTGTATAGTGGTTCTCAGTGTTTTCTTTTACTCTTTGCTTAGAGTGGTTAATATTTCACATGACATGACTTAATTAAATTAAACCCCACCAAATCTAAGCTGAAGTTCGCCTTATTTGATGTTTAGGAGCTTACACTTTGGAATAAGTTCATCCTGTTATATGCATGTTTGGGTGCTCCTGGGTTATTCCTTCGTGGTCCAGAGCTGGGAAAAGTCACTCTATTAAGGGATTTTAGTTTCCCAAGCAGTGTGTACTCATCTCCTGAAAAAGTTCTTACGGATTCACAGTCAATAAAAATTTGCACATGATTGTTACAAAGTGCTGACTGCTTTAAGACAAAGGAATAATTCCTTTTCTTTCCACATGAAAACAGGTCCCACAGATGAAGTGCTTTGCTTAAGGTCCCTCAGAAAATGTAAAGCAGACTCAGGAGATGAACCCAAGTCACCTGATATCCCACCTTAGCCAAACTGCCTACTTGTATTATGGGAAGCTCGGCAAGAAATAAGGGTAATGAAGCTGCCCAGCTGCATGGAAG
The DNA here is from genome assembly GCF_903797595.1 of Erithacus rubecula. Taxonomy (NCBI): domain Eukaryota; kingdom Metazoa; phylum Chordata; class Aves; order Passeriformes; family Muscicapidae; genus Erithacus; species Erithacus rubecula. The sequence goes on from NC_136659.1 coordinate 26,375,140, forward strand.
AATGTCTCTGCAGCTGTACAGCAGGTAATCCTTTAGATTTAAGAAATGGCATAACTTTTAAGGAGGAAATTTACAAAACATGTCATCTGAAGACATTGCCATGTTTAATGCATTTGCTGCCAGTGATTTTCTTTCCCTTGCTATACTGTTTACAGAGCAGCTGGTGCAGAGCTGTTGAGCTTGCTATTGAAGATGAAAGGCTGGTTGTTTTTCAAAGTCTTTTGTGCCTGTTTGCTACTAACTGGAGCTGTCAGTGTAGATGTTTTTCATTTCCTTTTCACCATAGGTCTGAAGTCCCTTCTTTAAAGATTTCCTCAATTCAAAGAAAGATTTCTTTTGCTCTAAGTCCCAAAAGACCTGAAGGGTCTTTTCTCTTTTGTTTGGGCTGAAGACTCCACAGGCAATGCCAGTGCCTTCGAAGGGTTGCTGAAAACCTTTAACCCACAGACAGCCAATGTCCCAGCTGAAGTCCTTTGATGAAGGCATGAGGAATTCAGTCTGTTCTACTCACTTCTGTGGCCTGGGAATGAGAACACCTCTGTTGAACTATATAGATGCAATGGAAAACTTCCAGCGATTATTAATTAGCGGTGTTTACAATAGTACATAAAGGATGGAGCTTTTCCCCTCAAAACAGCCACAAAGAGCATGTGTTACATGCTGTACAAACCCCCACAGAGATGCTCACTCAAGTTGCTTAAAAGCCAAGTAATCAAGGGTGCAGAATTTTCCCCGTTCCAAAACTGAGGCACTAAAGTTATGAGAGGTCAAGTCGCTTGCTCAAGATCATGACAGGAAGATGAGACAAAGCTGAGAACTGAAACCAATATATCTTAACAACCTGATTTTCATTTTCTGTGCCATCTCTCATGCAGTGAAATAGGCTGAATTACAGGACTTTCTCTCTTTCATATAGTCTGTCTGTTGGTAGTTCCATTACTTCAGTGAGGGAGTTATCTTAGAAATCTCTCTGATCAGTCATTAAATCTTTATGATCTCACTTTTTTGAAATGTTTGACCCAATGAGTTTCTTTCAGAGAAGATCTGGTCTACAATGGCAGTCCAAAAGACAATCTTGTGATGCTCATTTCAAGCATTCAGCCTTCCCACCCAGCCTGCACCACCAGGGTTATCAGTCACTCAAACCAATGCTCCTGCCCAGCAACATCACTCAGCTGGAATGCAAGTCTATGCAAAACTCATAATGAAGTTGCACTGAAAAGAACTGGATTCTGAGTGCCCTCCAAAGTGCTCCTCATTGGTGCATTCAAGGGACTTTCTGACTCACAAAATGTTCTTCAGCTAAATGTGTTTTTCATTTTAAAATGTGTTTTCTGCAAATGATACACTAAAGTGATTCCAACTGGTATTTTTCATGTTGCTCTCTAGTCCTGCTGCCAACTTCCTGTCCTTGGTGACCAGAGTATAGCCCTGGAGAGGAGCTGCAGCTGAGCTGATTGTGAGCTGTGTAGGGCTGAAAAACCCATAGTCCAGCCACTCTGATTTTAGCTGGATGAGAAACAGTCACAAGGCACAGTGTTCACAATGGCCAGAGCAGATCTTGCTCTTCTTGTCGAGCAGCTGGAATACTGAGCAAGGACTGAATCGATACTGAGTGTGCTGAAACCAAAGGAAGAATATCTCTAGACACATTTCCAGCTTTAATGGTCTCTACTTAGCAGAAATTGATGGCACTTGGACACTGGGATATCCAAGCAACTCTCTGCTTGCTCATATAAAATGTTTTCTTTCTGGTTTATTTCTTAGGATAGTTCACATTGCAAAGCCAGGCACACAGACTTCTTCCTTCTTTGCTGTTTGTGATTCATTAGACAATTGAGATTAGGCATGCATGAATGTGAGGAGGGTGACATTACTGCCAAAGAAAACTTGAGTTCTGCATCTCAAGTTTCAGGTCACCAGAGAATTGTGTAAAGAGTAACCAAAATGCATATAGTTATCACTGAAGGTGACTGACTCTTAGTAGGGCATGTAGTTCATACTCTCACTGTTACATTTAGAAAAATTGCACATCAGTGCAAGAAACATTCACCAAACCCAAAATATAGCTGCAGTCACATAAGTCTGTTCAGAACTGTAAAGTTAATGGGAATCTTACATTCTAGAGCATTGCCCTCACTTGGCTTTGTCAAACAGCCTAATCTAAGAATGGCACAAATTCTATACCTGATTCTGTTACTAACTTTGCTGATTTCTATTCTAAAATGGTTTGTTGATTTTTATTTTGTGAACTTTAGCCCCTTCAAAAAGTATCCCAAGTGCACTAAATATATCATATTTTACCACAGAACCCTTTTTAGTCTTGATAATTAAGAGATTGATCACCCCCAGCAACAGACATAAATGTTTAAACAGTACATAACTGTTCTCTGTACTAATGCAATAAAAGTGGGTTTACTTTTACAGTGGTAATTTTAGCAGCAGTCTAAATCAACACCCTGTTGATAATCAGACAAATCTTCCTTTAAAGAGAAATGCAGTGCAAGTGAGCTTGTTAGTATTATGGGCACATTATTGCCTCCACTTTCCTCAATCAGCTTTTATTCATGCTTTTACAATGGGTGTAAATTTTTATATTTCCTTAGGCAAGCAGACGAATGAACTGAACATCTAGAAGATTATTTAAAATAGGTTATGGTGATAAGAAATAGACAATCCTGTGCAATGTTGAAAAGGTCAGTGGATTAGAGTGCTGATTTCTGCAAATGAGCAGCCGTGCTCTGCTGGGGCTGGCAGGCAGCTGAAAAAGAAAAAAAAATTGCAGGGGGATGTTCAGAATCTGGTGGGGTGTTTTCTGTATGGTTATGTTAGGAAATGTGGGAGGGAGGATGGTGGGGAAACATTTCTGCAGTATGAGGCACAACCAGTGGGTGAATGGCGTCTGAAAGGGGAATTGTGTTGTGTGAGGTTGAAGACTTGCTTCTGTGCCATAGCCAGCTCCCTCACCTGTGTCTTGTCTTCATCCCTCAGCTCTGGTCTGCCTTGTAGCTGTAGGAGAAATGAGGAAGCCCAGGGAAGTGGCTTTGTGCCTTTGTGTGTGATACAGTGGCAAATGCTTCTCTGGGTTGGATGCTCTCAAACGGTACCAAAAATGTAGGGCAGACAGTTTTATTTTTCCATTCTCTTGACAATGTTGCTTTAAAAAGTTGAAAGAAGTCAGTGAGATATTTCTGGGCTAAAATTTCATGAGTGCTCCTGTCAAGGACATGCTTGTTGCTCCACATGACCATTTCCAAGCTTCACTGGTATTGACAAGTAACATGGTAGCTGCTCTCACTTGCATTGCTTCCAAGGTGAAGCTTTTGTTTTTCCTGTTTTCTAAGTCCAGCCAAAGGAATCTGGGTCAGCCACAGGATGCTCATCAAGCCTCTCTGTAGAAACTCTATATGGATTTATGCTTGTGGTTGATCTGAGAATCACCCCTGTCCTTGTATCAGGACTGTAATTCCTGTTGGCTCCAAGGAGAATCTGTTCACTTGAATATCTAGACAGACATGTTAATTATGATTCTTTCTGCTCCTTTAATATCTGGATACTACCTTGCTGCCCTCTTCTGAACCAAGACCACTCCTAACATCAGTTTGGATGCTCTATGCAATGTGCTGCTCACCTCTGACTAGGGACAGCTATTCTTTCTGAATGGGTGCACTGCAGAAAATGCTGTGGTCCTGAGGATGGCCCATCTCAAATAGGAGTCACTGCCCTGTATTTTCCTTCAAGCCATGCTCCCATCTGACTGCTGTTTTGTAAACTCATGAAATTTGATTGCAAAGTGCTATCATTTGAGTTTTCAAGTAAAAGGAGAGAAATGGTGGTGCCAGATTCAGTGCAGCATTAACTAAAGGCGGTGACGTGCATCACATTATTGTTGGCCTTTTTATCTCTGGTCCTTTCTTTTTTTATGACTAACAAGATGACAATAAGTCAGCTCAGGTTGACTGCTCCTTGCCTGAAGGGCCATGAAAATGTTTCAAGACATGGCTTTGTGGCTTCTCAGACAGTTTAAATTTTAAGCCTTGTATGTTTGCCAGAATGCAAGTTTATTCATAAATTCCGATTTTAACAGAGCAAGTTCAGAAAGATATTATGGTAGAAACATCCTCCTATTCAGTCAATAGGGATGGATTCAGTCATGATCTGACTTTTCAGGCCTGATAAAATTTGCAGGAATACCCATTCCTTGAGCAACCTTTAGTTGCTTAGTCAAATGGTTCTCTAGCAATGATAGGATGGGTGTAGCAGCCTGGTTCGCTTTGTCCTGGAAAGCTGTGTCTCCAGACACTCTTACCTCATACTTTTTGCAGTCATTGACAGATGGGCATGGCTTTGATATCTGTTTTTTTTTTTTCTTGAGAAGTCAGATGGAATCAGTAGCTCATTTTAGGTGGGCTGCTGGATTGCTACTGAAAGGCAGTGCAGCTGTTCTTTGTTACCAGTGGGGAAATGCAGGGCTGATTACTTTGCTGTCAGGGCTAGAATGAGCACAGAGACTTCCACAGCTGACAGGAAGAAAAAAGACCAGGGAAGGAGAATCTGTGGATCAGTGGCCTTTCACATACTGAAGAACAGAGAGGCAAATCCATCTGTCAGCTGACAGCCCATCACCATGGTTCTGGAGTGACTTGGAGGACAAGCACTCTCCAGCTGCATACTGGGAGCAAAAGGTTCATTGAGCTTCTGTTGTGCGCCCTGAAGCCAAAGAATATTTATTTCATGGACAGCTCAGTGCAGGATTGACCTTTCATATCATATCCTTTGGAGCAGGTGCTTGGCTCTGGTGCTTTGTGTAAGCCCATCCTTTGTCTTGGTTTTGGCTTTCTTTTGCCCTCCAGTTTCTGGCTCACCTTGGTTCATCATATATAAAATTGCTTTCATCTTTGCTGCTTGCCAGGGTGGAGCAGGGGTCAAAAATACAGTAGAGCAGAAGGTGCTGCACACACAGCTTTCACTGGCAGATACAACTGTGCAGTCTGAGCCAATGGTCCCAAAGGTTTTTCCTTAGCCTGTAAGCAGGCAGGGAGCCTGAGGCCTTCAATGACTCTTGCCTAAGAAAGCCCTTTGTGACTTGTCCTGCAGCAAGGTGTAAAGTGATGCAGACTTGCCTCTCTCCAGGCTATCCATCCTGACTCAGATGGAGATGAGGAGCTGCTTGCTGTGCCATCTAAGCTATGTTTGGCCTTCCTGCCATTTGGGCAGACCTGCTGCCCCTCTCTGGTTTGCACATGAAAACCAACTGCCTCAGGCAGTCACCCAGTGCATCTGCCACAGATTTCATTGGTGTGGCCAGAGTCATCTGTTCTGCATGAATGGGGCTGACCAGCATCTGGTAAATCTCTGCACCTCTAGGATCTGTTGTAAAGGACAAGTGACCAAGTACTCCAGCAGCATGGCTATAGAGCAGAATTTGGTAAGCAATGGCTCTGTCCTGGGATAGCCTTTGAACTTTCAGCTTGAATGAGTTGGGCTCCTTGCCCCCATTTAAAACCACCTGAAGCCACGGTGTGCAGCAGTCAGGATATCTGTCACATAAGCCATCTTGTTGGGTGCCTGTGGCTTTAGATTCAGTGGCTCTGCCAGCCAGCACATAGCTGAGGTATCTGAGAGTCTGCTCCAGTGAGACAGGGCTGGATGCCTCAGGGCTGCACAGGTGGGGCAGATTTGGCCTGTGCAGCTTGAAAATAGCCACTCTTTTTGCCCTGCCCCTCCCTAAAGCAAACACAACTCCAGAGCTTGACCTTGACTAACTGGAAAATGAGCCATGTTCACTGAAGAGGCAGCTGAGGCAGTGTAAACTGGTGTTGTCACTCAGTGGCAATACCCTGCCTCACTGCATGTGGTTTGGGCAGTACTCCATTAGTGAGGTGCAGAAATGGAAGGAGTTGGCAATGCAGTTGTCTGTCTGTAGAAGATCTGGAAGTTTAACAGTCTTAGAGACTTAAAGATGCACATTTTCACCTCACCAGAATGTCTGAGATTTAGAAAATCTTCCTATCCTGAGGCAGAACAAACTGCCTGTATTTTGTAGAGAATGAAAACATGAAAAATATGGTTTGAGTCAGTCAAAATGCTTTTGACATGTTTTGTTTCAATTGTAAGCTTTTATGATGTGTTTGCATATTTTTAAATCTACAATAACTAAAATCTTTGAGATTATATATTTGAATAATGCTGAAATTTCATTCTCTCTCTGATTTCGTATATAAAGACAATCTTCTGAAATCCTTTCCCTGCAAACCCATATTTTTGACTGGTTTAAGTGAATGCCTAGTTCCTCATTAAAAAAAAATAAATCAGTTAGTGTAATGTAAATCTGCTTGATCCAATTAGAAAGAGCTTTTGAATAGCAAAGTCAAGGACTTTATCTCCTGTATGATAAATTGTGTCAAAGAGGTTGCCACTGGATATAAAGTTAACTCAGGAACTAGTTTTTCCCATCTTCTAGCTCATTTTTAAATGCTGGCAATTCTGTCTTTGGTTTGAGTCAGAGAATCACTGTAAGAAGCCTCACAAAGCACTTAGAGATCATTTGATCATGAGACAGCAAACAGAGATGAACAGTCTGAGGTTTTACAGTCCTAACTGCAAACAAAGACATTAGCTTCTCATCCACTGGCAGTTGATTCCAAATCCCTCTAAAGGGCTTCAAGAAAATGTATGTTATTGAGCTTTATCCTCAGCTAAGTCTCCCCTCATACTTGGTCTTGTAGTACTTGATTGCACTGTCATTGTAGTGCATGACCTGCTTTTGGGCAGGACAATGCCTCCTCCAGTGCTGGCACATTAAACTGTTTGGATGTGCACATATTCATATGCATTTTGATGAAATGTGACACCTGTAATTGTTTGAACAGTTGACCCTGAGGAGGGTTGAACCGAAGTGCAAGGGAATCCTGCCTGGCCCAGATGCAGCAGAGGAAATCTCTGCTGTAACCAAGAGTAACAAACTGCAGCAATTACCCAATTAAAGCTAAGCCCCTCTTTAATCAAGACAGTCAAGTTAAGAGGCCCTTGGGATTTTTGTGAGAAGGAGGAAGTCCTAATCATTGCAAAGGGAATTGCTTCTTTTTCTGCCAGGTTTGAAGTTGCCCCAAACTTGCAGATGCTAATTTCGAAAAAGAGAATCATTAGTTTTTAATAAATAATTTGTTCCTTGGGAGGTGTGGGGATGGACTGAAAGCATTTTTCTGTACAGTTTAGAGTTCATTAGTGCACCCATCAGGGAAAATGTGCGACAAAAGTGAAATCAGATGAATATTCCTTATTTAACCTCCAAACGAGTAATTTGGGGAAAAAAAGTGCCATTTCTTCTGAGTTCCAGGTGACTGCTTTTTATCTGAGCTCCATTAAATTATTCCCCTGCTAAATTTTCATGAAATAGGCTTTTTGCTCCAGCAGACGCTGACTCCCTGAGATAATTCTGAAAGCAAAACATTCTGGTTTTATTAGTAATGATCTATCTTTGACAGTGCTATGAGGGGCTTGAGGAAGATGTTTGTGTACATGTCAATTTTCTGCACTGAATCCCTTTTTTTTTCACTGACATGGGGATGGGCAGGATGAGAAGGTTTCTGCTTGTCCCCCAGCTGTGGGTAGCACCAGCGTGCAACAAAAAGTCCTGAGAGCACCTGGCAGTGATTCTGCCTCCAGATAAGTCAAAAGGCAGCATCACACACCCTGCTCAGGCTTGTACCTAGATCCCTCTCACCCTCATTACCACTGCAATGTGAGACTGCAGAGAGGAGACTTTGGGCTCAGTTATGGTAATTTCTTCCTTCCTTGGTTGTCCCATATGATTCGTTCCCAACTTTTATTTCTATGTGGCAACCACCAGACACAATTTTTCTACAGACTCCTGTTTATTCTGGACTGACACATGGCAAGTTTCCTACATAACCCTTTTTAAAAACACAGATTTATTTGCTTTTACTGACTCTGGTCAAAGCAGCTATTTTGAAATCCCATAGGGATGGAGCATTAGGGGCAGACAAATGTGATGAGCTGGAGCTGCTCCACATACCAAGTGCAGCTGGTTGGAAATAGCCTTGACCTTTTTATAAACTGATGTCCAGCCCTGTTTTCACTGACCTGACATATTAATGTGCTGAGGGGACTGGGCAGAATTGCCTCAACATTTCCCAGGTGATCTTTTCTTGGGACATGTTTGCCTTGACAGATTTCTTCCTGTGCATGAACTCTGAGGCAGAAGGAATCTTTTACAAAGATTTTGTATTGCTCTCTATGATGTTTACGGCAAATTGAGCTCCCTTTATATTGTTTTGCTTCCCTTCTTTCCTCTCACAGCCATTAGTGCCTGAATTCTAACCTTTATGTACCTCATTTCCTCTCTCTGCTGTCTCTGAGGAGGGCTCTGTATCCATGACCCAGCCATATGAGCTCTGGATGCTTGTACTGCAGTCTGAAGGGCATGATCAGCCTGGGACCTATCTAGGTGTGTAGAAGACCCAGAAGTGTGGGTGTCCCTGCCAGAAGCAGCAATAGAAACAACAAACTTGGTTTGAGGCTTCCAGGCTCCTGCCTCTACTCTGGGAATCCTAGAAGCCCCCATACTCCAAGAATTTGCAGGGTCCTCACTGTGGGAATGAGCTGGGTTCCCTGGGCAGCCAGAGGCTACTGGGCTCTGCAACCCAGATATCCTCACTCCAGTGCAGTCCTGCCAACATCCAGGAGGAGATTCTTCCTGTCAAGCCATTTTAGTACAGTTTTGGATTCACAGGCAATGCAGAGTCTAGGTGAGAGGAGAATCAGGCCTTTAATCTCAAGGGATGCAATGGCATTTTATCATGTCCTCTGAATTATTCTGCCACAAGCATCTTGAATGTCTGGTTTATCTCCTCTAAAATGATCTGTACACTGCTCATCAATCATCCTTATTTCACAACTAGCATGCCACAGGTGGTTCAGCAGCCTGAGCATTTGGACTGAAATAATTGTATTTTCTGGAGCCTGAACCAGGGGGAAGCTGCTGGTGCATTTGAGATGTTTGGGTGATGTGGATTTGGGGCATGGGGCATTGGGTGGATGGTCAGCCACCTCTGTCAGGCTCTGTCCTCCTGCATGCCAGCTCTCAGGAGCAGCAAATTTCAACTTTGCACTAGATTATGAAGGCAAGACTGAAGCAAGTGAAAACTTCATTTTCAGTTAAAGAACTCAAAGTTACTTTGCCTTAGGAATACAGGTCTACCTGCCTGTCTTGCTCCTATTTCACTGCAACCTGGACTTGAATGGCAAAGTGACTCTTGCATGAGTAGAAATTGGGAGTGGCTGAGAAATGTTCAGCACTCACAGGAGGACTGGCTTTTTGGAGACATTGCTTGTCAATCACCAAAGTCTAAATCTAATTTTAGGCATTAAGCTGAATATGAACTCTTGGAAAACATATGGCATCAATTCTATTTGCAGATCAATTTTGATAAGTTGGCTTGATATAGTCAAATCCTTGTTGCTTTCCATTCCCCCACAGGGAATGTGAAAAAAAGAAGGAAACTCTAGGGCTGAGGGGAGACCAGGTCTGGCCAAATTAGGCCAAATGTTCCTGTTTTAGCTGTCTATCCTCACTGTATGACCAGCTGTTCCTTCTTGAGCCCTGTTCTGGTACATGTTTAAGTTGGGAAGGGACCTCACCAATAACTCTGCACTTACAAAACCACTGAGTGGTATAGAAAATACAAAAGACTACCCTGAAATACATGAAATGATGAAGTAAAGAGTTAATGAATCCTCAAGAAACTTTAAGTTTGCATAGAGAAATAAGAGAGGGGAGGTTCACCAGTACATTTCTCTGGCCAAACCCACAGATGAAGATTAACTGAAAGTCTCCAGGGACAACAAACAGAACAATGCTCCTGTGAGGCCAAGAGTTTGTTTTGCCATTTGTTCTCTGTACGTTACCATGGAATACAAGTGCTGCTGTGGGTACAAGAAGAAATAACCTCATACCCTGCATTTATCTTGAACACATCCTGAAGTTTAAACAGGTCATAGGGCTCCTCTTTGCACTGGACCACTTCACTGCTTTCTCCATGGAAATCCCTCCATCTGGGGACACTCTGCCATCACCTTTGTCTCAGACTCTCCGCAGAGATTTCCGTGAGTAACGTGCTTGGATTGTGTTCCTGCTCTTTCCACCTTCCCTGGTTGGGAGTGCTCCAGCAGACTGACATTGTGTGAGGAATGTTAGTGGGAGTGGGCTGTTTTGAGGCAATTATCCAAAATATCCATGCAAGAGCTTCAGAATGAAAGTTGTGCAAATCTGCACTGCAAACCTGTTTCTAAGATGTGTGCTCATCCAGGTGGAAATCTAGGAAGCATACAATGTAACCTACGTGTCCTGTTGTGCCGGTACTGCAGATCCCTAATGCCATTAAGTACCTGATATTGCTTGCAGAAACTAAGTGACAAATTGTCTGAAAAACATAAGCCTAAGGAAAAAACACCCCTGTTCATAGGGGGGTAAAAACAAAAAAGCAAAAAGCAGAAAATGAGCAAGCTGCTATTATTTTTTATGAATTAATCACCCATCTTCAGATCTGACAAAACAGAGAAAGCTGCAGTCTCTTTTGCTCTATTTTCAGCTGGTGCTTGAAGCAAAAGTGTCAGAAATCTCTCTGCAAAGCCTGTTCTGATGAGATTTCCAGCCAGTTTCATGAATGAAATTGGTTTGGATTAACTGTGAATAAGTTCTTGTGCAGAGAACTAGCAAAGCATGGGTTCATTGATCACACACACTCTGCATATGGTGTCTGACCCAACACTCAATAAAGGCAATGAGGAACCTACTGGGACAGCTTATCCAATAGCTGTGGAGCCACTTTGCAGTTCCAAAGCAGCTGGAGTCAGCTATTTCTAGACACTGGAAACTGAATGGGAGGGAAATTTGCTTATGGTCTATTCACCTGATTCATGGGGGTTTGCATCAAGCCCAGGGAAAAGTTCTCTACACCATACACTGCTCATTTACAAAACTGGTGCAGCAGATGACACCTAGTAAGAGTCAAGCTTTCATCTTTTCCTCCTCCTGCTCTGATGCCTTATTTACCATCAGTAATTAACAGGGATGGATGCTTACTACTTCTCGGATTGTTTAACTGTGGGGACAGTTCCAGGGCTGTCCCCTGAGGCTGTCTCCAAAAGTAGCAGGTTTTTAAGTTATGCCTCTCTATTGATCCCCCATCTGCACTATTAGCAGTGGTGCTTGCTCTGAGTCCAAAGGTGTCTGCAATCAACTCCACAATGATATTCAAGGAGAGCACTGTTTTAAAAGGCTGCCTCTCTTGAAGTGTGCTCTGTGTTTTAAATGTGACAGGCTACATGACAGGATCTGAAACAGAGACATTTGAGGAAGCTTCTGATCCTTGAGCCTGAGCCAAGCCATATTTTCTGACTTTTTGGCTTGGGAGTCTCTGACTCAAACCCATTTTCACCTGCTATCCGTAGCTTTATCATTCCTGCAGAATAATCACAGCTTTTAAGGTGCCCACCTTGATATAACAATGCAATTCTCTGCATGACAAAACCTAAAAATCTGGTGGCTGGTAAACAAAAATTATTAAGAGTGATTGTTTTATCTGAGGCATCAATAACTTCAGCAGAGCTATAAGAAAAACAACTCCCCTGAAAATTGCAAAGGAACTTTTTTTTTTGTTGTGAAGCTCACTTTGCCTGCTCTGCAAACTCCAGCTAAGGCTCCTGGGGATCAGATTTTCTGGAGGTGGAAATCCAATACTAAATGTCTGATGGGGCATCAGGGCTACCAAATCTGCCTGTGAGTCTGTGTGAAAAGTTAATACATGTGTTGAGAAGCACTGACTGAATGCTCTTTCGGGAGTTGTGGACTCAGTTCTTGTTTCTGTGCAAGAATTCAGTGTGTTCTATGTGTCTTCTGCATGACCTTCAGGTGGTTGCTATTCTCCTTGTCCTTACGTGGGCTCAGCTGCTAGACCAGTCTTGCAGTAGGTAAAAGAGAGTAGGAGAGGTCAGGTTTCCCATCTGCTTCTTTAAGCAGCCTGGACAGTCCCATGGCTGGCAGGGCTTCTGCCTGGAGTGCCTGGAGTCAGCAAAGAGCTGAGGCAGCAGGACACTGTGATCCTTGTCCTGTATGTGCTGTCACTGTCCCATGGGGCTGAGCCACTAAACCACCTGTGGGGCCAAATGCCACAGGAGGTGGGACTTAGAGGGAGCCTCCTCCAGGCACTGGCTTTCCTTCACAGCTTTTCTTTTAGAAAGTGGATAGTCCTCTGTCACTTCTCAGCCTGGTGGCAAAGCTACTGGGGCTGGCAGCCCTCAATTTGGGGGCCAATGCATGAAGACAGGTTGGAGTGAGTGTGCTTGAAGAGTTCTGTGCTGGTTAGGGTCAGATATTATTGCCATAGGGGCAGTTAATTGAGGGGGTATCAATAAACAGCAGACCACCTCTCTAATTTCCCTTCTCTGCCTGTTATTTAACAAAACTATTGAGAGAGAGGCTCCATTAACTCTACTTTTGTCTTTAATTCTGCAACTGCAGTAAAAGCCAGTATAAGAGAAGCCTCAAATACAGGATAGAATTGGTTCTGTAGTAATAATAATAATAATAACTTGCTTTTCCCCTTTGAAAATAAATATAGTTCTTAGTAGAGAGATTTACCCATTGCTGGCAGTCAATCAGGCAGGACAATTTGGGCTCTGAGTACTTGATTAGAATAACTTTAAGGAAAATTGCCTTCCTGAATCAAGTAAGGATCCATTAACCTGATGAAACAGGGTTTGCTTATCTGAGAGGTTAGGACTCATAACACAGCTTGGACTGCATTAGATGAGGCCTCTTTTAGAATAGAAAGTAATAAAAACACCATCTGTCATGCCTAGTCAATCAGACCTCGTATAAGAGAGGAATTATTCCTCTGACTTTACCATTATAAGATCATCTGTTTGTTAACAATGGGAAGTGTCAGGAATGTTGAAAGCTGGTTTTATGCCCTCAAATTATTTCTAGCTGCCTTTATCTTGGAGAGAATTAATATTAATCTGAGTTTATACAGGAAAGAAATATTTCTAGATGAATACAATGCCAAGCCATTCCATGTTGAGTCTCTTGTGATTTATTGTTAGAAGTAAAACTGAATGGGAGATAGAGGAAAAAGTGCCATGTACACTTTTCTTCTATAAGTGATTATTTCTATAAACAAATCTCTTGCAAGTTTCTGAGCAGTCAAAGGTTCTTTGAAGTCAATTGAATGTATTCAATTCACTCAAATGGCTGTCTGCATGTTAAAGGAGTGGTATGGCTAGATCTTCTCATAAAGCATAGGTGTAGCTGGAGATTGTGGAAAAGGTGTTTGCATTTTTTGCTATGGATGTATCAAAGTTATTAAATGCTGTCACTAATGGTTTTCCCTGACAGTGTGGTCTCATCTATTTAGCAAGGAGTACTTGGAGACATGTGAAGACTGAGTGCCAGACAGCAATGACAGCTGTGGGCACAGGAGGTGGGAAGAGTGGTGGAAAACCTGTACCAGTGTATCCCCAGCACCACTATGCACCAGCTGGGGTGGAAACACCATCCCCACTTGTCACACACCACAGATGAGACTGCAGTGAATGTATTAATACACCTTTGCCTGCTGCTTGGGTACATGGCACATCTTTGCCATGCTGCTGCCCAGTGCATTCAGCACTGCTCTATGCCTTCTGAGTAGCCACAAGCTGGAAAACACCAGAGGAGCTTTTGTGTGTCCATGGAAAAAACATTTATTTGTTCAGGGCTGCTGTTTGCACAAGAGAAGCAAAGAGAGAGTTTGCAGGTGTGTGATGCAGAACTCAGCTGTTGTGTGGTGGGCACAATCATACCAGGAGGAAAGGGATCCCAGGAGACAGGCTGGGTAGGAGGAGGATTAAAGCAAATGCCTAATTCAGTATTCAGTCACAGAGAGAAGACGTGGTAAGTAAGTTAAGGTAATGAGACTGGAGATCTGGGAGAAAGATGGTTGAGCAGGAGGAAGATAACATGTGCTGTGGAGTGGCTGGGCACATCAAGGGAAGGCTCAGCACTCCTGGTCCCACTGATGTCAAGTGGATCACATGCCACTCATGTCCTAGGAAAAAAGGACCTTTTTTTGGGAGTTAGCATAAGGATGAAGGATGTGGAGTCACAGATGAATTCTTCCTTCTGTGAGGGTATAACCCTTATCCTTGCCAAACTCTGAGGGGATTTGTCATGAGTGCCAGTGAAGAACAGACTGCCCTGGGCACAGGCTGGCCAGGACAAAAAGAATTGTGTGACAAAATGTTAGGGTTCCTGGACACCCAAATGCTGTATGGTTAGATCAACATTAAAAAAGCAAAAATATCTCTAATTTTGTGCAGGTTCCTCTGGGACCTGATGCATGGAAAATCCACAGGATTGCACTTCTCCCTGGAGCTGGTGAGAGCTGCTCCCACTCACTGTGTTAGCAAAATGATCCCCATGGTCAGTGCGGGGGGAGGCTGAAAAGAATGGATGGCACTGCAAGCTCGTTATGAAAATGCAGGGAACCAGAGTTAATGAATCTTGGACGAGCCTCTAATCTGCCTGGCCCTTGGTGTGGTGGTAGAGGAAGCTGGGTGGGGAGGATCTGATTAACATCTCAGTGGAAGTGACAGACCCTAGAATGCAGAAGGGCGTATCATATCTGTCAGTGCATCTGGGAGGGGCCACTGTCAGACAGCAGAGATCTCGGTGGATTAGATCTGGAAGGTTTTTTTCATCAGAGCAGAGGTATTTTTGGGGATTTACATGTTCTCTATCCCTAGCAGCTTGCCTTGATGAAATACTGATTACACAATTGCAATCTGACTTAAACCATAGTCAAAAAATCAGCTGTGTGCTGGGTTATGGTGAGAATGCCCTCTCTGTGATAGCAAAGATGCGAAATTGTGCAGTGCATTATTGGGAAAACTTGCAGAGAACAACAAACAGGTTGTTTACTGTGCGTGTATGGAAAAAATAATTGGAAAAACTGGAATTCATGACTTCTCTGAGATTTTCTTGGTCCAGTAGCCAGATTAATGAATGAAATCACTTGCCCCAGATGTACAGGAGATTATGCTGCTTGGTGCTTGTTTTATGGGCAGTGCAGTTAAGGCTAGGAAACTTGAAATAAGTGCTCATGGACCTGACAAGCAACATAGTCAAAACCAAACCCCAGGGTCCTGCTGTCACATCCTGTAGCCTCTCCTTCACTGCCCCACAGACTCCCACCCAGTTCCAGGCATCCCTGTGAGCTGGCTGTGAGGAATAGAGTAGTTATAGGATTTCTGGTTTCTCAGTTCCAAGTGCCTCACTGAAGCCAGTAAAAGCAGCCTTTTAGGAGCAGGGTGGGAGAGGGAGCAGGACACACCTCCTGAAGACAGCTACCTGAGAAATCAGTGCAGAAAGAGAAAGTCCCAAGGCAGTATCTGTCCCAGAGGCTGGAAGCGAGCACGGAGAGTCGGGCAGTGCACCCACGGGGTGGCTGGGATACTGGATGTAACTGTGTTCCAGCATTCCTCTAGACCCAGGCTGCTGCAGACTGTGATGTCTTCGGTGGCTGAGCTGTCCCTCAGAGCCTGTGGCACAATAAATCAGTAGCTGTTTCTCACTTGCTCTGGTAATACTGCAGGCAGGGCAGCTTAACAGAGACTGCTGGGCTGGCATGCACGAGGTTTCAGCGGAGTCTACCTTCACCAGGATGTTTCTTCTTTCTTTTGCTGCTTTTTGAAATTGAGGTACTGATATCTGCTCAGTGAGATGCCCTGAGACCTGCTGCTGAAAGGCACTGTGTGAGATCCTGCTTCTGAAACCACCAGGGAGAAATGTTCTTGTGACACCAAATGGTCTCCAAGTGTTTTTTCAAAGTTCTGCCTCACCACATACATCTTTCTTCCAGCTGCAGGGAAGCACCTCCCACCTTCTCACACCAGGAAGGGGACGACCCAGCCTCAGCTCCAGGCAAGTGAACTGAGTAAATGTTCAGATTTTTCTGTTTCCAGGATCTCTCTGCTATTGAGAAGTTCTGAACAGAGAGCCTGAGTTGAGCCAGAGCCTGACAGATATCTCAGTACCAGCGGGTGTGGCACTGGGTGCCTGAGGCACCAGCACACCTTGTGACAGTCAGAGAGAGACAGCACCGAGTCGGAAACTGAGCTCACAAGCACTCACACACCTATCTTGACTCTCCTTTTCTGCATTTGTTTTTTTTCAGAGCACTCTCTGTGTTGCTGACTTTACATACCTATGTGAACACTAAAATTAGGTATTGCTTTAACTAGAAACTGTCTCTAAGCAGTGGGCAGCATTTCTAAAATGCCTTAAATTTCTGTAAAGGAGAACAAAGGACTATCATGAAGGGGAGAACATAAAAACATCCCAGAGACTGGACATTTTCCCATTGCCTGGAGCACCTCTATGTACATTTTCTCTATGTCTTGAACTTATTGAAACAGTGCTACCAGTCAGTGCATGGTACCTTATACCATAGCAACAAGTACATCCTAGAATTGGAGGGGAAAATAGCTGGAAAATGTTTCAAGAGGTTCCTTAGCCTATCTCCTTACTGAAAACCTGAATAGTTAAATTATTCCTGATTTTCTATGCGATATATAGCGTTTCTTGGTATTCACTTGCTGTTAATCAGTGGTCTGTTCTGAAAGATCACAAGTCTTATTCTGGAACTACCTTCCCCCTTTTTTTTTCCCCAGTGTTTTTGTGATACTCTCATCTTGAGAGCCTAGAAAGTAATTTAAATTCATGGTTGTATTTTGTTTGTGCTGAGTTTTCTTCATTTCCTGCCTCAGCTCTCTCATGTCCTGTGTTTTGCTTGAACATTCCCTACAATGAAGAGAAAAATCCAAATTTTTCCTTGCTACGATGGCCTCTTAAATAATCGTTCAGAAATAAAAGCCCTTCCCCCTCTCTCCCTGCTCCAATCTTCTAATATAAGTCACAAGCATTACCAAGTGAGGCTTTTTTATTTTTCCCAACAACTATTCTCCCTCCAGCTTTTCTTCTCTATTGCATTGTCTGGTCTGTAGTGCTCATATGTCTTTTCTGCTTGTTTTTCACAGTGCTTGCCCAGAGTCTCATGCTGCTGGCTTTGCCATGCTGTGCTTTGTACTTATCTATGCTATATCTTCTTATAATATGAATAACACTCCCTGGATCCTTGCCATACTTCCTACATTATAGATTTAAATTCTTCTTACCATCTATCTTTTCTTTAATATCTCTTCTGTGCACAGCCTGCTCTTTTGTAGCCATTATTAAAGTTTTGCTTCAATCCTTCTTTCACAAGCCCCTCATGATTTGCCATCATCTTTTTATGAGTTGTTCATGCTGTTCTTCGTCTTTCACTTCAGGCTTTGCATCCCTTGTTGCTCTACCAAATGAATCATCATATGTAGGAATTTATTCCTCATTTCATTTTGGAGTTTGATTGTGATCAGCTTAGGCTTCTCACTATTGCACATTGTAGCTATTGTTGAATGCTTCTCTTCACTCTTAAATTCAGGTGTCTCTCGGTGTTTCCCTGGTGCATCTTTCTAGTCCTCCTGCCCAATTCCACTGGATCATTCTATGTCCAGCTAATAGCAGAGTTCATCAGGAACTGACTGCCTGTTTGTAGCCTTGACTTAATCTTGAGGTGATGATGATAGATATGGGGCCTTAAAGCATGAGGGGGACTTGAGGGCAATAAAAAAGTGAGGGATGTAGATGTCTTCAGGGCCATGATGTTGGGTGATGGAGACTCCATTTTACTCAACTGCTGAACTCACTCCAAACTACTAATGTGTCTGAACAAAATATTTGGGATTTTCCTCTGCAGAAGAGTTTCCCTAAAGCCTCTCTGAAATAGTCACAGCAGTTTATAGGAGGTTAGGGAGGAAAGCAGAAAAGAGTAAACAGTGGAAGTGCAGTAGAAAAATTGTTGATTCTCCTTCAGGCAGCTCATGGCTTGAAGGTGAAAAAGGGTTTGGGGGAGCAGCTTGTTAATGTTATATCTGTTTTCTTGTGTGATATATGAGGAACTGGGAACTGAAGCCAGTCTGTCAAAGGTTGGTGAAACCCTCTCTTCTCACAACCTGAAACACTAGGTACCCCATCCCTGGAAACCTCCACAATCAGGTTTGACAGGGCTTTGAGCAACCTGATCCAGTTGAAGATGTCCCTGTTTATTGCAGAGGAGTTGGAATGGATGGACTCTGAAGGTCCCCTCCAGCCTAAACTGTTCTGTGATTCTATGATAATGTATGACGTGTAGTTAAGACCAGTTCTGTAGCTGGTGTACAGTGTCAAAAATAGAGCTGCAGATCCTGTCTAGTCCCAGACCCAATCCCTACCCTCAACCAGAAGCAGTAATTTTATTGAAAGATTGATTGTGAGCATCCATGAAAGGTGCCATGCAGCCTCAGAGGCTGTGTTCAAGAAAGGCAGATTCCCTGTGACATTTGAGAGCTGAGCAGAGATGACTTCAAATCAGCAATAAACGGAAGTTTCACTATTTTATTGGTGGCCAAAGGACTGCTGCTGAGAAGTGAAACATTAACAGCAGGGTGAAGGAGAGCTGGGATTGCTCAACGAGGTTCATCCTCAGGCACAGCAGAGCTGGGGTCACCCAAGGCACGGGCAGCAGCCAGAATGGCAGAGGGGGACTGCACACCACAGCCTGCAAAGGAAACCCAAGCTGGTGAGGAAGTTTTTAAAGATTTCTTCTTGCTGATAGTAGGGGAAACTGAAGGCAAAAAGGCACAAGGAGGGATGAGAAGTTTCTCTGACTGTTACAGGTTGACTTGGGACCAGATGGCAGGCTCTTAAATACAGATTAGGTACTTGATATTGTTAGTGGTATTAATCTAAATGCCATCACAATTTTGAGTCTGTAATGGCTGGTGAATAGAGAAGAAATGTGGGTTTGAATGCTTCTGGCCTATTTTCCTGGTTGTTCAAATGATTTGATACATCATTTTCTTAAATTACTTTGAAGTTTGGGAGAAGTCTGCAGGCAATGGAAACCACTCTTGATCTGTATAAATCAGTTAAGCACTGCTCTTTCTTGTGATCAAAGAATTGGAGAAAATAAGCCAGAAGAGACCTCCAGAGGTTATCACATCCTTCCAGGGTCTGGTCACGAAGCCCTAAGTGTTACTGCCACACATTCATCTAGTTTCTTAAAACCTTATCTCAGAAACAGAGAAAGAGGAGAGAAATATATACATAGTAAAAGGGCTATAAAAGTATGGCCAGTGTATATGAATTTCAAATAAGACTCATTATTGAAAGACAAGTGTGGCTGAGCTGAAAATTAGGAAGGGATTGTACCACGAGAAGAATGCAGGTAAAAATGAAGAGATGAGTATAAACAGATTAAGGTGGACACTACTGCAGCAGGGAGTGGTGAGAATGTGAGGATTGTAAAAGCAATGTGAAAATGCAGATTGTCTTTCTGAGGATTTGGGAACCAGGAAAAAATTAAATTATGAACTGAAAGTTATAGCAAAATGTATTCATGGGAACTTCTGGCTATGCAAGGCATCTGGTAGCTGAATATAACATTTAAGCATAAATCATCCTACAGACTCCCCAGCTGCATAAAGGATAATTCAGAAAGCAGTCCTTGCTTTCATACTTATCAGGTGAAGTTGTTTGGCACAAGATTTTCACGGAAACTCAGGAGGGCACCTCATCCATATGCCTGCTCTGGGACAGGACCTGATATTTATGTAGTCCCTAATGCATTCTTATATAACAGACATCATGGGTTGTCTGCACCCTGCAGGCCGAGCCACACCATCTCTGTTCCAATGCTCATCTGTCCTCACTGACAGGGAAATTGGAAAAAGGAGCCCCAAATATTACTTATTGGAAAAAGTCAGTTATTTCCCTCATCCTCACCAAAAATGGATTATAGTTCATCTCTCTGGCTGTTTTTCCTGTCAATGGAAAGGAGTAGCATTAGGTATTTTTTTTCCCCAAATTTCATAATTTTCATTCCAGAGTTGTAAAATGCTTTCTCCCGTTTTGCAACAACATTTTGGAATCATACCCCATTGTTCCCCAGGTTTCTTCACCCTGGTTTCAAGCAAAACAAGAACACCATGTTGGCTGTGCTGTAGTTTTCTTTGCTCACAGAAAAGCTGAGCACCTGCATGTTTCATGCTTTCCTAATCTGATGGAAAATCATTGATACTCCTAGAGGGATTTCCCAGTTGTCCACTATTATGGGCTTTTCATATGGAGCCTATTTCCTTGTGAGAGATGAGAGACACTAGAGTTAGGATATATCACATACAGAGCTGCTCTAACTGTTGCTCCAGTTACCAAAGATTAAAAGTCTGGTTTGAGAACACTTTTTTCCAATCTGAACTGGCTGTTTTGTAATCTTTATTCTCCTTTTGGTGCTTAGAAGGGATTATCTGATCAAGTATCTCTCTCACTATGGAGAACACTCCTGGAGGAACAATCTGCTTTTTTAAAGGCAGTGGTGATGCTTGTTCTGCTTTTGCCCTTCACAAGGGAAATGACTCATATGGTATTCAACACCTGAAGGTGAATTTTATCAGGTTCTGATGATCTGACCACATTTGAGATATCCAAATATTATTTAAGCAGTTTTTTGTCTCATTTCACACATACTCCTGCTGGTTCATTTCAAAGGTGTTGCATACTTTGTTGTAATTTATTTTTTCTTAGTCAAAATAACAAAAAAGGACACAAGTTTCCTGGCTTCTTTAGATGAGTTTTTGTTTGCTTGTTTTCTGGTTTAAATAACAGCTTTTTATTTTCCTTCCTCTTTCTCCAGTATTGACAGCATTTCTAACACCTTTTCTTATTGCCTTTTATGTCCCCTTGCTAGCTGTAGTTCATTTTGTGCCTTAGCTTTGCAGGCACACCTCTTCTGCTCCCTATTTGATCTGTTTGTCTATACTTGTCTTCAGAAATGCCACCTTATTTCCATTTGTGGTACAATTCCTTCCTGATTTTCAGTCCAGTTGCACAGGTCTCCTATCAAGTATTAGTCGGTACTTGTATCTGAGATGCTTGCAAATTTATTCTCCTAAACTTATTTTTGCTTTTTGCTCCAAGTTAACATTTATTGCCAGACATTTGAATTCCTTTTCTTCCTTTTCTATCTGAGAAGACCTTCTGGCAGCTAATGGCCTTAAGAGCTCTGCAGTGTATTAGACAAGTAGTATGTTAATCCTACTGACTGATAGGGATTTTCATGCTAGTATTAAAAAAAAAAAAGTCATTTAGCTTATGTGATGCATGGGGCTGTATACACACAGAGGAAATATAGCTGCAGGAGGCTAAAAACATTAAGGCACCACACTGCAGCAGCGTGGGAGTGCTGTGCAAGGGATGGTGAAACCTTTCCTGTCTTCCTTTTGTATTATTCCTTTAATAACTCTGCTACTGTGTTTGCTCTGCTTGCCTGTGTAAGGCAGAATACAGCAGGTTTCTGCTGGGAGCTGTATAGAAATACCTGGGGCATGAGATGCCAGCAGAGGGCTCAGAAATATTTCTGCTGCCTCTAGCCCTGGGTCAGACTTGCAGGACATGAGAACTTGCCAGCATGGAGTGTAGGGACAGGACCCATGTGAACCAGACCTGTTCTGCCCCCAGCACTGGGTCTGTTTTTGGGCACTTGTGCCCATGAAAAGGGCTCAATAAACCTGAGCTCCCTGGAGGCTGCACCCAGGTAAAAGCAAGGCTGTGAGTGTGTGCAGGTCACTGGGAGGGCTGAAGACAAGGAGCTGGTTTGTGGCAGGACAGAGGAGGTCACAATTACTGTTTTGCTGTTTCTGTAGAAGAAGAAAAGAACAAGGAAGGGGTAGAACTTTCTGGCAGCATCTGAAGTTTGGCCTTCAAGTCAGCTGCCCAGCTGACCCCATGTTTAGCTGCCCAATTAGCAGGAGTGAAATGGAATCTCTGGGGATTTTCAGAGGAACAATGCCAGAGCACCTGATGGAAAGTGGATAATAAGTGTATTTCATCTGATTCCCTTGTGTAAGTGTTCTCCATGTCTTGTTAGCAATAACTGAAGGCAGATTAAGGATCTGTGGTGTGGCCAAGGTTTCTTTTGTGCTTTGTTAGCTGCAGACCTAGTTTTTGTGATAACCAAGCACTATCAGCAGCTCAGTACTTGCACTAAGGATGAGTTTATGCAGACTCCATGTACCAGCTGTGGATTCTGGGTGTGGTCTGTGCATTGCTGATAGGAGAAGGGAAAAATATTTGGGAAAATTCTTTGAACATTTGCCTTTTAAAGAAGCCAAATGTAAGAGAAAAAAAACCACCTGTGGGCTGTGCTGAGGATACAGCAGAGCCACAAGCATTAAGGATACTTTATGGGAAGGCTGTGAGTTTTGCTCTGCAATTGGAACTGACACTGGAAGAATACTAATGAAGAGCTCCACTATTGCTATGGGAAGGACATGAAAGGAGGGACAACAATGTACCTGCAGGGAGCTGAGCCCATGTAGCTGCAGGGGGAATCCAGGGACTCCCAGCACAGATATGCTGCATTTTTCACATGTGGAGCCCCAAAGTGGTCTTCTGGATAATAGAAAATAGAGAGAGGGGTTGAGGCTGTTTCTGGGTACTGGCTGGGCCCCCTTGATTAGAATGTCCCATGGGAAAAAGCAAGGTCATTCTAGGGAATTGTTGTGGGAATGAACCCTGGGTCACTTCATTCCTGCAGTAGCAAAGAAATGATTTAACACAGTGCAAGCATCTGTAACATCCAGTGTCCAAGGGTTTGGTGTGGTGAACATTTTAGTGTCTTGGAATGTGTGGCTTTCCAGTGAAATGAGATCCCTGCAGAGTAAACCTGTCATTACCACACTGGGAGGGAGATGCATGCTCTGCTCCTAAATCCTCAGGCTGCAGGTGTATCTGGGACCTGGATTTTCATCCAGCTCACATCTGTGCAGCATCCAGCACCGTGCTGGGCTGGTGCACGTACAATAGCTGGGGGCATGCCAGACAACAGGGAGGGGTGTACCACAAAGTGCTGGCAGTCCCAACCTGGGACTGATTTAGACTGTTTTCCCTGACTCCTCTTGAACTCTGGAGTTGTCTTTCCCGGTACCATCTCCCTCCCCTTTCTGCCCTGGCTGCACAAATGTGCTCAATTAGGGTTAACTCAAACTGAATCAAACTTCGTGCCTGAGGTTGGAAATCTTCCCAGTCAACTCACCACAGCCACATAGCATGGTGGGAGACAAGGCGAGAGGGGAGATGAACGCTTTTCAGAGAAACGAATCCAAGGAAACTTTGTTCACTTTTATTTCTGCAGGAGATGATCCCCCCAAAGGAGATTTCCCTCTTCAGAAAAAATCCCCGGTAAGTGTTACTGCTGGTTTCCTTTGCTTTGCTTTCTGCTCAGCTTGTTTTAAACATTGCAAGATCTCTCTGTTCTCTCCTCTGTTGTGCTCTGGCTAGAGACAAACACCCTTTCTTGCAGAGGGTTGAAATAAGCCTTAATAACTCAAGGCAAAAATCCCTCTACTAACCTGATTAAGTTAAGAAAGTGCAGTTTAAAGGGAAAACACAAACTGCACAAACTGTCTGGATGTTTGGGGAAAAGGGTGAGGGTTTTTATTGCCTTTTTCCTGATCACTACTTTCCTCGTGGGGAAGAACTTATATCTCTGAAGTGGATAAGGCTGTTGTGCATAGGAGGGAGAGAGCCGAACTCTGTTTAGCTTGATGAAACCCACCAAGATAAGGTACCCAGATGCTGACAAGCAGAAGGAATGACAGGGATTGAGGACAGGCCGCTGGTGAGTGTTACAGAGCCCAACTGTAGTGCCAGATCCTTGGGGTTTCATCTTTGGCTCTGATTTAAAGCCTGATGCAGGTGAATGTGTTGCTGCCTTGCAGCTTTGGTATTTGAGCAGGGTTTTTTTTTGTGCAGACTAATTCTTGTTGAGTGCTTGACCCCTAAAACTGTTCATTGCATAGGATTCAGGAAGAATTTGGCTTACATTGCAGCTGCTTTGACTTGCAGGATAATATGTAATACTTGGTCTTAAAACTCACAGTCATGTCATTAGCAAGCCAACTGTTTAACTCAATTTTAATTACTGTGCAGACATTAACTATTGGATATCCAGAGCTGCTAGAAAATATTAATCTTTATCCCGTTTTGCCATTAGTCAGCAAAAAGGAGAGCTGAAAACAAACGTCTCCTGTAGTGGGTACTTTAAATGAAGTTTCTTTTTTCCAAAGACACAGTCTATCAACTTCCACAGTATCTTTAAGAGATCCATAATCCCACAGATCCCAGGTTTGCTGTGGCACTGCAGACTATCTGTGTTCATGAATCCAGGCTTAACCTCTTTGCTTTTGCTGGGGCTCTCTGCTGAGCGCGGTCCGCCTCCGCCAAAGCGAGCAAACGGCATCTGGCTCTCCGCATGGATGAAAGCTTCCCACTTTTGGATGTCCAGGCAGGCCACAGGCAGGTTAGTGACACAGTGGAGAGAATACATGAGGGTTTCTGCATGTGCTGATGCCATCTCATGACACACAAGCCAGATGGAAGTACCCCTGCTTGTAAGTTGTTGCTCTGTTTGTAAGCACGTACTCAGGGTCGTGGCTCAGGCACTTGGGAAGGTTTAGCTGGGAAGTCACTGCTCCCTGCTCTCCTTTCCCTCCTTGCTCCTACTCGTCTGTAGGAGGTGCCATTCCAGAGCAGGAGTGGCTGAAATGAGTCACTGCACCTTCAGCCAGTGCAGATAAATCCACTGGGACTTGTGCACTGGGTATGGAGGGTCGAGTTCAGGCAGCAGTGCTCCTGCCACTTGTCTACCTGGTTTGGACAGTCACTCTCTGCACCTCCATCAAATGTTATTAAATGCTAAGAGTATGTATAGTGAGGTCTGGGAAGAAGAGGAAGAAAAAAAATTCCTGTTGTACAATGTTAATTCCAATTTCATAAAATGCCTCCCAGCACCCACAAGAAATATAATCTGCCTCTTATGGATTTTCTTCTTTTATTATGAAAAACTTGTTGGGGAAGAATATTCTGTGTGTGCATATGGTTGTGTGTTTGTGCATTTGCATCTTATATGTGCCACCATTTTTAGGCTAGTCTAAAAGCAGGAGGCCCTAGTATGGTTTCCAAGGGAGCCCACTCTTTCTTACAAGCCATATTGCTGAGCACAATGGTTTCAGAGCAAATCATAGATTAAATGAATAATTGTGTATTTACTTTAGTAAAGCAAAAAGGGTTTCTTATAAAAAGGCAGCCCATATTTAGTGAGAAAAATACATACATATATATTATATATAAAAATATTTGTCTTTAGAGAATTAATTAATGGAAAGTAGGGGGGAAATGGGAGTAGTGGAGTTTTGATTTTTTTACAATCAGTCTGTTTTGTTCCTCTTTCATAATGTTGAGGAAGACAGCATCATTAAGCTGGACTCTGCTAAATTTGATGCCATTGCTTTGGGAATCCAAATAGCTTAGGTCCCTTGGTGGCAAAATAAACCTGAATAAACACATCTATTTTGGTACTGTATTTACATTTGGGTCTCTGGGAAGAAATACAGGAATTAATTATTTCTGACACAGAAATGAGGCACAGAAATCCATGTGAAGAGTTCATCTCACTTCACTGGCCCATACTGTGACTGTTTAAATCTATAAGTATAGTTGCATCTGTTCATATCACACTCCCCCAAATTCCTCACCAAATCCATGGCCAGCCCCTCTCTCCCACTAATTGGCAGAGGCTGGGCAGTGCTGTGAAAACCTTCTTTCCTGTTGCGAGGCAGTGGAGCTACTAAGCAGCTGGAAGCTGAAAGCTGCTTAGCTCAGACCACTGTGGGGTAGCAAGAGGGACAGAGGCCCACACAAGGTGCCAAGACTCATCTGTTTAATGCCTTGTATTTCACTTGGGAAGTGCTGATGTTAGCTGGAGTAAAGTCAGGCTCAGAGATAGAGTGGCCACACTTAGGTTTGACAGTCCCATTGCTGGGGTTTTTTTAAGTTGTGATTAATAAATTGAGTTATCCATAGCTATGCCAGCAATCTTGGACTATGAAATGGATGCCATGCCTGAGGGCGTGCTGGACAGAGGGCTGATGTTCTGCTTCAGTGAGTGGTGGCACTGTTCAGCACAAGTAAGAAGCAGAGATTGAGAGAGGTAGCAGCTTCACATACAGAAGCAGACAGCAGATCCCTGGGGTCTCCCAGTTTCTGAGGCAAGGTCTGGTATTAGAAGAGGGAGCAGTTTTGGGGCATGGTGGCAGCTTTATATGAAATGCAGAAGAAAAGGCATCCAAAGGTGTTTTTTTTGTCTCAATAACTTTTTAGCATTGCAGTCGAGAGTTGGTAGCACCCTTCCAATGGAGTTCCTGGAGCTACAAGCATGGTTTACTGCTGACAGCCCATGAATCCTCAAGACAGTCCTTACTGGGCCCATCCAGGCTGATTTCACTGGGGAGCCTTAATCAAAGCAAGAGTAGTGTGAGGTCCACTCTCTCCTTTGAGTCCAGCTCATAGGCCAGTCAAGCAGCTGTGGGCACTTGGTTTTTGGACTGGACTCCACTGTCCAGACACTGTGGGAATATGCTGCTGGGGTGAAGGCTTTGACAGCTGATATGTTGTTGTTTGTCTCCCACAGAAACTCTGTGGCTCCAACTACCCCCTGAGCATTGCCTTCATTGTGGTGAACGAGTTCTGCGAGCGCTTCTCCTACTATGGCATGCGAGGTCTGTGGCCTGTGTCTGGGAGTGACTTTCCCATCCTGAGGTCTTTGCACAAATTGGATTGGTGTTTCTGAGCTATGCTGTGTGTCGTATCAGCCCTCTTTCAAAGTTAATTAACATTTTGCAATGTGTATATGAACAGTGTACCCTAACATTGTTGCTATATCTAAGATGAGAAGTTGGGACTAGAGGGCTCCAAATGTACCTTCCAGTCTAAATTATTATACAATTCTCTATATCAAACCTGGTTTTCTACTATGTGATGTCTTTCATAGTTGATGTGCAATCAGTGTGTTTGGGAATTGAATCTTACAGGCACCTAATCTGCAAATAGAAAATGTGCATAAACAGAACTACAGGTTAGGGTAAGATAAGCTAGAAAATACGTTTTTCAGCTAAACATAAATGTTTATGAGCAAAGGATGTCAGATACTCATATATCTCATTTTAGCTTTCCTATGTCAGAGATTATGAGGAACAGGTCTGGAAGCACAAATCTTTCCACAGCACTTCTCAGTTGCTAGACCAATCAGTAATTTTCTTGCCACCATGATGCTGTTTACCTGCAGATATACACATTAATTATCTGATATGATTTTTTGTTTCCTTTTAGCTGTCCTGACACTGTATTTCTTAAGCTTCTTCCACTGGGATGAGAATCTCTCCACTGCTGTGTACCATGCCTTTTCCGCGTTGTGTTATTTCACGCCTGTCATCGGAGCCATCATGGCAGACTCGTGGCTGGGGAAATACAAGTAAGTGAAGACATCTCTCTAATTCAGGCAGCATGCATCCATGCCATGCAGCCTGTGCAAGGACAGTGCTGGGTGTGCTCCCAGTTTTGAGCTAGCTTAGAGTGCAGCAGAGACACACTTGTGAAGGACGGCACCTCTCTGTTAACAGAGCTCATCTCTTTGCTCATGCTGTTCTGTGCTTGTCTAACACCCAAAGACCAATAGGCAACAAAGTTGGGACAAATTAATGTTACAATAACCCTTTTCCTCCACTTTCCCTACCTGACTTCAGGAAGCTATGGTGTAGGGCAACTCACTCCCAGTTTGCTAAGGTCTGCTTCTGAGAAGTATTCAAAGATAGTGAGGAAGCAATGTCATCATGCAGATCTCACAGATTCAGATGAAATGTCACTATCTGTAATGTACTTACACTTCTCACAGCATAGGTAATGTGTCAGCACACCCACTTTTATGCCCAAAAAACTTGTATTCTCTCTAATCATCTCCATCAGCACATAACCAGATAAACTCTTCCTGAGTAAGAGTCCTTAGGCAGTCTTCCCTTCTGATGATAAGTTGTGTAGCCAACATCTATCCCAGAGTGGTGATGACCAGCTGGATATAGGACTTCCTTTGCTTGGCACTGTTTTTTCATTGTTTGAGAAGTCTTGGCTGTCAGGGTGATGAAGTACAGCTGAACTCTTCTCTCTAGGACTAAGCCTATCTGGCAGAAGAGTCTCAATAGGAAATAAACAGCTGCCATATGCCTATCCTGAAGCAAGTTTTTTTTCTCTGTACTTGGTTTTAGAATTTTCTTGTCCCTTAGAAAGAAAAAAATAACAGTGGCACTTTATTAAATTCGTCGTTTAAGGTCACCTAGCAATGTTCATGGGTATTTGAGGATGTCTATCTTGCAGCATGATGTGAGAACAGATGCTTGTGTGTTAGACAAGAGACTTTTCTTGGAGTAATCCCTATAATTTAATGGGAAGTGGCTTTTGCTGGACCTTGGCCAATATAACAGATTAGAGGGGCTTTTAGGAATGATCTGATGTGGTGTTAAATTAGCTGTTGCAACCAGGGTTGAATGCATCAGGGACCTCTTCCATGCTCAAAGCTCATATGACTTCTAGTGTTTCTGTCCTTAAAAGTCCTTTGATTCCCTCTGTATGTATCTTCAGCACATGAATACATAGATTTCTCTTAATCTAGAAGGTGATGAAGGAATAGAATACACTCAAGAGTCTGATTATCCTGCTCATATTTCTTCTTCTCCCTCACCAACACATGGGAGGCAGATAGAGGAGTTCAGTCTTTCAGAGATACTTGGGGACCAAAACAGACTTACAATGAGGAAACCACACTCTTAATTCAGGTTTTTGGGTTAGGTGGATTGAATGTGGGCAACAGTCTCTAGACATCCCTTCCAGTCAAGGGATTCAGTTATGCCCATCCTACAAAATGTCAGTTATTAGTAATCTGGAAAGTGAGTTGGACATGAACAGTGCTCTTCTCTTTGCAGTCTTTCATGCATGACTGGAACACTTTTCATTTATTCTGCTCAGTAATGTCTATAAATAAAGCAGGGGCTATCCTTCCTTATCTGAATCCATTTGCATATTCCTCCTAGTGCCCTCAGTGTTGACACAAAGGAGTTGTAGCTGCCCAATATAGCTCTGATAGAACAAACCAGTTCCTTGTGTGTCTGCCAAGAAGAGCTGCCATACTAGGGCACATGGGCACACTCTGTTTTCAGACTGTACATCACCCAGCACCTTCAGTCACTGCTGTTTGCTTTCCTCACAGGACCATCATCTACCTCTCCATTGTGTATGTTGTTGGCCATCTGATAAAGTCAGTCGGTGCCATTCCATCCCTGGGCAACCAGGCAGTTCATGTGTAAGTAGCCCTTGAAGCCACAGTGCTGTAGCAGGTTATGATGGTAGTTAGTTAACCCAAGCCTGTAATTTGTTCCATCTCCATCAGGCCAGCATTCTGGGGGCTGTGCATGGATTACTTTCATCAGGGAAGGGTTAGGAATGTCTGAGTAAGAGCAGAAGGGTGGATCTAGTGTGTGAACATGCCAGATGAAGCTGGAAGTCACCACACAGACTGTAACCCCTTTGACAGAAGCACTGGGGATTACCCCTCTCTGCTATACCATGCTACTGGTTTGGTTTCCTCCATCCAACTGCCTGCACCAGGCTCCTTTCTCCCTCATTTTATCAGCATAGCTGCCCAGCTCAGCACGGTTCCCCCATGTGCATGAGAACACAAAACTGAAATACATTTTCTGATGACAAGGGAAGAGTCAATCTCTTCCACAGGATACAACCCTCTAGATTCTGAACTGATAGGCTTGTCAGAGTAGTGTCTCTGAAACCACCAATCTGGTTTTGTCTGTGTGGTCATGGCTCAAAAAAAAAGCACATGCAGGCAGGAGCACATGTTGTTTGCTGAACAGTTTTCTTTTGTCCCAGACCCAGCCAGTCCTGATACTCTTGTTCCCTAGAGACATAATCTGTCAGGCCAACAATGGTATTTTGAAAACCACTGGGAAGTAGAAAGCACACAAGAATGAGCCTAATTCAATCAGTTTGTCTGCTCTTACCCAGGCTACAAAGCTGCAAAAAGTATTCCCCTTTTTCTTTTTTTTTTTTCTTTTTCTCAATTGATCTCTGACAGCTTTTGTTATATGAGTAGAAATAATTTCATAGATCTTTGATCTCCTATATGTCCATTGGATCTCAGAACAACAAGAAACTGACAAAACCAGTTTGGTAATTGACTGGTACAGAATGCAGAAATTAGGATAATTAATTAGTTTTTCAATTTTTTTTGATATTTAATTTGTTTGTTTATCTGGCTCATCATCCTTACCTGTGTGCAAAAGACAACATTATCAGAGGAATCATGGTTGGGTGACACTAAACTGCTCTCATAAGCTTGGAAAGGTTTTGCAATGGTGATATTTTTGTTCTTGCATGAAGGGTCCTGTCTATGGTTGGTCTGCTTTTGATCGCCCTTGGAACGGGAGGGATCAAGCCCTGTGTCTCTGCATTTGGTGGGGACCAGTTTGAAGAGGAACATGTAAGACTTCTTTTCTTTCCTAAAACCTGCAGTGTCTACTTACCTATCGTGCTAGAATAAGGGCCAGTTTTCAGAAAAAGACATAGTAAGACAAGAGGTAGGATGGTTTGCATAAGACTGGAGAGACTCTAGATGCTTCAGGAAGGCAAAATGACAGCAGAACAGGATGGATACTGGAAAGGATAGGTCATAATTGCATAAAGTCATCTAAATGTTAATTGGGCATCAGAGTAGTTGAAAAATCCTGGCTTTCATATCACAAAACTGTATATATCATAGATCAGCTTAACAGGGGTGATTATAATGCACTGCAGTGGAATACAGCAAATGAAAGAAAAGACTGCATCACCAGCCTGTGCTTCTGTGGGATTTTTTCCTCAAATCAATCATAGTCTGTGTCTCAGATGTTGTTCAGAAAGAACTGTAGGAAATTTCAGTCTTCTGCAAGTAATGCCAGAATGTTTTCTGGGCATTCCAGAATGGAAAGTTTGAGTGAGTTGAGAAAATGTTTTTGCTTAGCCGTGTTTGTGCTGTGTATCCTGTGAATTGCAGTCCAGGTGCTGCTTTGTGTCCTCATTTTCTGTCATGAGTGCTTAGCCCCTCATCTGCACTAATCTCAAACTCCCATTATTCAGCACAAGGGCTCAACCAGGGATGAGGTGGTGCTTAAGGAAGCAAAGCAGGTCAGGAAGTGCTAATCCTCAGGCAAAATGCAATTTACTTCAAGTTAAATAGATTTACGTTGACCTAACACACAAATAAAAATTTTTATTTTTTTAATGACGAGTATTCAAATCAGCAATTGTGTGCGTGGCATAAGTTCATTGTCTACATGGCATTAAGTGCTCAAATATGTAGAAGGTCACTACTACAAAAAAGAAAATAAGTATTGGGGTCTGTGGTGAGTAGGATTAAATTCAAGGAGGATTATTTAGGACTGACAGTGTGAAATTTTTTTCCAGAAACAGATCTAGAGAAATACTGGAAAATATTAAGGCCTTTGGGAGATGGAAATTCCCATCAGTGGAGGCATTAAAGAAGGGCATTAGACTAAGAGTGTGTCAGGAAAAGCACTGGTAAAGTTGGATAAGAGTTGGCCCCTTGGACAAGGAGCACAGTAGGGCAGTTTGCTCCTGGTCTTTTGCAATGCCCCAATATGAAGTCAGCATGTAATGAAATAATATAGACTGCATTTAAAGTTTCGGGAACAGTTGTGCTTTCTGCATGTGAACTGAGTGATGCTGAAGTGACAAAGCTTACCATCACTAAGAAGTAACAAAACATGGGGTGTTCTGTGGTCACTCCTGCAGGCATGTCCACATGTTGCCAGTTGCACTGGTGCTTTAGGGGATGCTGCAGAAGAGGGATCAGCAGTGCTCTGGATATCTGCATGCATCCCAGTGCATGGGCATCCTGGCTTGCTCACCAGTAGTTGTCCCAAAAGAATTCTAAGAGGTCCAACAACAGCATTTACACAAGTGCTACTTCTATGAATATTAATGATTAATAGTGTTTATCCAGCATCTTTCAATTACCACCTAATTACAGTATGATAATATATAGCACTTATCTTCAGAGTGTTTTATAGACTTCAGCTAATGAATTTCAGCACCTCTCTCAGGCACATACATATTATTATTCCAAATTTACGACTGCAGCTGCATTACAGAGAGAAAACCTGAACTGCCTGTGGTTGTGTGGGCCTGTACCCATTCTCCAGCATTCAGACTACATCTCGCCAACAAATTAATCCACTACAAAAGCTCAAACATTCACCTGTGTGCTACCTTCAAGAAAAACTAATTTAGAGAAAGAAAACTGTAAAAAGCATTCTGATAAGAACAATGTGTTCTGCTCTATTTGTTCTTTTTCAAAATAGAAAATATTCTATTTTACCATTTCAAAATTCCTTGGCCTGTCAGAAGAAACAAATGTTTTGTGCTATGTGATAGGAAGTTTAAGTCATCAGAATTGCAATGAGAAGTTTTGATTTTGTAAGGGATGAAAGGTTCGAGGGCAATCAGAGTATTTCTTTCCTCTGGAGTGGTATTTGAGGGGCATTATGTTTTATTTTCTTCCACTCCAGGTATGTTGAAATAAGTTTTGAAAATTCCCTATGAAATGAAGCATTTGATTCTCCCTTAATTTTCAGGACACCAATAAACTTCATCTGAGTCCTTCAGTGTACAGTTGTTTTGTCTGAAAACTTGGGATGAGGTAGTTCTATGTATAAATAAGTAGATTGCCCCTGCTATTCCTAGAGACAAGTTTATGTTTTGAGATAAATGCAGAACATCAATTTGATCCTCTTCTAAGTACTTTAGGAGCATAATAGTCTTGGATCTGCCACTTTGAGAATGGTACTATTACAGACAGTGATGGGGACTGATTTGGAGAGAGGTCAGATAGGGAAAACAGATTTATCTGCAGAAGATTTCCAGATGCCTTTGAGCATGGCATTATAAGTCCAAGTTAAAATTGCCTGAAAAAATTATATTTATGATATGTTATATGAATGCGAAGCTGCTGTGCATATTAATTAGGGACCAAAGCTGCTTTCAAACAGTGCAGTATGGTGTTTAAGGTGCTAAGAAGCTTTCTTTGTTTCTTTATTTTCTGGTTGCCAAGGAGATCAGGATTATCATGTACAGTACCTATTCTCAAATTAACTAATCCAAATCATGTTGTTCATATATGTCTGCTGTGAAGATTAAGACAATGGGGAGGAAATTCTTTATTCCAATCAGTATGATTTGCAAGCTGCTGGGGGTCATTATTTTTGTAGTTATTTCAGCTTTTCTCTGATAATTTTTCTTTCCATCACTAAAATCTGAAAATGTGTGAAATAAGATGCTCCAAATTCTTCATGCATCATTATCCTCTTCTCTTACCACCACATTCTTTTTAGTAGTTGTTGCTCTAAGTTTATCAAGTCAAGAGCTGCATTCTTGAGTTTATCACAGCCCTCAGAAATTCTGATTTGCTCAGATATGAAGGATTTGAGACATGCCATGACAATTTGGCTAGAAGAGGGCAGGACTGAGAGGGCTCGACAAGTCATGGGAGGGCTATCCAGGAATGGGGAATGTTGCTGAGGCTACTCATTTCTCTAGTTTTCTCTGTGATGATAAATAACTAGTCATGAAGGTAGAATGGAAAAGAAAATATAATTTTACAGTTTAGCAGAAGAAAGTTCCAGGTTATCAGAACCACCAGCAAGGAATGGAATATAACAGATAGTAAGGCCCCCTGCTGTTTTCTATTAAACATAAGAACGTGCCATTGAGATGATTTTTATAAGGCTTTCAAATCCTTTAGTTCAGGATAAATAATTTATAAAGAATGTATGGGTCAGCCTTGAACACTCTAGGAAATAAAACTGTGCAAAAGCCAAAAGCTCAAGTTGATGGGGTCTTCCTACCTGTGCTGGGTCAAGGCAGAAAGCTCTTAATCCAAGTAAGCAGATCTCCTTACTTCCCAGCAGACCCCCAGATTCTTTAGTGTGGGTGGCAGTGGGAGGTGATGGGGCTCTCACCCCGACCTTCTCACTACCCACTATACAAGGGGACATAAAGAGAAGCCCTCCCACACTCTCCCACCTCCCCTTTTTCCCTGCAGTAATCCCCTGTGATAAGAGGCTTTTTTTCCTTGCCATTCGAAGTAGCAATATTTCCTGTTGGCTGCACCATCAGTTACAGGAAGTTTTGTTACGTTTTTGGAGCTCAGGATTCATTACTTTACAGCTGTCCTCTTTTAGCTGCCTGCAATTCTTCACGTTTTCTCCAGTTTTCTACCCTTGTGAATATTGTTGTCTCAGGGAGCAGACAGAAGCAGGACATTAGAAGGAAAGGAGACAGAACAACAGTCCCTGAGGAGTTTTCTAACACTCAGCTAAGTTAAAGCTTTGCATTCAAATGCTGCTCAGGTCATAGAGATGAGGCTCAAGGTGCCCTAAGAAACTCTCTGCCAGGCACCATGCCATGTCTGATGCAATTTTCCCCACTACCTGATCAACTCAGGTGTCCCAAATCTGCTGATACACATGAGCATGGGGTGGCTCAGGTATCATGCTTTTGTTTCCCCTCCCTGCTGGCCCACCCAGGCACAGAGAGCAGGTTAACACTGTGTACAGCACACCTGTGACTGTGCATGTATGTCCCTCCCACAAACAAGGAGAGACTGCACGCACACATTGCTCCTGCACCAAATTCGGCATCAAATTCTTGATTCCTTCCAAATTATGAATTATGTGGGAAGAAAGATCAGCAGGAATGCTTTGACTCTATAAACTACAATATGTTACAGCTTAGGTTAAATTCAGAACTCTTTCTCTTGGAGCTCATCAGGCTCTTGAATTTGCTCCCCCCAGATTTTATTTACCCTATTATTGTCCTCACCTTGGTGGTCTCCTCTTTGCTGGATACTTCTCAATTGCTGGCACTCTTTTGTCTATGCTGTGATTACCAGTTCCCTAAAATACACAGGTTTCCTTTTCTATTTCTACACAGGAGAGGAGGGGGAAAAAAAAAAACTCAGACACAGAAGGAAATTATGAGCTTGTCAAACCATGCCAAATTGGATTGAATTAGGTGACAAAGGATCTGAATCATGCTACTTGTTCTGAATAAGTAAATGCTTTCCCCTCCTTCCACTCTCACAACACTCTCAAAGCAGCGGCTTTTCCTCTGAAATGCCAAAAACCCCCAGAGCACTTCTCAAGTAACGTGAGCTGATTTGTGTGAGCATTTACCATCACCTGAAGAGAAGCTTGTTTGCTTAACATTTTATGCACTTTGTGTCAATATTTACCCAGCCTTCCTAACAAGAGAATTGATAGTGTTCAATTTGCAAGCCCAGTGCTGTGCATTAGCTGTGACATTGACATTGTCTTCTCTTGTTTTAGACCTCGGAGAGAAGCAAGTTTTTTTCCATCTTCTATTTATCCATTAATGCTGGAAGTTTGATCTCCACGTTTGTAACTCCTGTATTAAGAGGTCAGTGTGGATTTAGAATAAAACAATAAATTAGCTGCCATCTAACTACTCTGCTGTGCATAGTTAGACTCTTATGACAACAGAATGGCAGAAATTATATTATCTGTGGAGTGGTCAGCGTATTGCATTTACACCTTGTTAATCCTGCTGTAGCAGCACAACACATTTATAATACAGGCAGACAACTCACAGAAATTTTATTCCTGGTTGTATTTCAAAGCCAGCCTGAACTACAGAATTAAAACATGAAAGATGGAAAGACCTATATGGTCATCTAATCCCCACTGCCAGTGAAGGACTTGCCTTCAGGTAAACTATGGATGGGAAATGAGCTCTGCTGTCCTGTGCAGTATCAGGGCTGAAAAACAGGAGGGCTGGTTTTAGAGTCCTTCCTTCTCCCTCCCACGGGGTGCTGCTGACTTCTGGAGGGCTCTGTCCTGGCACTCAGGCTTGTCTGCGTGGGTCTGCTTGCAAGATTGCTGCCCTGAGCAACTAGCCTTGAAGACAAAGCACTATGCCCCATTTAAGACCTACTTTATATTCCAGCCTGCTTGCAAAACCCTTTTTAGTCCCTGAGCCTTGCTGCACTTAGTTCATTGTATTGCAGTGCTTCGAAGCCAAAGGGATTGGCACACTCTAAATGCAGGCACAGAGCAGAGCAGTGGGCCATAGGTGATGGGGACAGGGACAAGGTGGTCTTCACATTTCATTGCCATTTTTTTCATTCCACTCCATGGCTTCCAGAAAGCTCTGTTTGTTTGGAGTGTCATTTTAACAGGGTCTTGTCTCGTGTTTACACCTTGCACAGGGGCAAGGACAAATGCTATATCTTTTACTTGTTCATTCTCTGGTGTCTCTAGGTCAGCTTTCAGTTGGGAAGGGCTTTTGCTTAAAGTAGTCAATGGGAAGATGAAAATCCAGTCCCTTGAAACATCAAAATGTGCCAGTATCAACTAGTTGCAACATGGAACTGTAGAGGATGGGGAAAGAGTAGTATTTTTGTTAAGTATGAAATCTTCTTTTGGAAGAGCAGGAAATGCAGTTTGTAGATGTTTGGTAAATATAAAATATATATTTTTAGTTAGAGAAGTCCAACTCATTTAGCATATTAAAAGTTCAGTGTGCCCAGAGAGCTCATGCTTTCAGTGTTATTGAATTTTAGCTAATTTGCTGAAAATAAATGAATAAATGCTATGCATGCTCACAGCTGTGCAGCTGTGACTTTCCAGCTCCAGTAAACAGGAGCAGCTGAGGGCTTCATGGATTGGTCTCCTGTTAATTCTGTTGACTTATTTTAGCCATTTTTTCATTATCCATGTTAAGAATGCAGCAATGTCTAGCCCCTGGCATTCAAACACAGAGCCCATTGCTGGTTTGCTGTTTGCAGCTGGAGCACAGTGCAAGAAGTGACCTAGTCCAAGAGGCACAGTTTGGGTTTCAGTGACCCAGAGCTCAGACTGACTGCATCCATGCTGTAACACACCTGGTTTCCTAATGGGCTGCTGCAAGACCTGACCTTTGGAGCAGGCTGCCTGCAGTGAGATTGGTGGTGGTGAGAAAGGGGACTGGAGTTCTAAGGCTTATCCTGGGTTTCCACTTACACAGTGCAGGCATTGGCTTCCACTTTGTCCACTGTAGGTCGCTATGAAATCAGATTCAGGTTTTTCACACAAGACTGATGCAGCACAGTACTGGTTATTTAGATCTAGTCAAATACAGAATGGCTTCAGGTTATTTTAAATGTTGTACTTTTTTTTCCCCAATTACAGTTCCTAGTACTTCTTTATACCTATTTGTCTGCCCCCTCCCTTCTACCATTTGCATCAATATCCCATTATCAGCTGCTTTTGCTGGCAGACACTAACCCTGCTTCCAAATTGTCTTCATCAAGGGAGGACAACTGTTTCAAGGAGATTCAATTCACAGTGTCAAGCAGCAGCAAAGAAGATTTAAAACCAGGGGAAGTAACTGATTTAGGGAATCAAATCAAAAGCACCAGTAACATAAGTCTAGATGTAATGAGCTACTTTTATTTCTGACTTCTTTTACAGGGGATGTGAAATGTTTTGGAGAGGATTGTTATGCACTGGCTTTTGGTGTCCCAGCAGCACTGATGGTGTTGGCACTTGGTGAGTGGAAACAGTGATGCCTGTAATGGGAGTTACCATTTTTGATCCCATGGATTGATGAGAAAATGCACAAATTCACTAATTCTGGACGGATGCTGTGATGGGAAATTAAAGGGTTCAAGGTCACCTAACAATTCCCCAGTTCAGAACAGCAATAAATATCAGTAGTTCATTGATGGTGGGCAGACCATGGTTTTCCTGCAGTCTTTTATCATGGTACTGTTAAGGGGGTGGTCTGATAGATGCTTCGCAGTATAATTGCTTTGCTCTGATCCAAAGGGAGGCACCAAAATTATTCTCCTGATGGCTTGCAGCTTTGCCTATGAGCAGACATGGCCTTTGACCAGCAATCCAAGCAGTCCTCAGAGACCCCCAACTTATAGAAGAGCAGCTTAACCTGCCTCTTCTAACCTTTCCACGGGCTTCTTGCAGTTCAGGACCATCTTAAATGGCTCAGACTTCTGCTGCTGAATCTGTGTGCTGCAGAAGGAGCTAAATGAGATGTTAGTTTGTTCTGAGCTGTCTTACTTTGCTTGGCTGAAGTAATTCCCACAATTACAGTAGCAACTTATTATTATGTTGCACTAAAAAATCCTTATTATCGAAGTGTCAGGAGACAGCCACAATCCCTGAGCTTCTTAACACTTGCATCTTAGCCCCATTAATGTACTTGTCAAGATTTCTTCTTCAACCTTTACAAAACATTCAGCAGTCTCCCCATTTTTACTGTTACTCCTTGGTAGCCAGTACAGAGGATACTCCATTAGCTTTAGTTTCACAGCTGCAAGATGCTGAGAAGAGCAGTCCCCTTATTACACTGCATGTGTGAGCTTGGGCACAGCATGGGGTGACTTCTCATTCAGCTTGTTATCTTCACTGAGAGACCAAGCAGTTGTGTGATTTTACCACAGCATCTGGGATTTGAAAATTTGTTCCCCAGAGAATGTGAATGTTGCTGTCTCCACTCAAATTTTCATCAAGGAGAAGAATCAGGAAACTGAAGAAATGTCATCAGGCCACAGCTAACGTTGCAGCAATTATTTTCAAAAAGTGCACGGTCATGGGCCTGAGAAGGTTCTATTTTCCCCTGTGGCCTGTTCCTATCAGCTTAGGGCCACACTGTATGCACCATGCTGTGATGAATGTTTCTAGCAGAACAGTAGTTGCCCAGGGGAAAATGAACGTGTAAATATTGCAGTTTCAGTGAGGGCATCAGTTGAAATGTGTTTTTAGCTAGTGTCCTGCTGCCAAATTCTACGTCCTGCCTGGCAAAGCAGCTCTCTGTTCTTTTGTAACATGCTGAAATGCTCTGGGAAGTGATATATTTGACTGTGTGAGCAACATGCAGAACTGGAGAAAATACCCTTTTGGCCCTGACTGGTCCTCTCCCTCTGTTGATGGAAGACAAGATAGATTTAGAGGCAGATTTAGAATGAGATTTTCTGGGTTGCTACAGTTCCTGAATGACGGAGTAGATTGATACAATTTAATTACAAGTGCTAAACCTAATGCAGGAACATCAGCTTCCAAAGGAGTCAATGGCATGGCCAGAAGGTATTTCAGCAAACCCAATGGATCACGTTTTTAAAAGCACCAACATCTTCAAATGGACATGCTGCAAATTAGGCAGTGCAGCTACCCACTCTGGGTGACTTTGCACAGATGCTAAGTGCTACTCACCTGAACTGTCTTCAGAGGTCTCTCAAGTCTTGCAAGTCAAACCTGGGTGCTAAAGGTCTTCATAGCCAGATAACAGCAAATGTGAGCTCCCTGCAGTGTCTCAGGCCTCCTGTGTTAGCACAGAAATACTTTTTCTCCACTGTTTCTTGTGCTTTTTTCCACTGCCTGTGGACTGACCCAGACAACTGGGTTAGTTTTAAAAGTTCAGGTGAGTTTACTATATAGATTTCATGCTCAGTTTTAAAGGTGCTTCTCCCTACTAACCTCTTTGGAATTCCAGTGTGCTCAAAGACTCTCATAGAGCAGGATAAATGATACATAATCAGATAATTTCGTCTCTGACAGGATTTTGAGGTCTCATTCTGATACTCTTTGTGCTTTGAAGGAGAAAACCAAGATAAAACAGTATCTTAAATTGTATATCCCTTTATGGATATACAATGGATATAATTGTATATCCATTTATGGAAACCATAAATGGAGGCAATTTCTGTTAATGTCTCTGTGTGAGGCAGGGGTCTTTGAGCAGTTTCCATTGAAATGTGTGTGAGATGCAAGTGCACAGGGCCTCTCTTGTATCTGGATTAGTCCTTACAGGTTTCAATGGGTGAGGATTGATTTCCAACATCAGATGCAGCAATTCAACATGGATTGCACCTTAACTTTAGTCTACAAAAAGCATAGACAAAGTGAATTTTCAAAGTTTTGGTTCCCAGCACAAATCAGATGTGGAGGTGCCTGTTGTGCCAGAGCAGACATTAAGACAATGATGACTTTCAAGGGATCACACTGCCTCATCTGTAGGATGTTGCATTTTCTTCCATTTGTAGGCATTGAAGGACTCCTGTATATTTATTTAGTCAGAAGTGCAATCCTGAGTGCCCTGAGGGCAGAGCATTTCTCTTGAGTACAGGGGTGGGGGATCCTTCCCAGAAGCCAGTGCAGGACTGAGCTTCAGCCATGTGAATCCCTATTTGGATTATAATATTTTTTCAGTTGTGTTCATTGCTGGAAGTGGACTGTACAGGAAAACACCACCACAAGGAAACGTCTTGCTGGAAGTGTGCAAATGCATCGGTGTAAGTGTGTGTAATTTTCTTTTTCATGCATGACTCTCAGGTTGCAGGACAAAAAGGTGCAAAGGAAAAGAGGAGGTGACTTTTGGACTTCTCCTCTATGCTGCTTCAGGATGTCTTGCTGATGAGCTGTAAGGAATAAGAAACACATTTAGGTCCTAGTTTATTCTTTTAGCATTTCAGTAATTTCCCCTTAGCTCCATGAACTGTTCAGTTGATGTCAATAGAACCATGAGTGGCAGATGCTGGTGGAAACTGAACTGAAAGGAAAATTCAGAGTATCAGATATATGACTCCATTTTTTTCAGTTGAATAATTTTTCTGAACTTTATCAGTTCAGCAGACAGTAATAGCACACATTCATATTATGGACATTCAGCATGTTCATGTAAATGCAAGAGACACTTGCTGAAGTTGCATTAGAGCCTTATAAATTGTTTTTCATAGTGTGTGAGCTGAATATGATATGTGAAAAAATACTCTCTTATTATTAGGTGGATAATGATGTTTCTATTTCAGGGAGCTGTTGCTAACAGCAGATGTTTTCTTTTTATCTAGGTCAATCCTAGTGCCAAATTTACCTTGGGGAAACAGGCAGGATCTTAAAGACAGGATTTCTAAGTGAGGTCCAGTTTTTTTTCCCAGTGTGACTCAGTGTGTTCAGTGACTGAAGCACACAGCATAAATAGGCCAGGACTGAACTTCAATGACCCTTGTGGGTCCTTTCCAACTCAGGATATTCTAAGATTCAATGATTCTATGATTCATTCCCCCATCATACCTTTAATCAACTGGTATCATAGAAACTTCCCTGCAGACAATTAATCATAAAGAATCCAATGTGAGATTTTAGAGGTATTCAGCAATCCACTCCCTCGATGTTCTGGCACTACTTACATTTGGAGATGGGGAAGGTAGCCTTGAGCTGGGAATGTGACAAGGGAAGGTATGGCCTGAGTGAGTTACTCACCTGTTTTTCTCCCTAGTTTGCTATTAAAAACCGGCTGAAAAACCGCTCCCGTGAGATTCCAAAGAGAGAGCACTGGCTGGACTGGGCATCAGAAAAATACTCAGTAAGTGATGCTCTGCCTGGTAGGTTTGGAGTGGGAAGGGGGAGGTGGGCAGACAGGGGAGACAGTAAGGCTGGCCACACCATTGCTTACATGCATTTTCCTGTCCCTTACCAATCTGTACTCTCCTGACCCTTAATGGACAGTTTAGGTGCTGCACTGAAATGTAGAAATGCAAACATATCCACTGTCACAAGTAAGTGCAATGAAGAACTGCCATGCAGAAAGAAATAGGAGCTATGCTTTGTGGCTTGAATCATCTTTTGGCTTTATACTCCTACCTTATCTTTGTGCCTATTCCCTTTTAGAAACAGCTGATTGGGGAGGTGAAAATGGTGACTCGTGTTCTCTTCCTCTTCATACCACTGCCAATGTTCTGGGCCCTGTTTGATCAGCAGGTACAGTACAGTGTGTACAGCTCTGCCTGCCAGCCTCAGCTGGCACCTCTGTCCTTCTGGGATAATGCCAAAGCATCCTGGGGATACAGTGAGCCACACTCCTACCAAGTGTCCAGGGTCTTTCACCATCACTGCTGGTCAGCCCTTCAGAGTCCTGCCAGGTGTCTGGCACAGGAGAATGACAGGGGAGAATGTGTCCTGCCTAATGACAGATGTTACAGGGAAATAGATGGGAAAGAAGAATCTGTCACTGTCCTCTTCTCTGCCCCTGAGTTTTCTAGCCCTATAGAACATCTGGAAGGCTTCACAGCTGTCTGTTTTCTCCTTAGGGATCCAGGTGGACTTTGCAAGCCACAAAAATGAATGCTGATTTTGTAAGTACTTAATGTCACCAGGGCTGGTAAGACTAGTAGTAACATCCCTGCTCTTGCTTATTAACCGGAGTCTTGCAGTACTAAGAGCGTCTGCTTGGTGAATCTGGGTGAGTTTCACTTTTGGTGATTAGAAGCCAGAGGCTCTGTTCACACAGCCATGTTCAGTTCATCACAGCTCATCTCATCTAAAGTGAGGGCTTGGGAGCCATCAGCAGCCTGCAAGGTGCTGACCTAGTGGCAGCCAGTGGCCCTGTAACCTAGAGCAGGTAGGATTTTCAGCCTGCTGCCCCCATGGAAGGCAGACAAGTCACTCAGCCCTTTTAAGGTGTGACTAGAGCTGTTGTAGTGGTACATTTCTGCCCTGGATCACTTGGTGATATATTGATGAAGCCTCTTAAAACCAGCAGGAATCCTGTGTGTGATAGGGATTAATTAGCTAGTTTCCATAAAATTCTTCAAAGGTGTGAATGGTAAATAGTGCAGGCTGCAGTAGCAGATAAATGTAGGTCAGCTATCTGCCCAAAGGTGTCCCCACCCAGGGCTGTTTCTCAGACATGTATGTTTTAACAGGCCATCTAGATCTTGCCTGCAGATGCTCACATCAAAATCTAGGATTGCAAGTGTCCATTTTCCAGTTTAAAATTGACTTAAAGCCACAAATTTGAGACCTTCTATGTCACTCCTGTTAAAAATTGGGCTCTCAATATGTGATACTCATTAGGCTTAATTAGTTCAAATGAGGCATGAAAAAGACTACACCCTGGGTAAAATTTATCCACCTCAGAAAGACAGAACAAAGGCCATGCAGTCTATGTGATGTATACCTAAAACATTTGTTTTCTGGTGTTTTGCTCACATGCACTTAG
This sequence comes from Erithacus rubecula, assembly GCF_903797595.1. Taxonomy (NCBI): domain Eukaryota; kingdom Metazoa; phylum Chordata; class Aves; order Passeriformes; family Muscicapidae; genus Erithacus; species Erithacus rubecula. The sequence continues at coordinate 26,418,302 of NC_136659.1, forward strand.
TGATCCATTAGTGAGAGAGTTAAGTATCACCAGGTGTCACTTCTGGATTCTCCCAGGTGAAGAAAGATTGATTCAAGGCTTTTATTTTTTTTTTGCCACACGAACTTGGATAGCTCCTTGGCTTTTGTTTCAGTCTCCTCTGCTCTCCCCCTCATGAGCTGCCCCACCTCAAGAAGGTGAAAATTAACTGCAACATTGGAGTGATCCCATCCTTAGGCTTGTTGGAGTTCATGTTATTAATAATAATCTATGACTTTCTGCTCAGTGGACAAGGGCTCAGCTAAGAAGTCAGGAGTCAAACAGGGAATGATTTAGTGTCAGATGAAATATTTGCAGGCTCATTTCCTAATGGCACATTTCTATAGTGTCTGCAAAGTAGCAGGAAGGGGTATTTACCTGGTATTTTTCCACTCTCCCAGGAGGCAGCTGTGGGCAGAGACAGCCAGCCAGTCTAGACTCAGCTCAGGACAGGACTGGCAGAAAGGAGACACCCACCCACTTTTTCTTAGAAATACATTATTTCCTTCCTATTTTCTTCTCTCCTGCACTCTTTCCCCGTGATCACCCCTCCCCCCCCCCCCCCCCTTGATCTTAATTTCAAATTAAAAGCATTTCATGGAGGTCAGAAAACTAGTCCCATCCTGGAGACAAGTCCATGGTTCCTTTTGGAGTCTGGGATCCCTCCATCCATCCATCCATTCCTGTTGACCTTGCCTGTTTGTGGGAGCTGGGATAGTGATGCAGATGTGAAGCAACTTTTACAGCCTTGAGGACTCTTGGCTCAAACCAAGAAGTTGCAGTTGTCCAAAGCCTGTTAGATGCAGATGGGGAAAGGAAAGAGGTGTTTGAGCCCACTGGCTCAAGGATGGTCTTTTGTTATCCTTCTGGGAACTTGGGAGAAATGCCAACAGAGCTCACAGGGTCCTGAAGCTTAGGAATGCTCACTTATAGGATTGGGACTTTCACATTATACAAGCAGGGAGGGAAGAAGCTCTAGAAGCTCTATCCCAGGTTGGATACCCCCATTCTTCTGCACTCACCTGGCTCATGGCTCAGCCAGCCTGAAAGATGGGCCTCAGTACCTGTCATGAGCTGTGTCACAGCTGCCAAATATCAAGGATTGAGTGCAGCTTCCTTCTGCAAAATTATCTTATGAAACACTGTGTCCTTAGACAACAAGTGTCAAGAGCACAATATCAGCTGCTAAAGCCAACATAAAGCATTTGAGGAAACCACCTTGGCTCCAAAGGCCTCTCTGGGACCAATTACTTATTTGCCATATGCACTGATCTGTTAAGTGTTTATGAATCACTTGGAATATCTTTTTGTTTCAGGGAATATATGTCCTTCAGCCCGACCAAATGCAGGTAAAAGACACTACAGGGTAGGAAACAACCCTTAGAATGTGTTGTCTTCTTTTCTCTCATTTATATTTTTCTCATGGGACCAGTGGCCATTCTCTGCTCCTTTTCAAGGTAATAGCAGTGCTCCTGCTGGTTGCTGTGGTGTGGCCTCTGCCTTATTCTTCACAGGCTGTTTTGCAAGCTTGGGGTTCAGAAGACCCCGAGGATGTCCTAATGCAGAAGTTGACAGTGCAGGGGTGTGGTGTAACATACCACCATTATAGTTCTTGAACTAGTGCTGGCATGTGGAGAATACAACCTGTATCTCCTTTTAGCAGGCCCCTGTCCTGGGATGAACATTGTTCTTGAAATATGTTTGGTTCTTCCCTTTCTTCAGGGTAGATGAGAACATGAAAGCTCCAAGATGGTGCTATGTTGTCACAGTTGATTACAATTCTTGTGGTGAACAGCTCTGGAGAAATTCAAAGCTGTTCTGTTCCCTGAAATTTTCCTTTGGAACTGAAACAACATTTCTTTCTGCTTGTTCTTCATCACTCTCTATTTTTTTGCTCTGCCACTGCTGGCTGGCAGACAAGCTGTGCCCCTCCCAGGAGAAATTTTGTTCCCAGAGGATTACTCGGTTGTGTTGAAGTGCAAGAAATTGCCAATCTCACAGAATAGTGCCTGTTCCTCTGGGATTTTGCTGAAGTCCCAAGATGTTTCTACTGTTGCTGATTTGTTGCAAAGTCCCACCACAGCACCAAAGGTCCCTCATCTCTATTGTCAGTGGGGTTTGTACTCTTTAAAAACATCATGTTTTAGTTTTCTCTCCAGGGAAACTGGGCCAGTGATGCTTGCTTGCCTCTTGGAGGGGAGGATATGAACAAAATGTATTCATGCCTGTGAAAACTAAATAGCAGAAGCTGTTAAGTGCAAACTGTGATTATATTTTAAAAGGAAATTTTAAGGGTTTATCCATGTCCCTTCTGTAATGGAATTATTTCTGGAGGACAGTGCTTTATAGGTTTAATTACTGAAAGTTGCTTTCTAGCCACTGAACTCCCATTCTTTTGTATTGCAGTTCTTAAATCCACTTCTTATTCTTGTCTTCATCCCAATCTTTGACCTTGGGCTCTACCCCCTGATAAGCATGTGCAAATTGAATTTCACGTAAGTACTTGGGGACAATGCAGAGGCATCTGTGCTTTTTATTTTGCTGTAAGTGTGCAGAATAGCTTTTAAGGAAGAAAACCACAAATTTCCATTCACCTTTCCTTGAGTATACTTCAGTCCCAAGAGGCAGCATCAACCTCTTCCACAGACCATGGAAATAAATGCCAGAGGTAAAACTCAGTGATGCTGGATTCTGCTCGGTACAGATTTTTCCAAAAAGCAGATACGAATAGTCTCACTTTGAATTTGATCAACATATTTTCCACCTTGTTTCCTATGTCATGCCTAAATAATTCCCTCCCTGAAAAGTCCCTGTGGGACTAAATGTATGGTCCCATGCTTGCTAGGGTCTTAACCAGTGAGTGAATAAGAGGATTTCCATGTGAGCCGAGCATTTTATCCCTAGTCTGTGTTAGCAAGAAGTGCAGTGTAATAGGAGCAGACCCCAGGTTGTTTATGAGACCCACTTTATGCATTTTGTGTGAATTAACTTCAGAGTATCTGTATTCTGCCTCTGTGGACTGATGCTCTGTAGCAGTGGAAGTACATTATGTGCACTTTTGGAGTGCCTTTGTCAGTGGAATTTCAACTGAAAGGAGCCAAGTTTCTATGCTCCAGCACCACTTCTGCAAATGAACCATAGCATAGGAAAGGGTAATGAGTGGGGTGATTAGCTTAAAAAGCATGTTCCTAATCCAAACCAAATTGCTGGACAGACAAAACCACATAAAATGGGGGTGGCAGGTGCCTCAGAAGCCTCCCCCTTCACCCTGCTGGTCCTTTCCCACTGTGCTGAATTAGTTGTACATGAACACATATAAAAAACATTGTCCAGCCCTGCAGTGGTGCTCCTTTGGGAGGATACACACCAGAGGCTGTGCTTCTCCTTGATACCATCATCAGGTCATGGCCTGGATTGTGCCTTGGCTTGGCAAAAAACTTCTGCCTGATGACCATGGAGGAGTTCACCCAGCAGCACAAACTCAAGTACCAACCAGGACTGAATGCCAGGACTAAAGACCATTATAAAGAATGGAGATCACTGAATCTAAAATCAGATTTGTCTCTAATCTCAACAAATCAATACCCAGTTTGAATCTGCTGTTCTGGACATGTATTATTTTGATTTATATCAGATTTTCTCATGTAACTCTGGTAAAGTTGCACTAGCTTTGCCTTGAGTTTAGAAGCAAACTCTTTATTTTCTAGAAATGTAAATGTATTGGCATGAGAAATAACCCAGAATGATGCCCCAGATGGTCAGAAACATTGATGACACAAACTACACATTTTTCTGTTCCTCATTCCCACTGCTAAATAGAATGTTACTTTTCTTTTGCCTTTTCCAAAAGGGACTTGAAGATACATAATTTCTGCTGCTCCTTCCAACATCATGGATTAACATAATGTCATGAGCTATTCCCACTAGAAGAGCTGGGAAAAGATAATATGAAACTTGCAAGGAAAGAACTTCTTTTCACAGCATATCGGTTTTAATTGGCCTCAGTGCTGGCCTCATACAGAATAATAAAATAGTTTTAAGTTAAGAGATTGGAAATTTAAACAGCCTGTCATCCTGAGTGCCACCTGTTGGACAGTTTATTACATGGTTTTGGCACATCTTTGGCTCTGAGGGACAGTATTCTATAATTTGAATTGCTTTTTTTTCCTTAATGGCACCTCTTTCATTTGCTCCATAGACCTATTAGGAAAATGGCAACAGGTATGATCCTTGCAGGGCTGGCCTTTGGACTTGCAGCTGTTATAGAAGTCAAAATAAATGTAAGTAAAGCACAAGGCATTCCTCAGAACCACTTTCTTTCCATGGGGTGTTTTTATTGATGTCTGGTAGATAACCCTTTAAGCCATTGTGCTCCTTGATCAAAATGTGTAATGTTTGCTTTACAGTTGAGCGTACTTGTCCAGTTGCTAATGATAATTCTTACCTTGTCTACTTTTCCCTCTCTTTGTCTTTGTGTCTTTCTTTCTAGTCTTTGCAGTTTTGCTGTGCTGGTCATCTGTATTGGTCTATATTCTAGATTTCCATCGTCAAAGTGCTTGACAGACATCTAGTTAATGCTAGTGATTAATTTCCAAAAGGTAGTCTGTTCTCTCTCCTATTTCTTGCTGTAGCTTGCCTATACTTTTCTGTTTGGGGTCTTTTGTCTGTGTGGTGGTTTTGGTTTTTTATTTAATTGTTTTAAAAATTTTGATTTAACTACTTTTCTGCTTTAGGGTGGGGATGGCTTTTTTTTACAAGCCAAATTGTTTCTCTGGGGAGGCAGATGAATGCTGTCACAGGCATCAGGGACTGCCAGGCATCCCCAGAGAGGATGGCAGCACATCTCTTATAAATTCCATGTTAGCTCCTGCAGATTTGTACTGTTTGTTTCTGGCTCATGACCAGCATTGTGTAGACTTTGGCTGACCTTAGTCTCACAAAAGTTACTATAGGATTAATTTTTAAAGCTTCTATGTATACTTAAAATCTTCTGTAAGAGTGGCTGGCTCACAGCCCTGGATTAACATCTGCTGGTTCCTCAGGTGAATCCCCTAACGAGCCTCCCACTGAAATGAGACTGTGTGGGTTCAGGTCTTTTATCTGATCTCTTTATGTGAGCAAAGAAATGCTCTCATTACCACCACCAGAATCTCTGGCCAAGCACCAAAGTTTGTTCTGGCTGTGGGTGACTCCTCTGGGCAGAGGAAAGGTGAGTTAGAGGCTTCCCCCTTCTTGTGCATGAAAATTTTACCATAAAGGCCATTTTAAGACCTAGCAAAAAGGAGGATAAGATGGTCCATCTTCACTTGACTGTGAGTAGAATAAGTGAAAAGCTACAGTGATGGAATTTGCTGGATAACATTAGCAGGCCTGTTGGCCCAGAGCAGCATATGGATATAGGGAATTCAGCTCATTCTGTCTTTTGTGGTCGTGTCTCCCCACCAAGTTAGGTTCAAAATGCCCTGCTTGCAATACCCAAAGTATCAGATAAGACAGAGGAAAAATAAATAGCCCTGCAGGATTGCTGGCAGCTACTTGAAAATAAAATAAGAAAAAAAAAAAAGAGCAGTTTAAAAAAAAATAGCTCTTCAGGTAGTACAAGGTTGACACTGATTGATGTACTCTTTCTAGGAAATTATTCCTGACAGAAGGAGATACCTCAGTGCTGGAGGCATCAGCTTGCTTCTCTCAGAAAACAAGGAATAATGTCTATAAAATTGGCTGTATAGATGGGAAGGTGTCCAGCAGTGCAAAAGCACTGATTACAGACATGAAGCTGGACTGGGATTTTCAAAACTACTTAACTTCTGTCTGATTATTTTCCCAATCACTGACTGCAGTGGGAAATAATTATTCTGGTCACTGCTTTTGAAAGCTATGCACAATTTTTTCCATTCTGATGTGGCAGTTGGTTAAATCCAGGCACGAGGGAGCTGTATAATGAAAGCTGTGACATTGTTCTACCTCCTCAGTAGGTGTGTAGTCTGTACACTTATTGGTGTGAAGAGCAATTTTTGGGAGGAATGATGGGTTGGCCATTGAGCTACTAGGAGGAAACCTCCCTAAAAAAGATTTATGTTCATTTTTCTCTGAGTGCAACTTCTGTTGAGGAAGAGATGGAAGAGTGTCATTACAGAGAGGAAGACTATTATGGCTAAAAATGAAGAGATATTAAAGTGCTAATAAAGCATACAGATGGCACTTAAAGCCTTTTACTTTAATTAGGAAACCGATATGCCTCGACTTGTCCCAAAAGAAAGTTTAATTCGGGTCCTGAATTTGGCAAAGAACCCTGTTCAAGTGACAATCCAAGACAAGGACCTATTTCAGCAGCCTGTGGAGTCTTTTCAGGTAAGCACGTGTTTGGGACTGAAAGGCCTGACTTTCAGTCATTGAAGAAAGGATGGGCTTTTTTTCAGGCATTTTCTAGTAAAGCCCACAGATGCAAAAGCTTGTTCTGCTCCATTGCCTTAGAAGTGCATGGGAATAGCTTTACAAATGAAGCATAATATCTCTGTAACATGAAACAGAAATTGAACATTTGGAGAAAAATGTCCCCAGCAAAGGATACACCTTGCATTCACCTGTAATTAGGAATAAAGGATAACAGGATTACAGTCTTCCTTAAAGATGGGATGGTGTTGCACTTGGTAGGGAAAGACAGATCCTTTCTTATCTGAAGAAAGTGTAACCAAGTTTATTTTCTTCCACAGAACCCAGCTGAGTACTCAAAATTAATATTGAATGGAGAGCAACAGAGCCTTCACTTCACCCTGCAACATCAAGGATTGACTCTTGCTTTTAACTACACCGTGAAGGAAAAATCAGTATACAGCTTAATTGTTTTTGAGGCAGAAGGAAGCCTATCAAACCGCTTAGTGAGTGTGGGAGTGAAGTGTAAATACAGTATTAATTCAATGGCTGTGATGCTACAATGGGGTAATGGGCTCATTAATTCATTTGCTCAGTTGCAATGTCTGTCTGATTGCTCTCAGATGCTCTAAACCTCACTTCTTAGCTAGAGGCACTGGATCTGTACACATTTCTGCTGGTTGATTAATAGAGGCGTTGTGGCATCTGAGAGTTTCTGGGCACACTTTAATCCACTGAATGCTGCAGTGGGAGAGCAGAGTCATGCCTGCTAGGCAGCAGAGCTGGAGAAAGCTGGGGAAACAGAGCCAGAGGTTTTCCCCCAAAGATGGCTCTATAAAGCAAAGCTGTTAAAGAGGCTCTAGGGCTGACCATGGAATAAAAGCATCAGAGGAATGATTCTGGGATTAGTTATTGCAAGTGTTTAGTGAAAAAGCACAGAAGGCCCATTTGTTTTGCTGAACAGAATAAATGATGAAGCTCATTTCAGGCTCTGCAGTAGAGCTGGCTGTATTTGGACTTTTGTGTATTTCTGCAACAATCAGAGAGAGGCATATGGGATGTGTAGGGCAGATTCTGGTATCTTTTATGCATACCTGTATCCTAAGAAGCTCTCTTGAAATTCCTGATGTTATTGCACATTGTGGCAGATGTGTAAATGCCATCAGAATCATCCTTATGCTAAAATATCCATTTTCTTTGCAGTTCCTGAGCCTTCTAACTTGCAGGGTAGCCACACCAAGCATTCCATATTATATACTAGAAACCATGTAACCGTTTACAAAAATTAATTTAAAGCATTTATTTTGTCGTAGCATCAAGTTTTTTTGCTGATTATCAAACCTTATGGTTTGGAGTCTGGGGTTCAGTATTACACAAAGTTAAGTTTCCCTGTGACCCTGAAAGCAGTGTACTGTTTCCTTAAGAAATGGATAGTTGTGATTTTCATACAATCCTTAAGAAGCAAAAGCCTGCAACAGGCTTGGAGCATAGCAGTCTCAGAGCTCCAGTACATCTATGCTGCCCCAGCTGTCTAGACTGTGCTTAAGTTAATGCCCACCCTGGCAGAGGCAGGCTCTCGTGCTGGGAAACATCTGTGCTGTTGGGTGATGCTATTGACCTGTCATTCACAGCTCTAGATAAGGGAGATGTGGAAGACAGCGTGGTAAATGACACTTTTCCAGCATTGCAGCACAAGGAAAGCAATGCCAGCATCACTGCTGTGTTACAGGGCTCACCCTCGAGTAACCCCCCTCACTGCTGGCTTTGGCCCACTCACTCAGGTGGGAGTGCTTTCCTGGAAGGATCCTATCTGAAATTGGTTTCTTCTCCTTTGTGGGCTGTAGAGTAGGCAGGAAATGAATTTGAGAGCTCTGGGGATCATCAGTGAAAACGAGTAATAATTTGGCTGGTCTGTCTGCAGTGAACTAGGGTATTCATCCCCATGAGCCTCCCATGGAAAAAAATGATGTTGCCGTTTATTATTTATTGCTCTGACATTTATTATTCACTGTAGCTATTCATAATTTAGGGCATATGTTATTTGTGGGTAGCATATTACTCTGAAGTACAATAGACACTAATAGATACACTGAAATTCTGGATCCTTGGTCTCAGAAACTCAGGGTTTCACATCAGGAAAAAAGGTGCAGAGAAAGGGCCAGAAAATTTTGAAATAGTGCCAGTTTCTGAGAGTCCCTTTTGGCTTGCCTGGGTTCCATCTGTGAGCAGTGCAAATTGAAATTGTCCTGCCATCTTCAGTGGACATGGCACAGCTCTGGATTTCTACCAAGAGCATTGCTTTGTGTTCTTTTTTCTGTGACATACAACCTCCAGGGCAGGGCTGTGTCTTAACAGTGTTTTTTCAGCATGGTACACGAAATAGGTCTCTCCAAATGAATGTTGACTAACTATCTAGCTGTGGTCTCCAGGAGAGAGACTCTGACTCCCCAGTGTGCCCATCCAGATGGCCATTTCAGGAATCTGTCTGCAGGGATCTGTTTGTGAGCACAAACCAGCTCAGTGCATCTTGGTTTCTCCTGCTCTCTGCCTACACATTACAGCAGTTTAATCTCTTGAATATCAAAGATCAGGAAAAGCTTGAGTGATGCATGATGATCAGTATAGTAACTTAGCAGTTCCTCTCAGCTTTAGACTTCTGTGAAGTTTATGCATATGACAAAAATCAGAGCCTGAAAGTTAGGCATTGATAGATTTTGTAGGAGTAAGGCGCTCAAGTTTAATTGTAACTAGTCACTGAAAGATGCTAATGTGGATAGTGCTCTCTTGCTATCTTAAGATTGAGAAAAATACTTTTTTTGGAGGGTGTTACATGCCTCGTAGAAGGGTGACTGGCTGAAATTCAGCAGCCTTCATTACAGAGGAGATGAGGAGAAAAGGTATGATCTCATCTCCAGCCTTTGGAGGAGATGAAATTTTGCCCTTTGCTTCATTGTACCAGGGCTCCCCAACTGTGGCCTGATGTAAAGCTTATGTGAGAGTCCAGTGGATTTCCACAGGCTTTGCAGCACATGTGTAACTCTGCAGTCACCACTATTGTCTGCCACACACTGTAAGCCAGCATTAATAAATATGTTTGATGTTTTTTTTCTTCCCCTCTTTAGATTACAGACTTGGAAGCAAAGCCAGAGAACGGTTTGGCAGCTGTTAGGTAGGAATGGCTTTTTTTGAGGATTTGGCAGTGGTTGGGTGAGGGAAAGTGCTTTTGTCTAATGCATCTGTATGTAACATAGCCCAGATGTTCTTGGGTTGGAATCCAGTCCACACTTCTCATTTGGGTGTCAGCTGTGGAGGCTTGAGAGAGTGTCACCTCCCACACATGCCATGCAGAGCTGAGAGCATTGCTGCTCACTGCCTAGGACAGTCTGGGCTGAGATGGCAATATAAAAGAGCTTCTTCCTTGGAAAAGTGGCAAATTCATCTCACTGATGAAAGGAAAGCAGCAATTTGGATAGGAGCTGTTGCTGTCCTTTGCAAATTGGCCAGCTCATGATGTTCACCCAAACCCATGCACAAGTGTCTACTAAATCAGATACAGCAACAATTTTACATACTCATAAACAATTCAGCTGGGCATTGGGCTCTGCTTAGTTCACTCTTTCTAATTTGAGCTACTCCATTTAGCCCATGAACACTCCTGTGCTGGTTTGTGCTGGCTGCTGAGGTGCAGAAGATGAAAATTTGACAAAAAACCAAAAAAACCAAAAAAACCCCAAACCAGCCAAAAAACAAAACACCAAAAAAACCAAACCAAACAAAAAAAACCCCAAACCAACCTACAACCCCCCCCCCCAAATCCCCCAAAACCAACAAACCAAACAAACAAAACAACAAAACAAACAACAAACCAACAAAAAAAACTCCCAACAGGATTCTAGCTGAACTTCCTAGAGGATTTTGGCAAGGTGAAATTTTAAAAAAACCCCCAAACCAACAAAATGTACCCACCACAATAGCAAAACCAAAAAACAACCAAACAAAACAAACCTTAAAAACAATATTGTGAAAGTCTAGACTGACTAAACACTTTGAAGACTTGATTCAGTCAGGATTTTTAAATATTTTCTTGTGGAGATTTTTGACAAAATTCCCAGCCTTTCCCTTTAACAATTTGTTAACAAAGAAGTCTGACTAGAAAGAAACTATGGTTGCACTAAAAATTTACTTTTGTTAAGCATTTTACTAACTTCAGGGATTTCACCCCCATTTAAAGAACTGAAAACCAGAATATCTTTTAACATAGATCAAATGAAAATGTTTGGTTTCACTAACAATTTTTGAATCGCCAGAAGGAAACTGTGTTTTGTTTATGAACAAAAAAATCAAACAAACTGTTCCCTTATACGTTTTAGTTTTGATGAAGATACTTTATCATGCTAGAAAGCTCCTTGCCACTGGCAGAAACTCTGTGCCAGCATGGTGCACCTGCTCACCAGGACACACAACTTCAGAGTTTGCTGTGGCAGGCTGAGACTCTGTCCCCTCACACAGCCATGGAACAGTCACCACAGTGTCATAGAATGGTCTGGGTTGGAAGGGACCTTGAGATCACTTTGTACCAACCCCTCCCGCTTGACCAGGTTGCTCAAAGCCCAATCCAACCTGGCCTTGAACATTTCCAAGGGATGAGGCATCCACAAGTTTGTTGGGCAACCTGTTCCAGTGTCTCACTACCTTCATAACAAAGAGATTCTTCAAAAAATCTAACATAATTTAACCCTACCCTCTTTCAGTTTAAAGCCATTGTCTCTTGTCCCATTACTCCATACCCTTGGAAGAAATCCCTCTCCAGCTCTCTTGTAGGACTTCTTCAGGTATTGGAAGGTGCTCTAAGGTCTCCCTGGAGCTTTCTCTTCTCCAGGCTGAACAGTCCCAACTCTCTCACCCTGTCTTCACAGGAGAGGTGCCCCAGCCCTGTGACCATCTTAGTGGTGTCCTCAGAATTTGCTGCAATCTTGGTTGGTCTCTGAGATTGGATTGCCTGGAAGTTCTAGACCACAAAAAGTGAGGGTCGCTTTTCATAGAAAAGAGAGTAAGAGGGTAAAATTATGCAACAGGGGAACTAATCTTGTATTGAAAAACTAGGCAATGAATCAGACAAATATTTTGGTAACTTACAGAAGAGACTCTCATAACCTGTGGAATTACAGAATGCTTTGGGAGAGTATGCAAACTTCTAAAGTGTCTGCTATTATGTTCTCCTGCCCTGTATGACAGGTCAATGAAATATGGTTTCTTTGCAGATTCATTAATGGTTTGAGCCAAGATGTCAACCTCACCATCAATAGCAAAAGGTTCATTGCTGTTCAGAAAAATTACAGTGCTTCTGAGTACTCACTGCTGCAGAGGGACATGTAAGTTTGCCTTCCTGAGCTGCACGTCCTTGTTGAGGTATTTCCTTGGGAACAAAGAGACTTTTCTCACCCTAATAGCAAAACCTGCATTGCTATTGTCCTGACATGTGGTTGTGGGGGCTGATGTTTGTGAAAACAGAATTATCAGCTGAGTGCAGAGCAGGTGCTCCAGGCCACTCATGTGTGTGCAGAAGTTTTTATTCACATTATGTGGGGGCACAGAGGGAAGAGACTGGCCATTCCTGTGCATCTATCAGTGGAGTAAGGTGGGGCATGGTAAAGCCTCCTCTGCCATTTAGTGCCTGCTTTATTTTGTTATCCTCTCAGGCCCAAGCTCCTGGTGTAATGGTGCTCTCAGGGAAAGGCCAGTTCATATTCCATGCTACAGAGTGTTAGTGTGTGGGTTGGTAACATCAAGTAGCATTACATGGCTTTGCAGGCTGGGCTTGTTAGACAGGGGCTCCATATGGCCTTGGTTTGGCAGCACTGGAGTTGGCTCTTGTAGGGTATTCCTGGCATTTTCAATGTTTCAAAACAAGCTTCATGGCTTTTCTCTGCATCAGCTCCATCCAAAATATTTATTGCTGCAATTTAGTAGGACGCAGCAGCCATTGTGGCAATGCTGCTGAGCCTCTGTGCCATCTCACACATCCAAAATCAGAACAAATATGAAGGCTAATTTGCTCTACTGAAAGGAAACAAAGTTGCTTCTGGGTCCACATCTCTGAATTCCTGTTGACTACTTGTCTGCCCTCCATTTCCTGAAGAAATGAAGCAAAATTTGGGAGGAAAATAAACCTGAGGGGAGAAAAAAATTACATGAGTACTAGGAAGAAACAGAAACAATTAAAAAATGTTAGTAATTGCCTGGGTCACTAGGTGAATTCTAGTCAGTGTCTAAGTGCTTCTGGAAGGATAATATAGCAAGAACTCCAGTGATTGTCTGGTATAAATACTACTGCATCTTTACATCCTGCATCCTCCCTGCTCCATTTCAGGGGCATGTTTGATAGCTCTGCTCTACGTTTTGTTTGTGAAACTAACTGGGAAATACTGTCCTTCATCCTTTTATCTAGATATAACAATGGAAAATGCATAACTGAAGCAGGAGAGTTCCCCCTGGAGCTGGGGCTGCTTGACTTTGGTGCCTCATACACCATTGTGATAACTAATGTAAGTGTTCCTGTGATGTTAACACACTCCTGTTTTGTTCTCTGGTAGAGCTTTTGTTTCTGTGTTGTTGACTCTCACTTGCTTTGTCCACTCTCTGATCCCTGGGCAGTAGCTATCTGAAGGCAGTCCATTATGAAAGGGATAGTAAAAAGTTTTGGTACCTACATAGGCAAGGTGGGTATGTATTTGTTTCACCTCACACTGTGATCATGTCAGGTTGCCTGGGTTAAAAATAATAAAAATACTCATGCCATCCTTGAACCCTTAACATTGACCCAGAGCACTGCAAAGAGCTATTACCATCTGCCAAGAGCTGACTCTGCTTGTGGTCTTTAAAATACTGTACCTGGTGGTGCCTCACACCCCCAAAAAATGCAGAAACAGTCTGCTCTATCCTCACATTTATCTTACTGAACTAAAGACTGATCTTCCAAGATTTTGTAGATTATGCATAGGGAGAAGAGGGACAAAGTCTTGAGGGAGGAGGTTAGTGAAGTTGTACACCTGTTTCTTCCTCTCACTGTCTGTACAGGTAATTTGGAGCAATTGTCAAAGCACAGTGTTCTGAACAGCCTAGCCCTGATGGGATCTGAGCACCACTGAGAGAGTGGATTCCTTTCCCTGCCTGCCAACCTCTCAGACACACTGCTTCAACCCTGGTCCAACTGGCTGGGGCCACAGAGATGAACGTGATCAGCTTAGTTCCCATTTTAACCTTTCCACCACAAAGGCACACAGACAAACTGGGTCTGACAGGACACACAGCTAAGCTGCCCTCTGAGACTGTGGCTGCTGTGCTGTGATGAGCAGAGCAAAGTGTTGTCAGCTACTCCCTGGCAGCAGCATCTCCCTGTTGGGCAATTAATGGGAACTGTTCATGTCTGCGGAGTCCAAATACATCGGGGGAAAATATAGCCATGAAGCACCTGGCATTTTTTTTCCCAATTCCAGTAGCTGGAGTGGAATGTACAGCCCTGGAGGGAACAAGCAGATGCTGCCATCTGTGAGTGCAGAGATTTATGTACATAAAACACACACACTTGAAGTGATGTTGGCCAGACCCCTCTTCCATGGCTGCAAGCCTCTTTCACCAGATGACAAACCAGATAGAGAAGCTGCATTAAAAATATAACACTGAGAAAATTGCCCCAGAGCCTCTGGTAGCAGGGCCAGCTGAGGTAGATGTGTCCCATGTCACTGTGCCAAGGATTCCAGTTTGTGGTCCCCCTCTGCATAAGTCCCTGCTATAGCCCTGGCTATAGGGTGGGCTCTGTGCCTCAGCCCTTCTGAACCCTGTGCTAGTAGTTTAATATTTTTCACCCTCTCTCTTTCACCATATCTTTCACCATATCTCTCTCTGTGGTTTCTGCCTTCTGTAGAGAGTTAGTTTGCTTGAGGCCAAGATCACTTTTAATTATTGCAGTGATTTGTACTGAGCCCTGCTCCTCTGCCAGGAGTGCCATATAGAAGAACCAAGAATACAATATATTAGTCTGCTAATGTAGCTGAACTGTGAAACTTAAATCATGGGGATGCTGCCTTCTACCCAGCCTTCCTCAGTGTGCAGTTACAGCATGGTGCTTGTGACATTTCTTTATGGGCTAAAGAGCAATGCACAGCTCTCCTCTCACCCCTTTTAGCCTGCTGAAATACAGTCTCTTGATTTGCCTCCCTGGCAATGATTGGTGATTAAGAACATCTCGTAAACATCCCTTGTATTTTCCCTAGTACTCTCCTTAAACACAGGGCTTTCTGCCTGAAGTCATTTCAGTCTAGTGTTTTGCTGGCTTCTAGTCAAATCTCACTCAGCCTCTGAGCCTCTGTGCATCACAGGCAGTATTAATTACACTAGGGAAAACAAACAAAAATAATTAGGAATACAGCTACCATAACTATCTGAATAGATCTAATATGGAGCAGTCTTTGCTGCTCTTGGCATTCCTGAGCTGAATTTGTTTGGATGTCAATGATTTCATAGGGAAATTGTACAGTGCTGATAAAATAGGAGCAGTGACCACATGGATGCACTTACCCTTTCTTCCTTTTTTCACCTTGGGGACAGCAGCAGGTCACAGGCTCTGCACTGGAAACTCACAGGCTTTTCCCAGCCCCACTACAGAATACAACTTATTGGCTTGCAATAATTCATGGAGTTCTTGTGGTACCTGAATGAGCTGGAATGCTTCCATCATGCTCTCTCTGCCCCATGCAGCAGGAGTCACTCTATTCCCAACAGGCTTGGAAATGGCAGGGATGAGAACCCTAGTTTGCTTCAAAGGCAGCTTTGCTTAAAACTTTATTGTGGTAAACTTGCTGTTGTTGTCCAGGCTAAGAAAGATCTGATCTTTCAGCAGCTAATCAGTGTGCCTCTATTTTCCTGATAGATTTCTGGAGGTGCTGTTGAGACGTGGAAGTCAGAAGACATCAAAGCCAACAATGTCCATATGGCCTGGCAGTTACCACAATATTTATTGATATCTGCTGGGGAGGTGATGTTCTCCATTACAGGCCTGGCCTTCTCCTATTCTCAGGTACTCCACTTAAAGATAAGGGCCTTCAATTAGACTTCAAGATTTATTTCTGCATTTGTCCTTGACTTGTCATACCTGCTTTGACATGACTCTTAATAACAATGTTATCTATCCTTCAGCTGAAAGTGGGATTATAACACACTTTGCTGGGTGCCCTGAAGTTAAATTAATTTATATTCTGGAGATATCTGTTCTCACTGATACTTGGAAATATCCTTTTCTGGTAAACCTGAGAACACAGAACAGAACTGGGTAGTTAACAGGAAAACTTGGAATGTTTTAATATCAGGGTTTTCTCCTAGAAAAGTATTTTGTGCTAAATATTTTTCAGTGATATAAAGGCAAAGGTATCTCAAGGGCTACAGGGTGGCACGGGGGCTTGTCACCTGCTTTAAATTGAGATACTGAAGGGGTCTAAACATGCTAGGTTCTAACAAAGGAGCAAGGGGTAACGAACTTGCAAAGCATGGTTTGATTTTTGTCTGGGGAGCTGGATGAGAAGAGAGGGCTGAGACATTACGTGGTTGCACAGCTACTGAAGCTACTCAAATTTATCCCTGGAGTAAGGTGCAGATGTTTACTAATGAGGATGATTAATACTGTGAGATGATCTGTAATGGGATGTGAAAAATTTGTCCTCAGCAGGAAATTTAACATCAAGATCCAGTCTCTTTTCCAAAGGTGTGCAGCCACATGGCACCTGACTCCAGGCTGCAGGGCTGGTGTGGCTCCTTGGACGTCCTGACTGCACCATTTCAGACAATGCAGGTTGGGGAGGACCCAGATCCAGCTCTGTAACAACAGCATCTCCTGCTTCTCCAATGTGTCCTCCTGTCAATGTTTTGAAGCTGTATGCAGCTGTTGTGATTAACCACATATTACCCACTCCACACAGAGGAAATTCCACACAGAGGAAAAGTGATCTGCTCCTCGGCTGAGCCCAGTGACAGCGACACTGGCAGGACTGCAGAGGGTGAAGCAGGGCCTCAGGGCACAGCAGGATTCCCACTGACCAGGCCCTTCTCCTCTTTTCAGTCTCCAGCCAGCATGAAGTCGGTGCTGCAGGCAGGCTGGCTGCTCACGGTGGCTGTGGGAAATACCTTTGTGCTCATTGTTGCTGAGGCTGCACCAATGGCACAGGTATGGTTTGGCTGTTGAAACAGAGGTCATGCTTTACAACAGGCTGCTGGTGCTTCTGGATGGCCATGTCCTGGTGCACAGCTTCTCTGCCCAGCCCTGAAATGTCAGGCTTACAGGGGGAGGTCATGGTGCAGAGGTAGTTTAATTCAGGCTGTGAATCTTCTGGGGTGATGCCATGAAGATGTGAACTTTTTTCCTGGCCAGCATCTGCCTCTCCCAAAAGAATCTTGTAGGCAAAAAGTCCAGGTAGATATGTTCCAGTCAGATTTGTAAGAAAAGATTTAATGAAACCAACTCAATCTGTTTTGTTTCAAAAGGTATCATACATTTGTAATTACATTATATTTACAAGTATTTACCAGAGAGCAGGACAAGAAAGTTTTTATCTTGTGAGCTATTTTGGAAACCAAAAAATAATTTTCACCCAGCTCTTTAAAAAGCACTTGAAAGTGCAGAGATATCCTCCAGACTGAGAGTCTGGGGTCTCCTGACCTGCTGTTCTTTTTTCTTTCCTAGTGGGCTGAATTTGTCTTGTTCACTGTTCTCCTCTTTGCTGTGTGCATTATTTTCTCCATCATGGGATATTTCTATGTCAGTGTGGATCCAGAGGACCTAGAAGAAAAGGAAGAGAAGAGAGAGACCTCAAGCAGAGGAAACATGATTGGTCTTGTTACTCAGAAAACAAAGCTCTAACACATCATGGGTTGGGATTTTTTTTTTAAACTCAGTTATGAGAGGGTAAATGAAGGGTGGGGATGGTGTTACTTTATTTTAGAGCATTGCAGTCTTTATTACTCAAAATGTAGCCACCTTATAAATGAGACCAAATAGCCCTCTGTAAAAACAATGGGGGTCCTGAAATCGGAGCAAAACTCCCTGGGAAAGCTCCTCAGGTATTAAAAACCCTTATTAGTAATTACAGTGTAATTTAAAACCTGCCCATCTTTTTAACCATGGAATGTTTCCTGCGATTTTGCCTTAAACATATATTTAGGGCAGCAGGGAGGAAGAGTGGAAGAAATGCCATATGACACAAAAATCTGGAAATGCTATGAGGGAAGAAAGAGAAAAAGCTAGTATAGAAATTAGGGAAGAATAGATGTTAGTGACAGAAGGATTTTTAATGCTGTCATCAAGGACTGTAAGGGTTACACACAGTCCCAAAGGATTTAATCATGTAGCTCTCCTTATGAGTATTTCATCCCATTATTGCATGTTATGAATGGTTCTGATTTATGATTTTCACCTTCAGGCTCAGAAGTAATAACAGGGAATTAAATTCTGTAGGCTAAAATATTCCCAAAACACTGCTGACGAAGACAGGCATGCTGCCACCTCTCTGATACCCTTTTTTTTTGCCTTAGAAGTTTTTAGCAACTGATGGTAATCTTTGATTAGACATGATCAGAGAATTGGTTTATGCTTCCTTATTTCAGAATTTCAGACAGTTATTTGCCATGTTCCTATACATTAAGCCTTTATTGGGCATTTCCTTTTACAGCACCTGTCACTGCAAGTTAGGATATGGCTGATTTCTTATCTCATGCCTCAGTTATTCCCCACTGGAAGACAAGTTGCAGTAGTTTCTATAAAATTCCAGGCATCCTGCAGTGAGTTATTTACAAGGATGCACTTTATCACTTTTTCAGTCTACAGAAGGAGACCATGGACTATGAGATTTTTCTTTTTCCTCCTTGTTTTTCTGTCTCTACCAAATTTTGGATATGGCAATTTTATTGGAATTGTGATATAATTGTCTGATTTTCCTCAACTGTGTGAAGCTGTGATTTCATGTTCTGCAAAGGAGTAATTCAACCACTGCTGATCTAGTAAAACTCCTGAGAGAGTCCCTGCCTTCCTCTGTCACTTCAAGGCCACAGCTGTAACATCTATGGCCTAATTTAAAACAAAGTTGTCAATAGGATCTTCAGGTTCACAGATAATAGGTTTTAAATTATGCTTTCCTCTTCCATCTTGGCATTGGCCATAGGTGGTTGCTGATACCTGGATTCAGAAGATCACAGAATACATGTTTAATTCCTGTTCAGGACAGTGCTGGGAAATACACTTAGTTTGACACCTCAGCTCCTCTGATGTGCTGCCAGTGTGTGTGTATCTCCTTGAGTAACACTAAGAAAACACACCTTTTTGGTTTCTAACTCACAGCCTGAGATTGATTCCTCTGCTTCCTGTCCTAAATGGGCATGGACTTTGGCCACTAGTGCTGCAAAAGCTCCTGCCTGCTGTGAAGAACCATCTGGGGTTGTGCCAGAGGTGGACTATTGTCTCATCAGGTTAATGTGAAGAGGCTGCAGATGTGCATGCAGGAACACTTGGGGTGGTTCAGTCCATGTGTGCTGGTTTTACACCACCACACCAAGCACAGACATTTGTCAAGTTATGGTGGCTGAATCCAGGCAGCTGAACCCTGCAACTCCATAGGGAATGAAGAGCATGGAAAGCCACCTATTAGGTCATCCAACCTGCTTCTCAGAAGCCAAGTGAGAATTATTCTCCTCTGTTCTTTCTGGTATTGTTCTCCTGCTGTGATTCTTTGTGTGGGTTCTTTCTCCTCCAAGCATTGTTCTTTTCCTAATCCCATTTTATGACACACTGTGAATCAGCTCAGGCTGCTGAATCACTGCTGTGATGCTGTTTGACCAGCTTCCAACTTGAATCACTAATAGAAAGCATTTCTTCCTTCACCCACTGCAAACAAAACAAAAATCCCCAAACTGAAGGAATTGCCAGGCTCCAGTAACACTGAACAAACACAATTTAGAATTATTGGAGCATTTAATTTTTTATAAGCCTTGAATTTGGAAGTATGTTGTGGTTTGAGGGCATATGTGGTAAAGAGACAAATGAAAATTATTGAAGTACTTTCCTTGGGAAGCACTTGGTAAGCAGTTCAGAGTTGCATGAGGGAAAGCAAGGTACCCAGATCTCTAAGACTACATATGCTTAAGAACCTCTTGATTTTTTTGTTTTATTTCCTTATTGGCGACACTACCAGAAGCTGTCACAGACTCTGAGCTTAATTTAAAGGAATCATTCCAAACTCATAAAAGATACATTTAGGATGTCATCTGTATCTGCTTTTTAGTTTCCTGTTGCCAAATTGCCTCTTTTCAAGCATCTCCATGTTCCAAACCATCACCATAATGCTGGGGGAAGGAAAAATTGCAATTCACAGTTGGGAAGATTATGAACAGGAAGGCAATGCTATAAATAAAGTGCTAACATGAGGCTGGGGGCTGCTCCTGCAGCCCCTCCCAGGAATTGCTCAAGGGACTCTAAGGCTCTGTTCACCTTTCCCTCAGAGATGGACCAGTTAACTTCTTCCCACCTGCTCATCATCACCTATTGGAAGTTTTTCCTTCTCTGATCGTCCTGCTTGGTTGCTGATATGATCCTTCCCCACTGCTTCAGCTGCTGTTGAGGCTTTGCTAAATTGTACCCATTTATTTGGAATGCACCAGCAACTTGGAGGGATTTCCACTGGCATGCTCACAACCAGCCAGGAGCAGGCTGAGGGCTGTAACAATGAGCTGCCCCTTCTGTAGCTAGAAAAGGTGAAAAACAGCACATTCAGCACAGCACTTTTCCAGTTTTAGAGCCACAACTCCATCCTTGGAGGCCTTGCATCACTTTCAAATGGACTCAAGACTGGATCAAAGGTCTGGGATTTGATTGCATGGAGTAATGAGGTTTTTATTCCATGTGGTCACCTCAGACATGGGGCCATGCCCAGCTTGTCATACCAAATTTTAGAAAAATATTCTTTATTCCTCACAATTCATTGCTTTAGGATCACAGTGAGGATCCAAAGTAGTGATAGTATTTGTAAAGCTGTGTGAACCTCTATAGAGAAATAGCAGTCTGCTGCCTGTCCAGCTTTACCTGTCTCTGAAGACTCTCAGCTATTGGTGAAGTTTTCCCTGGCATAGATTAGGAAAAGCTCACACCAACTGTCCTACAGGAATTATCCTCTCCAGCTGAGGGACAGGGAAGAGGTGGTGGGGAATTGTAGATTTGTTGCTGCACAAACTTTCATGGAGATTGCAGGGGTTTGGCTTTGCTCTGCAAGTATTTGTATTTTTCTGTTTCTCTGAAGCGTGCTTTCTGAGAAAGATTTTTTTTTTTTTTTTGTGCAGAAAATTTTGCTTCATTTGCACTGGCCATTTTTCCCCTTAGCAGGTTGTAAGTGTGACCAGTGTTATTTCCAGTTTAGCATGAGATAAGCATAAAAATGAGATTTCAAACTCAGCAAAACAACTGTTGGCTGTTGGTTCCTTAAATTTACCTCTTCCTTCTGAGGCAATCAGATGCCTTTAGGTAGCAAGCTTCTCTGTGCAGCTCAAGGGGCTTGCAACTCTCTTTTCTTCCCTCTTCCTTTCACCACAGTCCCAGAATTCCAGAAGATGAGCCCTGGCAGGGCTGCATGGGACTGGCTTGGATGCAGCTGGTGTGTGCTGTCACCACTGACTGGGAAGCAGGAGCCTGGCCAGGTCAGGAGCTGGTTCTTCTCTGCATACCCAAATGGGGCCTGGCAAAGTAGACTGAGGCAGGGCTGGCCCTGGTGGAAGTTGTGGTTTACTGAGCAGTGACCTGGATGTGAGTTTTATTGGGAAATGTAAGCGAGTGAAAGGAAAAGTTTTTGCTTGGCTTTGGCCTGAGGGAAGGAAACTGCAGACTGATGGGCAGGGAGGGAACAAAAGGCTGTTTGGTCAAGATCTTCCCAATTCCTCAATGAACAGCTGAAGTCACATTAAATTAATTGTAGAGAATATGAGACAAGAGGAAAGCTCAGATGATTAAACAGTGGATGACTTCAGGTCCTTTAGAAGAGCACTCTCCTAGCTAGTGGTGTAGGGCCACTGGGGGAGATGGTCACCCATGGTTTGAAAATGAGTTTGGCATTCCAGAGTGCTGCAAAAACCAGCACTGGTGGGTCTGCACTGATCTGAGGAGGAGGGGGCTGTTTCCTGGCAATGTCCCCACCATCCATGGGAGCCACCACCTTGGCTTAACCACTGGGACAGAACAAAAAAAAGAATGGTATTACAGATGTGATTAGCACAGAAGGAAGAGCTATAATTAGGGGTGGTTAACAAGTTTTAGCCAGGGTCCTACACAGAAGGATAATCTTTTTTTCTCTGCATTGAATTTCTTTGCTGAGCTATAAAAATCACTTTCTAGCACAAGCTGCTTAAACCTGGGACATCAGCGCCATAGCAAATAGCACAGCTGCTGAATTTTGGATGGTACCAGACTCTGCATTTCATTATCACTACATTTGTTATTGTGATACAATTTAAAACAGCATTTAAGAGAGGTGTCTGGTCCCAGATGTTGACAGATCTGGCCAGGGTTTTGCATGTTGATAGGTGGATTCACTGGCTGTTGATAGCTAGTCTTTCATGTTAATGTGTGTCATAAACCTCTCATGTGCAAGTAGGTGTGGAGCCTTTAGAAATCTACAACAATTTAGAAAAAAAGCCCTAAAGTTCCACATGAGGCTGGCTAAACATGAGCTGTAGCATTGCTCCCTTGAGGGAGCTTCCCATGTGCTTTGTAAATCAGAGACCCTCATTCATCTCCTGCAAAGTGCTCCCCAGAGACACAAAAATTGGGGACACAAACATTTTGCCTTCACAAAGGCTCATGTTACTAATGGAAATTGCATGAAAGAAAATAACTGCTTTGTTTAAAATCCCTCCTTCCTCCCCATCTCAGGTAGACAACAAGGAAGGAAACTGTTTCTTATTGAGCTTTGTATCAAGGAGCTCAAAGTCTTTTTGTGCTGTGTTTTGCCAGCAGATCAGCATTAACCTGGCTCTAGCACCTGTAGATCAGAAGACTGTCAGGATGCAGAGCAGCCACACAGCAGGCTCCCACAGTCAGCTGATCAACTCTGATCTCTTCATTTTTAATGAATAGTTGTAGCACTTATCCTGCAGGGCTCAGTCAGCCAGAATTGCTCTAAATTTAGGCCACAACTAAGGACCTGAGAGAACTGTAATCAACAAGATAAATAGCTAAAGTCTCAAAAACCTGCTAAAACACTTAATGCTTAATTAAAATTTTAATATGCTTACAGAAAGTAAAAATGTAAACCTGAATTTAGCAATTCATTCAGAGCAATGAGAAGCTGTAGCTGGAGTCCACCAATGTGAGAACTGGCAACCAAGAGGAGGATACACAAATCAAGCAAACATCTTTCTTTAGATTATTTTTGCCATTGCATACGTTGTTCAGACTGCTTGGCCTGTCCTGTTTGATCTACCCATGTATGTAAGGAAAAGAAGCTGAATTGACTTGCCATGTACCCTTTCCAAGATGTAGCTTGGTTCTCCTCTTATTGCAGACTTCCAAGTTGGCTCCAAACAACTCCCTTTGCTAGCAGTCAGCCCCTTCAGTCCCACATGCTGATCTCCCTCCCCACAAGTCACTTCTCATGACTTTCCAGCCCTCAGCACCTTGCTTATTCCTCCACTCATGCAGCCTTTTTGCTGGCAGCAACAGCATGTTTGCTTGGGAGCTGTCCTGGATAGTGCTGCCCACTTTCCTGCAGCCAGAGAAGCTGCTGACCCCCAGGAGAACTGTGTCTGGGCAGGGACCATGCAGAGCCAAATGTCTGGGTGGTAACAGCATCTGCCCAGGCTGCTCTGGCTCTGGCTTTTTGTCACAGCTTTGTATGCCCTGACACATCTTCTGTAGGCAAATCAGTTCAGAGCACAGGGGTTATCCAGCATCTCCCTCCACCTATGCTGTGCCTGGTTAGCTGCCCACAGTCAGCCCTGGAGTTGTGCCAAGTCAAGGCACAAGGATTTCTGGACCAACGTGCTGCTGTCACTAGCTCTGGAGCATCCATTATGCTGCCTGTGGCCCCAGCCTATTTACACATAATTTATGGCCCTGCCCTGCCAGCCAGCTTGAGTCTCTCTCACATGGAAGTGAGAGAAAGCAACACAGACTCTGTCCATCTCAGCAGTGTGTGTGCACAGTGGGCTGCCTTTGCAACCACAGACCTCCCCTCAGCATGGGAACAGCAGCTGGTGGAAAGGGGCAGCTCCTCTGTCTCCAGTGCCAGCTGGTGTCAGTGGGGCTGGCTCTGTGACCATTCCAGGCTTGGCCTTTTAAAAGTCAGTGTTTTGCTGAAAGCCCTGTGTTATCACTCTGTATTACCATGTGCTGCCAGGCTTCAGCTTCTGAGTCTTGTGGTCAAGGAGCTACATCCTGGCAGGGCAATTTCTGCTCCTCCTGGTCTGCTTGTCCATCCCCAAGGACCAGGTCTTGGGTAATAACTGGCATTTCCCAGACCTTGCTGTGTTTATGTACCACTCACAAATGATGTTTCTTGAAATGGAAGTGAATTTGCTTGGAGCTCTGACTCTACCCCAGTCTGCTTGGAGCTGCTGGGAGCCTTTGTTCAGGCTCTTTCTCCATTTAACCTGTGCATCAAAACACTTTCCAAGCAGCCTTCATGCTGTCCTCACCAAAGAAAGAAACCTCTCAAAGGTGCTGTACCAGTATGGATTTTTCCTGCCCAAGTTAGAGGTGAAACAGGCCAGTAAGAATCCATCAGGCAGCAGGAGCTGCTGTCTTTCCAAAAGAAGAACTGCTGTCAGTCACAGTGGCTCCCCACCTGCAGGGCCAGGCACTCCAGCTCCTGCTGTGCCCTGAGCTCAGCAGAGGCCAGTGGATGCTCCAGTGTCTCTCTGGGGGCTGCAGCTCCCAGTGCAGCACTGCCCAGCCCCTGTGTGTCAGTCATGGGCTGTCAGTGCCAGATTTGCTTCCTGACACTTTATACAGCCCAAAATCTGCAGAGCAAAGAGAAGACACTTCCCTCTTTCCATAGAGTGCATTCAATTTCAATTCCTGCTCCTTTCTCACCACACCCAGTGCCATCATCTGTTCTGTTATTTCAGGCTGAGGAGCTGTGCAGTCCCCATCTCACCCCTTGGAGCAAGGGGAAGTTCGGAATTTCCCACTCTGCCCACCCACAAGCACCTTTCTGGAAACTCTCCTCAAATTCAGGTCCTCCACCTCTCCAAAGGCACCTCCCTCATGAGACAAAGGATTTGACATGTTTTTAACCAGTCGATCCTTTTGTGGGGATTAGCCAGCCTGGGTAATGTTTGCATTTTACCCTTTGCTGTCTGCTGGTTGTGGATTTACTTCTGGAGCTAATATCACTATTTTTCTTTACATTTTCTCCCCAAAAGTTGTCCTGAATCACCTGCATTCTCTGTATAAATAAGTAAATAGCCTTGATTGTTTGCAGGCAAATGTTTTATCCATCTTGTGCCAAAACTTTGATAGTGCTGTGAAGAATCCCTCTGTCCTAATGGAGCCAGCACAGTCCTTTACATCCCTACAGGAGGATTTCTTTGTTCCTCCTTTTGTATGTGCTGCTTGTAACCAAAAGGTTTTTGCTCCATTTCTCACAGCCCTCAGCACTCCTCAAGCTTCTGTAATGCATGCTCTGAGTTCCCTCTTCCATTTGAGCTGAAAACTATTAAAGGCCATTGAGAGCTTCAGAACCAGCTGGGTTTTGTCTAGTAAAGTTCTTTTTTTTCTATTTTTTTTCCCCCACTGTGTTCACATCTGTCACTTGCAGCTTGGGAGTGAAACACTGCTCCAGTCTTCTCCTGTCAACTCTCTCAGGAGAAGGCTGGGCTTTTAGCTTTTCCATTAAAACCTTATCTGTGATGCCTTTGGTCCTAATGTTCATTGTTCAGCATCCCTCGAAGCCAGGGATTTTGGCTCCTTTATTTGGGTTTTTGCTTCAGTCTGCTCAGCATTTTTTTAGCTGGTGCCACTGTATTACACCTCCTGGGGTCCACTGACCTTTGGGCTGAAAATGAGCAGGGAAGTCATCCCAATGGTCTTAAAAGATGCACCTAGACAGAACCTGCTCAACTCTGAAAGTTTGGAGCTTCTTTTCAGCTTGCTAGGGAAGAGCAGGCACTTTTCCATGCAAAGGTTTGTTTTTCATGCCCACTGCATCCTGTTTTGTCTGGGGGGGGGGATGCTGCCAGGTCAGAGCAGCTCCACCATCCCCAGTTCTTTGTGCCTGCTTTCCTCTGGCTCTGCATTTCCTGGCTTGGATTTCTCTTGGCCTGTCCTTGGTGGGTCTCTCAGCTATGATATTCACTCAGAGATATTGCCTCTAGCAATTTATTTTACCAGTCTCATGTTGTTATTTGTGGTGACACCAATCACGGGATTTATTTTGCCTTTTCAGTCTCCACTGTTTTTCCAGGTTTCTGCTGTGATTTCTGTTGATTCAGACTGTCAAGATCTTGCCATATTTCTCTTCCTTCCTCATGGCTTCCCATTATCAATGCTGTACTTGGAGCCCAAGTGCCCTTCATGCCCCAAATCTGCAAGATAAGTAAACTTAGAAAATCATTAGGGCGGACTTTGACCGCTCCTGTCTCCATCAAAGACTAGGATTAAATTAAGTCCCTTTGATAAACTGAGCTGATGGGCCAATTTGGAGTGCACATGTGGTATTATGAGCCTCACGGGACTTATGATTAAAAGACATGAGAGAACACAATTATTTAGAGAGCTACCAGGAGATTGCTGTAGCTCACTAGTCACTTCTTTATCAGAACAAAAGGAGAGTCTAATTCTCCAGGGGGACAGGCAGCTCCTGGGAGGTGTCCATGAGTCTCTAATTGCTGCAGGAGGTGGGGTTCCCCCTTTGATGTGTGCTATAACTGCGGGAGGTGCTTGGCAGAAACCCATTCAACCATTCCTGTCCCCAGGGTACTTGGTCCAGGAGAGAAACCTTCCACACAGGTGGCTTATCTCTTTTTACAGTTCTTTGGGTTTTTTTGTTGTTTGGGTTTTTTTGTTTTTTTCACCATAAACTGCAGTTGCTTTTGCAGCAAGATGGAGCTCAGCTGGGTTTCTTGGCTGGACTGTGATCAAATCCTGACCAGCACAGGGAGCTCAGTGCAGCCAGGGCTGACTGCCTGCATCAAATCTTCAAGGCTGGGCTGGATCCTGACCCAGCAGGAAAAGTCATGTTAGCTTAGGCTCTGCAGCAAACCCTGAAGATGAGAAATGTCTGACTGGACATAAATACAATTTTGTCTGTTCTTTTTTTTTCTCTCAGGGTCAGGCTATTGACTCGGGACTGGAGGACATATGTAATTGTAGCAAGGCTATTTTTCTCACTTTTTTTTTAAAGGAACATTCATGCTGCATTTTAATTACAACATTTAGAACATGTCCAAATAGCTTGAGCTCAAATTGATCTTGTTTTTCAGCCAGGAAGCTTGTTTTTAATCTATTATTATAATAAATGTGCTATTGATAATAGCTTAGGTGCAATACAGCAAAGCTTTGTGTTATGCATCAGCTTTGGAAGCTCAAAATTTTCTTATTATCCATTACTGACATGACAGTTTACAAATATTTAACAAACAAATTACCAGGTTTTCCTTGTTCCCTTTTAGTTTGCAGTCTCAGTCCTTTTGACAGCTGAATTCAGGATTAATGATGATCTTGTTTAAGACGATTGTTTGCTAGCAAACAGGTTTATTCTCTAAACCTACAAGTGCAGAAGGAGAGCTAATGCTGACACTTTGAATTAAATCTGATCCTCAAAGCAAATTTTTTAGCTTTTTTCCATCCAGTTCTCCTAAGAAGAAATTGGATTTTCCTGGTAAAGTGCTTAGACCTGTTAATAATTTTTTAGTCTATGTATTCATTTTAAATATAGACACTTAACATGAAGGGCTGGCAAAAGGAGTATTTTTTCTTTGCCAGCCCCAAGCTTGCTGGGTTTATTCAGGCTGTAAATGTTTTAAAGTCCTTTCTGAGCACAAGCAGGGGAGCAAAGAGACCACCTTGACCCTCCATGGAAAAGAGAGATCCAGAAGGACAAGCTGGAATTGGTTTTCTGTAAAACACTGGAGACAGCACTGGGAAGGTTGTTTCTGCTGTAGATGGCTGCAGGTGAAGCAAGGAAAGTATCACACCCCCCTGGGAAAGCCTGATGCATCCCCAGGGGAATCAGGGGCATCTTCTGGGAGAAAACACAGCACTGGAATAGAGACTGAAAGAATGTGTGAGGCACCCCGTGCAGAGCACGTCCTGGGCACTGGGCCACCTCTGCCCTGTGGTTTCTGATCCTGGGCTTTGCATGCACAATACAGGAATTCACTGGTGTGGGGGCCTGGCTTTGGAGATGAGAAGTGAATTTGTTCTCAAGAAAAATCACTCTTTGTTGGCAGAAAATCTGTGAGTTCAGTTCCCCAAGGACATAGTGTTTGAAAGTCACAGATGATTAAAAGATAACACATTTGAGGATTAGTTTTGTTTTGTTTGGTGGTGGTTTTGGTTAGGGTTTGTTTTTTTGTTTGTTTTTTTTTTTTTTTGGTTTAGGTTTTGTTGTTGTTGTTGTTTGTTTTGGTTTGTTCTTGTGGAAGGTGTTTGTTTGTTTGTTTGCCTTTTGGTATGACAGAGTGAATGCCACACATAAATTTCTCCACAACTGACCTTGCCACTAATTTTTTTGTTTAAATGGAAGAAAATCTGAGACTCTCCTTAAAAGAAGAGGCCTCCCACCTGCGTTCTGAAATACCAAATACCACACTAACAAAAATGACTAAAGTTGGCAAACCTGAGTGTAGTTTATCAAATCAACCTTAAACAAAGATAAGCCAAATCAAATCAGACTTGATGAAATGGAATAAAAACATGCATGGCTTGAAATAATGTATTAATAGAGAGTGTTTCTTATTATATTTTATTTGATAAGCAATAAAACCACAGACTCACAGTGCACACGGTCATTTGCAATGCAAGCACTCATTACTGACTCCCATGGAACCAGTGTGACCAGTATGGAGCAGCAGGGACAGGGACAGGGGGCACAGTTGAGGTTGTCAGCATCTCTGCACTTGTATTTTCAGCCCTGGAATAATCCCATGACATGGATGCCTTAGCTTGGTGTTTAGCCTTCATCTCACTTATTTTTAAGGCTTGCTTAACAGTTTTCCAGTTGATTGATAGAGCATCAATCACAGTAATATGCCAGCTATGATGTTCCTGTTAATAACTCCTGAGGAGGTAGGTGGCTCAAGGCCCTGAGCTGAGCACAGGCATTTCCCTTGGCAATGCCAGGGAAGATTCACTGACAACAGCAACTTGCAAAATGTTGGGGCTGCTGCAAGAAATTGCCCATCATTCCACCCCCAAGCACCTCCTAGTTTGGGAATATGCTTGTCACTGGGTCACATCTGCAGCCTTTTTCTGCCCAGGGGTTAAAGCTTTGAGGAGAGTTTGTGAAGTGCAGCTACCAGCTGGACACACCAAGGGTAAACTGGCTCCTGCTTTGCTTTTGCCAATTGTCATGTATAACAAATCAAGCCACTCACAAGGAACCAAACCATTAAGCTGCTTTCTCATAATCATTAATTATAAAGATACCATCACTCGTGTTTCTAAAGTGTGAACTGTCCTGTGAGAGCTGATTTATTTTTTTTCAGTTCAGTGAATTGCGATGGTGAGGCTGCAAACAGTGTTGACAAGTGATTCCCACAGGGATGTGCTCCTGCAGGTCTGAGCTGGTGGAATCCCCCTGTTCATGACACAAAGCCTGCACAGTGACCTCACAGGCACAAATTTACTCCCCCCTCATCCTCCTGGCCAGCCTGCACAGTCTCTGGGAAAAGCTCAACCCTGCAGGAGAAGGTCAGGTAAATTTTTTGATACCCTGACAATCAGTTTAAGGAGAAGCTTTCAGGTCAAAAGGATGTTATCCTAAAGAATTTCTCTGGCATACTGAGCACCCCAAAACTTTGCTGGGAACCATCACTGTGGGTACTGATTTCTCTTCTGCTTTGCCCTCCCTAATGTGTTTAGATTCAGAGTGGAAACACAGTGAGAGCAACTCTTAAACCCCTCCCAGGGCAAATGCAACAGTTCTGGGGAAACCCCATGTTTTTTCAGTCGTCTCCTAATTCATCCTGCTGGTGTTCAATCTTCCTTACACACCTCTGCCATTTCCTGCTGCTGGGTAGGGCAGCCAGATGGGTCAGAAGAAGAAAAGCCCTTCAAAGCTGCTCATTCCACCAGGGCCACTTACTGCCCAGGTTAGTCATGATCTGAAGACTGAGCTTGCAGAAGGATTTGCCAGCACAGCACGTGGGACAGCCCTGCACTGTTTTCACCCATTGCTGCTTTCTGGACAGGTGTGTCCCAGCTGCTCAGATGTGCACACGAGTCTGTGCCTGTGATGGGATCACTGATGGATGCTCCACAGCCATCTGGATCTAGGGAAGAGGTGACAAATCTTCCCCCACACACAACAGACATACCTTCCATGAGATTTTGATGAATGAGATCTTTATTGGCTGCTGGGCTAATTAAATAGAAGTTGCATCAGCTTCTAGCTGACAGGCTTTAATTGCTCCTGAGCAGATTTTGAGAGGACCAGATGAATACAAAAATAAGAGGAAAGACTGTGAATTGGATCCAAGGATGTCTCTGACTGCATTGTGCTTCAGCTGGAAGTTTGTTCCACCTTTCCCTGAGGAACTGGAAGGGAACTCCTTCCTGGAAGGGGGTCCTGTGCTGTGAGAGTGCTGTCAGAAAAGCAAAAATTAACATAAATAACAAAAAGGAGAAAATAGTATCCTAGTTTTAAATAAGAATTTCTGAAGTATTATCTTTGCCCCAGTCCCCAGCTTTGACCTTGAGCACCTGGTACCCATCAACTCTGTGCTCCTGTTTCCATTTGTCACATGGAACTAGCAACACCTGCTGAGGGTTGAACTGCCTGGGATGCTCTGACACAATATGTATTCCTGAGACTGTTTTTCTCTTTTTTCTCTCTCTCTCTTCTGTTTCTCTAAAGTCCAAAGACAGCAAAAAGTGTGTCAGGCATCTATCAGCCCCCTAGCCAGGCCCAGCCCTGTGCAGCTCTGCTGAGAGCTTAGGGGAGGGATGCTCTACTCCAGCAACAATGACTTTGAGCCTGGCCATTCATTGTTGTAGGTCCCTTGGAGACAAGAGGTGCTGTGTGTGTCCCACAGTGTGTGCTGGCTGCCAGCAGGGGCTGCACAGCCCTCCTGGCCCCTTGCTGCCATTTCCCCATGCAGGAGCAGGGTAGGGGGCTGATTTGCATCTCTCCCCCAGGTCCTGCCTAAATCTCCAAGTGGGGCATGTGTATGACTCAACAGGGGAGTCACTGACAGAAAAAGTTTCTGGGTACTCAAGGTTCAGGTTGGTGCAGGAAAGAGACAGGCCTGGTACACAGTAGATTAAAAAGTTAAGTGAAAATTATGAGCAAGCCCTCAGTGACTTTAGTGGTGTCATGTTTTCCCCAGTGGACTCTGAAGTTTATATATGGGCACATCCAGACTAAGAGGCTTGTTCCATGTTTAATTTATGGCATGATGGATGAGTTCTTAGCATACAATGCACTTAATTCCATTTTAGGCTGATTTATGATGTGAACTGCATGTGAAGTTTTTAATTCAGTAGGTGGTGACTCTGATCCAGTATATGGAGTGTGACAGAAGAGTTGATAAATTTGATTCCAAGGGTGATGCATCAACTTCAGTGTGAAGTGCATCAAATTTATCACATGGCACATTGGTTTCAGTGCATGACACCCCAGCAATGGCAGTGCCAGGACAGTTGAGTGCATAACCAGTGGTCCCCCACATCCACCACCTCCTCAGAAGAAAATAGCCCTCACTGTTTGTCTTTCATTTGATCTTTCAGGACTTGAAAAAAACCAGAACGATGCCCCATTAGGTGCTGGTCAAAATATTTGTCTTTAATATAATACATGCACCATGTAAGGGCTTTTGATATCCCATCTGATTTCAGGTCTCAGGAAGATGCTGTGCTCTGGGGAACCTCAGCACCAACCAGCAGATTGGCTTAATTTTAAGTTAATTTTATGACTCAGTATCTTTGCTTTTAGCTCAACATCTGGCTGATCCACACTGCTGAATAGGAATGTGGAGGTTGAGTCCTCTCTGGGAAGAGCTCATTTGGCTCTTCAACATCTGTAACTTCAGACAAATGTTAAAAAAAAAACCCTGGAGTAAACCCTTCTTTCCTCACTCCTCACTGGGGATGCTTTTGGGTTAAGACTTGCTGGCTGAAATACATCCATGTCTTGGTTAGGAGTTCCTAATGCCATTCAAGCAGCAGTTGTTTGGGACTTAGTGCACACAATCTGGAGAGCCCAGGGTGTGCTGGTACTTGTGGTACCCAACTCCTTCCCCATCCTCACACTCCACTACACCAACACCACTGAATCCAGCTGGGCACTGCAGAGCATGGCAAATCACTGAGGCAGCCAAGAAAGACATGAGAGGGCTGATGAGAGGATTTGGTGACAGTCTGAGCAAGAAGTAATTACTTTTCTTCTTCTCTCATCCATTTGCTGCCACAGCCTCTGTGGCAGTGAGGATAAATGCAATGTGTTAGCAGCAGTGAGTGGCAGATTCACTGGGCTGCAATTTATAACATTGTCCTCCCCAAAACCCCACTGAAGAGTATTATGAAGTTAGCTAAATAATGGGGGATAAAATTATGAGAGAGTCACTGTGGAAAAGTGTTTGGAAACCCTCAGAAGAGAGTCTGTTCTTCTCTCCAACTGTCTTGTTGAGCTCTGAGGGAGGGTTAGTGCTCATACACCCGATATTAAATTCAATCCAGTGAGAAGGAGCAGATGTTGGTGTGCCAAGCCTGTCTGTCACCATGTCTAATGCATAAGGATGGCTGAAAAATCTTCCATCAAAATGTTTTGATTTTTCTTGGAGCAAAAATAAACTTCTGCTGGAAAAAAACAACAACGAACCTCCAGGGCAGAAAACTTCTGGCTGAGAAAACTTTGTCTTCAGACTGTTGATAAAGGGTTGCTGCTGTCAGAGGGGATAAAGAGGAGGATGTTTTTCATCAGTCATGTTAATCTGATCTCTCCCTGCATGCAGGCTTGTGCAGACAGATAAAACAGATCCTGATACGCTGATGAGCCAAACTCTATCAGTTTCCAAGGGACTTTGAGCTGTCTGGATGGAGAAGCTGGGGATGGATTTGCTTTGAACTTATTCCCTGGTGAAGGGTGTTAAGCACTGGGAAAGGCACTCAGGTGCATCAGGTTTGCCTGGAGGGAGCTGTTTGCAGACCTGGCCTGTGCTCTGTGCTCCCAACACCTCTATAGCAAACAGGTCATGCTGCTCCTGCTGCTCACAGCCCAGTCCCTCCAGGAAGAGGAAGCTTTAGTCCCAGTCTTCCATTCTCTAGAAGGGTTAAAAATCCCACACAAACATGGTTTAAATGGTTTAAATAGTACAGGGGAAGGGAAACACTAGAAATCACTCCTTTCAATGAGGAGCCTCCATGGAGGAGCCTCCCAGCTGCAGAACGTGTTTAAGCTGGGGAGAGAATTTATTTCTTCATTTATTTGCTTTGTATGGGAGACAAGGCTGCTGGATTAATGTGGAACAATCATTTTAACTGCCTGAAGTCAGTCCTATAAATCAATTGCCCTCTCCAGAGCATTAAACCAGACCCAGGAATCAGCAGGTTTATCACAACTTTCCATGTTACTCTGAGTAGATTCTGGGCCAAAGTCTCAGCTGGTGTAACTTGGCATCACTCTCCAAATCCAGGTGATTTACATTGTCTAAAGCTGCTATGAACTTCTACAAGTTTGACAGTCTCAGGTGCCCTAGTTTTTACTGAAGAGTTCATATGTTGTTTTAAGGTGTTTTAAAATGCATTTGACTGAGAGAGAGCACACAGGTCAAACTGTATATCCCAAACAAATGTGTTTGTCACTTCAAAATTAGTCCAGACCAAAGCACTGGAAGAAAGGAGGTTCCTCTCCAGTAGTATGTACTCCAAAGGCCACTGGTCCCAGTTAGGCCTCCTGGAGGCTCAATTCCCTCCTCTTTCCATTGCTGAGGCTCTCAGCAGATCTGATAGTTTTCCTCCAAACCCTTTGACTATCATCAACAATGAGGCTGCTGGCACTGCAGGCTGATAGGATGGCTCCTGCCTCCTTGGTTCACTCTTGCCCAGTATTTCCATCCATCCATCCATCCATCCATCCATCCATCCATCCATCCATCCATCCATCCATCCATCCATCCACCCATCATCTTCTATTCAGAGTGCAAGATCCTGGGACAGGCACTGTCTTTCCTTTTTCTCTTTCATCCCATTCCTTGAGTGGCAGGTTTTCATTGACTCACAAATACACATAAAGGGAATTTCTGCCCATGATCAAAAGGATATGGTTGAGTTAATCTTGTTCCAAGCTGCTTAAGGGTGAGCCCTCACTTCTGATTTAAGCTGTAGTTTTTAATATCTGATGGCTAAAATGAGGAGTTGGGCACCCATATGGCATCTCCACAACAGGATGGGCATCACCACTGAGGAATCTCTCATGATCAGATGGTCTCTCTGTGCCAGTGGATTTCCTGGAGATATTCAAGACCTGGGTGATTTGCACCATTTTGTCTCTCCCTATTTTCCCACACTGCTCTGCTATTAATTTTTTTTATACAGAGAAGAGGAAAAGAAGATCTGAGGACTCTGGGCAATATTCATCCTCTGCAAACAGACTACAATGCACACTCAGATGGACATGGGCCTGTCCTGGCTTTTGACATGTTTTCTGTGCAGATAAAGCTAAGCTTAGTTTCACCTATAAAATTTCCCATTCACATGAGAGGTTGTTTCAGTTAACTGATAATCCATGATGATGAGTTTTCTGTGAACCTTAGGTCCCAGGAGGTTTGAGGAGAGTGTCTGTCTCTCCCTTTGACATGGGGCATTTGGGAATGGCTGAGTCTCAGGCTGTTTTCTGTACCTCAGCTCTAAATGAATAGAAGTTATGAAATTTGGGAAGTTCCTTATTTGTTTTGAATCAGCTTTCCCCAGTTTCCACCACCAGCATCTGGCTTTGGCATATTTTTAATGTACAGCTTCAGCTTGCACACAGAATTGAAATTTTCACCCACACAGTGCAAGCTTTGTAAATGGTAATTGCATCAACTTAGGATCAATGGAGCAGAATAATATCTGCCCGCTATTAACGGCTTAATAAAATTAATAGTGCAGGCTCTGCCATGAATTACTTTAAAATAGAGATTGTAGGATAGTAATGTAAACAATCATTGATTTTTCTTGGGAGAGTACTGTGAGTTAGATATGACTCTCTTCAGTGTGCAGTTGATACCAGACAATGCAGAAAGTGTATCTGAGTACCTTTAAGGTGGGTGGAGTGGGATAAAGTGAAAGGGCCCCTGTGGCACTGGGAGGTGATGAGATAAATGAAACTAGCCCAAAGCAGATGAAAGCTCAGAGCCTCCTGGCACTCGATATTGCTGCCATCCAACCTGACCCAATTAATAACACATTAGTGCAGGACAGGTCTGTTCAATGGTTCAGGTCTGTTAATTGAAACAGTGTGATTAATGGCATTGGAGGGGATGAGGAATACTTAGAAAAATGACAGGAGTCTGCAACCCTGCAATGCAGTTGATGCATTACTCAGGGGTGAGGGAGATGGGAGGTGGCTTTTGTTCCTGCTGAGATCCTGCCAGCATCCCAGCACTGAGCTCAGTGTCAGTGCCAGAGCTGGAGAGCTGGCAGCTGGGAGAGCCAAATCCCCCCTCAGCCTTGCCCACGGGCACAGGGGAACTGGGTGGGCTCAGGGGCACTGTGGGGTTTCCACGCTGGTCTGGCTGCATCTGGACCTGGGCCACATGAATCTGGAGTGAAGGTTGGGCTGGAGTCCCCCACCTCATGGGGACAGCCCCCACTGCCTCCCCTGGGGGACTGAGGGGCCCTGGCAGCAGCATGGCTCTTTTCCCACTGCTCACACACAGCCTGCATCCGCCTTCCTCCTTCCAGAGGCCAATTTTCCTGTCGATTCCAATTAACCCCAGCACTGACATCTCAAGGACAGCTCTGGAGGCGGCTTTGCAGAGGAACTGCAATTTGGAAATGTCTTGTGGGGTGGAGATGGCACTTTAGAGCCCAGCCTTAATTACATCAAATGGCCAGAAAGAGCTGTGCAGTGGTTTGAGCTATTGCCATTTGCAGAATGATTCTGCTGCAAGATTCCCTTCTGTCCTGTTCTTTTCTTTCCTTTATATCAGTGCCTGTGCTTGAACTCTGGGCTCAGCACAGGGGCAGGTGTGTGTGATGCACACACACACACATGGGGTATTTCCCTGGCAAAAACAAGCTTTCCCTTTCTTCTCCCTGTTAAACATGCACCCTGCAGCTGGTGTGTGTGAGGGAGGGGGCCAGCAGGTTTTTCTTGCAGGGAGGCAGGGCAAGCTAGCACCTCATCCCAAACAATTGCCCTTGACTGTAAGTAGTGAAGCATCATTTCTTCAAAATTTGCTCTGCCCTGGTCCTTTCTGCTGTTTCCATCAAGCCCATGAAAGCTGGGGGATGAGCTCTCCCCCTGTGTTTGGGCCAGTTGTGCTCCCACACCTCCCTCCTGGATGCATGTGTTGCCCTGAGAATTCACACCCTCTTTGAAGTACCGAAATCCATCAGTTTTTGAAGGACAGCCTGCCTAATGGGGACAGTTTGGGCACCTTCATTCCTGGCAGAGGCTGCAAGAGCAGCAGACACTCTGTGTTTGTTTTCCAGTCCTCAAAGGGAAGGGGACAGAACTTCAAGAGCAGCAGCAGCACCAGGGAGAAGCAGGTTCAGAAGGACGAGCCAAAGCACAGCTTTTAACATGGGGAATAATAAATGAAAAGAAAGACCCAGAGCGCTGCAATAAAACATCCCTTAAATCCTTTGTTTTCGTTTTGGATGATAAAGGAAAATCATTAGGGCTCAATTAGTCATGAGAGACAGGGGTCCTTCTGCATTGCACTGGCTGGAGAAACTGCCTCCTGCTCGGGAGCACACCCTCCCCATGCAGAGGGGGATCATTAAATATCAAACACTTTATTTGTGCCATTTGCATTGCTTATTGTGCCCTTGTGCAGGAGGGGAACTCGGCGGCGATAATTGATGTGCAGGGATTTAAAGGAGCCTGGATCTCTTAGAACAGGCAGGGAAGTGAGGGAGAAACTCTGAGTGGTGGCTGCTGGTTCTGCTTCAGCAGCATGGCAGGATAAAAGAGGAAATAGAAAGTGAAGGAGTGGCAGGTGAGTTTAGGTGACCCTGACACGAGGATATAAGGGTTTGGGGTACATTACCTTTCACCTGGGAGAGGAGGAGACCAGGTGGGTGACAGCCACTGCTGGACATGGTGAGACACAACTGGTCTCAACTTGTCACTGGGGTGAACTGGTGCTTCCTCCCTGCTGTGCTGGGGGGAAGCTTTGCTGCAGCAGGCCATGCACGTGAGTACGAGGCCTTTAAATATTTATAATGCAACAGATGATGTTGAGATGCTGGGCAAGAGACAGAGAAGGCTCCCAAAGCTCTCTGCACACTGGCCCTGCTGCAAACTATTGTTTAGTGGCTGCTGGAACTCTTGGCAATGTCAGCATGGGGCTATGGCTTGCACTGAGCAGACAGAGGACACCCCAAGAGGAAATAAACTAAACAGTCCATTAAAAAATCCTCCACATCAGAACAAGCTCCCCAAACCCCTCTCTCTTCCCAGAAGTGACCGTGCTGCACGGAGGCTGTGATTTGTTGTTGTCACCATGGGAAATGTAAAGCACAGCAGCAGAGCATCACTTACTGCTTTATTACCCTCCCTGCTCCCTTCATTTCTTTGCCAAGACTGCAAATAAAAGAGCAGACAAGTGCCCTGTGCCCTGTCCCTGTGCTCAAAAGCAGGGTGGGCAGAGGTGGCAGACAGGCAGAGCCCCAGGGTGTGCCCCAGGGAGGAGCTGCTGCCAGCACAGGGCACAGGGTGGGACAAGCACACAGGGCTGTGCCTGGATTTGGCACACAGAGCCTGTGATGGGGCAGAGAGAGCAGCTCCAAGCAGCTCCCTCAGGGACAGTGACACCCTGGGGACAGGCTCTGGCACAGGGTCACAGCAGGAGCAGGTCGGGCACGGCGTGGGCTCAGGTACCAGAAGGAAGATGTTTGTGCTGCCACAGGCACATGGACAGCTCTGGAAGGAAAAGCCTGACTGAACCTGCCCAGCCTAAAGCAGAAGGGATCTGCTTTGGCTCTGGGACTCAGGGATTTAATTTTCTCCTCTCTGTGCAATTTTCTTCCTCCCTGCAAGCAGAGACTGCAGCAGGCTAAACAAATAAGGGCCTGTAATGTAATCTTAGACATATGCTCTTGAATTCACATTTAGAGTGCAAACCATAATATTTTGGTTTATTATTTAATTACAGGGCTTGTAAATGTAAATGGATTTAGACCTTTAATTTTAGGAAGCTTGAATTACCTTCCATTCCTTGTTTAATATTCAGGTGGAGAATTTCCATGTCTGGCTGCAGCATGTTTGGAGTGTGCAACAGAGCTGGGTGAGCCAGGCATTTTCACCACTCTCTCTTCTCATTTGTAGGAGTTGGGCCAAATTATGTTTTGCTGTAAAGTGTCTAAAATTAATTAAGTGGCAGAGCATAAGGAGTTGGTTTCAGTCCTTTTTCCCCCAGTAGCACTTTGCAAATTGTGATAACCTCCCTGGTGAAAACCAGGAGGAAATTGAGCCCCCACTCACCGATTTTTCTTATGCACCTGAAAAGAAAAATCCTTTATTTTTGGAAATGTTCCCCTATTAACATTTTTTTTTTGCCTAATATTAATTGTGTCAGACAAACCCCTGATGACACAAGGCCTTCCCAACTTGAAATGTGAGCTCTGTTCCTGCCCAGAGCTGGGAGCACAAGTCCCATTCTGAAATTAGTCAAAAGGCTTGAGCACATGTGTGGGACTAGTGCTGGAGTACGCCAAAGAACTGCTCCTGTTCAGGGTCACTGGGGCTTCAAACCACAAAATCTGAGCAGAAACTGCTTTAGAGGGCTTGAGTCTGAGCCCCCTGCTCCTGGGACAGCTCCTGCAGGGGTTGGTGGGGTCACCCCCCAGCAGGAGAGCAGCACACACATGGCCACATGTCCCTGGCCATGCTGCTGGACCTGCCACCAACCAACAGGAATGGTCATTGGGAACTGATTCCTGGCCTAAGGAAGGTGCCAGCAGGAGCACTGCCACCTGGGAATGAAGTGATTATTTGGAAAACTCCATGGCTGGGTGTTTGCATCCCCCTCCCTGCTGAGCTGTTCCAGTCAGGTCTCTTGAAGCCCCTGCTGTGCAGCTCCTCCCCAGGATCCCTGCACTGCTCTGAGGGTTTGGGGTGGGTCCTGGAGGTCCCTGGTGACCCCCTGGTGTCTCCACAATGGGACCCAGGCAGTTTTAGGGATGCTTTGCTTGTACCCCGTGAGAAGGGGTCTGAAAGCAAGGTGCATCCTTTCCTGGTACAACCAGAGGGAGAAAGTCATTAATTTACCTGTTTGGAACTGTATTTAACTGAGGCTCCTCATCCCGTGCAATTGCCATCTCCTAGGCTGCCTCCCAGCACAGTGATGTCTGCAGCAGCTGCTCAGAGCTGACTCCACAGAGACACTGCACATGGACACATCCAAACCTCTTATTTACTGTGCAGGCAGACCCCAGCCAAAATCAGTGAGGGGAGCTGCAATCACATCCATACCTTATCAGACATCTGCCCACTCCCACCTGGCTTTTGAGCAGCAAGTTATGGATAGTGTAACCTCCAGGTCAGCTCTTGTACACAAAACTCCTGCTTGTTCCATGCTGAGTAAATCATTTCTCCATGAGAAGAGTCTGTGGAGGGCCATGCCAAGATCAGTAGCATTCTCTGGATGTACACTCAGAAATAAGAGTGCAACTGTTCTCCCTCATGGACATCATGTTTTAGCAAAGCCTGGTGGTGGGTTTTTTTTTCCTTTGTAATGTCATTTGATTTTAAACTCCATTCAAGGAGTTGTACATTTGGCATCTGGATAGACAATACAACATAAAGTAACAACCATCTAATTCCTATCCATCTGGATCCACCATATAAATAATCAGATCAAAGCACCTGGAGAAGGGAGGTGAGGGGGCTGAGCCCATCAGCAGCAATGTGCTGTAAACAGAATAAGAAGATGTCAGACTCACACCAGGGTCAGTCTTGAGCCCTCACTACAATTCAGTAACATAAACATACTCCCTGTTTGAGTCTGGACTGTTTGCACAGCTGGAGCATAAATATTTAGATTTGCAGGAGAAACGCTTGCTCAGCTGAAATGGCTGTGAGATCTCTGGAGTCAGCAGTGGGGGTGCAGAGAGGGACAGCATTTCCTTGGAAAAAAGAAAATCGATAATAATTAAAGCAGGGAGCTCTGTTTCCAGAGAGAGCCCAGCACTTATGTAAAACTGACTGGGCTCGTGTTCTTGGGGGTGTGAGGCTCCCCACGAGGGTGGGCTGTGACAAAGCTGCACAGGGTCACATCTGGGACCTCATGGACACAGGGGCTGGGCACCTGGGGGGGTGGGGAGGGTGCAGATGTCACTCTGAGGACTGCAGCTCCCCCAGGCACCTGCAGGGAACAATCCAGCATGTGGGACAGCAAGGAGCCTGTGCAGTGCATCTTCTGTGTGTCGGGTGCTCTGTGAGTGAGGGATGCCATTGCCTGGCCAGCAACCATTGCATTGCCATTAATTGCTCTTTTCCCCTTGCATTGTGCTATCATAAAGTTGGCTGTGGACCCAAGATCTTCTTTTGCCCCTCTTGCCAGGGAAAAGGAAGGCTTTCACTGCTCCTCAGTATTACACAGACAGGTAAAGCATCCCTCACCCCAGGGAGGGGAGGGAGAACCAAGTTGGCTCCTTCCCACAGAATCATGACAGCCTCCTTTCTAGAAAAAAATGTTTAAGTGGATTTTTCATCAGGTAAACCCTCACTTTAGGAAAACTATAAGGTATAGTAGTTATTAAAAAGATGATTTCTACTAATGCATCTGCTGTGTCTTCATTATGTCGGGGCATCTCCATGAAGAGATTTGCAGAGGAACCCAGCCATTCATTTCCACACATAATTCCTCAATAGCCCATTTGCTTCAAAGACTTTTATAGACTTTTACTACTACATGAATCCTCAGATACTTATTTTTTTAGGCTCCAGGGGATCCACTGAAAAGAAATTAGTTTTCTGAAGTTTTATGACAAAGGCTTTGCTCTGGATAAAAGCTTCCCTTTATTTCCATCTTCTGTTCTCCACAAAGATGACTTTGGCAGGTCTGTTCCTATGGCTGCCACAGGGTGTGAGACATGGGTAGAATTTAGGTCCCAAAAATAAATAATATATTTCCTTACCCTCACCA
Source organism: Erithacus rubecula (assembly GCF_903797595.1). Lineage (NCBI taxonomy): Eukaryota > Metazoa > Chordata > Aves > Passeriformes > Muscicapidae > Erithacus > Erithacus rubecula. The sequence continues at coordinate 26,459,234 of NC_136659.1, forward strand.
CTTCCAGTAGTGTGGACATTCTCCTACAGATTTACAAACACACATGAACATCTGGGAGTGGGAGCCCTGCTTGTTTCCATGTTGTTCCCATCACCACCATCCACCTTGTCACAGCTGGACACAGGCCAGCCCCACCAGGGATGGCCAAAAATGCTCTTATAGATCCCCCATGTGCCCCCAATCCTGCCTGAGCAGTGGTGCTGGGGGAACAGCAGTGAGCAGTGGCTGGTAAAACCTGGGGGTAGGTGGGATGTTGGCCCCTAACCAGCAAGATCCCACCTGGACAGAGAGGTGATGGTGAAACTTAATAAGAAACGGGCAAAGCTAGTAATAATAAAAACCTCCCTCACCATTTCCATGATCCTAGTGCAACATTTAAGCTACACAAGGGCAAGGCAAACTCCCAACACTCAAGGAACATTTCATACATCAAGGTTTTTTTTTGGGAAGGAGCCAAGTCTCTTCTCATTTTGCTTTCCTAAGGACTGGGAATTTCCAAAAGCAAATCATATGCCTTGAAAAATAAGCTAATGTGAGTGTGGGGATGTCACACACATCCACTAGCAAAACAGGCATCGAGGGAGTCCAGCAGTCCAGGTGTTCCTGGCTTGTGCAGCTCCAGGATAATGGTGATCTGTGTAAGCAATGGGGTGATCTAGAGCAGTCAATGTGCCTTGTTTAATCAAAATATAAACTGTTGGGTGCAATTCTACTCCTGCTGAAGTCTGTCAAGGTGGCATTTCTCTGCCCCAGCCTTCAATGAGACACTGAGTGAGGTGAGGTGATGGAGATGAGGCCAACAGAGGGTGAGAAGGGAGGATTAGAGGAGAGCAAACATGGCCACACCAGCCAGGCTGCAGAGGGAAAGCCAGAAGGTCACACTGCAGCAGCACTGACACAGCTAAAGGAGATGCTGAGCTGGGCTCATTTGCCATGAGGGCATAAAGAACCAACATGTCCCTCAAAGAAAGGGGTGCAGCCAGCACTGGTTTATAGGGGGATAAACCACACTCCAGGGAGTGAGCAGCCATGTCAGAGGGAGGGGAGGAGGAAAGATGCTGTGGCAGTTTCTGGCTTTCTCCATGGAAGGATGAGCTGGCAGAAGCCACACTGGGTTAGGTGTTAGTCTGCCCTTGCAGTGCCATGGCAATGCACCAAGGATCACTGCTGGAAACTTATGGAGCTCCTTGTGGAGCTTCACATCAAACCAAGCTTCCTCCTCCATCCTGCTGCCTTCTGCCAGGGCTGTGTCCCTCTGCTTGCCCTGTTCCAAACATCCTGACAGCTCCATGAGCAGCAGTGGGACCACAATGAGTCCCATGGAAAACTGGGCAGCCACCTCACCCTCCCCACAGCCACCCAAAGGACATCTCCAGACCTTCACAGCCCGATAGTTCTGCCTCAGAAACTGCAACTGGCAGCAAAACAGGGCAATTAGCTCTAATCACCCTGAATTATCACAAGTCCTCCTCCATCCTGGCTTTTCTGCCTCTCCTCTCCCCAGAACTTTGCTCTCTCATTAATTGAAACAGAACCTTTCTGTCACCACTGATTGCAGCGTCCAACATCAGCTGCCTGGAAGGATAAAAATAAAAGATGGAAAGTGGTACAAATTTTGGTACAAATAAATAGGTGCCAGAAGAGGTAATTTAATTATGCAGTGATTGAATTAGGTAGAAGAAGCTGCATTATGCCCACAAAATATCTGTCCTGATGATGGATTTGAGGCATGGTCCCTGTTTGGGCAAGCAGAGGGGTTTGGCTGGGAGGAGCAGCTCCCATCTGAGCTGTCTGGAGCAGCATGCCATTGGGACCATTGTGGATGCCTCATCCCCCTTCTTGGCAAATTTGGCTGCTGGCAGAGTCAGGCTGGCATTAAAATGCTCTTTTTGTTCACTCCAGATTTTCTGTGCAAGGAGAAATTACTTTAGGGCAGATGAACCTGATGACTGGGCTGTGTCACTCCATTACTGCACCTTCCGTGGAATTAAAAGGAACAAAATGGAGCAATTAATGGACAAAAAGGAAATGCTCACCATGCATGTGTGTTACTGGAAAGAAAAAGGTATGAGGAGCTTATGTGGGAGGGAAAAAAATTGGATTTATAGCCAATAAAGGGTTTCAGGGAGGTCCCAGAGCCAAGTACTCTCAGGATGTGCCACAGCCCCAGCACACCTCTAATTAGGATGAATTTCCCTTCTGCTGGAGTTAATGCATTATATATTGAAATAATTTGTGTTCATTTGTAGCAAATAATTGCTTTAAAATGTTATCATTCATTTGGATTATTTGACTTCTCTATTAATTCTATAAATAATTGTTTAAAAGGTTGTGTTGAGGTTGGTGGAAAGCATTCCTACTGTGTTGTTGATGTGGTGGAGCAGCTCCCTCTGGTAGGACCAGCTGGTGGATGTGTGTTGGCACCAGCAGAGACCCAGCCTGAGCCCTCCCTCCCCAAGAGCTTCCCAGTGCCCCTTGGTGACTAGGAGCACACACCAGATCAATACTGAAAATCATCATGTGCCTCGAACTTAATTGTTAGGAAATGCTCTGATTTCTATGTAAAGCTGTACCTGTCCTTGCTTCCCCTTGCTGTAAATTTTCTGTCCCATGACACCTAAAAGCAAAAGCAATCTTCTTAATCACAGCACTTGTGAGCAAAAGCAGAGGTACAAGGTAAGAGGTGCAGGGCAACGAGCTCCTCTGTTGTGTGCCCTTCAATCTGGCTTGATAAATGGAGATTTTGCTGGGAGATTTTTCATGCATGAGCATTATAAGGGGAGCAAGGCTATTTTCTTTCCCTGCAAGGCGAGACAAAAGAGCTGTGCTTTCCAACTCAGCAACATTAGTCTTTATTTCAATGGGGGAAATTAAATAAATGAATCTGAAAGCGGGAAAGAGGGAAAAGCCTTCAGAGCAGGATTTAAAAGAATTATTTCTGGGGTTCTTCGTGTCCTCCTGCTGTTTCAGCCAAATCCCTAAAGCATTAGGGAAGCACATGGACCCTGTAGGCATCCCACCAGCAGCCCCTGGCTGGGCACCTGATGTTCCAACCCAGCAAGCTGCCAACATTTTTAAAAAGTAACTTGTCAATTAGCAGGTTCTCTCTGAAGAATTTAATCTGGCTAACTTAAAGCATAAGTGAACTTAAAAGCTCACTATATTTAATTTGATCAAGGCTTTGATAACCCCTGGCTGGATGAGTATGTGCTGTGCTCCCAGCAGTGGGGCTGGAAGTGGCTCCCAGCACCCTTTTGCTGTGCTTGGGGCATTTCCCCACCAAGCTCACGTGTTTGCAAGTTAGGAGGATGTTGGTGGGTTCAGTGGCTGCTCTGGGGGCTGGGGTGCTGCCAGCACCTTCCCACTGGTGCTGAGAGGTGTGGGAAGGTGGAGAAGCCAATCCTGGCAGAGGCACTGTCCTGGGCTGGGGCAGGAGGGGCTCAGTGGGGTCAGGGCAGGGCTGGGGGCTCAGCCCCTCCTGTGCCATCACACTGCCCTTCTGTAGAGGAGCCTCTCCTGGGAAGGCATCACACACCTTGCAGCAGGGAGGGATTTCACCCTCCCTTAAATCATGGGAAGATGATTTAAGGAACTGAAAGCTTCAAGCCAGGGCTTCTAACTGAAAAGACACATTGATTTTCTGTAGCTGATGGAATAAAAGAATTACTGTGACAGGAAAAAAACCCCCAAAAAACAAGGAAGCCAGCTTTGTTCAAAAAGCCACCTTGGCACGTGCTGTGCATCAGTGGGATGGGATCCTGGGACAGGATCCTTCTGCAGCCCCACCTGAACAGACAAGTTGCCAAGGATTTGGGTGCCCTGTGGTGGGAGCAGAGGAAAGCTGGGCAATGATGGGGAGCCAGGCTCCTTTTTTTGGGAGTGCAGAGTCTCTACCCCACTGTGGGGTTTGGGGACCAAACTGCATCGTTTAAAAAGGGGCACAAATGCCATGGACTGAGCAGGGGTCCCCTGCTCCTGGCAGGATGCTGGAAGGTTTTGTTCTCTCTGCTGTGGGAGCTGCTCCCTGGGTGTGAATGATTGTTCTCCCCCTCTCCCGTGCCCCAGTCACTCCCCTCCTCGCTTTTCCCCAGGAAAGCCCAAAACAGGAGCTGGGAGGATCTGGCAGTGCTCCCTCCACAAAAGCACTTGTTAATTCTCTGTTCTCCCTTAATTACAGGAGAGCAATAACCATTCCATCATCACTTTACAACGCTTCGCTTTAAATCCACTATTAAGGCAGGAGTGTTGTGGCTCAGACACTTTAATTAACATGAATGATCTCACCTTTGTCCACAGCATCTTTTTACATGTTATTATATCAGGTAATTGTTAAACTATTCACTGGTTTGGAGAGGTCTATGCTTTCATTAAAAAGTCTTGCTTTTTCTGACCCGGCAGATTACCCACATTTTTACACTTAGAATTTTCAGGTGATTTGAGTTAAATCAATCTGCAAGAAAGCAGATGAATTATTTAAAGCACTAGTGGTCTCACACTAGGAAATGGGATTTGGTCAATGCTTCTCCAAATTTTAGAAGTTTCAAGGTGCTCCCAGAGCTGGCTGGGAAATCAAGTCCCTATTGACCAAAGCCATCAAAAGAACGAACTGAATAGTTTAAATTCATTTGAAAACTCCCCACACTTGTGGGGGGGAAAAAAGGCATTCATTAATTTTTAACATACTCTTTCTTGTTTCCTCTCTCACCAGAAAAAAAAGGCTGGGAGAAAAACCAGGGGCTCTTCCCTCAGGAAACAAAAGCCCTTCCAACTTTTTTTAGCTTTTCAGAAATGCTACTCATGGGGTTTCTTTAAGTGAAATTATACTGAAAATGTGGAAGAATTAAATAAAACCCAGCCCAAACCCCCAGCTGATAAGTCTTTTCAGGGCACAGTCTGACATGGATGAAACTTACTTCAGACCAATTGCAACCCCTTGAAAATGTCTGTTCTCTAAAATCAGGGAAAAACTGAAATAATTTTTGTGCAAATAATCAGAACTGGCTAAAGCATCTTTCTTGCACCCTGTGTCAGCCCTGAAGGTGGGAAGTGATTATGCTTCTCTGCTAAAACATGGCCCAGGAGGCTGCAGGAGGCTTGGTCCTTCCCAAGAGCATCTCCAGTCCCTGATTCCAGCATTTGGAGAACGATCAGGGGAGAGCAAGACTGGGATGCAGGCACAGGATGAGACTTTTGCCTCAACTCAAGCACTGGGTAAATCCTGAAGTTTGGTCTCAACACCTGAACCTTCATTTCCTCCTCTTCCTCACCCTGAGTGGCTCCTTAAAAGCAGCAGCAGCAAAGCTGAGTTAGACAAAGGAGAAAATCCCACTGCCATGACTTTCCCCATCAGCAGCAGGAGCATCACCTGTCCCCAGCCCATGGCAATCACAGGTACCACAGCAGCACCTGGGGGCTCTCATGGGCTTGCCCAGCCTCAGCTGGGCACACTCCTGCCCATGGGCATGGAGCCTCTAGCAGCTCAACCCTTCAGCCTCCCTTCACAAGGGGCCTTGCATTGCATCATCCCATTTCTCCAGCCTGGAATCCGTTTGCCCTATCTGCTGGGCTCTGGCTCTTGTTCACATCTCTGTGTGTGGAGGTGTAGAAGGATGCTGGTCCAGCCCTGCAGGACTGCCCCCATGGGGAGGATGGCCCCTGACTCCCAGCTGGACCTGCTGCTCCCCAACAGTGAGTGTTGTGCTCTGGGTGGTGGTGAAGGCAGAGCTGTGTGTGAGCCACATCATTATGCTGGAATCAACCTGGGAAAAGGGCTGGAGGGCACCCTGAATTCAGGGACTGCCTTAATCTTGCCATGTGTCTGACCACCAGAGGCATGCACCTTTCCCAGGGCTGGGGCAGGTCTGCTCACTGCTTTGGAGAAGTGCACCTGAGTCTTGGGAACCATATTGGCTCTCAGGGTTCTTGTGCAGTCCTGCACAAGGACAGCCTCTGGCACTGCTGGGCTGGGGACCACATCTGTGCTCCCAAAGCCACCCCTGAGGGGAGAGAATGGGGAGTGCTCTGCCCCTCAGCCCTGAGGATGTGACTGGGGACAGGGCAGGGAGGCTCCTCTGAGAGCAAGGGCAGCTTGGTGTGGCAGTGATGAGAGTTGTGGTTAACTGGGTTAATTATATTCATGTTGCTAGGAGCACGGTGAATTATGTTAATAGCAGCATCTGGGGAAATTACATCTTCATTAATTGGTCCTGATTGCTGTTTGGCAGATGCGAGATGTTTCTGACTTTAACATGCAGGACAAAATTTATTGTAATCAGCACATGCAGTAACTGCACAAGTACTGTCACCATGCCTTGCTAATTGACCCTCTGAAGAGGAAGGGATGGCAAAGACCTGCAGCCACCTCATCCTTGTTCTCCTGCCCCAGCCAGGACAGGCTTGTCTTCCACTGATTGCTGCTCTAGTGCTGCTTCTGATAGAGCTCTGAGCATTGTTTTGAGTTAGTAATGGTGGTAATATGGTGGACAGACACAGCAGAGCAGTCATGGGGCTGAGGATGCTTCTGCTGGTGTTGTACCCTTGCTCTGGCCCTGGTGTGCCCACAGGGCTCCTTCTCATGGATGTCACCTGGGGCAATCAGGTCTGTCCACATGCTTGGAGTCAAATCGTTGGTGATTTGGAGACCTTTGATCCCATCAGTGCCCAGCAGGAGGGAGAGGAGGCTGACCCAGGCCAGGCTGTCCTAGGGCAGCCCCCCTGGGTGGGAGTGGGGCTGCTGGCCCGTGTGACAGACACCAGCCACAGCCACAGCTGGGTGAGCTTGGGGGGCACTGACCCCTGCAATGTGCAGCCCTCAGTCAGGAAACAAACCCCACTGCAGTGAGCTACCCCACCGTGGCACAGAGCTCCACTCTTCACCATGGCAGAGATGCTGATCCCTTTGGATAAAGCCCCAAAGCCCCAAGCAGATGCAGGGTGATCCATTACCACCTCCCTGGGGGCAGGGGCTGGAGCTCAGCGAGGCACTGAGTCCCTCATAACTTATGAGCTCCTCTGGGAACAGCAATAAGTTGTGTTATGGCCTTGCCTGCTCTGCCTTCTTTTTATACAACACCATCTTTCATTTTAATAGTGGGTTTTCAGCCAGCTTTGTTAGGGCTGCTGCTAATTGGGCTGGATTCATGTGTCCCACCAGAGCACAGGACAAGCCTGGCACTGCTCTGAAGGGAAGGGTTTTACTGCCTGGTGCTTTCAGAGGGCATAGCCCAGGCTTTGGGGAACAGAGGAGGGGACATGACAGGGGTGAGAGAGGAATTCAGGAACAATTTTAACTTTTTACCTATCTTTGAAGCTCATACACCCTCCCTGAGGCGGTGATGGGACAGAGAGTGACTCTACATTATTGAAATATCTCCCAGGGAGATGAAAGCCTGTTTTACAATGGACCTTTCTGATCTGGGAAGATGTGGGGCCACCTCTTTTGCTCTGAAATTGAATTTAAAAGTTCTTCAGTGCTGAAAGTATCAGATTCAGATCTTCACAAAGTTTCACAGGTCATCACAAGGAATGAGAACTGATGGCTGGGACAATTCCACCAGGACTTTGGAAGCAGCAAAGTTTGCACCCTCAAAACTTGGAGCTGTAAGAATCTGTAAAAGGTGCTGATGGGGGAGCCATCTTTTCCACACGACTGCCCCTGTAAATAAATACAAGGACAGGAGAGCTGGGGTGCATGTGAGATTTGGTGCAAAGCAATGTTTCTGGCTTGTGAGACACCAGCTCCAGGGCTCCCCAGGTCCCTCAGCCCAGGGGCACTGGGAGGTCAGAGAGCTCCAGGGTTTCTGCTTGTGTTCTCAGAGCCTCTGGGAGATCACAAAAATCCTCTCCCCACCACTGCTGCACAGCACTTGCCACTCTGTCCTCACTGCCCTACAGTCCTCCCTGGAGCCCTGGGTGCTGTGGTCCTGCCAAACTGGCTGTTCCAAGGTCACCAGAACTTCCAGCTCCCAGTCATCCCCCTAAGATGGACAAACCCCACTAATTAGATGGAGAAATTAATGTTTTGTGGGAGCATCCACTTGGGATGTCTCCAAAAACACAGCTCTGAAATGTGTGCCTCTTTAATCAGAGATGCCACCATCCCACTGGCCCCTCAGCCAGTGTGGCAAAGTGTGTCCCCATCTAGCTGTGGGTCAGACCTCTTTGTCTGGAGGACAGAAGAATGTGGTACAGGAGATCTAGGATCCTTTTTTTCCCCATCTGGATGAACCAGGCCACTTGTTTCCTCATCAGCCATACTGGAAATGTCAGGGAACTCCTGTGAGTGGAAGCCTGCTCATGCCAAACACCAAAGCAGTTCACATTTGTAGCTGAGAAACACAGCAAGGAGCTTACTAGCTGGCAAACAGACTGAATTGTAGCACTGCTTTTATTTTAAAGGGCAATTAGTGCTTTGAAAGGATTCTCTGTGCCTCTTCAATATGCCATGTTTGTTAGTTAAAAGCTCAATTTATGGTTAATGTTATATGATCACATATGTCACAGCTCTGCAGTTGAGCTGCTCTGTGGCATCAAGAAAACTGTGCCACAGCAGAGGTTCTGAAGGAGGCAAATGGGGGCAGTAGCACTGTGAAACTCAGTGGTACCCACAGAAATGTAGTGGGGAGGTTTTCCAGAGAACACTGAAACGCTGGAAGATGTTACTGTTTGGGATTTTCTCCTCCTGCTCACTTGAGAGCTGAGAGTGTCAGACCTGGGTGTGGTTTCTGCAGATTCCCTTTAGTGAGGGTGGTGCTCAGGGCCAGCAGAGGCAATGTCAGACAGTCCAGGAGAGAGAATCCAGGCTGGGCCAAGAGCCACCCTGTAAACCTGGAACTGGGAACACGCAGGGGATCCACCAGCCAAGCAGGACAGCCTGGGTGTGTGTGGGGACATGAATGTGCTGGCCCATCCTGCTGCTTGCACTGGCCCTGGGCTGGAGCAAGGCTTGAGCTTCAGCACCAGGCACTGCAGAGTCCATCTCTTAGTCACTCAGCCAAAGCAGAGATGACAAGCATGTCACCACTGTGACCACCCTAGTGATGGCTCCAGGCTATGATCTCAACTGCTGCCATGCCCACTGCTGACACTGAGTGGGAAATACTTTCTTGGGGGAGAAAGTTTCTATTAACAGTTGCAGAGGGCTAGCACTGGCTTGCTGCTCTTCTTGGAGACAGGCTGTCACAGAGAGATCAGAAATCATTTATTTTTAACGCTATGAATATGTAGAAACTTGTCTGAGCTTCTGCAGGCAGTGGCCATGAATCCAGGGATGGTGGCATTCGGCATCCTGCGAATCAGGTCACAGCCATAAATTTCTCTTTCTGGTGCACAAGCCATTTGCCATACGTGACTTGCTGAATTTGTGGTCATTTCTCTCTCTGCCCCTGCGTGCAGAGTGTATGACTGAGATTTTATATTGCACCTTTGAGACACAAAGTCCTTCTGGTGCTTTTGCCTTGCATCCTAAACAGCCTCACTCGCTCTTCTCCCCGTCCCCTTGGCTTAATGGCTCCTGGCCACAGCCTGGCCCTTAAATCATGGGCTGCACCTGGACAGGCATAAACTGCAACTGTCCCCAGACACAGAGGGTTTGACTGGAGTGCTGAGGGATGTGACTGAACACGGTTCAGCCTTGGGAGAGTGCTGCTCCTACACTGAGCCCCAGATGGGTCCTCTGGCACAGGCACAGAAGGTGATTGGGGCAAGTCCTACAGAGACCCCTGACATGTTCAGTGAGCCTTCCCAAGGACACTCATTTGGAATACAGAGGGATGAAATGTTCAGTGTGGATTTTGTGGAGTGTGTTAAGATGATCTGTGTGTTGGGAGGAAAGCTTAAGCTAAGCAAGTTCACACTGTGGGGACTGGAAGATGATGCTGCCATCCTCCTCCACTTTACTGCCTCTGCTTCTCCTCCCCCACCTCTATCTGTTATAGACATAAAAGCTTTTTTATTGCAAGACTATTTTTGCTCACTGAATTAAAATGAAGCATTTGCAACCCCTCCTTCCCAGTGCAGCTGCTCCCAGCAGCAGTGCTTTCTATCTGGTCCCAGCCCCCTGGTCAGTATGGGAAAGGCAAGCCCAGCAGCAGGACATGAGTAGGGTGTTGCTAAACCCAGCTCTGCTGAGGTGTGCCTGTGCCTCAGGATGGCTCTGCCCTGTTCCACAGCCTGCTCCCTACGAGCCTGGTGAATCACTAAAGGCAGCAGAGGTGACCAAGATGTTTCCTAACTGAATCCCTTCGTAGCAGCAGTACCATCACAAACAGGAACTGTATCAACAGGATTGTTTATTAAATTCTGGTCTGGTTGCAAGGGTGCAACCCCACTGAGACCCTTTGCTGTAGAAACATGAAACAAGAACAGGGGATTTTCTCACGTTGCTGAGAATTGTATCTCATTTGCAGGTTGCCCTTGAGGATCTTGCAAAGGTGTTACCAGGGTCTGAGCCAAATTACCAGGGCAGAGCAGGACACTGGAAACTGCACTTTCATGGGTCAGAGATTATGCCTTTGCTACCAACTCAGAGCCACTCTTCAAAGCCAGGGTCTCCAGCAAACTACACACACAGCTGTTTCCATCAGGGTAGGGTTTCTGTGCTTGTTAAATGTGAACCTTTGAGTCTTTTCAACTTAATCCTCTTCCAAGTGTATTAGGTTTTTGGGGAGATTTTTGAAATAGCAAGGTTTCCTGAATTTCTGATCTATTGGTGCATATCTAAAGCCCTTACCATAATTCATCAGGGCCCTGCCAACATGCAATCTCAATAAAAGCAGAAAAGCACCTTTGCTATCAGGATTTTTCAACAATAAATTAATGGAAGGTGATCCTTGTGAAAACAGCACTAGCTTCATGTATTTAGCAGGGAACACACACTAAGCAGGGGAAATACCAGCTGGAGGGCTGGTGGTGCAAGGTTATGGATATGGGAACAGGTTGATGATAGAAACTGGTTTCTTGGTCTCTAGCAAACACAAGCAAAGAGACATTTTAAAAGCAAAGGTTCCACAGGAGCTGCCCCTGAAGCTGTCTCTGGAAACTGTGGTTCAGGAAAATGCCTCTGTTGCCAGCACAGACAGAAATCAGAGGAGGTGAGAGCATCCTGGGAGATGCCAGCAGCTTTCTTTCCAGGTTTTGTTCAAGCCTCCATGCTCAGCTTCAGAGTTAACAAACCTTCTTGCCCATATTTCATGTTCCCTAACTTTTCAATGAAAGAACAACCCAGCCTTCAAAAACAAATCCAAGGACCACTATCCTTTGAAGAAGGGATGATCTTGTACAGCACTCATTTACAACCAAAAAAAAAAAATACATTTTGATTGTTATGGTAAAGAGAAGGACAGAGGTAAAAAGTCATAGCTGTTTTGCTTTGTTTTCAAGAGATAGGGGACTGTGCACATCTGGTTTTAAAGAAATAACAACAGCAACTTCCCAATGGCCCTTAATCTCCCAGCTTCAAGAGTTTCTGATCTAGCTAAAGGCTACTTTCTTGCTAAGGGCTTTTGTCTCACTCCAATCTAGAGCTTTGTGACAAAACTGATTTAGTGGAAGGGAAGAAGTAGATGCATTAGTGAATGCATTGTCTCTTGGCTGAGGTTTGGGTGTACCTGAATTTATTATTTTTGATGTAATCAACTGCATACTGACCATTTTACTTTAAATGTGGTCAAGGGCTGCAGTCTGCAGTCAGTTAATCTATCTGCTCCCACTCTTGGGCCCCCTCTGCTATGTGACCATGTCCCAGCACTCTCTCTGTTGTCCATCATCAAGCCATATTTGTTTTCCAGCTCAGAGCTGAAGAACACTGTGAAGATCTCACATGCACAGCATGTGTGTGTGCTCTCTCTTGCTCATAACACTGAGCAGCTCCCTGATTAAACACACCTTTCTCTTCCCAGCCATCACCAACCAGCTATTTTTCTTTCAGCTCAATTTCAACCATTAACTTTGTCTATCTGTACCTAAACATTATTTGAAATGGAACATTCAATTATTACAGATCTTAAACATGCAGAACAAGGCTGCTGTTTGATTTCTGTTTCAGAAATGATAAAGCACTCCAGCATCACACTCTCATTCTCTCCAACAGCAGCTGAGCCACTAAGCTGATGACACGAGGATTAACCAGACAGTCTAACAAGTCATTGGTAGAAAGGGCTGTCTGTGAGGTGCATGGACTGCAGTCTGAATCCATTTGATGTGCAGCTGTCTCACAGTCATTACTCATTAGCAATCTCTCCCTCTTGCAGTGTAATTTTCCAAAATGTTCTCCTTCATTTTTATGGAGAAGATCTCCACCATCACTTTCAATGGTGACTGCACCCATCACACTTGTGTTGTGAGATTGTGGTAAAACCTGAATAAGATGAGGCCCAAAAGGTATTTCCTGCAGCTCTTCTGCTTTGGGTGTTGGACAGTCACATTCCTGGGTTAGTAATGTGCAGCTCCCTGGTTCACAGTCATCTTCCCTTCTCTTCCTCTTGCATGAGGTGTTTGTCCTCTGGTTTGCACCAGTGCTGCTGAAATGCTGTGCCTGTCCTGACACACTTGTCTCCTGACACTTGAGGTATGCAGACACTGCTTTATTCAGGTACTGAAGATTGACTTCATGGGATGTTGCCTCAACCTAGGAAAACACCCAGAATACACTCAGTTAAAAGGAGACATGTTTAAATCCAGCCTTGTGTGACTATCTTCCATTAATTACTTTTGCTACATGAAGGGATGGAACTTAAAAGTTCTTTTTCTCAAAGCAGCGTAAAGACTCAGGGGAAGCTAAGCAAAATGTCAGTAATTCTTTGTTATTGCTGCTGTAATGGGAGCAGGAGAGGGCTTACCTCTGTGGGATTTAGCCAGAGATCTCCATCACTGGGATTTTCTGCTGATTTTATGGCGCATACCAGCATCCGAGTTATTGCCTCTTCTACACGGGCTTCATGATCTGCATCCTGCCTCAAGAGAACAGAAGGTTTCAGGAGACAGATTAGCTCATGGGTCTCTGCAGAAAGCTGAAAGTACCCCAGGAAAAACATAGATGGCCTCATTTTGAAAGCCACACTCGTATGTGAAGTCAATGGAAGGTTTCAGGCTCTCTTCCTGGGTAGGGCCCCCAGACAGGTGACAGCACAGGCTTTGGTGTGACTGCTCATCTGAATAAGGATTTGCAAAAAATACTATGTGTGTCTAATCTTTTCCCTTATTAGTGTTTTGTTAATTGAATCTGGTGCTTCAAATTACAATGCAATATTAGCATTTAATTAATGTATGCATTTAAACAGCTCTTTAGGACTAGAAGAGCCATAGAAGTACATAGCACATTTTTATATCTACATATTATATCTAATTTAAGTAATTAAAACACACAGGATGTTATAGCAAGGCAGCAGCTATTTAGGGTCTACACAAGCACAAAACTGAATATTAAGGAAATCTAGGAAATATTTTATGATGTAACAGCAGCTGACAAACTGCTGCACTTTTGAACATCACCAGAAGGAAAAGCATATTTGCTCTGAAAGCTCTTCTGCAAAAGTAAAAACTTACTTAGTAACAGGCTCTTTGTTTCAGGCCTTCACTTCCTGCATCAGCCCCTTGGACAGCTGGATACTAGCTAGGTTAGGACAGCAGAACAAAATTTTACAGGATCTTAGCTTTCTTTCCCATTTGAGTTTCTTGTATGTGGAAGGAAATGGTAGACTCAAACACGATGGTGGTTTGGTTATCTCAATGACAAATAGATGCATAAATTTGCTTTAATTGAGCTGCTTAGATATATTCATTTTGGAGGGAAGATGTAAGATGGTCAACCCACAGCTCTGATCAGTCTAACTGTGGCTCCAAGAAACCTGTCAAGCAAACCACACATCTGGCCACTATGAGTGCTGAAGGCAGCAAATTGTCCTGGAACCCTAAGCAGAATTTGGGATAGAAACAAAGGGAAGTGCTCTTGGCATTTCATGGGGTTGGATGCTTGGCTTTTTAATGGCCTGGTATGAAAAACCCACCAAAATACAGACTTTGGTATCTACATATGGAAATTATTTAAGGTATTGCATTCTTGGTATTCATCCTGGCCTGCTGAGTAACAGGGCTCTACTGATTGCATGACAGTATGTTAGAAAGCAAGGAATACTTTTGGGTAGCTCAGATCCAGCTGAAAACAAATTAAATTTCCACTCTAAACTCTTGCCAATATAATTAATGGTTTCACTGGGACTGTAATTGTTGGTGTGATTCACATCTGTCAATATGAAAGCAGCTGGTAACAGCTGCGAGCAAGAACTGCTTGGTTTGGTAATGCAAATGTTCTTAGAATTGTCTTTTAGAATCCATGTCAGAATTTATTTTACAGATGGATTGCCCAACACCTAACAAACAATGCTACATCATCAGCTGCAGGAATGATTTCTGTAAGGAACTTTCACCTGGGCTGAAATAGCCACATTTGCTCCTGGCAGATACTGATATTTGGGGAGGATGTGTGTCATCTATCAGCAAGACCAGCAAACACTCCTCTGCTTATGATGCCACACAGCCACTGACTCTTGCTGTCATCAAACAGGATCTTGATGACTTCTGCAAGACCTTTATGACAGAAAAGGACATAGAGTTCCACTTTTAGCTCCAATTTTTTTTTTTTTTTTTTTTTACATTGCAACACATAAGAACAGCTAGAAATGCTCAGGCCCCACCTGGGAGCTCCCAGCCAAGCTGATCCCATCACAGCCTGCTCCTCCAGAGGGGAACAACTTGTGAGACCCAGATCAGGGCACAAGTGTGTGGTGACATCAGGGCCTTCCCAAGCCCAGGGCACACAGCCAGTTCCTCTGAATTACCTCAAAGGCTCAAATTCCAGGCAGGCTTAAGTGGCTGCTCTACAGTGTAATTGGTGCTTTCTCTGGCACTGGAAACAGCCTGACTGCACTTAGGGCTATGTAAGAACCTGGCCTGGGCTTTGGTCTGCTCTCCTTGCTAAATACACAAGTTTCATCTCAAAAACTTCTCCATGAGGGAAATACCCAAGTGAGTTCCTCTGCTCTGCTTGGTTTGATGTTGGTATGAGAAATGCATCGTGTGGTCTCAGAATAGCATGTGTTCTTTCCCTTGCAGACTTTCAGTCTAATATAGGTCTTAGAAGTAGGAAAAAATATAAGGCAGTGAGTATTTTAGTGAGGCAGCTTTCACAGGATATTTCAAAAGGTCTTTTTTTTTTCCCTTTTCTTTAGTATTAACCTAGGATTAATAATAATGTCAATCAGAAAACCTCCTGGAGTATTGAGATGATCTAATGGAAGATGTCCCTGCTCCCTGCAGAGTGATTGTATTAGACAACCTTTAAATGTCCCTTCCAATCCAAACTATTCCATGATATCCCTGGAATCATCCCATACATACTGGTTAACATGAGCAAGAAAAATCAAAGCCCGGGGAGAAGAAAATTAATTAAGTACATGAGGAAATCCAACTTCAGCCAAATCAAAACTATCACAGAGGAATGAAAATTCAAAATTCTTCTTCCCCTCCCTTCCTATTCACATTAATCTGATTTAAATTCTAATTTAGCTTTGCACATAAGCTTGTCCTTGAGGTGAAGTTGCTGTATTTTTGTTCTCTACTCTGCACAAAGTTGGCTGGCCCTTAAGAAACTAGGCATGAAAATTTAGCTTGTGTTTAATTGTTTACCTGATTGAAGTAAACTTGAAAGGGGATTTCTGCATGACTGGGACTTCAGATCTGGAACCTTGAAAGGTTCTTCCAAAAAAACTGTATCCATAAGGGCTCTTCCCTTCCCAGCCTCTGAACACAACACACCCAATAGGACTGAACCCGCCAGGCAAGGGACAGAAATCCCTTGGAAGTGCTACATCCCCAGAAGATTAAAGGAAAATACCAGCTCAATCCAAGAGTTTATGCTGACAGTGACAGGATCAATGGATTCCACATAGTGCCACCAGTGCCTTGGAACAAGCAGGACCTGGAATGGGAGACATTACATTAAGGTACAAGCAGAAGCATGAAGAAAGACACAGTTTGTAAATTTAGGTGATGTGGGCTGTAGAGACAGAACTGAGGCAAGGACACAGGTGAGAGGTGGTATTTATTTCTCTCTTTTAAGGAGTCTTTTTTCAAGACTTAAATGCCCACTCTACCAATTCTGTCTGTAAGAAATGGACATGATCCAGAACTACCTTTCATCCCAACTCCTTCCATACAGTCCCAAGCAGGACTATAACCTTTAACTGTTCTAGGTAAGCAAAGTCCAGCAGTACAGAGGGGGTACAGTTGGTGCAGCAGTGCATCAGGGCTTCAGAAAGTCTCAGCCAAGCAGGAATTCTTTTGTGACTCTCTAGCTGAGCAGACATCCCAGTTCCTTTAGGACTGCCAGCTGGTTTCCCTAAAAAACAGGCATCCCTATGCTCACCTAGGTGACTAGGTGACAAAACATAGCTTTAGTTCTGGTAAATATTCATCAGTATTAAATTTGTCACTTTTAGTAGACAGACTTTTAAAAGAAAATGTCATGATTTCTGGGACAATCTAGTTTAGATCAGAGCTTTATAACAATATCAGGATGGTAACTGTGACATAAAATTGATTCCAACCCATGGTTTTTATGGTACATGATACTGATGTTGTTTTGATGATAGAGGACAAGCTTTGCAGATTACTGAACATTAGATTAGCATGGAGCTATCAAGGAAAGCATAAAAGATATTTTTTGGCAAGTTATAAAAATGGTCAGAGACAGATAAAAATATGCACTTCACAATGGGGAAAGTGAAGCAATGATCTGTATCTGACTTGCAGACAATTCTTTCTCTTGGTAGACACAAATTACTTAGAAGAATGTTCTGCTCTCCAGATAGCCCTGTGCTTCATTATATCAAAACATGGCTAATGAGAAAATGTCTGTGGAGGAAACAATGGCACCAGCTCTGCAAACACTTACAGGACACTTGGAACACTCTCATTTTTTGGACAAAATGTTCTCCACAGGCTTCAATTTAAATCAAACAAAAAAAAGGCATGGCTCTCCAAAGGTCAAAAACATTTGGAAATTATTCTTTATTCCAGTACAGCATACAGAACAGAAAAGGAAGTCAATCAGTGGAGGGTCATTATTTTAAAAATATCACTAGTTAGTCCTGACATATAAGTGTATGAAACCCTACAGACTGCAGCCAAAACATGTTTTCTACACTGAACAAGTTTCAGAGTTTTATTTTTATCCAGAAAACATCCACTTTAAATGAACAGTGCAGTTGCATTAGCAGCAATGGGTTTATCTGTAAGGAAGTGTTTGCCAGTTTTGCTGACTGCAAAATCACACAAATCTCCCTACCTCCAAATGCTCATCTGCTGTATAGGGGATCTGACACTGAGCTCTGCTAAAGAATCTGGGTGCCCTCCAAGTGACTGGATGTAATGATGAACCCTGGAAAACTTTGTTTTACAGCAGAAGAAAGCAGAGCTCCTGTGAGCAGCAACAACAGGATCCTTCCTGTGAGACCTGTGTAGGAACAGAGAGCTTCCAACGTGCTGGAGAACTGGATGGAGACACTGGGGAATTGGTGCAGAGGGACTTTGTAGCAAGGAAACACAAGCAAGAGACAAGGGAAGTGTATAAATGTTTCAGGAAGAGATGCTGCCTGGAAAACCAAGAAGGAAATTAGGCATGGAACGTGCTGGCTCCACATGACTCACAAAATGGAGACAGAATTGCTCTGGAGAGAGGAGGCATAGCCAGAAGGAAAATGCAATCCCCCCAACTTGACCTGTGTTTTCAAACCAAAGAGGTGGAACTTGGTCCTTTAGAGACTAATCAGATTTTCCTTGCCAACAAGTTAAGGGTAATAACTGCAGTTGTGTCTTTCTGCAGCTGGCACTGTTTGCTGATGCAGTTTATAGAAGAGCTGCAGAGCTGTGACTCCAATAGGCAAAAGAGGTCCATAAAGACACTTGCTCTCTTTTATTGTTGAAAAAGCTTATGCTGGTTAAAATAAGGATTTATAGCAACAAGAAAATTGAAATTATCAAAAAGCAAAACTACTAAAACTTTAAGGAAGATGAAAAAATGGAAAAAAGTAATTTAAACCAAAAAATACAGCTGGCAAGAGAGCAGAACTAACAAGACAAAACAAAACAACAAAAAACACCCCCAAAATGCCAACAACCCAGAAAAGAAAGAGGTAGGATTCTTCTATGTTTACACACTAGTATTCTTCTAGGTTTTCAAATTAGAAACAAACATACACACAACAAAATGAAAAGGAACAGAAAAACCACCGCTCCCACCTCTAACAATCAATTCCACAACAGAATAAAGCAGACTTCCATATGTTTATGAATATTGGACACAGATTTAGTTACATTCCCGTAAGAAATGTGAAAGTAAGCCACAGTGAAACAACACATACAAATGCAGCAAACATTTTACGGGGAAAATGTAAAGTGCAACAGCAAGACAGAACTACTCCAGACTAAGAGATAATCTTTTGCTAGCCTGCTTTCTACAGAATTTATCTAACTTTATTAGTGCTGGGAAGATACTGATCTAAACAGTAACCAATCAGATAATTTCAATATTTAGGCTAGTGACATCCAAATATAGCAAATGAAGTTAAAGTAGGACAGAAGTCCCAGAAAAGATAAAATGAGATGCTGTAATGGGAGGAAAGAAACCAAAGAAACAGTTGGGAGAGCAAGTGGAGCAATGCTGAAGATTTGTACAGCACAGAGAACAGAGCAGGTTTGAATTCTCAGTGGACATGATTAACTTGATACAGTGCAAAGGTAGGGCAAAGGTGGAATTGCTTCAAAAAGAGAGCATACCCTGAAGTGAAATATTATACCAAGACATTTCTGTTCATTAGAAAAAGATATTTAGGTAAATGCACACAAAAAGGAAGCCAGTGTGATGGGAAGATAAAGACACCGAGCCATGGGGGGACCCAAGGAAATCCCAGAAGTGTTTGCAACCATGGCAATGGAAAATCAAATGAAGTAGGTGCAGGCATAGTGAATTCTGTGGGAACACCACCTGAGGACTCTGTGAGAGCTGCTGCCCCAGCCTATGGCTCATCCCAGCTGGTGCCTGGCTGTCCTGCTGCTTGGAAGGTGCTTCCCATCCTGCCTCCCTCCTCCCTCCTGGTGGCTTCCAAGGAGTGACTGGAGTCAGAAACATGGGCACAGCCCTGGGGAAAAGCACAGTGAAGGGGGAGGGAGTGGGGCAGTGTCAGGCCATGCCCATAGTGACCCAGGTGAAGCTCAGAGAAGAGATGGAGAAGTAGAGTCCAGAACTTGCAGCTTTGACCTTTAGTTTGCCTGGCTTGGGAAGCATTAATGGGGTTCTCCATATGCTGCAGGTTGAGCAGTGTTTTTATCACTAATCCTAGCATAAATTCAGCTCCTGGATTCTTCTTCTTCTGTGATGGAGATGATAGTTCTGGTGTCTTGAGGTTGGGTTGGACTGTCTGACTTCTCTATGGGGTGACTTGGGGCCAGCTCTACATAGGAAAACTCTTAATTCCTTCCCCAGAACAGAATTATCAACCATCTATCATAATGCTGTGGCCAACTCTGAATTCTCTTTTAGTAAAATCACTTAAATCCTTCTCCAACAAAAGTAGTTTTTTTCCCTGTAACCCCTTTTTAAAAAGTCTTTTGTATACTTTCAGTTGGAACATTACACTACCTGTGAATTACTACATTTCTTGACTTACTAAAACACTTTGGTATTAACTATATTTTTTTTGGCAATCTGGACTGTGTGTTCTGCTGTTCTGCACTTTAAGCCCAATCTGATGTTCTTACACCCTTTCTTTAAAGGCAGCACAGGGAAATCCCTCCTTGACTTCATGAAGATTTCTTTTTGCTCAGGCTTAGGTCACAAGTCAGAGGTTTGCCTGTGCTGGTGGCAGTTCTGCTGCTGAGCAGGATCCCATGGTGTGTTAGATTCTGCAGCAGAAGCACAGAAAGAGAAAATACTGCAGCTAAACACAGGGGCTGAGTGACAACTGTATTTGTGGCCACACAAATGTGTTTCTTTAGACTTTGAGAAAGCAGGAAGCAGAAGCAGGGGAGGGGAGCTTCTGAGCAGCAGAGCATGGTAAGAACCAGCAAGCAGTAATGTTCATCTTTTTCTAGAATAGTTTTTTCCCATACAGTGACAGTATTTTTCAAGGCTGGAGGGAGGGCATCCTTCTCAGACTCAATGTGCCTCTTAGACTACTTGAATTAGGCCTTTCCTTGCACTTCTGCACTGGGGCACAGGGCCAGGCCACAGGGCAGGCAAGCACTGCCTCTAACAGCACCTGTCTGGGGTAGCAAGAGAGGGAATGGGATTGCTCATGGCAGCCCAGAGTGGCAGCTGCTTGCTCTCCATACCTTCAGATAAACTCAGGTGCACTTTGTAGTCTCTCTACCATTGTCTAGTTATGTGGATATGGATTAACAGGGAGATGGATTAAGAGCAATTACATTAGTGAGCAGGAAGGAAGCCAGAAGTCAGTGAGGAGTGGGGCAGAGGAAAGAATGATCGATGACTTTATGCTTATACAGCATCTCAGCTTTTTGTAGCCTTTTCAGGTGGCATTCATCTCTCCTATTTTTAATGATCAAAAAAGTTAAGCATCTCTGTGCATAGGCTCCTTCTATAGCCTGTGCTGAAGGACAAGGTGGGATCAATGTTCCTGCAGGACTGTAATTGTGTAAGACAGGAAGGATGAACCACCTTGTTGAGGTTCCAGGAGACACTGATGGCAGACAGGACACCTGTCCTGAACAGGATTTAAGCTGAGGGTGACAGATCCCTAATTCTTTTAACAATTGTCCCAGAACATGGGTAGAAGATACTAGAACAGATATGTTTTGTCCTATTTCTGGTATTTTAGGGAATATTTATATATTTAAGAAAAGCATAAAGGTGTTACTAGAAATGCTGCTCAATACTTAGTCCTCAGCTTTGCAACCATCACATAGGTGACCAGGTCCAAACATTTATAAGGAACCTCTACATTTGTGTGACACAACTTCATGTATACTTCATGGATATAGTGGATATAGTCATGTACTGCTGCAAGCCCTTCAACTGCTCAGCTGCATATTTGAGTAACCTTGACATCTCAATGTTTTTATCATTTATTTCAGAACAGATCATTAATGTATAACCAGAAGTTATGCCTGTTGAGCCAATGGTTAGGTAAAGGATGAAACCTTATAAAACCTTAAGTCTCAGTCAGCTACCAAAATTCATAGCAGAGGTTCACCTCTGAACAGTACAATGGAAGGGAACAAAGGATCTAACTGAAGCACACTCTGTGCACTGGCACAATGTTACATGCAGAATTCTGCTTTCAGGCAGAAAGGGTGTAGAAAAATGGCTGGTAGCAAACATCGACCAGAAGGTGGCATTAGACACATTAAGTTTTTGATATTCAAAGCTGCACTCACCCTCCATGCAGCTGCTCTCCTGAATACCTAAGAACACCTTTGTCTTCAATTTTTCAGTCTTTTATTGTTACAATAATCCAAAATGTTCTGCATACCCTCTGGGAATGAGTGGAGATGCTACATATTATCACAAAATAAAGATGCCTACAAATTCTGCAGTAATTGGGCTAATTCTATGTGAAAACCACTGTTAAGCACATATCAAGACATTATTTAGGAATACTCCCCCTTGTTAATAAAGGAGTTCTTCTAGGTCATTCCTTTCCTCTCCATCAAATGGCAGCAGTTCCCAGCCACCTGCCCCAAAAGCTTCTGGGTGAGATGCTGGCAAGCACCACACAGAAGGCATTGATAAAATGGACAAAGGCAATACCTCACTGCTCCATCATTGCTTCTACACTGCTTTCCCCAACAAAGAAATCCAAAGTATCTCGTTCATGGCAATACAGACAAATTGTATTACTGAGCTGGCTCAAGATCTTTATTCCTAGCAAGATTAATTTGTAATTGCTTTAAACCTAATTAAAATTAAGATCATATTAAAGGTTCACTAGTACACTTGATCATTGCAAAGGAGATTATAAATTCAAATAGTATTGGGGATCAGGGATAACACAGTACTGAATGGATGTGACATTTTTATCAATAGTAAAAATTTGTTCTTTGTGCTTTAAATTACTGCTGCAACCTTACAAAGTGCTGAATGTGAAACTAATGATTTGCTTTAGGAGTTTGAGTACAAGCTAATGTAGTGCAAACAGTAAAGGCTGATCATAGATTCCCCATTTGCATCTGTACCAACTGGAGAATATACACTTCCAGTAGATGGGTATCACTCTTTTTGGAAGCTACTATCCTATCCCACTCTGCCTTCTAAAAATTAACTTAATTAGCAAAAATCCATTCTTTAAATTGATGAAGGCAGCTGGGTTTGCCAGTTAGGGATGGGGGAATGCTCATACAAGTTGTTGAGCTGGCAGGTCAAAAGAGGACAATATCTGGTAGGATTATGGCAGAAGGGCTCCAGAAGCAGCAACTCACTGCCTGAGTTGCACTGTCTGAGCAATGACCATTGCAAAATTCCTTTGGAAGGTCCTGACAGTTTGAGATGCACAGCAGTGCATTACAAGGACATGCATGGCTGAACAAAGGAAAAAGGGAAATTCAGTCTCCAAATACACACCTTGTTGATTAAATAAAGAAGGACACTATTTACAGCAGGAGACTGGGAATCAAGAGTCCTGAGCCTTACTCTCATGCTGCTGCTGCCTGCCTGTGTGACTGTAAGCCAGGCACTTACAGCTGAACCTGCTTAGCAAAGCAGGATTAAAAACATCCTCACAGCCCAATAAAGCACCAGGAAACCTGTGAATGGGTTGCACTCTAAATGCAAGTATCATCATTAAATTATTTACTAAAGCAACATGTGAAGGCTATTCACTACCAAAATATGGGTTCCTTTGCTAGCTCTATATACTCATTAACCAAATGTGTTTTATGGAACATACTGCTGTCAGAGTAGACAGCTCAGAGCTCAAGAAAGTTTTGAAGTAGACAGATTTGAGGTGGTTGCAAGAAAGGTGGTTGTATGGAATCAAGCAGCTGATTGAACAAGCTCTCCAATTGTCTGCAGTTTTTGTACAAAAAAGTCTAGGTTAAATAACTGTCAGCAAAGAAAGCTCCTGGGCTGAGAGAAATCTATAGTCTGAATGAGGAGTGAAGGAAGAGGGAAGTTCTACAATCATTTTGTTAAGATTTCCTAGCCCTTAATCAGCCAGTTAAATAGAATATTAAGTAATGTAAAACTTGTATGTAAGTGGTACCTGTCCTGGATTGAGTGTAACAACATGGGCTGTTGAGTTCCTAAACTCAGGAAAGCGTTTCAGATCAGGGTTGGCAACGTTGACTTTGCTGAATATGCTGGATTCCTCATAAGGGATCCTAGTAGGATAAAGGAAACTGGTGTCACCAGGTGGGAAGAGGTGCCATCTCTTCCTGAAAATAGAGAGAAGATAAAAATGTATTCAGTGCATGTCACTTGCAGCAAAGAACTAAAGGCAGTAGCAAGGTTTTCAATAAAACATAAATCTGCCTCGCTGTGTGAATCTCCTACGCAGTGAGAACACAGACAGTGCTTACAGGCTGTCTCCTGAAAGTGTATTTAAAATATTCCACTTTTTAATTTTTTAACTGAAAAGATTTACAGCTTCTCACCAATCATTTTTTAAAGCAGATAAAATTTAAAAAACCTCTCCCATCTGGTTTCTTTTTCCTCCTTTTTACATGCAGCATTTACAGATGCTCAGAGCATTAAAAATTGCTCTATAAACTAGAGGAAATAGTTTTGTTACAGACAATGTATTTTTGTTCACCAAATGAAAAGCTTTCAGAGTCTGTATTTGTTTTGAAAGGAGGGCATTGTGTGTTTAGGATGACAACAGTAAAAAGATATAGATATTATCTTCTGTTTCCTGCAGTTCTTACATGGCTTAGTAAAAATCACCTTGATGCTCCCATGCCAAAGATGGCATAAATAAAAAACAGATACATCCACAGACATAAGCATCCTTAAATATCTGTATTTTTTTGTGTTATCAGTACCACATGATGAAAATGTGTCTGGTTGTGCATTTAAGATTTTTCTGGTGTGACTAAATGCCAGATAGAGGAGGACAGGGTTGCTCTGCTCATGAGGGCACTCATGTGCCAGGTTGCTCTCTACATGCCCAAAGAAGCAAATGAATGCACCACAGTACAAGACTAAGCAGAGCTGAGACCACCCTTTGTCCTCAGGAGCTAATGTCTGTTTCACTTATACTGACCCAAGAGAAAAAAAAGAATATGCCAGAACTGCTGGTGCCAATTTTATGGGTATTATAAATGAAATATCTTAGCAGGCACACAGGGGATTTAGAAATAGAAGTTTTATATGGCAGTACTTTAGGTGATAGAAAAAACCAGGAGGAATACACAAAGAGAATTGATCACATTTAAGAGGTGCCAGACAAACAGAAGAACATGACCAATGCACTAAGCAATGGAAAAGTACAGGCAGCACTTTACAGCACAGCTGGAGAGCTTGTGTAGCTCTTCTCTTTGTTTTGGACTCTAGCAAGGGCTTTTCTTTGTGTCCTTTCCCTTGGCACTCACTTCTTGAATTTTGTCTACTGCTTCTGGTTGTCAGTTCTAAGTCACAGATCTGAAAATGTGAGCAAAGCAATCAAATGGCACAAAACCAAAAGGGACAGGAACAGAATAGAAAGGAATAGCAGGATAGTCAGAACTACAGATACCAGCATAGATGCAAGTGACACAGGCTGCTGATATTTCTTGGTAATTACCAAAGCAACTGCTGGATGCAAGCATAAAACCACTTGTGAAACTCAAGACTTATTGCAACTTTATTTTGCCCTCTAAGCTGGATCCTCTGAGGGGGCAGAGAATGACTAGGTTAGGAGGCTCAGGGTTAATCCTGCAGACTGACGACAAAGCAATATCATAAAGCAAAAAATTAAGAAGCCTGAGGGATGCAAGGAGGAAATTCAAGATAGCAACAAAGGGCTAAGGAGTTGTCCCTGGCTTTCCTGCAAAGGCAAATCTATTTAAGTTTAGCATAAGCTTATATTCTGTTACAAAGCCTGTCTTGTTTGTGAGTCTCAAAAGGGAATCTTTCTGCTCTGAAGAAGCCCAGGATTCACAAGCTTGTGGAACTTTGCAATCTATTTAAAGGCTTTGCTCTGAAGAGGAAAACAACTTTGTCTTTTCAGGCTGTGCAAAGGCTTTGGATTTCTTTCACTAAGAGGAACAAGGATTTTGGTCTACTTGAGGGGGAGGAAGTGCCTTGGGAAGGTGGACAAAATTGCTACATGATGCTGGAACTCTGCCTTGAGTTCAACATCTGAAGGTAGATATCAAAGAGGCTTGGCAGGTATTGTGACTGCTACATCACTGTATTTATTTAGTACATCCAGTAGTTAAGTGGGCCCTTAGAATTATGGCATTTAAGTCTGGTTTTCATTGAGATTTCTGGTTCTTGAATACACTAAAGTGTCTGGACTTCAACATACAATTCTTACTGATGTGGTCTGAAGTCTACAGGATTGGCTGCAGTGTTGAGGGAGGCTTCTAGAGTGTCTCTGCTGCATATCCACCCAAGGACCTCAAGGCTGTTTATAAATATGAATGAAAACCCTACACAGAGTTACCTTTCTTAGGGATAAGATGATGACTAACTCATTTACCTCAGGCCTTAAAACCAGTCAGCATGTGGCACTGCCCAGCTAAAATGCAACACCTGACTTCCAATCCTGCACCTTAATCACACTACCACCACCACCATGATCTTACTGTTCTATAAAATGGCAGAGTAATTCCACTGAAACTCCCTAGCAAGTTATTCCTTCCCCTCTATACTACCAAACCTAAAAAGTGCATGCAACCTGTTCTGTTACTCTAACACTACTACAGCAGTAATAGATAAAAGCCCAAAACCAAAGAAGAAACAAAAAACCAAATCCCAAAAACAAAACAAACCCCACCACCAACCCTGAGGCCAGTATGCAAGGAAAGGAGAAATAAAAGAATGGAAAAAAAAACCCCAAAAAACATGCAAACAGACAGAAAGGTACAGCAACAGCCACATGCTCCCAAATGAGTTTGGAGCCTCAAATGTCCCTTTCAACTTTGCTCACAGCTGGCTGCTCCCATCATGATGGTCCCCTTTCAAATTAATTCTAGCAGGCTATTAGAGCCTCTTGCACAGACAATATTGTACAAGTCTAAAGTAGTTTATTTCTATTTTGTTTGGGGCCTTTTTAACTCTTTAATCTCCAAATTCCAAATTCCTGAATTCATACTACTAGGAAGATTAAAGTGTTTATAATTGAACCACATGACACACAGTCTAGAAAATAAAATCATTTTAATTCCAGAACACCCTGAAGTTTTGCCATTTCCTGTAGAACGGTTATTATGCTCTTCAGTCATCCAGAACTCAGAATGCTAAAATAATCAGGACCTAGCATTAATACTAAAAGAGTCCAAAACTAACTTTATGCACAATATAACTCCCCTGTATTTGCTGTATGTATGTGCACTTGTTACCTTCCTTGTACTTGCAACACTAAGTTGCAGCCGTAGGAGTCCAAATGGCAGGGGGTGTTTGCTCCTTCAGAACCAATCCACAGTGTGCTCTCTTTTCCACTCCTTCCAGGAAAGCCAAAGTCAGACCACCTAACATCCTACAGCAACAAAAAGGTTTATTTAAGTAAGCTGTTGAACTGATTCACTTCCAATCCTTAGTTTGAGAGTCTCCTGTCTTCTCGTTCCACTCTATTCACTGCAGCTGTTTTGCCTTGGTTGGTCTCTGGAACACACATGGTCTGTTCCCCTTCCTCCAAAATTCTCATCCCCACCTTTCTCATCACTCAAGTTACTCCTTTGCTCTTCAGAAGGGCTGCCCAAATTCTCATGGCCACATGTGGATTCTTTTCCTTTTAAATACTTTTTAATCTTTCTCCACCCTTAACCATCCGCCCAAGCTCAGGATTGCTTTCAGAAAAATTCCAATATAGGGCATCTAAGGAGATAACGAAAGGAAAGAAAAATCCCCATTCCCTTTTCAAACAATTGATAATGTATGTGGAATTTTTGCTCTCTCTTTGCTCCTATTTCAGCTTTCTCCCCACAATCTGGGAACACAGATTTTACCCCATCTGTGACCCAGTGTTGTGCCAGGTTAAGTTCCTGATTATTTAATGGACACATTTGCAACTGCAGAGGCAGTGAACTTAACTTGATGACAGGGTGAGAGAGGGCAGAACAGGTGTGCATGTATTATGAACACAGTTCTGGATCTTTCCAGTCTGTTGATCCTCCCACAAGCAATACCTTGGGGCTGACACTTGGAAAGAGGCACTGTGAGGTATTTTTCTGACAATCCAAGGGTTTTGCAGAATGGTTCTGTGTAGCTTGGATAAAGCTTTTCCATATATCTACAGCTCTCCCTGCCACCTGCAGGGCCTGATCATTTGTTTATTGGAAAGCACTTGAGGAATACTGGCCAGAGATACTGGTACCTTTTGGCTGGAGCCCCAGACTGAGGCTTAAGAAACAGAGATTAAATTTCTGGCTTCCTGATGGTCTTGGGCAAATCGCTTCATCTCTGAGTTTTATTTTTCCCATCTTGAAAAAGAAGATAATGGTATTTGTTCCATTTCAGTAAAACATTTTGGGGCCATTCACATTACCTAACTTTAGGAACCTAATTTAAGCTTGGCTCCTGCTCTAGTCTAAGCACTCTCAATCAAGCCTTGGAAAAGCCTCTCTCTCTCTGCTGTCTATAAAGAGAAAATAGGGGTCTAGGAGTCCTAATTTAAGTATGTAAGCTTGCTGCCTGCAGACAGGTGGATGACTATTCTTTTTTAAGATCTATGGATGAGGAAAACTACAGCTAGACATTATAAGGATGACTTCACCATTACTCTGTATCAGGAAACCCTCAAAATGAGCAATAGCCTTTCCAAAAATTAGGTGTTGCTAAAGATTCTGAATTTCAGACTTATTGATTTTAAAGATATCATTTGAAAAAAAATGCAGAAGTGTAATATAAACATTTGTCAAAGACAGCAAAAGATCAAAACGAAAAAGTTGCTCCTATAGATTTCAGCAGGCATAAAATTTGAAATTCAATACAACTATTTCAGTGAAAAAGTTAAGCGTAACACCATTTCTACACTTTAATCTCACACCTAAATAGTTTTTATATTTTGTTACAATTTAAGTGAAAGGAAAGCACACATAATCAATATTAGATTTAAAAGAACTTTTTGAAAATGCTGCTGCTGTAGTAAATAGTTGAAGCGATTATGGGTAAAATAGTTTTTAACCAATGAACTGAAAAGGAACTGGTAGTATTACTGAAATCTTGTCACAATGGGTTCCTTTTCTACAATAAAAAGCCACAGTTAGAAGAAATGCACTAAAAGGTGCTCCAACCATAACAGATGGCACATTACTTGTGATATATATTTATTTCATTTGCTGCTTATAATGAAGTTAATCTGTACCCGTATGTCACTTTAAAAGGTCTCATTTCTATTTAAACTTCATGCATGTATCTTGCTCCTGATTTATATCTCAAATTCTGTAATGAAATATCAACTGAACAAAAAATGTAAGATGCTAGATATTGCTCATAGATTAGAATAATGGAATCATTACCTTAGCCCACACAACTGTAAATGATAAACAGTGCAATCTAAATTTCAAACAACTTTTAAATGGCCCTATTAATCACTATAAATAACAGTGCAGTTGGCCTTCTTTTCCCCTTCAAATAACCTTATGTAAATCTAAATAAAATCTAGAAATAAAAAAAGGAGTTATCATCAAATTCAACAAGAATGGAAGATAATTTCTACAAAAAACTCCTTTGGCTGGTGTAATAGTGTTTCAAAAGCCATGAGAGGGTGGAACTGATGGATGTATTTCTCTCCCAGGCCTGTGAAAATGGCAGATGACACACACCATATTTGCTTGCATAACACCACCAATTTTTTTCCTTCCCAGATTCTTCCTTTCAAAAAAAATCCATGGCATAACCATTGCATGTGTGTATTCTAAAACTGCAGTACAATCTGTTGTGTGTTAGGTCAGGTGATCAGGTTGTGGCATGATACCTGCACAGAAATGCAACTCCTGGAGCATCAACTTTGTTCTTGAATGGGGGCAAGGCAAATAAAGGGGTAGAAAAATGGTTGTTTCCTTCAAGTGTGAAGGAAGCAGCAGGATATTCAGGGCTTCTGGGCTGCTGTTGGCTTGTGCTGGATACATTTAATGAGCACAGGAAATGTTTTCTGAGGAAATAATTAATTTGAGGGGGATTATCAGTTCATGATCATTGTCACCCCAGTGACACAGTGATTTTACAGAGAATTAATATTCCATTTTCACCTTCCAACGTTTAGAAATGAATGAGGCTTTACTTACTCTATATCTTTTGAAGAAGTACACCTTTTGGATAGCTATCCTTAATTTTGCACTCTTACAATTTGTAAGGAGAAGTAGCAGGAATGTAGATGAAGCAAGACATTGAAACAGGAGATAGATATAGAGAAAATAAAAAGAAATACCTTGGGTAGTTGTCCTACTGTGTATGGTAATTACCACAGATTATGTATTTCCATGGGCAGGTTACTTCCTGCATTTTACTGCCTCCACAGAATCTGTCCTCCTCACAAACAGTTAATCAAATTATATTAAGGGAAGGAGCTGAGCTACTTAAGAAAATGAGCCACAAGTCAAAATGTGGAGCAAAGCCATATTACAGCCTTGTTACTACAAGGAAATACAAGCCATCAATCCTCCCTCCTGAGTGGAGCTGTTAATTTGGGCACCATTTGGGTGCAAGGTGGATCTGACCTAAATGGGAAGGAAAGTGATGCCAACCTGGTAGGGTTTTTTTTTTGTCACTTGGGGTGGTGTTTCTAAATTTATATGGAGACCCAGAATTTTGATGGCTGCCACTTGGCAGATTTCAGTTAGCCTGAGAGCCAATAGCTTTTATTTCAGAATTTTAAAATAAGTAGCCAAAAGACCAGAGAGGGATAGCAGGAGAGGTTTCAGAAACTACATTAGATAATTTGCAATGGTTCAACTAGGAAGAGATAATATTAATGTTTCACCTGGAAAATTTCTGGCTTGTCTTCAAATATCCTGGCAATGTACTTGTAGTCAGCATAAGCCCAGTATTTGGAATAATCATAACAACTGAATGGTCCAGAGAGACAAGAAGGCTGCCCACAACTCCAAGCCAAAAACTCCTCAAGTGTAGCTTCCACATAGCTGCAACTGGTTTCAAACTGGGGAGCTAGAGCAACAAAAGAAAAATCAAATATTACATGAGCATTGAGCATAGAACCAGTAAGAATAATACAATTTCTCTCAGCTCTGGTTAAACACAAGATACAAATCTGACTGGGTAGCTTGACACTGTCAATAAAACGGTTCTCATGACCTAACTCATAAGTAAAGTCTGAGCCTATTGCTTTTTCATTAAGGTTTAATTGAACACCTTGAACTTGCTGTGAGACAAAAGCAGACCAATAGTTAGTGTTGCTCTTCAGCACAGTAACACAATAACTCACCCAATTCGCTAAACAACTTTGCTTCATCTCCCTTCCTAAGTGTGAGTTGCAAATGTGCACATCAAGTATTTCTGTATCCTTTATTTTGTCTCCATAGATTTATGCAGATGGATATGTTGATCTTACCCTTTCCCTAAAGCAATAACCAAACCAGTGTGGCCATGCATAGAAAGTGAGGTGTGGAACCACACACATGCTGCCAATGATGCATCTAAATTCCGTGTACCCTTATTTTTCATTTGGGACTGACAAAAGCATATTGCAGTGTTCCTTGGCAGGCACAGAAAGTGCACACCAGCAGGGTTTTGCTCCCAGCACACTTTGGTCAGGCTGACTGATGCAGCCTTTCAGCTCAAGGTCAGGTCACTTGGAAGATCTATAAGATAACCCACATCACATTATACTTTAATTGCAGTTAATCAGAGATCTTCATTTCCCACCGCCACTAATTATGCCATCTTCAAAGAGACTTATCCAGTGTTAAAAAAAATATTACTTTACTGTAACTACTACTGGGAAAAAATTACTGCAGTCTGCATGAATGACAATGACAGAGCTGCAATTTAATCTTGTGTAACTTGCACAGAGCTGCACAGAAATGGGATCCTTTCACTGTTGTGCAGCAGCAGCTCTTCGTTCTTTACCACTTTCATTTTGTTGCTGCAGCAATTCTCACAGAGTCCCATACAGCTTTTACAAATCTTTATCACTATTATTTTGCTATTTTCCATTGTAGTAGGATAGGTAGTGGTTTCCTTCCCACTTCTATCAAATCATTAACTAAAAATGCCAGAGAAGCCTCATTATTCAGCAGTCTGTAACCTGGGTCTGTGCAGTGGATGGGCTCCCTACCTAAGGACTGCATACAAGACATATAAATCACTTGCACTCCACAAAATCACAACCAAACCCTTTCTATTTGATCCCATACCTGTGCTGCAGTCCCTCTCCTGATACCCAGTTTTTAATGCAATATATATAATTTTACTAAAAGGTGGTCTGACAGAAAAATTTGACAGAAGATACAACCATCACTGAGGGCACTTCAATATCTGTATTACTTTTATGAGAACAAAGAGTGCTTAGAACACTGCCTATTTTCCAAGATAACTCATAAGCAAATGTTTTAAAGGCAAGAAATATGCTTTTTCTACCTCTCAGCATATTTCACTCTGAGTTTCATTAAAAAAAAAAATCCAACTATGAAAGGCAAGACTATCTTATAGAATACAATCTCCTCAGGGCAGGGTTCTTGGTTTGATTTATACCTTGTTCAGTACCAAGGTGTGGTGCTTATGGAAAAATAAATAGTAATAAAAAACATATTTGGGCAATATAGACAGTTTGCTTAGCTCAGTTTGTAGGCTGCAACGAGGGTGAAAATGTTAGCAATGAGCAGCTGAAAGCAAGAAGATTATTAACCAGTTTGCTAATACTTAATGACTTAAAGAGGAGGGTGTTTTGTAACTGACCAATTGCAGATTAAGCCATGCAAGTCTAAAGTAGGCTGCCAGTTCTGTCTGATGACATGGTACCTGAAGGCATAACAGGCCTCCTCTTTCCCCTAATACCAGATTGAAATTGGAGGGAAGGAGTAAGGGGAAAAGTGGGTTTTGAAAAAGCATCTCTCTTCCTTAGTTAAGGTCTAGTTCTGACAGTTGCCAAAATCTGTTCTTCTCAGAGTGTTTGCAATGTGCACTAAGGAAAATGTTAAAAAAAAAGGTGTAATAGCCTTAGAAAACACTTAAAGCTCCATTAAGAATGCAAGTGAAATGTCTTCTGCATTTCTTTAAAGAAAACCAAACCCCCATTCACAGCTGCTGGGGAATTAAACAAATAATCCAAGCAAAGAATAGACATTTCACACTACAACAAAGCACAGGCATACTTACAAACAAAACAACCTGGCCATATACATCCAGCTCCCATAACCACTTTAGATTTCAGCTTTATGCAACATTTAATCAGTATACAATATTTGTAGTGTATTTTCAGCCTCTGATTCAACTACTGATTCTATAGTCACCTTTGCAGTCTCTCTCTACATCAAACCTCAGAGACCTGAATTCTTTTGCCATTCTTAGTGGTAAAATCTCTTGGCAAGATGGTCAAGCTGCAGCCCTTTCCTATCCAACTGCACATCTGACAGCAGCAGCTCTATCCAGCATTAGTAAGCAAAACATCCTCCAGAGATCTTGTGACTCAGAAATGGATCAGCATGACAGTTTTTTGTTCTCTCCAGCTTCTTTACAATAAATTCATTGTTGATTGATTTTACTATGCAACCACCATAAATGGTCAAAACAAGAAATTACTGTATATGGAAGTCAGTTCTCTGTAAGTTTTCTTCTTATTTTGTACTGGTGTGCTCCAGGCAGCCATCAGACACAATGGCTATAATGCTGTATTTTCTCTGTCAGAAGCAAGACTTCTGTAGCTTTGGCCTACATCAGAAAAATAAATCTTTTAGTGTGGCTGGAACCAGATGGGTAGGGATTTCCTGATTAATAGCACCTTCACTGTTCTTGTAATGAACTCTGGTACTCTCTTTGAAGGTATCTTTTGTCAATGCTTAGTCCTCTGACTGTATTTTTTCCCCCTTCTTATGGACACAAACTGTTTAACTTGTGTAATCAGACAGAATACTATCAGACAAAATGCTATCAAACACACAGGTACAAATAATATGCACAAATAATACTGCTAGCTCTCACATTTTTCCATGTTTCAAATGTGCCATCCACATTGATATGCCTCAGGAAGTCACAAACTAGAAAGAAAAGCAAACACAAAATCCATGCAACTCCCACCAAGTTGCCCCATTTTCAATTCTCACTTTTGTACATTAAGGAATCAGCTTGGGAAACCCATCCAGGCTGCAGATGTGGCCTAAAGAAAGATGAGGAGTTGCTGTAGTTAAGAGGTCTCCATTAATTTTGAGTCTTCCAGATGAACTTCACAGCTTAAATAACCTCAGAAACTCTGAAGCTGCCATTTCAGAGTGTCACTAAAATGAGCCTTTAAGCAGAGAGTAGATTTTTTCTTCTAAATTTCCAATTCCATAGTAGGAGTGGTCCCACCTAGTTTTAAGACAATAAACCTCTTGAGAACACGGAAGGAATATTCAGAGAGAGATCAATACAATTTAACTTGCATTCTAAAATACTAATTTTGTTCTCTCTCTAAGCACATGACTGGCTCCATTTCCCCTAGGAAAGTTAGCAGGAACATGAGAGGCCCTCATTAAAAGTAGTTTTAAGCATGCAAGAGTGAGATCAACCATCTTCCAAATGGCAGTGGCACATGGAATGTATTACATTATTTCAGACTCTGAGATGGCTTGGATAATAGCTTCACTAATATATTCTCCCATTGAAATTTTTTTATGGCATCACAGGTGCCATTCAGTTACAATATAACCCCTGAAGGCTATACCCATCTCCTTGAAGCCAATTCTAACCAACATTACCACATAATGGAGGTTCCTGGAGACAAACTGATTGCTGCACAGGGATAAACACCTTAGGAAAAAGCAAAATGCAGATAGATGTTTCAAGATATAAACTGCAATTTAAATCCACTCTGTATCTCTAGTGACTATAAGTTATTGTTAAGTGATGACTCTTATCTACTCAGTTGGTAGCATCAATCTGTGACTTAGCTACATAACACTCCATCAGTCCCATCAGAAACTCTGCCAGTTGGAACATCCATCTGGCTCACTCACAAGAGTGCCTACTAATTAATGGAGAGTAGGACCAAATCTACTCTTATACCTGGCAGGCCTTGAGTGTTACAACTCAGATATATTAACAACGTATCAAGGAAAGTGTCATACATATATATATATATGTATATATATATGTGTGTGTGTGTGTGTGTGTGTATATATGCTACAGCTTCTCTATTGGCAATGGGATGCATTTCACACTTAGTGCAAGAATTAGGTGGTACCACACTGAAGCAAGGTTTTAATTCTACACCTCAGTTTTCCTATCTGTATAAAGTGAGTAAATAATATGTGTTCCCCTCAGAAATGGCACAGAAATCATTCATCCATGCTGGTAAAATGCTTTGAAATGGTAACACACCAAGCATTTTCCCTCTAACACTTTTGTTTCATCATTTCTCTTGCAAAAATTGAACATGAAATAACATGGTCATGATGCTGTGAAGAAAGCAAATTTCACAGTATTAAGTAAGATAGTATGATGCAATCCTACCACTTTCCCTGGAACTGGCAGACCCTCTTCTGGAGTCTGTGCAGACTCTACATTCCAAGAAAGAGGAAGTCCAAGTGGAAAAGATTAGAAAACATAAGAAAGAATAGTTATGTGGGATCTAAAATACCATGACTATTAAATATTTTTAAAGTGGATTTTTCTGGCCTAAGTGTTAAAAAAACAATCCTAAATATAGTCAGGGTACTTTATAGGCAAAAAGGAGAAAGTACATGGCAAAATGTATTTTGGTAAGTTATTGGGAGGGCAAAGGATGTAAAGGGCAGGAAGAAAGCAGTGCATACATAACCTTTCAAGTGGATAGCAGATTGCCACCTTGGAATATGTTTCTCCTGTCTTCCTGCCATGGTATGAAACTCAGTCTGTCCATGGACACACTACTGTGTGGCTACAGACAGAGATGAAGTTGTAGGATTTAAAATCAAGTTGGAAAATTGTCTTTCCCCCACAGCATGTTCCAAGACGTATGACTAAATCTGGAGGGTTAGCAGTGAAATTATTGCACTGGTGTCAAATGATTTCCTTAATGCTTAAATTTCTATCTTGTCCTTCACCATAGGACCTTAAAATACTGAAAATCACCTAAGTCTTAAAAACCTCTAGAGGAAGGTGAGAACTACCACTGCTACAGATAAAAAGCCCAAGCCAGGCTAATTATTGAGCTAATTCCTTAACACAGTCAGGCTAATGAATATGGCAGCTCAGCTCACATGAACAATCTGATCATGTGTAAGACCAGGACCAAACACACACTACAAAGAAAGGAAGGAAAACTGAGAGGCTTGGCTCTTAAATGCTGGTGTTAACCACCAGACCTCCTACTAAGAATAAATACATGAGAAAGAGAAGGGAGAGTTCTACTGCTGGCCAAATCCCATTCCTAAAAACAAAGCCTGCAATAAAAAGCAATACATTAAAGAAAGAACACTTATAATGAAAAGGCAGACAACTGCAGGACCTAAAAAAGAGACTTGTGACATTAATGCCTGTCCACCTCATTCTCACCTAAATCCACAGTTTTCAGACCCAGCCTAAACTGGATTGTCTTTCCCTCCAAGACAGCAGAAAGGTAATTCACATTCCAGTGCAGGGCTGGCCAGTTGCCAACCATGTTACAGAAGACTGCAGGTTGCTGTAGAGACATCACAATTTCCTTGGTTTTCTCAGGAGTAAATGGTTTGACATCTTCACCTATGTAAAGAAAAAAAAACAGATGGAGAGAGATGATTTATCATACATGAAGTGTTACCTACCATCTTCCATGGGACAGAAATCAAGAACTAAGACCTCCTTTGTTTATGACTTATTGTTTTATTATATTTGTAGATTTTTCAAAAATCCAAGTTGTACTGCAAACACTGGAAGAACTAAAAGTTTAAAGTGGTGTATTAGCACATAAAGTGTAAAGAAAAAAATAAAAATACAAGGCACTTGTATTTTTCTATGCTTAGAATTTTCACTTCTATCTTAGGCAATAAGGCACTGTAGCCAAACTGCTTAGAAATAGGCTAACAATAAAATAAACTTGCAAATAACATTCAGAGTTTAGAGAACATAAATTTCATGAGTAACAGTCTTCCTGCATGGGATTCTATCCAAAATTGTAGTGTATTGTCAGAGATAGCAAACCAGCTCCCCATGTGTTCACTTTAAACAAAGGAAGAGTAGCACAACCAACCAGCAGGTATTTTTGAAGTGTTTTAAAATTTCATCAACAGAATTTCAGAAAAAGGAAATTATGCTGATCCAAGAACTAAACTAACCCAAGATTTCCATTTATTCCTTTGCTGTTTAGAGATTTATATGCCCCACTGAAACTGTCAAGCTGAAATGCTGGCAATCTTGAATTAACTCAGCACTATCAGAACAACTTTTCTTCAGGAACATATTCAGTGGTTTTTTTAAAGGAATGGCATCTCCATAGAGTGGAAGAGGTGGATTACAGCTTCAGATCATAAAAAACCCCATTCATTATTTTAACCTCTATTGAAGTTAACTCATGCAGAATTTGTATCTGTGTAATGGCTAAGATTTAACATATTGAATTGATACACATGGCTCCCCGTGACTTCCAGCAGTTTATTTAAAACAAACAAACCAATTCAATTCAATCATTGTATTTAGGGGTCAAATGATGGTCTGGCATACACAATGAGTTAAATAAACACAAACCAAGAAAGTTTCCTTCAGAGATAGCAGAGAGCCACCCACTCACACATGGGGCAACCCTGTGGAGCCAGCTGGGGGAAACAAAAGATGACCCTTTGGGAACAATGTCACTGAGAAAAGCTCTTCAGGATTAATTTAAACGCAACAAAAATCCAAAATAAATCTATGAATGCTGAAGTGGGAATGGCAGCAATAAGAGGTGTCCTGTGCATGCTGTGTGCTGTATCTTGTTGGTAATTTTTGTGAGTCCCTTTACTTTTGGCAGGGTTTGTATTCCCACATAGCTGTGCTTTTTTGTTTTCTAAATTAAGCTAAATTTTCTAAATTATCTTCACACAAAGTCAGTCAGAGGTTTTGGGGCTGGGATTTTCTAGAGTCAATGGGTCTCTTATTCCACAGACTTCCACGAAAACCAAATCCCTCACTTGTCACTCATGAAAACTCCACTGTGACGCTTTAAAACGAAAGACCTCTGGTATTTTATCTTCATGGAACATACATTTTGAAAATGGCTTCTCTTTCCTAAGGCAGATGACAGCAGTGAGCTTGGATTTCAGTTTGTTTTCCACATTTCCTCTCGTACGCAGAGCAACACTCGACAGGATGGTGTTGCTGTGACACAGGGATGTCTCTGACACTTGCCCTTCAGTCTCACACTCCAGCAACTCACACAACCAGGACATAAGGAGGCCTCGTGGGGAGCGTATGTTTTACCATATGGAATTCCCTGCCCCCGGGAGGAGCTCCGGGGCTTCCCAAGGGAGAGGTGAGCACACCTAGGGGGAGGCACAAAGACCATCTGCAGACACAAGGGCACGAGCTGCTGCCAGAGCTGGCTGCAGCCATGGAACAGGGGGAACTCAGCATGTTCCACAGGGACTCTGCTCAAGAGCTAAAGCAAGACTTGGTCCAGATCTGAACACTCTCAAGGGGTTTATAAAACTCCTGTCTTTCACCAGTGCAGTGATAATATTGTATACAGGTGGCTTTCACCATGTGGGAGCTCACAGGCCTTACCTACCTTTCAGATTTTCCAGCTCATAAAAATGAAATTACTTCTGCTTAGGCCATGTTTATCCCTGCATGGATGTCTTTTTGACTACTCAGGGATTTTTTTTTTTGCTTTAAGGGCACTACATTTAAGTATTTTAGAGGATATAGACCCAAATAAATGCAAGAAACTGGTGACACTTTTTTGGAGGATTTTGTAAAGCTGGCTTTTATTGCAAAAGCTTCAGGTTTATCCTGTAACTTCAGTCAACAGTTGGTTTGTGCTACAAAAGCAGAAATTTTACTGGAAGAGACAGGAAGGCTCTTTGAAGCCAACAGTTGATTCTGTGTGGCTTTCTAATGTGATTTCCACATGCACATCATGCTTTTGCAAGGTGTGGTTTGAAGCACAGTGCATACACACTCAGTGGGAACTACAATTAGGCTAAACAGCCTCTCCTCTACTGAATGACTGTCATGTCACCATGTTCAGTTGTAAAATATTCCCCTATAAAATTAACAAAAAATGAAAGAGGACAGTCTGTCTGTATGCCAATAATTCCTATCTTCAAACAGTATTAAAATTTTGTTAAATAAGTATATATCTTCTCCTGATGTAGATAATCACATACAATACATATAATGCACAATGCCATTTAAAATATTTTAGAAAATTTAAAGACTTAAATAAATATAGATTGGGGACTTTTGCAAAGACAAATGCAGATTCTTATTAGATCTGTGTGAAGAATCTGTGTCTTGATTTGCCTTTATGTATTCCTTGGTGAGAACAGAGTCAGCTAAAGATAATTCTTTCCTTTTAACACTTGTCATGCATATTTAAGTGCCTGCTAGAGAAAAGACACATGATAAAAGGTAAACACCATATACCACAGCAAATAGATATTATAATAATTTGGAGAACTTTGCTCAAGACCAACAGAGATTTCTGATGGAACCATATGCTGTAGGAGTGGGAAAAAGTAATTAAAAGAGATATCTGGAGATAGAAGACCTGAAGAGAGATTAGCAGTATTACAGTTTAAAATAATCTTTTCCTCAGTTATTGTTATCATAGTTTCACAAAAACCTTATAAACTGGGCTGTTGCTTCTTGGTATTTTATAGCCTGAGATTGATGGTAATTGAATCCAAGACAAAACCTGAGGTTGTGTAGCATATATAAGCACATACAGTTTGGATAAAGATGTGCACAAGTAAAAGGGGAATAAATAAAATGTGTAGCAAAGAAGAAAAATATCCATTGCACATCTTAGGTATTAAATATCAAATTCCCAGGGGAGATTGGGTAGCAAGAGAGAATAGAAATGCATATTCCCTTGAAAAAGAAAAGCTCTGTGGGAGTCTTCA
Organism: Erithacus rubecula; assembly: GCF_903797595.1. NCBI lineage: Eukaryota > Metazoa > Chordata > Aves > Passeriformes > Muscicapidae > Erithacus > Erithacus rubecula. Next base: position 26,498,600 of record NC_136659.1, read on the forward strand.
TTTTCTCAGTTGTACTCTGATCCACAAGAGAAAAGGAATACTTCAGCTTAGTTCTTTCTATCAGGCTCAACAAATGCTGGGACTTCACAGCACAAAAGGAAGCAGGAATAATTTGTCTCATGTTTTGATTTTACCCAAGGCATGTACAGAATCCAACCAGGAACTGAAAAAATGAACCAAGTTTTAGCTCAAGTTTTGTAACTGTGGCAGCTTATATAATTGGGAAAAAACATAGGTGTTCTTTAGAAAGGCAACACCTTGCAAAATAGAGATCTCCCAATTAAAAAAAAGAAAGCTCTCCAGTTGTCTTTACACAAAGTATTGTCAAACACTAAGCCTCATCCAGACTTAGCACTGAGAGCAGGTAAAAGAAAAGTAATGAATTGGCCAAGTACTCTCCAGCACAAAGAGAAAATAATTTAATGTTTCTGATTAATGATTTTTCTGAATAACTGAGTGGGATTTGGGAATTAAGAGTTTAGCACAGCAGGCAGTCTAACTAAAAGTGGACTTGATCAAAGTTGTTCAGAACTTAAATGTAGTGTCATTAAAAAGCTAAATGTACTGTCATTCATTTAAAATAATTTAGCAAATTATAAGAGTTCATTAGTGCGTGGCAGTTGGCTTCTGCCAAAACACCCTGCTGCTTAAATATGAGATTTAATTGAGAGGTATTAAAATTATTTTCTAAAATAGGGAGTACAAGGAAATCCTGGTAATGTATTTGGTGCATGCATCATCAAATTGTTTTTCTTGCAAATCTGTAATGCTCCCTTCCTTCTTTTATTAAAAAAAATGTAAAAAATAAAAAAGATATATAAATTTGTAATACATTAGTACAGAGCAGTGAAGTGAGTAAAAAAAAATCACCTAACCTCCAGAATCTCAACTATTCAACAACCAGGAATGGGAAAAGAGAAGGTATGGGGGAGGATGAGCAAGCTCCCCAAACCAAATATAAGTGACTTGGTTTGGAGGTCAGACTTAATGGTTTCACAGTACATTAACTCTGTAAATTAAAAAAACAACTTTGAATAATCTGCATGTGATTACAACACTATGCACTATAATCAGCCTCCTCTGGGCAAACAGAATGCCTCTAAATATACATGAGCAGTTTTCAGGATAGGCTGCACCAACATCTAGGTATTACTTCCTAGCCAGCTACTGCTGTTGCTATTAGTTTTGACTCTGGGAATGCTAATACTGTAAATGCACAGAGCCAGCAGGCAGCTACCCCAGATTTACAGATGTTTTGGTCACTGAAGGAGAGGTGGTCTCTCAGGATAAACCAGTCTGCACAGGTAAGACTGGCACCTGCAGCTCACCCTGGCAGCCAACACACCCTTCCTACCGCAGAGGAGGGCAGCCAAAGAAAGAAGAGGCTAAAAGAAGAATTTGGACTCACTTTCCTGTGCTTCTGTGGCAGGGCTGAGCATCTTACAGTTTTTCTCACAGAAGTCGAAGTGACTTCAGACATGAAATAAGATAGGAGTGGGGCCATGCCCAAACCTTCCGATAAAGAATGGGAATTGCTGCCAGACTCCTTCGGGGAGCAGAGGCTGAGCCCAGCACGCAGCTCAGGGAGGCACTGCTGCTGTAAATGACAGCGCTTCATCGCAAGCATAGGTTGAGGAAATTCTTCCCCTAAATCCCCTGAGGCTCTTCCTTTAAAGCTCCTCCTGAACCCCTGGCAGCTTCTGCCTGATGTGTCCCCTCCATCCTGCAGTGCAGGTTTAGAATGCAGTCGTGCCAGTTTCCAGCTAATGAACGGAACGCCGAATGACCTCAGCTCCTCTGGCCTCCTCCAGCAGAAGAAATGCTTGGAGGAAAATACCCTGGTCTTTGACCAAAAACTTCCACCAGGTATGAAAAGATACATAATTCTTCCTTAAGCTAGGCTGCCAAAATTCCACCCTTCTGTTAGTCTGTGGGGTGTAAATTACACACACCTGCTACTGAGGAAATTCAGTAGCCAAACTATGTCTTCCCAGTAGCCCACTGGCACTGATACACATTTCTGGCATTTCCTAAGAAACAGAAAATTTAATAGAAAATTCAATACTAATACAACATTATAACTGAAGGTAAGGGAACTGGCATGTCAGGAAGTTAATCTGTTTATTTCTAAGAAAGAAAAGAATTTGTCCATAATTTTGTAAACAAATTTATTTGTATTTCTCCTTTCTATTCCATGTCAGTGGTAAATATGAAAGCACTGCTCTTAAATAGATGAATACATGGTGTAAAATTCACTGTCAGAAACTGTAACCAATTGTGACTTTATTTTTGTTCAGTCCTGCAAATTTGACAGACAAGAACTCCAAAATGGCAACAACAAAAGAATCTAAATCTTCTCATTTATAATATTTTCCCATAAGCTATTGTAGTACATATTCAATAGTATTCTCAAAATACATATTTTTTCCTACAAGCTATTGTAATAAATAGTAATTAATACAATGGAGCCTTTTGAATTTGGTCCACAAAGGGGTTGTGATGGCAGTATACATGATCTTGTTCACTATTATATTGCACAGGATAAAAATTATGATTAATGACTGAGACAATTAGAGGTATAATTAATTGTCAGAATGAAATTATACTTTAAAAGAGTAAAAGAAGTTTTTGAATTATATAAATCATGAACTTGAAAGAGACCCATCATGTGAACCTCAAGAGAAGTTTCTGAAATGCACAATAAGGGTATTAGATTCAGGGATTGCCATTATTATAGGAATACTAAAGAAAATGCATAGCTATTATTCCACTGTTTACATCATTCCATTTCTTTCAGCATGGGCAAAACAACCAGAAGTGCCTTTATTTTTACTTCAAATTGCCATTTTTCTTTATAAAGGTTCTCATGCTTCAACATGAATTTTGTAGGTGAAAAAATGTTAACAGAGTATGTTTTGAATCCTGGGGTTCATACAGACTGTAAAAATATTGCTTTGACATGTCATCAAAAATACAGTTGACCAAAACAACCCACAAAAATGTGAACTACCAAGGTTTTCTGATTTAATTTTCGTCCTTAACATCTAGTTCATGTTAGTTCTGTTTCTTAATATAACTATTAAACATAAAATAATTTTTTAGCTGAAAAAGCACAGCCTTCTTACATAGAAGCTCATATTTCACAATTTTGTAATACAACAAACTGCTGCTAGTGATGTCAATATACCTTCAGCATTTTCCCTCCAGAGATTTCCTTTCTCTTTTTCAAATAACAACTGCCTGCAGAGTTTCTTTATTTGTAAACCCCAAGACTAAATATCAGAGAAGATCAAGGACTGCAGGTCCAAGTCTCTACTCAGATCTCCATGAACTCCTGTTATAATCAGCTGCATCTGCATTTTTGGAGACTGAAGGTGACCTTTAATTATGCAATGAACTATGACAGTGCTACTGCTTTGAATTTTGGAAGTTTCTTGCAATAAGCAAAATCTACCAAAACTCAGTATTTTTCAACCTATCAGTAAATATGGAAAACTCCTTTCAGTAGCAGAGCCTCCATATTTTCATATTCTTTTTAAAAATTAACATCCCTCTATTCACCATTGTCTGATAAAATACTAGTATTAGAGGGAATTATGTCTTTTATGTCTGGTGTTCAAAAGCACATGGTACATAGTATTTCAAGATAACCCCCTGAACATTAACAAAATAGTAAAACTGTGCAAGATTAAAGTTGTACTTTTATACCAAGACATCCAAACTACCTTAACATTGCTCTTTTAAAAAATACTTTTACAGAAGCTAAAATCTCATGCTACTGTATAAACTCCCAACAATTTCATTGTGTCTATGATCACAAAGCATAGAATACTTTAAACTTTATTCATATATGTACCTGCTGAAAAAAGCACAGACAAAGAAATAATCAATTCAGCCTCTTCTTTCTATATGGAACTACATTACAGGGTCACATTTCCAAAGAGACAAACAACATTTTGTGAGCTTTATGTCCTCAAAATGGGTTTGATCCCAAACACCTACCCAGACCATCAGGTCTTCAGAAAACTCATTTGCAGAGCTCACAGCATACTTATTGTATGACAGCTGAACATGACTACACCAACAGAAACAAACTCCCTAATGTCTACATTGTTAATTATAGCAGAGAGGTAATTAAGTTACCCCTTGCTGCTTCAATGTAAGACAACAGGAGAACAATGGCACAGTCTGATAAGAAATGAGAAACACACGCACCAGAGACACAATGGACAGAGCAGTACCAGAGCACCCTATCTCTCCTTGCTGGCATTACAGACAACGAGAGCTGCACTGAGGCACTCCTAGCACAAGGAGACAGTGGAGATTTTCACCCTGTAATTCCCAATTCAAGCCTAACGTCCTCCACCATCCCTGAGACAGCTCACTTGCATAATTCTCAGGTTTCTAGGAAGAGAGGAAATCATCAGTCTTTGAACTGAACTTCTTTAACATAACTTCAGGGTGTAAAATACTCCATTGATGTAATTTGTGGTTACTAGCACATGGTGGCCCCAAATAAAATGAGACAATATAGAGGCAGTAGTCTGCTGAAGCTGGAGTTCCAAGATAAACTCCCTAAAATGTCTAAAACATGGAGCCTGAAGGCTAAGTGAGGTAGGGAAGTAGCCAACAAAATTACCTTGATGAAAGACATCATGTAGCTTCCACCTCCCCCTCAAAGAATATGCATTCATCACTTACATGGTCATCATTAAGCAGGTGATGAATGGCAGAACAAGCAGAAATGGAGCCCAAAATGCTGTAAACATGCTCAAAGACCAAGTCAGATATGACTTTTGCATATTTCTTTTGAGAGCTGCAGTAAAGAACCTACAGAGTGGTGTGTAGTGAATCTAGTGACATGTCTTTCATTAGCCAGCCACAAAGGGAACTCCAAAATAAAAAGGAGCTATCCCACATCTCCCTGGAGAATCTTACAATGGGCTTTGGCTCACCACAAAACTGGAATCATCTACACTGCAATGGTCACTCTGCAGTGGGAATATACACAGCCTGCAATCAAAAGGTATAAATGAATTATCACTGAAAAACACTAAAGTTTGAATTTAAGAATAAAACGAATCAGCTTTCATATGCCAAAGATGTGTCTGGTCTGGATTTTTTCTTCTTGTTGAAACTAGAAAAAAGGAAGCACTGTAATACCTGAAGGACGAGGAAATCGTATGATGTTAGAGCTGGAGTTTACATACTTCTCAATAAAGAAGAAACACAAGAAAATCTGCTGAATGAATACACAGATTGGAAGGTGCCCAAACCAAGCCCAAGACAGAGCAGATTTCAACCAACCTGTTCCTGAGCAACTAGAAGAAAAAGATGTCAAAACTAAAGGAAGGAAGAACGGGATTTGCTCACACCTCACGGGCTCACCTTCAGAGGTGTTTTTCAAGATGGGGTGTAAAGAACACACCCATTACAGCTCCCTGCTACACCAGTGCTGTTTTATGGCAGCTCTGAAACTGCACTGTCACAATTCCTGCTGAAGTCTGGAATTGAGGGAAATCCCTGGTAAAGAGAACTTTTTTTAGATTCTGGAAGTAATTTTCAGAATCTGTTAAATATCATATTTCAATCTTTGAGTTCATTTTGGGTTCTGGCCATTTTGTGCCAAAATGCTTCTAACCTTTACAGGGTATGCAATCACTTGCTGCTTGTCACATTGCAAGATACAGGTTGACACAAGAAAGGACAATGCTGTTTATATACACGACATTAGGAGCTGTTGGGAGAGAGTGTAGGGGGACTCTGAAGTTCATCAAATCTCTTTGAAGAATGCCACATAGAGAGCAAATCTGTCAAAACCATGGTGACAGGAACGAGCAAATGGCACTTCCTACTGTGCAAGGAACTGGGGTGGAGCCATGGGGGATGCTCTCCTGCACTGCTGAGCACAATCATTACATGATAGATGTGTTTTAGCTCAACGAGACTCTCCAGATGCCTCACGGCTGTAACAAACCCATCAAAGCCTCAGTTTATATTAATAAGCCAACCTTAAATTGGCACACTGCAGGTGCCAACTTGTAAGCAGATCCACCAGGCCAGCCTCAGGGATGGGAAGAGCATTTGGAAGCAAAAACAGCCTTAGCCATGTAATTTTAGTCTGTCACCACTAGTCTATCAGAGCTCCAGGCGATCCACTCCTCCTAAGATGAATTCCAGAATGTTTTAGGTCAGACATGGGGAGAGAGGCATGAATATGGTCACACAACCAGCTCAGAGCTTGCAGGCTGGAAATGATGCACTTTCCAAAGGACACACTATTGTGCTTAGGCAATTATACCTGCATGGGCATCTGTATCACAGTTTTGGATCTAGGTGTCATTCTGTCCATGCAAGACCTGCTATAGACATGAAAGTTATGGACCAGGAGAGAAAATAACCTTTCTGCTTGACCAAATATATGTGCATTTCATCTGATAATATTCAAATCTCTTTAGCTACATTATAATGAGGTTAAAGCAAGAAAAATTTCCCCACCTCAAATATTACAAATGTCAGTAATGAGAACAGTAAAAATGTCACCACACGGAGAAAAGAGTGAAATTAGCATTTTCAGAGGAGTATTATACCCATGAGTGAAATAATGCAATCAGCTAGCTGCAAGATAAAGCTAATTTGGTTTCTAACAGTTTATCAACAATACACTGCTCCTTTACATTTACAAATTTAACCGATACCATATCCTGCAAACAAGAATAATTCACACAGAATATTACACTGTGTTAATTAAATAGCTGGAATAGAAAAGGTCAGGCCATGACTGAAAGATGCGCATATGGGTTGTGAAAAGATGGAGTGATTTCAAACCAAGCAATTAAAATAAATTATTTAAATCATCATTAAGTCAATAATAAATACACCTAGATATTATTGAGTCTATTTCGACAGCCCCTTTAAGTTTATTGCTGTTTCTTAGAAAGTTCTCTTTCTTTCTTGACCCATGAAAGTCAAAATATCTTGAAACCCATCATAAGATGAAATGTCTTGGATAAGTTATCAGAGTTATCCTGCTCATATTCAAGTTTTCATTTGACCATGTAGATAATAGGAGGCATGAGACAAGTTTTGCAGATAAAAGGACACCACAAAGCCCCATTTGCCTTATTTCTGCATGGGTTTCCTGCCACTAGAACCATGAAACCTCCACAATTACTACAGTTAATTGAAAAATGTTCAAAGAGAGGAGTACTTTTTCACATTGTTTACTTCTGCAAATAGCAGCACTTTGTCTCTGGATGAATGCCAGCAAATCACTTAAATTATAGTAGTAACATACACTTTTTAAATTGAAAGACATTTTGGCATGGGCTAAGCTATGCTGAGGTGGTAAAGTATGAAAAAGACTTAGTAAAATGGGGAATTAATCTTATTTGGAGCCCCAAAAGATCTACCAGAATATACATCAATCACAAGCAAGTCCAAATCTCATCCTATGTTTTTACTGTACTTTTGTCACTGTACACAGCAGCCTCAAATCTGAGTTTGCTGTATGTCCCCCCATTATTTAACTGTGTGCGAATTTTATTTTTCCTGGGACAAATTTTTCTTTTGATTATAGTTCTGCTGATTTCAGTCATCACATACTTCATTTTTACACTATCAGTCTAGGCAACTGAGCTATGTGGACTAAACAAAACGCAATGTCTGTTATGTCCTGAGAAGAATTTCATGGGAGTTTGTGGTTTTGGCTGCAAAATTGCGGGATGATGGCCACGTGTGAAATTCAGCTGCTCACTGCCCATCACCAGTTATGACACTGACACTGGACCTAAAACCAGTCTGTGGGGATGCCACTGTTCAGCTCTCCCCATTTAATTACACGGGCCTTCATCAAGCCGACTTCCAGACTTTGTGACAGAATGCCTAATCAAGCCACACTGAAATATCCCATTTTTTAGGGAAGATGAAGCACTGTGGAGCATATGAGCCATTAATTTTATGACAAGTGCAGATGGTTGATATACGGATAAATTCGCACATAACCTAATCTAATGAATATATACTTCAATCTATTTAAATGATAATACTAATGAGCATGGTGTTGCCCACATAATGATATATTTATTAACCCGAATTATTTTGAAATGGGTTTCAGTGCATTTGTGTCTGAAACCTGCTCTTTTTTTTCCCCTCCCAATTCGGACCGCGGTTGATTCGTTTCCACCAAAGCAGCACGATTTCCTTCTCCCTTTAAAAGGATCGATACCGAGGGATGCCCTGTGCAGCATCTCGGTGCGCGAGGGGCCGAGCGGGAGGAGCAGCTGATGGGGAGCTCGGCGGGCCCGGTCACGGCTCCGCTTCAGCCGCCGCTGCGCCCTCCCCATGCCCGCCCTCGGCCCGGCCCGGGGCCGCGCTGGGGCACCTACCCGGCACGGGGGGACGGCAGCTCGGCGCCCCGGCCATGCTCCGGCGGCTCTGCCTGCGGGGCGGCTCGGCCGGGCCTCGTTCGGCACCGCCTTGGGCGGCGGAAGGGGCAGCGCGGCCCGGGAGCCGCGGCGGGGCGGAGCGTGAGGGCCGGAGCTCCGCGGCCCTGCCGGTGACACGCGGGCGGCTGTGCCTGGGGCCCGCCGCGCTCTGCCCCGGGCTCCTCTCCCCCGCTCCCCGCGGGGAGCCGGCCCGCTGTCTTTCCCGTCCCGCACGCCCCCGCTGCCCGCCGGCGCGGCTCCCTTCCCGCGGGCGGCGGGCCCGGCTCTCCTCCGCGGCGCCGGTTCCCTCCTCCCCTCGCCGGCGGAGGAAGGAGGCGGCCGCCGGCCCTGCCCGACCGCGCATGCGGCAGTGCCGGGCCGGGGCAGCGCTGCCGCGCTCGGGGGCTGAAGTGTGGGTGTCCCTTCCCCCGGCCCCGTCCCCTCCTCCCCCGCGGGCCTCCGGCAGCGCCCCCGCAGATGGGCTTGGGCTGGAGCAGCGCGGAGGAGCGGCGGCCCCTGCTGCCGCCGCCGCCGCAGCCGCCGCCGCCGCAGCCGCGGGGGCCGGCGGGGGCCCCGGCGGGGCGGCTGCCGCCGCTGCTGTCGGGCCGCGTCTACGGGCGGCGGTGGCTGGTGCTGCTGCTGTTCTCGCTGCTGGGCTTCGCGCAGGGCCTGGTGTGGAACACCTGGGGCCCTATCCAGAACTCGGCCCGCCTGGCCTTCGGCTTCAGCGGCTGGGACATCGCCCTGCTCGTCTTTTGGGGGCCCATCGGCTTCGCGCCCTGCTTCTTCTTCATGTGGCTCATGGACAAGAAGGGTGAGCGGGGCCGGGGGCGGCGGGGCCGGGGGTGCGGGACTCCCCGACCCGCTCCTGTGGCTTCCCCGGGCCCGGCGGGGCCGTGTCCGTGTCCGTGTCCCTGCGGCCGGTGAAGGGGACGCTGCCAGACCGGGGACACTCGGGCCCAGTGGCCTCGGCCTTTAAAAGGGTTGACTAATACCCAAAAGGCATCATGACTGCTGTGTTCAGTACTGTGCCCAAACGAAGGCACATCAAAGTCCATTCACGAGGAAGATACTTAAGCTAAGCGGAATTAGGGCATCTGACGTCGCAGGTGAGGTGTGGGTCTGGAGCGCGCTCCAGTCTGTCATTGCTGCCCGGCTGTTTGACCTGGAGCTGTGATTTCAGCTGTGAAACAAACACACGTTTCTGTTTGCTTCGAGTAATGTCATCGCTCAGGGTGGCCATTGCATCCTGAAAGAAGTTCTTCATTTTCAAAAGCGGGCTGGACATGAAGTCTGTGGTTTTCTTTGCGTTGTGCTAGGGAGATACAAAGACAGGAAACACAGAGAAGTTGGGTTTCAGTGTTCAGGCCATTGCATCTTCAAAGCAAACTTACAGAAATGGTGTTTGTCTCGGGAGAGCTTCTCCAAAGTCTGTGTGGTTCCTCTGTGGACACCCAGGGGACCATTCCACTGAGGTCAAGTACCTGTGTTTGCAGATTTCAGCTTTTGGGCCTAAATTCACTGAAGGGATTTCTTTTAATTCCTGTTTAAACAGACCTCTAAACAGGAGATAGGCACCAGTGGACCCTTGTGGCTCCTGATCCTAAGTGCTACTTATTCCATTTATTTAGGAATTAATAGCTCATTTGTGGGAAGGGATGGGAAGAGGAAGGGAAAGTGAAAGCAGGCAGGGAGAGAAGTTGTATGTGAGAAGGCCTGTGTCAAAATTGAAATGATTTTTCCTAAAACTGAAGAGGCACTGGGGAAATAAAATTTACTGGGCTGAAAGTCATTCTCAAAATGAGTCCATGGTGGCTGTACATCCAGTTTTCTCTCAAGTAGTTTAGACTTAAGTTGGCAATATCTGTCTCGACTGATATATCATAGTGTTGTTAATTATCTTAAAATTAAAGTAAGTTATTTTGATTTGTACAGCTAAGGCTGAACTGCTCATGGCATGAAGGACATAAAGGTAAATGTGGACCTGTGCTTAAGGAGCTGAGTCTGTGTTTTTATTTCTACATTTTCTGTGAAGTTGATTCTGAAGAATGCAAGATAAGTCTGGAAAAGTTTTGAAGTAATTCATGGGAAAAGAAACTTTAGTATTTTGTTCTTCTATACTGTGATTAGTAGTGTAGTTGTGGGATTTCTTGGTTTAACGTATTGATTGTTTTGATGAGAGTATGTATACAGATATTCTCATTTTGTTAACTGATTGCTTTGGAGTTTTTTTGGTTTATTTGTTTTGTTTTGTTTGTTTTGGGGGTTTTTATTTGGTTGGTTTTGGTTGGTTTTTTTAAAAATTCCCACATTCATTGGAAGTGCAGATAAACACCCCCTTTGCTCTTGGTCTGTTGCTCTCCTTATTGAGAGAATGTTGGTAGACCTGAACAGAGCATCTCTGCTCATTTGACTGTGTGCATAAGGAGTGCACGTGGGCACTGGAACAAGTTCTTTCCAGATCAGCAGATTTTCTGAGGGCCCTGATTGCTTCCTGATATTTGTTACATGCTGCTTTGTGAGTCTGGGTGATTCCCACAGAGAATGTGGTGCTGTTCACTTTGGAAGTGATGGTTCATCATGGAGCAGAGAGGAGAGCTACTGAGCCTTGAGTCAGCCATGGGGTACACTTCCACTGGAGGCACGCTGAGGGGAGTTACCTGTTCTTTGGAGTCCTTGTGTTCCAGGAGGATCTTGACTCTACTGCTGTGAAGCTGTAAAGTTGGTTGAATCTGATCTTACAAGGGTAGTATTTCACTTGCTGTTACACTGGCTTTATTTTGGAGAAGCTATACCATTTACTCTTTGTCTTCAATCATGTCACTGGAGTTGGCTAGTATAGAAGCTGTCAGGGAAAAATGTATTTGTGAAGTGTCAACATGTAAAACCTGGCAAGTATCAGAAATATGACACTGTAGATGAGGCATGTCAGAATCTGAGAGGAGATTGTGCTGTTAGATAGTCCTATACTTCACAGTCAGAGGTAAATCTAACTGAAAAGTAGCTGCCTGCTGTCACTTAAGTCTGATTTTGTGTTATAATGCTTCAGAAGAAGTTCAGAATTGTTGGTCTTTTTGGTTTTAGTTGTGCATTCACAACACGTAGTTCACAGCATAAATCTGCATTTGTCCTAGACCTGTTAAGCATTTTGTGCACCTACTCCTTGTTTCAGTACTGGTTGTAAAGGTTTGGCCACTTTTTTTTTTTTAATGTTTTTCACTTCTTTACTAATTGGAAGTTGAAAGAATAAATATTTGTGAATAGGCATGTTGCAAGAAGCATTTTTTGGGTTCTGTGATCCAGTTCCATTATAGTTTCTCAGAGAAATGTGGGGCCCTCTGAGAAAAGACAACAGCAGTGTTTTTTTTTAGTGAAAGGTGTACTAAATAAGCTCTGTTCTTCAGTTCTGTACAGAAGGGTTCTAGGAGGGAGGAATTACAATTTTTTTGGCTTTCTAGCCTCAAAAGATTTTTTGGGCTTTATCTTTTTTCTGCTGGCCTGCTGAGGGTCTCTTCTGGATTCTTTCTGAAGGCCTGGTTGCAGGCAACCCAGGCAAGGCAGCTGGGGAATAGCAGGAATACTGGGAAGGGTATGGATGGTGTTGCTTCTGGCTCCCCAGGGAATCCTGCTGGCATCTGTACACCTCCCCAGAGGATGACCCAAAGGGGTCTTGGTGCCAGAAGCAGCATGGCAAAAAGTCTTGGTTGACTTAAGCCTGTGTTCCTATGGAACTATAGGGATATCGTGTTTTTTACAAAGTTGAGGGTGATTTTTCGTCAGGAAGGTAGTGATGGTCTTCACAAGGCTTCACAAAGAATATTCACAAAGAATGTCTTACTTGAATATCTGAACAGACTCAGAGAAGCCATTTTTTGAAGGGTGTTCAACACTGTTTTAAAGGGTCTCTGAGGTGCTGGAGGAAGCCTGGTTTTAGCCTGTCTCTGTAAGGTGTGTGAATTGAAAGCTATTTTGTATTTTTGCTGAGCTCTTGTCCTTCTCAAAAATACATTTATTTTCAGATGCCTAGTGAAGTTCACATATCACAGCTGAAAGTTCTTTGGGGAATGAGCTCTGTTCCTGTTCCTGCCTCCCAACTTCCTCTGGCTGAATGGATTCTTGTGCCAGCCCTTGGGGGTTTGCATGCTCCTTGGCTGGGTGCTGGATAAGGACACTGGTGACATCTGTCATGTTTCTTGGTCCTGTTCTGGGATGAGTGGATGTTGAAAATCAGGAATTATATTTGCATGTCATTTTTGAGTATGTGCCATTTTGAGTGAGTTTGATAACTCGTCTCCATTTATAGGATTAGAGGTGTTGTCTTGGTTGGTTTTGTAGTGAAGAAAGGTGAAAAGATAGAGGGTGCCATGGAGCTACATGTGTCTTATATGGTGCATTTTCTTTAGCAGTAAGATTAGAGAGTTCTTGTTAAAATTCCAATTATCTTTAGAGATTTAATAAGACTGAAATTAAATGGGAAATTACTTCAGTGTGCTATTGGATGGACCCTTGTTGTTTACATGATTAAAATTAGTTACAATTTGTCACATGGTGCTTGAGTGTTTATGTACATTTTGTGCCTTGAGAGTGTTTCATTTCCCGAGAACTGTAAATACAAGCACACATGACTGTTAGGATGTTTATATATCTAACTTAAAATCAAAAGCTTGCATACTTCCCTGGATCTGGTTCACCAAGGGGGTTTTATTAAGCTCCTAGTTACAAGGTGAGACCTAGAAGCAATGTATGTCAGTCTTCATTATGTTCCCATATAAGCAAGAAGAGGCAATGAAGAATGAAATATTTTACAATAGTTTAGATTAAACAAGATGAATAGAATGGTGATACTTTTCATTAATTTTTGGAATACATTGAACAGTTTTATATTGAATTTGAAGATGAGACATATTGTAAAAGTGGAATGTAATCTATTTCTTGGTCCTTTATTATAAAATTATATATGCTTATGTGGATTGCATAGACAATCTAAGTAACTTTATTTTGCTGGAATTAAATTTAAACGGCGATGTTATTCTAGTGATTACATTATGAAGTAGAGAGAAGATTTCAATAATCAGATTTTGTTTTTAATCAAGATTGGCTTGTCCACTGACACCATGAAGGTTTTTGTTTGTAAGAGTAGTTATTCTTTTCCTGAATACCATACTCTTTATTTTATTGCTGTCTCCTAAATCATGCATTATGGTTTCCTTCTCTGAAACATTTCATAGTTCTTTCTCTTCCACCTGGGAATTTAGAGATTAAATCCTTTAATGCAGTCTGACAAAATTGTCATGAATATTGAGTACAAGTACTAAATTGGACCTTACTAATATAAAAGTATCTGAATAACTGTTCTCCATATAGAATAAGCTACACATGATGTGTAATTGTGTTTGGCAGCTTTCATATTTGGAGTTCCTGGATTGTCACTTGGAGCTGTGTGCCTATGCTGGTTTTGCTTTCAGGTGACCTTTGGATATCTCTACTTCACACAGAGGGTCACTGGGACGGAAGGGAGGTGACTCCAAGTGAACTCCAACGAGCAGCAAGAAGCTCTTTCAGATTGAATCAAAGTTAAATGTGAACTTGGGGCTTCAGCTAAGAAAGGAGTTGGGGGAGAATGTCTTGACTCCTAAGAAGTGAAAGGTGCATGTATTTGATGAAAAGGCAAGTGGTTGGTGCACTTTAACCAAATACAAAAGAAGTTTGAAGGAAAATACCTGCGTAACTGCAGTCTGTCTCTCTCATCTGTAGACAGCTACCACATGCTTTTAATGATGCATATATCATTATCTTGTAAGTGATACTGATCCACACCTATGAAACCCTGTGAAAGGGATTAATTTTCCTAAGCTAACAAATCTTGGAAGAAATGAGAGGAAATGTTGCTTTTCATGTGGAGAGATGAAAGAAGCAATTAGCTGAATATAGGTAAATCCCACTAGAGCAGGTGTTTGATCAGCTTGGTTTTACAAAATTTATTTTTATGAGTGCTGGTGTGCATTTTTGTATAGACATACTTTTCCTCTATTTCATCAGAAGAAAAGAAAAAGGAAGACAGAACCAAACTTTGCTTTTTTGTTGCTTAATTTTGTATACTGTGGTTACATGAATGTCCACAGTGTGTTTGTGCAAGTGCTTCTAGAAGTGGAGACTCGTTAGAGAATTAATTGGCCCACCCTCCTTGGGTGCTTTGCATGCTGCAAAAGACCACTTGAGACAGAGTGATTAGCAACACAGAGTGCTTTAATTACCGGTGGTGAGTTTTATTAACATGATGCTGCTGGGGTTCATCATAGCAATGCTAGCTTGATTCTTAGTAGCACTTCCCTGACCTTCTGCTGGGCCAGCTTGAGTTGGAAAGCATCATTCTAGGTTGTAGATAGCTGTCTTCTACTGGAGCTAGATCTTTCTGTTGGGTGGATTCCACCCCAGCTCTGATGGCTGCTGTATTTCCATACATTCTCTTTATGCTGCTGTACTATGCAGCTGCTGTACCCTTTGCACTTTTCACTCAGGTCTTTGCAGATGTGGAGGGGTACTAGGACAGCTGTTTAAATACCATGTATTGAAGCATATCAGGAAGCTGTGTGATTGATTTAAATGAACCTTTCCATGGTGGAAAGTAAAGTAAAGTAACTATGTTTGCATATAGCTCATGTGACAGTAGTAATGGCCATGTTATCTGCAGATAATGCCCCTAGGCTTTGGTACACTGCACATACAAGCACAGTGAGCATGGGGTGGTGGCCATAAACTAAAACACAAGGAAATCCACCTCAGCATGAGAAAGAATTTTAGGTTGTGGGTGGCAGAGCACGGGAACATGATGCCCAGGAAGGTCGTGGAGATGTCTCCTCACTGGAGACACTGAAAATCCATCTGGATGCATTTCTGTGTAACCTGCTCCAGGTGACCCTCAGGGATTGGACTAGAGGGTCTCAAGAGGCCCCTTCCGACTCTAACAATTCTGTGATTCTGTATGTAACTATATACCTTGATGTTGGGAAATTGATGAATAGGGAAATAGTTTACCTCTGTAAAATATGATTCCTTGCTTTTCTTATGCAGCTGCTAACACAAGCAGAATTAAAGCACTGAAACATCCCTGGACTAGGTCAGGACACAGGTCCAGATAGGAAGATATTTTGTCAACAGCAGCTTTTAGAAGTTGACTATAGATGGTGCAATACCAGGGCAGCTGTGCACTCCTATCTTCCTTATTGTATGCTCACATGTTTTTGCTGCTCCTCATAACCTTCTCTTGACCCAAGTTCTTTCTAATATAACTGCTTCTTCTCTATTTCCTAACTAAGCTGAGTTGGGATATTCCTATCTTGTCCTCCTGTTTTCCTCTGTTCTCCACTCCTGTTGGTTGTTGACAAGTAGGAGAGGTTGGATGCAAGAAGCTCAAAGGAGTTAGAAAAGCCTGTGAATAGATGAGAAGAGGGAGAGAAGGGGAGAGTGTGGAGCAAGGTAGTGGGTGAAGTATGGGAGGTATAGATGCAGAAGTAAGATCTGGAGCCAGAGCGCAAGAAATGCTGGGAATGGGAAAGGTGGAAGAACGAGTTGAGTAGAAGGCACAGGGAAATGGATACTGGGAGGGGCAGAAGGAAATGGGACTGAGGTAGGCAGCAGCAAATGGGGAGGGGGCTGATGCCTGCACAGCCGTGTAGGTCAGCAGCATGGCTTGAGTGATGTGTCTTGAGAAGCGCTTTTGAAACCAGGAGCTGGGAATCTCTTGGGACACAATTGACCTTTTTGCATTTTCTTATTTCCAACAAAATCTTGGTGTTCTGCCTGTTCACAGCCAAACCTCTGAACTCTGCCTGGCCCTCTGTTGTCAGCCAGAGGGTGAACTGGCCCTTCCTTCAGCCCTGCCTGCCCTGCGGAGCTCTCGGGGCGCTGCTGACGCACGGGGCCGTGGCTGTTCCTTCTGTGTGGCTTTGGTGGTGAGGATGTCTGGCCTCGTGATGGAGGCACCAAAGGGATGAAGAAAAGGATGTGGCCCCTCTGGCTGGTATCTCTCCCCTTCTGGAAAGCCTTGTGGAATGGGACAAAAAGTGTTAAAATACCATTTTGTTTTGCACTGCCTTGCTGCATTTTAAAAACATTGAAATTTTGGCAGTCTCCTCTTCTGGGAGTTTTGGTAGGGTGGCAGCATAAAGGTAGCTGGTACAAACTTTTATAATATGCACAACAACAATAATTTCTCTATTATCAAAGTCCCCTGGGCTTTCTCATAGATTCTTAATATGGAAGTAGTTAAGTACTCGGGAAAGTTGTATGGCATTCATTTTGCTAGCTCTATGTTTATACTGTATTTATAATTCCAAGCTATTAGTTTAGAATTCTATTAAAGAGAAAAAGAGTAGATCAGCTGTTGTTCTGGAAAAGCTGAATCGATTGCCTTTAAAGAAAACAGAGACTTTTCTTCAAAGAGTTAACATGATATTTATTTTTTTCATCAGAAGAAATTAAGTATGAACAAAGAAAGACCATTTTCACTTGGTAATGCTGAACTAACCCCACTTTACTGTTTTATGAATTCTAGTAAAAGCATTACACGACTGCATAAACAAAATCATTTTTATTCATTATTTTCAGCAGGTGTTGTTTTTACACGTTAGTTTTGTGTTATGTTTTAGGAGTGAGAAACAAGTCTGAAGCAAACAAAAAAAAGAGGTTCATTACTTGTTAATAAAGTTTGGGTATTTTCTGCATTGCTGATGTTTCACCTGTGACTTTTTTTTCCTTCTGGTAAGAAATGCCTTGCTTGTGGGAAAGGAGTCATGTAAAACAGGGGGATTTGCTTGCCTTTTCAGATTGATGAAACAGTGTATAACACAGGTCCTGAAATAATCTTCCCTGTTGTGAAAATCTGTAGTCTGACATTGCAAAAAAAAAAAAAAAAAAATTGGTTTATATAAAACATTTGTTTAAAAACACCCAAACCCCCAAAACCATGGTAAGTGCTGAGAAGAGCAGAAGTAAATTGAAGAAATACAGTGTTTTGGCAGCTGTTCAATTATTTTAGAATTTTTTTCGGAGAGTATGTGAATTCTTCCACTGTCAGCGTGTTATAGCCTTACCTGAGAGCAGACCAAAGACCTGATAAAATTCTTTAAGAAGTTTTTTTTGTTACAATTATATTATTATATATTATAAACAATCTATGCCCAGCACCAGGGAAATTGTTGCTTGCCCTGCCTTTCTCCTGCTGGTGACATTCAGAGCTATTGCATCACTTCCTGCCATAACTCTGGTTTTTTAATGCTTCTCTCATGCACGTACTATTGCAGCTCTGTAGCTATGGTGTAGCTGTAATTGTGCTGCAGGAGCTTCTGATCAGTGCTCCAGCTTCCTCAAAAGCTGTAAATTAAGCTTTCTCATGCAGATTTTTTAGTAGAGAGGATTTTTTAGATGTTTCCTCTTTTTGGAGCTGGAGATCTGTGACTAAGCCAGAGGGAGTGACATATTTTGAAAGTGAGAGGTCTTCTGCTTTTTGCAAAGAATGCTGGTGTTTTTCTAGAATACAGGACATCAAGTATGACCACAGAAACTTTTTACTTTTTTATTTGTTGATGAGAGCCATCCCTTTTGAATACTTGAGAAAGGTGATAGTGTTATAATTTTAATTAATCACATGAACCTAAAGAATTGATCAGGACCCTTAAAAAATACGATGGGTTTAGGACTCATTATGGTACTGCAAAAAATGTCTTTTAGAGTGAACTATGTACCTTAAATAGTGCCTGATGCATTTTAATGTTAAAGTAACACTGAAACTGTTCACGCAGAGAAAATTTGAAAGCTCACTCCAGTGACCTTTCATATAAGTCACAAGACCTGCATGGATATTACATCAGTAAAGCTCTTCCAGCTCTTTATTTCCCCCACTTGCAGCAGGGATAATAAAAAGGAGAAGCCTTGCACTTAGTGTCCTGCTTAGTGGATGCACTAGACAGTATTTAATGTAGCTGCCAATCCTTGCTGCATGGTTGCTTCTTGATACTCTCTTGATGCAAAGAAAAATGCCTCTGTGCTTTTTAAAAAGAAGAATTTCATGCATCATTGAGTGGTGTGAGCAAGTACTATCAAAGTAACAACAGAATATCTTCCCTGGTAGATGTGTGTAAGAGAGATTGTTTTTGCTCTTTGTTGTCACAGGTAAAGCTCTGTAGTTAGTGATAGTTGAGCCTGCTGTGCAATTGGGAGTTCTTGAAAGGAGTGGAAAGAGAAAAGAAAGTGCTTCCCTCCCCTTGTGTGATGGTGTAAGCACTTAAGTTGTTGGTGTTCTTTCAGGAGAGCTACAGTGTAGGCTTCTTGTTGTGTACTTTGTCAACTTGTTAGTGACATGCTTTCTTTAGCTTCAGAATTAGTGAGGAGGTTTAGCCTCCAGCTGCATTACTGGCCATTTTTGTCAATTGCTCTGCATCTCTATGTATACACTAGCACGTGACATTATGTAGATTTAATTTTATCAAATGGCAAAGACAGATTCAATGATTCACCTGAATTTTCATGTTTTATTAGATACTGGTGTTGAGAGTAGAAAGGAACTACCTGTGGTGAGAGAAGAAAGAACAATTCATACAAGTGTTTGTTAATGTCACAGATTTAGGAAGTACTTAAATAGCTCTTTTTTGTTGTATCCCAGCACTGCATTGGTGGTGAGGTACACCTCAGGTGAAGAGAAAACCTGATTTAACAGACTTTCTAATACCAATGGTGAGATTGGCTCATGTTTCCCTGTGTTCATAGCCTGAATAAACAAGGCAGAGGGCAGGGGAAAGAGAGGAAAGGGAAGCAGAAGTGGCCTGCACAATTTCATAAGGCATGTTGAGAGATGCAGGTCCTGCTGCCCCAGGCCAGTGCTCTCTTCTCTCAGAGATGCTCTGCAAGCATTAGGAGGGGTTCATTGCACTTGGATTAGTTGCAGATGAAATGGGTGCTTTTTTCACTAAAATGTATAATAATAATAATTGGCTAAAATAATTGGTCTCCTTTGAGACAAGAAACACATTATTAAAGAATAGAAGATATTCTAATGAAGGGTCTAAAACATTCTAAAATCATCGTTTTGATCTTCAGGCAAATACCATTCAGTTCAGCACTTTGTTTATCTGTTCAGGCAAAATGTCAGTCTCTGGATTGCTGAATAGAATTTACAACACTTGTATAAACTTGCAATGCAGATTTCTGATTTACATATTTTGCCATTTTTTCCCATTGTTGATGTTGAACTGTTAGAATGCTTCAAAATCCTTCTCTGCCATATGGAAGGAAGCTTTGTTACTTGTAAGCTACCTTTTTGTATATATGAAAGCTTAGATTAAGCCTGTTCAGTTCTTAAAAGCAGGACTATTTTATTTATAGTACAGACTTATAAATCGCTGCCCAAACTCTGAAATACTTGCTTTGTATTTGCAGGTGTAATGTCACCAGCTGTGGTTAAATCCGTGGTAGTGGAGCCAATTCTGTAAAGAATTTGGATCATTAAATCTGTAATAACTAAATGTAGAGGAGTAGAGCACTGGAGAATTAAGTGATAGTTTCCTTGACATATTTTAGAGATTGATTATGTGCTTGCCTAATACGCTGGGATAATCTTAAAAACAGTATAGGTCCACTGTTGACATGGGCTTGGCTTCATCCATGGAAATGAGATAAAAGCACCCTGCAGCCTCTTGACGTGGTTGTTTCAGCTTGTTCTTTCTCATAGGTGCATTCAAGTTCTTGGATCTAGAGTAAACAAAAAACTAAGGACTTTAATACACTTTAATAAGTGTTGGGGAGGGGTGTGTGTGTGTAAGAATAAAAATAACTTACAAACAGGAGCAGTATTTACAATACAAACCAGAAGTGAGCTGTGCAATTAGAGTGTGTATTTAAGTGTCTTGGTTTCCTTACAGTTGGAGTGCACATAAAAAAAAGATGCAGCAGCTCAGGAATTGTGGAGTGGTTGTGTGATTGTCGTAATAACTCTCAATTGCATTCTGTTTAGTTTCTTTCTCACAATTATGTTCTGTCAGCTTTCTTTTCTGTTTCTGTGGTTATATGTGTTCAATCATTTCCCTCAGGATGAGTGTCTTCTCTGTGAAACACTTGACAGGCTTAATTTTGTGCTTTGAGTCTCTGAGCTATATTGTGTTTTCTTGCGAAGTTCTTAACCTCAGAATTTGGGAGGGATACTCTCCTTACAAGGGTGCACATGACAGTGTTTATGCAGAGAATGCATGTTCTTCATCTGGGAGGTACACTGGAAAAAAGAAAGCATGTGTATTGGCCCTCATGCTTTCAGTTTGCACACAGCCTTGCTATGTGTCCAACAAGTGCAAGCAGCAGAGATGACCTTATCTGTGGGTCAGATCTGGTTGTTGGCACCCTGATTTGGCAGGGACTTCCCTGTGGGTTCCCCCATCAGTGGTGATGACACTTCTGGGACGTTGGCTCTACTGAAATTCTGACCCCGAGGAGAAAGTTTCTCCAAATCACAGGAACTATTTTACTTCAACTTGTGTTTGTGTACAGAGTTTGCTTTCTCAAATTTAAAATTTTGCAAGGAAATCAATTTATATAGACATATCAAACTCTTGCTGATAGCCTTGCTGTTAACTGGCAGCAATTGCTGATAGATTCTGTTGCAACAGCTGTAAGATACTGTAAAGAGAAATTGCCCCTCTGAAGATCATTACCTCCTACATCTACATTTCAAGAAGTTTCTAGTACATATTTCATATGGGCATCTCAATCTGCCAACTGTTTGTCAGACAGAAATTGGAGCAGTGTCAGCTGGAACCTGCCCTGCAACCCTTCACTGAAAGGTGGAACTGGGCTGTGTTGTGGATTAGTTCAGGAAAAGATCTTGTGCCCTAGACAACACTGAGGGTTGAAATGTTGCTCTGGGTTTAATTTATTTCAGACAGGTTTTGTATGATAGAGTTTGATTCTTACATTTTGATGCCAGAAGGGTGCTGTCACCTGTCTTGCAGAATGTTTAAATTGAGTTAGCTTCATTTTCAATCAGGAAAAAAGTAGTCCAGTCCTAAATCTTTCCAGTTGAGATTGGGATGCTGTCTTGGCAGTGCCACATAAAGCCAGGGGAAGGAATGGAAACACTTGGCTTCAGCTTATTTTAAAAACAGAGGTTTGAAATGGGGCAATAACAGAAGCATCAGCATCAAGTATTCAGGGAGAAAGGGGCTGTGCTTAATAGCACCTAGTGATAGAAGCAGCAAATAATAGCACCAGTGATACCCTGGCCATCAAACTAGGACTAGAGCCTGGTGGTAATGGTGCTGATAACACCATGGTGATGGGCTCAATCACTGTATGGGCCATTCATTGAACAGCTGGATTCAACCCTTTTGGGTCTCTTCCACCTCAGAATTATACTTGAATCTGTAATTTTGGATTAGCTACATATGACCTGGTAGTTGTTCTTTCATGCTTGCAATGTTTGTATTTGATTCTCAGTTTTTATTGATGCTATTCTTGAGATTGTGTTTCTTTTCTTTTGAGTTTCCAAACACAATTTATGCCACTCTGCAATCAAGTGCCTTTGTGGAATCCAAGGCAGTCCCAATATACTGACTTTTCAAGTTTATTCTGTGTGTTTGCAGAAAGACTGGGAGCACATCTCAGCTATGAAGTATTTTTACATCGATGAAAAGGTTGTTTTCTTTTGAAAATTGTATTGCTTGATGCAAGGATGCCTCTTCTGAAAGAGGATTGCCACTTATCCTCCTTAATGACTGTAGTCAATTTGGCAAAGAGCAGGCACAATGCAAGTTTTCTTCACCGTGTTTTAGTACAAAGAAATCTTTTGGGGGTATTTTAATCATGCCAAAAATAATTGATGTTATGAGAGTAAATGTTGCAGTTATTAGTGTTTTGTTAGAATTACGTTAAAAATCCAAAGATTTCTGGAGGATGGTGTGTGTGGGCAGTGCTTTCAGGATTCCCAGATAAAAGGGAGCTGTTTAATTGAGCCTTTTTTTAAATTATAGCTAAATGTATAGGAATATATTAAGAAGGGAGGAAAGCAAATTCATCATATGAAACAGAGAACTGGTATCCAGCAAAGAAACCCATTTAAAAATAATGCTTGACCAGTAAGGAGGACATTTAAACAAGACATAAAAACAATTCTATGTCCAAAGAAAAATTGTGGAAGACCTGGAGCTCAGTACTTTACTTGCTGAACATAAATGTAAAAGTTGTTTTTATAGGTTAATTTCATAGAAGGAAGCATGCAGGGACTGTGGTTTGTTTTGTCAAGAAAGGCAAAACAAGAACTTCTTTGAATTTGCTTTAAATTGGGAGGAAAAGCATGATTTAACAGTGAATTGTTGAAACAGCTGGTGCCATTGGTGAGTTTTTAATTTCTTATTTTTTCTATTTTCTCTGAGCTAGATATATTTTATTCAGAATGATAGAAGTTAAGCAAATGCTCTCAGTTCAGTGTGAGAAGGGGACCATTCACACTTTCAGCCTGGTCTTTAAAAACTGTGAAAAAGTGCAGGAGACTGGTGTCACTTGTTTCTACTCAGAGCCTTGTTGTACTTGGTATTTGTGAGAACTGATTTTAGTATCTGCAGGGGAAGTTAGGAATGTTACTGCATTAAGAGCAGGGTGTATGAGCCGTATGATGGAAATCACTGCTGCTGTGCCAAGGGAAGGGCTGAATCTAGCAGCTTTTCCTCTGACCAAACTTCTGTTTAAAAAAGGAGAAAGGTGAAAACTTCTCTGTTCTGCCCATCCAGCTGGGATTTCCCTTAGGATGCTTCATTGTAGGGGGAAAACCAAACTCAAGCAATGTCTGCCATGTGTGTGATGCTCTGAGCTGGAAGAGGCTGCTGGCAGTGCTCTGTAGCACTGGTGGGGAACTGAGGGAGCTGCTGTGCTGGGCTCTGCTAGGGGATGCACAGGAATGAGTTAATCACATTCTCCTTCTGAATGACAAACTCTAATGTATAAATAGTTGGAATGAGGACAACAGCATCTTTTTGTTAAGTTTCTTATTAAACTGGGCATAATAATTCAGTCATTGGGTTACATGTCAGTAACGTAGGGGGTGAGGGAATGCATTTTCTTTTCATATACCTTGAAAAGCATCTTGAAAGTAAGGCATGCTGGAGGATTTGTGGGAGATCAGCACCCACGTCCTGGCTGCTCTTGCTTGATGTTGCTGTGAGGGAGCTGAAGAGCAGCTGGGTGCCTCTGGCAGCTGCTGCCCCCACTTTCCAGCATGGTGGGGTTCTTCTTGTGCTGTGTTGGGCTGTGGGTGGTGGGGGATTGTGACTTGAGAGTAATAGTGGCCAGAGTTTGGAGACAGTAGTTATGAAAAGAAATATGAAACAGCAAATGCAGCACTGGCTGCTGAAGTCATAAAGCAGATGGTGTTATGAGCCACAGGAGGGTTAAACAGTTGAACAGTATCGACTGTTACACTCATAAATGATAATTAATACGTCTTTTTTATTACTGACTCCACTTCTGCTGCTTGCTTGGACTTTTCTGTTGCTGTCAATGAGGTTTGGCTGTTCTGAGTGTGGCCACAGTTTGCTCAAGAGCCACCTGAGGGGCCCAGAAACCTCCTGCAAGAACAGGATGGGAAGGAGCAGCTAAGGAGACAAGGTGTAAAGAACACAAAACTTCATCCATTGGCAGAAAATCTTGCTTAAAAGAATTTCTTTCCCTTCCATCCATGTCAGAAACCTCTGATAGAAAGGGAGAGTAACTGAATGATGGGTTTTAAGAAGCTGTGCCCTCCTCCCTCCCTCCAATTATAGCTTGCATTTACAGGGTAGAATTAATGAAGTTAATTACATCTACACAAAATCTCTTGGTTGAGTGAATTACTTAGATCTTTTAAAGTAGAGACATAATTTTCTGCAAGATTCACAGGCTGTTTTTTAAGCTTGGTTGGTTACTTTGGTTTATAGTCTCTATGATGCATGGTTGCTATCTTAAGCACTCTGGGGTGCACCTTTTAGAGTAATACAAGATGCCAAATTCAATGTAACAACAACTGCAGCATTCAAAACAAAAATACTGAAATAAATAAAAAGACATTTCTAACAATGATGGAAAAACGTTAAAATGTAAAGCAAAATAACAGGGTGAGGTGCTTAGAGGGTAAAACTATATTGTGTAATTAGCAAAGAAAATGTCTAATATGCTGCTTGTCTCATAGTCTTTTGTTCACTTTGGTGTCATCATTTTCAACATGCAGCATTAACCAAATGATTTTTCAGGGGTGTGTTTGCATGTTATGGTGGAAACAGAAAAAAAGGACAAAGAATAATTTGGGCAATCAAAACATTTTAAAGGGATACCTTACAGTAAATAGTATTCAAGATTAGGACTTCAGAAATGAGAAGATCAGGCATACATGATTGTGAAGCTTTAAGAAATAATTTTACTTTAAAATTATCTAACATGTGAGCTTGACATCAAGAATAAAGCCTGCATTTAGGGCTGGAGGCCAACTTCAGTGTCTAATTAATTTTTCACCAAATTGCATGTTGGGTATTTTTTAAGGAAATTTTTGTCCAGATTTAATGTAAAACTTTTTTTGTTTGTATATATTTTGCTTTAGAGATTTTCTTAAAAATTAAAACTCATAGGAGTTTTTTTATATGGGAGGGCTCATTTTGGGTCTGGTGGTGATTTAAACCTGAATTTCTGTTTCTCATTTACAGCTCTGTCCTGGGCTTGCCCCCAGCTTGTACTTCAAGCAGGGCCCCATGAGCAGCACCTTCCATGCTGTCCTTGTCCTTGCATCTCTTGAAAGGCAGAATGCACTGGGTTTCATGAAATGTAGTTCAAAAAGAGCCTAGTTTACATGGAAAATATGGTGGTGTGTGCATTGCTAGAGCTTTTCAGAAAAATGTCTGTAGCATTTCCTAATGGAAAACTTCAGATTTTTCAGATAAAAGATTTGTATTTCAATTTTCCTTCAATAAAATTCCAGTCCTTACTGCATACAGATTTTTATTATACACAAAAGCAGTGCTAACAGAGATTAATTTCCAAGAAGAAAAAGCAGAAGCGTCTTGTATGCAATCCAGATACACATAATTGCCCCCAGGCCAGCACAGGCAGTATGGTAACATGGAAATGGATGGTGCATGAAGACTCGTGGTGGCCCAGCAAACAGGAACAGGAAGGTCTTGAACAGCCCTATTAAATAAGCATTTGTTTAGGGCTCTCTGAACACGCTTGAAAAACCAGTTTAACAGCAGCATTTGCTGTGAACACAGAGTCAAGGAACTAATTTGGGGGAGGTATTGGGAAATCCTAACCAGGAAAGAAATATTTTTGGCTGATGATGCTTCTCCATGGCATTAGGAATTTGAGGTGTCCTTTGGAGTCACATCACTGCAGCTGGCATTCCTTGTGTTGATGACTGAGCCTTAGCAAAGGAAGTCTCACTTCCATGTTAGAAAACTGTTACTTACTGACTTATTTTTGTGTGGGTTGTTTTGGGCTATGCTGATTGATAGAGGAGCTTGTCTTTGGTTTGGTTTGTGCAGTGTCCAGCGCCAGGAGTTGCATACCCATGAGTGAGGTTCACTAAGAAATGTCACAATATGAGCAAAATTTTGTCTCGCCCAGTAAAATCACATCTTAGTAAGATACGTGGAGACAAAATATTTAATGCAACTATTGCTTGAATTGCATTGATTACAGGAGTCAGAGGGAGCACTCCTCTGAAAATAAGCACTTTTAGAAAGAATCAGTAATTTGTTTGATAGGTGACTTATCACAGGACAGGTTCTTTTACCATCTGTATTTTGGGTAATTACTAGTTTTACCTAAATGTTAGAAGTATTACATGTTTGTAATCATTAATAATTTTTATTATATTGTACTAAGAATGTGAAGGCTCTTTATTTTCTATTTCTTGCTGTGAAATTGTTTCAAAATTTACAACTTCACATATGCAGACTCTCTCTGTGGTTTTTAATTATGAGTATTTATGATTTTGGTGTTTTGGAGCTGTCACTGTTGTCTGCTCCTGATGGAAACACCTTAACAGCAGCAAACAAACTGCTGGCAAAAGGAATTGCAGCACAAAGATAAGGTTGTTTCTGATCTAAGCACTTCTCAGTTGAAAATCGCACGAGGAAAAAACATATTCAAGGAATCAGTCAATTGTGGCTTTTTTCTAATGTATGATATTTACAACCTCTGACAATTTGAGCTGAGAACAGCAAAAATCTGCCCTAATTGCAAGGACTGCAAAAAAATACTTGCACTTTTTTTCCCCTGAATAAATGGTTGTTTCTTTGGGATGAAATGCATATCTGCTTTATGAAAGAAAACAGTAACAGTGCTGTGTCTGTGCTCATTAAATGGTTGGAGAAGAATGAACAAGTCCAGATTTTTCTTTGTGTCTGCCTAGATTTCAGATAACACAGTAAAGCATGTTCCCCAATGCCTCTAATTCTGAAGGGAATATTGTACAGTTTGATGATACTTTTATTACCACTTCTCACTTTGAAGAGTGTCTGTAAAGATTTTGGATACAGTCCTGTATGTTACTATGCCAAGAGTAAGCCTTCGTAATTCTGGAGTGTAAGTGTAGAAAATAACTCCCAATTTCATAATGTGTCTGGAATTTATATCAGCACCAAAGTGCTTATGATTTGAAAGAAATAGGTGTTATTTTTGTGAGACTGCATTTAAATATATATATGTATATTTAAGCAACATTTCTTTTGCAACATTACTGATTTAACTTGTAAAATATTGTTGTTTTTTCATCTTAGGTCTGAGGGTAACAGTGCTACTAACATCATCCCTCATGGTATTGGGAGCTGGCCTGAGATGTGTTCCAGTTTCAGACCTAGAAATTAGGAAGAAGTAAGTGAATTAATTATTTTTAATATACATATTTTATTCCTTCTGCTAATACAATTTTTGCTGCTACTACAAAGAAATGTTAGTACAAATTTTCTGTATGAAGTTGATATACCAAATCTTTTGTGTGTGGCCATGGGTTTACATGCTGCTTTGCTTTTTAAATGGATTTTTCTAGTCCTTCTTCTCCGTAGTATCTGAAGATCAGAAAGCCCTTTACAAGCTTGAGTCAATTTAATCTCACCCCATTCTGCCTAATTAATATTAATCTGCTTTGCAAATAAGGAACCAGAGATTTAGCAAGGTTCAGAAACTGGCCCAAGATCACACAGAGAGCCATACCTCAACCCCCCAAAATAAGTCATTTGTATGCAAATATTAAATAATTAGTTCATTTTCTCATATTGAATGTATGGGATCATGCCGTGAGACAGACGAATTTGTGCAAAATGGATTTTTTCATGTAGTCTCTTCCAGTCCATGTTCCAAAGTAACCTTGTACTTTTTCTGCCATTAAATGGTTGTCTGCTGTACACATGCACTTTAAAAATTTGTGAAAGAAACAGATTCCTTCCTAAAAATCCCACAAGCCAAACAATTTAATTGCTCTGTCAACATATCCTGAATATGGGAATCCTCATTAAGGACTAGTGCTCATTTTGTACAGCCAGGGAATGTGGATCACTTGTTCACTTAACTTTCTTTTGCCTCTTACTGGGAAAGAGGTGGGAGTATGCAGGCATTACTACTCTTTCCTGCTACTTAAAAAAAGCAGTAGCACTGGTTCTTTGCTAGTTATACTTGCATAATATGTAAATGCTAAGAAAAGATCTTACAAATAAAATATTTTATGTGGATTGGGTTTTTCCCCCTTGAATTCTAGTCAGCTTGAATTCTACCACGCAGTTGTGGTATTACTTCAGCAAGTTGTTTGGAATATTTTTTTTTTTTTTTAATCCCCTTAGTATTGCTTAACCTGAAAATCAGGTTGGGAACCTTTTAAGCTGAGAAAGAAAATGTTTGGTGTGAAGTTAAAAGCCAATGACTGAGTACAATGCATAAAACAAAGAAAGAGGTTCAGAGAGAGAACTAGAGAACTGAGAATGTAAAAACCCCATGAATTGTAAAACTAGCTCTGGTAAGTAAACTGAGGGCAGAATGTCAGGTGAGGGGATGCAGCTTCACTAATGTGAGCATATAAGGAAGCACTCAAGGTGCTCCTGGTGTTGGTTGCCCATTGTTGGCCATTTTGACAGGGTGCTCAGAGACTGTGTGAGCAGAGCAGGCTGAACTAACCTTATTGTGCTACCCTTCACAGTGACCCTTCTGAGGAAAATGCACTCTTTGGGTGGCCAGAAAGATTGTCATCCTTTTACCTTCTGTTTACATTTTCTTAAAATGTCAAGGGGCGCTCAACATTCAGTTTGTTCATTCTCATCAGTTTTGGGTTAAATATCAATAGCTTTAAAATGGGACAGGTAGCTTAAATGCCATGAAATGTGTTGTTATATGTAGCTTTTCATTTATGATGTATGCCAGAAGACATGCAAGGATGAAGACTGTAAATACCTGAGAAGGTGAAAATTTCCAGGTGGGATTTAGATGTGTGATATCGTTTCAGGAGTGGGAAGGAGAGTTTCTACAAATTCTTACCACCTTTAGACAAGGTTTTCCAGTGTAGCAGAAAGTGGGCCTAGGAAAACAATGGAATACATAACTAAGGAGAAACTTTCAAGGAGCAAAGAAAGGCTTTGGACTCTATATAGAGTCTGATGAGTGAGTATAAAACATGATGTTAAAATTTATTGAAAACTATATAGGGGAAAAAAAGAGTATGAGCAGAATACTGATGGAAAAGGTTAATAATTTCATATATTCATGCTGTGAAAATATGTATCATCTCCAGCTGAAACTGATAAATTTGCCTACTTATCCTACTCCAAAAAAAGAAATTTTCAAGAGTTGTAGCTCTGCATGAGGAAGAAACTTGATCTTTTACACAGTTTGATTAAAAAATCTACCAAGAATTAATTATGACAAACTGTGTGAAGCAAAAGAATGGTTTTCAGTGAAGTTCCTTAAGACTTTATAAATAATTGTACAGACAGTGTGATGTTATATTCCATAACTTGCATTGTTTCGTGGGTTAAGGCTTAAGGCCAGTTTTCATCCATTATTTGAAGTGTGATACCAAATAAAATAATATTTTTGAGATGAGCATTATTGCTTAATACATTAGCCACAACTGGCTAAGCACCAAATTATGCACTTACTCTAAATGTGTATATGCATTAATACAACAATTTGAATTTGAGAGCCTGTCAGAGGGACAAGATCACATGCAAGCTAATGGGAAGAATTTCAGAGGCCAGTGTAACTGGAATTTCTTTAAATGCTTTTGTGTGTTTGATAGTGTGTTCCTTCAGTCTCTGAGTAATCTGTGGGAATATGCTGAAGATTTCCATGGAGCAATTCTGTGAAAGTTAATATACATAAAATTATAATAATGTTCATAAGGTTTGTAAGGCTTAAATTGGGGGTTTTGTAGTTTGTAGCAGTCTCTGCTCCCTAAGCTCTTGTGATTAGCATTAAGGAGAGCTGCTAAAGCCCACCACCTATCAGAGCAGTCATAGACATAAGGAGATCACTGTTAAGACTGACATTTAATCCTGGCTGCTTTATGCTCCTTATCTCAAACAGACCTGTAATATCCAGGTGTATTCTTAAGCCCCTTTCTAGTCTACTCTTTTTGGTTGTAGCATGCAATATCAGACTAAGACCATCCCCAGTCCTCAGAGTCATGTTTTAAACATGGAGCTTAACCTCTCTTTTCAGTATATTTGATGCATATGAGGGAAAATTCAAATTGCATATTTCAGTGTGTCTCTTGAAGCAGCTATGAATTTTCTATGGTGAGTTTTTCTTCTCTGCTAGTGTGTGGCCTAAAATTTTACTGGAAATCCATGCCAGAACTGCATAAATTCAGTGCAGGCTGAAGTGGGAGTACATGGTGAAAATGTTGAAGTTTGATGGAAGATCCATCCTTTACATGGACTAATAAAGTCACTCTCATGTACCATATGCTTTCTCCTGTTTTCCTCCCCAGCCCAGTAACCTGTGAGCTTAATGAGTCTATCATACAGACAAGCATGTTAAAAAGAATTTTTCTTATGTAGCATGTGCTTATGGGTCTGTCAGATGTGCCATATATATGACAGCAAATTGACCCCAAATTTATTATTCCTTTCTCAGTGTTATGAAAACTTCATTTGCCACACATGTTTATTTAGTTCACAGTTAATATACATTATATAGAACATAAAGGAAAAAAAGATGTTACCAAATTGTACCTTTGAATCTTCTTCCCTTCCCTGGAGGTTGCAAGAACATCACTAATGCTTTTTTGCCTGCATTTTGTCCAGTCCTTTCCTTTCTGGCACCTTCTTGTCACTGAGTAAATAAGTAAATATTTTAATTGGACTCTTTTAGGATTTAGTATTTTATCCTGAACAATAACATTACTGAGAGGCCATTTTTTTGTAGACCAAATCAGAGTTGTTTTTTTCCCTCCACATTGCACTTCATATTTACCTTGCATTCTGTGTTTAGGAATAGATTTGCATACATCTTAGATCTTAAATCTAGACAAAAAGCTGTATGAGCTGAAGCGTGCAAAAATGAAGGAAATAAAATGATGAAATCAGCCCACAGCCATAAATCTTTGGCTTTTAAAACTGACTGTGTGATGTAAGACTTCTTAAAATGTTTTGAAAGACAGGATAATTAAAGACATGGAAGTAAAGGATGTAACATAATTTGTCATTTGTATTGAACACATTAATTAAGCAATTTATTAGAACTTGTTATGCTGTGGGCTGGTAGTGTTTGTCCTTCACATTAGATTTCACAACAGATAAGTAGTTATTGAGGACCTTGAATCATGGCAGTGAGAGGATGCTCCTTGGCAGCAAGTACTATTAAAATGTTTGTTGGGAATCCAGCAAAATAGCAGAGAGAATTACAGTGGAAACAGAGTGGTTGTTTACACAGTTGTTTATAGGAGACACACCATTAGCTGGTAGATCCTGTAAAGGAGTCTTTTTGTTAATATTACCAGTTTTTAGGATTTTGAATATTTATCTTACTCTTAGATATATTGTTGTGAACTCTTTCCTTTACTGTATTTGATGATTCACTCTTAGCACATCTTTGGTTCATTTTGGCTCTATTAGCTAGTTGCAACCTATTTTGTATTTTATTCTTGTTAGACTTTCCCTTTAATAATTCCACCTTTTCCCCTTTTCAGTTTCTGAAAGCCTAAAGAATTAATGGGATCACCTCATTATTTGTCTTTTCTGATCCTAAGACTGCTATTCATCATGCATACTCTTAGGCATGAAAAATGCAAAGGGGCATCTTGGAAGAGGTTATTTCAGTAAAGACATACTAAGATTCCCTTATTCCCTGGTAATACTGAACACACTTCTGTGCTCAAAAAACTCCAAACAACCCAAACTGGAGCATATGTGGGGAAGAGGAATTAAAGTGTTCTAGGGATTGAGAATAGCCTGTTAGGAGAGGATGGTAGACAAATCAGCCTGTAAGAAATAAAGACAGAGTGTGCTGAGTGTTTTGTGCTCCCTACCTCACTGGGGAAGGGAAATGAAAAAAGGATTTAATCTAAAGTGAGGGTCTGGGAGTAGAAAGATAAATAAACATACCTGTTTATGTGCTTTAGCTTAGCAAGCAGAGGGGGAAAACGTTAAGATTGAGCACTTGCCAGGTGCTGATGGTGCTGGTTTGTGCTGCAGTGCTGGGGGAAGCTGAGCTGGGTTAATCCATGGCATCAGAAAAATAGGGGAAAAAAAGAAACAGGTCATTCATAAGTAGGTTTGCTTGGGGAATACTTATTTTTATGCCCCTGTAACTTAACATTTTATCTTTATATTGCTTCTACCAAGAGCTTCATCTTGTACACAGGGTTTATTTTTTAACCTCTGCTCCAAAGCATTTGTTTTAGATTAGAGGTTCTGTGTTCTTAAGTGGTTATTATTTTTTCCAGCTTTGCTTATTTGTTGATGGTAGTGGGGGGTGATTTAGTGTCCCTCTGGCTGCCCAGTGCTCCTGCACGTCCTGTGAGGGACCAGCAGCTCCTGATCAGCACTGCCACTCCAGGGGCAGCCAAAGTGGCTTCTCCTTCAGCTGCATCTGCCTTAGTGGAAAAGGGAGGTGATTTGACAGTTCTGGTCATAAACACTCTTTTCCTTTTGCTCCTGTGCTGGACTTTGGCCATGGCACAGTGTGTGTCATCCACCTGCAGCCAGCGTGGCTGCTGAATTAGCAATTTACAGACCCGTGTGAATTCTTGGGGAACATTAAAAGAAACTCAGGAAGGGCTTGGTATTGCAGCAGTGTTTAGTGGGCAGCACTTCTATGGCCTCAGTTAGTGCAAGCCTGTTCTGGAAGGGTAGGGAATTTATATTCTCTGTGGGATATTTAGCTTCATCTCATATAATGGCAGGTTGTGTCCTTAACTGTAGAACGCTTTTAATTTTTTAATCATACTAAGTTCTTTGCCTTGGTTTGTGACTCATATTATGGTGGCTAATTTCTGTCCTTAAAGAAATCGTATTAATCAAATTTATATTGAAGTTGCTGCATTATAACAAAAACACCCTCTTCCTCTTTCACTCACTTAAGAAAAATTATTAAGGAATATTTAAATAGGTCTTGTTTATCTCATTCCTTAATTTGCTGCTCTCTTGTACCCTCCTACTCTTTTACTAAAAAAATCCTACTTAGGACCTCTTTTGTATTAAATATTCTTAATCAGCTTTCTCCCACAGCAGCCCAAATAGCAGCCAGTCCTGGTGCACTTCCCTGATAATTTTTTTCAGTATGTTTTGCCTCATTAGCCCATAATGTAATTGCCTACTTGATGTTTACAATGTTGTATACTTCGGGTCTGTTCATATTTGATGAGTATGTCCTCTGTTAGTGTTGCTTTAAATATTTATTCTTTTAGTAATGGATTTGTGGAGTTGGTTAGTTAAAAAAACCAGAAAACAGAAGTTTTGATAAAAAAACCCCAGCTTTGACTTTATATGCCCTTATCTTTCAAACCTGGATAAAGTGAAGAACCACCCCCCCACACAAGGCTGTGTGACAAGTGTGATGGCTGCACAATAACACAGTGAGGATGCAAAGGAATTTGTCACCCCAATGCCAGGGGGTCTCACTGTACATCCACCTCATCCCTCTCCTCTGTCAGGATGTCTGATGGACACCTCAGGCTCTTGGCCTGAGATTGCTGCTTCCTCTCCCTGCAAATGCTTGTCTCTCTTGGCAGGCTCTCAGTAATGAGTGCTGGAGTAACTCTGGTTTTCTAGTCTGTTAAATTTAATTCCAACACTCACTATCTTTTAGACCATTGTAAATGTGTTTGCTGTTTTAAGTGTGGGAGAAGAGACATGAGGCTGGGATGCTTGGGATGGAGATGCTCTGGTCCCTTCCAAGTCCACTCCCATAATGATCTGACTGTGTTGAGGCCATGGTTCATGCAGGGGTAAAACATGAGCCTAATTCCTGATGAAAATGGCTAAATGTGCATTTCTAAGTTTTTCTCTTTTCTTTTTCATTCTATTCCTGGAGATAATGTACCAAAGAGTGACTCAGGCTTTCTGCTTGTAATAATATTTCTTACTGATGGGGGAAAAACAGCTTTAAATTATTCCACATATCAGTGGTCGCATGCATCAAAAACAAGCTAAAAAATGCTAATGGCCTCAATCCATGAATATCCAGAAGGCAGAAAGCTTTTGTAGTATAAATATATAATTTAATGAAAATATTGAAAGGAAGTGCATTTCCATGAAATTCATCTATCAGAATGTTATTTTTAATAGATGAATTCGTTGCTTTACCCAGTGGTTTTTTTTCCAGTCTTTTTCCAGACACAGTGTCTTACTGTGCTCTCTTTGGGGTATAAACAAAACATAATTTGCATTGTTTCTCCTCATACTCTGTAGCAGTGAATTGCAGTAAAGCATGAATTTGGCCTCCCTAATTCTCTTTGCCTTAAAAGTGCCTGAAAAAGTTCCACTTACTAGGAGGTTCTTTTGTTGTATTTATTTTTGTGAGTTTAAAGGAGAAGCTCTTTCCCCTTCTGATTTTTTTTTTGGGTTTTTTTTTTTTTTTGGTTTTTTTTGTTTTGTTTTGTTTTGTTTTTTGTTTTTTTTTGTTGTATTTTCATAGAAGTTTGAAAATGATTAAGTGGTCAGTTCTCATGGCAGTGAGTGGGAAAAGCATGGTGGAACTTTTGTGAAAAAGCCTGCACCAGAATCACATCTTCTCAGGGCTCTTCAAATGAGTTCTACTTCCTCCTAAGATGCAAAGGAATGAGTTTTCCAGTCAGCTGGGGTCATTGTGTTTAGAGAGTCAGAGCAACATGCTGGGGTTGAGCTGCCCTGCTCTTCACTGTGTTGTTTGGCAAAGGAAAGGTGAAAATACGTTTTCCACCCTGTGAATCAGTTAAAATACTGATCCAACTTCTCCAGTCTTAGTCTTCCCATAAAAAGTTCACTTAGTGTACCTTAAAACTGAACTTTGGATATGTATTTTAGTATTGTGGGCTTTAAATCCATTGTATCAAAAGTAATTTTAAGTAAGTAGTTCTCCCTCCTGTGTTGCCTTTTTCCCCCCATTGGAGTACAAAAACATTATAATGAGATTTTCTTTAATTTAAAATTCTCCTAAGTCCAGGCATTAGACACACAGTGGTAGGAACACTAAATGTCTGGATTTTTTATGTAGAAATAGCATTTATGTAACACACAGCTTTTAAATAGCTTAACAAATTCACTACCTGATGTGACTGTGACCATGCATGCAAAGTTTCAACTTTTACAAGGATAAAAAGAAAAATAAAGCTGACTGTAAATGGAAGTGCTTTCCCATCTTAACTCTATGGTATTATCAGTCACTAGAACCTTTTTCCTGTGTAATCTCACTTTTTTCATACCCAGTTTGTTCAGTGATATTGTAATTCCAGCATTTATAGCCTTAGTCAGTTTTCTTTGTTGCTGCCTGTTAGGATATTGCAACATTGACTGCAAGAAGTGAATAAGGTAGGTATAACCAGGTCAGTTCTAGTACTAGTAACAAGTCTTCTCAGGGAGGTGATGAAAACTGCATAATTAAATATTTATAACAGGACTTGATGAAAAAATTGGGGAAGAGGTGACAGTATAGTAGAATAAGTTTTTATCCTCTAATTTCTGTATTTGCCCCTTGTATAATATTTTTACAGTTCAGAGGCCAGTTTAGGAACAAAGTGATCATTATTTTGTGCAAAAATATGTGTGTGTGTGTGTATATGTGTATTTTCTTAGATCAATAGATACAGTATGTAAATGTCTAAGTTACTGATTACTGTGATGCTTTGGCATGTGATATTTCACACTACCATTTACTATCAGTCCTCAAATAATTTTTTTTTTCTTTAAGAGAGCTCATAAAGAGCTCATGTTGAATTGCAAGTTACAAGTTTGGCAGGGCACATAAATTCATTAGCAGGGAGGTCAGGTGTACAAAAACCTTGACATATCAAAATGAGTCCTGACCTGGCTACTGAGACAGTTAGAAACAAAATATTTTAGATAGCTATTTACTTCCCCAATTTTGCTTTATTGCTACAGTCATCAATTATTTTGTGAGTTGAGAATGAATTTCTGGTGTAACTTTTTTCCAATTTTCTCTTTCATGATTGTGATTAAAAAGCCTTCTGCTCATGTTATTTTCTGTCATTTGACCTCAATAGCTTTCTACTTTTTGATACATGAAAATAATTAAATGATGATTGGATAAATAACACATCTGAAAGCAGTGCTGGGTAAATAACAGATGAACATTACACTTGGTAGTGTA
Organism: Erithacus rubecula; assembly: GCF_903797595.1. Taxonomy (NCBI): domain Eukaryota; kingdom Metazoa; phylum Chordata; class Aves; order Passeriformes; family Muscicapidae; genus Erithacus; species Erithacus rubecula. The sequence goes on from NC_136659.1 coordinate 26,534,824, forward strand.
ATGAGACTGAAAAATATTTTTCCATCTGGGTAAGAACCTGAGCTAAAGTTATCTTTTCATCCCTTTCCTCAGGAAAGAGAAAACTTGTGCAGAATGAAATTGGAATAGTGGTGGGGGAAATCCAGTTCTTTGTACCTTTTCAGTAGCAGAAACAATAAGAAAATCAGAGGATAACAGAAGCAAACATGTCTTGGTCTTGGAGCAGTTTTTAGCTCTGATGGTGTATGAGGGGAGACTCACAGGCTGTGAGAGCAAAATCTAGTGCAGTGCTGATAAGATGTTGTAACAAACAGCAAAAAGCCACCAATACTGTTGTGTTCATATTTCTCTGTCAGGTGGAGCAGCTGCTACATACATCTCCCAGAGCAGCAGCCTAGTAAATGCTCTGAATTGCATTTTGAATCTCTCATCCCTGCCTCTCTGGGGAAATGAGTTAAGGACATGCAGAAGAACCATGCAAATAATCTTTTTCTCAGGAAAAAGTAGCTTAATTCAGGCGGTATTGAAAAAGAGATAAAATAGGGTTTAAGCTGTTATCATTTGCAGAGATATTTGAGGTAGTAGTCTGTATATTGATGGCAATTTAGTCTAAAAATGGTGTTTATTAACTCATATATGTGGGACTTGAGAAATTAAACAATATGAAGATAAGAGATGCTCTACCCTGGATGATAATGTCAGGCGTGATAAATGCCATAAATGCAAATCCATGTGAACAGAGCACACCAGCCAGGACAGGGCTGGAGAGAGAGCAGCCAGGAAAACACCAGCAGAAGACACCTTGAGAGGGACAATATTGGCTCACCCTTTGGGGAAAAAAAAAAAAAACAAACCCAAAACCAAATCCAAAACAACAAAGACAAAAAGCTAATATAGAATTAAAATTCTGGATAAAGTTGCTACTTTCTCCCTTGGGATCTGCAAAGTAAAATTAACATTTGTTGTTTTCTTTGAGGAGAGAGATTGATTATAGAGCCTTATTCAGATTATGGACATTGATAGACATAATCTAAATCTGAAGGGCATAGTAAGAATATGTGTGTGTAATTTTAACAATATATAAGTTGGGGGTTTTTGTTTGATAGTTTGTTCAGGGTTTTTTTTTTTTCACAAAACTTTTCTTCTATCAGATGAAGTGCCTACATGACCACAGATGCTGCAGAACTATTGTACTTTTTTCTGATTTTACTGTGTTTTATTTGCCTTTAGGATGACTACAGATAAGCATATTTGAATTGAAACAAACCAGAGTGGTGTCAGAAGTGGTAGTATGGCACCCAAAGCTATAAAGGTTATTTTGTGTGACACAGTTTTCCAAACAAGAACGCAGTTTAAGCTTTAAATTTACTTTGGAGCAGGAGGAAATACTAAAGTAAAATCATTATATGTTGCAGTGGTTACCTCACTTGCTACTGAAATGCAGTTGTTTCCGGGGATGTGCTGTACCTTTTCAAATACCCTGAACATTTTAGAAGTTTGAGAATAACTTACTGTAGTGAAATAAGTAGGATGAAAATACCAAAGTGCACAAGAAGGTTTGTCCAGAGTACACTGGGGAGTAACCACAGGGGATTGATGTAATGTGTCCTCCAGAAAAATACCAGAGCATTGTTTGTATAATAGTTTTCCTTTATTTAAAACTATTTCATTTTGGATTAGTGTGTGTGACAGTTTAACAAGCATTGACAAGGCCTGACCATGCCTTGGTGATGTCCATCTGAAGCACATTGTCAACACCAGTAATGAAATCTGTCATTCCTGTGTGAGGATTTTAAAAAACCTCCTAAATTATTGAATTGCTTATAAGTAAGAATGGATATTATTTGTCACAGCTCAGAAAGAGTTTCCTTTAGATATATAATAGTGCTTCTTTTTTTGTATATTTTTATAAATTTGGTTAAAAATTTTATTTTCAATCCACTGAGAATCAGTAGCATCATTCCTTTCTATTACAGTCTATCTTGTTAATTCAGTAAAGAGTCTGTAGGCTTTTTTTTTGCATATTGCGTTCCTTTGTGTGCTTTAAAAAACTCCTGCTACACTGTATATTATTCAGCCATTTGTGGCTTGAAGCATTGCCTAAATGCTGGCTTATGTTTCCCCATTTTCAGGCCGTAGCTTTTTATGTCTCACAACTCAAGTCTTGCAGCAATAACACCGAGTTCCTGCTATGGTTAGAAAAACACCACCCATTTGAAAATATCATCTGTCACCACTTTATTGCACAATGAATAGATTTACTTTGGAGGGTTGAAATATCTCATGTGACTCTCTAGCTGTTTTTTAGACGTGAAGTTTTTATATAAATTCCAAAATAGTTTTGCCTTCCATGGCCGATTACTTTTTGGAAAAATCAAAGTGCAAGATTTCTGACTGAATTCCACATGTAGGAGAGCCTTCAAAAAGTCCTTTTTGTATTTGTTCATTGTAGTAATATTAAGCCAAACTTTGCAGAGATTTCACTGCTTGGAAGTACTATCTCTGTTCTGTCACCAGCCTTATCTGTTAAATCCCAACGAGTGTGAAAAACGAGAAAAATCTGGATTTACTTGGCTGTTTGAGCAGTATGCTGAGAATGGGCAGATTGCTGGAGAAGATGACACTCTTGGAAACCCTAACAGCCCAGCCTTCTCATCTGCAGGCACATGGAGCTCCTCTGAGTGTGTAAATAAAAATAAATAATGCAGTGAAAAAATATGCAGAGTATTTTGCTGAAGTGTTTCAATTTTGGATGTGCCATAACTAATTTAAATCTTAGGTTGGGATTTATGCAGGCAGGAGGGTCAGGTTTGCAATGTTTGTAATTTAAAGCTTTTCTGCTGCTACACCTTTTCTACTTTTATATCCTGTCATGATACATTTTTGCTGCAAAGAAGGTCCCTTTTATTCCCTTTCCTGCTTTGAAGAGAACATTTGCTTCTCCTTTTGTATGAGTTAATGAGATCAGAGTAGCTCCGGATCCTTTAAATCAATCTAATTTGGCTTCTTTCAGTATACAGAATATCCTTCTTTTGCACTGCCTTTCTTTGTGCGGTATCTCCATCTCCAGCGCTTGGTCTCTCAGGTGCCGTTTTGCTGGAAGAAGCCGGTGAGGCGATGGTCACCCACAGGGCGGTGTGTGTTGTGTCTTTCAGGCTGATTCACGGCGGGCAGCTGCTGAACGGCCTGGCGGGTCCCACGGTGATGAACGCGGCTCCCTTCCTCTCCACCACCTGGTTTTCTCCGGACGAGCGCGCCACGGCCACGGCCATCGCCTCGCTGCTCAACTACCTGGGCTGTGCCGCCGCCTTCCTGGTGGGGCCGCTGGTGGTGCCGCCTCCCAACGGCACGGCCCAGCTGCTGTGGCTGGGCAGCGCCCCGCGCATCAAGGACCGCATCGAGGCCGTGCTCTATGCAGGTGCGCCCGCTCCGGAGAACACCCTGCGTGCTTGGTGCTTGAGAACCACTACCCTCTAGCGGCTGCTTTGCACGCTCTGGCTGAGGGAAAATCATTCACTCAAGAGCCTTAATTTTTTTTTTGCTTTTGTGTAAGAAAAATTTTAAAAGTAGCCTTTTGTAAAGACTGACTCGAAAAGAAGTAATTTGGTTGCTTGTATCGGCCGGTCTTGGGAGAAATATCTTATTAGAGTTTTTCCTGAGCTTCAAACCTGCTTTTCACTTATTGAATTTTCATTAAAAATATGTTTCCGTGACAGGTTTGGTTTCTTCTACTCTTTCTGTAAGGATGGAAATTCAATAGTCTTTTAGTATTAAATTCTCTTTTGCATTAACTGAGGCTTAATTTATGACCTGCACGTGCCTTTCAAATGTGATTACATCATTAGTATTTCAGAATCTACAGAATCAGAAACGCTGAAATTAAAACACAATAGATCTTATTTTTAGCTAAAACCACGTAATTCCTACTGGTGAGCAATTTCAATGAAGTGGCAGCAGTTTAATGGAAAAAATCACTGATATAAAATTCTCCTGATAAAACTTGCATTTTATGTCCTTGCTCTTTTTATTGCAATGGCTTCTGTGCCTCTTCCTGTCACTTAGAAAAATTAGCAGCAAACTTTAAGGAAACAGAATTGGTTAAGTGGTTTAAGTGTCTACATTTTGATTTTTAGTGGATATAAATTGGTACAGCATTAAGAGTTGCACATCTTACAGGGGTTTTACCCTCTTATAATTGCATCCTCTGAAATTCAGCCAGGATTGAGTCCTAAGTGTTCCAGAAGTCCTAACATATATACAGTGTGTAGTTTATATGGAGGTTTAGGGGATTGAGTTAGCTGTTTGTGATCATTTATTTCTGGACATTATTCTTGTGGAAATTTGTCAAGTTAATATTATTGTTGGGTGAGGGCCACTTTAATGTTTGTTTCAAAGAAAGTGTAATAGAATTTGGATCATGACTTTGGCAAGTATTTTTGAGTAACCTACTTTTTACCGGATTCAGATGAAACAACAAGGAAATTCAGGCTTGGCTAAGACTTTTTCACAAGTAGATATGGTGTAAGGCTCTGAAAATCGTGTGGCAGATGGACATGGCTAGTGTGAAAGAAGGAAAAATGAAAGCAAGTCAGGTTTTTTCCTGAGGAGCAGTAGATAAAGAGAGGAAGAACCCTAGCAATTACAGCAGTGCTTTAGCTCTCCCTCTGCAGATTTTCCATGGAGAGGGAAGAATTCATCTGCCTAAGGAAATGCCATGTTGTGCTTGAAACCACTGTTTTGAGTCTGGTAGCACTAGAAATGTTGCCTTCAGCAGTGCATTCGACTCACATTCTCTTCTGTTCTCTTTCTGGAGGTTTTCCTAAGCATTTTCCTCAGAAATGGGGATGGATGTTGCCACCAAGGTTCAGATCTTGCCTGCCTCACATCTCAGCATGGCTCTTTCTACCTTTCTGAGTTGGCAAGGATGTGGGAGCACCCTCGTGGTTTCTTTGTGCTGGTGTTTGTGTCCTATGGGATGTGTATTTTCAGGAGCTGCAAACCCTGTAGCTGTTCAGACAATGACAGAGAGCTTCTTTGTGAATATTGCTGGCCTGCAGTGAATCACAGTAATGATGGAAAACCTCCAACTGGTTTAAAATGGCAAAGAACTGTCAAAGAGGAGTTTGCTTTGAATCCCTTATGGGATTTGTTCTGTCTCAGCTTAGCCCTGTTTCCCTGAAGAGCTGAATGCACAAGGTTCCTTCAGACTGTTCCCTGTACTCTCTTGTGCCCCATGGGCTCCAGAGGTGGGAAGGACAGCTGCTTCATGGTGGGTTGACAGTGAACAGACAGCTCTGTTCACCTATGGGGCAAAAAATACCTGGTAGGTATGGTAGGCTACTATCTGTCCACTTTAACAGCTGTGCAGAAAACTAGGCTCAAACTAACTTCACAGATCAGTAGTAAAGGTTTTGCAGAATGTAGAAGAACAAGAAGCTGGATCCAAATGTCCCACTTCTTCAGTGTGGTCAGGTGTGGTATGATTTGTCCTTCCAGATACTATGGGAAAGCCGGTTTCACAGGGTAGGCACTCTGCATTTCTAATGAGCTTGTTGCTTTTGTTGAGCTAGCGTTAAATAAGCAGCCTCCAAAAGTTAGATGATGTCTTTTAAAAGACAGTAACTATGTGAATTGTTAACTTGGGATCAGTAGTGTGCCAAGAGTGTGCAAATTTTCCAAAGACTTAAGCTCAAACATGATTACGAAGCAATTGCTTATAAGCCCATTCTGAAATTGCTCTGTTAACTCCAGTCTCTTCTGTTTTTTAATAAATTGCTGTTCCTTTATCTCAAACACGGACTAAGAGCTCAGCTGAATTACCACAGCCTCTTTCTGTGTCGTCTGTGTCGCTGCACATTCTGGGTCACAGCTCAAGTAATATGAATGTAGCAAGCCAGGATTGCAATGTACTACCTGAATCATGTTAGAAAGCATGAATTATTCTGGACTGCAGCCAGAGCTTTTAGCCTTGTGCTTTCTTAAATATCCATGTAAAATCATTATTTGTTTAAAAAAAAAGTGTGTGTGTGTGTGTAAGGGGCCCTCATGCCCCCTGGAATGTTCCCACAAAATAAGGTGGGGAGGAAGGGTTTTGGGATTGAACAGGTTGTTGTGCTGTGAGTAGCCTGTCTGAAGGAAAAATACTTTGTTATCAAGGCTTGTGACTCTATAAACATATTTTTCTTTTTTTTTTTTTTTTTTTTTTTTTTTTTTTTTTTTTGTCTGTTTGGGGTTTACACAAGTATCAGGGTGCCTGCTTCCTAGGCTAAGATTCAGGCATCTCTCACGTCACAAGTCCCTGTGGTGTGGTGCCCAGCTTTTATGAAGCATTCCAGTTTCACTCCTCAACAAATACAGATATGTTCATGTCTGTGTCTCTGCACACTAATTTATGAGTTGCCCCATTCCATGTGCTTTGCTCTGTATTAGAGCATCCATCACTTTTGAGAAGCTGGCAGATTCTAAAGAAGAGCCTCTCTCTTGTGGCTGCAGTTCCCTCGCTTTCAGCATTGACCTAGTTCTTACCTTCTAAATTTTGCTTCCTTATACTCACTACTTACTGACCAGGAAAAGTTTTAGATTGTACTCCTCTTCCTCTAGTCTGGTAAAGGATGGAGATAAGAGTGTGGGTTTCCTATTGAGGAAGGGTTTCAATATGTAAGGAATCAGATGTGTTTGGCAGTACCTGGATTTTTGATAGAGGGGTATTGTTTATGAAGCTAAGATGGCACTAAAACCTCATCTTCCTCAACAGAAGGAGATACTTTTGTTTCCACAGTGAATTTGTCACTTTTCATTTGTGCATGAGAGCAGAGCTATCTCAGCAAATTTTTTAGCCTGCAAAGTATAAGACTGGGAAACACTGATGAGTTGCAAGAAGGTACTATTACAAGGTTAGCTTGCTGAACTTAGTAATTAAAAAAAAAAAAAAAAAAAAAAAAAAAAAAAAAAAAAAAAAGAAAGAGGGTTACTATACTGCTCCTAGTACAGCAATTTGACTGGTAGAAATCTTGAGACAGTGCATAGATGAGGCTCCAGATGGGCACCTATTATGAAATGTTTGTATGATTTAAAAAAATTACTGGTGTGTTTTATTGTTCAGAAAAAAATGTGACCTTTCCCCTTACAGTATTGCAGTATAACAGCGTTAAATAATGAGTACCTTGGCCAAAATTTATAGGATTGTGTGATCACATTCTTGATTGGCTATACCTGTCTGTAGTCTTAAATCTTCCTTAATATGTGCTTAAAATGTGTGTATGCATGTAATACATGTGCCTGTAAACCTATATGTGGAATAGAGGCAGGAGGGGGGATAAACAGCTTTTACTAAAGAGCTCTGTAGAATCATCCAGTAGTGACAGAGCATCTCATCATTTCTTAGGTCTGGGATGATCAGTTACAGCCAGTTCTTTATTCAGTACTCGTGTTCTCCAAAACAATATGCACAAAGATAGAAGTTAATCTATTTTCTGAAGAGCAAAGGAGTGAAAAGGTCTGGTTAAAGTGCCCTTGGCCCTCAAAACATGCAGTTACACCACAGCAGGAAAAGGGACACCACATAATTCAAAATGAGTCCTTTAGTATTTGATCATGAAAAACGGCATTGTCACACTCCCAAAATGCCTTTTTTCCCATATGCCAAATAGAAGCATTCATTTCCCTTCTCCATCTCCATTTGATCCATTTAGACTCTGAGTGTTATTTACTTTTCAGTTTCCTGAATTTATTTTCTTCTAGTTTAGCAGAAGACCTGGCGAAGTGCCATGTTCATATTGATTTATTAAAAAAGAGAAGAAGAAAGAAAATTAAGGCAACTGAGTATCTAGCTCTGCTGGAATTTATTTGTGGTGTCAGTGAACACTTCTTTGTTATAACATCACAAATTCTTTTAAGATAACACACTTCAGCTATACATTTTTCTCTCTATCAGCAAAGAATCTTGTTTTCAAAGGGGATAGGAGAAATACCAGGATTGAGGACTGTGGAGAACATGATATATATACACTGTAAAACAAATTAATTAGACTGACTATGGGTAGAGTTGTTTCTTTTCAGAATGTCTGCTCATGGGACTTACTGTTTTCTGTGAAGTGCTCATCACTTTTCAAGCTCAGGTCCAAACTTCTGCTATGAAATTTTTCAAAGGTTTGGAGTACCTGCTGCTAAACAAGCAGAGCATCCACAAACAGCTATATTCTTTCTTTTTTCCCCCCTCTTACCTGCACTTTTTCTATTCATGAGCCATGGCTGCTTCTGCACTTTGCTCTTTATATTCTGTTGCCATGTAGTACTGTTTGTGTTGGAACTGCTGCCTTGCTTGACCTTTTGTTTGCCTTCATCATCTTGTGCAATGAATAATTGTTATTCCATGCCCTGGGGCTCCCGAGTCCCATCTGTTTAAAGTCTCTAGCATGCTGTTACCTGCACTGAGTTACTTCCATCGCAAGGAAACGTGGCCAAATCCTCATATTGCAGTTCTCTCTGAAGAGAAAAAGCAAAAGCTTTCCTTTTGCTTCACTGAGTTCCCTGTGTGTGAGCCTGACTCTCTGCAGCACCTATCACTGGAATGGACTGCCAGTCTCATTGATTCTCCATCTCAATTTGAAATCTTGTTTGGGGAAGGAGAAAGAAATTTCTCGTTCAAGTTACGGAATTCTGTTGTCAGGAGCAGTCAAGCACTTGTGGTGGGATTTATGTCTCAGAGGCTGGCTGATAACAGCACAGTAGTGAAATAAGTCTTTCAACGCTAACATCTGTTCTTGGTTTTGTTTTTCTTTGCCCTCTTGTTTAGAATTTGGAATGGTTTCCCTGATATTTTCTGCAGCGTTGGCCTACTTCCCCTCGCGCCCTCCATTCCCCCCCAGCGTGGCTGCAGCGAGCCAGCGGCTCAGCTACAGGAGAAGTTTTTGCAGACTCTTAAGGTAGGACCTCTTTGGGTTTCCACTTCAAAGCAGATCAGTGCCTAAGTAAATAAAAACAAGTGTGCTTTAATCTTCTCATTGAGCAAACAAGTTGGTTTTAAACAAAATAAAATTAAATATTAATGTCAAGACATAAAAGGATGTTAACTGCTAAAGAGCAGACATTAAATTTTAAACCACTCTGTGTATCTCTAGTCTTCATGCCAGTCCTTCAGCAATAGCAGTGCTTTAGTCATCCTGTTAGCATGGCTTTTCTTATGCAGTGCTTCTGTTACATCAGATTATACAAGATAGCTAAAAGTGAGCAGTGAGAAAACAGTGAACAACACTGGGCAAAACTAACTTCTAAGTTGGTTTCTTCTGTGCTTATTACATTGGAATGAATTTGGGGTTTACTTGTCTCTTGAAGGCTTATTCTGCTGCTTTCATTCAGCCATGGAAGCAAAACATGAACCATTCTAAAACTATCATATGACCAATTAAATCTCATTAATTGTACATCAAAATATGAAGTGGGAATAGAAAAAGTGTCTCCAGGTGTGTTTCTGGATAGGCTCAAAGGTAAGCTAGCTTCCTTTGAATTTTTAGGTTAAAAAGAAGAGGTTATAAAGAAAGTGACAGTATTGCAGCTTCTCCCTCTTGGGTTCTTTTAGTGAGACACAATCTCACTTCTCCCCAGTGTTTTTATGGTGTCTTGTGTAATGGAAATATGATCTCAGAGGAGCAGCTAAAGCAAGTGTAATATTAATGGTGAATAATTGTGAGGGCCCATGCCCTGTAGATGATACTGCACAGAGGAGCTTCCCAGGGCAAAGGAGAGCTGCTCCCCTGGTACAGAATAGGACTGACTTCACTGGGAGGCTTCTGACTCTTGCTGTAATTGTTTGTTGAGTGATGTAGGAGCTGAATCTGCATATAAAGGGCTGCTTGAAGCTTGGTAACTGTGCAGCTTTAGACATTTAGTTACTACAGACCTATTGTGGGCTGTACTTTCAATAATTGTATTTAGAGGCAGCAAAAACAACTCATCCCTTGCTTTCACTGGGTTTTCTTTTCTTTTGTTTTTGAAGGCTTTATTGTTGTTGTTGTTATTTGGGGGAGTAAATAGTTGGCAAAATGCTTAATCCTGTGTGTTCATCCTTGAGCAGAGTGGCACTCAGGAGGTGTGAGTACAGCTGCGTGGTTAGTCTGCAAAGTGACCTAATCAGGGTATTAAAAAATAGCAGTTCCCTTAAGGACACTTAGCACACACAATAATGCTGTTCTGCACCCAAGCTAATGTGCTGTTAGACCCTGCCTGAGGCCTTGTTGTAAAAATGTTGCTGTTGAACAGAAATTCAAACAGCAACTGGCTCCTCAGGTGAAATATAAAATTTCAGTTGACAGTGCTCCATTTGGGAGTTTTATAACCATTAGATTCCATGTTCAAAGTGTTGTAAACAGTGGACCTGAGATACTGGTAAGGTCAGGGTGTAAACAGCAAAGCTGGCTTACTATTAAGAATAACCAGTGAAACTTAAAAAAACAAACTGGGCTCTTAAATAATGAGTCTAGTTTACAGTGTCTCCAAGAACCAAGAGGGCTTTTTTAAAATGTGGACAGGTAGATAATTATATCTCTCATCCCTCAGGTCTTGCATTCTTCCATGCTTCCCTTTATCAAAGGCACTTCATTCCTCTGTACATGAACCAATCAACAGTTCATCATTAAACCCACTTATCTTGGGGAGCTGTTCAGTAACAATCTGTCTTGCAAGGGAGTTTTATAAAAGAAATGCATGATATCTGCCATGCTTCAAGAGAAATCCATCATCTGGTTCATTAGGCTTCTGAGCTCTGTTGTCTGCCTAATCTAGGCTTTATCTTGGCTCAGAGAGTCTTTCTTTAGACTTGGTGGTGTAGAGTGAAGGTAACCAGCAGATGAGTACCTGGAAATCATGACTTCCTTTTATTGTAGATTACCCTTTGGTGTAAGAACTGTGTGTAAGGCATTTAGGATGTGTGTGAGCTGGTGGGGTGATCCAGCTATGCACCAGATACACTCAGGAGAACTGAGATGTTCATCATTTCCCTGTCTTCTCTGCCAGGCTGCAGTTTTATTACATCAAAATAAAGCAACATAGCATAACTTTACCATTCAAGTCACTGACCTTTTTTGTTTGAACACCAAGGGGATCTATCACATCCTTGCAACTCCCACACTCCTTCATGCCTTCGGGTCCTTGGGCAATCATCTACATGAGCTGCTTCTTGCAGAGTTATTACACCATCAGCAGAGGTCAGCCATCCCCTGTGGGCCCTTTTTGGGGGACGTTCTTAGGAACTTGGTTCTTCCTTCTGATTTGGAGGATTCCTCCTTCTGACAGATTGTAACAATTAGTTGATGTCTGATTATCTCCTGATACCAACTCTGCCTGCAGTGGGAGACAACAGATTGGTCATGGTTTGGGAGCTAAGCCCAAATCTTTTAACAGTCTATCACACACTGACAAGTGTAGTTTGAATTTTCATTAGAAAATTTATGGTGCTCTGTCTCAGTTTATTGGGTAAAGCAAATATGACTTGTTTTTATTTCCCCAGTTCAGGAAACTTCATTTCATTCAGGAAAATTTCACAAACTTCAATGGAAAAAAATCCTAATACAAGTAAATAGTTGTTAAGTCTTAAAACCTGTGATTTTGTTTTGTGATTTTTGTTTTGAAGTAACTTTTAGCCAGTTACATGGCTTTTATATTTTCTAGGGACTATGTAAGCAATTTGGAAATTTTGTATCAGGGGTTTTGTGCATCATTATTGCTTTAATGACACTTTCATCAACATCACCATCCAGTAATGGAATCTGTGCAGAATGTGCCTGATGTTAATAGGCACTGTCAAAGTTACTCTGAAAATGATGACAGACTTTGATGGGGCTCCCCTCTGAACCAGCCTGTCTTACAGATTCTAGTGGTGTTAGGTTTCTGAAAAAAACAGAAGAAAAAATCAATCCATATTCCAGCAGAATGGTATAACAGAGAGGCTAATGCTGATATCCTGTCATTGCTGATAGGATGGAAAACAGTGTGGGTTCAACAGCTGATGGTGTGACAGACAGCACATTTTTCTGCTTTCAGTGGAGCAATTGCAAAATTGCAAAACTGTACACAAGTGAGTGGAGCCATGAAAAGTGGAGCTGCTCCTAAAGATGCGTGTTTTGAATGGCTTTAGCCAGTATGAGTGAGGAATTGCTGGGCAAGGGGGCAGAATGACACCTGGTGATCAGTGTCTCTGTCACTGCCATGCTCCCTTTTCATGGTCACCTTCCTTGTTGTGGAGACTAGGCAGGGGAGCAGGCTCTGTCCCTGGAGGTTGTCATCATGCAGAGCTGGTACTGTGGAATTGGTTCTAGGGGTTGGATGTGGCACAGAGCAGCTATCCCACATCACAGTTGCTTGAGTTACAGAAAACAAATACACCACAGGAAATGCTGATCAAGTAAAGGACAAAGTTCTCCCTCAAAAGTAGCTCTTTAATGAAATTGAGGTCCAGGTGGCCAAAGATTTTGAATATTCAGCAGGTGTTATTTCAGAACACTGCATTCAGACTTGTTTCCTCTTAGCAATCTACAGTATGGCTCTATAAGGTCCATGCAAAATTCCCTTTTATTATGTTGCAATGCTTTCACATGGATAGTATTAAATAGCATCAAATGCCAAGGTGATACAAGGTAGATTGGGATAAGAGTATGTCATTCTTAAGAAAGAAAAAAGAAGTTGTCAGGCAGACAGTAGCATTCAGAGAAATACATATCTAATGTATAAAAGAGCTGAAAGTTGGAGAGTTGTTTTTCTTTGCATTAAAAGATAAATCTGACGAGTGATATGGAAAGCAGAGGATATGTTCATGGGATGGAAATGTGTTATTCAAGAAGAGGATGTGTGAAAAAGAACAGTGCAAAAAGCACTGGCTGGTGTGTGGTGTGTGGAGCATCTAAGGGAGTAAAACAGTGTAAGCTGCAAACTTACAAATGTTTTGGAGAGTAATTGAATCTCTCTCTCCCTCTTGGCTTTCGTAACTGTGTGCTATCAAATTGCCACTGCTTGCCAAGAAGCTGGTACTGATCAGGATCAATTTTATGTAAATTGTTTGAGACTAGAGGGAGCCACGTTTGGGTTTACACAGATATCCCATGGAATAACTAACCTTGGAATCACCCTGAAATCTTTTTAATATCTTTTAAAATATCGCTGTTTCAGATTCCAAAGTACATTTTCTTTCTCATTTAAAACATTTTTGAGGAAAACTTGGATGTCTCTTAGTAAGTTGCTTTCACTTATGGTGAGTGGAGGAAATTGTTGGTTGTTTAGCTCTATACATTGAAGATGATGATGCAGCTTTGACTGTTTCACCTTCACTGAATACTAAAGGTTAGATAACTGGGGGGAAAAGCAAACATGTTGACTATGTAGAGTATTATATCTGTCTCTGGTTTTTGCCATTTCAAATTGTCAAAATTTTCCACTCTTGCAAATGTATCTGCCTCATTTCCAGACATTTCCTTGCTTTTCACCAAAATAGAGGATTAAAACAGGTTTAGGATATTTTGATTTTTTTAATTACAGTTCAAGAGGGATGAATCTCTGATTTTATTTTTGAAATAAGTTTTTAATCTTTTAAATTGGAGCTTATTATTCCTAACATACACTTAAGCAAAGTAGGTTGCCCATGCCAATCACACGGAAGAATTCCTTGCAGAAATGAGAAACATATGAGTCCAGCATAAATCTTACAGAAATCTTTGAACTATGTAGAGAAATTGGCTTTTTCTATTACCACAGTGCTAAGGTAGTACCATATCAGCCATGAGAAATTCAGTGACGTGGCTGGATACCTTTCTTGTTTTCCCTGCCTTACTCCTCCTTCAGACCTTTGCTGTTTTTCTTGTTGAGCAGAATATAGATTCTAGGATGTGATCTACTCCCCTAGCTAATCTTGGTGCAGTTTTTAACACAAGCTGAGGCTAATGGCAATGTTTTATCTTCACAGCAATTTCCGATTCCTGATGATTGCTTTAGCCTATGCGATACCACTGGGTGTTTTCTCTGGCTGGTCTGGTGTTCTGGACTTGATACTAACACCCATTCATGTAAGCCAGGTAAGTATCTGCTGACTGATAATCAGCAGCTATTTTGTAAGTGGCATGTTTTTATTTTGCACTAGCATGCAGTTTTATCAGGTTTTTATGTTTAAAATGCTATTAATACATATGTACCACTTTACTCCCTGAAATTTAAAACTAAATGAACTGTAGCTTTGGCATCTCAAACTGTCACAATTCTCCCTGCTGACTCCATCCATGGTGTTTTCAGAACTGTACATACCTTTTGACAAGAAGGAAGAAGGAGGTAAACAAATGGAAGTATTGTTGGCTGCTGCATCTCTAGTGAAAGAAAATAATGTATGCCTGGTGGAAAAGATGAAGTGGAGAGAAGATGATTTCTAAGCTTTTGATAGAGTATTAGAAAAAACCAGAGGCCATTACTCAGATTCCATAAAGAGAGGTCACATTTAGGGCATAGACTACTTAGTCATACTTTCTTGTGGTGAATTTATTTTGTTTCTTAGGAAAAGCCTTGCACTTCAGACTATTGTAGAGAGCTGTTGTTAGCAGTTTGGAGCTCCTGCACAACATTTGTTTTAAAAGTAACACAATCTTATTTTCTCAGCTTTAACATATTTCTTTGTGTTTTGTTTTGGTTTTTTTTCCCCTGCCAGGTGGATGCAGGCTGGATTGGATTTTGGTCTGTAGTTGGAGGTTGTGTTGTTGGCATAGCAATGGCAAGGTAGGAATAATTGCAGGTCCTTCTCTGTTTCTTCAACTGTGATTATCATTCGGTTTATCCTCTTAACAAGAACAGAACTTATTTTCTCTCATCTTCAGAAACTTGAAATGGAGAATTCCTTTTGAGGTTAGTTATAATGTGTTTCTAGTAAAGTAATAATTTGTACCATATTGCTGAGGATTGAGAACTCCACATGCATATACCTGCACTTGGAAGTGAGACTCTTGCTCCTGACAATGGCATCCTGTATGCTGCTTTTGAAGACAGCTCTGATCAATTCAGCTGCCTGATAAGAGGGAGAACCTCATTGTAGCACATTTGGAAAGCATTGAAGGAATTATTGTCTGTCTCCTTCCATAAACACTTTTGGGCATATTGATTCCCAAAGGGATATAGGGAATGTTACACAGGCAGCCTACTACAATAATATTATGCTCCTCCACAGAGGAATTAGTCTGGGCTCGTTTTGGGCAGGTTGCTGGATTCCTGCATAGCCTAACTATTTTCTCCTGTATCCTATGGGCTACAGTATGGGTGTATGTATGGTTTTTATAAATCAGACACAGCTGTCTCTGGCTGTTGTGAATGGTGATGACACGGGGAGTGGAACAACAAGAAATGGATTGCCCTTCCAAAAGGCTGCTCCTTCTCCATTGATGTCCTCTTTAGGAAAAGGGATAGTGGGAGGGAAGAAAAGTTATCACATGTTCCCCTTGCTTTGGGATAATATCTAAGCATTGTCCTGGCTTCTCTGTGTCCACTCTTTGGACTCCAGTTCTGCAGTGAATTTACCACATATGCCAAAATCTGCAACTGTTGCATTGTCGCGGTGTTGTGGATGAAGAGTGATCTTTTTAGGACTCTCTTTTCTTTCTTTTTGAAGCTCTCTTTTTTTTCACTTGCTGTGCTTCATCAGTGTACACAATGCATAAAGAAATGTGAGGTTTCACATCCTGACATTTTGCAGGCTGCCTAGCAACTGCAGCAGGGAGAGGAAAAAAACTCCTGACCTAGGGAAAAGAAACAAGCTCTTCTCTCCCATCTACTCCAGATGCAGGCCAAAGGACTTCATCTAGCCAAACAAAGTTCATGCCCTGGTTTCCTCTAAAAAGAGTTGCTTTTGATTAGCCAATCTCAGATGCAATGTTTTCTCTGTAAGAGAATAGATGTTTAAAAGCAACTGCTGTAAATGACACAGATGCCATAGGTTGCATTTTGAAGCAGGTAGACTGCCAGTTTAATATTTTTCATCATGAATTAATCTCTAGTATATTTGCAACACTTCAGTAGTAGAGCTTAGAAGCTCACTTAACTTTATTAGGAGAGAATCTGCAGATTCTATACCAGCATGCAAATCTCAGTCTTTATGGTAGATTAATTTATTTAATGTATTGCCTGGGTTAAGTTTTAGGAAATGCTGGCAGTCCCTTTAACTACATCAAAATTGATTTCAAACCTTGTCAAATACGTGTATTTTGTAGCATTTAGTAAATTGAAGAGATACCAACAGTCTCTCTCCAAATATGTCTTTGTGATTTGGGCGATGCACAGTTCAGATGGGAGGGTTTGCATACAGAAAGGGAGGGAGGAGGTGATTTGTCACTTCTGATGGATGACTCTCCCTCCTAGGCCTATTCAGCATTTATCTGTGTAGGGTTGAATCAATGACGAGTCTGACTGTAATCTGCTGAAAGTTGTAATTAGGAAAATTAAGTAATGATTCTTGTCAAAGCTGACAAGTTGATATATTTCAGTGTCAGAACTGTGATTTGCCAAGCAAGCAGCTCTCTCCCTTAACCACCTCTCAAGAAGCTGTTAGTTTTAGGGTGTTTTTTTTTTCTTTTTTCTTCTGCTATTTTGTCAAAGCAAAATTGGTGCATCTTAGGAATTTGTTCCTTCCATTTTTATCAATGCAAATTCTGTAATTTAGAATTTTTAACAACCTGAGCCTTGTCCGGGAGCATTAGGTCTTGTACATCACAGTAGGTGTTAAATCATCTGTATTTAAAGTAATGCCCAGTTTGGAAATTTGTTTATGTATCTCATTTTCAGAATGGTGCAAGTTTTCCTCAGCATTATACATAAATCCTTCTACTCTCCACCCACTGCTGTCCTGATAGCCATGAACTTACATGTTTAGCTAATGTGTTTGATACATTTTTATAATTGAAAAGCCTGGCCTATTTTGGGCAGCTGGTAGGTGCTGTACCCTTTGCTGGCAGCTTTCAAATGCTACTAGTTTGAAGAAAAGCAGTGTCAAAGAGCAGCATTCATATAATTGCATGGAAACATAAATCTATTCCCTTTTCTCAGATTTTTTTAAAACTTTTTTTCCCCACATTTGCCAAGGATCATAGATATTTCTTAGGTTTTGTCCTCTGCGGCTCAATTTCAGTTCCTGCTTCTAACCTTCAGTGTAGTCAAAATGCTGAAACTTTATGGCATGGTGCTAATTTCCTTAGCAACAGACAGTGTTGTCAGCAGTGTGGGTTTGTGATTTTAACTGTAGGATACAGCCTGGGGCTGCATCTGCTGGGAGGCTGGAGACTGTTACCAGCAGTAGGCTCAGAGGTCTGTGTCTGGCAAAGTACACACCTTCTCTCCTGTTGTGCCTGCTTTTTTAGCAGCTGCACACAGTCTCTTACATGCTAGATGATGAAGAAGGATTTATACAGAACAAAGGTTTGAAATCAGGTACAGAGCCTGAGGATAAAAGTAATTTCTCATATTTTTTGATTGAAGCAAGTATTATGAAGAGTAGACTAGATCTACAGTTCTTTATTGTCCCCTAACTGGACAAGAAACAGAAGTCCTTCAATTACCAAGTTTAGGCTAGGTTATTATGTAATTTTTTTTTTTCTATTATTTCTATTGCTGGCTGAATCCAGTAGCTGAATAAACCTTTATTTTGGGGTACATTTGATCCTTTTGGAGTTCTGTGATATCTGAGAGCTCTTTGGAGCACACTGCTACCCAGACTGGGATATTTGTGTCAGGAAGAGTTGCAGGTGCTTGGTAAAGGTAGGTATATTCTCCATTCAGCTGTCATGAATGGCCTAGATGCATATCAACCTCCCATCCCCACATACCCTGGTAGTGGGATAGAGGCCAAGGATCCCCTAGAGATCAGCCCCAGACCTGTAGTCCCTGAATGTCCCTCCCAGAAGGCTGATATTTCTCACATTGTTTCATTGGACAGGATCTATGTCACTGCCCTTGCCTGTAAGGACAGTGATGCTGTCTGCCAGCAGGCAAAGCAGGAGTCTCTATGGAATAAGCTGGAAGTTTACACTTTGAGATGCTTCTGCAAAGCTTTTAAAATTGCTGATTTTGACCCTAGTGATCCCACAGAATAATTAAAGAAACTGGCAAACCAGTGAGGCAATCCTGACTCCTCAATTGGGTTGTCAGAAAAAAAATCCAGTAATAGTTGACCTCTGGCTATTGGAGATGAATGCATAAGCCACTTGAACACTGCAGTCATAAACTTCTCAGATTATATGCAGCATTGATCTCCCACTACTGCTTATTGAATTACTGCTAAATTCACTGTGGAATTTAGGCATGGGGAGAATCAAAATACAAGGAAAGAAGTTGGTTAGGGGGAGCGGAGAGTGTTTGCCTGCATTACTCCTGCATCTCTTACGGTATATTTGGAAGTTCTCAGAATGTTGGTAGCATTTCCTTTTTTATCAAGTAAGTATAAGGTATCTGGCTATAGAGTGATCTTTGTCAGGGCAGAGAAGACAGCTGATGGACAGACAAATTCCATCATGGACCAGTCTAGGTGGATTATGCTGCCATTAGCCTGATCAAGGTAGGAGCCTGTGGGGGCAGAAGATATGCTTTAGAAATACATACCTAACCTGTCCGTCCCAAAATCACATCTCTAAGCAGGAGATTATAGACAATTACTGACGAATAAATGACATTGCCTTTTCTAATATATCTTTCCCAGTAGTTAGGTTGACATCCCTTTTGAAAAGAGCAGTCGCACTGATAATTATGCTGCACGAACACTGCTCAAAAGCATTCTGTCTCCTTGAAAGAAAAAGGGGAAAAAAAAGATGAAAAATGCAATTGTACCATCAGGTGGTATAAAGATCATAATTCCCTCTATATAACAGCCAGACTGCCCAAGGACTTTTGAGGCTATCCTCTCCCAGTCTGTCAGCAGGGTCTGGTAGAAGAGAAGTAGCACCAAGCTTGTGGTTTCTGGAACTTTTCAACCCAAAACAGCCACTGGCAGAGTGACCCCCTGTGTAACCCCTGAGTGACCTTCCTTGCCTAAGCCACCACGAGCTGCATCACCAATGCATCCAAGGGTTCAGAAGCTGTTCCTTGTCATCTTCAACTAGGGATTCTTTCGAATTTTTTGGAGTTTTTCCATTTCCCACAGGAATGAATCTTGACACTTAACTGTGCCTTGAATGAAACACGGCAGCCTCCTCATATGCTAATGGAGCTCTGTGTCTGCCAAGGGAGACTGGCAAATGCTGACAAAACAGCGATGGAAGTAGTGGTGAGATATTGTGTCCAACAAATGCAGAAGAAAAAAAAAAACTTTGCTCCAGTGTTTTCATTTGATGCATTGAGAATTGCTTGAGAATTGTTCTAGTTTGGTTGTTACTTCGTGACAGCTAAAAAATTCATGGCTTTTCAGTTTGACAGCTAGAAATATCACTGTTCTATAAAAATACCTTTTTTCTATTTCTGAAAATGAGAAATGACTTTTAAATTGTTTTTATAGTCTCCAAAATGTTTAATGAGAATATGCTGAATTAATTGTCAAGCATCACATTTAAATAATATGAAAATCAGCATTTGTACTGTTCTGATGTGTGCTTTTATTTTAGATTTGCAGATTTTATCAGGGGCATGCTGAAGTTCATACTGCTGCTGCTTTTATCTGGAGCAACATTAGCATCAACCTGGTTCACTCTCACCTGTCTAACTACTGTCACTCATCTGCCTTTAACCACAGGTATTGACAATTATTTTAATTTCTACTCTTTATAATTGATATTACAGGGAAATATTTGCAGTCTTCACTATCTTATTACCTGGTTTAGTATCTTTAGTAATACAGTACTTTCACTAAGACAAAGAATTGTTTAGAAAGTCTATTGAACCTGAAATATCTTCACTGGCTTGGAATAACTTCATCACAAGATTTAAAACTTGAGAAATCCAATACTGAGAACCCCAAATACACATTTGAATATGATTTGGGGACTAAGTGTTTTTCTCTTTTGAATCCTTTGGAATAACTGAAGTGAGAAATGAATCAAGAAAAATCAGATGAATGAGAATAGTGTTGCATATAAGCAACAATGACATGTCTGGGAATTTAGGAGTTTGAAACTTATATTAGTTATTGGAAACACATGGTGCATTTCAAATCAAGGTGACCCATAGTGTTTCAGCCATCTAAATCTGTCCCTGCACAGTGCTGTCCTCTTTTTTTGCACCTGCATGCAGGTTCAGGGAACTCTTCCAGCCCAAAATTAACTCAGCCTGCACCTCAAAAGGACAGGGAAAAAAAAGCTGTTGGCAGGAGTGGGGGTAAAAGCTCGGAGTTCTAGTTGGGCTGCAAGCAGGCTGTACCTTCAGTTGAAATCTAGCACTGCTTAGTTCTTAAAAATCTGTCCTTCACCTTATTATCTGCACCAGTGGACTGATCCACCTGTGATACCAAGACCTTCAACAGAGCAGCAAGTTACAGTAAAACCTGAGCCATCAAGGTTCAAAAATATATTTATTGAGTAAAGAATCCTATAAATCTATTTTAAATAAAGTGCCATCTTTGTCACAAGCAGTTTATGCATTCTAGGAGAAATGAAAACTTTTTTTGCTCATTTTTAATAAACGAGTTTGGTGGGGAAAGTGGTATATAGAGTAGTGTTTTACTCAAATGAAGTTTGAGTTTCAGTAAGTGTCCTTGGTGCACTGCAAATGTCACAACTATAAACGAAAGTGGGTACAGCAAATTGAAATACATGATCAATTCAGGAGCAACACCATCTGGATAGATAGGTCAAATTTGTGCTTTATCTTGAAATTTCAGTGCTTTCAAAAATTCTGTTTAAATAAAACATAATTTAATCAATAAACAAATCAAATTTCATGATGGCTGTTGTCAGACTAAATGACTACACATTTCCATCAAATCTAAAATAAAAGCAATAAAAGCTTTTTCCCCGTGCTTGCCTGTTTCATCACTACAAGCCTGCAGTAATGTAAATTTTTACAGTAACTCTATCCTCTAAATTGATGCAACAAGCCAAACACATAAATGACCCTTCAAGTCTATGCATAAGAATGAAGCAGAGACGTTTCAAGAGGGGAAAGTCATTATGTACGTACTCGCCAGTGCTCCAAAACAAAACTGATGGAGCTCTCTGATTTTATTTTATTGGGATTTTTTGTAAAGAATTTGGCATGCAACATGGGTTCTATATTTGTTTGTAGCATGTAGGTGCATTGTGCTGGTCTTTTTGGAAAGGTGTCAGGACATAAAAGTAGGTAAGGTATTTGAGGTTTGATGTATAGTCTCCTAAACTACCATCCCTTGATTCAAATAAAGGGATTGGGTTGTACTTTTTATGCAATTACCATTTATCTTAAAATGGATGATTCCTTAGATTGTTGTAATTTATATATCAGTGTTTTCTGTCAGTGCTTCTCTTATATATGTCACTGTAAATACTGAGCCCTTTTTAAAATACAAGCTTGTTTTGAATAGAAGTGCCTGTAATGTGGTGCATTCCTCAAAACAATAAAAAAGGTAATCTAAAGCATCAGAGTGCAGCCAGAAAATAAGATCTCTTTTTTCTTTTGTTTAAATTTCATAGATATGTGGTGGGGGAAGGTTTGTATCAGGCATTTCTCATTAAAGTTCTTAGGAAATAGATGTAATGTGCGTGTTCAATTTAGTTCCTTGTACACAGAAAAGCAGTGCTATATCTTTATGAAATATGCTGTTATGGATGAAAACACACAAGCTATTTAAGCTAATTTATAGGACTTCATGCTAGATTATTCCTCAATGTAATGATGCAACATGATGATGACCTCTGCATTCACAGTAATTGGGAGAAACGGTACATTTGAATTGATTTGGATGAACTTCCTTTTTTTCTTCTCCTTTTAATTAAAAGTTTGAGATGTAGAGTGTATTGGAGTACAAATCTAGGAGGTCAAATGCAGGCTGTGGGCTACCAGCTTTTGGAAGTGATTAGTGGTAGCTGGTAAAGGTAGAAGTCACTCTGCATATCAGTGGGCAGGTGTTGACAGTGGACTTCCAAGTAGTTATTCTCTGTGCTTTTTGTAGCAATGGAAGATGTGCAAAACAAAACCAGACATCATTGTGGGGCTTTTCCCCATTCATCTTTTAAAATTTTAAGAAAAAATCTCTTAAATATTTGTTTTTAAAATAAAAGCAAACCAAACCCCTCTTTTAACGGATGTTCTTTGTATCAGTTTTAATAATATCTGGTTTAAATAATGAGGAAGGGAAGGTATTTGAAAAAATGGTCACAGCAAAATATATTTTCCTCACCTTGTTTGTATAATATTCTCCTAATTCCTTTCAAATAGGCACAACATAATTTAAAGATATTTCCTACAAAATGTAATTACTTAGAATGGAGACCTTTAATGCAGATATTAAAAATCAATGACTGCATTTGTGGTTTTAAATTGTACTGTTTAGCATTGTTTGTGTTGAGTAATGCCTGCGCTGCTTTGTATTTGCATAATACCCTCAATTTTTCCTCCTGCCATGGAGAAAGACAAGTTTTGTGTCATTTGCTGACTTCTTAATTTATATTCAAAAGACTTTTTAAAAACTGCATTCAGAGTTGTATATATGAATTATAACAGTCAGTGTGGGGTGAAAAAGAAAGCAAGGCAATAATGATACAGTGCCAGCTACTGTATCATCTGTCTGAAACACCTCTCATCAGCTAATCACAGCTGTCCAAAAACCTTGATTCTGGAATTCATTTATATTTTATGCAAGCCTGAATTTTATTTTAAGAAATTTTAATTTTAATGTATATTACTTGCATTTCAGTTTCAAAGACAATTTTATGTACACATTGAGCATTAAAATAGGTTTCTCCATTGAATTCCCAGTGCAGCTGCTGATCTGTTTCTCTTTGCCAAGTTCATTGTTAGTTTGCTTTGTACTGAACTTCATTATGTGAATTTATGTACAATGGATACTTCGACCCAAAGTAATTGTGTAAGGCATTGTATTGCCAGTTTCAGTATCTTGCCATTTTGTATTGCTGGTAGGATCTCTGGATACAAATAGTAGCATTTTCCAAAAATTGATATGCAACACTAGTTGCTCGCAGCTCAGATTGAATGTTTTCAGTGTAGCATATCAAGAATATTCTAATATTTATGAGCACATGCAGCAGAAGTTTGCTTTACAAAATCTTTTCTAGTGCTGCATGGCACTAGACACTGAATACAGAGGCAACTCCACAAGTTGATGACTATATTTAGGTTAAGCAGCCCACACTTTTATTTTCAGGTTCAGCAGATTGGATATTATAAACACGTGTCTCTCTGTCCTCATTTACAAAGCACAGAAAAAAAGAGGTGTTAATAATATAGGAGTGATTGGTTTATTATTTGTTTAATTTCTTTACTGTAAACAAGATGTGCTTGCTAAGTGTGTAAGGCTGGGAAGCCCAGAGGATAAAACAGTGGCCTGAAAACATTAACCTGCTTAGGGCTGTGGGCAAAACATTACCCTGACTCCTGCTGTGCTTTGCCCACTCATACAATGGGAATAATGACCTTTGTTTTACTGACATCTTCTTTAACATCACAGATAGAAAAGTATTTGAAGAAGAACTAATTTAGGGGGTTAGTTTATGTTAAAAAACAGTGTTCAATAGTATACAATACTTGAAATTAGGGAAGAGCATTTCAGGGATGAGCATCTATTAATCTGGGCACTTTAAATATCCATTGATAGCAAACCTCAATTATTGTGTCATTTCCAGCCCTCTCCTCTTTCATTTCTTGAGGCTTACTCAGTAATTTTTTCACTTCTTAGTTCTCCAACTGCTCTGCTTTCAAAGCAGTTCCACTTGCTTTTCTCATGAGAAGAATGTCAACTAAATCAAAGTTGATCAGATTTTTACTTTCAAAACTATATCATGAGATAGCAATTTGATCAGTGCATGCTGGAATGGAAATCCAGGCAGTGAAACATATTGGTCTTATAAATGTGCACTACAGAGACATCTTTCTTCTATTGTGTTTTTTCATTCCCATAAGTGAATTGCAGTAAAATTTACCGTCTTACCTTAAGGGAGTCACATTTCTCATGGAAGAATTAAAGGTTACTTCTTCCATGACTTTTCTTACCACGACCAGTAGCAAGAGTTAGATCATAGGAAGATTTCATTCTACTTTAATGGACTTCAGATTTTGGCTGAAACTAACTTGAATTGTTCAAATTGGTCATGGGGATACTGAAGCACTAAAGTCAACAAAGCCTGCATTCACATGAGGCATTATCCTTTCACTTTACTGTTTGGGCTGTGGTTATAATGGGCAATAACAAAGTGCCCTAGATCTCCATATGTTTTGCCTTAAATTGTGTGCTGCTCCCAAGAGAATATATTCCATTGTATTTACTCTCCTGTTTATCTGTATAAAATTTGTGTGAGTTTTGGCTGAGAGTGTCTCAGAAGAGAACTGTTACAAAATGTACAGAGTTCAAGAGATTCTGGCAGAGGACTTTGGAAGGAGATACTGTACCACTTGCTTGCACTTGATACAGCATTTCCTGTGCAATTTGACCTGAAAACTATTTTTTTAAAAATTGTAGTATTTCATATTCTTTGTTAAAAGTCAGCCAAGATACATGTGCCAATGATTGATAAGAACTGGTCATATCAGCTGAGGTCCTTCCATCAATTTCATTTGGGTTTGGATCAGGCTCTGTAGTTATACATTTAGTGATTGTATAATTTAAGAGTAAATTGCTAAACATGTTGCAGAACATCCTGGAAAATTCTGGGAAATTTTATGTCAGAGATAGTTGAGTCTCCTGCTGCATTGCAAGCTCATCTGAGGACACCAAGAGAAGGCTGTTATTGAAATCACTTCCCTGCTTGAATTCCTATCTTCCCTCCCCCTCCCTTTTTTTTTTTTTTTTTTTTTTTTTTTTTTTTTTTTTTTTTTTTTGTATTAGTAGAAAGCTTTTGCCACAGCTTGTGGCTGAGAGGAGAGAAAGTCTTTTTCTGGGATATGGGCATGTGTTTGCCATCCAGTCACTGAAGGCCTGTAGGAGATAAGCCAGATAAACCTTCCTTCTTTCCACTTTTTCTCTTCTTTCTGCTAAGGTGCTGTATCACCATCAGTCCCAAGTCTTTGAACTGGTAACATCTCCTGTGCTATTACCAAGGCAGGTTTATTCCTGTGCTATTACCAAGGCAGGTTTATTCCCTGCTTCCTTCCTGGCCAGCACAGTGAATGC
Source organism: Erithacus rubecula (assembly GCF_903797595.1). Taxonomy (NCBI): domain Eukaryota; kingdom Metazoa; phylum Chordata; class Aves; order Passeriformes; family Muscicapidae; genus Erithacus; species Erithacus rubecula. Next base: position 26,560,055 of record NC_136659.1, read on the forward strand.
TGAGGGAATAGCAAGGGTTACATCACACCTCAAGCATGAACATGACGTGATGAAACATGGCTTGGGCCTCCTGCTGCAGCAGCTCCTGGCCAGTTTCTCAAACAGCTGTGCTTTGGATGGGTTTTTTGCCTTTGCTGATCTTTTTGGAGTGATCAATCTGAGAAATAGCTGCTTAATGCACAAACATATTTTAAACCATTTCAATTAATGTCGTATTTTAAGAAACCTATCCCAGTTCCATTGTTGATGTCCATAACTGCCATTGTCTTGGATATGCAACTTTGCATGTAAATTCACAGGTAATTAAATAATTCCTTTTCCTAAGAAAAAGTGATTTTTTTTTTTTGTAGCAGTAGCACGACACACTTCTCCAGTGTATGCCTATCCAAGTTAGTTGTTATTCTTTAGGACATGTTAGCTTCTTGGTGAATCATCTCTCTTTTTTTTTTTTTTTTTTTTTTTTTGTTTTTGTCAGTGCTTTCAGATCCTGGTATTCATTTCCAATGACTGTCATTAAGATTGTCTTAATTGAAAGAACATTTGCTGTAACTTCAGCAGCTGTTCTTCTGCAGTATAAAATCATGGTAATTGTTTGTGTTCATTCAGCACAAGGTCTCTGTGATGGAAAGCAAATGGTCCCTGTTAATAGATAGATGGTATCTCCCTACTATGCTGTCACTCACAAGTTGGAATATGAGATACACTATTTAGTATGAGAAATAAAAAACAAAAACTTCTGATCTCTGAATTTACTTGTTTCTGCAACTTGTTTTTCTAAAACTGCATATCTTTTCTTTGAGTTCCTGCCTCTTGACCATTGATTAGTGACTCAGTTACCAAGTTACTGGAATAAGCTCATTTGTATAAGGATAACCCTGGGTGATTTAGAGATGCACGAAATAAAAAGCAGTTTCCCATCACTACAATATATACCATTTAAAGAAGACTTTCAGATGTGCACATTTCTCTCATTTTCAGAGCTGCTTCTTGTGGTTTCCCAGTTGAAAGCTATCATTTCCATTTGATCTTAGAACTTAAATTGGCATCTACTGGATCCTATATTCTGTCTGGCCTTTTGCTGTGGTATTTCTGCTTATTAATTCCTAAGATGTGCCTACCTGTATCTGTACACACAGACCTTGTTTTATCAGTGATCTCAGAGTTTTACCTGTGATCTCAGCTGAGGTGCTGTCACTGGTATTCAGCTGGCAGCTCTTGGTGTGCACACAAGGCAGGCAATACTTTGGGGCAGCCAAGGGGTGATGCTGAAGCTGCTTTGCTGCTCTCAGTGTGGAAGTGTGAGGTGTGTTTGTGTGAGTGTCATGACAAGGAAAGGTGAGTTACTGCCCTTGTTCAATTGTGCTCTGGTCATCTTAATACCTTTCAGTGAGTGGTGAGCAATGATGTAATTCAACTGGCTTATTTTAAACTAGCAAATCTGGTTTAAAGGCTTCTGCTCCTTTATGGAAACCTTGGCACCTGCTGTGTTAAACAAAATCTGAAGTCTTTAAATGGCTGCTAATTTTTGCCTTCATCTCAGTGACTCTAGGTTTCTGACAATTATATGTCTAGACATTTTCTGTGTTCAGAGGCATGATTTCCCAAGATGTTTTAGGCCTCTTGTAGAGGTGTTGCTTCTGACACTGTTCACTGCTCCACTTTCAATGGTCCTGTTATGGCTTTCAGCAGCTTCTCAACTATTTCCACTGTTTGAGTTTCTGATACAGAATTAGAGCTGGGTGCCACCTTCTCTTCTTTGGAAGAGGTTCTGAAAATGTTCTCTAGAAGTTACAAGTCTATCTTACAGACATCTTCAGCTGAGTGTGATAAGGGGCAGATGTTCATTTCTCTTAAGAGATTCTTCTATTTCATTTATGTGTTGGTCTCTCAAGCCAATACAAAAATTTCAAACCACTGAGTGTGATATTCTGGCTACAATCAGCAGCAGTTAGAGAGAGTTAGAGCATTATGCAGCAGTGTTTGAAGTAAATGGGAGTTCAAAGAGTGGCTCATGAAACTTTAAATACTGGTGAGGAATTCCAGAAAAAATCTATGGATCTTTTAACTAGGGAATCAGGTCTTCAGTGTTAGCTAGAGGAGTGCATTAGGAAGAACATCCTAATACTACATGGGGTTTTTTCTTTCCTCTCTGACAACTCCTGGACATGTCTTGCATCAATTTGTTTGCTTTATTCTGCAGTTTATGACAGGAAAATTCAAGAGTAGGAAAAGCTACCATGTTTGGTTGTTTTTTTTTTTTTTTCAGAGGGTTGGTTTATTTGATTTTCTTAACAGCTCAGAGTACTATGGTGTATTCAAAACAGCAGGGCCAGCTCTCCCTCCTTTTTCCTGCCCAGACAAGTCCTCTGTTGAGAAAGAAATGTCCTAGTGCCTTGGAAACAAACCACATGAAGTGGAGGACATGATAGATAGCCCTTTCTGTTTCTTAATGCCTTTATTTCTTTTACTATGACTTTTTCTGTTTTAAAAAGCTGTTTTTTAATTTTTTGTTAAGCTGAACACTTCCTGCTTCTTAACAGTTCTCAGTTGAAAGCTTGAGCAGTGCTTAACAAAAGATGAAGCAGAGCTATTTCCATTCTCTCCTTTCTAAGACAAAAGAGTGAAAATTAAACTGAAATGTGTACACATATATTTATATGAAAAAAATTCTAAGGATTTTGTACCATATAATCTTTTCACTGCAGTGAAAAGACTATAAATAATTTACCTGTGACTTAATAACACTTTTGAATCTGAAATTTTTTTCTTTAGGTTTTCTTTGTATTTTGGTGGAACCTAAGAAATTATTCCATAGTTTTCTGGTTATTTAAACCCTTCTGATAATTTTCTTCTTCTTTTTATTTGGTCAGTAACCTCAAGCTAATGAGGTTGCAAGTCAGGAAATCTTCTCTGTCCAAGACAGCACTAAGAAAAAACTTACTTAAATTTCTAAATATATACTAAATTTTTGTTAAGTTTTATGAAGTTGATTTTTTGTCCAGAAATAGCTATAATATGTTTATTAAATGATAATATAGGTATTGAAAGCTTCTGTATTAAGAACTGTGAAATATTTGGCAGAAATTGTAGAACAAAATAGCTGAGGCTGCTGAAGAAATGTCACAATTTTCTCTTGGTTTGTCCAAGGAAAACAATTTGTTGTACAGCAGCAAATAATCTGCATTATCAAATCTGTCCCGTTCCTGTCAGGAGCTGGGTGCCCTTCATTTCCTTTTGAAGCCAGGAGGGATTCAACATGTTACAGCTCAGGCTGTGCTGAATACTAATGTCTTGATAGCTGGTAGATCATTAGTATTTATTTGTAAAATGGAAGCAAAATTAGTTTTGACCTTTAGAGCTAAGTCAAAAGATTAATCCATGTCCATTTCCAGTTTGGTGCATTAATTGCTCCCTATCCTAATTGTGTGTAGGACAGTATTTTCTGTTTGTTTCAGAGGTAAATCAAACTGTAGGTGATGCTTTGCATTCATAATTTTGTTGTTTGTTTTACTTACAAGTGAAGTCCAAATCACTGAATGTATCTTCATGGATTCTGTTTAAATAGATAAATAAATCAATCAGTATTTCTGATTTTTTTAATTTTTTTTTTTTTTTTTTTTTTCACAAATCAACACATGCATTCTTCCTAAAGCTAGTGGAGTGTGATGTTGGTTTTGATACACAGAGGATAAAAATAAGATTATGCATATTTTGGTCATTCAGATATTAGTATTCTTGGCAGCTCTGAATAGGGGGGAGAAACACCATCATGAAATTAATAACTGTTTTTGTTTCTGTCATAGCTACACTGTACACATCCTGCATTTTGCTGGGTATATTCCTCAACAGCAGCGTACCAATATTCTTTGAGCTCTTTGTGGAGACAGTCTACCCCGTTCCAGAAGGAATAAGCTGTGGAGTTGTCACCTTTTTGAGTAATGTGTTCATGGGAGTGCTTTTGTTTTTCCTCACATTTTACCATACAGGTAAGAAATATAAGCCACTTGAAAGATTTAATTCTCCTTAAGGACATACCTTTGTCAGTAAAAGGAAGGATTTGCACATACAATTTCTGTTAATAACCAAATGTTTGAATCTAATCAAGGGAAGCAAGGAAGGAGAATTTTAATTATTCTTTTCTATATGCATGCTTATAAAAATGAAATCTCTTAGATACAAGATAATTCTACTTGAATTTGCTGTAGCTAGACACCACCAAGGTACACAGTGTCACCATATTTTATAAAGGCCTGGGCAATGTGGCCATTAATAATGTTTGTACTGTGGGTGCTCAGAACCACAGTAAAGCTCACCAGACCTCATGCTCTTGGGTAGAACTGTGCTGCCCAGGAGGGGCAGGGCAGAAATTCCCCATTTAAAGCCAGCTGTTCAGTGGGTCAGAGATCTGAGCACTGCTTAAAGACAGAATAGGCTTTCCTCTGGGTAATCCCATGGCCTAATCCAGTTCAACAGGATTTCACTTCATGGTTTTGTCAATTTATTCAGACTTTCTTGTCTCTCAAGTATTATTTGCGTCCTCCTAACTTATAATCATAACTAACAACTTGGTGTTTAGTAGACTATAATACATATTATTACTCTAAGTGTACAATAAGAACCCAGCATGCTTTCAAAGGGAAGTGATCCTTATTAATGCCTTTCTTTGTATTTTATCATTATGGTAAACATTTGCTTCGTGGTGTTACACTTGTAAACCTTTAGAAAATGTGAGTTTTAATGTATTATTCCTTCCTAAGATTTGTATTTTATAGCTAAGAGGAGAGTGACAAATTTGAGATTGAATTCTGCTAGAAGTTATCAAGGTTTCAACCTGGGGCAATTTTTCAGCATGGTTTGTCTTTCTGCCAGGAAATTGTAGACAGGCTGACAACCGTGTTCCAAATTGTGGCTTGTGAACACAAATGGAGAGAAATAATTTAATTTTTTCATACTGGTGCTGAATCATTGTAAAATCTGAATGTCATGTGGGCTAGCCTTGGGTGGTGTGAGAGCTAGTCTTTACATTTTAAAGTATGCTTTTGATAATTGATTGGAACTCTGTTCACACATACTATTGTTTCTGACATCTGTACCTGAGCCAGATGACACAGAATATTCTGAAAATTTTTTCAGAGTTTGGCATTACATAATAAATGAGGATGGGGATATGGTGTCTCACTTCTGATGAAAGAACTACAGTAAAATAGACTCATTCCCCCATAAATAGGGTATTTGGGACCATTTTTTGTCTCTCATATTTCTTTCCCTATGAGATATCAGTAAATGCAGGTTAGGATAAATCTGAAATTGATATACCCATACACTTAAAATATTTTCCCTATTTCTTCAAAAGCAAAGAAAATAAAGTAATTTGTGCATAGGAAAATCCATTCTTTGATAGAAAGTAGGAAAGAGTGTGTGGTCACTGGGGGGGATCATTGCCGGGGTGCTATTGGCTTCTCTGATTTAAAAAATCCATTAGAAGGTAGATAATGATCTTAATCATTTGCTTTCATTTGATTCAAATACATCCTCTAATGACATTTAAGAAGCTTACAGATAAATCAGAACTCAGTCAAATTCTGAGTCTTGTTCCCTTGGATTTTCCTTTCAAGCCAAATAATCTTCAGTAGTTTTCATTCCAATTTCTCTTTTTCTCTTTGTACTGATACTGCAAATTCTGTAAAGGACCCAAACCCTGGAAGCTTTCCAGTGCACTGAAGATTTTGGTTCAGCCAGCAGAGTGGGGGTGCAAACCTTCCTAAAGCTCAGCCTTGCTGCTCATGCTGTGCCCCAAAGCTGCAGCCTCTGGATGAGGTTTTGCCTTTTCTGCAGGGACTTCCAAGGGAAACCAAAAGGAACCTGAGCTTTGGCTTCACATGAGTGATGCATTCCCTGCATCACCAGTGCTGTCACAAATTCCAGATTAAAAAAGACATGAAGGATTCCCAAGTTAAATTTCATTTTTTAGGATATTTTAGTTAAAGTCTGTTTAATCCAATTAAGGAAGAATGTTATAAGGAAAATAATAGCAAAGCATTTGCCTGTTGAATTCTGGCATCACATAACACCACAACAGTCTTCTCCAAGCCTAGGAAAATTTTACTATGATTTTAATAATATTACTGCCTTAACAAATCCATAAAGATTTTTGGTGAATCAGGGAGAGTGTTGTTGAAAGTTACTGGTTTTGGAAGGTTGATTTTGCAGGATTTCTGACTGGTGTCCTTTGCATTGTTCAAAATAAATCATACTTTTTCTTTCAGCAATATAAATTACAGATTTAAGAAAGTAGCAGTGATGAAGCCTTGATTTTGATTAACTCAGACCTGGAGGGAGAGCTTAGATTCTGTAAAATTAAATTAATAATAATAAGAGAAAATACTACTACTAATAATAATAACAATGGAAATTTAAAAAAAAAATAAGTAAAATTAATATTTCTTTAGTAAATTAACACATTAAAAAAGAAAATTGTGTTGTACTTGTTTGAAAAAAAATGTTAATCCATCTGATAATATTAGTCAAATCTCAGATTAAAGGGTTTCTTGAGTCCAGAACACAGGCTTTTAAGAGCAGCACATTAGCTGTTTCAGAGCAGCTGAAAAGAGGCTTCTGAGAACCTGTTTTTGCAATGACTTTTAAATTGAATTGATCGTATTATGCACAAGTTTCTTCTGAGGAATTGGTTTTCCCTCCTTATACGATGTAGCAGTTTGATTCAAAATCAAACCCAGTTTCTTCCTATGCTTTTAATTTTAGTTCTCAATCCATAGAAATCAAGGGACTAATGAGCAGAGTCTTTGGAAGTGGTTTATTCTCCATTAGCAATGATAGATTTTATTTTTTCCCCTGTTCTCTACATTGGCAGGTTGAGTAAGAAGGATTTACATTAGCTGGAGGCATTGGTTATAAATATATAAATATGGATAATTAAGGTGTCCATGGAGAAGGCTCACAGACCATGTTAACCACTGATCGATCAAGAGCTGTCAGGATTCTGTCAGAACACAGCAATTTCCTTCAAAGCTGCCATCAGTCCAAGCTTTGGTCACTCCAAGCACAGAGCACGTTTGGTAACTGAGTGGGTCTGTTGTGCTTCACAGAGTTTTCCTGGTTCAACTGGTGCCTGCCAGGGTCGTGTCTGCTGAGCCTGCTGCTCATCCTGTGCTTCCGCGAGTCCTACGACAGACTCTACCTCGACGTCGTCGTCTCCGTGTGATCACCCCGCACTGCTGAGGGCTTGGAAGAGACTGAAGTCGGCTTTGCAGTCTGCACATCTGCCTGGATTTGCACAGCTGAACAGCAGAAAAACAAAGAAATTTCAAGACTTAATCGTGGCTTTATTTAGAGAGGGTGAGGGCTGGGCTGTTCTTACGTTCAAGACCATCTTGATTTGCCATAAATGTGGAACTGGAGTGGTGATGGTGACACCGAAATGCACAAAGAGAATCTCTCTGCTGTCCAGGTCCCTGTGCCAGGGCTGGGGCTCTCTGTTGAGGAGGCTCTTGATGTAGCAGTGAGATGTGTGTGTGTGTGTGTGTGTGTGTGTGTGTGTGTGTGTGTGTGCCTGTGTGCTGACTCACGGTTATACACACCAAGGTACCAGTAATCTTCAGAGTCTTCTATCAGAATAAAAATAGGGAATAATCTTAACAAAAGGAAAAAAAAAAATCTTTCATTCAAGATATCTTTAAAATCACTAGTCATTTATATAGTGAATGTCCATTAAACAGTTAAGCTAAAATGATTTGGTGTTTGTACACTACATTTACATTCTAATAAAGTGAGTTCTGATACAAGACGCTGGTACCAGGGTTTTTACCATTCTAAATATCCCAAATAATCCTTGCAGTGTTTTTAGAGGTGTTTGTTACCACCCTGGAGCACAAGTAAACAATAGCTTTAGCTGCCACTGAATCCCAAACTACACCCACAGTCATCTCTGAAATGCCACCATGGTTCCATATCTCCTGAATATGGAGCATCTGTGGTGTACTGGAGTGTCACTCTAGGTAAATGTTGCTGTTCTAAAGGCCACCACTGTGTCACCTTCCCATCCTCCATCTCCAGTACTGCCTTTTTTACTGTTTGTGCCACTGAATACTGTGGGTGTGGATGTCTAAGTCCTGCTAGTTCTCTCCTGATACTCTAAGTGTGTGTGGTTTTTAGGATTAGTTTATGACTGAGGGTGCCTAAACAATACTGCTTGTAACCCAAGTCTTGAGAAATCACTGTTTCCTAAAATAACCCTTTCTAGATGGGGAGGTGCATTGATGGCGAAATGACAATGAGTTTGACAATGAGGAGTAACTCATGAGTTCTGGCATAATATGGGAAATTAATGCCAGCTCTTTTTATCAGTACTAATCTGTGGTCATTCTGGCCCTTACTTGAACTTAAGTATTAAAGACACTTTAAATAGTTTTTTAACTCAATTTTTAAACCTTCTAATGATTTCTTAATTATATTCTTAGATTTCAGTTCAGCATAATTTGAAATGTTTCTGTATGTGTGTGTGTGTTCTGTGCTTTGTGTTACAGGGGTGTGTGTGTGTATGGGGGCGTGCTTATTTATATCAATGTATACACAAATAAAACTTATATATATAAGAGATACATATATATATATAAGTTGTGCAAGGGTCTGTGTTTCCCTAGGTTTACTGCAGGTGATCCTGTCTGGGGAAGGTGATGTGCCCTTGTTTGTAACCTAGCCAGTCACTGCCATGAGTGGGACAGGGATTCTTTTCAGGGGTGAATGATTTCCTGCCCTGGCAGTTCTATGGCAGGGGGTGGGTGCACGTGTTGAAGGAGGCTCTGCATCTCTAGAAGCTGAATCAAGAACCCTCTGCTCCTGTGTGGGGCTCTTCTTTGCCCCTGGGATGACACTGACCTGGTAAGCTCACAAACCCAGAACTACCTTTCAGATATGGATCTGTTCCTCCTGCCTGCTCTCCTTTTGCAGAGAGAATACACCTCTAAGACTTAACTCAGGAGTGTATCTGTGCAGTAAAATAAAACAAGCTGTTCCCTGCTTTTATGCTTTCAGAGCAATTGATGTACTTACTGTAGTAACTGAAAATGGATTTAGCTCAGCTCTAAATGATCTTTCCTGTCTTGAAGCAGGCTCTTTGTGGTAGTGGAGCTTACCTGCATAGGGAAAATGAAATCAGTCCAACCAGCACATTCAGATCCACTGGCATCATCCCTTACTTTTAGATGAGTGGTGGTAACTGTCCAGCTTCTTTTTACTATGTTTTAGTGCCTGGATTAGTTTCAATATCCAGTAGCTGCTGCTACCTATTGTCTTCTGAAACCAAGGATTGCTTGCCAAGATTCTGGAGTTGCATTGTCATGGCAGAACTGCAAGCTTGGATGTCTCTTCAGAGCTCTGTTTCTGCAATTTACTGTAGCTATATAAAGATTAAAATTGCTCAGCTCAGGCACTGTCCTGAGTGACAGAAATTTCTAATAATTTCACTGTTTTAACAGGGAGAAACATTTTGAACAGAATTCAGACTATAACCTATTCTTCCTCTGTTCCAGAAGGCATCAAACAATTCAAAATACTTGTCACTGCTTCCAGATGCAGGCATTCCATAGTCAGGGGAGAAGAGTGAACCTCTTGTTTCAAACCCTGTTGATTGTTTTTCTGAGTCAGTGTGAATGACTGTGATTCTTGATGCTTTGGTAGCTGATTCTCTCTGGTGGGTTGACTGTGGGTGGGACGCCACGTGCCCACCAAAGCCACTCTGTCATTGCTCTCCTCAGCTGGGCAGGGGACACAAAATATAATGGAAAGCTCATGAGTTGAGGTAAGAACAGGGAGAGATCACTCACCAGTTATCATCATGGACAAGACAGACTCAATTTGGGGAAACTAGTTTAATTTACTAACAGTCATATCACAGTAGGATAATGAGAAATAAAACCTTGATCTTGAAAACACTTTACCCCAATCCCTCCCTTCTTTCCAGCCTTAGCTTTACTTGTGGTTTTCTCTCCCTTCTCCCCTCAGTAGCACAGGAGGAAAGGAATGGGGGCTGTGGCCAGACCATCCCCTGAGGACTCCTCACCTTCTTCCACTGCTCCAGCATGGGGTCCCTCCCAGGGGAGACAATCCTCCACGAGTTTCACCAGCGTGGGCACAGACCTTTGGGAACAATCCTGCTAGCAAACCTGCTCCAGCCTGGGCTCCTCTCTGCATTGTGCCACAGGTCCTGCCAGGACTCTGCTCCAGCAGGTTTCCCACAGCCCACAGATCCTTTGGGCATCCAGCTGCATGGCATGGGGCTCTCTCTCCCCAGGCTGCAGGTGGGTCTCTGCTCCCCATGGGCTGCAGGGACACAGCTGCCTCACCATGCTCTGCATCACAGGCTGCAGGGGAATCTCTGCTCCAGTGCCTGGAGCAGCTCCTGCCCCTCCTCTCTGCACTGACCTGGGTACCTGCAGAGCTACTCCTCTCTCCTGCAATGGCTGAGGTGTTATCACCATGGCTGAAGGGCTCAGCCTTGGCCAGTGCCCCATTTGGAGCCTGGCTGCTGTTGGCTCTGTCACTCACGGGGAAGCTCCCAGCTGCTTCTCACGGACACCAGCCCTGCAGCCCCTCACTGCAGCATGGTCTGAACTGCAGCCACCAGTGCCTGCACCAAAGCAGGACCCTTCCCCAGGGCTGGGCAGCCCAGCCAGGCCCCACTGAAACCTGCACTGGGTTCACAGGCAGCACTGCAGTCAGGGCTCAACCTGAGTTCCCAGCAACTCTGATGGAAATCTGCCCAAGTGAAAGTCAAAGGATTGCTCCCAAATCACTTGAAGTTGTGCAGGACATGGCTGCATTCCACACACACAGTCTTCAGGCTTAGGATTTTATTCATTAGCAAGTCTGGCTCAGGATGGAGGTGAGGATTTTAAATGTGTTTGCTGAGATTTCTGAAAAACACTTTATCCCCATCTGTGCCCCACAGCAGCATCTATCTGTGGAGGAGCAGTCAATTTCATGTGAGTAACACAGCTAAACCCATAGAAATATTTTTTTGGATAAGCATTATCGCTTGGTCCACCCTTGTTTGGATTTAGCAAGAGTCCAAGCTGCCAGGCTACCTGCAAGTTTGAGTTTGAAGTGCAGGGAGAGCCCTTAGCAGGCAGATGAAATTAGCAGTAGTGCAGAACAGGCTCAAAACAGTTAATGTTTTTCTTAGTAGTGGAAGTTCAAAGTCTCTCTCACTTGGAGCAGTCACAGCATTGGCTGCTGTGTGGTCTGTCACCTGCCAGCAGAGGAAGGTGCCCTGAGAAGCCCTGGAATTTCCTTCTCTTGGTGGCCCGTAAGTTGATGACCCTGAAGGATGTCTTCCCCAGCAGGGCCGAGCCCCTGAACACAGGTAATTGTGGTTTGTACTGGGAATGCTGGCAAGGAGCTCCATAGTAGCTGCTCTCTCCCAATTGTCCATTTTAACCTCCTCAGGTTTGTTTGGCTCAGTGACACCCTTGGTGCAGCTTCCAGAGCTGCTGGCTCTCCTCCTCCTGAGCTCTGGAGCTGTGCAAGCTCCTGTGCTGCTCATGGGAGCCTCAGGACTAGGAAATGTAGGCTCCACTTGGAGCAGTTCCTGCCTCTGGTCACTGCTGTTACCCATTAACTCTGGAATCCTCTGGTGTGGAGAAGAGCTTCCTTGCCTCCAGAGGAATTTTACAGGGAAGGCTTGGCTGACCATGTACTTAATGTACATAGAGATTTTTAGAAAATCATGCCAGTTGGAAGAAAGTGCAGACCCAAAGGATTCTGCACATATTGTGAACAGATGATCTGTTACAAGCAGACTGTAATTTACCTGAAACCTATGATTTTAGCTCCCACACCTAGAGAGGCCAAGCAGATGGGCACTGTGTGTGTCAGGTGTTCAAGCTCACAGCATCACAGTTATTCCCAGTCATCTGACAGAGCTGAAATGAGTGAGAGTGGGATGACTTGAATCTTGGAGTGGGTTGGAAAATCCCAGACTCTGTCAGTGTTTGTAGTGGTAACTTGGGGAGAGCAACAGGTTAGATTGAGTAACAAAAAGTGCCCAGTTCCAGGGGGCATTTCAGCACCAAAATATTGCATTGGACTGATCAAGTCCATACAAAATTTGAAATTTTGTGGTGACAGGGATGTTAATGCTGGGCTTGTTCTACAGTACACTGAGCAAGTGACTGCATGGCCTTGCAGCATAAACAAGCTGCATGGATAAACGTGCATGTATTGGCTGTTAAAAGAAAGGGAAATGGGATTTAATTGTCAGGAGTGACTGAAATATGAACGGGAATTACATAGTTTGCACAGTGGATAAAACTGCTCTGTAATGGTGTGACAGCAGGGCTCTAATTTCTTCTGTTGGGTCACTTGCAAATTAGTAAGTGTCTTTGACAAAGGCATTTTTCTGTTTCATTAGTTTTGAGGAGGTTCCTTTTATACTAAGTACAGACCATTGTAATAACTTGTGGGAACCTACACCAGTTCTGGGGATTGATTTGGTATTTGATGTTGGTGCTGCCATTCTCAGGGTTGTTAAAGCACCACATGGGAAGAGCAGGGATGTGAGGTGTGCAAGGAGCTTGCAGTTGTGCAAGGGCAGATGCCAACCCTGCCAAAACACACAATAATTTTGTCACCTTCCATGTGTCCCAGCATTCCAGCTGTGGGGGGACAAGAGGGAAATCCTGCCTTGTGGCTGCTGCCTCCTTTCCACCAGAGACAGCCAGGCAGCCTCCAGGCTTGCTGCTTCACATGAGGGGATCATAACCATCACCAGACTCCATTCACTCCCCTGCTGCCAGGTGGGTTGTGGGTGCACAGGAATATCTGCCTTGATTCCTGCAGGACTGTCACTTCAGCTGGCAGAGAATTGCCCCAGAGCAGGCACAGCCCTAGTGAAGTCAGAAGAAGATGTCAATCTGCTTGCAATTTTTGCAGTTTGTGCTTCAAGCCAGATGAAACTAATAAATAAAGAAAGAAATGTAACTCTGTCCAAAGTTTTGACAAGTAAAAGCAAATATTTGCACAGATGTGCTGGCTCCTGCCAATTACTTGGGACTGCAATGTTTTTGGATCAATTCATGCCCCCCACAGCCCTGTTTCTTTGCTGTTTCTTTGCTGCTCAGCCCCAGCAGCACCGTGGGAAGCTTCGAGCCCTGGTGGAGGGCAGGGACTGCAGCACAGGGAGAAGGGAAGTGCTGAGCCATGGTGCCTGCGAGGGGGATGTTGGGCACCTGGGTCTTTGCACAGGAGGGCTGTCTACTTCAGCCCAGTTGTTTCAGAGCCTCATTTTTCCCTTCCTCAAGGATGAGGTTTTGACCTTCATTTTCTGTTTGTGATGGGATTTGTGCTGCAGGGACAGGGGCAGCCATGGTGGTGGCACACGATGTAGAGTTGCTGGTTTTCCAAGGTGCAGCAGGGAAGGCAGGGGGGACTTGCTCTCTGCAGCAACAGCTTCTCTCTGCATGCTCTCTCTCCCCACTGGCTTCCTCCATGTGATTTATCTGCTTGCTGCATCTGGACAGACTCACTGCACTCACTTTGCACTGCTACAAGAAGACAATGCCACCAGAAAAACCTTTATTCTTTATGGGAGGATTTTCCCTTCAGGCTGAGGCCAGTTCTCCAACTTCAGTCTATGTATTTGTCAAAGCCACAACAACCCCAAGCCCATGTTTTCCTTCAGAGAGGGGATGTGCAGGTTTGTGTGGGACAAGTCAGAGGGCTTGGGGAAGGGCTGCTTGGGGCTTGGGGTGCCCACTCATGCCAGGGAGGGGGATGCTCCCCAGCAGGGACACCCTGAATGTGCAATATAAACTAGAGCTGTGTTCCCTGCCCCATTTCTGCCCCCAGCTCCCCTGTGTGCTCTGACCTTTCTGCTGTCACCTGGGCTGAGCCAGCCCAGCAGAGCTGCAGGATGTCCCCACGGGCAGCCTGCCATCAGCTCCTGCTCCCGTGGGACAGTGATGCATTTTCCAGACATATTTATTTTCTCTGCCTATGATATTTGCTAGATTAAAATCTCTTTTTCCCCTACCATGTTTAATGTCTTCCGCTGTGCATTTTAGAAAGAAGTACTTGATAAGGTCATAGAAACAGCTTTTAATTATGGGATACACCTAGCAATTGGGGTTTTTTTAATTGCATGAACATATGGAGAAGGAAGAGGGTTTTACATGTTGGAGAGCATCTTTGTAAACTATCCTCGACTTGTAAGACTGTTCAGTTTTACTGCAGTTGTTTGTATGCATTTTACTTTTGTAATTTTTTAAGTGATTTGATAGAATTTTATTTTAGGGCAAATTCTACATTTTGTATGCGATACTCCAATGTGGTGTATTTTTATTTTTGAGAAAATAATGTTGAAACCACTAAATATTTGTCAATGTAACATATCCACTGTGTAATTTCTATTTAAAACTGGACTCTGACCATGAAGTGCGTGTTATTTTACGTACTGGTTGTTGCACATTAAAGAGATTACTCAGTTTGCTGCCATCACTGTTCATCACTTCCAAGAAAGCACAAGGGAGTCGTTTATTTCTGCCATAATGCTGCCAAAACCCACTGCAGATACTGCTATGAAATGGGGGTTGTTTAGTCTAAATGAATGTAGCCTCATCCAATCTCCTGACCCAGCCAATGAAAGATTCCCATGGCTTTTAGTGAGGTTTGGGGTGGCACTGCTGGTGTGCTCCGAGGGAGGGGAAGGGGCTGGCAGTGGTGCAGCCTCTGCAGCCCCACCACACCATCAAACTCTGATTTCACACCCTGATTCCTCCAGGCTCAGGGCTCAGGATGCTGCAGGCCAGCTAAAGACCCTTGGTAATAACCTTCCTTGTGTTTATCCTGCACTTAATTGAAGTGGGTCCAACCCAGCATCTCTTGATCTATGTTTATTTTCTAGGACCAGCTCTTCAAGAACACCCTGACTACTTACCAGGGCAAGTTTAAAATAGCCTTACATCCTATTAGTGCTGGGAAGAAATCTGTCAACTCTCATGTCGTGGAATATCTGGGCCCCACTATTCTTAGCAACAGTCTCTTTCCAGGCTATATATGGGAGCTTAAAGTGCCTCTAATGATACAGTTCCCAGTTGTATTTATCTTTGCAGTGTTACAGAAATCTCCATCCTTAGGGGGATGAGAACTGAGGCTCTGTCTCAGAGCCCTGATGTAGTTTTGTGTGTTGGTGAAGTCCCTGTGCTCGTTCTCTCTCAGGCTTTTTTTCCATTTTCTGTTTCATCTTTGCTGTTGTTGAAGTCTGCTGTTTCCCTGGCACATAAATGACATTTATTCTGCTTTCCTGAGAGAGTGCTGGGTGCTGGCATCTCCCTCTTCAGCTGTGCTGCAGCTGGGCTGGAGCCAACTGGTTGAAAGCTCTTGGTGCAGTGCCCAGATGTGCCCAGATGTGGGTGAGCTCTCACAGAGCCCCTCATGTCTAAGGGCCGTGGGACCAGCAGAGGCTGGGGAAAAGGTTGGGGCCACTTGTAAATGCTGGATCTGTTTGTTTTGGCATCTTTGGGCTGCAGCCCAGCACCAAGGATGCTGGTGCTGGGAAACATGAGCAGCAGCCCTCAAGGCAGGTGGAGCTGCCTTTACCCTCTGGCCATGGGCCATGAGAACTGAGGAGCTGCAGGGCTTCACCTGCTCCAGGAGCATGATTTGGGCCCTCATCAGGGACTTGGGACCCAAGGCATTCACCTTTACCTTGGCACATGCCATGATGTTACTCTGTACCCATCACCACGTGAACACAAATTTCCAACAAGGGATTTTTTTTCAATTTTTTTGTTTTGTTTTGTTTTGTTTTTCCACAGCCTGAGTTTGAGCTGACAGAGGGGACAGTCCAGAGTGTGCACCATGCCAGGATTCCTCATGCCAGCTGCCAGGAGCAGCACACTCTCCCAGTGCAGGCCAGCCACCCACTGAAGTTATCCTTGGCCAAGGGCTGCAAAAAACACCTTAACTCTTCAGGAGTCAAATGAGCCTGGGAGCAGAGCCCCACAGCCCCAGGAGGCTCTGCAGGTCCCATGGCCACAGTGAGGTGTCTCTGGGAACTTTCTTGCTTTGCTCCATTTCTTAGCTCTGTATCTGCAGGCAGGTCCAGGGCTGGAGAAGCTCTGCCAGAGCCTATGGCAAGCACTGGAGCTCATCCCACCCTTTACACCCAGTGTATTAGAGATGGTTTTATCCTGGCTGGGGTGGGGTGTGGGGCGTGCAGAAGTGATGCTGAGCACAACTTTGTACCTGTTCACTCCAGCCCCTCCTTGGCTCCAGCAGCTCCTGGCACAGTGGGGCCTGCCAGGGGCTGAGTGCTCCCCAGGACAGGCAGCTCTGCCAGGAAGGGAGGTTCATCTCCTCCAGAGCCAAAGGAGTGATGGATCAGCAGAAGACAGCAGAAATTGCCAGGAGGCTTTCAGGCAGAAAGCAAAGCTCGAGGACAGGCTGATGTAAGTCAGCATGTAAACTGGGGACAACATAAAAATAATTCCAGCCAAGCTCCTAGGAAGAAACCTATGAAAAAAAACCAAACTGTTGTTGCTAAGAAATGTGAAAACAGAAAACAATAATGTGGCTCCTGGCAGGGTAATAAAAGTGCATCAGCGTTGTGCCTGCTCTCTCGTACCGATCACTTGCTCGTGACAGTAAATTAAGTACTGCCAAAATGGACACAGTTTTCTCTGTGGCCATTGATGCTTCACATCATGGAAATATCAAATGTTTCTGATGGCTGTTCATTACCCTGTGCTTGAGAGGGGAGCAATCCTTTGCTGGCTCCATTATTTCTATGACAGCAAGGAAATGACTATGGGAGGTTTAAAAACGAAGGAATACAGCAAAGTTAGATGGATGGAACCTCAGCAGCCTGTTGCTGTTCACCATGGTGGATGCTAACCCTGACTCTGGACACACCTCTCTGTCTCCAGAGTGATGGAAAGCCATGACTACTTTTTGCTTCCAGTTAATTGCCAGCTCACAAACTGTGAAGTTTGACCTTGAGAATTTCCAGAGATGTTATTTTGAAGGGTGACAATGCTGCAGCACAGCTGCTCAGCCAGAAGGCACTTTCCACAGCTCCCCCACAGCCAGGAGGAGCTTTAAGTGGTTGCTGGATTCCAGATCTGCCACAGCTGGTGTGAGGACCCAAAGAGTTGCACCTTCCATATTCTGAAGAGATCCACACCATGGAGCTGACAGATGAGTGTGGCTGGTGTGCAGCATGACAAGGTTTCCTTGTCATCTCAGTAGTTTTAAAATGCAAGGCAGCTGCCCTTACACATGTTGGAGTTGCTGTGAGGTGTCAACACAAGGCCAGTCGGAACAAAAAAAAGGTGATAAAACTCTGGGTCACAAAATAAACCTGGCCTGTGATCACACCAGGGCAAGCAGGAAAAGGTGAGAGCCTGCCCAGCTGCCAAGAGCCAGCTTTGCATTTCTGTCACAGCTCCAAAATCACCTTCACCCACTTCAGTCCTTACCCCAGAGGAGAATGGTTTGGTTTAGAGATATTGTCAGCAGGTTGAAAGGTTGAAATCTCACCAAGACAGGGGATGTGTGCATGTTGTTGGGCTTTTCCCTTTGGGCACAGCTGAACTCTGTCACCTTCTTGATTAATTTGAACCTCCCTTTTTTTTTTTTTTTTTTAAACAGAAAGTGCAATGACAACTCCATCGTTCTTTGTTTTTTTACGAATGAACACAACAAACCATGTCAAAATGCATTTCAACTGTTAGCAAAACAGTTTATGATAAGTCTCTAAAGCTTTTGGTAACTGTGTGTGGTCCCCTGGCTGTGCCCTCGAGGGAGAAGCACAGGAGGTACCCAGGGGAGCAGAGTTTTGCAGTGGAGGGTTAACTGTCTCACACACTGAGGTGCTTGCTCTGCTTGCTCTGTGCTGATTTCTTCAGGATTGAGCTGATTTTGGCCAACACAGGGAATGTGGCTGAGCTTGGGGACTGTCCCCCTGCCTGGTTGCAGCAGCACAACCACAGGGGCTCTCACAGAGGAGTGAAATGGGAAATCCAGGAGTCAGAGCCAGGCCAAGTGACCACATTGTGATGGGGGACACTGGTGCCTGGGGGACACTGGTGGGGGGTGGCAGAAGGGGATTCACCTGAGGCTCCTTTTACTGCTGCAGCCTGACTGCTCTCCAAGGAGTGTGTCTGTCTGCACCAGGCTCTGCCTGGCCACTGCTCCTGGCAGCACACGAGGCTCATGTCTGAGAGAGTCAACAGCCTGGCTAAAATCAGGCTGCAGGATATTTCTTATTTCCATGCTATCTGCACCATGTGGTGCCTGCTCAGAGGAGGAAATTAGCTGGTTCTGCACAATGCCCAAGCACATCTGCTCAGCTGCTCTGTGGTGGTTACAGCTCATCCATCCAAGTCCCTGCTCCAGCATTTCCATGAGCAGGGGCTGGGCTGGGCTGCTCTTCCCTGCCCTCCTCACCTCCACAGCACCCAGTGTTGGCTGTGCCCTTGCCCCAGCAATCATGGACATTTCCATCCCTTAACAGAGAGGAAAACACCAGCAAACAGGCTTCATGTGGAGGGAAGGGACAGGTTTGTCACTGCAGCATCTGGCCCAGCATGTCCCCAAAGCCCCTCTTGCAGGAACTGGGAGAAAACAGGGAGTCCAGACCTGAGTCATGATGAAACTTCTGCTTTTTCCTGCATTTTTTTATATTGAACCTCTGAGCACTACCAGAGGCAGGTTGGAGGGGTCAGTGGGGCTGCAGCTGTTGCTGTGGCCCCCCCAGACAGCTCCACAGCCTGGCCTGGGTCCCTGCTTTGCCCATGCTGCTGGGGGTGCTCCCACACCTCATGGGGAACCCACAGGGTAACAAAACTCTCTCTGTTTTCTACACAATTAGGAATTAAAGAGAGAAAACGGTGCAGTTGAGATGCACAGTGAAGGTGAAGAACAAAATTTATTGAGGCTACAAGTGAAACTGTTATGTTAATGAATCAAATTAGCAAGTAGAAAAAAAAAAGTGGTGGTAGACAGATTTAAGGGAAATTGGAAATTGGTTCCAACGTAATACTTTGCTCTAATTGTATGCAGAGGTGTCTTGATGCAAAACAAAACTGTTCAAAAATGACCTCCCTGTGTTATCGTGCAAACTAACTGGGAAAAAAAAAAATCCATCTTATTCACAGTAAGTTTGTTTTTACTGATCTTGTGCCTCTCAATTACTTTTTAATGGTCTGCATTGAAAAGAAATTCCTGTATGCACACTTGAGAATATGAAAACACCCAAATGATAGCTTATGATTTAGTAGGATTAAAGTATTATGTATGCAGGTGTAGCATGTTTCAGGTTATTAGCAATCCAATCTATTTTTTACGACATTATGGTGTAATTTTCTGTATGGAACTTCAATATAAGTCTTAAGCTGTATCGGAACATAAACTAAAATGTTCCTGACTCTGTCACTTTTCATGGTCTTTACTTTGATTAATAAATGCAACAAGAGCTATAACGTTCTTCAACACGAGGCTACGATCATCCTTCAATCAAAACGTGTCCCTCAGCTTTTTATAACTTTTTGCATCAATATGTAGGGCTTGAGCAGCAGCAGCAGCAGCAGCAGTGACAGGATTTCATTGCAGCTGAGCATGTACAGCTGAAAGGCTCTGCAGAGGATGAATGTCTTTCTGCTGGCTTGGCACAGAGAGCAGTTGTGCCCTTGGGGGCTCAGTGTCACCTGCGCAGAGCTGAGTAGCAGAAGGGAGACATTTACTGCAGATCTGGAAAATTTCATATTCAACCTTCCCTCAGTGGGCACCTCACTCAGAAACACCTTTTCTGAAAGGTACCCCAGGTTTGGTGTGGAGTTTGTGATGTGGAGAAGGGAGCCTCACATTCAGTAACACAATTTGGTGTCCACAGAGGCTACAGCTCTTGACAAATGTAATCCAGACCTGGGCCTCACGATGTGGCCAAAGTGCAGACAGGGGGGAAGGATGGATGTTGCAATTCCCCATCCCCACTCAGGCAGCTGAGTGGATTTTGCATGGGCACTGGCCACCAAGATCAGGAGGAAGCCCCTCCTCATTCCTGCTGGCCCATCCTGCCAGCACTGTCAGGAGCCCCAGCCCCGCCACGTGTTGGCACCCAGGAGAAATAACTCACAGTCTTGTCAGGTTGGTCTGTTTTATTTCTGAATTATTCTTTACATTGTACAATATATAAAAATACAGAGTACCCAAAAAAAATTCACAGTGTCTAAGGCAGTGATTATAGTCTAGGTCACCTTTATGCTAAAGTACCATCAAGTTCGATTGCATAGGAAAGGTGATGTGCCTTCACAACAGAGTCCAATAATACTCTCCAGTCGTTTTGGGGCAAGCATTCTGTGTTACTTAATTGTTTCCCGTGTACCCAAGATCCAATATTGCATCTGTCACTCTCCCACCTCAACCACAGGCTAAATCCTGTCATTTCCATCTCACATACCATGCGTCCTCCCTAAAGCTTCCTCTGTGGGAATGCTCCTAATTAAGCACATGGCTTTTAGGTGTGGGCAGGTCTGGATGCTGTCTAAGGAGGGGTGTGGAAAGAGAGCACACTGCTGTGCAGCTGGCTGGCTTTCACATTGTTTGACATTTTGGTACTAATAACATTTTTGCTCCAGTTATTAATGGCCCATCCACACTGACCTCTGCTTGACTCTGTGGCCTGAGAATCAGCAGCATCCTGCCGACAGAGGCGTCAGAACCAGAGTGCAGTGTAAATCCTTCTCGTGGCCAGATTTGTTTAAAACCAAATCATGGCTGGGGTGTGCAGGAAGCCAAATACTGCTCCTATAGCACTGAATCCTCTTGAATAGCAGGGGGGAGTTTGCAGCTGAGGCTGGAGGCAGAATGGAAAAGGAACAGGTTCAAGACCCAAACTTACACTGAATGCTCTTGAGCACTTAAGTTTGTGGAAATAGTGGGTTGCTGGTTTTGCTCCTCCAGCCAGGATTAATACAGACATTAATTTTTCCCAAAGGTTCTAAAGAAGGTATTTCCAGACAGAACAGCTGAGACTGGGTAAGCCCCACAAGGACCCAGCTCCAGAGGGATTTCTGCCCAGTTTTGAAGGCTCTGGCAACCAGGCAAAACAAAGTTGGACAGAAAGCTCTCTCAGCTACCCCAAACTGCTCTTGAAGCCACCTGAAGCTTCCTTCTAAAAAGCTTAAGGGAAAGATTCATGTGTTGGGAGTTCAGGCCTTGATCAAGAAGGCATTTAAGTGATTTGTTGGAGAAGAAGGAATGCTTCACACCTGGTTTGTTGGGTATTTCTCTGCCATGCCAGACAGCTCTGAGGGTGCTGTGCCCTGCCTGTGTCAGGGCTGGCTCCTGGGGCAGAGCCTTGGCCACTGACACAGAAAGCTCCAGAGACACCCATGGCACCAGGTGCCTCCTGCCTGGTGGGTTTTTTTGGACCCTTCTGAGAAACAAAAGGCATGGGTTCACAGGGCTTCTTTTCCTACATTTCAGATAAAGCCTCCTGGTGTGACTGTAAGGCAAGGCTTGTAAAGCTGATCAATAACTCAGAAGGCAGTTACTGACTGCTTTAACACAGAAGATGACATTTTCCCTGTTCTAACAGATGATGTCTTTTGCTCTAATGGTACAAGACTTGTTACTCCTACTTGCTATTTTTAATTTTCTTTGCACAATTACTCCCTACTTATAATTACAAAAACAATAGAGTGATACACATGAGAAATTTAGGAGGCTTATTATGAAAATATAAACAGTATAAAGTATATCTTTCTTAATAACTCTTAACCAGAATGATTTAGGGGAGAATCAGCATTTCTAACTAGAAAAATCAATTTATTTTTCAATTAAAAAATTATATTTCATTTACCTCAAAAGCGGGTTTTTAAACCTAATGAAAAGGGTACTAGATTTTTATAGGGCTTTTTCTTCAGTTTGTCCCTGTGGAATTTGAATACCAGAACTGCCTTTCTTATTGTAAGTTTCCTCTGCAGGCATTTTGCTAAATATATATATTGCGTGTGTATATATTATAAATATATACTGTATCTATCCACTGATAGATGTATACACTGTTACAAAAAGAAGAGTAAGTTGTTACACAAACTTTACATTTACATTTTTATATATATATTTATATTTATATATATATATATATAAAACTCTCCCCCACTACATTTGGTACAAAGAATAAATCAATCTCAATGAACAGCAGTTTTCTCTCCAGGTGGGATGAACAGCAGATTATCACCAGAGGCATCAAATTGTCTGTGTCAGACACGGGCTCCATTCCTCTCTCTGTTTATTGCAAAGCAAACTCTTCATTTTCTGAACACAAGGCAGTAGGAACAGTGGTGGTTAGACAATAAATGTTATTCTCCTATAGTATCTGTACAGGTCACACATTTAAGAGCAGCCCTGGCCCATTTGCTGAACATTCAAGTGAACCTTGGGAGCAACAGCACCTCTTATGTGAGGGTTGATCCTCGAGTGGTTTGTCTGTCAGTGAGCTGAGTCACTGGCAACTGCTCCAGGAGTGGCACAACATCCCTGGAAAACAGCACCAGGCACACCCCCCTGCTGGAAGAAAGGCAGCTTCCATGGAAAAAGAGAGCATGGCCTAATTACAGATGTTTCCACTACATACTTGGCTGCAAGATTTCCATCATATTTCACGTCCTGTACACCTGAATCCTATCCAAAGGGCTTGCAGAGACACAGTGTCTCCAGACCTACAGAGGAACCACCCAGGGTTCCTTTTCTCTGTCTTAGAAGTAAAGGGAAAAAGAATTATACATACAGCATAATGAACTTTCTGGAAAGCAATGCTCCCAAAGGAAATGCATTTCCACTCCCATTTAAGATGGTGTTAGGAATAGGAAAATTTAGCAAGTTTAGCATCCAGCTGCAGGAGCAACTCAGACTTTTACAGATGTCACAGACCTGATGCTCAAGGTGCCAAATCACCTGGACTGCAAGAATATCCCTGCACATGGTGTCATTAACCTGCCACACATTAGAGAGCTCATAAAAAAATGCAACTCTCACACAGCATTAACACTGTCCTCAAAGAACTGCACTCTCCTGCAAACATTAATTGAGTAATACAGTGTTCTGATTTCTTTTTTTCACTCTCTCCTGGATTCTGCTTTCTGCTCGAATGGAGACTACAGCCCCTTGCTGTGATTGCCAATTATATGAAAAAGGGCTGAATCCATTTGGATGGCTGATAAGAAGGAATGTCTTGATGAAACTATATCCACATGCACCACCCTCAAAGCATCTGCCCTCCAATAGCCTACAAAATATCCACCTCCTGAGCACAATGGCAGTAATCACCCATCTTGGTGACTTGAACATTTAAATAATTTCATACGGTACTCTGAGAAAAAGAAATCAGTTTACATCATGTTATTATGTGAAGGCAAAAATGGAAAAAAAATTAAAAGGGGAGAGGGGAAGAGAGAAAGGAAAAACAGAAAATTGAGATAATTGCAAGGTTTGACTTGCTTGCATCCCCTCGAACTCCAGCTGCAATCTTGCCACGTGCATGGTAATTGCAGAGTGTGTTAATACAGGGAATCTTCTGATGGGGAAGCTCAGAGACAGCTTTGATTTTACAATGGCTGGAATGATCTTGGGAGCCAGTGTTTTCTCCTGAATCACATAAATTAAAGCTGGGAAATCCCATCTTGATAGTCTAATGTAATAATTTCCAACCCTTGGGCTACATACTTGTTAGAACTACTTTAAGTCAGGATTTTAAATATTGCTGAGGGGCATCTGGAAATTCAGTGAGACAGGGTGAACTCGTTATGGCACAAGGCACACAGTCATCACTCCTCAGATGGGATTTAGGGAAGAGCCTCCCTGAAGGCTGCCTGCCACCAGCACTATCCTGCTTCCCTGGTGATCCTGCTCTGTCCCAGCTGCTCTTGCCTGCCTGTGCTGCTGGGGGTTCAGGGCTGCTGAACCACTGTGCCAACTTGGAGCACAGCAGGTGCTTCAGACAGGCTGCTAGGTCTGCATCAGCTCCTGACTCTGCTGTTTAAAATCTCTTTAAGGGCATCTCCCCTCTGCCCATCTATTTCACCTGGTGAGACCAGGGCAGAAACAGGATGAGCTGCTAAATAAGCAAAGCAGCTGCTGAAAATGATGGGCACTGCTGAGCCTAAGGTGCCCTCGTGGCAGTGCTAATAACCCCACTTTATTACAAATATCCCTACAGTTTTCAATCACTGCAAACTGAAGTCAAACAAAGTAATTTAAAAATGGGAGGCTATTTTATTCTTGCCCTCTGGTCAAACCGCTGTAACACACAGGCTTGCAGAGTCACGCTGGCTCTTCCTTGCAGGAAAAGCAATATACTTGTCACGAGCAATAGAGGCTTTCTTCATTTCCTACCAGCTGCCTACGTGAAAGAGCTGAGTACACGGCCCAAGCTGGGCTTCCAAACAAGCAACTGCAAAGGAACAGCACTGAGAAACAACCGGTGTCAGCTCACAGCGAAATCCGAAACCAAGCGGGGACAGACAGGACAGGGACAGACCGAGCCGGGGCACAGCACTGCCCGGGGAAGGTGCAGACACAAAGCCAAGCTCAGCACCACGTGGAGCTCATGCGGATTTCAGGGTGTACTTTTATCTCATGCTCAGTATTGCGACATTCTAAAATACTTAGCGTCAGGAGTTCATCATAAATATTTAGAAACACTGAATGATAACAGCGGTGAACTTGCTCACGTTGCTAACACACTGGATGTAGTTGTACATTAAGCACCAGCAATAAGTTTCCTTTTTGCCAAACAGTTATGTCAGACAAACATCTGGCTGTAGACAACATGGCTTCTGCATCAGACTAATACAGTTCTTATAGACACAGTCACACACATACACAAAATTACATTTCAAGGCTGGATATACTGTTTAATAATGCTACCACTCCAATTTACTTCAATAGCTGCAGCAGCATTTGTTTGTTGGGTTGTTTTTTCTCAGAAAAATTAAAGAAATATTGGCAAACAATGCACATTACTCAGCTGTGTTACTATTTCAGAGAGTACTGACTGGAAGACACTATAAGAATGTGCAGTAAACTTTCTGGGTCATGTCAGACTATGGAAACATTCCTTAAAAAATACTTTCCTCCTGCAAAGTCAGAATCACTCATTTTTTGAAAGTATATGAACCCAATAATAAAACAAGAGGAAATATTAGCCCAAAGCATGGTGATTTCCCACAAGAAGAGCATGGCCTCTAAAGTTGCCTCTCATGGCAGACACAATCAGGATCAAAGCTAGAACAAAAAGAGTTAACACTGTCTAGGAAAAAAAGAAAAGAGAAGAAAGAAAAAAAGCCCATGGCTCTTGTGCGGCAATCATCACATCTCTTTTTCCAGTGATATAAACATCTTTGTTTGTTAGGCACTCCAAGTTCATGTCTCCAATGTTATTCCAACATTTACTTTTCTCAATGTCTCACTGCCTGTATAATTTTCTTTTAATTAAGATTGGAAACATTCTGGAAAGCTTCTTTGGATAATGCACTTCGTTTGTGTGTTGTTTCTCATCAGCTGAACTGCATATTACCAAAGAAGGCTGCAGAGAGTATTTCCTGTAATATGAAAAGATTCTGTTGAAGATACAGGGAACACTGCCCTAGAAAGTTACTACTTTTTCTTTTTCTCAGAAACATAAAAAAAAAATCAAAAAATAAAAAAAAAAGGAAAAACAAAATGTTCTTTGTGTTGTTGGCATGATGGAGTCCTGTTCGGCCTGTCCCATGAGCTGGGTGTTATCCAGTGCACCACTGTTGTCCTGGCTCAGGAAGGATGCATCCAGCCCTGCTCCAGGAGCCACCTCTTGCCGTGCTTGGAGTGCTCCATGTGTTGTGTGTGGCTGCTCAATGGCCACCAAGCCCAGCACACAGCCCCTTCCTCAACAACTGCTGCCTTGGACAGCCATGAACAGTTGCAGTAGAAGAGCCATCTCCAGACAAACATCCACAAAAGCTCTGCAGAATGGTCCATTTGAATTTTTGTCCTTGTAAGGAGATGTGCTGTTTACAAGAAACACAATTAACCAAATGAAAAAAAAAAAAAGACCCTACTGTACAATATTTACATCTAGAAGCTGGGCCGGTATTTGGTCCGTAAAATCAATTAAAAAAAAAAAAATCATATAGGAAGTTATCCAGTCCCATAGGATCTGTCCATCATCAGCTGTTGGTAAAGGTCCTTCCAGGGGAGGCCTCGGGCCTGTAATCATATTTATTCAGTGTACTGGGATAATAGGTTGTTGTGTACACATTGGTTTGCTGCAGCGGGTAGAAGTTGGTCCTGTCGTCTGGAATCAAGTTGTTCTTGTTAAGTGTCTGTAAAAGAGAAGAGGAGATGACAGGCATGGCCACAGTGCCACACAATTTCTTTTTTACTCCTTTCTACCTGCAGGCACCTCCCTCTCACCTGCCTTCTCCAGCACGGACTCTGCCACCACCTTCCCTCCGGCTGGGAGAGCAAGCCGGCACCTCGCGCTCGCCACGGGCTGGGCTCGGGGACCACAGCTCTGCCAGTGTCCCTCACTGCCCTGAGCCCAGCCACTGCTGGGATGGACCCCGAGCCAGGGAGGCTCCTGGTGGAGGGCGTGCTGTCAGAACACCACTGTCACACAAAGCCATGCTGGGCCTACCAAGGCTGGCATTAATGGCAGCGCTCAGTTCTAACCTCGTCCAAAACGCTCCTGGTACAGCCGGTGGCTGCCTCTCAAACCAGGTGCCAAAGGGCAGCTTTTCCTCTTTGGAAGAGCAGGTGTGCATTTACCTGATCTCCATCTCCATTGGTAGATATCCAGGTTTGGACCCCCCGATATTAAGTGTGTCACTTCTGTAAGCTACAGTATAAGTAACAAATCATGGTCACTTTTGGAAAATCTAAAATTACTTCAAAAAATTTAACAACCACGTAACAATTGTCGGAAACAATAACATAAAAAAATGAGAATGACAAATGCCCGTTTTACCAAAAAAAAATTTAGAAAACATTTTTTTCCTCCCTCCCCTCTTCCCACCAACAAGCAGATGTCCCCCTCTCCCCAGATTAAAGCCCATTGCTATGCCAGCTGTTACCTATGTACAAGGATAAAATCACACATTGTGTGTGAATGTGCAGTAATTCTATGGAACTTTCTCCTACCTCACAGTCATCTGATTTCTGTGAATTTGTCTGAGATACCTTTATCACAGTTTTTTTCACCAAATCCCTGGCTTAAATTTCTTATGCCTATCTCTGGTCTAAGTCACTCCAAAGTGCACCTCTAATGGCTGCTGTGCAGGGAACTCACTCCTTTGATCTGGGAGTGAACACTAGGCATGCTGCTGCAGCATCCTTATCTTCAGGGAACATTTAATTAACAGCACATTTAAAGAGAGTGTGAGCATCTCTCCTGTCAGGAGCAGAGATGGAGAGGTCTAATGAGCCAGCTAGTCCTGGGCCCTAATAGTTGTTCTGGGCCCTAATGGTTGTTCAGGCATGATCTGATGCTCCTGTAGTGATGAACCACTTCGCCTCAGTTCCCCCTTGAGACAAACACCTCATGCCTGACCCAGCTCAGGGCAAGGTGAGAACTAATTAACTAATGCTCGAGTCCATGAACTACCCAGCTCCTTCAGCTTTACTCGACTTGTTGAACTTCAGGCAAAGTGGCTCTGTCAGCAAGGTGAGAAATCTCTGTTCTGCCTGAGAGCAGGTGCAGATGGAGATTTCTGGGGAAGGAAATTTCTCTGTAGCCCCCAGCCCCAGCAGCAGCAGGGTGACCTGACAGCAGTGGGTCAGATAGGGAGCAGGGTCTCACCCTGTGCAGGTGCCCACTGCAGAGTCAGGGTTTATCCACATCCCAGCTGTGACCACTGAAAGCACCAGCTACCCTGGGCTCAAAGACAAGACCACAGGCAGTATGTTTATCTCCCTACTTCTTTGTAATCAAATCACTTTACTGCATGGGGAGGGGGAGAGGAGGAGGAAGAAAAGAAAATGTTTTCTTCTAATCAGCAGATTGACAGCTATGGCTACCCTGGGAGCTAATGACTCCCAGTTTCATACAAGATGTTAGGAGGAAAAGCTGTTCTGTGACAAAGCTACAACAGCTAAGAAAGTTCCCTAAGTTTTTCAGAAATGAGCACTGCCTGAAATACCTCATACATGAAAACTGAAGGAGACCCAGCCCCTCCTGGTCTGACTGCAACCCCCTCCTGCATGGAGTCCCTCAATTGATCCCACAGCACAACACCTGTAGGAACCAAGGAGGGAATTTGTATAGGCATGTTCTAAGGGACGAACATTTTCAAGAAATGAGAATCTGTGCCTTTCAATATGAAAGTAAAAAAGGAAACATCATGCTTTCCTCCCAGTCACCCCAAGAAATATTAAAGTAGTGTGGCCAACAGTCTGCTGCTTTGTGCTGGAGGCTGGGAAACAAGGAAATCAGCCTCAGCCCTCCAGTGCTTGCTATGCTTCCCTGGGAAATCCAATTAACTGCTCTGTGCTTCCGTGTCTTCTGACCCAGCTTGAGAAAAACAAGTTTGAGATTCCCTGTAAAAAGGCACTTTACTAAGTGCTACCAGTATTTGGGAGAGTTGCTCTCTGGTGAGCCTCACAGGTGTTCACACTGGCTGGACAGGATGGCTGCTGTTTCCTACTGATGTTCCTAGTCCAGGACACCCACTGCTGGCACTGTAACCCCATGGCCACAGCAGGGAGGAAGATGAAGAGGCTGAGTCCTACTGCCACAGCCTCTCTGGACTCTCTGGTCCAGCCCTCAGGCCTTATCCTGACCTGCAACAGTTCAGAACCATCTTGATCTGAGGACAAAGACCTCAGGATTCAACTTCTTTGGCTTTGAGATGGAAAATCTGTATGAGTTTTAACATGTTCCACAGTATTTAAAACCAGCCCATTACAATACATTTAGCAATTAATTAAGATGATTTTCATTTTTCCTTCTCTCTCATGTTCATATCATACTTACTTAGGAAAAACCCCACAACTGGTCATTTGCTCTTCTTGGTTTTATTTTTGATGGAGGGCTTATATCTTAGGGAAATACCTCATAAAATGGTTTAGTGGAATTTACAATGCAATTAGCTGCAATGAATTTGTCTCTGGAAATGCTGTGATGGCAGTACTGTCCTAAATCAGCATGATCAATGTGCACTGCCTTAGCATTTCCCCCCACAAACTTATTGTCTGTCTCATTTTAATAAACAGATGATTAGGTTTCTTGGCACTAGAAATTGGTTGATATTTTGTAGAAGGGAAATTAGGCAGCAGTGAAATTTAGAGATGTACACAGACACACTCATGCATTCCCTGCAGGAGAAGATGTTGCATTTAGTCTCTCATGGTCAATTCCTGTGCTGCTTTACTCAGAGTTTTAACCCTCAGCCTGTATCTTACTCTTTTTGTCTGCTTCCTCCCATATCAAACACTACTGACTGTCCTTGCCAGCAACTACAACCTTTTACAACTGTCTGCTCAGTAAGCAGAAAGAACCAAAAGCATGATCAATACTTACTGCTGAAAATGACTTGTGGCAAAATCTCTGTGCCATGCACACGATGGATTCCAAACACCAAGGAAAATGCATTTCAGGCCCTCAATTTGGTCCTATCCTGACTTGAGAAGAAAGAAGCTTCTGGTATTTGTGCAAGCATAATATTCCACAGAAAAAGTGAGGCCAAACTAGCTAATATGAAAACCTGTGGAATGTGCTCCATTCAACTAACAATTGCTTCTTTTACTTGGTCCCTCCCTTACAGTATGAGCCATGCCATCCTGGAACAGCTGATATAATTTGTTTCTTTTGGTCTGTTGACCACTAACCTCAATTCAAAGGCCTGTTAGCAGAAGGAAAACCACCAGCATGCTCTAACCTAGCCAAGTAAATCACTCAAAAGCAGACCCAACTTTTAACTGCTTTCTGTAAACAACACTTTACTGGGATGCATTGGCATATTATTAATAAAATTTTAAAGAATCTCTGATCCAGAAACTCTGCTTTGTCAAGCAGGGACGTTTTAGATGGACTAAGATGGTTATGTCTTTAACAGAATAACATTAAAAGAGCAGCAGCTTGCTCCATTATATTGATCTGTCAGCTTACCAAGAGATTCAGTCTTGCTGTTGGTGAATTGCATGTCCATGCCAATCACAACAGAATCCTGAGTATTTCAATATCTATGGAATTATATGAACAATCTGATCACTCATGCCAGTTTGTTGGCAGTTGGAAGTGGAGGAGTCTGAGGGGAAGGGTCACAGATCCCTGCCCTGTTTGGGGCTCTGCCCCAGCTCACACCAGAGGCACCCACAGGCTGCTTCTCCCAGGTACAGCACAGTGTTAAACACGACCCTGTCGTACCATATGCATACATTTAACTTTGTTCAGCTTTCTACATTGATATTTTTAGCCTAAGTCATCATTCAAATTTTCCATTTGCTCCTTTTTCTCCAGCAAGGCCTTGCCACTACTTCCCCAAATTCTGCCTCTGCTCCAAATCATTAAGTCATTATCCACTGACCTACTTGCTTACATTCTCCCAGATGTATCAAAACATCTTTACATGTAACAGGATGGGACTTCCAGTACTACTCCCAACTCCCATCCTACAGCTGCAAGTACAAGCTGTGTAAACATTTCTTACACACATGAACTGAGCAAATGTTTCAATTTTCAATATACAGTCTTGAAAATTTCAAAACTTGATTTAAAAAGTAGATGGGCATCTCCCCACCCCTAATTAAAAGGAAGTCCATATATTTTTGAGAAGCTAAAGTGAAAATTATAAAAGCACCTGATACTCGTACAACTAATACCAAAATTAGGGCCATAATGTAGTTCCCACAGGGTAACATATGATGGCAAGATTTCCTTAATCTGCTCATGTAGAAAGCACTCAGCTTTTCAGAGCTCAGCACTCTCTCTGAGCTCCAGATCTTCCTTTCTATTTTGGGCTTGTGGAGGAAGAGTCAGCAAGTTTCCCAGGAATTTTGTAGGTTAATCTTCACCAGCTATGTAGCACCACAATCCCAGTGAAGTCAGTGAGCAATGACAACTTCCCCCAACCTCACAGTTTCTCCACTATTTCTTTGTGAACAGGTATAATTTCACTTCTACTTCCCACCCATGTCACTTTCCTCCTTTAAAAAGGTAAAAAAGAAAAAAAAGTTGGGTCACCTTCCCTGGGCAGCATCAAACCCATCGTATTTTTCAATGTTTATGGTTACCACCACTTCACTCTCTGAAGAGGCTGAATAATGCAGTGCACACATTTCCATGGCTCATCAGAGATGTGCTGCCTGTGCCAGAGCTGCACACGTTTAAGTTTCTACCTTGAAAATCTGTAATGTTGAATGTCCCAGTGTACTACAGAGAAAAACTTCCCCCTTTCTTCACCACAGAGTGAGTGCAGGCATGAAGGAACCAGGGGTAACAACTCCAATCACTGCTAACCCTGGTCATCCACTGTGAACACAGGAAAAGGTCTAAAATCAGGGGCCAGGGAGCAGCCAGCAACTTCATAGCCAGCCCATTCCTCTTAGGATTCCAGATGAAGCCCATGTGCATCCCTCATCCTTCCGCTGCAGAAATCAGGGACAACACTCCTGCTGAACTCAGTCACACAATTATCCCTGAAAAAAGTGAGGCAGCCTTTCCAACTTTCCATGGAACAGCATCCAACAGACCTCCTGTAGCAAAGTGGGATGGCCTTTACGCCCCCTCATTCCCCAGGAAAATGGAGGGATAAGGGAATTGTGCAATGATGCAATGAAACCAAGATCCAACATTTAGGTTCTTTTGTGCTCCTTTTAAGCCATTTGCTTCTTGCAGTGAAATCAGATTGAGCAAAATGCCTTTTTGATGCAGATCAGCTGTTTCATGGAGCTAGCCATGCCTTGTTGTTAAAGGATGTTACTTTTTGCATTGTAGGAGCATTAGCCAAATGACTCAGGGTTGTGAAAATATATTAATTTTATGAAACATTTCCAAAAGCTTGTACATCTCTGGAAGCACCAGGGCAGAGACCTCTGAATTATAATTAACCAGTAATTTTGGGAATAATTAGCATAATAATCACGTTTCAACAAAATAAAACATACAACTAAAATAACCTCTTTTGGCAATAACTGACACCAAGAAAATACATGACGTCTGGCCCACCCACATGCTCCCTTTCTTCTGATCAACTGGATGCCACAACACTGCTGTGCCTCTTGAGCTAAGAATTACAAATAACCCTGGAAAGATGGAAAGTTGCCAGGAAGACCTTATGAGACCCGTGTATTTACTCCAAGCTAGGAGTGATTTTTAAGACTTGAATGTTTTCTCTTTCTGATTTTTCTTTAAAATTTGTTTAGTGTCTTACGCCAAGCAAAGTATCTCACCTGATGCTTTTATAAAACCTCTTAAGCTCTGCCTACATGAAATCAAAGGAAGCAGTGGCCAGGGTTTATATATTGAGTTTTTTCCTGATGAATTCAATAAGGCTGTTTGCAGGATTTACAGTGAAGTGTAGATGTACAGATGAGAAACCTATTTTCTATATAAGGAGGTTATTCATCTCAAAAAGAGATACAAAAAAAGTCCCACAGGCACTCTAAACTTATGATTGCATGTTCTTTTTGGATGGAAACTTACCATATTTTTAGACTGGAGAGTCTTTGTTCACTATTATTGGTAAATAAATTAAACAATCCCCAAATGACAGCAGCATCTGTAGATGTGCTCAGGTTGACAATAGAACTAACATCCAATTATCAGAAAATGAATAGCTGAAGTTATCTATGGCTGTTTGAAAATAGCTATTTTATCCTTGCACTTAGGAGGGAGTGAAGTTATATTACTGCCATTGTAAACTTATAAAACCCTTCAGAGTTGGCAACATAAAGGACCATTGTCAGAAGGATGCTTGGGCACATCTCTGACTTCAAGCACATGAGTAAGACAGCAGAACAAACTGCATGCAATAGTAAGGCAAACCAAAGTATTTTTCTGAACTGGAAACTGAAGTCTGAGGAGGTCATGGAAATCTTCCCACTGGCAAGGGCAGGTGTCTAGCCTGAAGCTTGTGATTAGTCCTGGATAGCCTATGATTTGGTGATGGCAACACCCATGACAGGGTGCCCAGACACAAAAGAGGAATTCAAGGCTGCCCCAGCTGCTTCCCAATATAGCTGGTGCACAGGATATAGCAGACATGATCTCAGCTGTGTGGGAAGGTGTAAACTGTCTCCTTGCTGCACTCCTGTGCCTTGGTGAATGCCCCACGCACACAGAGTGTTACTAGAGAGGATCAGCACCTCAGCTACAGCACCTGAGCCTGCTCATGCTCCAGTACTCAAATTCACCAGAGACATAATCATGGCCCTGTAAATCTGGCATTAATAGTCACTCTGGGTGCAGATGATGGTTGGGAGCACTGGGCTCTGCTGGGTTCAGCTGATGGTGACTAGTCTGGGGCTATCTGGGGGGGCAGCTCCCACTGCCTTGCTGTGCTCATACTGGAGCAAGCAGCCTGGAGCTTTTGGATGGCCTCAGAGCTGCTTCTTCTGGTGAATCACCAGCACAAGTCGTGCAGCTTCATGCCAGCCCACAGTGCTGCATTTAAACTGAGAATTGCAAAGGTGTAACTGCAGTGGTAAAAAAAAGAAGTAGTAAAAATAAAAATGAAAGTAAAAACTGGGCCCAATTTGCCATCTGCTAACTTCATTCAGTCTCTTATAGTCTTACTGCTTTCCAAATTCTCCTACTCTCTAAATAGCTGCTTTTTTATTATTTTCCCCAGGATTGCTTTGTTTTCTCCCCATGTTGCCTTTCACCTTGTTATTTCCTCTCTACATTTGTAACCTCCTCAGGTCATTTTCCATTATTTCTATACCAGTGGCTGTTTTCTGGACACACCTCCCAGTTTAATATCTTCTGCTCATTTAATTAACACACTGACTGCACTCTCTCCAAGCTCGTTAATGAAGATATTAAAAAAAGCCAAACCTTGCATTACTGCTTGCAGTGCCCCAAACAACTCCTCCCCATAGCCCTGTTTGTTCCCATCAACAATTGCCCGATCTTCACAGTCCATTAGCCAGGTTTCAATCTCTACAGCAGCCTTCCTGTCCAAGCCAATTTCTATTTACACATCACAAGATTATTTAAGACACCGATGCCACCCTCTTTTCTGTAAATGTATGGAGAAGTGAAGCTACATTTTTAACCAGCTGAGAATCTGCAGCTCAAACTCTGTGCAAAAAGTGATTATGTTTGATTTCTCCCTGCTCAGCATTAAGTCTTGGCTCAGCTGTCAACTCAGCTGAACCACCTTTCATTTCATCAGGATATGTGATATGTTGCCTCTCAAATATTAATTCAGATCTTCCTGCATATTAATACTGACACATATTTGTTTCAATGAGTTTCCACTGCTGTAACTGAAAGCACAGTCAAGTCAATCCCATTTGTTTCTCCTGGTTTCACTCTCTATTTGGCCCTGACTGCCAAATTTTACAGACAGAGCAGGATTTAACACCCCATTGATGTGCTTGGTTGAATGGGGAAGGTCCAGGCTTTCTCTAGCCCATATGCTCACAGATGTTTTGTCTTATCCCCAAATCCAACTGACATTTCCCACACAGACTTACTGGAGCTACTTGTGTGACTTTAGTGCATTGGACTTCTGTAGCTTAACAGTGACTCAATTAGCAGGGCAGAAATTGGCCTGCTTTCTCACTAACACTTTTGTATTACCTCTGCAATTCAGGGCACTGGGGGTTTGCCTAAGGTCCATGATATTTATAAAGGTAATTGGAGTTGTTCATTAGCTGGTTCTCAGAGACTCTGGGATACAGTCCATCTAGATTCCTTCATCCACAGATTTTCAGTTCTTTCCTTTATTCACATGCTTTGTGCCAAATCTCAGGATGATATTAGAGCTGACTTAATGAGGATTCCCCCAGCTGTCAAAGAGCGTGGGCAGAGTTACTCCTACTTCCCCTATGCCAAACCTCTCATGCACATATAAATGATGCACCAAGGAAAGTGGCCGTGGCTGTAGTGTTGCCCCAGCCTGTGCAGCCCATGCTGTGACAGCAGCCAGTGCATCCTGAGCAGCCCTGAGCTCTCAATGACTCTTCAGGAGTGGATGGTCATGGTCCAGAAAAAAAAAAAGAAGCTCAGGTATTTAATCTGTCCTCACTCAGAGCTGCCAAACACTCTGGAAACTGAGTCATGAATATTCATTCTAGTTATGAATACTGACACAGCTATCTTTATTTTGTATGCGTATAACTCAATTTCTTTATAACTCTACTTAAGAATCCATTATTTGCAAGTGGAACTATTCAAGAAGAATAGCAAGGCAGCTTGTCTCCAAGCGTAGCACAAAGGTTATATGTTTTCTTTTATTTATTGTTTGTCTAATATTACCCTCTCCCTTTACTTTAGCTCCCTGCCTCTTTCATGGCTCCCTTTAAAGTCTTCTGCAAACACATAACTAATTCCTCCTGCACATCTTGGTGGCACTGAGGATTTCCTGATTCAGCTAATACACATAACACTTCTAGCCAGAGATTTGAGCAACCAAAGGAGAGAAGCACCTGGACCATGGGAGAACCATTAACTTCTAGAAAATGAGGGAAGGGTATATTTGAAATATTCCTCTGCTGACCAGTAGAGGGAAGTCATGTAAGTAAGCAGCAGCAAGTCCAGTGCAATTTTATTATGCCCATTCCTGTAGTTCTTCAATTAATTGTTCTTCCAGCACAGCTGAGTGGGTGCAGACATGTACATGCCAACCTCAGAGAAATTAGGAAAGGGGAAAACTGCAAGAAAAAGGTAGTATCAGTCATTAGATCAATTAGTGTAGCTGGAAAAATCAGATAAGCTTTAGAAGACATCTGTCTGTCTTCAGTTCCGAAGCAGCAGCTCACATGTTCAAAAACCTGCCAGATTTTCCAGCTACACTCATTGATCTAATTAAAAACAAACCAAAACTTGTCTGCCTACAAACACATTATCACAGCTGCAGTAATACAACTCCAAAGAAAGGCTCATGTGAGAATCCATGATGATCAAGCCTGTGAGAAGGCAGAGCATGGATCATATCCCTAACCTGGCTGTAGAGGAGATTTGCCTGGTTCTAAAGAGGGAGCAGAGAATGCTCCATCTATAAAGAGAAAAACATGACAGGATTACTATGAAGCACCTACCCACAGTGCATAAACTTTTTAATATGGCTTAAAAACAAAAAGTCATCCCAAATGCCAGACTCTCTTAAAAATGGTGGGGAAAAGGGAACAGTGAGGATTCCCACCCTATAGGGAACAGCAAGGGTTTGCATGAAAAGCAGATGGAACGGGGACTCAGTTCCTATTGGGGGACTGATGTGAGCAGCTGCTTAGTATCCCAGAGGGATCAGGAGCAAGGCAACACTCAGATCTGAACTGGCAGTCTCCCCTACTCTTAAATACTTCATCCGTGCGAGTGCAGTATCTGTGACTCACACACAGCAACCCGCTGAGCCCCGGCTGCCACGGGGTGGGGACAGCCCAGGAGAGGCACCATCATCCCAGGACAGCCACACCTCCAGGCATGCTTGACTGCTCAATTTGACTCGAGCCAATGATATAAAGGGAGAAAAGACACTAATAGATTTTGACTGAGACGCACCACTTAATCCTTTTTTCCCCATCAGTAAGCTCTCTTGCTTTCCCTTCATAGTAGGCATTATGCAAATCAAGAGTCCCCTGAAGTGATATTTGCAACTGCGGGATCATACAAGAAAGGGCACAATGCTTCTTTGCCAATTCAACCCCCTGCCCCTACTATTCTATTTCAAATAATACTATACTCATGGTAAGTACTAAAAATACGTACTCTGCCATTCAAGCACTTAATGTTCTTAAATGCCACTTTGTTCAAGGGAAATAGCCTTTGTTAAACATGAAATTCACTGGGAACAGAATTTATATTTCAATCTGATTTACTATATATATGTGTGTGTTTATATATATGTGTATACATATATCTGGCTTTTTTCCCCCAGCTGATTACAACAGCTAACACCATGCAGCTAAAGCAAATACTTGGGGGAGACTGTTGATAACTTCTTGATAACATTGGGTATCATCAACTACTGCTTTATATGTGCACTTTACAGCCACTTCCTGGGGCTTGAACGATGCACAGTGAAAGGGTCACTGGGAAAAGAAAAAAGCTTATATCACAGTGCTATCAATGTATGTGCAGTGATCACAAAAAATAAATGGGTTAGCCAATTTTAGTTGAAGTAGCAACACATCAAATTAAGTGGCAGGACATTGAAACACAAAGTTTTCCGTGGAGAAGCAAACATCCTCACAGACCAAAGGCTGACTTTGACAAACATTCCTCTAGGGCACTTGACAGCAGTTTAAATAGCTTTAACTTAAACCACTGGCTGCCTCCTCTCTATAAAAAAGGTGTGATTTTCAGCAGCAATGAAAATGACCATCACCAAAAGAGAGACATTTGAAATCCATACAGAGATTCACTTTCCTATACCCTAAGCTCTACTTCGTTTTCACAGAATAAAATCACAGAAGGACCCACAAGGATCATCCACTCCATCTCTCAAGAGAATGGCCCTTACAGAATAACCTTAGCATTATTAGTACCATGCTTGAACCAACTGAACTAATCTTCTTTTTGCTAATTTTTTCAAGGTTGAAAGCCATACCAAACACCCAGCTTGTTGTTTTATTCAGAAGGATTCATCTTCCAAAGACAAAATTGGTTTCTGTGTCTCAGCTCTCCATGTTAGTATTTTATTGCCATGAATTATTTGGCATTAGTAATGAAGTGTGGATCACAGGGCCCGGAGTCCTTCACAGGGGGTTTCTGCTCTGCACTCTGTCATTTGTTTCCCAACAGCATTGTTCTCATTTCATTAGAAAATATTCATTGCAGCTTTTAATTTATACAGAGTCCAAGTGATGTATTCCCCCCCATTTTCTGATAACTGCATCTATATTTGCTGTATAATTTCAGGCAAGTGGAGGACTCACAGTTCTACTGAAGTTAACATGTATTGTTCTAATGTCCTAGAAAATTCAGATATCAAGCGATACATCAAACACTTCAGTTTCCCTCTTTCATTGCCATATCCTGCAATCTCACTCAGTTCTCACCTCATCTGTTCCCACAATAAATTTAATGCTTGACATAAATGACTGTTTTGCTTCAGTTTTTGGCCCTCAGTTCCTACAACAGCAGTGCTGGTGCCAGAGAAGATGCAATGCTCAGGTGCTTCCTCAGCTTATTTGACACATCACTACAGAGTTTTACTGCATGACTCATGACTGAAGCTGTGTTGAAGGAAGGAAGGACAGAGGGAGCTCTGCCCAGCACAATCACAAAGAAAATCTGCAGAATCATCATGAAAACCATCCTGCAAACTCACATTTCTCACTGATCCCATCTGGCCTGATCCAAAGGCCATTGAATTTTGGATTTGGACCAATATGCAGAGGTCTTTGTCCAAATCCCGTGTAGAATAAAATGCTGGCTTTCTTTACTGGCAGAGGATTTAGCAATAGGAAGAAGTTCAGTCCAAACCCTTTCTCCATGTGCGGCTGTTCCAAGAGATCCTAATTCACAAGGGCTCAATCTTGACCCTACATCCTCCTGCTTCTACTGCAGGATCATCTGGCTTTCCATCAGCACAGCTCTGGTAAGTAACTCACTCAAGGCATGGAGCAGCTGTAGCAAGATGCTCAAAAGGGAATCTCCTTGCTGCTTTGATAGTCAGTTATTATCTAATCAGCATGGCACTACTGGGAAGGTTGTAGGTGGTTCTGTAACCCGTCATGCCAAAATGTGAAGAGCAGATAATTTTTATTTCATTATGCTTTTGTTCTGCACAGTCTTCAATATTGTCAGAGTGTTGTTTGAACTTCAACCAATTAATGAAACATGAACTGCTTATTAGGTGACCCAAAAGGTCTCTCCCCTACGAACTGTGAATACCAAATCAAAATCAACGTGTTGCTGGTAAATGCATATGCATGAAATCTTTCAAGACATCCTGGCTAAAATAGCTAATAATAACCTCACATCATTCTTGAGAAAACAGTACAGGAAGGGAAAAGGAGCCAACAAAAATAAAACATGCTTCTGCAAAACACTGCCTGTGCAAGTTAGCATCAGCTACATGATCAATAGGTCACCATTATGTATGGTATTTACATCTGATCTGCATTACTGCACTGCTGTGCTGAAATGGCCAACAAGGCTCATATCAGCTAGCACTTCCTTCATTAAAATCTGCCTTCATACAAAATTTACCTTGATTTATGAGTTTGCATTCAGTACTGTACATTTGAATTTAACACTGCCAAAGTTTCTACAGTGTTCACCTGCTGGTTGCAAAGCTGAGAAATTTCAAGATGAAAACAAACTAAAGATGGTTGCAGAAGGCTTATTATTATCAAAGAATGGAAAATAATAGACTTGTGCATATGGCCAGCCTTCTGCTACCATCATGTCACTGTATATTATCATTTTCTGTTACTGAAAAGTAGTGTACACACCCTCTACTTCTTTAATCCTGGATTTATTAACTCTTTCACACAGACATGCACACACATTCAAACCTAAAATTATTCTTTTGGTTTCAATGAAAAATGTGGAGGGTGGTTTTCTTGGTATCTGCTGAATAGAAATTTATTTGGGTTTAGAATCTGGAATCTCAGGTGCTTCCTCTTTCTTTCACAGGCACACATTTGATATTCAGATAGGTCCATATCCAAGCTCAGTCGAGCCCTCCTTTTCAGAAAGGCAAAGTTTAGCTTCTCCATCATTTTAATGTTAATTGTGTGGCATCACAATAAAACCACACATGCTCCTTGAAGGCACAAAAAACTCCCTCCTGACCCTTAAAAAATCTGTCAGTTATTCCTAAATATAAACTCGGCTAATAACAAGTTTCATAAGTAATTACACAGCACAGAGCACACAGAGCCTTTCCTTTTACTTCATTAATGCTATATGCTTCAAGGGAACACTGAGGACTGACAGATTTGTAGTATGAAATGAGAAATTTTCAGCCAAGAGCTTAGAAAAGGAGGGGCAATAGAGAAGGTGAGCAGAAGGAAATACTAAACAGGAATGGAGAAAAGGAGGCTTCAATAGACTTGACAAATAGATTTTACCCTTTCTGTAAATTTCTTTGCCTCGTTCACCACTCTGAAGTGTATGACTTTGAGTTCTTCTCAGCAAGTAGCCCCTTGCTCCTAAACATTTAGCTTTGGTCTGTCCAATGACTGCAGATTTATGCACTTGAACTCTTTCACTTCCTAACATTCTGTAAATAAGCCCCATCTGGTCTATCTCTCCTTGTGTCCAAGTCTCTTCTCCCCCCAAAGCAAGTCATACAGTCTCAGTTAGCTAATGCCTTCCTTTAAATAAAACAGACTTTTCAAAACTTGATCTAATGCCTAAGCTCTTTATGTCCCTCGAAAGAAGACTCTAACAGCTGCTCACTGTTACTACACACTAGATCAAGTATTCAGAGATGGATCTATCAAAAA
The DNA here is from genome assembly GCF_903797595.1 of Erithacus rubecula. Taxonomy (NCBI): domain Eukaryota; kingdom Metazoa; phylum Chordata; class Aves; order Passeriformes; family Muscicapidae; genus Erithacus; species Erithacus rubecula. The sequence goes on from NC_136659.1 coordinate 26,600,672, forward strand.
GGTCAACTCCCTCCTGACACTACATTAACTAATCTGCTGCTATTTTAAACTTTGCTTAGCTTTGTTATTACTTCTACTTCACTACACCACTTGACATAGACATAGTGTATTTCATAACCCATTTACCCGATTGATCAAGATCGTTCTGTGAACAACCTCATCCTTCTAAATTTTAACCACTCTGCCTATTTCAGCATCACCTGATAACACATGGTAGCACAATATAAATCATGAAGAAAATGTTAGCACAAATCCACCTCTCTAACTACCTGCTTTTGGCCACAAAAATAAATTTGTCTCTTTTCTTTATTGCTTGCTATATAAGAAACAAGGGAATACTCTTGCTCATTTCTTTATTCCTGCAAGCCTTTTTAATCTGGGTCTTCCTATTGACTTTGCCACAGCAGCTCCCATAACTGAAAAGATTACAGGGAAGTTTGATGCTTTCAAGATCAAGTCCCTGTTCTTTACCTGTCTTAATAATTTATTACTGAACCTGTATATGCAGAGTGTGTAGAATAATACATCCCGTGAAACTTTGATAGAAGTCTCTGAAAATCCCGATATGTCTGCTGCTTCCCTCCTATCTAGATCAATATTTATTTAATTTAAAAAAGGAATCCAATTTGCTTGACATGATTTACTTTCCACAAATCTATGCTGACTTGCATTATGATGCTGGACTCTTATTAAACTGTATGCAACTGTAGCCTTAAGCTTGCTAGCAAATGTGTTTTTGAGACTGTATTTATAGGCAGCAGGATCCTCTGAGAGGTTGCAATGCCCAACAAGGATTTCACCACATTCTTATTACCATACTGGTCAGTTATTTGCCAGCTCAAACTGACTTCCTTTAAAACAGCAAAACACTGACCCTTTTCAAATTATTTGATGCAAACTCTTATTTCTGATGTGCATTCACACTGCAGATCATAGCTATGTATCAGGAGTCGTCCTGTGCCCAGCATTACACAATTCCTATGCAGAAATAGTCCCCAACACCCAGGGAGTTTACACTGTGGCAACAGTCCCACCACTGATCTTATTGTTGGGTCTCAGTGAGAAGCTGGGCCAGACCAGCAGAAGCAGACTATCAAAATGTCAACAGCACGTAGCTGTAGGAAGAACGAGCAGCTGCAGGGCTCCCTTCTGGTTTGTGTTCATGTCCCAAATAACCCTCCATGCTGTCCCAGTGACCCTGGCTGTTCCTCCTGTGGTGACATGAAGCCCCTCCACCCCTGCCACTGCTCACTGCTGTGATCTCACGCTTCACCAGGAGACTGAAGCACAAATCCAAAGAAGTGCTGCTGTCTCAGGGTATTGTCTGCAGCACCCTGGGTCCTATCTGCTCTGATAATGGACAGTGCTCACTTTGGCAAGTCAACATGCCAGCAGCACATACCACTTCAGCACTCATCTTGTAAGGCTTCAGCTTCCCACTCTGCTACTGTCACTGAATTCTGCACAGCTGCCTGGGGTAAGTTCTGTCCAGTACTGATAGAAGGGGGCAGAACCCTCTCTGCTTTCTCATTCACTCCAATTTGGCAGTTACCAAAGAATTTCCAAAATCTCATCCTACCAATGCACATTTTCCCAGCTATTTGTGCAATGAAGTTTCCATTTTTATTCTTCCTCCCCTCCATTTCCTCTTACCACGCACTAACAATGCACTGAACTGAGCTCTCACTGATTTTTTTTTAGAGGACAATTTGTATACATTCAATAGTCAGAATGGGCTGGAGTATCTTGGTATGTACTTGCCAGGCTGGCATTCATCAGGACTGTGAAACAGAACAAAATCCCACTGCAGTAATGAGGCTTTTTAACCCCTTTGTGACAGCACAGCTAAATGCCCTTTCAACCCCATGTATAATGCCATCAGCTGGGCACAGAAACACAGACCTACCCAGTTCCAACCATGACATGAATACAGAATTTATTTAGGCAGTATCAAGCTGTTTGTGGCATTTCTCCTCAAGTACCCTACCTTGAACTCCATAGGGGTGTACTTCTCATTCTTGGGGGTTGTATTGCCCTTGTAATGGAGATGGTTGGGAGTGGTTGGGTGGATGACAGTGGACTCCTGGGACTGCCTCTGGCAGCGCTGGCAGTACACGTAAATCACAAACGTTAACAGGCTGGAGCCGAAGAAACAGGACACCCCAGTGGCAATCAGATGGATGAGACTAAAACCTGCAAGGGAAATGACAAGAGATGCTATTTTTAAAAAACAGCCCTTTTCCCTCCCCTGACAAGACCACAGGTGCAAATCAGAGCAGTGACATCTCGGGATCAACATTAATAAGCTGTTGAAGCCAGAGCCTTGCGTTCTAACATAAACTGACATAATCTCCCTGCAAATCGGTCTCCCCACTGCAGCTCTGCCTTGTGCAGTTTAACAGGTTCATGCATTGTTTTCTCAAAGCTCCCTCCCTGTCTATCCTCTCTCCCCTCTATTGATATTGAAACTAAACATTATGTTAAGCTGACAGCTAAAGAAATGAGCCATACAAACAATGCACATTAATGGATTCCAAAGCATGTGCGTGTCATGGAAATAAGGGGATAAAAATGCTCAGTGTTTCTCTGAAGGGGAAAGAAGGGAGGGAAAAGCCCTTTTTGTTGGCTGCCCAAAATGCCTATGGGACTGTGTGTGGGGTGGGGGAGATACACATTCCTCCCCCTTGTAATCCAAGTGTACTCAGCATTCTTGCTTATTCATGGGATGCCATTGCCTTGGTCATGTCTGCGCTACCTCTGAGGTGTATTTGTAGTGCTAACAGTGAAATAGGGGTTCTCTGGGGAATGGGAAAGATAAAGTGGACAAAGGAAAGGGGGGCAGTGCTTGCAAAACACTGTTGGCTTTCTCTGCAAATTGCAGAGATAGGAAATCAGTTGCAAGCAGGATAGCTACAATGCAAGCACTTCAAACAGAAAAGCTCTTGGACTATGAAAGCCTCCTGCAGAGATCTCTCCATGTGGGATTGCACAGCACCCTTCAAGTCCAGCACTGACCTCTGGAAGGAACTGCAGCTGGGCATCCCACACACTGGGAAGTGCCCAACTCACAGCTCTGAGTGGTGGGGACGACAAAGTCCAACAGCACTCCTCATTCCTGCCTCACCTCCCTGAGTCTCACCCCCCAGGGTAAAACCCAGCACCACCAGATCGACAACAGAACCAAAAGAAGTGACCCTTAGAGCCACCAAGTTATCAAAGCAACCAGAGGCATTATGGGATGGCTGTATTTTGCTATGTGCAGGGGGACTATCCAGAAAAGAAACAGCTATTTGACTCCAAATGCTTCTGCCTCTCCTCTGCCTTTGCTCTGTCATCTTTCAAATAGGAATGACAGAGCCCCTAGAGCCTGGGGGGACCCCCTGCCTGCTGGCCCCAGGCAGCTGTCCCAGGGGTCATTCACATCCCCTCAGTGGCGACTGCAGTGGTAAATTTCCCATAATATTAAACAGCCAATTCATTTGGACAGACTGCTGCTTGACTTGACTGTGTGCAGGGAAATGGGGCTACTCAGAGAGTGGCTTTAAATGAGGCTCATTCTTAGTCTGATCACGGTGTGCAGTTTTTTGGTGCCATCTTATATTTTAAGTGATATGCTTTTCAAATAGCAGATTCTGCCCATTAGTCAATGGCTCTTGTCTAATCTTTAGTTAAAAAATATTATACTGATTTTAAAAAGAACAAAACCAATAGAGTTCTACAGCAAAGTAATGCACTTCAATCATAATTACAATATGGAACATTTATTAAACTGATGAGATATATTTATTTTTCAAACCACAATATAAAATTCCATTGCAAGATTGCCATTTTCTATTGTTTTGGATGATGGTCCGAAAAAAACCCAGCAGAAATACTAAAATTTCCTACTAAATATCACAAGACTTTTAAAAAAATAGTTTTCCTTTTTAAAAATCTCTTCCTGTTTTTGCATCACTCATGAGACCTAAAACATAGAATATGCAACTGTGTTCAGTAAAGCCACATGACATGCTGCTCCTGCCCAGCTTTGCTTATACTGCAGTGAATGTTTCATTTCACTGCCACATTTGCAAGTCACAACATAAAGCTCTCTTCTATTTCACTCTCACCTTTAAAACACCCATCTGATTTTTCAAATGAGTTTTGGCTGAATCTTAGGGGGAAAAAACCCATATTATTTTGTTTGTAGCATGTGAGTCCCCAGGGGGGGAAGCTTTCTGGTTCATCACTTTGAAAATATAGATTTTCTGAGACGCATCAACAGAATTTCTATTGATTGGCTTCTTTGCCAAATATTGTAGAACATTACATTAACAAATAATATTAGCTATGGCAAAATGTAGATAGCAACAGCAAATACAGTGGTAGTGGAAAAAGAAGGAGATAAGGGCACAGTGCTTAACAGTAGAGTGCAAGCTATGGCAAAGGGTCCAGGCATCAAAGCAGAACCATTGCACCCTCTGAGGGAGAAGGAGTGATGCAGGAAGCCAAATGTTACATGGCAGGGGCTGAAATCTTAATTCCATTGATTGCCCTCAGTTGCAAACTGAGAAGCCACATTTCCATGCCACAGGTGGCATGCCTGTTTTTGCCATGATCACTACAGAGAGAAATTTTGGCAGCCTGAAGATCATTTAGATTTCAGGAAAGCAGGGATGTGATGCTAGCAGGAATTGGCACGGCCATTAGTATGAAACTAGCATTTTAAAACGTTAAAGGAAGCTGCCATTTTCTTCAGTCTGCATTTTTATTATATGGGCTCCCAGGGCAGTGGAAAAGTGACACTAATGACTGGATCTTTCCAAGTTACATGCAGAAAAGAGACATAGTTTCTGTGAGAGGTGAAAACTTGAATGAAAGGAAGTGCTTGGAGGACAAGTATAAACCTCTAATCTCATCCTTTATCAGCAAAGGATCTAAGAGACGTTGTTCACTGAAATCTTTATAGGTAATTTAAAAACACCTGCCTCCAAACAGCTGCAGGCTTACAGTGGTGAATGGGGAATAAACCTTTCTTCCATCTGAACCATTTACCCTGGAGGTAGAGAGACACAAGCAATTGCTCTGTGTTAATTAATGACCCTCAGTGGCCAACCAAACTTCCAAACAAATAAAAATCTTGGAGCTGACAAGTGGACATGCAATACATTCCTCCAGTCTTACTCAGACAGCAAGACTCCAGTGGAATTAAGGCTATCAGTGGGATATGAGCTACATAGATTAATGGTTTGGTTGATATTACACAGGGAGAAAAGAAGTCAGGTTAAGATAAAAATAAGATATATAGTTAGTTGTAACCTACCTCCACAGTTCGTGCTCTCATCGATGCTGGAGGCTGGCAGGATCACTAAACAAAGAAAAGAAGATTGGAGAAAGTTGTCATTTTGCCATCCCTTTACTTCTTCAAGTAATTAAACCTTCTGTGCTCCAGACACGAGAAGGTGTTTGTATGTTCTGCAGGAAGCTGAGTCTCTTTCTAAATTGAATTATAAGCTCATGGTTTGAAACACATGCAACGAAACCTCTCCAAAGATCTTATAATTCCAGTACTGTTACCTGATCACTCTTTAGCTTCTTCAATTTAGGGAAAAGATGGTAGCTGAGAAAACCATGAAAAAGAATACCATTTTGCCTAGAGATGTCAGATTTTTAAGTCAGTGCACTGTAATCCAAAAAAAGAACATGTGGAAAGCCATTATTAGGTCTAGACCTAGATCAGATATTTGCGTGAGAGATTCAATTTCCAGAAAGCACAGGATGGAATATGCTGATGACCATCTGTCACCAACAGTGTCGCTCTGTTAGACCCCGGATTAATCTCCCACCTTCACACCCCAATTTTCTGCATCTGCCTCACCTTAATTCTTCACTCTTTTGGGATGCTTTTTGGATACCTGAAATCAACGACCTTCTGTTGCCCATATGCAATACTGAGAACAGAGACAATTTTTATAGCCCAGCCTAAGACAAACTATATAAGTTTAAAAGCTTCAGTTCAGGTGAAGCAATACTAGTTATTTGTTACAGATCAAAGGAACTCTGTTTAAAAGAAATGTTAATCTGCTCAAGGAAGAGCCATTTACCCTGTGCCTGCCACAAGGGAAGATATACCGTTTGTCCATTTCCTTGTTTTTTCTAGAAGCATCCAAGCCAAGTTTATAATAGAGAAAATCTCAGCCTAGTTTGGCATTCCAGGCACGAGCTGCTGTCCCGAACTGTCCCACCCTCTCCTCCTGGATGAGCTGGTACGTACCAGGAATTTCATTGTACAGGCAGTCCTGGAACTGAGTGCTGTTCCCGAGGCACTGGGAGGGGTCGGGGCTGTGCACCTCGCAGTAGCGGCTGCGGTACTGGATCCCCTCCTCACTGCACAGGCTCCACTCCGACCACTCTGACCAGCCACCTGGAATCCAGGGCAGGAAAACACACACAGCGTCACCAAGCAGGAAAAGGAGGCTTTGTAGATACCAGACTTCTCCCATGCTCAAGGATCCTGGCCTGGGCTTCTCTCACATATCTATTCCACGGGTCCTTAGTGCATTTAATTTTCTCAGTGCAAGCATCACACTCTACTTGTCAGGTTGTAGTTTTCTTAATATGGACTAAACCAAGCCTCGGTGGAGCACTGAACAGAACAAAGTTGTCTTACAAGCTCCTGTATCATCACTCTGGTTAAAGATCGACAAGGAGCAGGGTGGGGCACTGTTGCACCAGGACCTCCAAGCTTTGATGTGGCCTCCCAGGGAAACCTCAAGCAGCCAGCACAAATTAGAGCACTCACAGAGTTTTGCTGAGGTTCCTAAAGGTGTCACCTAAAGAACTGACTCCTAAAGGAGTCACCCTGCACTGGATCATAAATACGCAAAGGTAGCTCAAAATCAGCACAGATCTAAACTCTATCCTCTGAGCTGTAGCACGTGCTGATCTGTTTTCTGTGAAACAAAAAGGAAGGACTGTCCCTTCAGACAGATTGCTGCCTTATGTCTCCATTTGTTTGTTGGGTCAGCTTCCACATTGAAGAACCAAGCTCCTGCTTTTTCAGTTACTTGAAAGGGATCAACCATTAGCAAAATTTTCCAGCACCAAAATGCCAGGGCAAGGCCAGTGAACAGGCAGAGAAAGGGGTTGCACTGCACTTAACACTGGGTTGTCTCCTTATCCGCTGGCTCAACACACATCGAATACATGACCAAAAATCTTGTAACTGGTGGTGTTTCTGATTTGCTTTTTAAACATTTTGCAGCTGTGCCTTGCAGCACGAAGGCAGCTGGAGCAGGGATGAGGAGCAGCTACCTTGGCAGGGGTGTGTGTTGCAGAGGGCCTCCTCGGTGTGCAGCCCGATGCAGATGTCCTCCCCGCTGGACGGAGCTGGGTTGGTGCAGGTCCGTGTGCGCTGGTAGTGCCCACCCCCACAGGTGGCTGAGCAGTGAGACCAGGGAGTCCAGCAGGACCACGAGCCTTTCACTGCAGGACATTCAAAAGCAAGCACAGGCAGGTTATTGGTTACTCCTCTCACTGTGACAAAGCTGGAGAGCCCCCATGTCTCACCTTGCACATCCACCCTCCCCATACTAGCTAGCAGTTTCCTACGCCCCAGGACATTTGGGCCTGACAACAAGAACTTCACATCAAGAGAGGGTACAAATCCACTTCACTCTATGGATGCAGAATGAAATCTATGCAGAAAAAGACTCTGCATCACAAAGTGCCAAAACCAGAAACTATTCTTTGTTGTAATCATTACCATTCACTGAAATATTCTAATCCATTCTATTCCTTTCCTTTTTATAAAACAGCATTGCTGCTATTATTATTATTATTATTATTATTGTTATTATTATTATTATCATTATTATTATTATTACTACTACTACTACAATGACTCCTAAGTTGTCTCCTGAAACTTCATAGCAACAGCAGATTTACTTGGGGAAAAAGCGCTGTAGCACTGAAGTGGAGCTTATATGGCACCTTTCTGTGGGAGGCCCAAGACCTCTAGTTCCAGCCTTCAGGAAACAAAACTCAGCAGCTTTATTTATTGACCCTGCTCATTGCAGGGGCATTGGACTAGATGACCTTTAAAGGTCCCTTCCAACCCAAACCACTCTGTGATCTAAGTGTAACCCCATAAGAGGTCAATAATAAAACTAGGGAGGAATTTGGGATCCCTAAATCCTTTCCCCCCGCCCCACCCACTAAACTGCCTGTTTTGCAGGTCCACATGCCATTAATTCAGAAGATAATAACCTGATGACTTAGAGCAAAATAAACCCAGGATTTGTGTATACACACTGAGTGAGGCAGGGAGGGAGGGAAACACAGAGAAATAGTAATCATGCACTCAGAACAGATTGTAAAACATCAGTGTCCGAGGGGAGAAAACAGCACAGAAAAAGGGCACAGACATTAGTGAAAAGCCACTGAGAGCTTCCAAAATAGTACTAATAGCTGCCTTTATAGTGCTAGAGTTATTTCCTTTTTATAGGCCATAGAGTGCAATATTTGACACTCCTGCTACGCTCTTGCTTCACATTCTGATCATATCTGCATTTGAATTTTATCTTTGTATTGAATTTTAGAATCATAATGGTACTACTATAATAGAGCATTTTCAAGTGTAGGCCACAAACTGTATTGCCAGAGGTAGATAATTGCTGGAAAGAGGCAAGGTAATTTGTGTAAGATCACTTAAATTTAGCTTAGACAGTTATTACAGAGCAAGGAGAAGGATAAGTGAGACAGAATACAGTAGTCAATGGTCTATTACTACTATTCTGGACCAGGAGTGCAACATAAACATGAGGACAAACTCGAAAACCAGGAAACCAGGCAAGAATACTCCCTGCTGGCTGTGCAGGAAATGGTAACTGATGTCAAGAGTAGATGCCCATCGCAAGAACAATACGTAAGCAGGAGAGGGGGAAGAAATAAGTGTTCACAAGAAGAACTGCCACATCAAGCATCTCTATACAGTATTAAGCCACATTTATTAAGCCTGTCTCCTCATCACAGAGCAGATGCACCGTGGTGCCCTCCACTGGACGGAGCATCAAACCTTCCTCAAGCTAAGGATTGCTACAAGCCACCATGCTACTTTCTGTAGAGGATGTGGCTGTATTACCCTCTGAGCCAGGTGAAATCTAAGTCAGCACTAAAGATAACTTATGTGGGTCATTACAATAGCTTTAAAAACATAAGGAAAATCCCCCAAATTAAAAACTAACCAAAAAAAAAAAAAAAAAGGCAGCTTAGAAATACTGATTTTGTGATTGTTGTTGTTGTTGTTGCTCTACGGTTAAGATTTGGGAAAACACCTCTGAATTTCATGCGGGAAGATGATCATGGTTACCTGGGCAGGGGTGAGGATTGCAGTCTTGGTACTCCATCGCTGACCCCACACAGGGCAAGCCACCATTTTTAGGTTCAGGGTTTGTGCATGTTCTCTTCCTAATCCTAAAGCCCAGCTCACAGTCCCTGGAGCAGGAAGACCAGGCCCCCCAAAAGGACCAGCCCCCATTGATAATCCGGGCAGAGGTCTTACCAGTCTTGAGGAGGTCATCAACAAGAGCTTCAAGGAAAACAAAAAAGACACCATAAGATCACAAATTAATAATTTGTTGGGCTTTAAAAAGGGGTCATTATTCAGCTCATTAATATAATCAGGATCTATGTACCCTGCAGAATAGCTTCTGTTGAAAGCCCTTGGCAAGAGTTTTTTTTTTTCACAGAGCTACAGCTAAGCAAGACAGAAAAAGAAATTTGGACCCGTAAAAACTGAGTCTGCTGGTAACCTTGATAAATTACCTTCCTGGGCAGCAAATTGTGACAGTCCAGGCTGTGCCCTCAAGATGCTGCCTTGTATCACAGCAGTCCTGCAGGGAGCAACCTGAGACACACTGCACAAGGGGAGCTCCAGGGAGAAAGAAATGACACACCCTCCTGAGAAGAGCTCTTCTCTTCCTTACACCCTCATTACTCGCCTGTTGTCTTTGGGGCAGCCTAGCAGGAGCAAGAACAAATCTATACACTGCCATAAGCACAGAGCTCCCCATTGTGTGTCTGTGCCACAGGGCTCTCCCCATCCCTGCCACTCTGCAGTGACACCAGTCACACGTGTCAACACTACCGCAGGCACTTCTTGTTGTGAGAGCACCCCCGTTGCCCCCGACCCAGGTCCCCGGGGCAGCACGTACAGTCGGTGTCGCACAGCGCGGAGCCGTCGCTGGGGCAGAAGCGGCTCTCGGTTTTCCTCCTGCCGAGCTGCAGCTCGTGCGGGTCGGGGAGCTGCGCTCGGCAGGTGTAGCGGAACCGCTGCTCCTGGCGGGCGCCGCTCTGCGTGATGTTCACGGGCATCCACGGCGTCCAGGGCGTGTTCCTGCGCACCTCCGGGCAGCTCTCCGGATTGCACGTCTTATATTCCTGCCAGGAAGGAAAAGCACTCCCTCCTTACTTATTAAACAGCGGCAGCCGAACTGGCAGAGGCTTGTTTGCACTTCAGAAAATAAGGGATCTCTCTGGATCTCAAACAATCCCCATGCACCTTGTCTGACCTCACAGGAACGAGTCAGTGCTGGGCACAGCACAAAATGTGGTGACTCTGGAGGCACTGGTGGTGCATAGGTGGACCTCAAGGGTAAACTGTGCTTCCTATTTTTATGCTCAGGTTTGTGTTTCTTTGCTGACTCAAAGTCCTATGGGGCTTCAACAGCTTGGTTCATTATGGGCAGGAGAATAATTCAGGCAACAGATAATAATGACAGTAAATAAGTTTTCTGCTCTGACCCTGAGATGCTGTTCTCAGGTCAGCCTAGAGGAGCCTCAAGAGGACAAAATGTCAGTAAGGTTTATTCCATGAAAGTTTATAATTTTATTTTTAATATGGGTTTAGAGTCGATCTTTTTACAGCTAATTTTGTTCGGTTGGCTTTTCAAACTCTGTAGTGAAGGTTATGAACCATTTGCCATCCTAGGTCTAGAGCAGCCATTAAGCACAGACAATATTCTGGCTGGCTGGGAATGAGGATTTGAGGCTTTTAGAATTCTCATCACTAATGGGAGGAATTCCAGTGACAAACATTTGTGTTCTTGATTTAAAATAACTCAATAAACAAGTCTTTTCTGGAAGAGGGGAAGAAAAGTAATGCTTCAGGACTTCAGGATTCTAGTGTAAATTCCAAACAGCTTGTGAAGAAATGGGAGGTTCCAGATCAAGTCTGGTTACACTGAAATGAAACCCCACAAAATCAATTAAAATGGCTGTATGAAACAGCTGCCAGAACAGGAAAGGGGAAGTAAGAGACCAAATGGGGTGTTGGATCTGTTGTTTACCCAAGTATGACAGTGCAACTCATTTCTGATGTGTGTGTGGCCTCCTTGACTCTACAGGATCATCCTTAGGAGTGGGACAGAAGGAAGGAACATATACAGAGTTTTCAGGCAAAGGACTTGATATCAGACTACAGAGGCCTAAGGAAGAACTTTGCAGTCTGTCCCTGAATTTGCCACCCCTCTGTTTCCAAATTCATTTCAGCATCCATTGCAGCAAAAACTTAGGACAGCATTTTCTTCTTGTTTGAGAAATAAAACCACAATGGAGAGGAAAGCTAAATACCCCATTCCTTGATGCTACTGTCAATAGGTGCCTCTCGTGCAATGTCAGTAAATAATACATACCACAGCACAGCCTGGACATGTGTTTCCATTTTCACAGGATCTCTGTCTTGAGTGAATCCCTCCTCCACAATTCATGCTACATTTATTCCAAGGTCCCCATGAAGACCAAAAAATCGGTAATGGACAGGGACTGTTCTCATTACAGAATCTGAAAGAAGAAAGTGCATTGCTCAAAAATCTCCATGTCAGCACATCTGAGGGATGAAACGGTGTGGGACACAAGACTGCACACTGCATTTGGGTGCAACTGAAGCATGCACAGAGAGCCAGCAGAGGCTGACAGAACGTCAGTGTAGCAATATTCCTGTCCATGGAGGGAAATGAAGCCTTTGTAATAAATGGGTGTGGTTAATCAGGCTGAGCTTGGTGAGACCGTTGGAGTAAATGGTTGAGATCAGGTTTTCTGAAGTGCCCTGTCTCAAAACTTTTCCACAAATACTGAGTCCACAAAAGAGCTCATAAATTGAAGCCCAAGTGTGACAAAGAGAGTGGACAGTAAATATTCTAAATAATATTCTAAATGGGATGGCTGGTGGGAGCACAACTCAACAGTGATCTGTCACTAATGGCAGGTGCTAAACATTTGACAATCTTCTCTTCACACAATCTGGCTTTTACTGCTGCCTGGACCCTAACAAGCTAGAGTTTGGAACTGGATCCTATATGCATCTAGAAGCAGGCCCTAAGTGAATGCTAGTTCATGTTCTCTGTCAAAAGTAACTGTAATTTTGTTCAGATTTTTAATCAATATTGTTATCAAATTTAATCACATAGAACAACAACTGACTCAGAGGTAGTCTTTAAACCCAAAAAAGACCATTGTGAATGAACACAAACCAAACCAAACGTTAAAATGTCTTGAAACATGGAAGGTAAATGAATTGCTCTTTTTATTCTGAGAAATGCAGAGACATATGTCTTAGTGACCACCCAAGGGACAGGCAACAGCTTTTTGCCATGTAGAGGTGGCCTTTAATGAAATGTCATGCCTGGAAAGAAGCTGGGATGCCTTGAAGCGTGTATTTCATGAGGGGCCAAGCTTGAAGAAGCGTTATAGTGCAGATGGCTCTGTAGGTTCAGAAAGCACTGGGTTTTAGTAATTTTGTGTGAAATTTTCATAGTTTAGAGCGGAAAAAAGATATTTTTCTGATATCATGTTCTGCAAAACTCACGTCTGAATCTGTGACTTAAGCTGTATTTTGCCTTAAACTGCTTTTGGAGTTTCAGCACAAGTAACAGAGACTTGGGAATGGTGCAACTGGCAGTGAAAGCTGCACATACTCAGCTGCCACTCCAGGGATGGATCAGAATGGAGTAACTGTGTCCATAAACTCTACAGTGCCAACAGCAGGCACAGCTTCTCCCTTTGGGGAGGTCAGCCCTTGGTGTGGGACAGGAATTCTTGTGAAGTTCTGAAGGGTCCTGTTTGGGAGTGAGGGCAGCTCTGAAGTGTCTGATGTTCACAGGCTCATGGTTAGAGTGTCCATGCACACAGATACTGCATCCCTCCTGGGCTCTGGGACTGCTTCTGCTCTGTGCACTGAGCCCAATCTGCCTTCCCAGCCACCACTTCCAGCTGCCAGCACTGCAGCCACAGAAATGAGCACATCGTGGGCAGCCCTTACCTCTCCTCCCTGCTCTGTCCAACGCAGACCCTGCCCCCGTAGCGCGGGGCGGGATTGCTGCAGGATCGCTGCCGCACCTGGAAGCCGATCCCACAGGACGTGCTGCATGGGGCCCAGGAAGACCACGGTGTCCAAGCACCATTTCTAGCAAGAAGGGGGAGAGAGAACACAGTATGGGAGAAGTGTTGAACTCATGGGAGAATGGATTACTCGTTTCAATCAGTCTTTGTATCAGGGGAGTTTATAAAAGGGAGTTTCAAAGGTGCAAGTGGTCTAACTATCCACCCTTTGAAGTCTCTAAGAATTAGAAAGGAGGACAACTAAGCCAGTGCTGAATGATTTTGAGAATGACTCCTAGGATTTATTGGACAATAGAGTAGTTGGGTAATTTTTATTGACTATTCCCCCACCACCTTCCCCATGTATCACAGCCCTGCTCTTCTGACCCAATGGCTGATCCCAAAATTGTATATCCTGAACTGATCCCAAAATTGTATATCCTGAACTCTTCTGCACAAAGACTTCCGATTTTGAGGATCATGAATGCCACTTGTGCTGGAGGATGTAAAAAACCCACCCTGTGCTAATTCAGTAGGTACTGATGCTTTAAATCTTTCACAGCGACATCACTGCCAGCTTCCATGTTTTCATCACAAACCTCATAATATTTTGTGTTTTCCTAAAGCCTTCAGCATTGAATCCTATTAAGTGGAAATCTCAAATTTCATTAAAAATAACAATAATTGCTTCTAGCTTTCATGGCAGCCTGCAGACGTCACTGTAGTGTGACCTCAAATCTGTAGAAACCAGAGGCAATTAAGAGCTCAGAGGCAGGATCAAGTTTCATGGTTTAATGAGTGATCACATCTCTGCTGAACAGTGGTAACACAGCCTGAAGCCAGTGTGTTGTAAAACCCCCTAGTTCACACCTCAGTGCTGGAGACATTGGCAAAGCTCCTGTGCGAGGCTGAACACATGCAGGTGCCTAAAATGTGTGCTTACTCAGAAGCCAACATTTTCATCTTTAAAATCTTGCATCTATTTAAGCTCACTTTCCTCTGATTTGGCAGCACTGGACCTTGAAGCAGGAGAGGAGGAACCATATCTCATCTATTCTGTGCTGCAAGTTTCATTTCATATGGAGCCAGTGGTAATGCTCTGTCTTATAAAACTGCCTAATCTTGACACTTCAGTGCCTTAAGCCAAAAAAATATCTTTTCTGGGGTGTGTTTTTATATAAAGAAAAACCTTTCTAAAAAGTCTAGTCAAAAAACAACTCAGGTGCTCTCTGACTCTTGAAAGCTAAGCTTGAAAACAGATGTTAATTTTCAAAGCATTTACTGAACAAATAACACTGCTGGCAAGAAATATATTCTGGCATACCACCAATCAGGGCAGAGGATGAAAGTTAAAACCCACATTGCCCTTCACAGTTTTTGTATTTTTTATCAACTCTTGCCTGTTCTTGGCAGCTTTATTTCAGAACTCTGTTAGATCTTTCCCCCTTCCTCTTCTTGTTCTCTCATCTCTCTCCCTCTCTCCCTTCCCATCTCCCACCATAAACAAGGTCAAAGAACAAGAAATCCACTCACATAAAAATCCTACTATTCCATATTATTCTGCTATGTTTTAAACCACCTACTACCTCCCCACTCTTTAAGCCAAAAGAATGATTATATGTTAAAACATGAAAAGAAAAAAAAAAATCAAATGGAAGGTTGCTGTTACTGCTGCAAAAAGGGCAAGTAATTTCTACTAAAGATATCCTCAAAACCCCAACAATTCTCGACATCTATTTGTGTTCCAGGATTTGTAACAGAAGTAAAGACACCTTCCACTTTCAGATCTCCAGCTTTTTAATAGAACTCATCTTTAAACATCCTACTCCCTCTTTGCAGAAAGAAATCTCAATGACATATGAAGTCAATTAAAGGAAATTTGAGGGCTGAAGCGGATGTAGGATGACCAGATGTCCCTATTTTTCAAACCATGCTGTTTTTGTATGTCTTAAGATTGAATAATCTGTTTTTCATCCCCTTCTTAGAAGCTGTTCCTGCCTCTTTTGCCATCAGAGCAGTGCTGAGAAATCCATCCCACTGGCATGTTTTCCATTTGCCACTGACAGAAAAAGCCTGCTTGGGAAGGCTTTGCTCAGCCCACGGTGGCAGCACAGGGGCAGGAATGACTGCACACCTTTTGGGCAACACAGCCACTGAAAGGAGAGATGCCAATTGAAACATGAGTCTTGCTGAATTTTTGGTGCAAAGGCCAGCACTGATCTCCAGGGATGAGTCAAGAGGCAGCTGTCCTTAATGGAATGAATGTTTATGGAGAAGATAAAGTAGATAAAAACAGTATTGACCCAATATTTACCAAAATCCTGGCTGCCTCCACCCTGATTAAATAGCGGTTACACTACTGCATCATGTTCCCTTGAGTCATGACATGATGTAGGCTGAGGGTGGTGGGGTACCACAGACACGAACACCATGGCTATGTTTGGGCACCCTACAGGAGGACATTCAGCTTCCATAGTGCCAAAGCTGAGTTCCAGGCTCCTGTGGCAGGCAGCCCTTGAGCCTGAGCTGAGCTGCCTATGCTGTTCCTGTGCTGTTCCTGTGCTGTTCTGTGCTATTCTGTGCTGTTCTGTGCTGTCCTGTGCTATTCTGTGCTGTTCCTGTGCTGTTCCTGTGCTGTTCTGTGCTATTCTGTGCTGTTCTGTGCTGTTCCTGTGCTATTCTGTGCTGTTCTGTGCTGTTCCTGTGCTGTTCTGTGCTGTTCTGTGCTGTTCCTGTGCTATTCTGTGCTGTTCCTGTGCTGTTCTGTGCTGTTCCAGCACCGTCCCAGCTGCCAGAGGATGGCTCTGCTCTCACCTGCCCAGCAGACAGCCTGTGCTGCAGACAGGTCACACACTCACAGAGCAAGGCAAACAAGCCTTGCCTGGAGCTAGGCTCAGCCCTGTCCTTACAAGTGTTGCTCTGAAGGAGCTCTGCTTGGTTTTGGCAATGTGGCCTTGGAACCAAAAGTCTGAACAGTTATGAGCTTATTGATTTTTTTAGTCTGCTGTTCAGCTGTCTGACAACTACCTCTGCCTTACCTCCTCTGATAGGTCACTACTCACTGTACAGCTGAGGGAAACCAAGGCATAGTGTAGTGTACATTAATTTGGGGTGCTCATCTTCCAAGAGCCTTGGCTGAGGGCCCTTCACTCAGAGTCCTTGGGTTTCTTCATTTTATCCTGACTTCAAGCTGGACCTCACACACCTCACTTTGGCTGGGATACAATGACCTGGTCACAGGAAAGAGCTAAGCTGTGGACAGACACAACTCTTGTTTCCTTAGGAAGCACAAAGACGCTGAGGTACCTTGAACAATTTGCGACCTCAATCCTGGCCCCTTCACAGCTGCGACCTCCACAGCGAGGACGAGGGCTGTCACACGAACGAGACCTACACATGCAGGAGCCTGTGCTGTCCCCATCTGAATGCTCACACAGTTGCCATGGGGACCAAGGCCCCAGTCTTCCATTTGTTGTCAGGTTTTTCACCTAATTTTAAGAGGAGAAAAAGTCATTAATAGCAAGTTTACATTTCTGGAGACAGGCCCACGAGAGAAATGCCAAGCAAAGCTGCCGGGGGGATTAGGATGCATCTTAGATGGGAGCTGTCTGTGCTTGCAAGCAGGATTCAAACAGAGGGTTGTTTTCAGACAATGCCACATCAATATTTACCCTCCAAATTCCACACCACATACCTAACATGTGCACACAGGCACTGAGCCGACCCAGCCAGCACCACACCAGGAGGGAGCATCCATCTGCCACACTCACAACCACCAGCCACACTCCCTGTTCCACACTGCACAGCTTCAGCTCTCAAGCAACACCATGGCCAGTACTGACTGACCCCACTCCATCATATCCCAGCCTCTGCAGGGCTGCCTGCAGAGTATTTTCCAAGTTAATGTTCATATAACCATAGTGACCAGCTGAGGCTGGGGTCTCACTGATTTTGGCCCTGTCCAAACCTGCAGTAAGAACTGTTTCCCTTTCTAAACTGGGCTGTGGCCATGGCCATGTGGATGAAGAACAAAAAGTAAAGGACATGATGGTGACTAGCATTAATACTGAGGATCACACAGTCACCTAAAGAGCACAAATTCATCTCAAGACAATTAATAGACCAGACCATGCTGCTATCTGTTCCCTCTGCCCTTTGCTTCATGCCTGCACAGCCCTGAACACGTTGGGACTTGACAGCTGTACAGTATAAGGAAGGAAAAATACAGTAGTCCTGGCAGACCAAGAGCTCAAGAAACAGAACTATTTCAGGGCAGGTGTAGACAGGGTGTCAGATCTTGCTGTCCTGTGCCCTGTTTTAACCAGTGCTTCCAAGGTAGCCCTAAGCCAAGGTCTGGGGACCAGGTTGCTGGGGCCCTTGCCTCCAAGGCTGTCTGTAGACAATGTGTGCAACCTGCTTCTCCTGGAGTCGCTCCTGGCCACTACTGCCTTCTTGTGCCCACATCACCATTACTGCAAAATCCTGCAGCCCAAAACCATGCCTTGAAGGATTCCCTGAACATCCCTGTCCTGGCATCCCCTCTGCTGCTGATTTGAGAAACACAATGCAGAAAGGGATTAGTGCTGGTCCTGCCTGTGTACAGCTACTCCCTGGTAGCAGCACAGCACCATGATGCACTTCTGCCCTGGTGGCTCCCTCTGTGTTCCCCATCCCATCCCAAAGTGCCAGGCCTTGCAGGCAGATGGCACAGATGGTGCCTGTGGGGTGACCCATGCAATGCTGGGGTGCTCAGCAGCTTTGCTAAAGCCTCTGGCAAAGGCAACACTGGGTTTGGCCTCATTGCACACAATGAAAGGTGAAGGAAGGAAGAGGCTGAGCCCCTGGCAAGCAGCCCTGGCCCCAAATCTGAGCCAGCTAGGCTGACAAACCCCACGGTGCCATGCTTCACTGAGCTCTGCTGCCAGCAGGATCAGTCTCCTGGGCTGTCCCAGAGGGGGAGTGATTGTTCCTGCTTTACAGACAAGTGAATTGAGGCACAGAGGGGCTGTGAGCCTGCTCAGGAGCCATACAGACAGCCAACCACAGCCATGGGAAGAGTGCTTTCCAGCACTCATCCTCTGAAACATGCTGCTCTCTGCTTATTCTCCACGACTGGCACTACATTCAACCCTCACAATGTACCTCTGGTGGGTTGTCATCTTCCCCTCTCACCCATCTACAGCAGCATCAAAAATATTCAGCAGTGGCATGGAAGCAATTTAGATCTGATACTGCACTCATCAGGCTGCAGCTGGAGGTTTCAGGCATCTGCTGTAAGCCTTTGTTTGCCATAGATTATCATGTAGTTGTAAAAATTTGCTCTGGGCTGCAGGTTTCAAGGCAAGATGCCCACAGAGGAGATGACTGAGTTTTGTTGTTGTTGAATTTGCTGTTTTAAACATTGTTTAAAAATCAATGCAGTTGGGTTTCTAGAAGTTGGAGGGCGGGGGTGTCAAAATAAGTACTTTGAGATATTTAATACTAGATTTTTATCTCCTTTTTCCTCCTTCCTTACCAAAGTCATAATCCAAGTATTGGATCATTTCTATTAATTTTTGAGCCAGAAAGCCTTGCTGATTCCAGCAGGGAGTTCTGTTCAGAAATCAATGGTATTATATGGCCCGTGGCATTAATTAAAAAAAAAAAAAAAAAAAAAGCTAACAAATAATTATTGGCTCATAAGTGATACTGGGAAACAAACCAAAAATTAAACAAATAAGCAACCATAACAAAAATGCTGAGATTTATAAACATGTCACACTGTGAGTGTGGGAAGTTTTTACACTTAAGAAATTACATATGGATTATTATTCCATCTTTAAATTCACAAAAATATCTTCAAAAGAGCAAACTTGGAAAGTGGGATAAAAACCCATATGCACTGATCTTTTTCAGGAATACCTTTACAAGGTAAATCCTTTGAAGCCTATACAGTGCCCATCAGACAGGGACATCTTTAAGAACACATCTAATGAAATTCCCTTCTCTCACCTGACAACATTGCCAATTCTGGAATTCTTGTCCTTTATAAACTGCCATACTCACACCAAAGGCCTCATCTTTTTTCTTTCTTCCTTGTAGAATCTAAAAGCTCAAGTGCAGGATCTAAAAATTCAGACTGACCACTCCTAATCCCTGCTGCCAGGATATTTTCCATGCAAGAGTGGAAGCATTCCTTGTTCTTTCAATTAATCTATTCTTTATCTTAGGATTCAGATATCAACTGCTTTCAATTTTGCCAAGTTTTATTTACTTAATCTGGAAGTTTCCATGTTAACTGTTTGATGAAAGCTGAAATTTTTTGCAAAGTTTCCAGTCAAACTGCTTAAATCATTTATAAAATCAAATCTAGAGGAAAAGACTGTCCATAAGTAGTAATATTTTCCTTGAAACCAACTAGTGTTCAGAGCAAGGAACTGAACTTTATGTCACTATAACACCTTTTTGCAATTCCCATGAAAAGACATTCAAAACTGTTTGGGGTATTAAAATCCTTGGGACATGGTAAAAATTCATTTTTCAGAGATTCATGGATTTTAATCTCAGCACCCAAAGATTTTTCTGTGCACTGGAGATGCTTCAGTGTGGGCTACAGCAGGATCAGCCTGGGCACTGCAGCTCTGAGCAGCTGAGTCCCCATGAATCGACAGCAGGATACAAGACACCCTAAAACAGAGTGGGGAAACTGCCACTGATTAGTACAAAAATGAGGCAGCATGGAACAGATGCAATATGACTAAGATAGGGCTTTGCTGGAAACACAGAGTGGGACTGGGATGAAAACCTGGAAGGAAGATCATTGTTTGGCTCAGGATAAGGAGGGCAGTACACTTTACTGGGAATACTCAATTCCTGACTTGCCAACCACCCTCAGCAGTGACACCATGAGCTTGGCTCATAGTTTATTAGCTAAAGCTAAAGTTCCTTTCCTGCCAGTGGCTCATGTTGGCATCAGGAAGATACCACAAAATAGGATGTGTCTGTTTTTCTAAAATCAAACTTCACCTCACTCCCTTCTCCCAAGAAAGCACATACAATCCTGTATCAGAGTCTGATAAAGCATGGGCACTGAGCAGTGTAGCTTTTGGAATTTGTGTGCTACCATTTTTCAATGTTAAAATGGTTTACATTGCAACCTCAGTAATGAGCCCTTAGAAGATTCTGGATGTTTTCTAGTAATATATAGTAATATATAGTAACCATTACCCAATGTATTATGTTAACACTGCATGATTAAGCCTCTATCTAAAGTCCCTTAATATTAAAACTGGAGAGTGGGAATCTGTGCCACGATGTAGTGCTGTACAAAGATGTTCAGACTAGCTCTGAACAAGCCTGTTTGCACAAGAGCAGCAGTCAAGTTGTGTTAGTGTTGTGGTTGACTCATGCAAATGCCTGGCCCATGTAGGATATAATTCAATAATATGCCAGTTCTGGCTTTAAAAGTTGCTGAATGCCAGTCTCTCAGCTGTGCCAGGACATCTGTTTGTGGGCTAGGCTGCAGAAGAACTCACTGACACTAGCTGGGTTAGGAAAAGTTTATTTGGGAGGGGTGCTTTTAATCTACACCATTTCACACTTGACTGTGATCTCACATACAGCTGTACCAGCACAGCTGAGTGCCTGGTGCTCAGCCCAGAAAAGTAGGGTGGGAAAAGCCAGGACTTCTTATGACAGTAACTCATCCAACTAAACTCACAGACAGGTCTTTTGCAGGAATGAAGTTTGGCATTGGGTCAGTTACATTCCCCTTCCCTTTCAGTGCTCATCTGCACATGCTATTCTAGACCCTTGCTTCTGTTGACCATGACCTTTGTCCTGCACTGAATACAAGGAAATACTTGGATATTGCTGATGTGGGTGCTTAAATGAGCCATCCCACTCCACACCAGTGTGAATTCATTCCAGTGAGTGGCAGGGGTTAAAGAAAAAGAAAACATTTGCATGTGGATTTTAAACAGCTTGGCAGCCTGTCAGTCAAAGAGCACAAGGCTGATATATGTAACAGAATAGGAACATCTACACAGAAAATAATCTACAATGGAATGTTAAAAGAAATGTAAAACTAGCACACCAAGAACAGCCAGAACTCCTGAATATTCTGTGCTGGATTTTTATGACCTTGAAACAATGATCTGGAGTAGTTTGTTCCCTAGTGTGCACCACAGCAGACATGCTCAAACTAGAGGATTAACACCTCACACACCTATCAACAGACACAGGCATTAAGCAGGACGAGATAACAGCGTGGGCAATCAAGAAGCACTGCATCCCAGTTCAGCACAGGAGGGTTATAAACACACAAGCCTCTGAATCCAGCAGTGAAAAACTTAAGCCTGCCAAGCTGAGGATGGATTGAAGTAATGACTAATATTTCCTGGGAAAATATCTGAGGAGTAAGGAAGATAAGAGGAATAAACATCCCAGCACCTCCAGACAGAAACAGCATACTGAAGATATAACCCATGCAGTACTCTCTTCCTATCTACTGGACTTAGCAGTATTAACATGCTAATTGACATTAGATAATAACAATGAACATTAATGACAATTTCTCCTCCACCCTCAATTTATTTAACAAGACTGGCTTTTCCTCCCCAGCCAGCTTGCAGGTAGAGTTCAAGCAGCAGAAATTATACTCAGCCAGACAGCTTCTGGGAATCACAGCCAGGAACTGGATATTGTTGTCAGAAAAGGGTGGATGGCTGGGAAAGGAGCTGGAGAGTCAACTCCAACTGATTCAAGAAGAGACACTTCTTTTCTACATGCATCTCTTGAAGACCAGGGCCAGGAAAAAAGGCCATCTCCTTCCAATGAAGTGCTGAGATTTGCTCTCAGGTCTGCTGGAGTCAGATTAGAACAGCCAGACCTCTTCAGACTGTCACACACTCACCTTCTCTTCTCCCTTCTACACATACATACATCAATATATATCAAATATTTTCACTCCTTCCACTTACTGGGCACTCAGTAATATTTTGGATCCAGAGGCTCATGTTGGAGCTGTCCTCAATGGTGGTGCATTGCTTCTGCTTGCTATCCCAGCCACAGTAAGGGTCTCTGGCTCCCAGGCATTCCCTGCATGTGCAAAGACAAAAGATTAAAGCCCTTTAAGAGTGTCTAGCTCTAAAGACACATTTTCAAATACAGTCCTCGTATATGACAGCTGTCAACCACACGGAGGCTCAGCAGAAGAAACAATTTCTTTAAACAGAGGTTTACCTGCTTGGAAGGGGGGGAAAATGAATCAGAGGGTGATAGGACACAAAGCAAATATCACTCATAGAAGCTGTAGATTAAAAATCAGTTCACTCTTCTCCAAGGCCTAGGGAAAGAAAATTACTTTACAAATTTTAGTCAAAGAACACTTGTCATTGAGATATCTTTGTGCCTCCATGTAATCACACAGCAGGCCAAATCTCACACAAAGCAACCTCTGTGACTATGTTTTCTGACACTGTGTCCATCCAAAGGGGTTAGACAAGCAGAATTAGCCAATGGACCGGTAATAAAGGCTTTCTATTAGTCGTGGTCTTTGCTGGAACAATGGTTTCATTTATAATCCCAGCATCAAGATGTCAGTTTAGAAAAGTCACAGCAGAACATTATTTCTAAGCTTTTGACTGCTTTGAACACTGCCGTATTCATTTTTCTCCTGAATCCATATTTACAGGCTGAGTGTGTGTTCCCAACATGTGAGCTGCTAAAGAAAAATATCTAGGGCTACTGGTGCCACTAAACAGAGAAGATCAGTCACAGAAGTAGTCTGTACCAATAAAATTCAGCTGTATTGGTGGTTCCCACAAGTTGCTTTCAAATCATTAATTTTCATTAAGAAAACATAAAGGTACAAGCCACATCATGCATGTATTAGTGAAAGACAAAGAGAGGACTAAACCTAAAAAGATTCACAACACTATTTTTAATCTCTGTGATCCATTCTTTTCTATCACACACAAGGCTGATAAGATCTTTCAAAAAATCCCAAATGACTTGAAAACTGCCAATTAGACAGCAGCAAGGGACTGAGGAAAAAGATTCAGTTCAAGAAATTAAACAGGAGAGTAATAAAATGTGTTCTAAGGCAAGGTATCAGTATGATTAGTGACACATCAAAAAAACCCCTCCCTCAAATGCAATGAGATGTGAACTGTTCCCTCCCACAAATCTTTGAAATCCTATTAGCCTGTAATCAGCTGCAAATGAAAAAGCAAGTCCCTCACCCACAGCCGAGAATAATCTATTAGTCTGTACTGACTCCACAGTGATTTGTCCCAAAGCAAACCCCATATTGTTTTAATGTCTAGCATCCATTGCTTTATATATATATATATATATATATGTATGTATACACAGACACATTTGTATTTTAATTATGAGCATCCAGTTTCCTCTGCTAAAGATTTCACACACAGAGTTGTAAGGAAACATGACTTCTTTTTCATGCTTTAGGAAGGTAGTTACAATGACTGTCTCTACTGTATTTTTCCTTCAGTTGCTCCAGCACACTCAGGGAAAAGGCAAAGATGATTTTATGCTAGCCCCAGGCAACAGAACATCAAATATTTACCTTGAAAATGGCTTGGAATCCTCAGTCCAAGGACACAGAAGGGACATGTGCTGCTTTGCTTGTTACTTTGGCTAAAGAGCCCTGTCCTGCTGTTCTGGCAACCCACACCACCCTCACCCATGAAGTGGGGCTGCTGCCACATCCAGAGCTGCCTTTGCTGTCCCACAGCCCATCCAACACAGAGCAGACCCTGGGGCATCTGCCCACTCTCTTGACAACTTGGCACCAGGAGGAAATTGGGCAGTTTCTCAAAAGCAGAAAGAGAGAAGCAATAGAGAGGGGGGAGGGGGATGAGGCCCTGTTTTCATCAGAGAGCCTTTTGGTCAGGCTTTCAGACCCTGACACTGCATACACTATTGTTTCCAATTGCATGAAGCCATTTCACTGGGCACCCAGAGAGCTGAGAGAGGTCATTGTGATTCATAACAGGGAAGGCTGATGCGAGCATCACCCTATTATGATACACATTTTCTCTGAATTTAATTTATAGGAAAACATGTGCTGCATAAATTCAGGAAATAATCTCCATATGTTCTGTGCTGCATCCCTCAGCCACTCTGCAGGCTGTAGCACACCCCAGTTGGGCACTGACCACTTTGCTGGCACTACGATAATGTATGTCATGGAGCTAATGTGCTGCTCTTGGCCAGCTCTGGGTTCCTAACAGAGCACTCACTGAATCACAGCTCCCCTGCCTCTGCTGTGACCCCCATGAGGAACTGAGCTGCACCAGCAGGCTCTGCTGATGGGCTCTGGGAAATGCCTGGTGTGGCACAGACCCTAGGGATGGGCTCTGGGCACGGCACAGACCCTGGGGATGGGCTCTGGGCATGGCACAGACCCTGGGGATGGGCTCTGGGAAATGCCTGGTGTGGCACAGACCCTGGGGATGGGCTCTGGGCATGGCACAGACCCTGGTGATGGGCTCTGGTTTATGGCACAGACCCTGGGGATGGGCTCTGGGCATGGCACAGACCCTGGGGATGGGCTCTGGGTACGGCACAGACCC
Organism: Erithacus rubecula; assembly: GCF_903797595.1. Taxonomy (NCBI): domain Eukaryota; kingdom Metazoa; phylum Chordata; class Aves; order Passeriformes; family Muscicapidae; genus Erithacus; species Erithacus rubecula. The sequence continues at coordinate 26,625,607 of NC_136659.1, forward strand.
TGGGGATGGGCTCTGGTTTATGGCACAGACCCTGGGGATGGGCTCTGGGAAATGCCTGGTGTGGCACAGACCCTGGTGATGGGCTCTGATTTATGGCACAGACCCTGGGGATGGGCTCTGGGCATGGCACAGACCCTGGGGATGGGCTCTGGTTTATGGCACAGACCCTGGGGATGGGCTCTGGGAAGTGCCTGGCACAGCATTGTTGGCTGGGAGCTGCAGCCAGCCTCACACTCTGCATCTGGGGTGTAACGAGTTCCTACCCAGCCTGGGCTCTGCTGGGCTGTCAAAACACACACACTGTAATTTAACAACCATCACAGCCCAGGACTTCTCATCTCATGGCAGGCCCTCAAAACCATTTGAACTCTAAAAACAAAATAGCTGTGCTGTCTGCCTCCCTTCAGGACTCAGAGCACACTCCTCTGCCTCAACTCTGGTGAGAAACCTATTATATCAGCTGACAGCAGTGCACTTAGGGGTGAGGAGAAATGTATTTACTCTCACAAAATTTAGCCCATTTTTTCTCTTTTTTTAAGCAGGAAAAACATTACAATATATGTAACGCAAGAAAATGACATTTCTAGCAAACGCTTCCAGTGAACACTTCAAAAGTCACTTTAATTTATATCCTTACAGTATCTTTAGAATATATATATGCCTATTTATGTCATTAAAAGATATAACCACATCAGCAAACACATACCAAAAGATAAATATTTGCAAGCACACATGCATACCCTAATCAAAAGGCTTCAGAAGTACACTGTCATTCTTAGTAGATCAGGCACCATGGTGTGGAAAATGCAAAGATATCATAGCATTTCCCCGTGCTCATAAGACAAAATAAATTGAAACGTTTACATGTAAATACCATTTTGTATTATGATACTGCTGAAAAATCTCACAGAGGCCACAGGGCCTGCAGTCTGGCAGGACTGTATGTAAATACTGTGAAATAAGGAACAAAGGAAAGGAGTTTACATACAACAATGAAATTCTGATTTTTCAAAGGCAATGGGACTTCTGCCATGGGCTCGGTTGCCCAGATTTTATCTTGTACATAAAGGGAACATTTCATTTAAGTCTCCTCAGTAGCAGGCTGGGAATACCTCAAGGAACTAATGACACACTATCCTGTTGTCTCCCACCACAATTCCCCACCCATTATCCCAGAAGACTACCTGAGCATAACAGGTTAACACCGACTCTCTTACTGCTAATGACTTAGCTAATGAAATCCTACAAACTGTGATGCTTGTGAAAGTAAAATGATGATGATGATGATACCACAACCTCAGTCTCCCTCCAGCCAATTAGTAATCTCACACTCAGCAAGGACTTGGAACATCCTGATAGGTATCTAAAAGGTTGGATTTATTTTGATAGGGCATTACTATCAATAGTGATGCATTTTAATTCATTGCCTCACAATAAATGTCTTGTGTGAGGCATAAAGGCATACACTGAAAAGTTCAATTGAAAAACAATTCCATTTGTGTTTCCTCTTCAAGGTGGTTTTTTTTTTTCCCCTTCAGTTCCTCATCTTCACTTACTAAGGTCATTTGCATGAAAATAAGATCTTGCTCATAAGAGCTCACCTGCTGCCTGCTGTTGGGAGCTGTAAACCTCCCAGTTGTTGGCTGGTGCAATCATTTCTACAGCAGTGATCTGGGATAACACAAAGGATTAAGACTGCAAGAGGGACACTCCACAACCCACTAAAGTCAATGGAAATTCTTACCTATGACTCAAAACAGTTTTTGCATGGTCTTTGACACCTGGTGTGCTGAGCCTTCACTAATGATATGTGCTGTAAAAAGGCTTCCAGTGTGCTGATGCTGGCCAAGATCCCTTTTTTGTAATGTCCTGAATGACATCTTCTTTCAGAATTTTCATTAAAGCTTAAACATCTGTATTTCAAAAGTTTTTCATTCCCGCTTTAATTTGTTCTGGGTCTAGACAACCTCATCTTTTGGTCATTTTCCCCTGAGAGTTAAAACTTTAGACTGTATAATAAATGAATCATCGAATCAATGGAACCAGACCCAAGAGGTTAGGCTTTGACAGACCAAAGGAAAGAAGGAATTACTATAGTCTCTTCCCATTCTTACTACCAGACAGAAGACACATAAAAATGCCATTTTGTACCAAGAGCCACAAAACTAATTTGAAATATTCACAACGAAGAACTCTGCTCCTTTCATCCTCCAGGCATGCTTAGTTTCTCATTTTCATTTCCTCCCTTTCATTTAACTTTTTATCACTCCTTTTTTATGAGTAACAGCAAATAGGAATGGAATGGCAGGACATGATGATGTGCAGAGGCAGGACTCTGGACCCAAAGGCTGAGAAGTTGCTTCCCAAATTGTGTTTGCTCACATAACCCTGTCACTGCACCAGGAGACAGTTTTGCATTTTTGCTCATGAGCTTGAAACCTGCAGAGAAGGTCCCATTTGTCAAGAGACATAAGAACTGCCTCTGTAGCTGGTCCTTTAGACCCCATGGGCATCACCAGTCAGTCCATCAGAGGCACATCCCCTGGTGCAGTCAAACATTTATAACCCTGATCCTGCAAAGCACTAAGCAATGCTCAGCATCCCTGCTCAGCATCTCAGGAGCGTGGGCAGCACACGAGTGCCCCTTGCTCTTTTGGGGAATATGACTTCCAATAAGAAATCCAATTCCACACTGGTTTGTTGCACTCTTGGAATGGTTACTTGCAAGGGAATAGCCCTTTGCAAGCAAAAATAAAGGGGTTTTAGCAGTGTTAGTTGTTAGCATGAGGCTATGTTTGGCAGACAGGCATTTTCTGACAAGGTCCCATTGCTAGCAACCTGCAGAGGGGATGAACTAAAGAAATAACCATATTAGCTTCCAGCCAACTGAATTATAATTACTGATAATCTCAATAGCCCATGCAAGGAAGAGTGGACCTCTGTCTTCCCTAAAGCCAGATGGCATGAAAAGAGAAGAATGAGAATCAAAAGGATGATTGTGGTTTAAGAAAATAAGATTCTAAAAATAATTCTAACAATCCCTCTAATTTTGATACCTTTAAAAACTCAAACTGCAGAAATGAGTTAGTGATCTGTACAAATCCATTATCTTTCCCCATGATCAGAGAAGCCAAGTGGAACTGAGCTGCTTTAGTCAGATGCTGGTCAAGTAGCAGCTCCATTTCTCAGTTGGTGAAAATAACATATTCCATGAGATAGTGTGCCCTTGCCTCAAGACCAGTAGCCACATACTAGATAAGGAATTCACAGGGCTATTTGTGGAGCAGGGTCGTGCTTGGGAAGAGCACACTACAGCTCACAGGTACCACCACTGTGAGGGGTGCAGTTGATGTTAATCTGGACAGACAAGGTTTGGTATTTTGGCACACGATTTTGGATGCAGAGGCAGAGAAGATGAAGTGTGCATGTGTCATTTATCACCCACACATGCTTAGCATCAGTGATTGCTGCTTTGCACATGATTTGTTTTGAATGCATAAATTAAGCCATGGTGTAAAACAACCTCCAAAATTGAAGTCCGTTTATGAGTCAAACACATGTTACTTATTAGAAAAAAAAGCAGTGCACCAGCAGAGGATTTTCACAGGCAGTTTCATCTCATTTTCTTTTCCACATCAGGGGCTTGGGCTTGCTAGAGTTCACCTTCTGGGCTCCCATTTTCAATATCATTTTAATCGATTGAGGTTTATAGATTATGACCTCGCACAAGCTACACAACTATTCAATTTCTTACTTTCTGACATCCCATTCCATCATCTTCTAGCAACAGTGACTTCTTTATTGGATAGGAATTTATTTTTATTTTTAAAGCTGTGAAATAAAACAACATTCCATTTATTCAAACATGAAGATTAATGCAGTCTCTGATTAAATCTGGATTTATGTTTACATTAGTAAAACAGATTAGTAACAAAAAAAAAAAAAAAAAGTGTTCCTTCACTAACACTTTTAGAAACTGTTGTCACTGTGCCAAACAAAACTGACCTCTAATAATAACAAAAGTACAGAGGGTCTCTGACTACTAGTGACAGGATCATTCATCCACAAGAAAACTCAGATACTATTGAAATCCTAATGAAAGGAATAGCCAGAAGGAATTCCTGAATGTGGGGCATGTTTGTCTGGGTTGTGAAGCACCACCGTTTCCAAGCCTGAGCAGGCTTTGGAGCCTTCAGAAGACATGATCCCAGGGCTGCACATGGGAGGAGGCAGAGGGGACCAGGCATCCTTTTGGAAAGGCAGCTTGGGCAGATCAGTGCACTCGAGTGTTACTCCTCCCTGTCTCTGCCCTGTGTCAGTCCGTGTCTGGGGGCAGCTGTCAGATTTCAGACCTGCTCTGCTTCTGCTCCGTGGCTGCACATCTGAGACCTCACTGTGAGCATGGCAAATTGCTGCAGTTTGGTGGTGTGGGTGGAGACAAGGAAAGAGTGGCTTAGGAAGGAGCAAATCCACTGCAAGGGATGCAGACAGGCACTTCATGTAGTCTCTGCAAGATGCTGATGATTTAAGAACACAAGTTACGCTAAAATGGGAACTTTGGATGGGAAAGAAAATTGCTAAGGCAGAAAACTTAGAAAGCAGTGTGAACGATGATAAAGAAACCTGAAAATAGCCTACAGTTGTCACCTAGGCTGCACAAAGTAATCCATATTCAAGCAGCTCCTTTGTGAAAGTTGGATTTTGTTAAGATCTGGGTAATTATTTTTTGCTCAACAAGATGCAGATTAAACTAGATAGAGCCTTTGTAGATTAATGTATCTTGGAAAAGTCAAATAAATATTAGACCATGCATTACAGTCTGAAGATCAAACACATCTCCCTTCTAATGCAGGGATATTTTAACACTGTATAAGGGGCAAAATGGTCCTGCTACATCATCAATGTCCATTCCTCTTTTTAACAAGAGAATATCACTTAAGTAAATGGATATTCTCAAAATCCAGCTTTGCCTCTTGCAAACTGGAGTGTTCCCATAGTTCTACAATACTTGGGTATTTCAATAGAAGATACCAAACTGTACAATGTTATAGTTTTCTATAACCCATACATATTTTATGTATTTATATGTACTTAAATTTTAAACTTGAACCAGCAAAACCAAATTTGCTCTGACTTCAGATACTTCCTCTTCCCCAAACAGGTAAAACAGCACATCTCCTGATAAAAAGTTAATGATGCACCTGTAGCAATACATTAATTCTATATTAACATTTGACACATTTGTATTTTACCCTGCAAATTCTGCCTGAAGCTTGAGACATGAAGAAAATCAGCCACAGCAGCAGTAAGACTGCAGACCCTTTCATCAGGAGCCACATTACTGAATGTGACCATTGCTTAGAATACAAATCTTATGACATAATAGTAGCAAATGGCAAGAATTGACAGATGCAATGGGTATATGCCCTGGGGCTTGCTGGTAGCTTTAGTTATTAATCTTGTTTGTATAACAATAGCATCAATGTCATCCTAACATAACATATTCCAAGAAAACTACATGCTTTCCTGTCAGTTGCCGCTGTGTTGAAAGTAATTCACACAGCCCACCTAGCAGGCATCAGATGGTAATGACTTTTAGACAGCATTGATCTGAGCTGGCCTAAAGCCAACCTCCTAGAGGTAAAAGGATCCATACACTAAACTGTTCCTAAGTCATGTTGGCAGGATGCTTTAAAAATAGGGAGCAAACAAAAGCCTTGGCATGTTCAACCAATGTCCTCCCTCCTGGCAAACCCAAAATGAATTGGCAACCTAGTCATGATGGGAAGGAGAAAAAAGGAAGTGAGTCCTGAAATCAGCTGATTTTGTTTGGCTTTTTCTGAAGTGAGCCTAGAAGTGTACAGGCTGTTTAAAATTAATGTAATGCACATCATTGGTTTGAGCATTTAGTAGGAATGAGAAAACCTAAAATAATTCATCTGGTTGGGAGCAGAGCCCCTTCCTATTTTGTATCTTCTCTCTTTTTCAGCAACACATGCACCAGAAATCTCAGCACAGGCTTATTCCTCAAACCCAGCCTCTTGCTGGTTTCCCTGCTGGCCCTGCACTGCATTTCTCTCCTCACTGTTATTTGTGATTCCTTCATACTTAAATGCCATCTACAAAGTATGCTATTTTCTTTCTTCCATGCCATTAAAGATAATGTCAAATAAGATGAAACTGAAAACCAATCTCTCTGGCATCTTACAGGAAACATGCCCCAGCTCACTACCTCACTGCTTATCCTTGTCTGCTTTTTATTTTCAATTTCAGACACATCCCTTTCACAGACCATTCAAGTCAACTCTCCAACTGCTGCTCTGAAAGCCACACTGCTTAGACCTTACCATCCCTTCAAATCTTAGAGGTCCATATCCTGCAAATAGTATGGATGCACTTAACTTTACATATATAAACAGCTACATTAAAGAAAATGGGAGTAATTGCCTGCTACAGCAGATGCAAATGTGTTGTCAGGCTAGAGAAAATGGTATAATTTTGTACTTCTATTTAAAGAACACAGATCCATTTCATCTACAAACTTCATTCTTTCCAAGAGCTTTAGTGATCATGGTTCTGTTTGATGTCTTCATTCTCCGTCAGTGGGAGTCTCACTATTTTCTTAAATGCAACTAGAATGTCAAACCAGATGTTTAAGTGATTTATTCTGATGTATTATTGGATACTGTAGATGACAAAACATTGGGCTGAGCACTCTCCTTTCTGCCTATGAAGTCTTCCAAAGCTTTGCAGCATTACTCGTGATACAATAATTAGCTAATTCCCTTAATTGTGGAGAGGCCATATCAGCCAGAACAGATGGAAATTAATGATTAAGCTTTATCACAACATTTTTGTAGTCTGCTACCTTTCCTTTTGCCTCTATTTTTAAATGGATATTCAATGTGCTGAATTTTTTTTAAAACTTTCAGGGAAAAGCTCTTCAAATCAAAATCTGGGCCAGATTTTCAACAGCCTCAGCTAAGAAAAAGGTGTTGGATTTTCAAGATCTTTGATGAACAATCTGGCCATCAGTGTTACCTCAGCGACCTGCTGGATGCTGGGCTCCACTGAACAAGTGTCTCTGTTGTTCCCTCCCCTATTTGTTGAAACATTTTTCTTTTTACCCAACAATAGTTCATTGTTTGTCCTTCAAGGAACTCTCATCGTTCTGATGAAGAAGTCAGAGGATTTCCAGCCCGTATTCAATTAAATCCTTCCCCAAATCTAGAAAATTTTTAGACGTCGTCCCAGTCTGTATTATTTCTCAAAATAAATTCCCCAATATTTCCCTCCTGAAATACAGTAATAGGTTTTAGAATCCTGCATTCAAGTGCTTCACTCCTTTGTTACAGAGGATTTTCTATCATATAAGGCTTTTTTAAAAAAAGAAGAACATAACATTCAGCTCCACAGCAATCCTCTATATGATATCTCAACTCCGTCAAAGGTGGACTTGGTACAGTGATTGTGCTTGGAGCTATAGCTCCACTTTGGAGAGAGACAGAGGGCAGAAAACTCTCTGCTGTTTTAGTGTAGTTGCTGACCCTTTTCTACCAAAAACTCCCTGGAGCCATTTCAGGACTTACTCACCTATATGTACTTAGTTTGTCTGATCACTGGCCCAGAGCTATTTAGAGGTGAGCTGTGCTTCTCTCACAGATATCAAGTCAGCAAATAAGAGTCCTTGTCAGCTGAGTCATTTCTGTCAGCTTTGCATTAAGTACCATGGCTGGAGGGGATGTGCAGCAGAATTTAGGCCAAGCAAGAGGGCAAAAACCATCACACAGCAGCAAATTCCTTGCAATCAGGTCAAAAAGCAGGCAAGGACTCAGGTAAGAACATCTCATAGCTGTGTGCAAGAGGAGCTGGCTCTGGAAGCAGCAGGATCCACCCTGGCATGAAGGTAACCTGAGGAGGCACTGACAGCCTGGGAGATGCACACAGCACAGCAGGGAGAGCACAGGCAAGGCAAACTATCCCCAGAACCACGGTGTACATCCAGAATTGCAACTTGCATCATGTTAACTGCAAGTTTTATGCAGAAAAAAATTATGGAAGGAGAAAAAGGAAGGAAGGAAAGAATATCAAGATAAAGTGCATTAAAATAAACTGCTCAGGACAGGGACAGGAGAAGGGGTGGGTATTCAAGAGACCATCTGGTCTTATTTCCAAACATTTTCTTTTCCTCCTTTAAATGTGCAGTCAAAATCTTTGGCCCACCTCAGGGTTTCTGTATGCTCAGAGGCCCATGGTTCTGATGCTGCAAAGAGTCAACAAAAAGAGATCATAAACTATACCCTGTAACAACCAGCTTCATTTTCCTATCTGTCTGAATGCAATTCTAAAAATTAATAACTGCACCTCAGCCTTTGGAAAAATTACTGAACTATGCCTTACAGATACATCCCACCTGAAAATAATGCTGCAGATCTGAGGTCCTCAGCTCTCTGAAATTCAGATTTGGGATTTTGTTCAGGCACATTTTAAAGATACCGTGGTGTCAGTGATAAAGCTGCAGTACTGGTTCTTCAAATATTCCTCACCAAAGCTTGGGGGCAACTTGAGGTAAAAAAAAAAAAAAATCGAAGCTCATTTGAAAATTGCAGGGAAGTTACAAAGATTTCAAAGCCATGCAAAATTCAGCAGCAAGCACAGCCAAACTACCACCCAGCAAAGCAGCCTTCAGAACATTCTGCATATTCAAAGGGCTTGTAGGCTTTGCTCGTGTTGGACATTTTCCTAGGAATCTCCAGTGAGTGGAGTACAACACTCAAGAGAGCAGGAAAGACAAACAGCAGGAACACAAAGGCACAAGAGAAGGTCCCTGCAGCCAAGTCCAGCCTGTAAATTCGGGCAGCTGACATTACAGATGTCCTCCCGCTGTCCTGTTGCTGAGAGTGGCTGTGCTGAAAGGACGGACTGAGACAGGTCAGTGGGCACACACAAAACGCCGCTCAGACACCCACTGCATCAAGACCAGGGGCTGAGTTACCGGCACCATTTAAGAGATTAAATCGGTGCCGTGTCAGTAAACAAACAGTAAAGGAGGTGGCAGGGATCCTTATCCCTTTCCATCTCTTCCGTTCGCTGCTGTTTTTCCCTTTGCCCCAGTTCTCAGCCTCAGTACCGAGCCCCGATGTTTTAGAGCAGCAGAGCAGCAAAGATCTCTGCTCGGGATCAATGCTAGGGTCAATTTTCTCTCGATACACGATTGCCTGTTCCAGGCAGGAGGGGGAAGGCAAGTTGAAGGCAACAGCTCTGTATCAGCAATTACAAACCCACATCAGCCCCCAGGGTCTAGAAGGCTGAAAAGTTCCTGATAACAGAAGGCAGAGCCAACAACTAACAATGTGGTATTCCTGCCTGGGAGGCACGAATTCTCTCCATCACCTCCAAGCTTCCCGAGTCGCCCCACCAAAACAATTACATTATAAAAGCTGCTGAAACCAGAGCTTTTTGAGGAGGCCAGTCACGAAGTCACAGCACAACAAAAAAGTAAGCTGGGAGTGTTGTAGGGGCGGGAGCCCTTCTTCCCATAGTGGCTGAATATTGGCGTGTATTAAATATAGACACAACAATAAGCAATAAATCACAGCCCAGGAGAAGTGCCAGGTGGAATGCACTGAAGGAAATTAAAATATCCTTCTTGATACTGTTCAGGATTGAAAGAAACACAAAGGAGGTCAAATTGACTTATCACCTACATAGCCGGGATGCTAAGGGGAGAAAAGGTTTCAACACCTGCAGATGAAAAAAACTTGCAGTTGAATAATTTCCTAGGAATAAACCCAAAAGCAAAACAAAAACCCAGAAAAATCCCCAAGCCCCCCCAAAACAATCAAACAAACAAACAAAAAACCCCAACCCCACAACAAAAACAAACAAACAAAAAACTCCCCAAAAAACCAGCTTAGCCTAAAATGTTATAATAGTATCATAAACATCCTCTCAAACAAATAAATAAATTATGGAATTTCTTGGCTTTCCTACATTTTCTTCTTTCTTCCTTCCTTTTTCCAAATTCACAGTCCCTCCACAAGACTCATGTACAGGGCAAAGGATTATTTGCAATGTACACAATGGTCAGCACTCAAATTCAGCAAATTCTGCCCTCCCACATCACATCCCACCATGCCATCAGGAGATCCTATCTCATGAACCATGCTATTGCCTTATGGCTGGGTTTTGCTGATTTCTATCATGAAAGTAGCCCAGCAGAGGCAAAATTTAAGTCTTCCTACCCTGAAAAACTCAGCTGTTTTCTTGTTTCACTCAAAATTGCCTCCAGAAAGTTTGTTTTAGGAAAAAAAAAAAAAACAGCACTGGTACACAAAGTTCACAGTAATTTCAGCCAGGACTCAGGATCATACAGTTCATGAAACTGAGGCTGCTTTGGTCACCAGCAGACAAGGGAAGCTCTGTGAGGATTGGTTTTTGTTTTGCTGGGATAAGCTTATACAAGGCTGCTCTGCAGCCTCCAGGACCTAAATATGGTGGTACCCCACCCATCTGCTCTCCAGTCACTGTTTTTTTCATGCTGGCCCCATTTTGAGGCAATGCAACAAAACTCCAACATTTGAATTTTAATGGAAGTGTCATACAAAGTACTTGGGCAGGATGAAAACTGGACAGCATCTATAAATTACTGGAAAGCTGAACTCGAGATTAGAGAAGGAAAGGAAGAACTCATTTATCTTGAAACTGGATCATATATATGTATACAGACATAAATATTCTCAGACTGAGACTACACAGGACAGCCTGAAAAGGACAGCTGTTATGTTCTACCTTTTAAAATCTCTGCTTTTAAGGGCTAAGGACAGGATGGCATTTTCCAGCTGTGGTTTTCTCTTACTAAACACTTGTGTGTCTGTCTGTTTTAGACACACGTGGATTTAGTACAAGCTGATAGACAAACTCTACTTGTTGAAAATAAGATTATGATGACATTTTCTTTATCAGTTTTTTTGGCAAGAGAAGAGGGACATCTTGCAGTAGGCCATGGAAGAGGGAATCCGTTTAAATGTTGCTAACAAAATCCTTCCTCTTGTCTAGCACAGAGGACATCAGTTTCACACAAAACTCTCACAGAGAAAAGCAAGGCAAAAGCATGAGAAGAGAAGGAAAAGTATTTTCAAGAGATGTAAACAAGCAAATACCCACAGCACACAGTGAGATTATTTGAGCATCTGTCTCAAACAGTTGCTATCACACTTTTTCACCTGCTTAAATGATGGAGAGGCACCATTTGGATGCAAAAACCTTCTACAGTTCTGTGTGGAAAACTGCTCTGGAGCCAAGGCAGACAATTAGGAAAAGTCATTTTTCCTACTCTCCCTAGAAGGTACAATCAAGGCACAGAATCTATCCAGGTGTAAGAGGTGTCACAAATAGTTGAGATGAACTATTGATTTCCAAAAGCAATAACAAGTTGCCACACAGCCCAGCCCTGCCTCATCATATGTTTGAGAGGTGATCACTCAGATAAGCAAGGAAAGGTTGGCTGCAACCCAAACTCAGAAACCTTCAGCCATACCACCAATATGAACCACCAGGAAAACACATGGACTTAATAAAGCCAACACTATAATATGAAATTAAAAAAAAAAAAAGTAAATATTGTTAGCCCTTCCTTAGTAAACATCTGATTAATTTCTGAGGAGGACCAATTAACATTTACAAAACAAAATTAAAAATTGCTTGTCCTCCTTGCTCCTGGCATGCATGCATCTATCAGGAGATGCACTTCAGCAGTGTTTTTTTGTTTCTCACTGATGAAACAAAAATCTAAACTGAATCAGACTGGAACATGCTACCCTGGTGCTTTTTTCTTTAACCAGAAGTGGGATATATTAGAGCTGTAAATTTACTTACCCTTCTGTTCTGTACATGGAGCATCTCTCCAAAGGAATTTTTAGCACTCCATTATTTAGACCCACAAAGAGTGACCTGTCACTGTGTAGGATTTGGAGACTCTTGATTGCTTCCTGTTGTCCATCAGGGAGGATCTGCATTTCCTCTAAATAACAACTCCTCAGACTCCTGTTAGTGGTAGAAAGGGCCTTCAAGATGGTGCCATACTCTAATAGAAAAAGAAACAAGGCACAAATAAATCTTGGAGGCAATGACTTCATTTCATACCTGCCTAAAGAGTGAAATATTAATGTTATCTTTACAGAGCTTGTTTAACCTAGTCCTGGGTGACCTGCTGCCCATGTAGAAAGCTTCAACCACATCATTACAATCCTCAGCAGAAACCATCTGAGAATGCACTTAAATGGGAATTCAGAAGGATGTGAACCATCTGGACAGTGAGTACCTGGCAGTTTTTCCCAGTTGGAGCACTGAGGCAGAGAAGTCTGGTCCCATTAGCAGTGAGTTACAGAGCAAGGTGACCCAGGATGGCAGGAATAATTTCTGGTGCCTGGAGTCTGTATTTCTATTGGTTTATGGAGCAGATCAGTGTGATTTGATGTCATGACAAATGGTAACAGATGTAGCAGCCCTGCTGGAAATCTCTGAGGTCTCCATAATGACTGCATGGGTCACAGACCTAATTGATCCTCTTCCTGGAAGAAGCCAGTTTGACAAGGGGATGTTACAGCATGAGGTGTGCATACACAGAAACATACATGTTTGTGCTCACAGTGCTCTTGCCTAAACAATTTAAAGATCTGCTAAGATGTGGGAGATTAATGCACACCACTTTTCATTGAAATCTCCTGAGATGTCTGTCCACCTGATTGTTCCTGATACTTAATCCTTCTGTTCCAGTAACTTCTGCATTGGTGCCAAAGCCCAGCAATTTATAGTGGTGAGATTGGCTGCTACGTGAAGTTTTCCTTTCACTTACATGCGAAACAAGACTTAATTTTGGGCCCAGTCTCAGGACTGGGTTTGTGTTCAGGGCTGCCTCTGGGCAGAGCTGACCCTGAGATCAGCTCAGGTGGTTAGGGCATGTTGCTGGTATGGGCACTGAAGCATTTCACAGGCTTAAACATTTCCAGCAGATCTTACTCTTCAGCCACCACTAACCAAGGACACAAAGCAAACATGAGTAAACAGTTAAGGTTATGGCATTGGACCTTTCTACACTAGTGATACAAGGCAGGAAGTATTCAAACTTTCTATATGGCTTTGTAGCTTGAACTCCTCACTTGAAATATCAAGATATCATATTGGCAGAACCATGCTGTATTTCCATTTAAGTACAATCTTCTCATCATAATCAATGTTCATGGAGTTCCCATACTGGGAGTGTTGCTAGAACATATGAATAATAAACCAAGATGATCACTTTTGAAATAGGTGGTGGTAAAAGTTAGATAAATTATGACACAGTCTTAAAAGTCCATTCTCCTGAACACGAGAATGAGGCAATGACTCTGCATTCAGATGTGAGATTAAATTAACACTTATGGAAGCAATCCATCTTATTCTAAAGTCAAAGCTTCTGCAGTAGAGGATAACAACATTATACCCATGAGGCTGGCCATATGGTCTGATTAATCAAACTATTTAATTTAACCTCTATCATTAGTATGAATATGGGCTAAGACAACAATTTGTAACATTTTGTCCTTCTTCAGCATCTTCACTTATCCAAGATACTTGTGCTTTTCAGAAAAGGCAACATGTCCTGCTAATTAGAAGATGGAAGTCAAAATCAAGAGACTAAATCATACACTTAATTCTACCACTGTCTTGCTATGCTCCCACAAAAAAGCACTTGCCTTAGCTTCCCTATCTGCTTTAAACTTCAGTGCATGCCCATTCCTGAAAGCACTGGGAGTCACACTCCAGTAGGGATGTGGAAGTGCAGAGAAAGACATAATTAAATCCCTGGGCAGGCCTGGGGGTTATTAATGCTTATTCAGAGACAGGTCTGTCATAGCACCGAGGCAACTGACGTGCATGAAGCCACAGAGAATTCCAGCGACCTCTGCTCTTCCCTGTGGTTATTTATTAGCCTGATTAGTTGAAACATATTTTTATAGGGAGGGAGAAAAGTATTATTGTTCTTTTCAAACACAATAGAGATTTATAGTTTGATCACTTGGGACTCTGCCTCAAGTCCTTCATCCTGCTTTGAATTTACTCAGACAAACAACTTCCATGAGGTTTTGTACCAAAATCATGTTGAATGACAACTGTGTAAGGACTTCACAACTGTGGTCTCAGGGCTTCTAGGTCTACAAGCAATGAGGAGGAACTGCTTCAAGCCCTGTTCTTACCTGTTCCAATATACATAACATGGTAGAGAGTGTCCTTCCCCTGAACAATATCCACCACCAGTTTGGAGAAGCGGACGCTGTCCTGAGTCACGTAGGGGTCCACAGTCACCGGCTGCACCACGTCGTTCATCAGGAACAGGCGCTGCGCGTCCTGCAGGACTCTCTCCGTCAGGTTCTCGTTGGGGCTGTCATCGTTCAGCGTCCCACACTGCGTACACAAGACTCAGTTTCACAATTTCTCCCCAGCCCAGCATGGAAACTCATGTCCTGTTGGTTTCCTGGGGAGGTGGGTCTGTGGGAGGGTCACAGGATCAGGCATGTAGCCTGATCATATGTCTTTAGCCTACATTTGGCCAGTAGCCCACTCTTTTGAAAACTTTTCTCCTGGATGGTCCACTGACCAGCAATGTCGAGCTTCATTCCCTTGTGATACCCTCAACCAGCACAGCAGAAGGGCAAAAGGTCTTAACAAACAGTGGAGAAAAAGAAAGAATTAATACTAGCTGTGGGGAGATTTAAAGATAGCAGCGGAGAAAAAGTTTTTGTGGTGATAAATCCTTGAAACATTTCTGACAATCTTCGGACTCTACCTGCCATCTCAGTCTGTACAATGAACAAAACCTGGAGTTTAAATAACCTGAAAATGGACTAGTTTTGCATCAAAGAACCAAACTTGCCACACTCCTTTTCTCTGATGTTTTCCCCTGTGGACAGGCCCCCCAGCTGCCTCTGAAGCAGGGCAGGTTAACAATGAACACCACACCCCACACTCTTCTCTCCTGACAACAAAAGGCAGATAAAGCCATGACTACTCATCCTCCAGCACTGAGGGAGGCACTGAAACGGGACTCAATTCCTTGTCCAGTGAGAACAGGGGAGAAAAAGAGCTCATCTGATGTCTTTTAAACACTGCAAGTCCTACCAGATGGATAATGCATTTTGAGGCCTGAGTTTCCATCTTAAATTAATCACTAGAACTCAGTATTTTCAAAAGTCAGTGCTAGTTTTTTGGTCCATGCCATTAGCCGGGGTTGGATCTCACTCTTCCCCACAGTATCATGTATGGAGGGCAGAAAATGTACTACTCCAAAAGATGGCAGGGTGACTGGTTATTTATCTTTTCAAGACCATGGGAGACAGTGGTACAATTAATTCTGCCAAGTCCCATATTCAGTCTATGAACAACTTCACTACTCACTAAATGAAACTCACACCTGAGCAATTTCACTAGAAATAAAATCCCACACATTTCTTTTTCTTCATTTTGGGTCCAGGTGTTTTGGCTTTCCTTGAAGAAAAGTCAGAATAGTGAGAAATAGGATGTTGATTTACAGCAGTTGAGCTGCAGTGTACAAATTTCCCATGTGCACACTCTTGACATGCATCACAGCAACTCTTGGTGGTACTGCTGTTTTTCTGTGTGCACCATGCAGCCCTTCTCCTACTATGTACTAAAATGGGTTGTCAGGGATTTAACACACATTCACACAGTAAATATGGATTCCAGTGGCTGGGGTACTAAGCCTTACACAAGAGGTTGTGTGAACTAGAACACAGTTATGTTAATTCTCACATAACCTATGATCATGGTCACTTTTTAATCAAAACATCTTCCTGAACACCCGGACAAAGGAAACATCAGTGGGTTTTTAATGTGCCCTCAGGTGGGTTTGAATGCTTTTTTTCTATTGCAATGGCTTTTTTTTTTTTTTTTTTAGTTCATGACTCATCCCACATTCTAAAGATTACATCCTTAGATCTCTCTCTTTTGTTGTATCCTCTACTCCTGGTTCACACCACTGTCTTCCTTTGGACACTTTTCTTCCCATTCACTTTCCCTTCTAGAGCATCACCTAAAAGGAGTCCCAGTGGCAGGAATGTCATTGTTGGTTTTGTTTTCTGTTCTCAGCATGTCACGGATAATTCTTTTGGTCTATTGGCAACTCATGTGCTGACACAGCATCCCTCTGGTTTGCTTTAATGTTGTTTTGCTCTAATTTCCTGATTATCTGTACTGTCCTGGTCCTCTGCATCCTTCAGTATTTCTCCCTCCTCTCTGAAAGAAAAAAAACTTCTGGCACGCTTCCCTCATCTTTCTTTGTGAACACTGAGGCAAAAAAATTAATTTAATGTTTTTGCAATATCTGCCTCTTCTGTCACTAAATTACCCTTGTCGTCTCCTTAAGGTTCCTCACTGACCTCTTGTTCCTTCTGTACTTGAAAAACATCTTAATCTCTTCTTGCAATCTTCCTTTTGTCTACCACATACCTCTTTCCTTATTTTCCTCTCAACCTTTTCTTTCATCTTGATGTTGCAATCTTTACACTCCACATTTTATCTGATACTTTTCACTACTTGGAAATGCCTTCCAAAGTCCTTTACTATTCCTTTCCAAAGTCCTGGGTTAACCTAGCAAGGGACAGAAAGCTCTTGATTCTCAGTTTGCCTTAATATTCCCTTTAAATTAAAAAAAAAAAAAAAAAAAGAAAAACATCCAAGAACAACAAAAACCTGTCATGACTGGACATTCAGTGAGGCTTTGTGTCTTGGTTTTGAGTGCATCAAGCTGAGAGGGTGATCAAGAGGCCAAGCCTGTTCCCCCTTGCATGGGCAGGAGTCCTCAGTCAGGTGCCAAGAGGGAATTCAGGAAGAGAAATCAGGTTCCTCAGCAGGAAGATGAGGCTGTCCCTGCCTGCAGCAGAGACCTGTCTCCCATCTGCTCTTGCTGTGATTTCAGGCGACTGTAGAGTTCTTTTTGGAAGCTCCTTCACCAGTTTGAAGGCAGATGGCACTTGCAGGCAGCCTCAGCACATTTGCCATAAGAAAGGAGAGCCAGATTCAGAAAATCAGGCTGAAGGAATTTGCCATGGGGAAGCAAGGACAGGAAGACAAGTCCATGCTCCCCAGGATTGCCCTGCTGAGAAGGGGCTGAGCAGTAAAATGAGCTGATGCTTTGGAAGGTTTGACGGGGCTGTCACACACATACTCTGCCCCACACTGACTGGATCTGGTGATAAAGCAACTGAAGCTGTTTTATAATTTTCAAAATTGCTGTAACTGATAATCCTGGAAAGTTGCTAATTTATAAACTCCAAGGTTTTTAAAAAGGAGAAGGAACCCCTGTGGCAATCCTCATGTGTCTCCTTACACCAGTTACTGTGGCAACATGTCCATGGCTTCTGGCTGAGCTACCACATGTTAGAAAGTCATCCATCTTCCACTGGTAGCCTTAGAGGCCCTATCAAGTGATGGAAAATTCATCACTTCCTTACAGACTCACAGTGGTTAATTACCTTTCTTGTTTAAAAATATAGATTGTCTTCATTCTAGTTTGACTTTGTCCAGCTTCAGCTTTCAGTCCTTCCCAGTTCTAGCAGGGATATGTCTTATGTCCTCTTGTGAGAATCACATCCTCACATAACATGTTACAGAGTACACATCAGTGATAAGTGCAACAGAGATTTAAACAATCCCTTATAATTAAAAACCCAGAACTTTCTTATTATTCCTTAAACCATTCAATTATTGCCATGAATTCTGTGGCAAGGAGTTTCACAGGCTAAAACACTCATAAATGTGGAGAAGTACAATTTATCTGTAGTGTGGGTCTACCTGGAAAAATGAGCCCTACACAAATGAACCCACTGAAGTAACAGAATATCAAAGGGACTGCAGTAAACTGAAAGGCAAGAGCAGTACCTGGAAATTAGGGATGGGGTTTAACGTTGGCAGCCAGGCTGATCTTGGGTTTTCTTGGTAGCGGAAGGGGCCATTAAATGCCTGAGTAATGGCACTCAGATTGAAGGCACACACTGCTGAGGCAGCTATGCTGTTTCTGGAAAAGGGGAGGGGAAAAAAAAATCAATTTAATCATTAGAACATTGACATTTTCATCATAACAGACATCAAACTCCACTCAAATAAAATACATGTAAATTGCTAGGTAGATGTACAGTGATACCAATCTCACAGGGAGTAAAAATAAATATATAAATAAAGTGTAAAATGCAGATGGCTTGCGTGACAATTTTGAGAATTAATTTTAAGTTTGATTTTAAAATGTCAGAGATTTAAGGGCCACAGAAGCAGTTCTGACAAGAAAGATGAATACAGTTTAATTTGCATGGATTATTTGTGTCTGGTTTTGTTTTTATTTTTTTAATGACCCATCTACTTTTATTGATTACAAACCAACAAATTTTTGATCTCTTGTTGTTTCTCAAGGTGAAATTATGTTTCTACAGGTTTTTGAAATCTTCAGCTATAAAATATATCACCTAATATATATTTATATACATGCAGTGGAAGGGAAAAGGTGACAGTGACAAACCAGCTGGTTCTGACAGCAGCTCAGCAGGCAGGAAGATCATGGTAATTCATGAAAACCTCTGTTTTCAATGACCACAGTTCACTTCTGTGTGCTCCCAGGTGGGAACAGATCTGTCTGGGGCAGGCTGTTCACCAAGCACACCCAGCCAGGAGAGGCACAGCACAGTGAGGGAAATGCTGCTGTGGGAAGGACTCTTTGTGTGTTTTAAGGGTGCTGGGCTGCCCAGTCACACTGCACACAGATCAGTTGGTTTTGCTGTTCCATTTTGGTCCTGGAGAACCCATTTCTGCAGGGTCTTGAGCCAGCTCCTCTCCTCCTGTCTCAGGAGTGTTGGAGGGCACTAACTACATGGTGACCTCAACAAAACTGACCCAAGGGACATTTGATAAGTGATGACCTGAAATTCAAACCTGCTCCCAGTTCTTCCCTTCCCTCACTCCTTTTTCTTTTTTTTTTTTTTTTAAAGAAAAACTGCAAAGTTTAGAGAAAAAGATATCAAAATAAAACTAAAAATAGGGCCAGCATGAGAGACTGATTTGTCATGGTGCCTTTTAAATAACCCAAGCCCTGCTGTATGTATCTTTCTGCTAATTAAGGCAATTTGAATTCCCTGAAAAGAACTTTTTTTTTTTTTTTTTTTTAACTAAACCAATAATTACACTCTCTTGCACACACAAAAAAAGCCTTTCTAGGCTGGAAAGCAGAAGAACAGATTCTTTCACAGCATATTTCTTCCTAGCAATATAACATCAGGAAGAACTTCCTGCTTTGCTTTCCTATTCTCTGCTCCCCCCTGCCCCTTGCATCCCCAGAATGATGGAGTAGCTCACTTTGAACATGTCAAAGCAACGCCAGGCAAACCTTTCTCCACTTTTGTCTGAACACTGCTGATGCAGTGCATGCTCACAGACAGCAGCTCTTAAGACAAACCTAATGATGGATGACAAGTGAATGCCTTGAGGCACACACAGGAAAAAAAAGACAATGAGGGAGAAAATGAAAAAGGAAAAGAAAGAATAAAATTCCACTAGGCTAATGAAAATACTCAAGAAAAAAAAAAAAAAAGAACATTTTTAGGGTCCTACTAAGGGCTTCATAGTTTAGCCTTTTCTCTTTGCTGGAAAGGAGAAAGGAAAGAGGTTTTCCATTAAATCTGTGGACCATTTTCTTTTCCATCTGTGGCCTGGCATATTTCCCATCCCTCCTTATGAAAAGTTTGACCCCAGTCTCAAGCCAGTGACATCAACTGGTACAGCTGGCCCCTGTGTTTTGGCGTGAAGTGCAATTTCCTTTATTCCCACCTCCTACCTCCTGTGACTAACTAGCTGGTTTAAAGAATGGGTTAAGTTCAAAGAGGTTTTAACATTGTCTCTATTACCTCCCAGAAAATTTTAATAAAAACATCCTAAATATTTCATCAGCAGCTTCCCCCAAAAGCTCTCTTTCCCACTGATTCAGCTGGTATAACATAACATGAAGCAATAAATCTATACATGGGTATTACCACCACCACTAATTCCCCTTTGTTATAAGATGACCCTAAATTCATTAGGCGTGAACCTTTTAAAGTAAAAAGTACATGTAAACAACAGCAACAAAAAAAAAATCATAGTTTTGTGTTGCATTGGCATTTTATCACAAAGAAACTCAGAATGGTGCATAAATTAACCCTCTTTGGTATGCAGATCTCATACAGCATGATATAAGTCCCAGTGAAAGTTAAAAGAATAATTACCATTATTTCTCTAGTTGGATGACAAATTGGAACATTTTCTCTTTGAACTTTTAAAAGAACACCATGTTGTAGACCCAAAATGCTATTTGATCTAACTTCAGCTGTTATCAATTACTAATTTCTTCAATTACACAAATGTTGCATATTATATTATCTTCAGAAGATACAAGGGAGATTTTACATCCCTGCTCAAGTGTACCCAGAGGAGACAGGCAACACTTATCACACATCATGTTAAACTTGGGAGAAGAGAACAGTCCCAGCCAGACCTAGTCTGTATCCCACTTGATTGTCCAAAAACATCACCAATTTGATAAATAAATACAGTTATTAATGGTTTTCTCATTTCCAACTTCCATTCTTGGCTGGATGAATGGACAAATGGATAGATAAAACATCACTGTGGGTACAGAAGTCCTCTCCAACTGCAAAAACAAAAAAGGGTCAGCTCAAGTGCTCAAAGCAGTAGCCAGATTTCCTTTTAATGTTCAGGAAGTTTGGCTAATATCCTCTAAATGTTTTTAAAGAATGACTCATGTGGCTTTCAATCTGAGGAAAGATCTTCCCCTAGTCCACAGTCAAGGTACAGTGCTCAATCATGTTTAATTTTTCTAGTTGCTTCTCTGCTGGCTCACTTTTGTGTGACACTGGCAATGGTGTTAGAGAAACAAAACATGGAAGAGGGATGAGGGTGGCCAAAACTTACCTATTTCTTGGAATTTACAGAGGGGGAAGAACATTCAGGCCCTGTTGACTCACAGTGAGGCTCCCAACATCGCTTTAGCTCAAGAAGTTGGGGCTGATGCTTTGTGATTTTGAGGGCTGAAGTTCAAGCCCTGTCACAGCAGCAGGTGACACATTAAAACAGGAGGGTTTGTACTGCAGTGGGGCTTCCCTGCTTTGGTTTTCTGTGGACTCCCTGGGAACAGGCCCCTATTCATACTGGACAGTACAGCAGTGCACACAAAAGCCCCAAAGAAACTGGCTGCCCTGCATGAGGAAGGCACTTAGAGCATTTGCCATATGGAGTAACTACTCAGATTTTCATTCTCTAGTTTACACGTCAGGCTAACACCCCCCTGGAGAACATGTATTATTGAAACTCAATACCATGCAGACTGGTTATAGCTTGAAACTTATCATCCTAGCCTTAGGCATCAGAGAAAAAGTTATTTGAGTTTTCCTGACTTAAAAATATACATTATGAGTTTTTTAATATATTTTTTAATTAACTCCTCTTCTCCTTTCTGCTTTCACAGCTATACTAAATCATTCCAATTACAAGTTTTTTCAATATCAAGCCAAGAAGAGGTGATTATGAAGTATCAGCAATCATACCTTCCCCTCAGAGTTCCAATGCTGCTTTTGATTTGTGGACCCCAAACAGTCTGGCAGAGGTAAAGTCCCCCCAGCCTTGGAAATGCTAAATGCCTCATGACCTTGCTATTACAGTGTTGTTCAAAAATAGATGTTGTTTTCAATCTAGGCTGTTGTGATCCTATATGCCTCATTCTTCTCCTTCCAGCCCCTTTTTCCCAACTGTATGCACCTGTCCATCTCATGGGCCACCTCCAGTGTTCACACAATTGTGTCAGATTGTCCAGGCAATTAGCCTGGCTGGAAATTAATGCATTTCTGTTGGGTCATTTTTAGACCATCTCTCTAAACTACACAAGTTGCACTGTCCCTACAAAAGTCTGAAGTCTGTCAATGCCCAGGTTGGTATCAAATTAAGTTACCCTAAAACTGCACAGTCACCTTTTATGGACTCCAGGAATCTGTGAACTATGGATTAAAAACACTGTCCTAGAGGCTCTGTTGTCATGATGGATAACACAGACCTATCTATTCTTTCACATTTACCAAACAATCTTTCAAAAATGATTGCTCAGACTGTCTCAGAAATCAATACATTGTCAGTCTCAGACTGCTGGGGATAAAGGAAGGGCAGGAGAGACAGTGCAACTTACACATTAGTAGTGAAGACACCGTAGATCAGATCTTGCTCAGGAAGGTAGAAGGTGCTTTGCAATTCATTGTAATAGAAAGGGATTTCTCCAGCACGGGAGCAGTTCAGTCTGGCCTTCATGAAAGTTGTCCATGTGTCCTCCAGCAAAAATCTCCCTCCAATATCATTTTTGCAGACTCTTGCCACACGAGAATACACTGTTTTCCCACAGTCATGTTCCACTGCATTCTCACGGAAGAAGAAGTAGGTGAACAAGCCGATGTCGTAGGCAGCAATAAAGTTAGGCTCTGAAAAACAAACATTTGTAGAGGTTTATATAGGTTAGAAATCAATCCATGCTCACTGACTTGCTCGATGCATTGCACTGCCAGCTCCATTTATGCAGCCTGTCAAAGCTGGGACCACAGGGAGTTTGGAGTCAGCAGAGGACATAAAACAGTAGATGGGAATAATGATATATGAGGATATAGGTCTAGTACCTATTTCAGATTTTGGAAAGGTCTCATTGTTTCTCCATTTTATTGGCAAAGCTGCTACTGATTTCAGTGAAAGCAGAGTTCAACACTTTGCATATGCATGACTATTCTCTGTACCTATACTCATATTACAAGATAAAGCCTTCCCATTGGGCTGCTTCACCTATTCACTTTTGAAGTGGACCTTATGATGTGTTAAATATGCTGCATGCATCCGCCCAATTCCCCAGGCAGCTGCACTGAAAACATTAAAGCTACTCTCCCAGCACTGTCACATCTGGCTTTTATCATGAAACCTTTCCAATTTCTAGGCACAAAAGATTATCTTATGCCCATAAAATAAAACAATGCCAGAGACTGACAGTAGTGAAATGTATTCTCCTTAATGCTTTTTCTACCAAAATTTTCAGTGTTATTTTCACAAGAATTGAAAAGAACCTTGAGTTTAGTAGGTTTAGTAATAAATATTTTAATTGAAGATATAACAAAGCTTTAAAGCATATAGTCTTTCATCCTGAAAGTTTCTTTGGTAAAAGGAAAAGTTTGGCCAATGAATAATATTTCACCAATCAACCAACCAAACAAAACCACCTTCCCCAAACTTGTTGGTTTTATAGGGTGTTTTTACAATGTTCATTTCTCAGTAGTCCTCAAAGGAAGATGAAAAAAGGGAAGTACAGAATTCCTTTAAAGCTGCAGCCCAGGAGTGAAAGGAGAACAGAGAAAGGCAGGCATTGCTGCTGCAAGGCAAATTTGGGAGGCAGATGATGGTACAGAGGGAAGGGCATTGAAAATCATCTCCTGTCAAACTCTCTCCTTCAAACTTACCATGAGCCTTAAAGGAGCATTGTGATCCCCAGTCTGACCTTCTGTCTAACACAAACCAGAGCATTTCACCCTGTAATTCCACCATCAGATCCTGTAACTAACAGGACAATTAGATCACATCTTTTGAAGGAGATCTGATCTTAGTGGACATTATCACCTGGCTTTACATCAATCACTTCCCTCAGTGACTTGTTCCAATGCCAAAGACTGACCCAGCTGCAACCTGGACTTCTTTTCCCATTTGACATTATCTGGTTTCAGCTTCCAGGTTCTTCTCATGACTTGTCTGCTAGATTAAAGAACTTTATCCTTTCCAAAATCTTCTCCTGATGTAAGTACTTCCACATCATGAACAACACACCTTTTATCTCCTTTACAGAAAGATAAATAAATTGAGCTCCTTAAGTCTCTCACTGTGACGCAGGCTTTCCAAATTTCAAATCACTGAATGGCTCTTCTCTGAATCACCTTCAGGTTTTCTGTTTCTCATTGTAAAGTGACGAGAACAGGAAAAAATTGCTCTGATGTCATGAATGCTGCACAAGGTTATAAATCCAAGAGTCACATTAGTTTTTCCAGTCACATACAAGAACTTCAGTTATTGTCTTTCTTAAACTCCCCTGTGTGTTCCAATGTGGCTTCCTTCTGAATCTTGCATTTATGCACAGACAAGAGGAACATTTCCAATGAGTGTATATGGGCTATGATTCTTCTTGGTCCTAATTTGCAGTCTTTCCTCATGACATCCTTTTCCTTTCACTCCAGGTCTTCATACTGACTTCAGTATGCCTGCAGAAGCCTAGTTCAGTCTTATAAAGCTCCAAAGAGTGCACACGCCCACTGCTCTTATCTTTAATTGAAAGGTCCTGAAATCTAATAGAAAAATTTCAAATATCTGGTCAATTTACCTGGGTAAAAGGAGATAGGGAGAATATTGGGATCTCCATCAGTACAGTCTGCTTAGACTAAAAGTGTTTTGTCCCAGTTGGAAGGTGTGGACTCAGTGCAGGGATTACTGGTTGAAATTCTGTAGCTTGCTTGATGCAGGGTATTATCACACTGGGGCAAGAGCTGCTTTTAATAACTATAAATCCATATCAGCATGGACTCACATGGAACATAATGTGCTGTGAAATTTTTGGAGTGATCATGTACTGAAACCATGCATCTTCAGCTGAGTCAGTGTAAGTAAAGAGCCTATCACTCTGCAGAACTGGGTCAACAATATGATGTTTTAGGTTGATTTTGGTCTTCAAATCTTTGAGTGGTTTTCTTGTTAAAATAATGTATTTGGTCATCTCACAAGACAGAGACCCATATAGACGTTAGGTAGCCTGTAAGACCCACTTTCTATATTCTAAATCAACTTTTCTGAAATAATTCCAGGCTCTTTTAAAATGTTTTCTAAGCCGATTATTGCTTCAGAAGCCCTTCCCCATCATAACTCTGGATCTCAATACAAAAAGAGAGAGCAAGATTTATAAGCCTGTCAAGCTGACTTTAATGCATCTCGTGCTCAGATGTGACCCACATGACTTTACCATTGAGCCATTTGGAGTTGTATTGTGCTGTCCTCAGTGGGGGAACGTTTCCAAGGCTGCGGTAAATGGCAGGATCCCGTCCAGAAAAATCAATCACAGTCGCAGCGTAGAGTTCTCCTCGTGATGTGATCACAGCTGTCGAGTTGTGCCGAGGGTCGTATGGGCACCGAGCCACTCCATTAATTCTGTCAATGATTTTGCTGAGATTTCCTACCTGTATTTAAAAGGAGAGGGAAGAAAATTTAAAGAGCATCTGTCTTTCTTAATGGTATAAAGGATTTGGTTTGCCCATGAGTGCCTATGAGCAAATCCTTGATTTTTAAAAATCAGGTAGCTATGAGAATGTAATCTTAGTGATGACTGAAAATGGATCTTTACAGCCAACATTTTCCAATGTAAGAAGTTGTGTCTGAGCCTCACTGATCCTATTGCTTTGTACAAAAGGTGATTCCCCAGCCAATAAAGCCCAAGACCTTGGTGTAATCAGGTGCTCCTGGTGCAAGCACAGGTTTTTAATCTTCTGTAGACACTTCCTGAATGCATACTGGCCTTAAAAAACATACAAATAAACATTTCTCTGGACCTGCTCCTGCCTCCCTTGAATCCAAGGGGAGTTTTGCCATTTATTTTAAAGAAACTTTAAAATGTTCAGCTCAGGAGGTACCCACAGCTAAGCTTGTCTATATTCCCCATTTTCAGTGCCATACCCAAGGTTTACATGAGCAGTATTTTGTCCAGACCAAACTTACCCATAGCATGAACTTTGCTTCCCAACTGCAGACACATTAATTGCCCCAAAGCAGCCCAAAGAAGAAAACCAACACAATTTCAGTGAGCTACATTTATAACATATTTTGTGCAGCAATGATAGCCTGCCAAATGACTTCCCCAGAGCATGCATCCAACCCTCTCCATCACTGCAAAAGAGGCAAAACAGACCTGTCGACTGGAACACACGGGTGAAAAGGCATTGGTACCACAGGTAAAAACCTTCTTGCCATAAACAATCAGCACTCGGACATAGTTCTGGCACTCTTCCTACAGGGAGACAAGACAGAGACAAAGGATTTTTGAAAATGTTAGGACAGTAAAAAAATACCTGTATTGCAACAGGAATGCCCCTTCCTTAGCTCTAACTTGGGCTGTTTGCTGCCTCAAGCAGTGCACAGCTGTAGGGAGCCAGAAGTCTACGTGAGCAAGCCAAATTTGCTGGTTTTTTCTTTAACTGTAGCCCTGCACAGATGTGGAATATGATGTTATCCATCAGGTCAATTTTGTCACAGCTACAAGGGGATCTTTCTGTGCTCTACTTAGATTGGAGGAGAAATTCGCCCTCTTTCCATGATGATACTTCTGACCTATTTTCCCAGTAATGCTGCAGCTTTCAAAACATTAGCCAGACACCAACTCCAGTGAAGGACAGCAGGTCTGTCTGCACTATAATTCAAACCACTGCCAGCAGGAAAACAGCAGGAACTTTTCTTTAATAGACCAGGCTGGTCAGAGAATCTCGTGCTTCCACAAGCTCTTACTTCCTGCCTCCCAGAGGATTGTGTGCTCAGGATTTTCCATGGTAGAAGGAGTTTCTCTTTCGAGCCAGGTCAGTAGAAACAGCAAGTTCCCAGTCCCAGTTGCTTGACCACTTGCTGGTACCAATAGGCAACTCCCTCCACATGAGGTGTGGGGGTCCTGCTGTCCCACGCTGTGCTGGGGTGGCAGCACAAGGCTGCAGTTGCTGTTTTGTTCAGAAAATCACCTTCATGTTATTAGAGAGAGAGATGGTTTGTCTTTCTCCCCACAGCCTCATATCCAGAGACCTGTGGAGTGCAGATCAGGCTAACTGAGCATCTCTTGGAGGAGGCCACATAAGGCAGGAACTTGCTCACAATACACACTGGAAAAGGAAGGTGAGAGACTAGTGTGCAATTCCCAGAGGCAATGCAAGAGGCTGCAGAGCCACCTGCCCCAAGGATCACCCAAAGAGCCCCAGTGAGCCACGTGCACCAGCCTGCCTGCCCTGGACCACCTCAGAGGAGAGGACATGAGCAATGACTGGCACCCACTGGACTCCAAGGGAAGAAAGTCTATTATATTATAACATAAACAGAAAAAGGAAACTTGTTAAAAAAATAGCAACCTCAGCTGGGTTAACCAGGCTGCTTTGCTTTCTTCCCTCTAATAGATCATCATTTGCCACTAAGTTGAGCCTACAGCTGCAGACACCACTTCTCCCTCCTGTAAGCAGCAATCATTCAGCAAGCTCCTATCTCACAGCACTCCATGCTGTTGATCATTTCCCTGAAGACTTCATTTGCAAGATTCAGCAGTGTAAAAACACCCCCTATCATCTGGAAAGGAAGGGGCTTGCTCAGCTGGATTACACACAATCTTATTTCATTTGCTGTACAGAAAGGATTCAACCCTGCCAGTGTTAGCCATAGATGGCAGTTGCATGGACATGGTATGTGATCCTCACTTTTGAATGGCACAGACTGCACTCCAGAGCCAGCCCAGGAGCACTTGCCCAGCCTGGAAAGAGGCTACTGAGACACACAGAGCACATGCTGCCAGTCTTGAAGGGCAGCAGGAATCAGATACCCAATGCCTGGCACCCAAAAATGAGAGCTTAGATTCATAGCTGGGTCAACTCTTTTTATTTCAGAAGCAGATCAGTCACAGTGACTATGCATCAGTCTATCAAACAGGACCTTGAGCAGCACTGTCCCACCTGCTGTGTGCTGAGAATAGTGGTCTCATTGCTTCCTTTTAAAAGACAAAGGGCTTGCCAGCCTCTCTGCTCTCCCCTGTCATTGCTGCATGGTGCTGGGAGCCCTGTCAGTTCCTTCCTGCCCTAGAGATGTCTGCATTTCATGACTGGGTTAGGTAATTCCTCTTTCTGTAGAGTACAGTTATTCAATCCCACATAATTTTAGGACCACTATATATTTGACTGCAAAGTACTAAAATTTCTTGAACGAATGCTGTTAAAAAAAAGTATTAGGTCGTCTCCCAAGAGAGTGTTGTTTTCAGAATATGATTGATTTGCCATCTAACCTACAGAATGCAGTTCAAATTTCACACAATAAGAGAGTACCCACCTGATCTCCCTCCACTGCCACCATTCTCTGCTTTGTGCAAGGTGTGGACACAGCTTATGACCTAAAACAGCTAAAACCAGTTATGTTGCTGGACCCTTTCCTGCCTAGTTACAGAATTACATTCCTTACCAAAGTCCTATCTAGTAAAAATCTGAAATCCTAATTTGGAGAATTTCTTTTATTTGGACAGAGCTGCACTACATATTATCAAATTTCAATTTCTATAAAAATCTTCCCAGCTGATAAGATAGCACACAAAAAGAATTTCTGTGAAAGGTCATGTGCTGCAGTCTACTGGCAGTGATGAATCTGTTGCACACTTTTACTCCATTTTTACTGCTTAAAAAATAATGCTGCTAGGTGTGGGCCATGTGCACATGTAGTTGTTCCTATGAGTTAACTGAGCAGGTATTTTCCCTAGACTTGCCTTACTGATGATGGTAGCACCACTCCATGCTCCTGGAGGAAGAACAATGATATGCACATTTCACTGGTCTCAAAGCAATTTAGACACTTTAAGTAAAGCTCTGAAACAGACACACATTGTCTGCACTGCTATCTCAGCTGGGGGAATAGAAACAATGCTAAACTTGCTGTGGTGACACACTGGGCTAGAGGACACACACAAAGGTCCAACCACCAGACCACATTTCCAACCTGCCTGGCCCAAAGCAGAATACAGTGCTCACCCTGTGTTTCTTATTGCTGTACCCATGGCCATTCACATCAGACTGTGAAGCTTCCAGCAAAAGCAAAGAAACAAAACCACTTAAATGCTCCAGTTTGCAGAATTTTTCTCAAGACAGGGAGATTTAATTAGATCCTCTTAGTACCCCATTCTCAAAATAAATAGCAAGAAACAGCCTCCTCTCTATGTTCTTTAAACCAGCCTAGATTTGCTCTGAAAAGTCATTCAATACAGTGCTCTCTGCACAAGTCATAGCTGAGGCAACTGGTCAGAAAAACGATATCACAAATCCCTACAGAAAATAGGAGCTATTTAATGCAGTTTCTTCCATGTGTCTGGAAAACTCTAGGCACACAGGAAGCAAAAATCAGATGGGCTGTAACATAAGCAGAAAATTTGGCAAGTTTGAACCCACCTCTGTCCAGACAAGTCAATATTTGGATCCTGCTCTCACATTATGGAGCAGACAGTTAAATCTGTGCATGATCAGTCTGCAAATCTCATCACCAGAAGATATTACCGGGATCAAGAGATTAGGGTTTTAAATAAAGGGGGAAGACTGCACATTTATGTGGTTAACAACAATAACTCAGTTATATTAGTTAGGATTATTATTAAATATATGGCAGAGCTG
Source organism: Erithacus rubecula (assembly GCF_903797595.1). Lineage (NCBI taxonomy): Eukaryota > Metazoa > Chordata > Aves > Passeriformes > Muscicapidae > Erithacus > Erithacus rubecula. The sequence continues at coordinate 26,655,144 of NC_136659.1, forward strand.
ATAAAAACCTGTGGCTCACCACCAAAGAATTAAGCATATTTCTGATTTTCCTATGAATTGTATGTTACACTCTTTGAGATTCTTGGTCCTTTCCCCAAACTACCTGGTACTCATCCCTTTATTGAGACAGGGCCATAAAGTTAGAAGGTATCACTTTTCTCCTAATGACCCTTGTTTTCCTAGAAAAGGACCCGACTCCTAATGCTCAACACTACAGGCCACAGGATCTCAGAGTCAGAACAAGCTGAACTGAAGCCCCTTCCTCAGTTTAAGCCTATTCTCATTTATTTAATTTTTTGTAGCATTCAGAATTACTGTTCATGCATTGTCTGTGAATGCTGTATGTCCACGACTGTGGACAGGACCAGGTCTCATTCTAGCTCACAGAGACATCAGGTTGCTTTGAGAGCACAGTTCAAACCTGAGGAGCAAGAGTGGTGCCCTGTCACTGCCTTCATTCGTGTGGACAGATCAGCAAAGGGAGGGGCTGACCTCCTGCAGCTTCCATTTGAGGTGAAATTCAGAAAGTTTCAGGCTGCTGCACATAAGACAACTGTAGATACTTCTTAGTTGTTTATTCATCTCTTAACACCAGAGTTCTAAAATGTTATAAACCCTTAATCTCATTGTACAGATCCATTTTTCTTTGAAAGCATAGCTATATATAGGCACTACTTTAATGGCTTTCTAGTTTAAATAAACTACTCAAGCCCTGTTGTCAGAGATCTCCTTTTTAATTACTGGTTTACACTATTTCATCACATACTGATATATTTTACAGTTATACACTATATGAGAAAAATAGTTGTTGCAGACAATCTGCTATGCTCAGTAGAGAAACACAGACTCCTGGAGCACAACCTGGAGTTCAGAGAATCAGACAGCAGAACTCCAAGTTATCCCTTCTGTGACATTTTTGAATGCAGCAAACATTTATTTATCAGTTGCAGTTTCTCCCAATTTATTAAAAATTAATCAAGACTCAATTTGGTTCTTGAGCACTGCTGTTGATACACTCTCACATATCTGTATTTACTTCTTTGGACAAGCAATTCTGTTGCTCAGTTTAAGCCAAGGCCCCAAACAAACTACCCTTCTCCTCTGAGTGGAACAGATAGCAAAGAGAATTGCTAATGATTTTTCCAGCCAAATGTTCTTTAATAGACTTCTAATCAAATTTATTTGGGGGCTGATTCTGCATTGATAGACTAGAAGAAGCAATTGGAATGTAGGTTCAGGTATCTAGGAACAGTTACAAAAGGGATAAAAATAGTTGATGGCCTCCCAGTTATTTCTGTTTCCCTTGGGATTTCTATGGTGCCTCATCTACCTGGATTCCTATTATTCTTAAGTGGTGTGGAGTTTCCCTGTTCCACCAGATAAGCAAATAAGCATCCTCTGTGTGACACATAGCCACTGGAAGGCCTGAAATAGCTCATTTCTCCTTTAGCTCAGCAATTTCTATGCACCAGTCCCACTCCACTGGGCTGAGGCCTTGGGCTAGGATTTCCCTGTAACCTTGTGCATCCACAGGAACAGGACACCATACCAAAATTAAAAAAAAAAAAAAGAAGCTATACTGACAATGCAGTGGGACAACCCAGCTGGATGCCTATCAGATATTACTCTCACTTCTTTCTTGCTCCAAAATGTTATTAGTGCATCATCTTCCTCCTGCTACACAAAGCTCTTAGGGCAGATTGTAAGAGCAGCCATTTTTCACTCTCATTTTCACAAATGGTTTCTTTACACAGTTTAAAATGATGGTGTGCTGCTTTTGGACCATTAACAAATAATGTGGTGCTTAGACAGAAAAAAAACCAAAGTTGTAATGTTTAAAAAGCCACAATTTTCCATGTTAGGCAAAATTCCTTAGATGTGGTGTATAGTGACTGTTATGCAGAGACAAACCAATTACAAACTAGGAACTGAGCAACTCCTAATGAAATTAAATATACCTCTTCCCCTTCTGCTCTATCCATCATTCATTTTAACTACAACCTCTGGATGATTTCATTTGGAAGATACAAACAAAGGCAACATAACACTGACTTTGTTCTCTGCACTGTCTCAGTAATGTGGATGTTTTCCAGGGGACAGTTTAAAGATATTGATCATGCTACACTTTGTAAATGCTGCAAAAATAAGAATGATTACTTGTGGAAGCCAGTGTGGCTCTCCAGAGACATGGCAAGCAAAGCATGTACATTTCTTTGGAGAAATCATAAGTTTTTAGTTGATAAAAATAACATCAATGAAAGAGACTTTTCTGAGGTGTTTGTTTTAATTCTGCATGATATATTGCAGAGAGTTAATCTTAAAATCAGGTTCAAGAACTTGTACATTATGTGATTAAAATCTGATAAATTACCGTAAAGAAAAAAATCCTCAAAGTGAAATCACTCGTAAACTTGATGTTTTAGTGGAGCCCCAGCTGGGGTGGTACGAGCCCAGTATCAATATTTTTCTTAACAACATTTCATCTAAAGATGGCAAAAGTTGCAACTCTCATTGGGGCCAATGCTTTACTATATATATATATACTTATAGTGATATGTGCCAGGATGGTTGGTGAGCTGGACCTGACAAAAAAAAAGTATATTTTTAAAAGATATTATGCATTAAAGAAAGAGGAACAAAAGAGCTTCATGTATAAGCATGGAGATTACATCCCAAGAATAGTAACTGTGAAAAGGATTTAGTGGTCACAGTGGCCAGGCAATTCTGCTTGATCTCTTGTGGCAGAGGAGCTTACAAAACTGCCATGTATATGAACAGAGGAGGATGGAAGGCTGTTTTAATCACACTCAGGCATTAGAGAGATTGACAAGGGAATACAGGTGAAAAATTGGAGTGTGCAGAAAACAGACAAAATGTATTCAAGGGCAGTAGAAAAATGACTTAGAGAAAGAGGCTTGGAGAACTCATCTTTTTACTTTATCAAAAATCCAAAGTACTGCATTGAAAGGAGCATATAAGTGCCTCTGTAAAATATAAACATTGGTAACTAGAGGGCTCTTTAATCTAACAGAGAAGGGCAAAATGAAACCCACCCACTCCAAACTGAAGCCAGATCCAAATCAAAAATAAAGTACATGTCACCAGGGAAGGTGATCCACCATTAGAACAATCCAGCAAAGCACAGGGAGCACATTTACTTCAAGCCTTCTGTGCAAAACTTCCCATCTTTTTCAAGAAGGTACAGCAGACAAACACGGGTAATGAGCTCAATTTAGGAATAAGCAAGTGAAATTCATGGCCAGAGGTGTTAGAAAAAATGGTACCTTTTAGCCTTGTATCTGAGACCCAGATTTTTCATCTGCCTCTTCTCTAGATAATAGGCACTCAAATGGGAAGTAAGTATTATATCATAATAATTACAATTCTGTGATATGCATTTTGTGGCTTTTATTTTTGTGCTTCTTATTTTTCTTAGGGTACAGCTCTGTGCATTTTAGGAAAAGAGTTTCTAAGCAGCAGGAAGAATCTTACTTAGATACTCAACAGGCACAATAAAAAAAAAGCATTTTAATGCATGAGCCAGTTTTGAAAGCGTCACCTAAGATACATACATTATTAAATGGGCAAGTAAAATGCACCAGTCATATAACTTAGGCAAACTGCACTGTGAATTAATGTAAGATCCAAAGGTTCTCCTTATTTCTAGCCCCTATCACCACAATATCTAGGTGCCTGACAATCCATGACATATTTGTCATCAAATCATCTGAGCTGGGTAGAAAGCTGCCATTAGTCAAGTTTTGGCAAAGCAGAGCTGATGCAGACAGAGCTCTGCACATTGTACCACCATTGCACAGCTCACAGTAGTGCTGCCCTCATCTGCTGCATCTGCAAGGGCAGAGAGCCTGGGTCAGATCTGGGCTTAGCTGGAGCAGAGCACTTTATCAGCTGCCAACACTGACCTTGGTGTTTTTGAGCTGGTGCTGAGTCATTCTCAGCAGTGTAAGTAACAATGAATGTACAGGGGGACTCAGCTGTGAACACACGGGTTAGAATAGATACAGACCTGGGAGATCAGTGTTAGCTTAGCTACTGCAGAATCCTTCTGCCATTGTAGCTTCCTGTCTTCTTGTAGAGTCTTAGTCAACAGCTTTGTTTGCCATTAATTGTATGTCAAAAAGTGCCTAACAATCTGCTTAACTGCTGTTCCTCCAAACTCCACTCATGGTTACCACACCTACTAAACTATTTCAAACTCCATGTCATACTCAGCATAAACCCAGCTGTACTCATGAAAATTTTTTGCAAACCCTTTGCAGTGTGAAAAGGCAGCAGTGAAGATATTCATACCATTGCTTACTTTTGGCATAACTAACAAAGACAGATTGAAATTACCCTAGAATTTGTTCAGTCACATGTATGGCTTTATCCAGGGGTTCATAAAATATTTCTGGGTTATAAATACAAATTCTTCATGAACAACAGGATACAACTTAAATCTCACAGACTTTACAATGGAAGAAAAGAGGAAAACCTTTCTTTGCACATCTGAAGTGCAAATACCAGAAATTCAAAAATTCCTCATGTCTTGGATTTTGGAGTATTTAAATTTTGTCCTACTTGTTCTCATTGCTGGCCATGTTTGGTGTTTGCCCATCCCAACCCATTTTGCCTCCGTGCTGATTTCCTGCATTATGTAGTTTCTACTTGAAACTCTTAACAGGTGTTCTAGGATACCCACACACCTGTTCTCTACAGCTACATAAAGCAAATTGTTGCCTATCTGGCTAATTTTTTTTTTTTTGGTGTATGTACAAGTTGATACAGTAAACACTTTATTATATAAAAATAATATTGTCAATGAAAGATCAGATAATACTGTGTTTAAAGCAAACTGGAATGTGGCATATTCCAGTATTTTGGGCCAGCCACACAATCACTCTGCTCGATTGTCTGTGTCTAAGCAAAGACTGTGCTTATTCTGTCTTATCTTTTGTCCAGCTCCTCTGGTTTGGACTGAGAATTCTTTGCAATGTTGTATTAAAGATAATGGACACCCTCTCAGTTGAGGACTAAAGATTTTTGAAAAGCACAAATATCACATTTGAAAAATCAAAAATTTCCTGCTTTTAGATAGGTGCCTTCATTTTAGCTTCTCAGAAGAAGGGTGGAAAGGCTCCATGGCTGGATCAGTAATGCCTGCAAACTCTGAACTTGGGTGACCAGCCTGTGCAAGTTCAAGCAATTCCTACTTCAAAGTGCAGTTTAACAGAGTACACCTGCCTCCCAAGCAGCTCTGTGATATTCAACCTGAACAGATTGCAGTGTGTGAGCAGATTCAATTCTCACCTTCCAGGGAATTGTACAACTATGCACTCCAACTGCAAGCAAACACTGAATCCCATTGCTGAGGACATGGGCTAAGCCACCTGCCTAGCCTCACACCCCTCTGCAGGATGCTACCCCTGGCTTGCCACCACTCCACTCCCTGATGTGTCACAAATTGTGTCCTCTCCAGCAGTGAAATCACCTTTCAATTTCATGCAGAGCAAGTGTAATAACTTGGACAGGGGGCCTTTGAAGTGGCTTGCTTGGTGATGCTTATACCCATGTGGCAGTACAGCTAAACTGCTGCAAATTTGCAAGCTCGAACTGGTGTCAGACATTCTCTGTGTGGATTTCATATGTTGCAAATACATTTACCCATAACATCATTGTAACAAAGCAAAACTTACCTCTGTTTTCCCCTTACTTTGACAGGACCTCCTGGTGTCCTCATCTGAACCCCATGCTGTTGCCTGAAAAACCAAAATGCCAAGTCACACAAGAATGCCACCAACCACCATGTCTGGAGACTCCCAAAACAAAAGCAAGCATCTCCAGCCAATTTACACAGCCCAATTTAAAAGCAGCATTGTGACAGTAAACATGTATCTAACTCCCACTGTGCTCACAGTGCACACAAATGATAAATAGATGAGAAGTTCAGAGACGGTGGCAACTGGAATGTTCACAGAGGACAGACTTTAATTTACATGTAAATATAACTTCTGATCATCATTCAGCTGGAAGGTCCATGACATAAGCCCCACACACCAAGTCATCACCTTCTTTCTAAAGAGGATAATGCTATATAAACCCCCAGCTTTCCCTGCCAAGAAGAAAAATTCCTTTCAGCAAAGTCCAGCAGTTCTGCACAAATCTGTTGGTCATCTTAAATTTACCCCCAAGATTATCACCTTCTAAGTAACCCTGCACTGAATTAAGCTGGATCAGAACTGGGAGCTGACAGATGAAACCCAGATAGATGGGAGCAGGGGAAAAAGGCTGATGGTGATTTGTGATGTCAGACAAGTGGGGTCAGGTCCTGAGGTAGAGTAAAACACATTAGGGCTGAGAGTACTATTGACTGGAGGCTGAGAGCATGTGGGGTCCCCAGCATCTCTAAATGCTTCAGAATGAAGAGGCCCCTTCCTTCACAAGAAAAGTCAAGGCCAGAAAAGCTGCATTAGAGAGAACTTTTAGATTTAAAATATTTAGCAACATATCCAACTATTCAGTGCCCTTCCCAGTATTCCTCTCTTCAGCACTTTTTAAAAATAGTCCTAACAAATTCAAGCAGGTATTGTTAGCTGGAGGTGAAAATACATATAAATATCCATACTATACATAACACATCATTCTGAGTACCAGAAAAACAGCTCTGTTTCACAGAGAAAGGCCAGGCTCACAAAGCTCAGATAAAGATCCAAAACTCCCTTAACAGAGCCAGGTTTTCTTTATTTTTATTTTCCTCAGTCCATTACCAACAAAGGAAATAGCTTCAAAGTTTGGTGTGGATCTGAACTCTTCTTGAACTTCTCACTACAGCCAATATGCTTTTTAAAACCCAGGCTGCCGTAGAAATTCTCCTCTTGACTCATGATAAATCCTTTTTTTTTTCAGGAGAAAGTTGGGAAACCACTAAAAAGAGAGGATGAATTTTCCTACTCCCAGCTTAGGTCCATGAAGACACTCATTCAGAATTGCAAGAAATGCAACCAGCCAGGAAATGCATTTATATACAACATTTGGGGAAGGGATATTTCTATTGCATTCAGAACGGGTGAAAAAAAAGCACTTCTCCATTAGCTGAGCATTCAATTCAATTTGGCTTGAAATAACAACTTCATGAGCACAGGCAAAGATCTGGTGAGAGAAAAGCACAGGTCTTTCCCTGGAAGCCACTTGGGAAATACCTCCCGTGTACTGCAGGCCAATCCAGGGTGCAAGCCAAAAGCCAGGTGCAAGCCTCAGAAGTGTTTTTGTGGGAGATAGGATAAGTCCTTGCTGAAAAGGACCATTCAGTCATATCCTGAGAGGGAATGTCACTGCATGACAGAGCTTACATTGTAAGCCATCACAGGAAAGCAAGGAATTTTGCCTGCTGACTACCAGGAGCCATTGACATCAGCAAAGCAACTGCACAGGATTGTGATCTGCAATCCCAGCTCTAGCCCATCCTCATTAAAACGGTGTCTTCCTATCTTCAGTCAAATTTTGACAATTTTAATTTAGTAAGTAAAAAAAAAAAAGAGAGATATTCAGAAAAGACATCACTTATTTTGGGGCCCTTCTTCCCATTTTAAAACCAGAGACAGAGAACTTTCCATTATATAGCACAGTTCACCTTAACAGTGCTTGACAGGAGAAAATGAAAACAAAAATTTTTGGTTCTTCAGCAATCAATGCTGCTTCCCTGCAAATACTCTGGGTCATCTGGGATTGCAGCAGTGCAATACAGAAGAATTCAGCTTCCCAGGGGTCACCCAGCTCTTCCTGCCAGACACCTGCACCACAGAACTTCCAGGCATGTTGCAAACATAGCTCCATCAGAGCACTGCTCTCCTCCAGCTATGTTCTAATGTGCCTAAGTGTTTTCTTTTATTAGGCACACAGCCCTTCAGCCCTCTGCAGCACTACCTTGATGAGTAGTGATAAAGAAGATCTTGGTGATGGCCCAAATTACAGCAACATGTTGTTTGTGACTACACCATTAGTCAGGGTGCACTTCATTAGAGCTAAGAGAATAATTAAGCAATATGGCAATCCAGAGCATGTTTTACAAGTCCCACACATGCCTTTGGCAGGACAGGGAGGAGATAGCTTGAGGGCTGAGTAACTCCAATGACCTCTGGTGACTCAAAGAAAATATTTGTGACCCTGCAAAGCAGAACATCTTGACAATAATAAAAGTATAATTGCAAAGCAAAGCAGCTAATGTGCACTTAAATATTTGTACTGCAAGGTCCACTGACCTACAGACTAGAGCAGACCTTGTGCAGGACTCCCAGAGCCATGGGCTAGGCTCAGAGCTCTGGGCTTTCACATGAGCTCTCCAGCATTGTTTGGTTTCTTTACTTGACTGATCAGCTGTCTGTTCAGGTCAAAATGTCCCACCCTTGTCACCTCTGTTGCCTTGGGCTACTCTGTGCAAACTCCCTGTGGGATGCTGGTGTTCTGTGTCCCCTCTTTGGTGTATCCAACCCAAGCCCCTCCTCCAAAGATGTTCTTTCTCTGCCTTAGATCCATTCTGCCCCAGGATCAAACTACTGGACATTTGACTGAGCGTTTTTCAGAAAGATCTCTCTCTCTGGGGTGCATCTTTGTGCACCCATATATTTGTCAGTGAGGCACAGACCTACTTAACACACTTGCATAACACCACAGCACTGTAAGACATGCTTTGTACTTTGGCTTCCTTACCTGATCATAGTGCTTCTCAAAATCCAGGTTCTTGAACAATGGCTTAGGTACATCCCCTCCCTTTCCTTATCTCCCTCAATAAATCGATTTTTTTTTTTTTTTTTTTTTTTTTTTTTACTGCTTTAACTGCCTCTGCACACTTGGATGAGGTACAAACTGTATCCACCAGATGTTTTTGGTCACTCTGTTGGGATATCATCCTGAATTTATGATTAATTTTCTCAATTGTCTGAAACATTTCAGTTTCCCAGCCCCAGAAAACACATCTGGGATGATTTTTATACCTTCTGCTACATGTGTCAGTCAAAAGCAGTACACATCTCTGAACTCATATGCAATAAAACAATTTTCATGGCATGGGTTGTGCAAGATAGCCTGGATGACAACGTGACAAATCTGGGAGCAGGGCTATATCCAAATACAGGACAATATGTACTAGCCATGAGCTTAAGCAATCAAGCAAACAGCTTTTTATTCTGTCAGGGTGTCAGCAATTCCTCCCATTACATCCCTATAGAGACAACTTCAGCTTCTCACGCTATCTCCTTACAAACTCTAAAGTATTTTTTCCTTCATGCATTTCCAGAAATGCAGTTTCTAACAGTGTTTCCAGCCACTTTGAGGACCTCCTCTATAACCACATGGCCCATTTGCAGGATGGGGGTACCCAGAGTCATGTGCCATGTGAAGGGAACAGCTCAGGGCTGCAGTTGTTGTGCAAGATGAGCCATGCAAACCATGGGCAGGAATGCCCAGACACTGTGCAGAGACACCACAGGACAAACAACTTTGTCCCTGAACTGAAAATGCTAAAAAATGTGCCTTCCTTTAGCCTATTTGCAAGGACAGCTGGTCCTTCACATCTCTGTTTCTTGACTTCTATGCAGGCAGATTTTCTCAATTATTAAAAAAAAATTAAAAATTACATGTTTGTGTATTAATTCTGCATTTTAAGAAGTCCAATGGAGACAATAACAGAGAAGTGTTTGTGTGTACAATCACATGTAGCCAGTGTGACACTGCCCAACCAGGAATTAACAGGAGGGGCCACAATAGTTAAGCCTGTTCAGTGCATATCTGGATATTCAGAGGTCACACCCACACACAGAAAGAAAGAGTTAATGTCTCTCCCAGTAAATTATAAGCATCACAGTTTGCTACCAGTTCTGACTGCAGATGAACAGTGCTCTAGAGTTCTAGCTCATCATGTGCTGTCACATCAGTTATTCAGCATGCACTGCTGAGAGAAGCTTTCTAGATACATTTATTTAATTACCTGCACATCCCAGCATTGGCTTCCAAAGCACCTGCCTGTCACTAACAAGTCCTGTTATCAATAGTTATGTGCATCCTTAACTGTTAATGTGCAAATTTCTTAGACTTCTATGGACCAGCTTTTACACTCAGGTCAGCAATTTATACTTCAAAACCACAATATGAATTTATATATTAAGCATACACTAATCCCTGCACTGTATTGCACAATAGAGGTTGCAGGTTTTCATGCAAAACCAAAACATTGCTTTAAAACTGGGAAAGTTAAGACTGGAGGAGAATGTTACATGCATATTTATCAATTAAATCCATTGTTAATTAGACCTATCTAACGTGTTTTATTACAAACCAGTCCAACTGCTACTAACCTCACTTCCATGAAGCAAGTGCCCCATGCAAACCACATGCAAACCTGCAGATAGACCCACAACCACATTGTTCTCTCTTATTAGGGGAAAAATGTGTAATAGCAGAATGCACATTGTATATGCTTGAAAAGAAACAAAAATCCCTCAAGTACACGCTTACTAGAAAAAAAATAACAAACTCAACAAACAAAACCACCACAAACCAAACAAGCAAATCAGGTACTGATTCTGTGAGATGCCAGCTTTTTCTAGAAGGTACTGTGCTCCTCAGGTTTCTGCTACTGTCAGCAGGTGCAGAAGCAAAAGCAGCACCTTGTGTCCCAGGCTCAGGTGTGCAGGAATTGCTGACACAGGAGTTTCCATTTCCATCATCCCTCTGCAGTGCCCACAGGAGACTCCTCAGCCTGCCCATGGAATTGGAGGTGATTTTGGTTCCCTGTTTCTGCTGCGAGGGCACCCCGAGCAGAGCCTGCCAGTCACATCTCCCTTTGCTCAGTTATGCATGAGGAAGGAGGGCAGGAGGTGCTGTGCTGTGACAGCTATTGTGCACTAGAGACCTGAGCTGGCAGAGTTATTCCTTTCCCAGTGTATTTATTTACATCTTCCTTTCCTGTAACTGTACAAGGTGCTAGTATGTTCAGAAAAATGTACCTCTGGAAAAAAAAAAAATCTAAAACTTGCTTCCTAGATTCCATATACAGGCCAAAAATCTCTTCATCTCTTTATTACATTCATAAATTTTTTTTTGGATCAGCTCATTTCGCAGCAAGGTATGGAAGCTTTTCTTCAAGTCTGCAGAGAGAAGAACATGGAAGGAATATGTTTCTGCCCTGCATTTAGTATCTGCCAACTCAGTGCAAATAAAGCACATATTTAAACACCCTACTGGATTAAATTTAGCTTAATCACATTCTTAGGGGCTTTGCTAAATTGGGGTGCAGAGTCATCACTGCAATGACTGCTCAGAAGCTGGTTCATTCCCTTACAAGATGCCAGCCTCAATCTTCCCATCCACACTGATGAACAGATTTCAGGCCTCTAAAATATCACCCAGAGATTCTTGGTGATAATGACAAATCCATTACACAAGTGTTTCATTATGTTTCCCTATACTTTGTAGTGTCCACATAACATAGAAGCATGTAGATCTACCCTGCTCTGGGCAAATGCTGCAGCATTTAAAAGACATTGATAAGTGCTGGGTCTTACAGCATTTAGAAGAAAAAAATCTTTCAAAGAAGTTCTACAGGCTGGATGCAGAAAATCCATGAAGAGGTTCTTCCATCTATGATGTTTACAGTGAAAACATTTCTACAACACTTTAGCAATTTGTTCCCTATTTAATCCTCCACAACTTTTCCATAAATATTTGCTGTTAGAGTCTAAAAGTGAAAAGTTAAATTCTTTTTCTGAAGCATTGTTTTTTGTCTCTTGAGGACAAGGAATATTTACACTGTTCCATAAATAATAACTTTTTGAAATCTAACTTCCTTATAATAATGAATGGTAGCTTAATACCCTAGAGGCCATTTCTGAAGTTCCAACACTGGTAATTTATTAAAACTGCGATAAGCATGTCTGATAAAAAGATAACTAATGCTGGAAGAACAGAATGCCAAACTTCAATAATTAGTTCTGCTTCACACTGCAGTATCCAAATTGCAGATCACTGCTGCGTGCAGTGACAGGTATGAGGAATGATCATGGAATTCAGTCAATGCATTGTGGGGAGAGGAGGGGGTTTGGATGAAGGGAATTGCATTGTGTGTTATCAAATTATTAATTGATTTCCCTTAAGTTATCTCAGATCCTTCAAGATGTGGTAAAATTCAAGCTATTTGCTCCCTTTAAACCTGTAGTGCCAAACAACAGACTGGCCCAGACATATGGCTCTGCTGGAGTGGCTGGACAGTAACTCAGCTGGGAAGCACCTCAGATGTAACACTTGGAAGGTGAAGGTTGGCAAACAAGCAAGTGAAAAAAAAAAAAAATCAATCAGTAGGTTTCAATTCCTGTACCCTTAATCTCTGAATCAGACCCTCTCTCTACAAATAAATGTCAGCATCTCACTGTACAGGGACTTCTTTTGGCCTGGTACACAATCATTGACTCTGTTCATGCCAGAGAAGAAGTGGATGCTTTATACTGGCATAGTAAGGATGGAATAATCCATCAAGAGAAGGACATGTTCATTTTAAGAATGGATATTTCATTTAGTTCCAAATAGTACCATCTTTGGATATTCATGATTCTCTAATAGACTGTTCTCACATCCTTGCAAAAGGAAATGCAGTAGTCTGAGATACATTCCTCTGCCCTGGTTCACCTATTGCACAAAAAATAATTGTGTCCATCAGCATTCAACCAATTGAAAGGGAGGAGCATTTTCAGAACACTGACTTTGTTTTCTTTGGTTTCATTCTTAAGCCTTGTTGATTTAGAGTAGTCTGTCTCCTGACTTAATGTTTCCAGGCACAACTGGACAGAGCACCACTCTAACACCTGCCAGAACAGGGCCCCAGACTCCAGATAAAGGAGTTCTGCTCTTTTGATCAAGTTATCCCAGCCCAAATGAGGTCCTGTAACTCAGCTGAGTCACAGTCACTCACCCTGTTCATGGTTCTCCTGTATCTGACATGCAAGGTAAAATGCTTCACAGTTTTCCTCCTGTGCACAGCTCTGCAGCAAGTGGGTAAACTCCTGTATCACAGTTGTCTGTGCCTAAAGGCACAATCTGCTCTCAACTGCAAATGTTATTCTTTCAGAGAAAGTTCTTAGCTGCTGTGAATTCTTCTTTGGTGGTCAATGCTACTGATTTTCTCTCTTCCTCAGCCTCAAAATCTCTTGTTATTTACTTGTATTATACAAGCACGTAGAAGAGTGAACTGAGATTGTGACCCCATATTTCTAGGCAATATACAAACATGGTGTGGGAGAAAATTTCTGCCTGAGAGCACTTACAATCTAAACAGAAAACACAGGCACATGGGAGGAAGGGAAAACTAGATGCACAGAGAGGTCAACTGACTAGGAAAAGCCACCAAACATGTCAGAGGCAGAGATGAGCACTGACCTTTGCTCTCTTGAGGACTAAAAACTTTCCTGTCTAGCACAAATCAGTTCTTAGACAGCACTTTTTTTGCTAGTGTCACAAAATACATCCACTGAATCAGCAGTGCATGAGGGAGTGGGGTTAGAGATTAGAACAATGGGCAAGATTCCATGCATCCTGTCCTTTTCTTTCTGACATCTTGGGGCATGGCCACAGTCTCATCTACAAAAAGAAATTTAAGTTTTTGTGCCTTCAACTTCCATTTGCCCTGCACGAGATTTCATTAAACAACATAAGGTCTGTAATTCTGACACTCCCCCCCGTCTGCAGTCAGGTAGGAATTTACAACTCCAGACTATGCATTCCCTTATCTGAAAGGAGCATTGTGTGAGGCTTAAAAGATCATGGTTTCTATAGTACACCCAAATGGAAGCACTGTACAAGTCCAAGATCTTATTCTTAAAGATTGTCAAAAGATTTAGTAAAGAACATTTGCCACCAAGCATTAAAACTAAAATAGTGTTTTCTAAGATAAACAACAGTCATGTACAGGTTACAGCTTTTTTCAGCTCTTCAGGAATTTTAATGTACAAAGAACATGTTACAATGGAGCAGCCGGCTGAGTCTTAGGTGCTGTCAAATTAAAGTTCATATCTGAAGCAAGCAGATTGTCTTGCCACTGCTTTAAGTGTATTTTCAGTAACTCTGCTGTAAAACATTTGTAACTCGATACTGAATCCCATACAGAGAAGAATTTGAGCTTTTTAAGATAATGGAACTTTGTCATCCAAATTTGCAGTTTTCCTAGGACCTGTGAGCCTCCAAGGCAGCACTCCTGGTGCAAGCCTGTGTAGGTACAGCCTTGTCAAAATGCATTATAAGTAAAGTGCAATAATAAATGGGGCATCAGGTAGCAGTGGACAGCAGAGCACTGAGAGACAGCAGAGCACAACTGCACAGAAGGGAAAGGTCACAGCTCACCAGCCACATAACTCATTGTGACGTTTTCGTAACCAGAAGAGTTTTATTATATCAGGGATGGGATTCTTCCGAGACCCAAAGGGGACACATGGGAGAAAGCAAGAAAAGAATGTACATTAACCAAGGGCAAGAGAAATGCTGGCTTAATGGGCTGATTCAGAGGGGGGTAAACCTCTTTCTGACAGTGATAAGAAAGTTTGTGTAAGACCCTTAAAGTAAATACAAGCACTAATGCAATGCCACAAGGATATGTCCAAAGAGAGGAGAAACAGTGCAAGGGTGCAAAGATGCTGCAGAGCTGTCCATAATGATACAGAAAGGAGCACACACTCTGCTCTGCTGCATGTAGAGCTTTGACAGTTACATATTTACACAGCACTGTTAGATGAGCATGCCAACACGATGCTTTGGAAGGAAGATACAGCTCTGAAGAAGAGAGATAAAGATGGCACTGCGTTTCTGTTTCCACTATCTAGTGTTTGTATTTTTATCATTCTATGTAAAGAAAAATGTCAGTCTGTGACAATGATTTCATTTAGCTGGTGATCTACTTCCTTTTGCTTGGAAGTGCTTAACAGTGCAATGATTTAGATGCAAGTTCTATATGGGAATGCTTATCTTTTTTTTGAAAGCTATTGCTTTTAGGCATGAAAAAGCATGGATGGGGCCAAATACAAATTGACAGTCTCAGTAAACTGGGATGATAGTGAAAAAAGACCTTGAAGCTCTCACCTATAGCCAGTTTAGAATGAATGACAATATCTGGAACTGGAGAACAGCAGAGGGGATGTTGGGGAAGATGACAATGTTTTTCCTATTAGTGAAGATCGAAAGCATACAGAAACTGAGATGAGACTTTCAGCACACTGGGTAATTAACTGCCACAGTAGAATTTGGTTTCTTGCCATGTCACATTCAGTTTACAGCTTAGGATAACAAACATTTACAAAATGTACTGGAGATTACAGAGACATAAGATTATATGTTAAATCAATAAAATAACTAAATAAAGAGGTTAAACTATGCTGAGGGGAAAATAATTAAAGAAAAATTTCACTGCAGTCAAGCACAGGTCAGGAATATAAGTACAGCTGATGTACAGGCAGGTGCAGTTGCCACTGGCCAGGTGGATATCACATTGCACTATTTCTCATAGCACCAGCACCCTTTATTCTGTAAAGAACAGGCTCTGTTTTGGGGTTTTTTTCTTCAGTTGATACAAACAAGACACAACAAGCCATTTCTACGAAGTGAGCCAACAAATGTATCACAGCAATGGTTTCCCTTGATATAGTGGAGGCAATTCTTCTTTCCAGGCCCCTCTACCGCCAAAAGATGTCCATCTCCACCCCTTTATGTTCTTTGGCAGATTCGCCATTCAGAACCAAATCCCTCCTTCTTCTCTGTGGGCTCTACTGATAGATGTGACAAGACTTCTAAGCAGCCTCCTCTTACTATTTTGCACAATGATTTCTGGAGTAGGAGGTTCAAAACCCCCTCCAATGGACCAGCCCATATTCAGTACAAAATCAATTTACCATGGCTATAGTCTCCTTTGTATTTCTGCATCAGGCAAAGCGATTTTGTTCTCCTTCATTTCTCTGCTCTGGGTTTCCTTGCCATTGTAACTCTTTGAAGCTCACTGTTTATGGAGAGATGTTAAGGGTTCCTCACTATACATTTTTTGCAATCCCTCCCCCTCTGCTTATGGACAAATGCTATACAGTCAAGTGAGTGCAATTTTGTGCACCTGCATTAAGGGTTCAGCTATGAAACGCAGTCTTTCCATATATGCTTCAAACTGAAAATGTAATCACTGAAACATGTGAAATGTCTGTGTGTTACCAGCTTTCTAAAATGGGAGAGTCTTGCATTATTTATTCCTCTCCAGGTTACATCATTGAATATACTTGTTCAGCATCTATTTGTTTGTTTTGAGAAGAAGCTAAAATAAGTTTGAGGAACTGTCCAATTTGGATCTGATTCTTAAAACAATTAGGCTAAGATTCAGGAATCAAAATCAGCACTTCCTGCAGTATTAGAGAGACTAATGAAGAACTAAGATGACATTTTCACTGTTCTGTGCCTCCTGTTTTTCTTTAGGGAAATCACATCTATTGCATTGGGGGCTGCTAATACTCTTTCAGATGACAAACACTGCAATATATTCTCATTAAAATTGTGTAAGAGGTTGAACATGGTTTGAGTCTTGCTTTGGCTTGGAAAAAAAAAAAGAGGGCAGTGCACAATTTAACAAATAAATGTCCATGTGATTTATTTTATCCTATCAAAATTCTTTTCTGGTTGTGCTCTTACGCTTGGTGTAGTACAACCAAAAGGGAAAAAAAGGCACTGGAAATCTTTAATTAAGTGAAAGCTGCATTATTGAGACCAAACGAAAGCTCTGAGACTACTTTAATGAGCCAAGGCCAGTCTTGTGCAAGCCAGAGAGACTGGAAAAGATTTGCAAGGCAGGCTGAAGACAGAGATCCTGCCTGAACCACAGGAACTTAAGTGAAACCAGATTCTACCTCTTGTGCTTCCCCAGTTTAAAGTAAAAGTTTTTGAGCTTCAATAATATGGGCAAAAAATTCTAAACCCTCAACTAAACAGGAGTCTTTGTACTTTCCCTATTCAGTTCAGCAGATGTGTATGATAATTTCCATTTGTTTTTTAGCACACCTAGAAAAAAGATCCAGACCCTGTTCCTACCATGATTTTGACGTGTACTGCAGAAGTACATGGACAACTCAACTGCAGACTGCTATGTATTTCTGTTGGAAATTAAAAGGCAATTCTGCCCCAGCGGGCTTAAGTCCTAGTATAGAGATGAAACCCAACACGTGGCTGCAAAAAACAGGTAGAAAGAATGAGAGGGACCAGTGAGACAACTGATATTTGCAGTCAGGGAGTTCACATGGTGCACAGGCAAGTGTGGTGTAAGCTTCCCAGGAAGGTTTGTTGGCAACACATATAGATTTTGACCTTTAGACTCTCTGGCTTCTATGGGGTTTGGTGCTCAGCATCACAAACTGCCAGAAAAAGGCCATTTTTGATAAATCACTAATAACCAAGAATAAGTAGGACTTCCAGAAATTACCAGGCTGGGCTGGAAGAGAAAATCAGCAATGAAAAGTCCTCCATGTTTCACAAAAGAGATTTCAGTATTTTTTATTGTTCTATAGCTACATTGTGCATTATATCTCTGCTTTCCTCCACCAGGTACCTAATGCTCTTGATAAGCTAATTACAGCCTTCTGCTTATTTCATGTCAAGCTTAACTCCCAGTCTGAGCCTAGCCTGCAGTTCTGGCATGTATTTTCCTTAATCTAAGACCATCTGTGCTCCATCAGAAAGGAACACTTAAATACAGAGAAAGTGAAGAACCAAAAGTGTAGAATTCCCTGTGTCCTGCCTCCAACTCCTCTCCCCAGCATTTCCAATTAAGTGTGAAGCCAACATCCATCCAGCCCTAAATATTCTGGAAGGCTTAGACGAGGCTACACTTATCCACACATGCAGCAATACTTTTCAGTGGACAGTGGGGAAATGACAAGGCAAAAAGGACCTGAATCTCAATTTCTTCATATCAAGAGCTTCATAATTCAAATACCACCACATCCCCAGCAATATATGCAGTGGTTGAATCCAGCACTTGATCAGTGTAAACCAAATACTTGTCTCAGAGAAGAAGGAGTCAGTTTGGGAAAAAAAAGCAATGGGGGTTGATTTATCAAGAACCCAATTGATATTTCTCAAGTCTATTTTTTATTGGAAGTGCACTACAATTTAAATCAAAACTGGACTGCAGCGTTAGGGATGATGGCTCTCTGCCACTCCTGCCCACCACCAAAATTTCAAGTGTTTCCCAGTCTGACTGTCCCCACCCAGTGGGACACAGCCCCCCGCTGCTGCCACTGCCACTGGCCAGAACCTGACCACTGTGCACGGCATTGATCCTCCCTTCTTCCTCCTAAGGCTGGGAAACAGATGCCTTCAGACTCCCTGCTTGGTCTGTCACAGTTTGCCTTGCTTCTGCCTCCTCTTTTCCAACACCAGACGTCAGCACCTGATGCTGTAGTAAGCTCTGCCAAGCTTCATCTTGACAAGGAATGTATTTGCTCCTTCTCCTACAAAGATGGCTCTGGTGCAGTGTCTTTTATTCCTTCCCCCCAGATCCTCTGTTCTGTTCTCCAGTCTTCACTCTCCTGCCAACCCAGGATTTATTTTTCAATTTCCTTCCGTTTGAGTCCTGCCCTTACATTCCCACTTCCACCTGGCTCTTCCCTCCCCTCCTCTCCAGCACATTTGCATTTAACCTCCATGAAGGTCAAAGATTCCATAAATGAGTTTTGAAAATATGCCTTTTAATTAAGATGAGGGAATACAAAATTATTCTACAACAGGCTTAATGCAGCATACTTCTTTGTGCTTCTTCCACCTAACTCCTTCCTGGTGATTTTCAAAGCTTTCACATTTATCTTCTATTGAAAAAGATTTTTTTTTCTTTTTTTGCCCTGTTCTTAAAGCCTCAATAACTGATCTCACAGCAAAAGCTACTAAATTTGTAACAATTATATTAGCCACATACATTTTTTTCTCCTGTCACTGTGTTTACCACTATTATATTTATGAACCATTGATCATTCCTTTCTGCCCCATATATCAAAATTCTCTCCTCTTAGGCAACTGCAGTGTCTCTTAATATTCTCAGGCTAAGTTAGGATTTTTTTCACATTCTTAATAAAGCTTAAATCACTTCTCTCTGGGTGACCTTGCAGCCTATTCAAATGGCTGCAGCCCTGATAGCCCTTTTATCTTACTTATAAGTAAGTAAAATACTCTTTTTTCTAAAACCTCAACTTTGCTTTGTCTCCTGTCTGAAGTAAATAATTAATAATTAAAATAGTATAGAATTCTTGACAGAAAAGTGTTTCTGACAGAAACATATTTTTATTAACCCTCCTCCACATTCCTTCCAAGCTGTTCTCTTTTTTTACATAAATTTGCAGGTTTATTCATATTCTAAGTATTTTTAACTGAGGGGATACACTTGTATAGCATTCTTACCCTAGCAGACCCCAACTACTCTTTTTCTACATTCACAGGTATTTTCATCCAAAATGTTTAGAAAACAAGTAGTGAAAAAGGGGTGCATTTTAAACACATGGACATGCTGGAATTGCCTAACTGCTCACCTAAAAAGCAGAGGTGAAGATAACAACTGCTTAATACTACATCTACTATGAATCAGAACATGACAATTTTGTAGGCTCACAGTTATGGCAAATTTCCTATATTTACAAGTGCATGTAACCACATATAACATTTAGATCTTAAGCAGAAAGCCACATATTTCACAGCACTTCAAAAGGACAAAGTGTCATTATCTCAGTTTCCCATCTGGAGGAAGGAGAGCTCAGACTGGGGATAGCTGGAAACCACCTTACCTCTTTACAGCTGGCTGTAAGTGAAGCAGCCAGCCCATGCCATCCAAACTCTCCTTACAGAGAATGGAGAAAAATATGACATTTTTCTGCATATACCCTTCTCCCAACTCACCACACTTTGTTTCCTCTGTCTCACAATAATCTCCACTTGGTCATGTTAGTGACAAAAATGTAACAGATACCTATAACCACAGTGTGGTATCTTCTAGATGAAAGAAGCATTTCAGTGACAGCAGAATAACTTCAGATCACTGTTCCTATTAACTGCTCAAGCTGCAGTGGCACCCAGCAACTCATTTATGCCACATAGCCACATTCCCTCACCCTCCCCCAGTGGTGTAACCCATCCTTCCTTTCCCATTCCCTACCCAGTAGCAGGCAACCCACAGCAGCTGTTGCCTGATCTTGTTCAGCTGAAGGTTTGCTGCTGATCATCCTCCAGCCCTGAAGAAAAGTTTCTGAGGATGCAAACTTCCCATCTGTCTCCAATCAGGGTGGCT
Organism: Erithacus rubecula; assembly: GCF_903797595.1. Classification (NCBI taxonomy): domain Eukaryota; kingdom Metazoa; phylum Chordata; class Aves; order Passeriformes; family Muscicapidae; genus Erithacus; species Erithacus rubecula. The sequence continues at coordinate 26,675,476 of NC_136659.1, forward strand.
GGAGATGCCACAGGCATAGTCAAGGTTGTGTCCATTTACCCATCTGTCCTCTTAGTGCGTGGGTTGGGCTCTCCTTGAGCTCAGCCTGTGGAAGGCAGGTGAAACCTTGGAGGCCAAAGCTCTTTGAGGCTTTCAAAGGATTCAGGGATTCAGCTGCACCTGCCATGCTGAGACAGGATCAATATCCTGTGGGAGTGATGAGCAAACTGTTCCCATGTCAGCTCCCCAGTTCTGAGTGTCTGCTAACAGCTGTGCAGGCCACGACTGTGACTGCTCCACAGCTCCAATAATCCCCTCCTATTAGTCATTCAGAACTGCTGCTCTCAAAAGAAGCTGTAAAACACACATCAGCTAAACTGTTACCAACAGACAAAAGCAGGATTATTTACCTAGGGAAAAATACACACAGTAATATGAAATGTGTTTACTATAAAATATTTTTTTTCTTTTTTGCAAAGAGCTCAAGAGTTGGTTTTAGAGGAAACGTGAGGTCATTTGTGGGCCCTTGAGAGATGCAAATCAATAAATGGTGATTTTTTTAATGCTCTCATTATAAATGACTGGATGCTAACAGGGTCAAACTTAATCCTGTGCAGAGAGCCAGTGCAAGGGACATGAATCATTTAGATCTCTCTTAAGCTCCACTTTGAGAACAAAATGTAGATATTCCTCCGTATTCTCATTCTTTAAAAAGTGCCAACCTGCTGCTTTTTTTTTTTTTTTTTTTTTTTGCAGTAATTGGCCCCCATACTCCATGGTTCATCTTGTAAGATGCCCAATGTGCTCCTTTGTGTTTTCAAAGACTCCTCTCATTTCTGTCCTGCCAGCATGTGCGGCTCAGCTGCCGCCAGGGATGGTGGGGACGCCGGTCGGTGCTGCCTGCCACGAGAGGCTGGTTTGCCTCTCAGAACAGCTGCAGGGTTCTGCTGCTTCTTGACAGCAGCCACATATGAGTGAGTTTGTCAGAGCAGGGGACAGCCACAAGCACATGCAGATCCCCCAAAGCCTCCTGGAGCTGCTGGAGTGGAAAGCAGCCCACAGGACAAAAAGGCTAAACATGCAAACCAAAATATATTTTGCAATGATAAAGAAGCAACACTGGTGACAGGAAATAAGAAGTCCAAGGAATGTATTTTTTTTTTTCCCTCTTCCCTTTCTTAAGTATGTCTAATGGTCCAGACTGTAAGTTGCAAGAAATAAGAGCATTAGTCTTCATTGCCTACACATAAAATTCCTGACAGGGTTTTATCAAATAAAGAGTCCAATATGCTACTGTTATCAGTAAGTGACTTCAGCAGCTAATTAAATTCTCAGTTTCTAAATCCTACTCATAATGTCTGCTGACAAAGACCAAAACCCCTGTAGTAATTTTTGCTTTTAGGTGAGGTAAGGCTGGGAAGGAGGGAATGACAACTAACAAATTACCCAGGGAAGAAAGCTGGCAATTCACAGCTGACATCCATCATGTAAACCTCACTTTACTGTAGGAGCATAACAGGGTAGTTCCCCTCTGGTTGGAAATCAGCTCCATGGTTTCACTGACTCCAGGAAGGCTGCCCTGCTTAAAGTACAAACCCAAACAGGTACAGCTCCTGGACCTCCTCTATAGGGGTGCTGTACTCTAAGTATGTGATCCTCCCATGTATGGGTACATATATAACAACAGATATGTAAATATATATCCAAAATAACTTCCTACACCTAAATACTCGCTTTAGAGAGCAATTAAATTGATCATGACTAGACCATAGACTCTGAGCCAGTTTAGCAGACCTATGAATGTGCATATTGAAACATTTTTACTCACTAGAGCATGCAGTATGTTCTTAACTCAGAGAATTCTCAAAGGAAAACTGACATTTATTTAAAGCTAAACCTGGGCTTAAAAGCTTTGCTGGTTATAAATGGACTCATGAGCTGGGTTCTCTCTGACAGAGGGGATGTTCAGAAATCACTCAACACTATGGACTCTGAGAAGAGATTTGCTTTCTCTGCTCTCTGAATTTCAGCTGATGAGTATCAGCACAAGTTTGGTTCCCAGCTCAGATGCTGGAGCTCATCACAGAGTACAGTTCCCTGCAGTGAGGAGCTGGAGAAGTGTGTCCTTGAAGGATGAGATGTGGCCTTCAGACATGGTCACCTCCAGTCTGACATGCATTATTTTTGTCCCTCATCTCGCACTCCATGTAGAAATTTCTCTCTTACATAAATCTTGGGAAGGACAACCTTCACCTGAAAGCTGCAATCTGGCTCCTGACCAGTTGTTTGAAGGAAGGGAATATTCAGGGAGTAGATTTTATTCAGGGACCTGAAACCATAAGAATAAATAGCTGAATTTACCAGAAAGTTTTTCCAGCCAATATAAGCTTTATTATAGAATAGCTTTAAACCTCTAGGCTGAGAGTGAGAGGTTTTAGGTGCAGCTTTGGAAGGTGATTTATGAATAGATTTATATGTTAATCTGTTAATAAAAAATGTTTCATACTGATAAAATATGTGACAATCAGGACTCAGCTATGAGCCACATATTAAAGACTGCATCTGCTCTAGTAGAGGTCTTTTGATTATGTTTTTAAATGAGGGAACTGCATTGAGCTGAAAATAAAGAAATAAATGTTGTATCTAGAAATATGTGCCACATAATTCAAACGTGTATCTGGGAATCTGCAAGAAACAAATAATAAACTGCTTCTGGAAAGTGAAGCTTATTCCTGAACATTTCAAAATAGAATTCCTGTCAGGCAACTCAATGGTACATAAAGATAGGCAAAGTATTCTTACTCTTTCCCAAAATTACTTCCTAAACTGGGTTTTAAATTGGATGATAATCTTCACATTCCAACTAGATTGAAAAAATAAATACCTTCAGCAAAGTTGGGCCAGCCCAGCCCTGGGCTTGCATTATCAATGCCTTATTTTCTCATGATCTTTGAAAGGATATTTTGAAAAATAGGAACAGCTCTGGCTCAAGGATGTTTCTGCAAGGAAATCTGAAATACAATACTTTTACCTCTCTTTTACTGGCAAACCCCACAGCACTTTATGAAGGAGTGCTGCAGCCCTAATTCACATGTTAAACACTAGGCAGACAAATTGGGCAGATTAACTTTGCCTCAGGCATCCAATGGCAGAGCCAGCAGCACGAATTTGGCCCTCCAAGCCCCATCTGGTGCCTATCCAACAACTCTTGGGGATGTAAGATTTATCTAACATTTCCAAGTTTTCTGATGAGTGCCAGGGCTTTATGAACATATTGTGAATCCTTAATATTTCTCAGTGAAGTGTTTTCACAAGGAAAGATTGTTTGAGTGACAATGTAAACTATATTACTCACTGTTCCCTGTTGATTTTGTTTGTCATCTTTTATTCAGCTATACAGAGAAAAACCAAGTTCAGCTCTGCCACCTCTCCTCACACTTCTATACACTTACAGAGCATGTTTCTCATCAGCAGACATAAATATGGCACTACTGAGCCCTAAATAAGTAGAAAATAATGCATTTAATACTTGGTTTGATTCAAAGTGCAAAAGACAAAACCTGCTGCATTTGTTGCTATGTGACATATTGAGGACTGATAGGCAAGTTTTATTAACTACACTTTGTTGATACATGTTGATTTACCAGTGATTATGCCACAGAATTAAAGATCACTTCAGGGAGTAGCAGGGAGGGAAGTGTGTCTTCAGGAGCAGCTGTGCAGTTTAAGAGTTTCATCTCTGTAGCAGGGATGTTGCTGCTTCTTAGAGTGAGGGAAGAAAAGCTGGAATAAAACCATCCCTATCAGAAATGCACTGGATAGGTGGCTGCAGTTTATCTGCTACAGGACACTATGGAAATGTTTTCTCTATTTCAGGTTTGAAAAAAATGCTCATTCCAAGACCCCAACAACATCATCAGGAATAAATTTATTTCAGTAAGGTTCAGATCATGATTTAAGAGCTGATACTGCCTCAGTATATTGATAAATTACTTTAAGCTTGATTTCAAGTCTTATGCCTCAGTGGGACTGAGAAGTTCAAGCTTTGCCCTAGTGACTGTGTAGCACTATCCAAAGTGTCCCTGTGAATATAGGGGATCTTATTTGGAAATGTGGAGCCAAATTGCAGAAGCAAATGAAGTTGTGTGTTCCATAGCATTTTTGTGTTTTGCAGTGGGGTAGCAGTAGGTCTGTAATTGTAAACCCAGGTGGCACTGGACAGTGTGGAACTCCACAGACAATCCTTCCTAATTCAGGTTTATGACTACTGAGGAACTAACATGCTCTTCCTCTGCACTTAATCCACACTTCAATTTTTGTCCTTAGGAAAAAAGTATTAAATTATCAATTAAAACATAGTTCTTTCATATAATTGTCAATGAAAGCATAAAAACATCTCAACTTTTTCCCCTTTCTTAGGTGAAATAAGTCGTCTTCCAAATAGTTTTGCAATAGATGCACTTGTTTATTCTTTCATAGTCTGCTAAAATACAGTACAAACTCTTGAAGTATTTTAAATATTTAAAATACTACTAGCCTGACATACCAGCACACAAACTTCACAGGGTTGCTTAATTTTTTAAGAGATCTTCCGTTACAACAAACAACTGAAACCAAAATATTTTATGAAATTCTAACATTTTCTATTTCATTTACCAGATGAGAGTCCAGAAGGACACCTTAGATGCACAGAAAAGGGAAAAGGAAAAGAAAAAAGAGGAAAGGAGAATGAAAAGGAAAGGGGAAGAGGAAAGGAAAGGGAAAAGGGAAAAAGGATGCACCAAACAAACAAGGACAATTGTTTGAGATGAGAGAAATGCACATGTAAATTCTCTCTTTTGATGCTTCAGAAAACAACTTGACCCAGAGTATTTGCATGCCAATTAACTGCATCTATTTCATTCTCCTTCAGATTTTACAAAAATGTCAAAGAGGCTTGTTTTCATCTCAGTGCAAAAAGGTTGAAAATCTTTGTATCTCAAAAAGGTTGGAAAAATAATTTCCTTCTCAGTTTAATTGAGAACTAAGAATCCAGGTAAAATCACAGTGAGCAGGGGGTAGGCACTATGCTGTGATTTATGAAATGCCAGCCAAATAGCCTGCTTTTAACACACACCCCAGAATAGCAATCCTTGCTAAGAAATCCCAATCAGTACTGTGAATTTTAAAAATTTGCTTAAAGGCTTATGTTTTTAAAATGACCCTTCCACCTACTCTATTAATTACCAACTCCAGTATAAAACTGACTTTTCTATGGCCTCGCCATGAAAGTTGCAGATTAGGAGCTAGCCTTGTTTCAGATCCATGCATAAATTGAACAGCATGCTCTCCAAGTGCACATCATTTAAAAGAAATGCTCTATAAAATGTCTATATAACAAGAGTTTACAATGCATGTAAGACAATAATTTAAAGACAGACATGAAACAGATTTTGTTTAAAAGAGATGCTAAAGATTTAGGAGACAATATCCATTTTAAAACTGTGCTTCTTGTCTGCTGCAAGATTTTGAATGCTACATGCTGAAGTTTCCAATATTAACAGGTGCTTTTGGATAGCCCACCTCAAGATGCTGATTTTCAGTCATTCTTTAACAAGGTGCTTCAGGTTTGGCAAGAAAAAGTAGTAGACAAAATTACAAATGATCCCCCAAATACCTGAGCCATAACTTCCTCATGGATATTCAAGATCAGCCAAAAACGTTTCTCACAAAAGTAATAACCACCACCAAAGTTCTCACGCAACTAAAACTCATTTGGTGAAAAGCTTCACAGGTTCCAAATGGAATTTCTGAAACACATTTTGGCAACAAAGAGAGGAAGATGAAAAATCTCTGAGAAGTTAGGACATTTGGTTCTGTGGCACAGGAAATGAGCGTGTTCTGTTTCAGTTTTTGCTCCACTCCAATCACTAGTTCTCATGTAAAAGATTAGTGCCTTGGAGAAACAACCTCAGCAGAACCAGCAGAAAATTCTAAGTGGGGAGGAAACATCAACACACAGTAGAGCAGATGAGATATAAGAATGGAAAAGAATTCACCCTTTATTATAAAGTGGCCCAAGAGCTGACACATCCCAAAATTGACCTATTTTCCTTTGCTCCCCTGAAATCAAAATTCTTCTGTAGGGTAATGCTGTCTTTTTTACACATTTTTTAATCAATAACTTCACAGCTAATACTAAATTTTGTCTTTTAGTTTACTGCAATTCCAAGACAGTGACTTCCTATCTAAACTTCGTGGCATGCCTCTTTCCCACAGGAACTGTGCAGCCTCAGGATACAGCACAAGAACACTTAGGAAAAAGCAGCTTTATACTTCATGGAACCATGCTTAGGGGGTACATTCCTCCCACTGCCAGGCTTTGTCCCACAGCCAACAACGTATCCTGATGTCTCCATAGACCATGCTCCTCGTGTTTCTGCCCTCACCTCATGGCAGTACAAGGGAGCAGATACCTGTCAACACAAACCTGCACTGTAAAGCAGATTTAGCACCACTAGCAGGATGACAAGAAGCTGCATGAGCAGAAATAAATCAGAATACAATCTCAAGATGAAAAACTATCTCGATTCAGGCATGCCAAGATCCACACTGTATTTTATTTTACAAGTAAAGGGGAGATACAAAATAATGCAAATTAACATTGTGATTATTTCTTGAACTGCACTCTCACCCCTATAGAACTAAATGCAAGTTCCTTGCATTTCTTGCCTCACTTTCTGATTTGACCTTTAAAATGATGCACGGCTAAGGAAAGGTGGTGCCTTTAAATGGCATCATGAGCTTTATGGAGACAAGCCAAGCAGCTACTTAGGCAACCATTAGGTCGGGAAACAATCACTTCCATCATTCCCAACACGTGTGTCAACATAATTCCATGCTCTCTTTGTCATGCAAAAAGTCTTGGCAGAGTAACCGGATACACCCAGAAAGCAGGAGCGAACTAAGCTCATTATGTTAACCGGAGATCCCACAGCAGCCTCCAGTGCCATAGCAGGAGACTTCCCATGTTTTGCAGAGTAGAAAAGGAAACTCACTGCACTGAAGAGGGCCAAGCCTGGCTTCAGAAGTGTATGAGGGAGATTCACAATTGGGTTTTGTGGAAGGGGATCCCTGACAAAGCAGCAGAGGCTGTCAGGCAGTGTGATAGCAGGCGTTGCAGGAGCTATGACACCTCTCATAACTATGGAGACTTCCCTCTGCTCTGTGCTCACTGGAAACCTTCCAGCCATGCTAATATGGCTCTGCAAAAGGGAAGGCACTGCCAAATGGGAGTAGCAGCTTCTCTAACTCTTTATTGTTGTCATTGGTAACTCTGGACTTTGTTTTCCTTTTAAAGGAAGATTCAATGCATTTTACAACCATTAAATATCTTTTCTTCTCTCCAGCTCTACTTGTAACTCCTACTAACAGCAAAAGGCTTGTGCACATCACAGAATGGCTGGCAGTACTACTCTCATGGCTTCTTTGTGTGGTCAGGTACAGGAGCAAGGCCTCTCAGTCTGTCTGAAAAAATGCTGAATACTTCTTTGGTGATCTAGCAACTACAGAAGATGGGAAGTATCCCAGAGCATAAGTGTTAGTTTATTTAAAGATAAGCAACTGCTGTTTTCATTAACAATTTTTGCTGCATCCTTCAATTCCAGATTCAGTGCAATGAAATTAAAGTCCTAATAGTGCTGGATATTTTCAAGCCTTTTCAAGCTTCAGCTGCTTTACCTTGGTAAAGGCAATAGTAACACATATTTTTCAGCCCCTTTTGTCTCTTGAAAGCCTGCAAGTCCAGTCTTGGTTTTAGTAATGCATTCAGCAAAACACAGCTCCTCAACAATTCACGTTCACAAAGGCCTACAAGGGCTAAAATGAGGATGGATGTGAATAGTAAAACCTTCTCCAGAATGCTGCTGACATCTCTTAAGAGAGCCAAGGATTTCTATTGATTGTTGTGTTTAAGCTGTATCAGTCACACACGCTTTCTTCCTTAAGATGCCATATTTTTGGCAGATACCATTACCACCCAAATACTCGAGAACCAAAACCAGAGAGCACCATCCAAGTGGGCAAGTGTAGCAGAACCCTTCCCCCAGCACTATTGCTGGAGTGGGAATAAGCATCTGGTTCTTTGTATTCTTCCTGCTCCACCACTTTGGGCAAATTTGCACTATATAAACTTCTGAAAATGTACATCAAATATTACAGAACTTTCATTAATAAGTCAAATAAAATAAGAGAGTAAAAAGTGAACATACCTGAATAAGAGAAATGTTGTGTAGACTAAGTCTGAAGAGGTAGTTCCTGCATGAACAAGCAGAAAAATTACAAAGTATTAGGCTACCAAGGAAGGAAAAGTTATTAAAGCAAGTAATAATTTTGGTCATTCATGTCTCCTAACAAAAGGTTTTCGTGGATTACTCTCCACAGAATACAAAAGCAGTTATAAGCCTGTTCACTGACTTATTCATCAGTGTCTTTGTGAACCTGGTAGGAAAGTTCTGAACAGGTCCTAGTATTAAATATTCCAGAATCCATGATGGAGAACCACAATCAAATCCCAACCACAAAGGGCCATTTGCAAACTCTCAGCAGGCTTTAGTTGAAGTCCGTATGGGCTCTAGTCATGTTTTTCACTGAATTCTGAGAAAACTGGGATTGGACAGAAGCCAGCTGGAGCAGAGCTGACTTCCTAGTAGGCTCCCCCAAGCCTGTTCTTGTGGGAATTCCCATTCAGGACTTTGTGGAAGAGAAGAGAGTAGATACTTCTCAGTGGAATCTCTCTGCACAGAAAATCAGCAGGGAAATCAAGTCAGTGACTGTAGATATTCCCAATCCTCCTGTCATTGTCTCTTCACACACAAAGCAAGGGAATTCCTGACAGAAGTCACTGTAGCATGAGATACCACACATCAGCTGGGCTCCTGTCACCCTTCTTCTGAATGTTCACATCCCATCACAAATAGGAGGCTAGGAGGCAACACATAGTTGCATAAACATAGATAAGGCTTAGTTAACAGGATTTATCTCACTTATCTCAGGATCTATTTTTATTTGCTAAGACAATGCAGTTACCAGGAATCAGCTGATATATTAACCCATACAGACTGGATTGTAATGCAACTCCAAAACATGAGATATCATGGAACAAGCCTTCTGCTGGGAAAGGCCTCCAATCTTACAATACCCTCAGGAAAAAAGTTCTCATAACTAGGGACTTGAAGTTTCTCTCCTGTTGTTAAGCATGCTATTTAAATGCATTGATTTTGGAAGTCATATAATGCAGATTTCAGCTCCTTGTTCTAGGCTTGCAAAAAGCTGGACAGTTTGACTAGGTAATAAGTTTCAATATTAGGGTTTGGGTTTCTTTTTATCCTTGATAGCGCTGCAGAGCAAATTCAACCAAAATATCTTTAATGAAAGAGACATATCCAAAGGACACAATTTTCATTGCACTCAGCCAAAACAGATGCAGACAGGGATAGTGTCCATTTCAATAAAATCTGTCTTTTCTCCCAGTCACTGCTGTGTAGCACCTGGACAAAGCCACTCAGGTGGCTGAGACCTAAACCAGGCAGCAACACAGTGATCTTCCAAAAGCTTTATACCAGCCTTAGCTCTCTAAGTCTGACCTTGAGGCTTTCTTACAGAAAAGAGGGTTTCCCTATGTCTTTTATCAGCTTGCCTCACCTGGTGTCTGTACAGGTACTGGCAGTTTCTTTTTATTTGTTTGATCCTTCTCACATCTCACCAGCAGCAATACAAACACCTGTAGGTAAACCAGGCTATCAGAGACACCTCCCAACTCCAGCTGGCCTGCCCAGCTAGAACTGACTAATCCTTAATTAATAACATGCTCTTTTAACCATACTTGTTCTGTAAAGCTGTACCAGGAGTAAAATGCCAAAGGGAAATATCTGCTGAATCAGACAGTGCCATTTTTATGAATTGCATTTTAACTGCAATTTCAAGAATGAGCAAGGTCTCTGAATGACAGGCATGGTTTATTGTAGCTAGAATTGCCCGATTTGTGTCCTTTTTTTCTGCTTGTGTTTGAAGTTATGTCTGTTTAATACCTTGCTGAACTATAATTTAGAGCAGCTGAAGGAGTATGATTAAGAAGTATGTAAGAACACTGAGATCTCCACATGAATGCATGAGGTACCTTCTTGGTCTTTTTTTCTGTCTTTTTCTTTCCCTCCCATCTTCTCTTGTAAGTGAATTCCTTTCTCTCATAAATTAAACCCACCAGACTAGGCCAGAAGAGCAATTGCCTGGTGCAGCCAGGATATTCCAATATCCTCCTTCTTCTGTGAGAAAACCTGGTGCACAAATTTGGAGGGATAGGACAACCTTCTTAATTGCTGTCCTAAAAGGTCACACAATTTCACAGTATTAAACCCAAGCTTTGTTTTACCACAGATTTGGCTGCATTTCAGCCATCTCCAGAGGAAGTGACTACACTCCTCTGAATACTCTGGGACAAATGACATTATGACTCAAACTACTAATTATTATTACAACTAACCTTGTTTTTCATAAACATCAGTGCCTTTCTGAAAATCCCATGTTAAACAGTAATACCCTGAAGTTTCAGGCAAGGCTGTGGCTTTGTTGCATTGAGAAACAGAGTGGATTGATGATGGTTCCTCTGGACACTGATTCCCCACCAATGCCTGTTCAAACAACCTTAGGGCACCTCCTTTCTCTGTCACCTCTGATTGCAGTGGGATATTATTCCCTAGCTCAGATATACAAAGTAAGCTGCTGTAAAGACTGTCCTGCTCTATAAAACCTAGGCTTAAAGAATTTGCCATCTGAATACATACAGAAGAGAGAAAAAGATACATACTTCTAATTTAAATTTAAAGCACTGATTGAGCAATTTAGCCAACATCACAGAAATATCTGCAGCACAGCCAGGAGATGATCTCCTGGACTGTTAGTTTATGCCCTAGTAAGGGGAATAACTTGCACCAAAAGTTAGGGCACAGCATGTAAACCTGTGCTGAAGTGTCATTTAGACTCATGAGGAGATATTGAATTACTTTCTTAACTGGGAACTCTATTCTGTGTGCATGTGAACAGAGTCAAACTGCAGCAGAAATCCTTTAAATGAAAGTATTTGTTAATTGGCTTCATAATTTGTATTTGGCTGCTTGTAAAATGATTAAGTGCTCACTGTGCCTGGTACCACAAAACACACATACCAGAGCAGCAAGAGAGCAGCTGAGATGTGATTCAGGGAGGTATGTGGAAGAATATACCCACTTAAATCTGTTTGCCATGACATTTCCAAGTCAAATCTGCTTATTAAGTATTTATTTCATGTAGCCAATAGCACCTTGGGTGAACTCTGTAATATGGTGCCCATGCACTTGTTCATGCATTGACTGGCCTTGAAACAATTTACTTTGAAGGCAGAGCACCTTGGCTGTGATGTCACTGACAAACAGAGATACAAGACAAATTTAAACCTTTCCATTGGGAAGCCACATAACAAGAGTGCCTGAATAATAACAGGGACCCTTCTTCTTAGGAGCTGTGAATGGATAAGCATTGCAACATGCTTCAGTCACTCAAGCAGACCTCTTGTCAGTGCCTCTTTTCAGGCACCACATCTGTCAGCACTGTGCTGGCTGATTTAAAGGTGCTTCCTCCTAATTAAGAAAGAGCAGCTTTTCAGTTCTGCTGTGGTGGATCAGGAGGAATATCCCTGCAGTTGATGGACTGATCATGTATAAATAAAAGGCTATCCTAGCCTCAGGGTTTTTTTTTTTTGCTATTCAAATGAATGAGGCTTGTTCACATTTCCTAACTCCTCTTACACAAAGAAGGTAAGAAAACCTCTCTATATTTTGGAATAATCCCTGCTGTCAAATTTGGAGCCATGAGAGCCCACATGCTGACCCCCACCAGAACCTCTTGGGACTTGGACCCGCACACAGAAACCAACAATATGTTGCCTTAACTCAGCTGGTCTCTATCACTACATGTTACACCTGCTCATTTGTTGCTCCTTCCCTGCACCTCATAGTAGGTGTAAGAAGTCCCCTCTTTCCTCCTTACAGGGTAGGCTGTCTTAAGCTCCCTCTCTTTCTAGGCAATTTTTCTGCAAGTAGAAACAAAGCCAACAGAAGCTGATAACAATGTTTGATCATGCATAAAAAGTACATGTTGGGAGAATGTTGTGGTTTAACCCCAGCCAGTAACTAACTACCATGCAACCACTCACTCACTCCCACCCTCCTCAGTGAAACGGTAAAACCCACAGGCTGAGATAAGAACTATTTAATAATTGAAACAAAGTCAATTGTTGTTGTTGTTGTTACAACAATAATAATGAGAAAGAGGACTAAAGCCCAAGAAACACAGGTGCAGACAATAAAATTGCTCACTCCCCCCTGCCCATCCCCTAGAAGCAACTGGCCTCTCCTGGCCAACTGCCCCCAGTTAAAGTATTCAAGCATGATGTTCCAGGGTATGGGACATCCTTCTGGATAGTTCAAACTATCCTGGCCACCCTCCTGGCCTCTTGTGCATCTGCTCCCTGGCAGAGCATGGGAAACTGGAAAGTCCTTGACTTAGCATAAGCACTGCTTAGCAAAAACGAAAACATCAGTGTCTTATCAACATTATTCTTATACTGAATCCAAACCACAGCCCTGTACCAGCTATGAAGAAGAAAGTTAACACTATTCCAACCAAAACCAGGACAGGGAAATCTGAAGAGAACTGAGTGAAGAGTTACTGTCTCTTTTGGGGACTAATACTGCACTGCTCCAGTGATGCAACAAGCCTGGTGAGATACAGGAGCCTCAGGCTCATGGTGCTCTGACAAGAGGATCCTTGTGTAAATAAAATAAAATAAAATAAAATAGAATATTTCAGTAGAGAAATGCTTCCTCATGTCCAGTCAGAACCTTCTTTGTCACAGTTTTGAGCCATTCCAAAGCATCCTATATCAGGATGTCAGGAAGAAAAGATCTGCATCTCCCTCTCACTTCCCCTCCTCAGAGTGGGATTGTGCTGCAGTCAGGGTCCAGGTCTGCAAGAAGGTCTCACAACTGTCACAAAGTATATAATGAGAAAAATAATTAGCAGAATGGGGTCCTTTGGGTGATATGAACCAAGACACAGAATTATGTATATGACAGCTAATGCTCCCTTCTGGCACTCCTGGAAGCCACGTGCTGGGGCTGAGCCTCGGGCTAGGAGCCAGCAGCTCCTGTCAGCTCTTCCTATCTTTGCTCCTGGAGGCCTTAGATATATTTTGTACTTCCACACTACATGACAAACGCAGCTTAGTCATGCTTCACAACTCCCTAGGAGCTGGTTAGTATCATTCTCCCCCTTATACTAATGGAGAAAATGAGCCAGAGAAAGGTTAAATGACCTTCTCCAAAGCACACAGCAAGCCAGTGATGGAATCAAGATCAGACCCCAGGACTATTGGCTACCAAATCTCATGCTAGATTAACACACAGTGCCTCTACACAGGTCCAGCTGTGGCTGAACTTTTCAGATGGTTATCCACATTTCGGAACTAGCCAACCATACCACAAAACCCAGCTCCTGAAGGATGATTCTGGCCTTTGCTTTCAAAGCAGTTAATTACACGCCTGGTCCAGACTGTGATGTGACAATCCATTTGCAAATGTTACTCCAGTGGTTCATTGGAAGCGCCTGGCAAACACTTGCTGGAGAAAAGGTGGAGGATCAGCAGCTACCCTACAAGCTGGATCCTCATTCACCAGTAATTTTGTTTCTATTGAAGAAAAACTTGTCCAATACATCATTCTTCCTCAAAAATCAATAGATGTACAACAGAGAACCAAACTAAATGGCAGACAGTAATATGATGCAGTTGCTGTATGAAGAATTGCTTTTCCCAATGCAACTTTTCTCGGTTATAAATTCAGACAGAGCTAGAGAAACAACCTCTTAGTAGAGGATCCTTATGCAGGCAGCATATCATTCGTATTAAACAGCTTCCAAATTAAGCCAGGGGCTCAGCTACTGTTTCTGTGTTGCACTGAAGCCCAGTTAGTACTTCTCTGTGGAAATAAGGATGAAATTCCTCTATATTGCATTCAGTGGAGAACTACCATCAGCTTTAATGGTGCAGGCACATCAAGCTCCTCTTGATGTTGTATATTCAGGGCCAACTCTAGGAAGAGTCAAAAGAGGCAGACACAGCTGCAGACCAGGCAGGACAACAGCAAAGCTGAGGCAGACTTGGGCTGTGCCAACATGCAGAAATCTAGATGGATGGATGATGCTGGGGAAAGGAGAAGCAGAAAGGAGATTGGCCTTTGGATTGACAGCCTTGTCCCCTCTTCCATCAGTTTGCAAAAGTAATAGCAAGCTGGCTCTGATGTCTCTGGCTGTTTTCTTTCCCCAGGGCAGGAGAGGCAAAGCCTCACTGCAGAGTGATTCCAAATCCTTGGGTGTTATAGTATTTGCTATGCTCCTGAGACACTTCAAAGAATGGGGATTAGAATTTTTTTTTTAATATTGTTTGAACAAGATTATCAAATTAGGGTAAATTTCCTTTTTTGTTTTGTTTTATTTTCTTTCCTCTTTTTCACTAGACGAGTTTCTTTAAAACCTCAGAGATGAAAACTGAGCAGAAATTTTCAAAACTCGTGTAGTTTCATTTTTATTTTTCTGGAAGAGTGACTCCATCTCTCAGACCATCACATATTATCCCACACACCACCTCAAGTCTTTTTTGATATGTGGCTGACAGCTCCTCTCTTCCTCTCTCATCCAGCTGCAGTCACAGAGCACTTAGAGCACCTTGATATGGCCCCAAGATACACAGAGACCTTTGCTCTTCTATTTGCCCATCACTTTCAGTAAGTCACAACATAAAATTATTCTTCTTCTTATGCACTGACTATTGTTCAAATCTTCCCTGGCAGCCTCCCCACCTGCTTATTTAGGCTGATAAACATCCTCAGTTCTCTGGATATATTCAACATGACTTGTGTGTAAATACTGATAGACTTGGCTGGTAAGATTAAGTTATTGCCCAAAATCCCTTCTCTTTGCTGGATTTTTATACTTTTGCAGTGGCACAAAACAGTAGGCTTAGCACCTAAACATCTGGACATAAAGTGATATGCAAACCACTGTGGTGAGCTGTGCCATATGAAACTGACGTATCATTACCTTAACCAGAGCAAGAGAAAGTATTCTCAGTAATGCAGAGGAAAATTGCTCTGCAGCTCCATTCTGTGCTGCTGTTAAACACATTATGTCCAAGTCTCCAAGGCTTTTGCCAAAGTATCCTGACCTTGTGTTTGCACCCATCCCACTCTCAGAAATACAATCTTCAAACTTAATTATTCTCAGTGCGTTAGTAAAGCAAGTGAGCCTCTCATGGGTGGCTGCTTTCGTGATAGGGTATCACCAATTTTCATTTTATCTGGAATATGAGATATTTTTCTAGTGAGGCCTGCAATTTGCTGTGTAAAGATGCTTCCTATCAGTGTGTGCTGCACGAAGATTGCCTTTCACGCAGCACTGGCTGTGCAGGCACTGGCTGTGAAAGTGCTCAGCCCCACTACAATGCTGAGGTCACTTGCTGAGAGGTGGATGGTGCTGCCTTGCAGGCAATTTGAAGGACCAACTGTTTTCCCTGCTGACAAAGATGACAGACCAGAGACTGCCACTGCCTCACCCTCTTCTCCACATATAACACTAATGTGCAAAACTGCCCCTTTGGTCTCCTACAGCTGCAGCTGCTTCTGCACATTGATCCCTTCAAACAACCTGACAGTGCTGCAGTATAGCATTTTATTTGATTTATTTATTCTGAGTTAACTAAAATTCACATTCTTAAAAATGCACAAATTTTAACTAAGAAAAGAAAAAAAATTACACTTTGAACAAATTTTGGGTCAGGCTCTAAACCTCCCAGAATCCCATAATTAAAAAATACCCTGTCCTTTATCTTTCCACACTTTTCTCCTTCTCCCCAAGGGGCATAAATCAGGGACTGCATAGATTTAGGGTATTCCAAATTCACACTGGTTGCAGACCAGCAGAAGAAAGTAAACCCTATAGGTAAAAAACCAGATACCCCAGTGAGGCTTCACCCTCCACACTTTATACAAGAGCTGAGCTGACCTCACCTGGCAGAGTACCAGAGAGGAAAATCTCCCTTTGAACTATTCCAGGCTCAATCAGAGAGGTTAAAACTTGCACTTCAAATCACACTTTTGTTCCCTTTGTAAAGAAACTGTGCACCCCAACTATGGATTTAACAAGCTGCAGTGTCTAATCACAGCTCTCTCACCTTCACCACATTCCTTACATCACAGGTCAAGCAACGTCTTTAAAAAGCCCCGTGGTCCTTTGAAAGTTTCTGTTAATCTCAGAGCCTGATTTGGGGGTTTTCCCCCTCACATTGTAATATTATCAGCCTCTCTCCAGTATATGATACATGGATGCAACTCTAATTAGAGCATTATTTTGTCTGATAGGAAAAATCACAGTGAGCAAGGAAGGCATTTGTTTCTCTCTGTTTCTCTGTACTAGCGCTTCAGCTGCCCACCCATGATCTGGATAGAATTAAAAACATTATCATGCCCTTTGCTTGCTCACGTCCTCATTAAAACCTCAGCTGGCAAGGTAATTTCTCAGCCCAGTGTGGCTTAGCAGGAGGTAAAACTGGCTCAAGACTGTGTAAAAATAGTGCCAAGTCACCAGAAATGGTCCAGTCCATTTTTTTCAGAAAAGTATTGAGAAAAATCCTGTAGTCAGATGCTAACAGGGACAAATGCCACACTACTGCTGGCTGTTTCAGGGCAAACCTGTGAACTGCATAACTGTCAGCTGTGCCCATGTGGTTGTGCCCAATGTTAACTTATTTGCATAGTCTCTCTGTGCTATATGAGACTTGACTTTTTTGGTCAAGCCCCAGGCTGAAGCCCCACTTTGCCAGTGTAAATGCATGGGACTCACAGGCTTTCAAGAACATTTTGCATCTTCTTTGGAGAAACAAGGCTGAGAGCACATGATTAAAATACCAAATGGAAATAAAAGAGTAAAGGGTCCAAATTACACCTCTGCTATGGATTTTCTGAGCCCAGAAAAGACCTTTGCTATGTCCACATTAGTCAAGTGCAGACTGAGGTTGTGCAAACCTTGACTGGTATCTTCAGAATGCAGGAGTAGCTGTGTTAGACACAGTATTACTTTTCAGATATGCTATATATTCACATGCCTCAACATCACAGCCTTTTCACAGGCCAGGGTGGCTCTTAATCCCTCTAGGCCTCGGATTTCCATCTGTAGTGTGAAATTAATAGTGCTTTCTTGCCTCACTGAAGCCCTGTGAGAATAAATGTTGGTGAGGGGCCCTGATCATTTAGCAACAGAAAGTATTGCTGGCAGATTCTATACTCTGTGGATCTGTGGCACTACTCTGACCCAACTGCTGCCACTGAATTTCCTGTTTTGCAAAATGCTTTTTGCCTAGACAACATTATCTATGGAGACTTAAAGGTTTAGTGGCAGCCCAGATGTGGACAGGATTGAAGGTGCCCAAGGGTAACAGTGATATTTTCTGACAAGCACAGGTTTTGAGCATTTTACTGCAGTGCTCTGGAGCTTTCTGCCAAACAGGCAGGAGCCTACATTCAGCCACAAATCTGCATGTAACCTGGTGCCTGACAGACTAATCTATCATACACCAGAGACTTTCAATAAACTCAGGGTGCCAAACCTGCTGGTTGAGGGTCCTAGAATATATTTACAATTTGCCATATTTCTGCAAGCTCTAACTTGAACTCTTTTGGGACATCAGTCATTCTACCCAGCCTTCAGTTTCTAAGCCTGCATGATCCAGACCATTTTTTAATGCTTACACAGCCAGAAGCATAATAGTCAGAAAAGGGTGTGCCTAGGCTGATGTTCTTCTCCTAAAACAACCCTTGAAAATTCATACAGCACCTTCCCTGCTCCCCAAACTAACCATATTGATGCTCCATCCTTGGAAGTGTTCAAGGCCAGGTTAAGTGTGGCCCTGAGAAACCTGACCTAGAGGGTGGCATATTTGTCCATGATGGGAAGGTTGGAATTAGATGCTTTTTAATGTCCCTACCAACCCAAACCTTTCTATGATTCTACAAAATCTCCTCCCTTGCACCTACCTACTTGGCAGTAAGAGGCACATTCAGAACAGCTCTAAATCAAGTATGAATATCACCTCTGTCAAGCATCAAGACTTGCATCACCAGCAGCTTAGTAGTTTTACATTTATTGCAGAGAAGTCTGGCAGTCCATAATGATGAGTACTTTACTTGCCAGTTCTGAGTCCCCTGGTGCAGCTTTTGCTCCCTACTCTCTACCTCTGGGCTCTTGTTAGTAACAGCCAGTTGTGACAAGGGCTCCTGAGCTGCACTTCCCTGTGCAACAGCCATGGGGGATGATCCTTTCCCATCTCCTGATGGAGCTGACAGTCCTCTTGGCAGGCAGAACTGTGAGGGTTTCTGGCCATGATGCTTTCTGGTTGGTTTTCCTCAGTATTACCTCCACTCACTGTGAATAGCTGACCCTCGCAGCCATTTGCCTCTTGCATCCACAGCCCCATCAGGCTTATGCCCCAAGCTCACACCCCTGTAGTTTCCTTCTGGGAAAAATAAAATGTTTCCCTTAGTACTTCTGAGACACTCTCTGTAGAGTCATTTGTTTGGGTGCCATCCTCCTGTTGCCCAAGCTGTTTCCCTTCAGCTTGCTGCTGTGCCAGATTGTGACGTGGTGTCTCAACCACCCTCCTGTACACCTTTTATGTTGTCCTCGCCAGGGAGCTTTTGTGAAGCATGATTTTTTTGGCCTGTCTCCAAATAGGGTCTTTCACATCATCACTTCTTCACTGGCTTCTGTCTGTGCCCAGCCAGTAATGACAGTCTCAAGGAATAAGGCTCTTTGAGGAGGTGCAATGCCACAGCTACACCATGTCCCTCCTCCACAAAACTCACCCTGCCTACAGCACAGGTGAGACAGCAGAGCACTGCTTCTCCAACAGACAGGTGAAATCACTGTGACCATATCTTCAATTTTTTTCTCACTAATAATGAGTTTATAGGATTATAGTTTTCCCTCACATTAAAATAAGATCAAATAGCAATCACTTGTGCTCAAGAGCTGAAAAAAGCAGCAAATATTTCAAAACAATCACAGAAGAAAAACAGGACATTAAAATACTAACACTATATCCAAAACAAAAACAAAACACATGAACTGTGAGTCAAAATGAAGGCTATGAATTTTTGAAATGTGTGGTTTTATACTTAATGAAATGTGACTCATAATATGGGTAGTGTAGATTTACAATGTTCTAAACTATTCATATCCTTTCTCAAAAGCGTTTGGATTTTACAAATGATGTGACAAGTAAATAGGTTGCTTAGAAACCATGGTGGGCTTTTGAAACTAATTCTTTTGTCTCTGGGATTTTAACTTGGCAGGTGTTTGGTACAGCAGAGTTATCAAACTCCTCTGGTTTACTCTCAGACAGCACCAGTCATTCAAGGAGGGCTCTTAGATAAAGATAAAGCTTGAAAATCTGAGGCTCATGTTATTCCAGCTCCCTGTCTGCATGGCATGCCCTCAATACCTCTTACAGTTTCAGTCACGCTGTGTCCAATTCCTGAAACCAAAAACTCTTGTGAACCCCTGGGTTTTCTAGGAAGTATTTTCTATGAAGCTTTAAAACACAGGATGAACTAAGCCAAAAAGATGCTGTGGTGAGGTCATACTGCTTTTAAATAGAGACAGACAGAAGTAGTCTGAAATAATTTATAACGCTATCATCGAAGAGAATGATGTTAACCAGGAAATTGAGAAGTGGGAGTACTTATAAACGCCACCCTGATCCCAAACTCCTTCCACAACCCCAGAATAGCTGGCATTACTACTAATATGATCTACAGCAGCACATTTAAACATGGTTAACATTTAAATTTAGGTTTCATAAATTACACCCTGCAGAGATGGATAGAGACAGCTCCTATCTCTTTGAGGTATTGTTTCATTTGCAAATTCAAGCAGATGGTGCACGAGCAACTAATGACTCAAAAAATCACCCCTAAAAATAGTCCAGAACAAGGTGTGGATTTATCAGGGAAGGAGGGAATAGAAAAGGCTTTACTTCCCCTTCCCATTTCTCAGGCACAGATCCCAGAGCTCAGTGCACCTGAAGCTGTGCAGGACCCCATCCACACCCCATTTTCAAGAACCTATCCCCACCACAGGGTGGAGCTGGGATGAGGAAATGCTCTCAGCACTCCTCACTTTCTCCACACCAAGCATGTGTATCCAATTGAAAAAACCCCAAAAATACCCTGGGAAATTATATCTTCATTAAATGTACCCTGAACTGCTCAGCATAGCCATGTGGCACTGAAACTTTCAGTCTCCCAGTCAGGTGGGTAGTGCTTCATGAAAACTGACTTTTCCAAGAAAATTCTATAAATACTTGTCACTGCTTCCTCATGAGGCAGTACCATGCAATAGAGTGTGCCTCCACTGGGAAGCCAGCTTTGCTGTCACTGCCCTGTTTGTGCTGATGTTGTACCCCTGTCTAACCACGCTCACACAAACTCTCAGGGAGGCAGAGTCCCTCCAGGACGTGCTGTGGGCTTTGAGGAGGGGTGAGGGACTGTGTGGGGGAAACCTGCCATGCAGCCCAATTATGTGACCACTAATTCCTCAGAGCACAGTGCCTGTGCAATGCCTGACAGAAGGCACTGTTCACAGCCATTCCCAAAGTAATGCTGTTCTGAGGTATTAAATATTAATAATTTCTGGTTAAAGATCCCAGCACCAGTAAAGCCACAGCTTAAAAAGTAAAATGTTTTTTTATGAAAAGCAAGAGGGCCTCTGGCAATTTGAACAGCTACAGGAAGGTGTTACTATTTACTGCACATATATAGGCAGAAAATGTATATTAAAATCACACTTCAGTTGTTTCTGTGAAGCATAAACCTCTTCTTCTTCTACACATCTTGCTCTTTTCTCTTGCTCATTTCTCTGCTCATGTCCCTGTCCTCTACTGCTGAATACACTGGGAAGAAAGCACTCTCCCTCCATTTTTGTCAGGGACTGATACCACAGTGCTATCTGATTATAAATTTTATACTTTAACTGATTTGTCAAACCAATGCTTAGTTGGTTTTTTTTTTTTTTTTTTTTGCTTTTCTTATCCATTTATTATGCAATAAAAAATGGTTGCTCTTGGGGCTCATGATTCAACCACTTCTTACATTTCTTACATATATTATTTCACTGTAGCATAGCTCTTTTCTCCATTACAAATGAAGCTCTAAATTTGTAAGATCTTGCCTTTGCTTATCTTGTGTGTTTCCCTCCTCCTCTTGTGACATCCTAAATAAAAATAATGTTTAAAAATAAAGGAAAATATATGATAACTATATACAATGGGCCAGAACAAAGAGTTGCAGCAGAATGCAGTGGGTGAGGATCTGATTACATCAGCCAGATGAAGTACACAGGTTCTGAAGTGGACTCTAAGAGACGAGAAAGCCACCATTCATATTGGCTCTATCATTTACACAAAGGTGTGTAGATGAACCTGATTCTGAGTGAAAGTCTTGCCATGGCAAATAAACCATAAAGTCAAGTTCTGTGCTGGCAAAGGGATGATGCAGAATGATTTACTGTAGCTCTTCTAACATTCACAATACTGACTGAGATGCCAGCATTCTGCTTCATTAACCAGTCATTTTGATTGCATCTTTTTTCTTTTTAATTCTAGTAATTTTCTCTTCTTTGCAATTATACTGAATGTCTAAATCCCTCTACATAAATTACAGCTTTCTTTTTGAGGGGGAAACTGGCCACATAAGCTGGAAACACTCTCCTCTGAAGCCAGAACCTGAAGGGAAAGAGCTTGAGCAGCAACCCTAGACTAATCAAAAGATTATCTTTACCTTGCTCCCACAATGAGCTGGTTCCTGTTGGCATCCAGTGCAAGCTGAGAAAAGTCATGCACACCTGGATAGGTGAAATTCGACACCCAGGGCTTCAGATCTGCAATGAAAACAAGAAAGGAAAAAACAATAAAGCTGCTCCAGAAGCAGTGAGTTCACCCGGACATGCACTAATGGATTTCCTACTGAGTTATCTGTCAGGGGAAGGCTAATTAATAACCTCTTCAAAGGGTTTCTATTTATTCTGATTCTCAGCAGAATGTGCAAAAGACCCACACATAAACACAAGGCCCTCTCAGCAGTTATTTTCACATCCAGGATGGAATGTCAGCATTGGTTTCAGAGACAACAGTAGCTCAATTTTGAGTCTGTTAAAACTGAGGAAACATCTTCAGTCAGGATTAAGTGGTGTAAAGAGAAACTGCTGCCTGCCAGAAAGGGAAGGTTGATCAAGAAACTGATCAAGAACCAAGTTAGAGTACTGGTGATCTGCACTCAAGACCTGGCTGCTTCAATGACCTGGCTGCTTCAATAACAGATTTTGCCTTCTCTTTCAGGTCTTGTCTTCTAGGTTTCACTTTACCTAGCATTTCACAGCTTATCAGCTAAATCTTTTCTTCATTTTCAGATGGTGGGATGTTGGATGTCATCACAGCATCCCTGTGGCTGAGCAATTGCACTCAACACTGGCTTTATCAACTGCCTCAGATTTGCACATCTAGGCAACTGTCCAAAATGCAAACACACAGGTTAAATGCAAAACAATAGATCTGGCTATGCTTTGCTTGAAGAGACAAAGCTCTTCCAGAAGTTACATCTGTTAATATCAACTGAGCAATCTAGGGCAGGAAGTCCTGTTGTAATTAGAAAAAAGAAACCCCCCCCCCAAAAAAAAAAAAAAAACCAAACCCCACAACAACAACAACAAAAACGGTTTTTTAAAAAAAAAGGTGAATTACTATTTTTGAATGCTAGGGCATTCACAGCATCCTATCTTTCAATACCACTACCAATTTTGACCTTATGTATATTACACATCACAGAATTTCAATCTCTCACACCTTTATTGCACAAAATAACTGGAAATAGATTCAAATGTATCTTTCAGAAAGTCATCCAGCTTTCCTGTGAGGACTTCTCTTGAGAATTTATTCTGTTAACTACTCTAGCTGTAAAATATATGAAGAATTCCAAATATCTCAGGGGGCAAGCCACAGATGAGACCAAATCAGTATGACTGTAATCCCTCTGTGAGCTGTTGACAAGTGCCCTGCCTCATTCAAGGACTGGTGTTGAAGTTCCAGGAGGCTCAGTATGGAAGGTAATATCTTCTGGTTTTGTGCCAACAGGATACCAATACACAGGCCAATGACCTGATGACTCAACAATAATGATGTAGTTCAGACCAGTACAAAAGAGCTCAGAAAAAACATGTTCCACTGTCATTTTATATCCCCAATGATAAATTGAGAAGCCTCACTGAAGGGAGTCATGTTTGAACACTTTGTTGCAGGGATTTGTTTCCCTTTCCACAGGGGCGAGAGGACAATGCTAATGAGGAATCTCACTAAGGCCTGTGGTGTCTTGGCATGTTTCACAGGATTACAGTGTGCAATGGTTTAAAACCTTTGACATAGGGATATTTGTTGAGCAATTTCAAGTCCTTTCTCCCTCCAGGGATTGCTGAACCTTAATCAAGCCTTTAAGTTATTGAAACCTTAGGAAAACACAAATAGAAAGTCCCTGAAGTCTACATGGCTTGCCTCTCTTTCCAAAGCAAGACCTTGTCATGGAGCTTCTTCTGCCTCTGCCCTGAACACCACCATGTCTCATAACAGCTCCTACAATCCCTCACCACAGAGCTGGACACCATCTGGCCTGGCCCCATGCCCTCCCTGACTGGACACTGCCAGGGCCCCTCCAACAGGGACACCTCCATCCTCACAGTAATAAAAACTCTGCTGCTGGGAGCTGGAGGGTTCCAGCCCTGCTCAGCATTCCTGTCACACTGTGTAACCACACACAACACGTGTACCTCCTCTGCTCTTCAATGAAAAGGCATGAGTTAAGGAATAACTCCTCTAACCTTCAAGCATCTCCACCTCCTACACTCCTCTGGGACCCTTAATGATGTACCAGCACCGGGGAGGCACTGCAGCTTCACCTCTGGCATTCTCCTAACTAATGGGGATCTGACTTCTTTTCCTGTAGCTCTTTAGCTGCAGAGACATTTCTGAGCCAAGCAGCAGAACCAGGAACAATAACACCTTTCAGGCAGGTTAGCTGGCTGACATGCTGCAGATCTTCTGGCATTTCTGCTGGTGATGGGGGTAGGATTAGAGGATTGCTATATAATGATGATACCTTTTAAGGATCCTGCTTTTAGGCCATAATTCCTCTTGTCATTTTACCTCCTCTTCTACCGACTCTTTCCTACTAACTAAGCCACTATTAGAGTGCAGTGGCAGGAAGAATATTTCTTCATCTGCTGCTCTAAGCAAAAGCTCATCACTTCAGGGAGGTATACTCATTAGTGCTTCCTTTTAATGGCAAGCTCTGACAAACTACAGGTAAAAATAATTTTTTAAAAATTAAAGTCAGTAGTTTGCTTGAATCTTTCCAAGTTGGCTCAAATGTCAATCAAGCCCAAGAAATAACAGGCAGTGTCTTGATTTCTATTAGTACTGCAGGTGGTACAACTTATAAAGAAACCCTTCCCAGTTATTAAATTAAAGGCTGAAAGGCATGCATCCTCATAGCAAAATTAAGCTTTTATAGGCATGTAGTTGGAGATTATTAAACCCAGCATGGTCCCAGATAAGAATGTATAAATGCAAGTTGTCAGAATTCATGCCAAATGGCACATTTTCCTTCCCAAACCTCTTTCTTCCTGTTAAGAGAGAATGCAACTGCAACCAAGAATCAGGACATGGGTCTTTTTTCATTCAACACATTCAAATTTACTGCTCAGACCACAGGCATCCCTAAAAACATTTTCAGCTTCACTCTGAAACTAGCTCAGTACAAGGTAAGTGCTGCCCTAGGCCCACCCCATATTAGCTGAGGTTTACACATATGGACCCAATGAACTCCAGAGATTGCTTGTATTTGACCTTCTTCTGAAGGCTGATTTTTCCAGTGCTGACTCTTTAATTTGGCTGGAAACCTTCAGTGCTGGGGTGTGTTTACACTTGCAAAAGTATCTGTTTAAAAACAGTATGAAAAATTAAAACCCAAAGCTCTGGCTTTGCATGTCGGCAGCAGGAGATGGAAAACTAGGAACCACATGGCTTAGGGGCAAAATGTTCATCAAGGCTCCTTTGTGGTTCTTGTCTCTAATCATTTCCAGGGGGTTAAAGATCCATGCTCTCACTTCCTCACATGAAAACCAATGAACAAAAGTTTAATAGTTTCCAACACCATCCATCTCCAGGTATCTGATTCAGAAACTCTAAAGCTCTGCGAGTCCCTCTACAGCTCAAGGTGGTTCAGGTATTCACTGCAAAGAAGATAAAGCTTTGAAGGAAATGTAAGTCTGAGGCACAGCTGTGCTGAGCTATTATGCAAGCCTGAAACAAGGTGAAAAGAGGCCCTCTGCCATTTCAAAGGGTGGTCCCTGCAGCCTCTAGCACACTGCTCTGACTTCCTGAGAGCAGGGGGCTGGGACCAGGATTACTCAGCTTCACAAAAGACAGCAAGTCAGACTGCAGGAGATGGGTTTAAGGGTCTGATCCAAAAACTTCTGAAATCATTGGCAGTTTTCCACTGAGTTTGATGGGTTTTGGATCAGCTTCTAAAGATATGGTAAACCTGTAATACTTGAGTCTTCATCTCCTGAAAAACAACTGCTCCCCACCTCACCCTTACTCAGTGTGTTTTGGAGGAAGGAAATGTGTAAACACTTCCCTGTTTGAAGGACAGCATTCACTGCTTCATCTCACTTAAGCCCACTTGTGGCTCCCATCCCCAGCAGGCTGTAACAGCTTTATGTGTCCAGCACACATCACACAGGAGCAGAGGTTAAATGCCCATGCCTTGAAATTGCAAAGCCATTGTAGGTGCATGGAGTATGGCTACCCACAGTGCTATTCAAGAACAGCTCTTGTAAAATAATTCTCAGCAAGGATTTTCTATTTGAAGCAAAAGAAACTAAACTGAACAGGACCAAGGATTCTTTATGTAAAATGAGGGTATACCCACAAGAACAGACTAACCATGCTCCTATCCTAGGACTGCACAGAAAAGCTTCAAAGAGATAATAAAAATACCTTAAGAGAGATAAATTCAGAGGGTCCCCATTCCAGAAAAGATAACCTGAATCCCACACCTTATGTAAGGCTCTGTAAAACAGGCTGATTCAGTAAAAGTTTGTGCAATGAAGTAGAGCATACACAGCACTTTGGGCCTGTCAGAGTCAATGGCAATAAAGAAGTACCTGTTCTGTAGATACTCAGACCTACTTTTGTGCAGTACTAACTTGAGCAGACATTGAATGCTTCCCTTACTGCCTCAGCATGGTCTCTTCTAAGTACTCTTAACTTAGCTGACTAGTTCAGGACATGCTTAATTACTGTGTGTGAGTGTTGGAGAACTCCTGGCAAGGCCCAGATGACAGCCATTACTTGTGTAACTTGTACAGTATCCTCCCCTTTTAGTTTGCTTCAGCCTTGGCACAGGGCAGATTATATACAATGACTGGCAGATACTCCAGTTTGCAAGTACTCAACCACTCAGTTTTATTTCAGACCACCCACTAGGCTGGAGAACTCTCAGTGTTGGATTTCAACCATGATCAAGAGATGCAAATCATACTGTAAAACAAAGAAAGGCCTCAGGCTCTCTTGTTGGTATAGACTGATAAAATGTCCCCTTTTCAGGATCAGGCCTACCATCTCTGACCATCCTCTGCTTCAATTATCCTCAGTATTCAGAGATTTTCCATGAAGTGGACAGTTGCCTGCTAAGACTGAGCCCATAGTTTCCATTCTGTGTGGGCCCCTGACCAGACCCATGAGAGGCAAGGCAAACAAGGCTGTAACCAAAGCTGAGAAAACTAATGATTACCCAGCCATGCTATCACCTGTCTTCTCAAATGCTGCAAGTGTGGACATTTCCAAGAATGCACAGAAGTTACAGTGAAATTACAGCATTATCTTTATTGGACTGACAATGAATCATATTTTAATATCAGCTTCATTTTAATTTTTAGCTCTCAGCTGTAGGCCACACCACAGGCTAGTGTAATAGACTTTGGACATTAACTTTTAGTCCTGCTCCATGCTGAGTTTTAAGAGTAGCCTCCACAACAGAAAACCACTCCACAATTTAGCAAATTTATCAGGGGAGGGAGAAATCTTTTGCTGCACGGGCAGAGCTGAGCAAACAAATGTGTCAGCACTCAGAGCTCAACTTTACTTATGAGGCCAAAAAACTCAATCTGGCTTTACCCCAGAAGTCCTCCTACACATACATATCACCCTGCTGTCTTGTCTTCCAATCACCACCTCCACTTCATTACTTGTATTCTTTCTTTCTTTCCTTCTTTAAACCTGATCCATTGAAATCTTTAATTGTACATTAAATATGTCCTCATCCCAACTGCTGCAATTTCCAGTGTCATTGTCTTCTCAAATCTCTGATCTCCACTCACAGCTCTGAGGACTTAGAAGGCTGTTGACAGAATACCTGCCCTCCTCCAAAATAGGCCAAACCAGCAGTTTCCTTCTCTCTCCCCTCAATACCTAAACCCAACTCAGATGTTCTTCCAGCTGTCTCAATTTCATGGTTGCAATCAGTTTACCCTTCTGACCCCATACTCACCTCTCCTCCCATTCCTGCTTTCTTTCTTAGCAGTCTTCACCTTCTAGATATGTTTCTACCTCATTTCCTGCCCACTCAAAAAAAATTTCCTGTCTTGACCAACTACAAAGCTCCTTCTCAGATGAAAGAACAATGAAATAATCCATGAATGGCCTGTGAGTCACTGTGATAGCAGCTTGTAGTGAGCCATTCTTTTTCTATGAGATCCGAGAAGCAAGAGCTGCTCTAATGTCCCTCTCCAATCTGTTCCAGAATATGTGGACAGGAGATGACTGGAAAAAGAAAGAATAAAATTTTTTCTTTTGGTCTTGTAAAAGAAGGAATAGTCCTATCCCTCAACTACCATGGAACAGAACAGGACAGAAAAAAAGGCTCTGTATTTTACCATCCTGAAGGAAAAAAATCCCCAAACCAAAGACTCAGGTCTTGCCTCCACAGAGCCATAAGAATCACAACAAATATAGTAACATTTAAAGATATGGATGATTTTATGCCTCTTTTCTTAATGTCTACAGCTCCTCTCTGAACTGAACTTGCTGAGCATCTTCCACCCAAGAGGGAAATGACAGCTGGAGATGTAGGCATGGTCCCAAGAGCCCAATAGCACTGACACAGGAGTTCTCTCTCTTGAGCAAATCATAAACTATTTAATGTCTCAGTGGTTCCAATTGTTAAATGAATTTAGGGATACTGGCTGGTGCATCAAGGCATAATTATCTGCAATGCACATGATCTACAGGAGGCACTAAGTATTGCATATTGCATACCAAGCATTTTGATTCTTTATTTTCTAAATGTTAATTGTTTCTTCAAAACAAGTGTTGCTAAATTGCTTCAATATGAAGAATAAAGAACTTAGTCCAAACCAAATTTCTGAAAAAGTACAATTATAACTGCTTGTTTATTTACTTTTTTTTTATTAATATGGAGCAGCTGGCAAGACACACCAATATATGAGGAAGAACTCAGGGATTCAATCTCAGCATGAACTAGTGCTCACTTCCAGTATGGAACACTGTGCTGGTCAGTTGTTCTGGGGCCACTTCAAGGAAGGATATTGAAGGACTGCAATTCACATTCCCAATACAGCACATTTCTGCAGTATGCAGCAGTTCTGTTCCATCAGAGAGGTCAGTCTCATCCCTCCCTGATTCACTTTTTTGCACAAATTCCTAATTTGCATATGGTGGAGTTGGCAGAAGTTTCATCCAGACCTGACCCAGGGCAAAGCTGGGAGACTCCCAGGAGCCAGGAGACTTTCACTTGGTAAGTCCCCAGGCCTCAGGCTAGGACTGGGAAAGAAGTCCTGTAACTTGAGAGAGGGTCTTCCCTCTTCAACATGTTTCCTATAGCTCAGGCCCACCAAGACCTCAGTCTCCAGCTACAGAAAACCATTTAGGTTGGAAAATACCAGTAAGATCATCAAGTCCAGCCATCGAGTTCATTAACTCAGAACTGCCAAGTCCAGCACTGAACTACACCCCTAAGAGCCACATCTACTCTTCTTTTAAGTACCCCCAGGGATGGTGACTCAAATACACCATTTGCCACTCTCCTTGGCCAATAAAGAGCAAGAAAGGATGCCACAGTGCTGCAAGAGTGCTGGATATGGATGTGTGTCCATGAGATATAAGCACGTCCATTTGCCCTGCTTGAGATTTACAGGACCAAAGGTGTGTGTCTACATAGCACAGGATTCATGGAAAGAATGGATTTGGCTTTCCTCAGCTGGCTGTCAGCTGGGACCACCCTAACACTTCCTCCCCTCCTCAACAACCTTTCCTGTAGCCCCTCACAGCACTGCAGTGTCACAGCCCTGCACCCCACCACCAGCTGGTGAAACATGGCTAAGCAGTGCCACACACAGCCCCACAGAGAGCCAACCCAAAGACTTCTTGTTCTCCTGAGGATGTTGCAGAGTGCTTAATTATTGTGATCTGCTGTTTACTGAGACAAGCCATGCAGCTGTCACGCAATCTCCCTCACTTAGAAAGATAAAGTGAGTTCTCATGCATCACTTGCAGCTTCCTATGACATTCTGATCAGTATAATCCCTCTTTTCAGACAAGAAAGCAAGCTGCATCCTGGCTCCTGCAACCACTGCAGTCTGATGGGGGAAAAAACCAACTCCCCTTTGTCATCATTCAAGGATCCTTCAGTCTGCCTCCTCCACATCAGGAGGCAAGTTTTTTTCACTCTCCTTACATTACATGTCTAAATCAGCCACTTGTGGCAGCAGAGGTGGTGCAATACTCAGAAAACCATTTTCCCTGGTGAGAAGGTAGGAGAAGGCAGAGAAAGCAGGGCTAAACTCTCCTTGAATTTTTCCTGCAGGTAACCAGATTTGCTACAGAAAAAGAAGTGTCTGATTGTAGTGAACATCTGAAGCAGATGGTGGTCCTCTTGGCTGGCTAACCAAAGACTGAATTGGAGATGCCCAGTTTGTGCTCTGTAGCTGCCAGGTTTACAAGGATTCCTGCCTTCTGCAGACAAAGCTCCCACCATGAGGCTGATACAGCAAAGGAGGGCACAGGCTGTAAATTCCTGAAAGACTTTTGAAATTAGGTTGTTCTCATAAGAATCAGTGTTTTAAATTGGAAACTGGCTAATAATAAACAACCCCATTGACTTCAAGAAAAGTACATATTCAGAACCCGACTGAGCTATCTGTGGCCTTTCCAGGGCGAATCCTGTATGATAAAACAAGAATATTTCTTATGAGATTGCTAATAAAGTGAACTTTATCAAAGCATAATGTCATCCTTGAATGGAAGATTTTAGGAGAATGTGATATATTAACACTCACCAGAAGCAGATGTGCTAAATAAATGAGGTCTGCTGTACCACTGCTGCAACACAAACTTGTTCAGTTAGGGAACTATATTAAGTAAGATTTGAAATTGAAAATTAGGTCTCTCCAAAGGATGTCTTTGTTTGCACTGAACCACAGAAAAAGAAGATAAGCACTTTACTTTAGATTTCCTCTCTGTTCCCTTTCTCTGATGTGTGCCCGAGACCTGAATGAAAGGCTGCCCACCTCTATGTCCTAGATCCAGCCCCTGTGCCAAAGACAGGACCATGCACATGCTGCTGTTAGCCTCACTTACACCTCTGGAGAATGACAATCAGCTACTCTGCTGCTCACATGGGTTTTTTATGGCCTTGGTCCATGCACAATGGTGACCTGAGTACCTGTTCCTCCACGTTGTGAGTCTGCCTCACTCAGTCCTGCTGCTGAGGATGTGTCCCTCTCATCAGCACCACCACTCATGGTCAGAGGCTGCTCCTTCACTTGAGCTGTTGAACTTTAAAGTTTTTGCCTTCCCTCACTCCCATATGTAAGCTACTTGATCACTTCACTTCCTGAAGCTTCACTGCAAAGTCTTACTTTTCTCTCCTGCTTGTCATGCAATTATTTGTGATGTGACTTGTACACCATTAATGAGGAAGTCTTAAAGAACTAGCGCCATTACTCTTATTATTATGGAATGAAAAATATCTTGAGAGTGGTTGGGTGTAATTTTCAGAAGTTTTGCCTGAGAGCAATTATTTCTCTAACTACTGTATGTTTATGGCTTTATCAGTCATAATTTTCAGAGAAATTCTAAATCAAATCTAAAGAAGAAAGTTCTAGTTTCTGTTTGCCACAGTTCTATTTCTCAAGATTAAAAGGAAAATTGCTACAAGCTTTGCTTCCTAATGCAAACAAAATCCATACTGAAATGCACTGAATGTCAAATATTTTGAAGCACCCGCAGGATGCCCCAGTTTCCATTTGAAATTCCATCATCAGGTAATGTTTGGACTCCATGTATGGAGAACCAAGAGCAGCAAGGCTATGAGCTACAATACAAATCTCCCATAATGTGTTGTGCCTTCCCTTAATGCTTACATAGATACACCTCTAATACTTCACCTCACATACTTCATCCTTCATTAACTAAAATGTGATTTGGATTGTCAAAATTTCACTTGCTCAAGAAAAGTCTAAGTCTTGACCAGAATTTCCTATGGGGCTTTCCCAGATGGCCTTTGGAGTTGATGAATGCTAATGGACTTTTTTTCCTATCAGTATACAGTAAAGAGAATAATGTATTAGTGACCAATTCAACAATACTGGGGGTGTTTGGTGAAATGTCAAGAACTTTCTAAACAAATAAATCATACCTTATTATCCTTCAGCCCACAAAGTTAAAACAGCTTTTGCTTTCAATACAAGAAAACATTCAGCTGCTCCCCACAGATTTCAATGTTTGAAGCTGGCCACATTTCAATAAAATGTTGTTTAAAAAATAAAATATTGAGAAAATACTTAGCAAACTATGTTCAAGTCACCTGAATCACATTTATCTGGTAGGAGGTAATAATTATTGAGTCTGAAGTAAAACCTCAGATGTAAACACTACCAAACTAAATCACTTTGAAAACCTGAGGCAACAGACAGAGAACTTGTCTGCATCTAGGGGAGACTGAGGATTAGACAATGGATAAAATGCCACACATTGAGAACTCACACCAGCCATGATGATACAGTCTGCAAAGCTAAGATTTGCAGTTCTGAGAAGATCTAAGTAATTTATCCAAGTCTACCTCTGTCCTATGCCTCAGCATGGGATCAGCTGAGGTGTTTTTATGGATGAATAAAGGCTGCAATTATTAAAGCAGGGACAAATTATGTTTTTCCATCTTAGCCTGACTGCCATGACCCAGGGGGAAAAGCCCTGAGAGACACAACAGAGAAAAACCTGGGGAGTATTTGCAGTTTTTCTAGAGCATACTGATTTAATGGATGAAATTAATGAGATATAAATAATGGTAGGAACTGCAAGCAGAAACCTGTCTACAACTCATTTCCAGTGAAGTTGTGAACATCCAAATGATTCATGGAACACAGATAAGTCTGCAAACTTTTAAGCACTTCCTTGGTAAACAAGATGAAGCCAAACACTCTGTAGCCATTACAAACATGAATGTATGTCCCTTATGGCTCTGGCTCTTGAAATTACAAACCTTGTATAGAATTGGCATGGTTTTCCCAAGAGGCACATCACAAAGGAGCTCCAAATATCTTTAAGGAATAGCAAAAGTGCTTTATGTCCAAGAAGGAGCTGTACAACAGTGAAGCACACTGCTGGCAAGCAGGACAGCATGACACAGGCACAGCCCAATTGCAAATGCAGGCACTGATCTATTGGCAGTAAGATCCATACAGAAAAAATGAGAAATATGAACATGATTGACAAGAAGTAGAAACAAATTCTCTGGTGTTTGGCTTACCAGAGTGGACCACAGGGGAGCTGTGCCGGATGACAAACTGTTTTGTGAAATGGGCCTTGGATGCATGTGTACATGCATGTATAAATAAAAAGGGATGCACTAAGAATACACTTGACTTGTTTCACTAAATTCTCAACTCACTGGAAAACAAACAAGCATGCAACATCCTTAATGTAGCTACCCACTACAAATAGGTAGTAAGACACTGGAAACAGCCTCCTGGGAAGTAGAAGATCATTTTCTTATTGATCTAACAAGGGAAATCAAACTTTAACTGGATTTTCTATGAGCAGGGAGTAGAACAATCTAATTATGAACGGCCCAAACTGGGTATGCTATTATTGCTGGTGAACTGTACAATGAGCACCATTTATAAGCCCTAGGGAAACTGGGGCACTGTTGTGTTAGTTTGGTACTGTGCAAACACACAGCACGATGTCTGCAGCACAAAATTCCCATCATGTCCCTCAGGATCTCCATGCAGGCTGTGAGGATAAACTATTCAGCTCATGGCCTCTCCATAGCCCACATCTCTCCTGGCAGAGCAAATGTTATCTTTAGCATTCAGAGTATATATATTTAGAACCAGAATTTAGGTCCCTTGAATTGTCTGGACCATTTTCTCTATGTCACAAGTAATGGCATAAATAATTTTGGGAATGGAGTTTGTAAAGAAACAGGCATTTCTTCAGATCTGGACACAGCTAAAGTAAAAGCATTTTACATATACAGTCTTCTTTCTGCTTGAATAGGACATGTACTGGATTCTATCTTTCTTACCCACTCTCATAGCAAGACAAAGAGATGCCAATTCAAACAGATGATTGGCTAGTGTGGATGAGATACAATAAGAACAACAAAAAAATTACATAATTTCTCAGGAAATATGGGAAAAATAGTCAGAAATTTTACTTGGCTTCTTCTACAAGGATTTTGTCCAGTCAACTGAATGTTAAGAATATAATCTAAGGGTAAAATATAATAAAAAGAGACTGAGCACAAACAAAATGGGAACTGAAGACCAGAGAACACAAAACATGCTACGGAAACCCATTTGTGATGGGAAGCCTGGTTAGCAAGGCTGTGAAAAAGAAGTTATTCAACCCCTTTGTAACATAAACTGTTTTGTTAACCTGGCAGTAAATTAATACACTCTGTATGACTGAATGGTCAGAGGCCTTATTATGATTATGGCCCATCCACAGAAAATTGCTGGTGTAACATAATCCTTTCCCCTGGCAGCAGGAGCATCAGAAGGGCTCTGCTGGGGTCACTCTTTCAGTCATTACACACTCCCATTGTGTACCAGGTTGTGATTCATGACTCAATGCATCTGGAGACACACAGAAAGCCCCTGGGCCACACTGTTAAGCAGAGACATCCTCAAAGCAATCTGGGAACAAGATATAAAATTTAGATTCCCCTACTTGTCTACCATTGCAGCCTAAACCTGTGTGTGCCAGCATCAGAACTGGGTACAGCTTAAAGAGAAATCAGATTTTAAACTGAGGTGTGGTTTTGGACATGTCAGCCCTCTTCACCAGACCTTAAAAGTTATGTGCAGTGGACAAAAGGTGTCTTTAATTTAATTCCTGTGTATTTTCTTTTTCTGCTGAGCTTTGCAGCAGAAAATACAAGATTAAACTGTATCATGAACAATCACAAGGAAACGGGTACTGTGAAAAACATAACTCTGAATCTAACTCGGGTTTAAGAAACTCAAATGATAATCTGGGTCATTTTCTTGATGCATCTGCAATTTTAATCTTTCTTTCTTTTGCACAATTGTCAGGTTCTAATTAACTCACCAGTTTTTGCCCTCTATCATTGAAGGGAGGAAGGGAACAAGAACAGTGAAAGAGGAGGACAGATTTTCTTTTTCCTGTGAAATATTCATGCCTTATTAAAACAAAGCAAACTGGCAGATTATGAGTGTGTTTACACAGCCATCAATTCTGCAGAGTAGCACTCATATTGACTGCCAAGAAATGCCCACCAATTCCTCAACTTCAGAGATTGGGGGTTTTAATATTCCCTGCAGAATGATTTACCTCAGTGCAGGATTGCACAGACACATCCTCTGTAAACTCAAAGTTTGGTGTTCCTGGTTAATAGAGAGAGCAACACTTTTTCTCTTTTCCGTACCTATAATACTCTCATTATTTTTTTATCTACTGAATTGAATTTCACTGTTTTTTAACAGCAAGGGCTTCTCCTTTTGGCCCTCTCTAGTTAAAACAAATGGTTAGATTTATTTAGCAATTAAAATCTAGGCTTATCTACCAGAGCAAGGTTACAACCAGTGCCATATCATGTAGGCTTAAAGATTCTGCTAATTTATTTTAATCCACTTAAACCTTTAAGGCATGGATAATGGAAAACAGACAAGAAATCTCTTAAACTTTCCAAATTAAGAGACAAGAGTTTCCTCCTCTGTGAAGAATAGTAAAGCTCTCTAGAAGAACCCTGAAAGGTCAGCAAGGAAGCCTTTGACTGCTTTCTTCCTGGAAACCCTATCTCAAAGGTCACAAAACCACAACTAAATTGCCTTTAGCAAAGAACCTAACTAGAGACACATTGCAAGGTACTCAATTACATCCTTTAGCAAAGAATGTAACTGGAGATGCATTGCAAAGTCTTAAATGGGAACCAAAATCGATATTCCAACATTTTGGAGGAAAACGTTTTTAACAAGGAGACTCAGCAGCTGCTGATGCTGGCACACTGAGTTAAACACAGTAGTCTGGAGCAAATTTTCAAATAATAATGGTACCAGTATAAAGATCTAGCTGATGTGTGGATAAGTAGAAAGATTATCCAGACAACAACTGAGGAGTACATGACATGTTTGTTCATTGGAAATCTGACTGGGATAAGGACAAGAGAAATCCCACGCTTCAAAAGAGCAGGGAAAGAATTGGCCATTGCAACACAAAGGCCCCCTCTCACATTCAAGTTAAATGCTCAGATGAACGACAGAAGAACTACTAGCCCAGGTGACAAACACATAATAAAACCTAACCAAACCAGGAATGCTACAAACAAAAGCAGAGCCACTCCCTGCAATTTTAAATCAACTCACTTCTCTTGCATTCAAACGTATCCAAATTCTCTATCACATTTCACTTATTAAGTGTCTGGCTCCAGCAAGACAGGTGGGGCAATATTGAAACCAGTTAGAGAAAAGGAAACTGAAACACAGTTTCAGCATAGCACAAGATTACAGGCAGCCTGTAACAGAGTAGAAAATTGAGATTCTTAGACCAGTAGTCCCAAAACTGCCTGAATTAAGTGACTGCTGTGAAACCTCAGAATTCAAACACTGTAAAGCATCAAAGGGAAAATGATTTGTCAGGCCACTTCCCCTGGCCTGTGGATCACAATTGTAAGGAAAAACAGCACACACTAAACCTAAATGGATCATCCAATTGGAATCTGAAACAGGAATAGAAGCTCTTACCTTCAAAAGCAATTGTGGGGTGTTCTTTCCTAACACATTGCTGATCTTCAGCTTCAGTGTATTCAGGTACATTCTGTGATGCTGAGAGATGAAAAGCAAGAAGAAAAAGGCTTGGCAATGACAGGGAAATGGCCTTTAATCTTGAAACAATCATGACTGAAGGGCGGCTGCAGATCTAGCTTCCAAGACAGGCCCACGGAGGATACCTGAAATACAAATAATTCCACTTTCAGAGAGGCTCCACTTTCAGAAAGGCAAATGCTTATCCAGAGTGTGTAGCATGGGGAAGGATGGAGCTCCCCTTTCCTAGCAACTCCACCTGTGCTCAAGTACATAAGGTAATGTTCCACAAACAGCACAAAAAACCAAACCAAAACAGAACAAAACAACAAAAAGCCAAACAAAAATTTAAAAAACCCCCCACACCCCAATTTACAACCATAAAGAAGGGAAATGCACAGATCCCTAAATACCTCTCTCTGTGTACCCTTAGGTGCACCTTATAAAGAACCTGGTGTGCCTTGGCTGCCACTGACAACATGAAATTTCAAATATCCCAGGTGTAAATCTTTGTCCCAGTGTGGAGACCTCCCTCCTCAATTTCATAATGTGCCCATAGTAAATTTCATGCTAAATTCAAGAGATTGCTAAGGAAAGGCCAATATCAGTCAACACAAAAGCACACTGGCAATGAACAGTGTTCTCACATGTGATCCATGCATCTGACCACTGCTGCTTTAAATGTCTTGAAACAAAACAACTTGGTATAAAGGTCTTTCCAGGAAAGTGCTAATTGGGGTAACATAAAAATTAGAATAATTTAAAGGGGGAAATAGTGACGAGTCTATTGCCTTCATTATTATGGGATGCTATAGGTCCCAGTCACAAGAGCTGAGGCACAGCTAAAGAGGAGGAGCATTCACTCTCAGGTGAGGAGAAAGGAAAGTCATGCCTTTCCTAGGTGAGCAATTTTAGCAACAGTAGCAGTAAAGACACAGCTCTAAAAATTCCCCCAGGCTGCCAGGCCTGAGGCAGAGGATGGAGGATTAATTAACCCATGCCACAAGCTCCCCAAGATGATGCTGCAGCTTAAGAAAATCTGCATTGCCAATTTTAGTCTTACTGATGTCCATAGTATATTTTCCTATGCAACTTTGTTCAATTACTGCAAGCACATATTTTCAAACAAATACAGTCTCCTACCTTTAAATCCTATCTAGTGATAAAGCTGATTCTGATTAAATTCACACATAATGAGATTTTCAATTCCTGAAGGTGTCATTCATAAA
The DNA here is from genome assembly GCF_903797595.1 of Erithacus rubecula. Classification (NCBI taxonomy): domain Eukaryota; kingdom Metazoa; phylum Chordata; class Aves; order Passeriformes; family Muscicapidae; genus Erithacus; species Erithacus rubecula. Next base: position 26,713,257 of record NC_136659.1, read on the forward strand.
GTTAGTGCAAACAGTCAACACCTGCAGTCTGATGCCTCTATATTTTTGTTTGGAGTCTCTAAAACACTTTCAGTGACCTGAAATGGGCCAGCTGACTCATGTAGGTAACATGAGGCACTGATGCACAATGATAGACTTGTGGAATGGAGCAAACTCCAATATAGAGGAAAATATTGTGACATCAAGGAGCTGGAAGAAACTTGTAAAGGTCTTTGGGCATCACAAGAGCAATAAGGGACTGCTTACACCAGAAATGGGACACAGTTGGTTTGAAAAATAGATCCTATATTTTATTCTTAACTGTATTTCTCTGTGATTTCAAACACGCATAAAGATGAGCTGCCAGTGCATCCATTCTGCATGTCCTCAGCAGCAGCTCCACACCTCTGACTGAAATAGCATTGGCATTCAGGGCTCAGGGTAGTTCTAGGGACTTGGTTTCCCAACCAGTGTGAGTGAGACATTACAACATTTCACATTTTTTCCATCCCCACATACATGCAGATTTTATACAGTGATATTTAAAATCCCTACCCAGCTCTCCAAAAGAGGTTCTACAGCACTTTACTACAGAGGGTGGCTGTTTTTAAAAACACAGCAAATACAATGTTAAATTTAAAAAATGGGGCTGGCAGAATGAAGAGATGTGAAATCATTTAAAGCTAAGGCCAGCACAGCATTTAGTCATTAAGCACAAGCATACTGCAGGGTGTACACCACTGACTACTGTGGCACCTCATGATGGACATGTTGCACAAGCCACACTGTAATAATTATTGATGATGAAGCTTCACATTATATTTTTGGCCACTGCATTAAATGATCTTTTTTTTTCCCAGTAAAGATTCAGAAATGAAGCACAGCACAGAGATGTGAAGGCCAGGGAGATGCATTTTGTATAGCTTTCAGATACACTTAAAGTCAAAGCCAAACTTTCCTTAGATAGGAGATGGTTGTTGTGGGAAATGCACAAAAGGCAAAAGGACTTTTTCACTGTCAGATATCCTTGCTGGAAACTGGAAAAGACAGTTATAGAAATCTCACTTCATGCACGCTCTGCTACTCCCAGTGCAGCCATTACTGGATAATCCTAGAAAGAAGGTACTAAACTAGACAGACTTCTAGTCTGAGCCAATATGGCCATTTTCATGTACTAATCATCCAAACAATGATCTCAAGCTAGATGAAAAAAAAATCTTAAAGCAAAGACACATGATAGGGTCCTATGCTCCTCTACAGCCCTATGTGGTGTGCAATCAGCAGATGAGTAATTCAAGTTTCACACTCTTTATGGTCATGAAATGATAAAAAGTTGCATACAGGAAAGCTTCATAACATCCCACAGCCTATTCTGTGCCAAAGCAGAGTACATTTACTAGTGTTTTGTCTGGACTAGTTGCAAAATGTGCCAAGTATCTGGATTTCTGCCACTTTTCCTGGGAGATTTTGCCACAGTCCAAGAGACTTCAGTGTTCCTTAGAGAGCTGTAACCAGTATTTGGGGTAGAGTTCCATCTTCTTTTCCTTATTGAAATAGGGAAATTCAAAGTGTGCATGAAAATAATGGTTTCAAGCTTGAAATGGGAAGCAATAAATTACCAAACCAAGGTGAAAAAGGAACATTACCAAAAACTCATATCCTTCACTGTGTTCTCTACCTCCTACATCCAATTGCATTCATCAAATGTGTGGAGCTCTTGTGTGCTGGAAAGTTGAGGAAAATCAGTGTCATGTGCAACCCTGAGTTGGTGTCTTCCTGGAGTCTGAGTCAGTGGGAAAATTCCAGCTTGATCAAGGGCAACAGAAGTCAGAGCCCTAGGGCTGGACAATATTGAGACAGTGGATAACACTGAAAAACCTTAGTCCTTCAACCTATTCCTTCCTAGGATGCCTTGTTCACTTTTTTCTCAGTATTTTAAGACTCTAACATAGTAATTCCCAGCTGCTGCAAATTTATTTCCAGAAAGAGCCCCACACTCCTAATATGAAGCAGTGCCCTGTGCCAGCACAGGTCAGCTGTATGCCAAGAGCAAGCTCGTAACTGCCTGGGAGAGTTCAGCAGTTATGAACTGTTTTAATGAAATGAAATGTTTTAATTTTACTGGAGGTGGCCAAATCCAAGCCTGCAATTTTGCCCAAGCTGCAGATTCTCACTGTGAAGCCTGGAGTATGACCAGTGCTTAGGGCCAGTCCCCATCCAGACTGCTAAAACGCTGCACACCCCAAGCACAGCCCAGACTAGTTGTGCTTTGCAGTGCTGGAACTTGCCCTAGCCTTAAGCCATTTAGATACAGTTAAATGCTATAAAAAGAGCTGTTCTTATTAGACTGTCTGCTCAGAATGGCTTAGGGCTCAAGAAATCAGCTGTCAAGGTTTCAGCGTAGATGAGAGACAAGAGCTCAAATCCCTGGTTAAACTGAAATCTCAGACAGGACAGATCGTTTCAATTCTTTATTTGCTCATCTTGATGCATCTTTACCACCCTAGCTATTTCCCTTCCTGGCCCAATGCAGACACGTTAAAAAGAGATAAAAAATATCCAAAAATAGTATCTGTCCAAGTTTATCTGTCTTGTCTCTCATGAAAGCCTGTCTTCTGAGCCTCTGCACAGCCCCAAGGGCCAGTGATGGGGCATCTTCCTCCCCTTTGCTACTCCACACAGTGAATTCCTACAGCCCTCTGATAGAAAAAGGTTAAAAAATTCAGGCTTCACTGGATTTGGTGAAATTTGCACCACAGTCAGGTATTTTGTAGAACACCACTTCTGCCACCATTTTCTTGTCTCTTAAATCAGGCTTTCTCAGCTCATGCAGTGGCAGTGGCAGTGGATGGGCAAAGAGCTGCTCCAGCTGAGAAAGGCAGGAGGTCTGCACACTCACAGTGTCTCCAAAGCTGAGATTTGCAACCTCAGTGCCCATGTCAGCACAAACCCACTCTGCCTGCCCATCTCCCAGCCAGGACATTCCATGGCAGCCTGAGAGGGTCAGGGTGTAATTCTGCTTTGCCTCGTGGCTTCACCCCAGAGCAAGGGCAGCATTCAGGGGATCACCCACAGTCCCTCCCTTATTTATTGTCAGGGCATGAGTCTTTTCCAACTCACCCTGTATTGTATCATTGCAACTCCATTGATTTCACAGGAACTAATCCTGATTTACAGAGGGTAACTCAGATCAGGCCCCTTTTGACTAAAGCTTTGTGTCTAAAAGAAAAATACCTTCAATCAATCTTCGGGGCTTTAAAACAAAGCACACGTTAAAAATGGCTGTACCAGGAATTCATATCCTGCTTTCCTCTGACTGTAACTATCATTTTGACTTAATAAAATGTGACAGTGAAGTTAAAGGATAAAAGAAAATGCTTCATCTTTCATTTTAAAGGAAAGAGATGCCTTTAAAAAAGACTAAAAAAAGGAACCTCCTGCAAAAGCTTTAATTCTTCTGTTCAGGGTCTTTTGTGATTGCCAGTGTTATGGTTTTATTCGACTGGGATAGCAGAGGGAAGAGGAGCAATGGAAAGATGTGGACATTTAAATATTCAAAAAAGTACAGGAAGAATAAGGCAAATAAATATAAATATTGTAAAGCAAGACAGCTCTGAAATGTGGCTATGACAGGCTGGCACAGGCAGCTCTGCCCTAGAAAACAGAGCTCCAAGGCCAACTAAACTATGGTCCTTTGTTCATCCACTACTCCTCACTCTTCTCTCCTCTCCAGCTGGAATCCATCCCACTCAACTGGCTCCAAGGGCCATTCCACAAAATCAAAGATTGAAGAAAAAGCAAAGCTTTTCCCTCTGCCCCTGGCCACATGCACACACTCAGTCCTCAGCTGTGCCCATGCTGGGGACAAGGATCTGTCTTACAGCCAAAACACAGCATGCTGCACTTGCATGTCCAGAGGTCAAATCTCATATGCACTGTTAGACTGGACTTGTGGGTACTGAGCTTTTCTCACTTGTTTACTTTGTGAGGCAAATCTATGGAAACAGTCAAACTATGGTTGAGATGAGAATCTGTGAAGAGATCTTGTTTTGCTGTAATTAAATCACCTTACAGTCTTCTGTAGAATTGGTGAGCTCACTTTGGATTTCATGGCAGTTTATCTGCCACAGCTCTGCTCTGGTTGCCACCAGCCTCCTGTGTACCCACCTTGTTCAGGGCTCCCATGGCCTCAACTGAACACCATCTATGAGTCCTACACTGAATGTGCTCTCACCACCCCCCAGGAAGACAAACCCACATTTTCATACATATAATCCAGGGGTTATCCCCAAACCCCTCCCTGCAATTCAGCAGCAGGGTGCATCTCAAGAGTGTGCAGGCAATATCACAGCTCCTGCCTCACAGAGTCTACAGGGCACCACCTGCAGTATCATAGTAGGTTTTGTATCAAAAATAAAACAATCAAGATTTTGTAACACAGGTCAGTTCATTGAAATGCTTCTGTTATCTAGATCTATATAAATAATTCAGGTAACTCTTTGCAAGGGAGAAATCAGTATTTCCTAATATACTGTTTGGTTCATGGCTCATGAAGCCTGTAGTGGAGCTGAATAGTAATAGTCTATATTTTGATGATCTTAGGACTACATTACACAAAAGATTGACAGTGTACTTGGGGGCACTTTATTTCTAGGGTTCTTTCTGATTGCTGATCAAAGCCACCCAGGACTGGTAAAGGTCCAAAACCAAGTCCACAAAATGCAATGGGATATTCATTTGGAACTGGTAGCAGAGACAAAACTCTTAATAATGTTTTGTCACAATATGAATGGGTTGTTGTCAGGCAACTTCTCCATGGACTGGTGTAGGCCCTCAGTAAGCCATCAGCCACAACTTGGTTATTTGGGCTTAGCAGTGCCCCAGGGTCCTGGAAACAGAACTGTTTCCTCACCTGTAGAGGAAGCTCTCCAAAACAAGACCCTATTATGGAAAGCTTCCATTAAAGAAAGCTGATTCAACAATAAAAGTCTGTGTAACCGTGCAAAATATACTGTACTTCTGGGTTCCTGCCAAATCCAGTTGGCATAAATAAATACCTGCTCTTCTGACACTCAGACTTGCTTTTGAGTAGTGCTAACCTGACCACACATTGAGTGTGTCCCCAAGTGCTTCAAGAGGCTCCCCAGAGAGCTCTAGATCTTTTTTTTTTTTTTTTTACTGGCTACACTTAATATAAAGACATGAGAGGCTTTGTTAGTATTTGTTTGGGGTATGAATTTAGCACTTGCAAAAAGGTGCCTTGAAGTCTGAAGTCCTCTGTTTATTCAAAGATTATATTTGGCAATGAAGGCTCCCACCCATTTATCTCCCTGGTGGTATGTTGCCACTGTTTTCTAGAAAAGAGCCTCTACAAGGGGGATGGAAATATCTTCTATTTACTGTTCACAGAATGGCCTCTCTGAGAGATGTCAAAGTTTTGTCAAAGAACTACCAAATTTTTGGTAATTCCCACACCTGGACTGCCTATGGAATTATTTTTATGTGCTCCATCTGTGAAACACAAAGATGAAAGCAAAGCCTAACACAACAGCAGAATGTAATGGATGCTATGGTACTTAACACAACTGCATCTCAAACATGACATTTACTGGAGCCTAGGTTTAGAATCAGGAGCTCCTGATTCCCAGCTAAAGCCTCTGGATGACCAGTCAAAAAGAGGAAGAGTGTAACTCAGCCCAACAGAGGAGCCACCCCAGGGCTCAGGGGACAGCAGCAACAGCAGGAATAAATATTCCAGAGGCCATTCCTGCAGCAGGGCTCAGCACCCTTTGAAGTGCAGTCACCTTTCTCACTGAACATGCCATTTGGAATCCTCTGCATGAGGCTGTAAATCCGAGGTACCAAAATCCTGTTTGTGTGCTGATCAGCTACATAATGCAAGTGCAGCAGATTCAGCATCACACTTACTGCAAATTGTCACCTGGCTTCAAGAGTTCTTTCTGGCCCGAGGTTTGGTACTCAACCAGTGATGCCTTAAGCCTGTAGCTGTTACAGAAACACCAACACAGCAGCTTTTCTTTAACTTGCTCCCCTGCACAATGTAGTTGGTTTGTAAATGTGTGAATTCACAGAACCATAGTCCCCAAGACCTCACAGCACAGCCACTATCATTCCCACACCTTCCAACACATTGACCCATTGGACACAATCTTCTATTTGCAGTGATTTCCAGACATGGTGCTCCCAGACCTCCCCACTGCATCTGTGATGCTACAACTCCGGACACTGAGGCAGGACATGGATTTGTCACTCAGTCACTCAGTATTTGTAGATAGCTTTAGACAGAGACAGAAAGAAGATAATTCCATCTGACTTTCCAAAATGCTTTTGGTATGGACTTATGTTTTGTCTCACAGTTTAATATGAAACCCATATGTGTTATTCAATTTTTGACTCACTAGAATATTAACCATTGTTTTACCAACACTATTTTTTTATTCAACTCTAATTATAGGGTCTATTGCAGACATCCCATGGGATGTTTAGCAAGGAAGTTAGTGTCAATAGTTCCAAATTATATTAGACCTAATACAGGTTGGTAACTCAGAAAGTTTCTCTCTTCAACACTGTTACAGCAATCTGGGAACAAGTGCCCGGATTATGCCCTGTAGATAAGCAATCCTGATAAACTATGTAGCAGTCAACTGCATGCCCCTCTGTCCACAGAGCTGGGAAAACAACAGAAAGAATATTTTTTTTTTTAGAAAACCCAAACCACTTAGTTTTCCTCTGACCTAAAGTAATCCCACAATTCAAGTGTCCAGAAGACAAGAACCAAGCCATGAAATCATCACACCAACGAACTCCAGCCTTAGAGTCAACCATAACATATAAACTGGCCTTTCCAGAGGTTGCTTTTCCTGTTTAAAACCTCTGACACTACCTCCACCTTCTGCCACCCACTCTTTTCTACTCCATCCAACAAATGCTCTTGCATCACTGACACAGCCCCACATGCCAGGGTCAAGGCAGTTGCTGCACTTTGCAAACCCAACTCATTCCTCCCAGCAGCTCCTTCCTCCACTGCTATGTTGGCAAAACAGGATGAGAGAACTTTTTCTTTTAATGCTTGGCCATGCAGGAGAGAGAAACCAGAGCTCGTTTTGTCAGATTTGTGATTACCTGGTGCCACATAACATATACTCATGGTCTAATTGTAACTCCAGGAGAAGAAGCATAAAGCATCCCTGTAGCACAACTCCAAGTTTCAGCTTGTTTGGAAACAAGAATATGTTTTGCTGCATTGTCTTCTTGGCACAGCACAGCATCATTTATCATACAGAAACCTTTGGCTAGAAAGCATTCAGCCAGCCTATATATGCCCCAAATGTGAACAGACAAAACAATAATTGTCAGCTAGACTCTTTTTCTCCTGCCATGCTCAGCTTTTCTCATACTTCTTGCAGCAGCAGGCACCTGTTGAGCTCTGTTAGCTTTTCTCCTCATTGGAGAAGCAGGGTTGCTTCGGTCTGCCTCAATTCTTGCACTCCACTTGAGATTCTGAAAAATGGGGCTGTTCTTCCCAGATCCTCCTGGCTGCAGGGCAGCACTGAAGGGAAGCACTGCAGAACATACACAGCTCACAAATGACAGGCTATTACCAACTGCTGAGTATAAACAAAATGGGACTGAATCCTCATCTGCTGAAAACAACAGTGACATCAATTTTCCCCTGAAACTATATATAGTGATGAAAAATTTCTGAAAACAAAAGACAGAACTGAATTTCCCCCTCCTTCCACACATGGTATGCAACTTCTCTGATACCAGGAGCATGGTACTGTGTTACCTGCTAACTGAAGCTCATCAGCCTCAGAACACAGGCATTACTATGCTGGGTCACAGAGACATGCTTTTAGAGCTTTTCTCAAAAAGAGTATTTAGGCAAAGTCAAGCAGGACAGCTGACCTTCAAAAAGGCCTTGGCTGCTTTCTTTTAATGAACTGCAGTTGTAAATTTCTCTGTCTGCAGATTTACTTTAGCTAAAAAGCACTGAGTCCCCCTCCAGTATTGGGACTCCCTAAATTCCCAAAGACATCACAGTGATCCAGAATTTAATGCAAATTCAATGATCTAAAACTTAGCTAAGAAATTCCATGCTGGAATAGAAGGGAAGAATATCTGAGACTGAAAGCTGCAATCCTCCTCTGCACTTATGTTTTTGACCATCATATGTCCAGCCAAGACTGAGTATTTAAATATTTTCCAACCAGGCAGGAAAAGTGGCCTGCCAGAGGACACCCCAGCCCTGGGGTGTTAGCTCTTTGCCTCAGAAATGCTTTAAAATACCCAAAAAATCCTTCAAACAAAAACCTCATCTTCATCTTCCAGAGGCAGGGTCTGAGCAAGCATTTGGGAGCTGATATAATTTTAATACACTCTGAGGCCAGCCTTCTTAGAGAAGATGAATTATTTGTAATGAATTCCAATCACATGGTGCTCCAGCCCCCACACCTTCATCCTGCATGTATAACCAAATTAGTTTAGGAGATGTAAGTTATTCAGGGACTTAGCTGTTCAGTCTGGCCTTGGAGGAGTTGCTCTCATTATGGCTTTTATGCAAATTCTGTCCTCCAAATCTCTTCTGAATCAATTATTACTAGATTAATTTAAACATGTCCACCTGGGGTGCCTGTATATCATGTGCCTCATGTTAAAAAGTAAAAAGGATGATAATGAATTCAGGAGGTGACTGAAACAGATTCCTGCTTTGTGGAAATGTGACCTTTTTGCATAATGTCATGAAAAAAAGAAGTTCCTTCAAGAAACATGGCAGATAGGGTCGTTCATTGGATCAGATGGGCTTTCAATCACTCTTTGCAAATTAGCATGATACAATAAAAAATTAATAAGAAATTTAAAAAAATATCACTTTAATGCTCCAGACTATTAAAGTCTTTGATGGACTACTAATTGAAATGTAATGCTTAATTTTAAGCAATGCCATTTTATTAATGGCAAAAACTTAAATTAATGTCATTAACCAATGTTAATATTACAAATCCCCTGAGGGATAACAAAGCAATTATGTTATTCACAGAACTGAAAGGGGAAAAAGATGTAATCTGTACATGACTGCACTATGGCAGAAGACACTGCTTCCATCTGAATTTCTTCTGCTGAGAAAGGGGGTTTGTTTGTTTTTTTGAGCAAAGAGGAGGGAGAGGAAGAGAAGAACTTGTTCTAAGTTAATTACTGCTGATTTTCAAACACTTAATAGCTAGGAAATTATTCTGTTACTCAAACACCATGCTGTGGGGACCCTGGAAAAATAATTTGGGAACAAAAAATTGATTACAAACCCTCCTTCTTGGAGGTCTCCCCTGTGTGTGCTGGGATCCTAACACATGCATTAACAGCCTTCACCTGGTGGAAAAGTCTGATGAAAATATGCAGCCCCACACCTGGCAGCAAATGGCTTCATGAAGCTGTGCTGGTTTGTATCTACCAGGGATCACCAAGGACAAAACCTTCTGCACTACTGAGTGCCCTCAATTTCATGTGAGGGCAGGGGCTTTTATTTTATATACTTTAGCAAGTTCAGCATCTTGTCAGATCCACTGCTCATACAACAGGGGAGATGGGGTTAGACTTAATTAAAGAACCAAAACCAATACTCTTGCTAACTGGCAGAAGTCACATCACCCAGAGGGAGTAAGAACTTTGTATGGTGCTGGTATAATACTGCACTTACTCCAGAATAACCATGTTTGACATAAACCCTTGATTAACTATTTTTTTATTGTCTAGCTGATAATTCAGAGACAATGGGGAGAATCAGCAAGCCAGAGCATGAAGAATTCCCCAAGGAGCTACAAACCTTTTTATTGCAAAGAATCCCAAAGGCTTTTGTATTTTATTTACAAAAAGTGAAAGTATTGCAATGCACCCAACATACCATTGTCAAAATTCAAATGCCTCTTTCAGTGTGCACTTTTCAATGCAACCAGTCAAATGTGTTACAAATTCACAAACAGTATTAACCCATGGGAAGAGATACAAGAATTAATTTCCTCTGTTGCATGTAACATGACAATGCTCTGGTGTAAACCAACACTGAGGATGCTCAGGAGATTCTTCTGAGACTGTCCTGCCAAGCATTTTTTTAAAAATCAAGTTTCTTCACAAAAAAACCCAAAGTATTGACACTAATTACTACCAGACTTCCTATTTATATTGCACAGGGTGTAAAACCTCAATATCTACTCAAAATAAATCAACTGAAAATAAAACAAGGTCTATCAGGGGTTTGAGAATCTATGCCTAAACACAGCTGGATGTAGTAACAGAGATTATTGGTGTCTTTCTTTGTAGCCCAAGCACAGAACACCTAGGAGCCTCTTTATGTTTCTGTTCAGGATATAAATACAGCTGTAAAACGCAATGAGATTTGGGAATTTTACTTAAATTGATGTATTACCTAGCAATCGTATTATAAATGGCAGAATGAGCAAGGGGAAGAATTACTTAAAGGTTTCCACTCTGCTTATCAACGAGGTCCTGCACATGGCAGGCTTCAGTCCATGGAGCAGGTCATGCTTGACAGCATGATAGCTTTTCTCTTGCAAATTTGCAAATTATTGCATTTTCATCTCCCAGCAATGGTTCCTCTCTTACCTCCTGTTTCCCCATCTCCTCAAAGAACAATATTAAACCTCCTGTGTAGTTTCTCCATTCTGTCACTCCCATTTTCTCTTCCATCTCCCAACTCCTGATTTGAAAACGAGGGAGGGGAAGCCACTGAAGACACCAAGGTCAAGGCAGAGTGAGACAAAGTCAAATTCATGCAATGGTTTAACAGCACGCGCCATCTCACCATTACAGAGACACGAGACGTTATGGATTGCAGCTTAATGGATGGCAATAGAGGATGATGGGGAGAGGAGAAGAGAGAAATGTTCCTTCTGGGCTGAGACTTGCTGATTAAAGTGCATGAGTGGGCAGGGGACAGCGTTTGTGTTCATAAAGCTGAGTCTTACCTCTCGATATTAATGGATACCATTGTCGCCAGACGCAATGTTTTGTTATTGCGTGATTAATTGAGAGTCACACGCAATGACATATTACAGGCAGGATAAAGCTGTCACTGGGAAGCAATTCTTCACAGCAATTCCTGCCAGTCTCTACAGTCTGAAATTGCATACCTCGTTACAGACGACCCCTCAAGCACAAATGCATTACATATCTTTATATAAATAACAGTGACTAACAAGGGCAGTCTGAGGTAATCTCTGTGGGATATGAAATAGGGAAAAAGGTAAGGCAAAGAAATTGCCTTCAAATATTAGTAAGCTTGTCTGTGCTAATCCCCATCAAATGAACCATTTCTCTTTTTCTTTAAAATAAAAACTGTTCCTGCTGTAGACACAGAAAGTGTGATAAAAGGACATGTTGTGACATAAATGACAACTAGAAGCCTTACTTCTTCAAAAGGCCACTAGTTCTAAATCTTAAAAACTTATCTTGATCAAGACTAATTAAACTTCGACACAGTCGCTTTATCACTTACTTAGGTCAGTAAGTATCAGTAACTGGTCCAGCTCAGTTTTTTTAAGCCACTAGATCAAAGACTCTTTTACATTTCTTTTGGCAGCAACAAGAATATATCAAATAATTAATTTTCTCCATGCATTTTATTTCGCTCAGAATAACTGCATTCAAAATACAATGCAGGAAAAAAAATTGACGTTGCTCAAGGGAAAGGACACAGCCCAGGGGAATACAGGTGCCCAGGAAAAACAGCTTGTATCATTTATGTTCTGTGTATGACAAATTCCTGGCTGAATTGCCAGGAGTGGCACACAGTTGCCTAATCTCCAGATGGCATTCAGCATTTCTCATACCAATGGTCAGATCTCCTGCAGTGCTCTTTTCTTCCTGTCTGATTGGAGCCAATGCCCCACAATTCGAGTGAGCAATATTTTAAAGACTCACCATCAGATAGGATGGCATCATCTAAATCCAACAGTGCCTTCTCTTTGGCAACCTCTTCATTAGAGTTCATTTCACACCACCACTGAGACACTGTTTTAAGCCATTTCAAGCTAAACCACTTGGACTTTCTGTTACCAACCACTTATTAACTTAGGAAAAGTCATGCAAAGGTGTTTACCTGCTTGGAAGATGTTCTCTACCTCCTCAGAAGACAGGCTCTTGCAGTCTCTCCTAAATCTGCCACTGACAGGACCCAAGAGAAATGGGGATAGGAAAGCACAAAGCCTGAGCTGTCCTGTGGCCCGGAGGCAAATAGCAATCTCTGTTTCCACCTAACCCAACCAGAGCCCTGCAAGAGAGTAAATCTGTGTCCACTGGCCTTTTTAACAGCCCCTTAATGACCGTTAACTTTTTTCAGCCAGCCATTGATTCTAATGGCATGTGCATTCACACACAATAATACCTCAGACGGCCTTCATTAATTTACCATGCATAATTTCTCTGAAAGCTTTTGCCAATAGAATACCCCTAAACTGACTCACTAACTCATGAAGATAAAGCACTTTCTGTGTGAAACCATTATGCAGATGCACAGCATTCTCCTCAAATAAGTTAAAAAGTAAGTATTGTTCGATGTCTACCCATTTTTTGGACACAGCAAAGTACCAGGGCTTGAAAATGTAAAGCTGCTGCTGGAGTATCTGGTGTGACAATGAATATGTAAGATACTCCAGGCTGAAGAAAGAACAACAAGAAAAAAGGCAAATTATATGAAAAAGCCTTTCTGCTGTGGAGTTCCTGAAATCTTTTACAAATTTCAACAATGGGAAGTCCTAAAAGTGAAAGGCTGTTAAAATACTGAAGGAAAATGCAGCAATATGGATATTCACAGGCCTTGGTCCATTCATCCTGACAGAGGGTGGGGGAAGATCCAGCAAAGGGAGTGTATTAGAAACAAACCATCCCAGAGAACAAGGGTTTAGAGCTGTCAGGAGCTACAGTGCTGCTGTTAGCCTTGCAGTAAATTATGGAGCTGTCAGCATTTTCCCATTATAAATCTCTCAAGCCTCCTCTTATGTACACTGATGTAAGATTCAGACCTCAGTCCCATGGTGGCAATGATACTGCAGACAAAAGCATCACAGACCCCCTTTGGAAATATAAGACCCATAAATATAACCTGTGGTCTTAGAAACTCTAGAAGATGTTTGTCTTAGTGATTAAAAAAAAGCCTGTTTTTTTGTTTTTGTTTTGGTTTTGGTTTTTTTACTTGCAATTAGTTTGTCTTTAAACAAAGTCAGACGATGAGAAGAGAAGAGCTGATTGAAAAGGTGATCAGGAATAGATTCCTCTTTTGCACTACACTCAAGTCTTTTATCAATTTTCAAGTCTCTCATCCTTTTCTGGAGGATTGATCACAGAGCCCATGAACACTGCAACTCCACTTCCAAGGTTATAGGTGCTGTCCTGACTAATGTAAAAAAACCACCTTCCACAGATAGTCACTTGTGAGGCTCTGTAATAATAAATGTGGAGGTAAAATAAAGATTAAAATAAAATTAGATCTGAAATTTTAATCTGTCTCCAATTCATGAGTTGTGGGACTCAGGGTTTTGGTTTCTCATCAGTGAGAAGTGAACTACTTGCAGGGAGTTCAGAAGCCACAGAGCAGGTGGATTAGGGGCAGAACTCTTCAAAAATTCTTCATTAATAGCAAGACTTATATTTTTAAGAAATTGGATTTTTTGTTGTTATTTCAGGATATAGACTGCAAAAGAGGGTCTACGTACTTCCATTAAAAAAAATTAAAAAAAAAAAAGAAGACTGAGAGTATATGTGTGAGAAATATGCTCACATGGAGATACTTGTTAAAGTGAAAACTACCAGGAGGGTTTTAGCAACATAGATTTAGTACAAAGGATATAAGCCATTATCAGCATAAATATAATGAAAACTAAGGGAAAACACCTCTGCCTGGAGTTAGTATCGTTAAAGACCATTAATATTGCCATTAATTGTACACGTTTAACTACAGCTCTGCCTGGAACCGTAACATCACAACACACCAACAAATTGTCTAGGGAGTAACAGACTGCTTCAAAAGTCTCTAAATACGTGTTTACAGATGATAGGGGGAAAATTGATTTCTCATACCTCACACTCCCCACTCCCCTCCTTATTTCATTCTACATTTACCTTGCTCCAAGCACCAAGCTCTTCCTCCATGCTCCTGAGGCCAGCCCAGGATGCTGAGCCTGGCCTGTCAAACCAGGCAGACTTGGGCAGGGTTACAGCTCTCCAGGTACTCAGGGGCCAGCAGTAAATCTCAGCACTATATACATGCCTGGACTAGGCATCAAGGAGTGCATATGCTGGAGGATTTGGGACTGCAAGCAGTCTGTCTGCTGCAGATAAAGCAATGACTCAAACACAAGGCAGGAGACACTCGAGGCTCCCAGTGCGTGCGACAGCCCAGCAGAGTTACAGCCACCCCCAGCCCTCCATTCAGCACAAATAGCAAACCACTCCTCACGTTTTGCTAACCCTTTAGCAGTGTTTCCATCCCTTCTCTTGGCTTGTGTGTTATAGGAAAAAAAAATTCCAAATTTTTACTTTTTTTAAACTGTATAGAGTTTTTTACTAGAATCTTGCAGTGTATCTGCTTATAAAGTAACCAGCGTAGCACTCTGCTTCAGAGAGAATATACAACAGCAGAATAAAATTCTATCCATATGTCCGAAGTACAAGAGGTTCACAGTAGAGCTGGCAAATGGTGTAATTAATCCTGACTGCATTTCAGCAAAGACAAATCTAAAAATAATGTACAATTTCTCTCTTTGTGAATTACCACTTGAGAAAACTCCCTGCCTGTATATACCCAAAGCAATTTTTGCAGATTGTTTACAATAAATCAAATTTGGGACAGTGCTTGACTGATGAAATTTCAAACACCATTTCTTTATTCTTTGGGTGCTCCTTTTATAATGTCAAGTTAACAGAAAAAACACAGCGGATACACAGACGCCAGACACATTCAAAGGTTTCCATCTGGGCTTTAATTACTATCACAGTTGCCTCACTAAATTGAATACGTTCCTCCTCCTCCTAAGGGCTTTGCCTTGTATCTGATTTAGCTTACTTTGCCTCGATGAACAAAATCTGGTATAATCATTTTCTATGATGCCCCAGAGGAGCATCATCCCATGTATAAACTTGTTGCCCCATAAGTCAGTTTTTTACATTTCTCTCTTCAGACATTATCCTGAACTGTACTGATATATTTTTTTTTCCTTCAGGAAATTATTTTGGAAAAGTCCTAAAGCAGATTTTCTCCAAAAGCTACATTTAGATTACATTAAATCACTGATGTTATTGTAAAATTTTAAAAGAGGCAACAATGTCCAAACCACTTCTTCCAAATGCAGAAGACAAACAAACCCCCCTTTCTTCCTCTCCACAGAGCATCACCTGCTCCTGACCCCACTGACCAGTTCATTATTGCTTTCAGATGGTAATTAGTGAGGCCAGACAGCCTGAGCTTTGCCATTTCTCCTGACCTGTTAGGCTTAGCCTCCCTCAGTTATTATCAGTGTTTTTCTCTAGGTGTTCTCAGAAAGCAGAAAAGTGTGTGCCATCTGTTTAAGCTCTCCTGATTTGAATGCTTAAATAAAAACACATAACATCATCTACAAAAATGCCATTGTTGGGTTCTGCAGCAAGCTCTGAACCCTTTAGAATTAACTGCAGACCTACTTGCTGGCTTCCAATAAGGTCATTCTTTCAGTAATCAGAGGTGGTCCCAGGAGGTGGTACATAAATAGCCTATATTGAAGCCTAAATTAGGCTAACTCAGAACTTCCTGTACTCTTCACTGCAAATAAAGCAAATATTTATAGACTTGCAATCTTTGAGGTTCCTACCTAAGAATTTACATCAGAGCAGCTCTTCTTGCTCATGGTAAATCTGAATCCTAGCAAATGTCCTAAAACTCATATTCCTCAGTGTATTAATTTTATTTGACACTCCCTTCACTACTCTTTAGATGTATTAAAAGAGAAAATAAAATGAAATATTCAAAAAGAAGATGAAAACAAACTTTGAAAGAAAACGTCCCTCTGTTAAAATCTTGTTAAGTCATATTGCTACAGACATTGAACATCTGGCTTCTTTTCTGGGCTGTGCCACCAATTCTCTCCGTAGCCTCAGGCAAGTCCTTTCAGCTCTAAGTCTCCATTTTTGATTTTTTTTTCAAGGAAGTAAGAGTTTTCCTTAAGTGTCCCCTCTGCTTTCTGTCTTGACTATCCAGACCCATGCATAATTTTAAAGAAGGTGATTAACATTTCTCACTGGATACACCTAATCAGTCAGTAGACACTTCTCCAAAGGATGGAGAATCAGGACTGTAAACACTTCAGGGTAAAGACCATGTCCTAACATTTATGAACTCTTCTGTTTTTTAGAGTACTTAGAGAAGGCTAATGTTATTCTGCAGGAGTTTCTGGAAGCAGCTGGCTGGGTTTCTGCTGGAATCATCACTTTAAACATTGTTGGGATGTCATTGTTTTATTCAGAGGTGTCAGAACGCCTAGAGCTTTGGCCAGACATCTTCTCTCATTAGTAATTTTCACACAAGTCTAAATAAATGTGTTTGTACTGTGCCCAACGCAATCCAGCTCCTGTGTGCCACATTAACATAGCTAATAAATAAAAAATCCTATTCATGATATTCTTACACCAAGCCAGCAGTAGAAAATGACCACTCATCAGGGAAGTGGGAAGCATTAGTGGCTGGGGTAGATGGTGTTAGCAAACAGGCTCCAGCTGGAAGAGCAAGCAACTTTATCAATTATTTTCAATAGCAAACTGCATTTCCTTGCCCCTCTACCCCTCATAGAGAAGGTCTGGTGAAAAACATTGGACCCATTTATCCTTAGCAAACTCTTGAGCCAGCAAGCCCCTTTGTTACATTTTGGCCTGGAAACTGAGATCTGAGTGATCAATGTTGTTGGGCTGCTGCCTCTACACAGTGCAGGAAGAATGATACCAATGGCCAGGGAAGAATACTCCTTCCTCAATAGCTGCCACCAGCATGCTAGATGCTTGTCAAAAACACAACATCCACCCTAAAAGTGCTGTCAAAGAGCTCTCAAGCACCACTGGAACACAACATTAACACACAGGAGAATGTCTCTGAATATATCAGTGGAACTCCATGCCTTGTGTCTGGACTGCACTGAGCTGTGGTGCAGCTTCCTTACACCTCCTTACCACTATCAATCTATCTGACCTGGAATGATAAAATTATCTCATTTCATAAGAAAGTGTTTTAGGAACACAGACTTGACTTTAGAGACAAGCACAGTCAATTATCATAGCATGTATATACATTTTCCCCCAGAAAAATAGAATTTGAGACCAATCAGATTATTTATTTCTTCCAGGTAGCATGATTAATGATTTTTCTATTTCACAGAATAAACATATCTGAACAAGCATTCCAGAACCACAGTATCCCATTGAACTCCCCCCAGCCTGTAGGCTTACAGAGCAAAGCTTCCCATCTTTTTCAGCCTGAAAATGAATTCCTGTCCTTTTAGGACTGGGTACTACCAATACAAATAATCCCATATCATCTTAGTCAGATGCACTGAGGCTTTGATAGAAACAATTTCAGGAACAGTCTGCAGAAACTCCTCCTCTCTCAGCCCCAGTTCAGAGCTCTTTATTTCCACTGCCTTTTCTTCACCTCTCTTTTTCCTCTGATGAGCCCAGCACCAAGGCTCAGACAATGACATTTTTTCCAGAGCAATGAGCTAATGTTACTCCCAACAAAGTTCAAGAGAGTTACAACAATATTCATGGCCAAGACCCCTTGCCTATGAAGACACTTGACAGTGGAGAAAGATGATGCCTTCATAACCACCAGGCTTGCAAAAATCCAGAACAAGAAATCATTTGCCTGTGCTCATAAAGAATAATACTTTGCTGTGATTTTAAAAATTGAGCTACTGAAATCTAGGAGTGCTAAAGGAAAAACAGCCTTCTATGAATCCTGGGTGGTTCACTATGAAGATTACAGTTGCCCTAGAAACCTCATAAACTGGAGTGGCAGATAACTGAAGTAGATGAGATCTGTCAGAAAAAGTTTGGCACCATCAAACCAATGCTTTGAAAGCATAAAAATGACTAATTGTCTGTGTTTTCTTTGCCACATCAGACAAAAGGCTTTCCTGGCAGTGAGGGACAGCTTTCTGAGCTGTGTTTTGCTATTCACTCAACTGCTTAAATTTTGAGTGTAATATTTAAAGCTTGTTTAAAAAAAATTAAAAGCTTCTTTTATTCAAATGAAAGATAAGTAAGTGATGGGTTTGTGTTCTTTCCCCCTGAGTTCAGATAACCTTCTGAAAAAGACTGGTGTCCTGCTGATCCTAAACCTTGCTCAACACCACCATAAAGATGACACCTAACTTAATCCACATCTTATTTTATGAACAGGAGATTATCAAGGAAAAAAATTTGACGTCTGACCTGCGATGCATTGATGCACCAACCTTACTTTGAACAGATTCTGAGTTGCCATATCAAATTTACAGAATCATAGAATCATCTGTTAGGTTGGATAAGAGATCCAAGTCCAACTGTTAACTCAGCACTGTCATCACAATACTCAGGACAAGGCCACCACTAAACCATGTCCCCACATGCCACATCTACAGGTCTTTTAAACACCTCTAGAGATAAAGACTCAACCAATTTCCTGGGGAGCCTGTTCCAGTGCTTGACAACCCTTCCAGAGAAGAAATGTTTTCCCAATATCCAATCTAAAATCTCAACCTCCCTGGCACAACTTCAGGCTCCTGTCTCTTGTCCTATCACTTGCAGCTGGGGAGAAGCTGCCCACCCTCACCTTAGCAAAGCTTCCTTTCAGGTAGTATAGAGAGAGCAAGGTCCCCCACAAACCTCCTTTTATCCAGGCTAAAGAATCGAAGTTTGCTCAACCACTCCTGATAAAACTTGTTCTCTAGATTAACTACTTGAGGTAATGACTTTTGCCAAACCCACTAGTCCTGATTTCACATCTACAGTAAATAAATAACAACATTGAAAAAGAGAAGGTTGAGTTCAAAAGAAAAAAACTCTTTGTTATAAAGTATTTAGACTTCTGTTTCCTTATTTGGCTCTATGTTTCTCGTTCCTTTTCCCTCCCTTTAACTGGTCAGTTGCCAATAGTGAAGAAGAGATAAGCAACAAAAATTGATTATAAGCAATAAAAGGAATTTTAAACTTTCTTAAGGACTGAGCCAGAGCAGGAGGGAAAACTTAGGAACTCTGGATTTGCTACATTCTTCTTCATGGGTCCTGAGCAATGCCAGTGTATCTGTGCAAGCAGCACACAAGCAAACAGCACAGCTGTTTGCATTCTCTCTGTGCACAGGGAAGCAATTTTCCCCTTTCATTTATTATTCACAACTTGCTGCAGCCATTCTGCAAATTCAGTACATCTCCTTTAATGCAACAATGAGATTGAGATGCAGATTCTTTCCTTTCTGTTATTTGTAGTTTTGTTTTTTTCCTTGAATACTGAGAATGCTGGATATGGGCTTTCTTTCTACTTAAATTTCTCTTTTCAATTTGGAGATGATTTAAACTATGCAGAATGCAGACAGGCAACAAGTAAGGATTTCCTGCTCTGATCCATGCCTTCTCCTCTAGTCAAGCCTGCAAAAATAAACCTTGAATCCTCAACATGGACACACTACTTAGAATTTAGAGAAGAGATAGTCCCAACTCTCCAAAAATGGTTTGGAAATTGAATGGCTTCAGGGGAAATGCTGTCTCCTTTTCCTCTGTACACTAATTAGTACAAACCATAGTCAACTGCTTTGCAAAAAACGAAAACATTTAGCACTAATAGCCATTACCATTAGTAATTCTCTGCTTTGAAAAAAGCCCTTGACTGCAACCCCCAATATTTATTCTCACTTGATGTTAAGATGACAGATTTGCCAACCAGCTTGGGAGGTGAAATAGCACCAGCAGGCCACCTGCTCCCTTGAAGTTTAGCTTTAATAATGCAATGCAATATCATAAGATGAAGTCATCTGATGCAATTGATGCAAGAGAAAAATGTAGATTTTTTTTCACTCTTTCTGAAAGTTATGATTTAGACACCAAAATAATCTGTACTGTTGTGCTCCTACACATCCAAACTGAACAGAGCAAAGTTAGATCCATCCCTGGTGTGAGCTTTGGCACAGGGCCAAAAAGTCAAGAGCATAGATTTCTTCCCACAGTGCAGGGTTGGCAGACACCCTGCATTTCTTCTCCAGATAAAGTGGAATATCTTTGTTTTGCTTTGAGAAGTTAATCATTTTATCATTGAGGCTACATAACATACTGCATAGGAGTGTCTCTGGACAGCATCCATGCTGTGGCTCAGCATGGCTGGTTACCTGTTCACTCACTACAGCATCACTGCAGTTTCTACACTGTCAGGGCTGTGTGACACAAATCAGATTTCATTTCAATACTGCACTGATGCCATACCCTGAACATGAAACACCAATTCTCACATGTTAGGAGCCAGACTGCACAGCTGTAACTCAGCCCAAGATCACTGACAAGAGCAAAAGTGCACCATGAACACCAGCAGATCACCTGGTCCAGATCTGATGTTTAGGGGCAGGATTGCCCAGCAAAAACTCTGAATTTGAATCTAACACATTTTGGGCAGCTCTTCTAACCTTTTCGAACACTAACTTGCTTTTTGATTATGTGGTGCTTAGATTGTCTGCTCACCTTACCAAAACATCTTAGTTACTTAGATTTGTGAAATGCATCAAGATTTTAGGGTGAAAAAGGCTGTGGGGAGTCAGAGCACTGCTGCAGATGTGACCAAATGTGCTGTACACTGTGGGGAATGTTACAGTTCTGTCAACATAGGAATGCTAGCAGACTTCTGCCCTTTGTAGCTTGATATGATTGGCATGATATAAAGAACTAAGTTTCAGAGCAAAATTCAGTAGTATAAGCCCTATCATCCCAACCTGGCTACCTACATGATTTACATAGATTATTGCAGTAGTCCACCTGCAACATTCACAGTTCTAGTGAAGATTATCACTTCTGTTTAAGAGATACCAGGTAAGTCCCTTGTTTCCACTGATGAGAGATCATTTCAGGAAAAATTGTGAAGTTTTAGACTATCTGCATTCTAACCCAGAATACAGGGGACCCTGCTAAAAAAATGTGTAAGCCTGGGTTCTTCACCATCAGTTAGGCTGCAATGAAAGCCCCTCTTTTCATACACAGGCTGATATATTCAATGTGAGGGTCTTGACAGTGAGATCAACTCCAGGTTTAAATCAGAAAGCAGGAAATCCCCCTGTAATTTCAATAATGCTACTTCACTGAATAAATACTTACACCAAATTCAGGTTAACCCAAATGCCATCTGCACTGGCTGGTATGACATGCAGTGGGTAAGGGTTTCTCTTCCAGGAGCAGGTGCCTGCAGAGCTCCTTTTCTACCTTTTCAGAGGAACTGCTCATTTATAGAGTTGCAAATACACCTGAGTGTCATCTAAGGCAGAGCCTCTATCAGAACAGAACATTACCAGTTACAGGGGCTCATGTTGTTCTTCCTCCCCCATTGAACAGGCTGCTAAGTGAACAAAATCAATTTGATCTCACACATCTAACTAGCATATTAGAAAAAAATTTCAAGAGCAGCTGCTGCCTACCTACAACTCTCTAATTCCAGCCCAAACAATCTGTTTCCCAGTTGTGGGAGAGCAATCCACAAAAGGACCCAACAATCAGAGTCAGCAGAGAGGCGACGTTGTGCCTCCATCTCTAGCATGCAGCTAATTACAAAGCACAATTATTATAATTAATGCTAGTGGATGTGGCCAAGTCTCTCTGCAACTGCTGTGGGGAATTTCTACCCCTACTTCAACCAAAAAACCATCTGTCAGACAGGAAAAGACAAAATAAAACCCCTCCTTGCCAAAGATTCTCAGTAAAATGTTTTATTGCTGCTAACCTGGCAGTAACAGGGAGATCACACAAGTTTCATATAGGAACCACACTGAGAAGTGAAAATCCCTGACTTCATATCCTCTGCCCCATCACATAAACAGTCCACTGATTTATGTAGCAGGAGGCTGTTGCTGGAGAGGTTCAGGGGTGGGTAAGTTACACACTCCTGTTTGTCATGAGCTGGTTTGTTTTGTATAGAGGCAGAGATCAGCCAGAGAAATGGACATTAACAATGGACTGGAAATGGTGCTGCTGCAGAGCTCTGTCAAGGTAGTGAGTTACACAAATGCCACTTGATACTGACCATTTGCACATTTACATTTTCTCATCCTTGTACCTCAGTGACCACTTGAAAGGCAATAGGAATAAGGACAATCTATGAAAGTAGATATATCATGTTCCTGACTTATGACATGCACATACTGTTAAGAGAAAAATTTAGCTATGCACGAAATTTGTTGACTATGGCAGGCTTCTTTCTGTGTAACACACAAAATCCACACAATTGTCTGTCATGGTGATCTGATTTCTTCTGAGCAGATCTCCTCTTGCTGCAGTGCTGCAGGTGAGCTCTTGTCAAAAAATATCCATAGAGTTATCTCTTTATCACTTGATTCAGGCTAGGCACTGGCACACAAGGTAAGAAATTTGGTGATGGTACTCAGACATACCTGAACCCATTGAGACTGTCACAGACTTAAGCACTTGTTGTGTAATTCTTATTGGCACACAAAAATAATAGCTCATGAAGTTTCAATATTACCTTCTTCTGGAAGTACAATCATGTTCTGCAGTCTCACCAGCTCAAGTGAGATGCCTCTCACATTTTAGGGCTGATCTACCTTGGATCCCTAAGCCAGGTACACATATATTCCCACTATCTTCAAAATGTGTCCTACAGGTATCATTAACAATTTAGGCACGGCAGGATGGAGCACAGCTACCCATCTTGCCTGGGAATATCTGAGCCATAATGCTGCTGGAAAGACTCAAACTCACAGCACATAGCTACAGGTTGACACTGCCTGGTAGGCAGGCTCCAAGGACATGAAAAGGCAGAACTAGAGTCTGCTGAAGAAAGGGATACCTGCAGATGAATCCATAGCCTTTCACTTCCACCAAGTTATTACAAGATCAAAGAGGATGAGAATTGGGCAAACATAGCTGGAACTCCTGGTTCAACTCCTACCTCTGCAAGAGGTAACTTACCCAATTTAATGCAGACAGATATGTATGGGCAACTTAGTAGTATGTGCAAAAGCATCTGAGGATATATTTCTATTCATCCCTGTTGCTGAAATAATTATTGAAATAGATTTCTGCTCTGTGCAGTGCCTCGTGGGTCAGAGTTAAGGTGTCTTTGCAGGGTATTTCTGTACAGGTACACTGAATTATGTACATGTATTGATCTGAGCTGAATGAAGATTTGTTCTTCTAAGTTCTTGTCGATGTGCCACTATGGAACATTTGACATAAATTAGTTAAAAACTGTTTAGTAGTCTTCACACATAGGCCAATGGTGAATACAACTGTAAAACTAAAACCATTACACAGGAAAGCTGTTTAAAGCTAGAATGTACACATGTAGGTTTGTGACATACTAAAGAAAGATGCAATATTACTATTTAATCTAAACACTTTCAGAGTCATGACAATTATGTATTTTCAGCTCCTTTAAAATGTTTGCCTTATTTCCCATCAATATTTAATTCTTCTCTTGTTAATCGTTAGCTCTAGAAGAGAATAAAAGGCTCCAAAGGAATAAGGAAAGCAATTAATAACTTTAAAGAAAAATCATCTATGGCTTCCAGCTAAGTAAACCAAGCTTCTTTATGATATAATGTAGGTAAGACAATGTTTATTCTAAGGATTTAATTGTAAAAGTGTTCCCAAAAATCTGACTTGTCCTTTTACATTTGAAATAACTCTTGCTCAGACTAGTAAGAGAAAATAATCTTCTGTGCTTTAAAAAGAAACCAACCAAAATCTGAAGCAGTTTTCTCACCATGCTAGGGGTTCAAATGTTGGTATATGCTTTTTTAATATCTAAAATTACTTCTGTTTCCATATTGATTCTGGAACATCAATGAGGAAACAATCTTTGTATCAACAGTGGGAATCCCCTGAACTACCTGAGCCTGGCAAGAGGAGAAAAATAGAGATGTCCAAGTCAAGGAAAGTAGTTTAGTGTAATAACTAAGCACATGGTGCAGCAATTGTTGTTAAACCCACCTCCCTGCCAGATAACATACTCATAAATCCATCAGCACCAGGTCACTGCTGCATCCCTCTGGGGTGCAAATGTAATTGAAACCTCATCACCACTTAAGAGCTGTTGTTTTTCTATGTTTAGGAGGCTAGAGAGGCTAGACTCAACTGCACTAATAGATTAGATCAGGCTGGCATTTATACCACCACTGTCTGACTGAAAATCTCCTTGTAAGTCTACAGACAAATGTTTTGCTTCTGATTTGCACCAACTTGCTGTACACACACCCAAACTGCTCGGCTGTGAGAGTCAGGGGTGGCAAGCCTTTGGAAAAGAATCAGTTAAAGGTGCTTAAATCTGCTACTTAACTACATTATGTCTCATCAGTCAGATTTGATTCTACTTCCCACTGGTGTTTTTCTTTATCCCTCTATCCTCTTTCCATTATTTCTGTTCAAAGGAATAAAGACAGTAGATGAAATGTTAAAATGATTTAGGATTTTCAGCTGTAAGAAGAGTGTATAAGCAACATTAAGAGTCTGATTTCAGTGTAAGATAGGATATTTGGATAAATCAGATATCTCAGAGCAATTCAGCAGCTTGGAATTGCTGGTTAAAGAAATATCTGCTATTCTCTCCCTAGAATGGTGAAATGCTATTCATGTAAGCTGACTTAGGTATCTTCTTTTAATTTATTTCTCTGTTCTTTCCTTTTCATATAATTTTTGAAGGTTGCCTTTCTAATTCTTTTAAGCATAATTTTGTACCAGGTGCTGCAGACTCTAATGGAACTGCAAGACTGCAGCACAGTGTGGACAAAAGAGAGCCAGGTGTCATTTAGCTACATCTGGAAGGGAAGGCAGCTGACACACAGACATTAGCACAGGTTTCCACCAAATCCAGGCACTTCAGCACAGGCTGACTTCTGCATTACTGCTGCCTTATTCACGTGGATCTCTGAATGGCAAAGTTCTCAGAAGACCAGAATGAAAGAGTTCAGTGTTGAGGGCAATAGGCATTGTATTGACCCTGTGCTGATGGAGCTTTCTACAGTGGAGTATTTGTACTCAGACACTGGAGATGTGCTGAAGCTTTAAAATATGAGAAAAATCCAAGCCCACAAAGTCAAGTTGATTTCTACCTGAGAAGACAAGAGGTGGAATGGTGGTGCCTGCAAGCCTGCCTGGGCAGCAAGGTCTGCCTGTCCCTGAGGGCACAGGTGGGAAATTGCTTTTTACACCGTGGGCCAATGTACTCCACAACTGGCAGTGCTTCTCAGTTTCACTCTGCTGATGGATGAAAATTGATTTGCCCACATAACCATGGCTAAATCTGCTGCAATTCTGCAGCTTGTGTGGGACTTACTCCAACAAATGCTTCCTTAAAATTGCGGGAGTGAGGTCTCACCACCACAATCTGTCACCCATACCTACAAAATCAGCCAGCTGTGCCTGGCTCCCTGACATTGCACAGACAGAGAGCAAGAAACACACAAATCTTATTTGGATGTTCTTTTTAATAATGTTTTACATAGCTGAGTATAATTCTTTGGGATATTTAATTTTCCTTTGCTACAGGGAACCACCTGCTAGAATGATATGGCTCAGAGTCCCAAGGCTGGTTGATGTCAGGCTTGGCAATGCTCAGGTCTGACTTGCAGGAAGGATATTTTGGGCTGATGTAGACATCCTATACATTGAGATGTTATAGCCAAGTTGTCTGTATCAGTTCTGTCTTAATTCCCTCTTCAATAGGTGGGAATTAAGAAATTACAGGAAATCAAGTGACCCCAATTTCCTACATGGTTATTATTCTATCAAAACTGAGTGATCACTCTGCTGACTCAAATACATGAAGAAAGCAAAATCACAGTCACTCAAATTATAAAAAAACAGCTAACAATGAAAGCAGACTGTGGTTAATTAAGTAATGAGGAACAAAAGCACACCTATTTTTCATTTGAGTTCTATGTAATTCAGATGCTCACAAGTCTTCACTGCTCCATGATAGACCATAGGAACTCATTAGCAAAGCTTATTTTAATTCTGAGAAAATTACTGTAATATTTGCCTATGGACTTGCATAAGTAATTTACTTAATTTATCCAGTTGAAGGAAAGGACTAAACTGTATGGACTGTAAGTGATAAATGTAATGAAAATTGAGCCTTTCCACTGCACTATTTACATTTATCCTGACCTTCCCTGGTTCCACACTTGGCCAAGCCACACTGGTCCAGCTGCCTGTGCTTCCATCACTGCTCTGCTCTGTAACATCAGCATCTCCCTCCTAACATCCCTGTATGCACAACATAAACATGCTCCAGGACACCAGCCAGCTCTGATGGCTGTGAGTCAGAGGAAACTCCTTTATGGGACCATGGAACTTCTCACATCTTCCCTAATGCATGTGACATGGATACTGCCACTGGCAGCACACTGGAGAGAGAATGACTGCCAGTTTTATCTGCATCTGTCAAAAAGCACTGCTTAAAACTCCTCAGTTGTTGAGCCAGTAGCCTTCTGGAGTCTTGTAGGAATGTACCACCCACAAGAACAATATGGTGTGTCAAATAACCAATGTCCTGCTGAATGAAAGTTATCTTCAGTAAGGTATTAAAAATAATGCTGGATACCAGACACAGTTATTACATTAACTTTTTCATCTGCACAGAATTTGCATCATTCACAAAAAAAGGACCTGGTGCTACACAACCAAAGTAACTCTGGAGAACAGACTGTCTTATTCTGCCCTGTGTATAATATGCAAAATTACCAGCCAGTTTCCTAACCCAGCCCCTTCAATGCTACTGCATCCCTTCAAAAAAAGCAGGAGGAAAATTATTTTCTCCTCTACATAAAAGGAGAAGTTTGCAGTGGTCAGAGACAGAGAAAAAAAATGTTCTAACCTGGAAACTGGCTGGGTTTCTTGTGTAAACATTAATCAGAAATAAATAAGAAATATCAAGGTATGCATTGCACTATTGGCCTGGACCATGCTCCCGTGTTCATTACTGCCAAACCTACTCACTAAAATAGGAAATGCTCCAAAGAGGAGGATCTCAGTGCCAGAAGAAGAAGTCAAGGCAAAAAGGGTAAAAAACAAGCATAAAGAAAATGCAAGAGCTTGAAAAAACTGGTTATTTAGTCCTGGGAATATGGAGAGAATGAAGCAGAGCACATTCAGGGTCTGTGAAGAAAGAGCTTTGGTGACTTCCCCTTTCTTTCCAGTCATTCAGTCCTGACAGGCAGGGACAAATTGAATAAAAATCAAAACCACTGAAGGAAAAGGAGAAACAAGACTTTTCATTAGTTTTCATATCTGACAATGTGGTGGGAATCCCTGGAGGAGCAGTGCAGCAAGCAATAGCCTGGACACAGAGCCCACAGACTGGGGTGAAAGTCATTTAGGGGCAGGGCAGAGCAGAGCAGGCAACCACACAGGCAAAACCAAAAGATCAGACAAATAGGCAAGTTCTAGGATTTTAAAAATCAACCAGCTGTTTTATTGGGAATCAATCTTGCTCCCTTAGGAAAGAAATAAGATAATGGAAAGACTTAGAGTCAGTAAAGAGCCCTTCACCTGAATTCTGTACAGAAGGACAGCACTGACTCAGAATAAAAATGGCCAAACCCAAGCTGAGACAGAATAAAAGCAGACAGCACATTTCTGTATTACCACTGAAATGAATAGTCTTAATTCATGTGATCAATTTGTCTGCCTCTCAGACACAGAATTTCTCTTTAATATCACTCTCTGTTTCAAATCAGATAATTTTCCTCCTTTCTTTGCAAAAACCCAGGTTCTACCTTTCTACTGCTTCAATCAAGCCTTTTCCCATCACTTTTCTAGGTCAATTCCTCCATATCACCACTCATCCTGATCTTCTCATAGCTTTCCATCCAACAGCAATATTGAGCCAATGCTCCTTTGGAATTAACCATAAAACAATAAAGCAAGCAAAACAGGGACTTCCAGATGCCTGAAGATACATCCTTCTTCTTTTCCTCTTCCTTGCCTGCTTCCACACTCTCTCCTATCTGCTGAACCTCTACCACATGTCCACTTGGTGCATCTCTTTTTCAGGTTGGAGAGTCTTGGTCTGTTTTGCTCATTTACAGACAGACCTGGTGACCTCACTTGTTTTCTTACAATTGACGTCAGTAATTTTCCTCCTGAAGATCAAGCCTGAAGGCTGAAACAGGCACTCCCAAGCCTCCCTGATTAGGGTTTGTCCATGAGTAGCCAAGACCCCACTGTACATGATGCCCTACAAACCCCTCCAGCCTAGCTCAGCTCCAGGAGCAACAGCATCCATCAGAAATACATCAAAACTACCAGTATGTCCTGAAAGAGTCAAAGGAAAGATGATAAAGGGTTTATGCTCAAGATTCCTTCCCATGTATTATTCTGGCTCTCCTCACAGCAGGCACAAGTCAGGAGAGATCTCCTTCCAAGACCTGATCTCATTAAACTGCAACAGAATTTTACTGAACATTCACTCAGTTTTCTGCGCTTTTTGCCCTTTTTGGCAGGAAAAGGTGCTTTTGATAGCTCATCTGTTTAACAAGGAAATTCCTCAGAGGGTCTTTGCTGAGAATGTACAAAAATCCACTGACAGCTGCTGTGATGGTTGCTCATTTTTGGGTTAACACACAGACAGGAAGCAGTTGAGGAAAGGTACAATTTATTAAAAACAGGCTCAGTTCCAAAACTCACATTACAGTACAACACATGGCACAGAGACAACACACTCCCACTGCAGCTACCTGCACAGACAGGCAAGCCCAGATTCCCAGGTTTGTGTGAGCCTGGTGCAGGAGCTGCAGTTACACCCAGGGAGAGTAGGACCCACACCATTTGCAGTCCTTCAGAACTAGAACATTGCCATAAATTCCTTTCTTGAAAGACACGTCCTGCTTTTCCACATGGTGCAAAGTGAGGCCAAACTTTTGCATTTCTTTTTACATCTTTAAAGCAGCTGTCAGATAGCAAGTTCTCTCTCTGAAGGACACACATGGTCCCTCTCACCACAGCATCAGTGTAACTCTTAATTATCTTTACTGCATCTTTGGGAAAGATCTCCTCCAACTTACAGGAGGGGAAACTGAATCAGAAAGCCACTCAGTGATTTTGCTTGGTGCTCCCCACTGTAGAACAGGACAATGGTCACTCAGAATGCCCCCAGTACTTATCTCACTGGAAAAACAGTGAAATAAGTGTACATTGTCCCATCCACTCCAGCACTGGAGGTGAGGTTTTGCCCCTCTCCCCAGCCTGGTGGCTACAGCCTCCCTCCACCAGCTCCCTCTTCCCTTCTGCTCTTCTTCTACCTCCATGGAGGCTGCTTGGCTTTGGTGGGATAATTTCTTTATGTTCAAATCCATTAACCCCATGGGGACTCACGCTGAGGGTGCTGTGAAATGCACATCTCCCTTTTGGCAGAGAGAGGTGCCCTGCCAGGCACTAGCTCACACTAGCACAAGGTTTGTGCTCCAGACACACAGACTCCCATTCTCCTCAAGTACCAACAAAGAAAACCTCTGAAGCAGGTTCACCTACACAAAACAGGAACATAATGGTCACTTCCAGAAAAATTGTTGCTATAAAAAAAAAAAAGATTTTGCCATTCACTTCAGAAATTCCCACTACCAGGTGGTGACTATTTTACTCTCTTCACAAAAGCACAGAAACTCCAACATCCACCTCTCCCTGCCCATGTCAGCAGGCTCGCTGAGATGTTTTCATGTACACCCACATTTGTCTTTCCTCACATGATATTACAGAAACATTTCAGTTTGCTCTTTTCATACACTACATTCCAAAGCATTTCTGTCAACAGGGAGCTGCATCCCTGCCATAAGCTCATGTGTGTAGTCAACTGGTAGGCAGCCATCAAATCCCACATACAGCCAGAGGCTGTTGATAAGATGAGGATCAGCACAAAGCAATGACACACTGCAAGGACACAGACATACATGTACCTCTCCTGCAAAGACTTTTTGCCCACTTGAAGCCCCACATAAGGCCCTGATGTGTAAAATAAAGTATCAATGAAATTCCATGGAGGTTCACGCACAGATTTCCCCCCTAGCAGCTGGGGGGGGGTGCAGATCTTGGTGCTGATCCTCATCAGCAGGTACCACAAGCACCATGGGCACTGGAAATCAACATTAATATGTAGATGGAAGATTTGGGTACAGCTGACATGAAAGTCTGAGCTTCTGAGCATTTGGGAACTGAGTCCTGGCTGCTGCATTGAACAAAGAGCTTCAGCAGGGCTCTGAACCATGCATGGGAGAAGAGAAGCAGTGCTTGCCTGGAAGTGGTGGTGCTTTGCATTTATTCACAATTAGAAAATTCAGCAGTGGCTGAATGGATTTATATCTGAAGTATCAAAAAGAATATTTTTTCTGCTTCTAGAGAAAATAGCATCCCAAGCTCTAATTTTTATTAAAGCAACTGTAGAAAGCAGTCTAGAATGAAATTGCCATCTGAATCTTAATTATACCTTCATATTGAAACACCGTAGCGAATTACATGTAAGATTAAAAAAAAGGAGTGATATTAACATATAATGAGCCTCATCAATTACTATGGATCAGGAAAAGTAGCCCTCATATTATGGAAATGGTTTAATTTGCATGACTGGATGATTCAGATTCTTCTTGGTCATTCATTCAAATCTCCCCAGAAGACACAGCCACAGAGAAATGTCCCATAGCAGACTTAGCCTCAAATAACTAAATTAAATACACTGCTAGTTACCCTCTCATTTTGCAGCAGGGAAATTGAAGAGATTTCCTATGATAAGTCCAGGGAGGAACACAGATCTTTAGCCATTACTGAGCTAACTGTATATGTATATAAAATTAGTATGATTTTTATAGTGCAACAGTATGTAAAATGACTTGCATATTTAACTTTTCTTGAACAGAGGCTCAGCTCCATGATGGAAACAAGTAAAGCAAGGGATGAACTTAAGGATAAAGATCAGTGTTCACACCATTTGAAGAGGAGCCCAATAACTAATAAAACACCCAGACAACAAACAAACTATACTCAGAACTAAGGTTGTGTGTGCACTGGGGTTTAGTCCCAGCTTAGCCACTGGAGACAGTAGTTTAGAGACCTGGGAATACAATAGCACATACAGGGGAGCCACATTGAGATGTTTCCTTCAATTTTGTCAGTCTTGGATTTTCTTGGCCAACCTTGGGAGTTTTCCACAGCTATAATTACATTGGTTTATATGGAGAAACAGCTGGATGATAGGCACAAAGATGCAAGTCAGGAGCTGCTTGGCAGTACTTTGGACACCTCCATTTATCCTGTCTACTTTAATATTCCAGCTCAAAGAGTCACATTATTTCCCTGTTTTGCAAGGACATTGGGGCAATCCATTTAATACAGTTGAGCAGATTAAGATGTTGAATGAGTATCGATCACTAAGCTCATTCTGACTTTAGTTCCCTATACATGCATGGGCCAATCTTCAAGGCACTTCTGATGATCAGCACTGACCGATTACATTTAATGAAAACTGGTTTAGAAACACATTTGCGTCAGGTATCCTTCATTCATTTCCAGATTCAATCAGCGAAGGAGAGGGGGAAAGTTTGTTTCCTTTTCTGCAGATTAAAGGCTGTGTCTGCTTTGAAAATTAATCACTTTCTGCTGTCATAAAGTCCTCCAAGAAGCAAACTGATGGATTGGCATCAGGCTAAGTGCAATAAACAGATATCCACATGCCTGCAAGCTTGTAAAGATTAAGGATGGAAAAGGAGTTTTTGAGGTACACAGAGATACCATTGTGAGTAATGACTTGAGGAAACAAAGGCAAAATCTTAATTTGAAAATGCACTGTGGGGTGTTTATTAGAGAATGGAGCAGAGATAAACTTCCAGAGGAAGTTCTGAAAATTTCATCACTTGCAACTGGATAGAAATGAACCAGACAAAGTACCTGAGAACATACTACCAGGTGCACTCATTTTGGCAGGCAGATCATTTAGGTAACTTAAAAAAGCTCCTTTTCTATCTGATATTCCAGGAGGGCCCATAGATTTCATTACAAACCCCTGGTCCACCAAGGCTCTCAGTGGGCCTGGGCTGTTAGGAAGAGAAGAGGGGAGGAAGGACCAACATGACCTTGGGCACAAACATTTTTCAGGAGCACAACCCAGTCATGCCCCATGCCCCCCTCTTCTTCCAACCCCACGCCTCAGTCACCATGCACAGAAAAGAGCCTGCAGGCATTTATTGCCTTTAAAAACTATCTATCTGACAAGTGGCTGCCAGGCCCTGTCCTGGCTTTAAATCAGAGAGACAGCAGGGCAGTCAAAACACCCCTTGTGGTCCACAGGCATCCTTGTGCTCCCACCAAGTCACCAGTGTCCCAGTCATGCCCTTGTTGTGGGCAGCATGGTAACAAGGAATGGATAATGACTCCAATTAGAAGGTGTGAATGTCATTCCACTCCCCCTGCTCTCTTCCAGGTCACTGTGAATGTGTTTGAAAACTACTGGCACAGCAATTTAAAGATAATTCAGATTTAATTTGCACTCTGTCATCTCTGTTTTTTTCTATAGGCTTTAATAGTTTAATTTAACAGTCTTAAACACTGTCTATATTACCGAGACATAATGTGTTTTTGAGATTTGAGCAGCTGCATGGCACAAAATAATATTTCACATTTATATTGTGCCTTTCATGCCGAAGATGCTGAAAAATGCCTTGATTACTATATCCACAGAAGAATCAACTCATCCATCACTGAAACGCAGTCACTTCTAGGCTGGAAACCTCATCAGTCTTTAATAATTTAAGCAAAATAGAGCAGAATATTCCACTCTATGGCAAGGCAAGTTGAGCAGGCAAAATTAAGTTATCCAAATCTGCAGTTGGGCAGGGCTGTCTCATACACTCACCCTAATGACAGGAAGTTTTTTATGACTCTCAGATATCTAATCAAAAGGCAGTACCTGCAGGAGCAGCTTCCCTTACGCCAGCATGGTTTATTACTGGTCAAGGGAAGGAAGGCTCTATTGTCTGCTGCCTGCCTCGGCTCTGCCTCTCCCTCTGCCATCTCCCCTCTGGGTCAGTAAGTCCCAATCTGATGCCTGTCAGAGCAGACCCTTCATAAGACTCTTCTTCATAATGAAGCAGTGAAATGATTTCCAAAGTTCCTCACTCCAGCACTGTCGAGGCCGGATCCTTCAAGCCAGTGACAAAGCACCCACTGATGTTACTGTGCTCTAAATCAAGCCCTGATGAAGCCCAGCCCTGCTCTGCCCTCCAGCCCCATGCCTGCTCCCATCACCAGCAGCCTAATTCCCAACTGAACAGGTGCCTGTTCACCTTTCCTGTCCCTGTGAGTGCCTTGCTCAATCTTTCAGCAATGGCACAGGAGAGCTCTCTTACAGACAGAGATGGAAAACATCTGGTGATGAAATTGGCTCTCACCCCCTTCAGATGCCCCACAACTCCTCCTCTGACCAGAGCAAATCCAGCCTCCTCTGGATGTCATGTTCTCCAGGCCCTGGCAGCCATGGAAGGTGGTGCTTTCCCATGTAGTATCCTAACTAAAGCTTTGTCCCACTGGCATATTTTTGTGACAGTGATCCAGGGACCAAGTAAAGCAACAAAGAAGTGGGTGGGTGGAGAACAAATGTGCCAAGCTTAATAAAGATTCTCTCTATTTCCAAGAGCATTATCATCCATGTTCATAATTTATTAAAAGGCTTTCATTTATGAAGCCTTTAAAGCCCAGTTTAATAACCTGCAATCATTACTTGAATCACAAAATTTGCTTTTTATTATATTGTGTAAATGAAGCACTGTAGCATTTAATGTAAATTATTTTTTCTTCCTCCTCTTTTATCAATGTTTTCAAAACCATTATGATCAGGTGTTCTTCTAAACCTTCCCTAAAAATGCTCTGCACTGTATCTGTGTACCCCAAGTAACACTGTTCCTGGGATTTGAGTACAGCAATGAAAGAATAAAGATAATAAACCTGCCTTTCCTGTGTGCCTGCTGCCTCTGAGGTTTCTAACCGGATTGTTCAGATCATTCTCTCTCCCTAGGGAGAGGCTTGAGGTCCCCTTATATCCAGGAGATATAAAAAGGAATTTGTTTATTATTAATATACTGTCTTCAGGAGGCCTTTTTTTAAAAAAAAATCAGAGTATAAATTCAGGATGGAATTTATATATGTGCAGACTGAGAACACTGCACTGTCAATGGAGTGGTCTGGAGTTATGGGTGAAGGCATGGTAACAAACCAGCAGTAAGATTCTGCAGCTGGGGACTTTTCAAGAATCACAGCCATTTCAGGCCAGTCAGAAAGACATTTTTCGTTTAGGACTTCCCAGGGACTGTGCCTTACTGAGCTACCAGGATGGCAGCAGGCACAGCCACCTGCCTGCCGAGATGGCACAGAAATGCTTCTCAGCCCCAAGTCGAGTGCAAGCTCTCCCCAGTGTGCACAGGCACATCCTGTAACCAAATCATGCCTCTCTAGCCCCACTGGGACTTAGGGCAGCACGTCTCTTCATGAGGCTAGTCTTTCACAGAGACAAAATGAAACCATTAAAACACCTGGAGCAAAACCAGAAGGAAAAATAAAACAGGAAGAAAATTAAACACTGGAAACTGGTCAAAACTGCAAAGCTGAGAGATGTGGATCCAAAATTTGGAGCAATTCTAATCAGGGGTTTGGTTCTGGCTCATCTGTAATTGAAATGAAGTAAAAATCTGCCTGAGACAGTCAACAATCTCAGCTGTTTCCGAGATCTGGCTTTCATTAATTTCATTAACATCTAAAATGCATTCTTATTGCTTGTTCTTATGCTGAAGAGTAAGTGAAAGAACAACACACCAGGAACCAGTTTATCTTTGTTTTCATAGAGGAGCAGATGCAGTCTCAGTCTCAGGGGCACACAGACCCCTTGCATGGAAAATGACAGCAAGAGTTGTGCAAGTGTGGAAATCTTTAGCCTGAAAATTAAATAAATTGGAGCTAGTACTTCAATCAGTCCCTCATGCACTTTGGGGAGCTGCACTGATATTATTCAGTATTAATCAGTATAACAATCTCAAGCTACCCCTTTGCCAGCCTTGCTCCAGAGAAAGTCAAAAGGTCAGAACTGGTATGGAGCCCTCCCAAGAGCCTGTGCTTTGTGAATCCAGATGTGGGGATCCTGCAGAAGGCTCACACCCTTCCTGATTGCCATGGAAGGATAAATATCACAGATCAAGTTCCTGGGCAGAGGGATGGACTGAACACGCTGTGGTTGTGTGTGTGACCCAGGGTAAAGTGGCATTTCCACCCTTCCCTTCAATTCATATGTTTAAGAACAGGGTGAAAATGGGAATTGAGAAGCTGGTTCCTCATGCCTCTGAGACAAAGCTGCAGCTGCTGATGAGATGAATTTCCCGTGTGCTCCCCACTCCTCTGCAGGTGTAAACACCTCAGCCCATGTTGTGGAAGGGCAGTGTGAGAGGGCTGTGCCACCTGCCAGCCCTGCCAGAAACCCTGCACTCACAAAAACCAAATCCAGCAGTGCTGTGGGGCACAAACCACTGCTTGGGAGGGGCAAGGAAACCACTTTCAACCTCTGCAGGGTATCAGGGCTCAGAAACTCTGGGCAAACTTTTAGTCACATTTCCCTTGGTCTCAACCATTTTGCCATTTGCAACTCTCCTCTAATGTGACACAAATCACCAACAGGGTGAGTAGAGAGTGCTACAACATATATGGGCCTCAGATTCCATATCCTGGCATTTCAAAATTCATGGCATAAATTAACTGTTCAGCTCTGTGATGATGCTGATTTGCTTCACTTGGCATAAGCAGATATTTTGCTACAAGAGAGATGATACTTTTCTGAGACCTGTCATCCTTGGGTTTTCAAATCCACTGGCATGTTTAATAGCAAAAATATGAAAGGCAAAAATAGTCTCGTACAGATAAAGACCTCCGTGTCTCAAATGACAATTCAGATTAATTAAGCCAACTCACATATATTATATTCCACCCATAAAACTTAATATCAGCTAAAAATTCCCATCAAATGCAAATTTTCTTTAGTGATTTATTTATGCAATTGTGAGACAGAGAAAGCACACAAAGCAGTGGGAGCTGCAGGCTGAAGTAAACAGTGCTGTCAGAATATGCAAAACAAGGGAAGAACACCAAAAAAAAAAAGAGAGAGAAGGAAGGGACAAACATTTTCTAGCTGGAAAGTTATTGAATGTTTGGAGCCAAAGGGGAGTGGAAAGCTTGGAAAGGAATTTCTACACGTAACCTACGGACTCTACCCTATTTCCATGCCCAGCATCTCTCCCATTTAGCAAACAAATGAAAAATCTTTTTTGGGGGTAGATCTGTGTTTTGAAAGGTCATTGCCCAAAAGCAGCAGCGCAGCGGGCAGGAGGGAGCTGTGCAGTCGGTGGGATTCGGCGTGTCCCACACTCGGAGCGCTGGCAGTGAGGTAATCCCTCAGGAATGTGTGTGCGGTTGGATGGCTGTGAAAAGAGAACGGTCAGCTACCAAAGCTCTGTGCTGAATATTCACGTCACACACACACACAATCATTTTTCTTGTTAAGTATTGAGAAGAATGGGAACATTATAAATGCAGTATCTTCTCTGGCTACAAGTTTAGCTGCTTTAAAAAGATCTCATTCCCTGCTTCTCCGCTCCACCAGCTGTGCTCCACCTCCATTCCCAAACCAAATCTGCACGCACTAAACTCTATAAGACATTTAAAAAAAAAAAACAGGGGAAAAATCAGATACAGCTGAACCAAAGCTGAAGAGTAAAAAGTTTAAAAGGTGATGATGCAGAAAGCTGTTAAAAGCATATCAAAGTCACTTGTCTATCTAAAAACGACTCTTTATTGAGCATATGGGGTTCCATGCCACATGATTGGGTTATATCCATATTCCAAGCAAGTGCTTTCCTGTCTACATGCTGAGGAGTCATTTTACCAACAACAGATGAGTTTGCTTTGCCAGTACCAAGTAGTATTGATAGTGCTGGTTGTTGACAATATCTTTATTTGCTTGAGGCACTTAGCAATTTGTTGCAGGGAGACAGAGTAAGTGTTAATCAGGCATCCCAGCCCAAAATCAAGAACACCATGGCAAGTTTCCCACTTATTTTAGTTTTTTATCAAACCCTAAGCAGGAAAAAAAAATGCAATATAATGCTTTCAGTCACTTTTCTGATCATTTGCCAATAAGGCTAGACAGATAATCTTCTCTTTTTTCTTTTCTTTTTTTTTTCCTTCCTTTCTTCCTGCTTCAAATGGGCCTGCATTGGCATTTATCTGTCCATTTCCATATGTACTTGGTCACCCTCTGCTTAGTTCAGGGGGCTAGGGCTTACAGTTTGCCTGCACAGAAGCAAGATAACAGCACCTCACAGAAGTAATTTTCAAATTAATAGTATCTACAAAAAAAAGAGAGACCAATCACATGCCTCTTTTGAAAAAAAATATTTTTTCTGTTTTCTAAGAAAAGTTGCAGATACTTGAATTCACAGGACTACATTAAGTTTCTAGGTCAGTAAATTTCTGATTTTGAGTTGATTAGCTTGAATGGCACATTTACATGCCAATCTCTTTTCTGTCAGGAAACAAAATACTTTAAGCATGCAATTCTTAACCTACTCTAGTACCTTTAAACTTACTATTTAACAAAACAAAATAAAGAAGGGTGGTGAAAAGTTGCCAATCCACTTCAAAGCTTCTTCTATATTTGTGTGTAAGCTAAGTCCAAAAAGGATTAATGAATGTACTCAGAGAGATGAAAACTCACTGGGAACAAACTTTCTAGAATTAAGCAGCAAAAGACTCAAACAGATGCACTGTACCAGGGGCCAGAATGCAAATTTACTTCAAATGTTTTAGAAATTTTAACTTCAACTTCTAAACACGCATATAGAAATGTCTTTACAGCTGTAACTAATTTCAGCACAGAGGTCTTCAACAACGTGGCACTGGGGAAGGTCCTGGATGGTGTCTGGTTCTGTTTATTTCCAGCTGAGGATTGCCCCACAGTGTAACTTCTCTCCCTCAGGAGACACTAACTCTTCACAGATACTAACTGACCAAGCTTTAAAATCCAACTGTTTCCATTAGCTCAAAGCCCTCAACTTCACCAGTGGGAAAACTGAGATAGAGTGCTCCCAGGGGGCCCTAAGGTACAATTCCTTGTCTGCAGGGGAATTGAAGTCCCCAGTGAGACCACATCTTAACACTATCCACAGGTACTTCACAACAGGATGTGAAATGCCCACTTTATACAAGGAGGACAACTTTTTCAGTCTCCATTGATGAAGTTCATTAACTCACATGGACCAAAGGAGCTTTCTGGGCTTCTATCTCTTCCACCACGACTACAGCAAAGTCTGCTCATGCTTCACTTACAGTGGGTGCCTCCACTGAAATTTCTGCAAACAGTGCATTTCCCATGCAACATATCCAGGAAGCTGATTATCTGCATGAAATCATTTCCATAATTTTGAAACTGTCCAATTTCCACATGTTTGGAAGGAAAGAACCAGGGGCAATGGTTAAAAAATTACACTACGAAAAAGTTACTTTCCTTTCAACTATTGTATCAAGTTCATTAATACCTTCTGCTGTTGGTGAAATGATCCCCCATTAACATTAAAATTTATTATTGCTGCTCCATTAATGAGACCACAAAAGATGGAAATGAGGCCTATAAATATGCTAAGAGTTAAAGTCACGAATTGTAACAGCGTGCGCGCTTTATGAGTAATGTTTCAGTACCACTGGCATTCAAAACAGCATGGAAGGATGGCTCTGCTGCATAAGCATCTGGCTTAACAAACACCACCCCAAAAGGTCCAAACAGAAAACCACAATTCCTGAAACTGCAGGTTAAAATATCGGCAGAGTCAAATCAGTCTTGACCCCAGCCACTGAGTTCCATGCGGTTCATTGCTAAAATGCTTTTGCAGAAGGACTGACTTTCTCAGTGAAGGTCACTGGGACTCTTAAATTTCAACAAGCAAATCCTGCAGGAGGAAGGACTTGTTTCCATGTCCTTTGTTTTAAAAAACCCCTTTATTCCATGTTAAATGTCTGCTTACTGGCACCACACCCAGTACTGGGGGATATTGATCTCTTGATAGTGCATCACATCTTCCAGGAAAAAGTGCAGGCTGCAAACAGAGAATTCCAGTCTTGGTAACCACATTAAGATTAATTTGAGCAATAAATTTATTTCCAGGTAGCCTTTTAGATCCACCAGGCTCCCAGAGTTCCTCTGTTGATATTTTCTCCAACAAACAGTGAATATCCTCCACGGGTCAAGAAACATCCTTATGCAAATGGCATTACTGCAACTTGCATTTTCAATTATTAATATTCCACTCTCCATCTTACTAATGCTTTCAGAAAAGGAGGAAAGCAGAAGCTTGTTCCCCTGGGAACAAAACCACAAAATGTGATACCTTGCTGAGTTAGGAAAGGAACGATCTTTTCAGCACAGGGGTGTCATATGCTAGCAACATTTTTGTTTCTGCATTTCATTCCTCTCTACTGACTAAAAATTATTCTACCCCATTTTTGAGCATAGCTGACAGCACTAGGCTCATGCTAAATGAAATGTGTAGCACTATCACTAGCACTATCATCTTGCAAGGAACAAAATTATAATGATCAGATTATTTTTTCTGATTTATTTTCCAGGAATCTCAGATTTCATGACAGGGACTGGCTTTGCTCTGAGGTCCTGCAATGTCAGTGAGAAGAGGACATTGCAGTCCATGCTGCTTTTAAGCATTAACATAAGAAATGGTCTAAATTAGCCAGTATGCCACAGTAGCAATAGCAAGTTTGGAAAAAACCTGAGACACCTTCAGTAAGATGAAATGAAACAAAAACATGAAAAGCAAACTATTTGATGAGAGCACAGGCTATTTCAATAAATCTAGTTATTTGATAAGCAGACTACCACTGTCAGCCTTTTATCATCTGTGAAAATGCATGATGGATCTTCTCTGTTTTCTTACAATTTCAGACCTTCCCCTTCTGATCAACATCAGCATTTTGCTCCAGTGCCTCTAAGGACATGGATTGCTAACAACCAGCCAGATTCCACCTTTCAGGAAGACTCTAAAGACTGACAACACAGGCATGGCTCAGTGCTGTGTACATATGGCACACAGACTGGGTAGTTCAAGGCTGTTAAATGTTCAACTTTTTCTGAGTTTGCCTAAAGGGAATGAAAACGGCTCCTGCTGAGAGTGTATGCACATAAAGCTGTTACAAACATTTAATTTTAGCTTCTCTGAAACAGAATTAGTTTGTGCATTCTGCACTACCAGTTCCTACTGCTGCTGCTTAGATGAGGTGGTTTTGGAGGGTTATTAATTCCCATATTAATAGTCAGCCTCCCCACAATGCTGAAATACAGGGTTCTGAGTTTTTTCAGTCTTACTTTCCCACACTTCTTTCAATTCTTCCATAATAAGCACATAAAGTCATTATTTGAATGAAAAGGACTTCAGTCCAACGCAGGCTCACAATACTTTATCTAGCTTTGTGATTCAACTACACATTTTACCTTCTATGTAAAAAAAAAAAAAAAAAAAAAAAAAAAAAAAAAGAAAAAAAAAGAAACATAACTTGCTACAAAAAAAAAAAAAAAAAGCTGGAAAATAATTTTAAATGTACAGCAGGTTCCAGGGAAACTGCTGAAACAGCAACATCCTGTGTGCACTGTTTGTTTGTGCTGAACCAGTTAAGAGAAAAAGGCTCAGATATGATTTTTAAACTAGGCTGGTGAAAAATGTTTCACTCTCCAACAGAGTTGATTTCAAAGGATTATTTCTCTGCTACACTCTGAGAGAGCAATGCTGCCAGATGTCACGAAACTAAAATGCTTTATCTAAATCATAAGATATTGCCTGAAATCATGTGCACTTTACATACCATGCAGCCTCTTTCTGTCCTTTTGCTGAAGTTTAGGTATAAAGCTTAGAGGTATGACTGAAACAGACCCAGAAAACTCTATGGAGATTGAAACTGCTTGAATTGGAGCAAAGCAGAAGTTACTCCATCAAAGTCAGCTCTTTAGTACTGAAGTATATCTCATTTATGCTGGCTAAGGATCTAACTCTGCTATCTACAGATTGAAAGATGCTAAAAAGGGGACAATTTTTATATGCTCTACCAAATATAAAATATGTGAGTGAAACACAGGCAAAGATTGATCTCACCCTACTTTATTCACCTGAGCTAAGATAGGCTGCAAGCCTTGGAAGGTCAGCAGGAGGAGATCAGCAGTCCCAAAGATCAGCTCTTGTCACCCCTGGGAACACCCTTCTGGTGAGTCACCCTCTGGAGATGCTCCTCTCCTTCCTCCACTACACAACAAAACTGGATTATCACAGACTGTCCCAATCAGTTGTAACAAGACAGTCTGATGGCTGTGTGAAATACTTATCCTTCCCTTTTTTTCCCCCACTATTTTTGTGTCAGCATAAATCTACTGACTTCTGCAAGGTTATTCATACTCAAATTCATCTAGACATAATACTCTCCATAAAGCCATATTCACCTGGTTTGAAATGCTGAGTTCAGTTGTCCTAACTTCTCTAGAAAAGGTGCCCAAAATGCAAGAGACTCACAGATCACCCTTTATATAAGGCCTTTCACTCTTTTCCTCCAGGTTTTACCTCAACAAGAAGTTTGCTTTGACACTAGACGACTCTACCACAAAACAACTGAGAAATATAAAATACTGTAACAGCCACAGGATGAATTGTCCTGGATGTGAAGCAAAACTAGATATTGTTCACACTTCACTGCATCACTTACAGTGAATTTTGCTGAAGTTTTTCAGAGTTAATAAGCTGCCTGCTTCTCTTTCAGTGCTAAACAGTGTCAAGTCTGTACAGAGAATTACAGAAACAGTATCTGATCTAAAGCTAGAAACTAAAGAGCTTATTTCCCCCCTCATCTGGTGAAGAATCCAGTAAGCCTCTTAGGCATGTAGTTGAAACCACAGTAAGGACAGTATAACCATTCCTAGAATTGAAAGATCAGGAAGAA
The DNA here is from genome assembly GCF_903797595.1 of Erithacus rubecula. NCBI lineage: Eukaryota > Metazoa > Chordata > Aves > Passeriformes > Muscicapidae > Erithacus > Erithacus rubecula. The sequence goes on from NC_136659.1 coordinate 26,755,536, forward strand.
TGTAAGAAACAAGAGGCAAACAAGTTGTTAAATACAGTATGTTTGGGGAGAGCTTTAATCAAAGGTGATGTGTTGGGTCAGTCCTTCAGCAGACACCACAGCACTCACTTCATACAGGGAACAGCCTGGGACTGTGCCTAGTCTTGACTCAGCTAGGGCTGATTCCACCTTTGGTAATCTATCTGTTCCTCATCTACAAAATGGTGATAACTCCTTATGAATAAAGGTCAGCATATGGGAGCTAAGCCTTATCCTTCCTGTCTTCAGGCAGGCAACACCCTGAGGAAATCAGTGTGGGATTTCTCAGAGGACAGAGCCCAAAACTGTGGGACAAAGCCTGCATAAGGAGAAAGGGGTGACCCAAGTACTGTGCCCTTCACATATCTCCTGAGTGGTGCAAAAGTATTTCCCAAGTTTGTTGCTGCAATGCAAAGTTGAGAGATATTGCTCTCTACAAACACAGTAATTTTATCAGAGGACATCAAAACAAGTTTTGCCTTTGTTTTGCCCTTCATAACTTAAAAAGGCATCTCCTGAATAAACAAATTCCCTTCTTGTTTCATTGTCTCCAAACATACTGCTTCCACCTGGAGCCAGCCTCTGCAGCAGCTATCATGTTGCTCCAATATGGTAAATGGCCTTTTTTCCCTTCCCCCTCCTCTCCCCTTTCCTACCTGGGGAACTCAGATACCTGCAGAAAATCTTGAACAGAGAAAAACAGAATAAAATGTTGGCTTCTGTGGCCCAGAAATAAGAACTGAAAAAAAAGTGAAACCTTATGCCTTGTCCCCAGTGGCTCAGGGACTTGGAGCCAAATCAAGGCCATGAAAACAGAATATTGCTCTTTGTTTACAATAAATAAATAAATAAATAAAGGACTACTCACTCCTGCCCTTTGGGATATATTTTCTAAGGAGGAAGAAAATCCCTGTGGAGTTTATTATGTGTAGAAGGGATGTGTGCCTCCCAGGGAAAAGCAGTGGGGGTAGTTTTTCCCTTGGTGATTTCTTTCCCATCTTTATATCACTTTTTTATTAATTTTTGCAAGTCTCACTCCCCTCCCTTCTGCAATAAGTGAAGCCACACAAAGGAACGTGCAGGTAATTCAGCCACTCAAAACTACACAGCATCTCCTTTCCTGTATAAACAATCAGTGTGTGGCCTGGGTTTCATTTGCAACTGTAAATGAAACAGGCCTACAACTGTGTTCATAATCCTCCTTAATTGAATTTCTGTGACAAAACCCAGACAAAATTATTACCTTCAAGTTAACAGTTTGTGCGAAGTAGCCAAGGGTTCCTGGGAAGCTTTAAAACAAATTCAGGACAAAACTGGATACCACAAAGCAGCTATTTGGTGTTGGTACCATTTGTTTGAAGTGGGGGAGGTTTCCCTGGAGGAACAAAGTCATTTTAATATGAAGGACAGGCCAGGAATTCAACACAAGCCAAGAAAAAAGTGAGAATTAAATAAGCAGTGGACGAGGTTGGATATAAACCAGCACATGCTGCTCACACTAAAGCTACTGGAAGGAGGTGTTGGGCTGTCCTGGCTGTTTAAAGGGCAGCATCATTCACAACTTGGTGTGGCTCATGGGACAGTTTCAGAAATCCACAAGGACTTTAAGCAACTGTTAGGTTTGTGTTGAAGTTCACACCCCTTTGAAAGGGTATCTCCTTTAAAGTTCTCATGTAATCATTTCCTTCAACTAGATCAGTTCTACAGTAAACACGCAGAGTCTTAGTAATGATGTCAGGCTGCTGGTAAAATATCTAAACTTACTTTTAAAATGTGAGAACCACTGCTAAATGAAAGCAATGATGCAAAAAGGTCACTGTCCTGCAGGGCACTCCCACAGTTTGCAGAAGAAAAGAACTAAAACCTTTCCTGTCACCCAAATTTAGTATTTGTTTTTCTTTTAGATGATTCAGATATTTTCTGACAAATTGGGCAAAGTTGATGTGAACAGAGATGTCTGTTTGCAACAGCTAATTTTGTGTGAAATTGCCATGTACTTGGACAAGCATTCTGTATTTTACCCCAAAGTACCATGTTTAAGTCATCTCTGTATCAAGTGGTAACTAAAGCAAACTAGCAAAGTTATTAGGGATCAAAGCAGACTCTTTATGCTTCAGTTTACAGAGTTTGCAGAGCAGGGAAAACCATGTCATCCCAAGGCAGTGCCTGCCTGGTTTCCACCCCGTATCTCATAGAAGTTAATATCCTTTGCATTTTAAGCAGAAGGAAAGGCTACAAGGGAATGGGGAAGGCTGAGGTAATGGAAATAGAAATCTTACAATTCCTCAGCATGCATCCATGTCATGTGTGTTACCCAGCCCTCTTTGCAGGCAGAACTGATGGAAAATTTAGGGATAGAGGAGGCTGGCGAGGCCTCATGTTTAAATTTCCTCCAAGTAAAATATTGCTATAGGTGATTATATGAGTATTCCTGTTCAGAGACAGGCAGGCAGACACCAGAATTCATTTCCACAGACCTCTGTGGCACTGCAGGATAGTGGGTCTCTGTCCCCACTCTCACTTGCAAGGCACAGCTGACATAATGAGGGACCTCAGAAGAGTTTCCAGAAGACATGTCCACTCCCAGAGATCCAGAGGGGTGACAATCAGGTGCCACTGCTTTCTTCAGTGTCTCTGCTGTGCCAAACATTTCGGCAGTTGCATTAATACCTAGCTTTGAGAGATGGCTCATTAGCCCTTGGGTCCTGTGCCACTTTATGCAACCTTTTCAGAACAACTCTTTTATAGTTTGTGTGCTCTGTTTTTCATCAGGCCACAAGTTAAACACACTGAACAACACCAGGGAAAGAAATAAACACTGAGTCAGAAATAAATAAATGCATAAGGACATGCCTAATATCCCCACACACACACATTCACAATCAGGGCTAGAGATCAATGTTTTCAGGAAAAGGCATGGGGGAAAAAATTAGCACAGTGCTTTGTCATTGGTGGCAAAGGAAATAAAAAGGAACATTCAAAAGGGTGATGAAATGTTTCAAGAAAAAGCAATATATTTTTATCTACCTGTAAAATCCATTGGCAATGATTTTTCTGGTTAATTGGTTTCATTTTATTAAACTAAAGACGTATTTGTAAAATCCAGACATATTTAAGCATAAGTCTAAGTTCTTCAACCAAAAGCCAATACACCATTTCAAAAAAAGAAAATTCAGCAATACAAACAATTTTCCATTAGCTTGAAATCACAGCACTCATATTGAGAAGAGAAATGAATAGAGCACTTGACTCCTCTAAAATGCACTATGAAAAAATCACATAACTCATTTACCCCAAAACTGCTGTCCTCTTTCTCCCTGGCCCTGTGAAAATGGATGAATATTTTGGCCCAATTATGCAGTGATTTATAAACCAACATTCTCCTATCTTTCCTTGCACTTGTCATGTTCGACTTTTTCCCCTTTATTAGACCACTCTTCTTCCCATTAAATAGTCCCTCTGTCTCTCTTGCCAAAGAACTGCCAATGATTTTACAGAAGAATAGACTCTGCTTTACCAATGGAAAAGAACCTCTAATGTACCATGGACACAGCACAGTGAAGCATGGTAATTTGCCTGTGTTAATGATGCTACTTCACAATGATCAGGAAAACAAAAATCTCTAATAGCTAAATGATATCCAGTCCTTCTGCAGCCTGTTGAATTCAAAATCAGTGGGAGCAAAACCCAGCATCCTTTAGGAGATGAGCTAAAAGTGGTTGCAGTGTTTCTTTTCTTTCCCCCCAAATTCCTGATCGACATTGAATCACTAAAATACCTTATTTAGTGCTGGGAGCAGGACAAAAAAAACCCAAACCAAGTGTTACAAAATGTTTTAGCAGCTCAAAAGCAAGTGGAGAAAAATTAATGAACATATATGTAAATATTTTTGGACATACCTCACACTGGCATGATTTTAAAAATCATGTAAAATAAAGCAGGACTAAAATATAATTCATAGTTTTTCCTTTTTTAATGTGAAAAGTGGAAGTATTTACTGTGGGAAGGACAGAGTGGTGATCCGTGTGTGTCACTGCTTACTTCTGAAGATGATCCAGTTCCACAAAGCTCTGAGCTCTTGAGTGCTAAATCATCCCCGAGAAACATCTTCAGCCACAGTTCTCATCAGAAAGCTCCTCAGAGTTCCCTAGGCTGCCTGGCTGGGCAGAGCACTGATTGCTTTGGCCAGTCAAAGAGTCATAGCTCCAAACATCAATCTTCAAATACGGCACATTAAGCTACTCTGTGGGAGAAACTCTGCTCTCATATTTGGCCAAACACAACAGGCAGAACAGCACTGGCTTTGATGACATTATTTGGAGTGCACAAGAAGCAACCAGGGATCATAAACAATCATATGGTGCATGTTTGGTAATCCTTTGGCACTGTTGAAAGGTTGGAGAATAGACTCAAGCACAGGTTTATGAAAAAAAAGATGAACAATATTTGCAATATTGCTTATATTAAGAAAGGGCTTCTATGATATTTTCCAAGGGCAGAGGGAGTGATTTGTCATCCAGCTGCAGTTATGTAGATTTTGTAGCTGTCTGATTGGCACACTCCACACGTTCCTTGTCCAAAACTTTCTGGTACAGCTGTGCAAAACAGGAGCAGGACTTGAATTCAAGAGTGGCTAAGAATATAGGACCAAGCCATTTCAATTTCATCTCCATATAATTTCACAGACTCACACAGAATCACAGAATCATTTAGGCTGAAAAAGACCTCTGAGTCCAACCTCTGACTGACCTCCAACTTGTCAACCAGACTATGGCACTGAGAGACACATCCAGTCTTTTCTTCAGGGATGGTGACTCCACCAACTCTATGGGCAGCCCCTTCCAATGCTATCCTCATCCAGGCATTTTTCAATCCATGATGTTCATTACTTAATAAACCCTGAGGTAAGACCCTCTCTCCATTATGAGACAGCTTTGAGTGCTTAGGGTGTTGTTGGGGATGGAAAGTGAGGGGGAAGTAAGACTATTTACTGTAGAGCTCTACACTTGATTCTCTTGTGCTTACCACAGGAAAAGTTTGTCAATGCAGGCTGAAATATGCACCTGAAGACTCTCTAAATACCTATTTATTCAATCTGGAGTAGCACTCAAGGGGAGTACTAAAATCTACAAGACAAATGCCACACACCATGTATTAAAAATTCTCCAAATGTTGTATTATTAAGTCTTTTTTACTGGCATGCCTGGTTCAACTAAAATACATGTTCTAAAAATCCCACAAGATGGGTGTTTCAACAGCTGGCTCAATGTTTGATTTGCAGAAAATGTGTCTATAGCACAAGCAACCAAGCCTTGGGAGAGATACAAGCAAAGGAGCAGTGACGTGCCTTAAACACCAAACGATTCACTGTAATTTTAAATATCAACATTTTCTGAATGAAGAGTTTTGATATCTTTCATCTTGTGTTTTGCAGACTTTGCCAAGTTGAGACCATAATACTTGCAAGCAAATTATCAGCAAAACCATGGCTGACTCTACAGATGCCTGATATTTGAGACCTGCCCAGGCAATCTCGCTGTGCAGTCAAGGGGCTAAGGAAAGACTCCAGCTGTGGCCCAGCAGAAATGCTTCTCCAGTGGGGCATTCAATCTCCCAACCAGGTCTTGCTCAAAGCTGCTTGGCAGTGTGCAGAAGGCATGCTGTCTTCCAGGGGCTGAATGCAAAACAAACCTCACCCATGGGGCAAAATTCACAGCTCCAGCAGAACTAGCAGAGATGCTCTTTCAGAGGGGCCAGGGAAGGAAACCAGAGCAGCTCTCACTGCTGGCAATGAACAGTCATGCTCTCATCCTGCCAGAAGAGCACAGCACCACCCCCATCCTTGGGGCAGCAGAAACCCTGCAAGCAAAGCCAGAGGCAGGGACAGAGCAGGTTCACAGGCCACAGCCACCTTTTTCTGTGGGCAAGGACACTCCTGTGCTGCAAAGCCTTGGGCCCCTCAGTGATCACATCAAGGGAGCTGCAGATCATCCCTCCTCTGCCCTTATCTAAAGCAACAGCAACACAGTAAAATGCCAAGCAGAAAGGCTGGAGGAGCTCCCACAGAAAAGTTTATTTCTTAGTGTCTCTTTTGATATCAAACTCCTTGTGTGAATGTTCATCCACAGGGTTGCCAACACCTGGAGATGGTGCAAGGTGCTTGTCATAGCAACTTAAGCATTATCCGTGATTATCCCTCTAGATTTTGCAAGATGCACAGGCAAAATCATTGCACCCATTAATTTTAAAGTAGTGGTATCTCTTTTGCTTGCTACTTGCCAGGTAAATATAGCTACCAAAGTGTGCAGCTATTAAATGCCAACCACAGCTCCTATCACCCTTTTTTGTTCTTCACCTTCCTTTCACTGTGCATTTTCCTCAAATCTTTCTTGCTTGATTTTCTTGAGAAAAATGGCCTCCTTTATTGATTAAATTACAAATTCCAATGCCGGATGATTGAGTTATATGATAACACCTGATGAAAGACAATTGAAATAAAGGAAAATTAGCACTCTCTTTATTACAAAAGATTTGGATGTTGAGTAGCTGACTGAATTAAATGGAGATTGAGCAGATCTGAGAGAATTGATTAGGAAAAACAATGCAGAACTCAGAAAAGAGATACCAAAATTAGCACCTTACTAATTTACCTTAGAAAAAGATGGAAAAAGTTGAGAAGGAGAAGGAAACTACATCCTTTTCGTGCATTCACAACCAGGAATTGCCCAAAAAGTTTACACTGTGATAAGACTCCTAAGATACTGAACTCTGACATCAAGTTACCAAAGGCCAACAAACACATGACTAGGTCAACAGCCTCTAGGGTTCATTTGTTCAGCTTCTAGGCCTTTTTAATTAGTACCACAAGCAAAGCAATGTTCTTGGCCTTTGTGCTGTGCCTGGTAACCAACAGCATTCCAGCTTTTGGCAATGTATCATTGCATTTTTTTCACTGCTCATAGATGCTAATGGGTGATTTTTAATTTTGTCTGCTTGTAACATTTCCTGCAATACTGACAGATGTCTTGGGCTTTCTTCCTGCAGATTAGGCAACCATTATTGGAGTTCTTAGATTAAAAAAGAAGCTGATAAAGCAAAGCATCTGAAATGGCACAATTGACTTTGAAACCAAGTCTTCTCTCAGTGATTTCCCTGCAAGCTTGTAGTTAGACAGAGTCTAGCAAAGATGAATACTAGCAAAGTTCTGGAAAGAGTGTAAACACAGCTCTTAAACAAGGGCCACAAACATGATATTATTTACTTACAGCTTCTGCATTACTGAAGTGTCATATTTGAAGTCATGCTCCAGGGAAAATCTTAAGTGACCTGTGAAAAGACCAGAAAATTAGTCTTCAGTAGATATTTCTAATTGCATCTTATACCAGATAGGGGAGAATTTTGACATTATTTGAATCACCATTGAATTATATGAAATCAAATGTAGTGAAAGTATTATTTAAGTTTAACCACAAAGCAATATAAAAATTTTCCTTAATGCTCACCTGAAGGTTGCTTCAAAAGTACCTTCAGCTGCAATTATTTGCTTTCTGCAAAAAATCCTAGCCCACAACCCAGACTGGGTAGCAGTAAATGTGGAAACAATAAATATTTTAACACAATCTGATTGATAAATTTTGCAGCCCTGTTTGAACTTTTTGTAATCCTAAATGCTTCATCCTCACAGAAGAGACAAGAAATCACTCTTGTCCCAGTTTCCAAGTGGGAGATCTGCACCAGTGAGAAATGTAGGCTGTGCACACATATCTTCCTCCTCATTGCAATACTTTCTTTGGGAACTCTCCTGTCCCCACCATCCATCACTGTGCCTCATCATTCACTCCTGCTGGAGCTCATTGCACCTTCCATTCTGCCAGTTGAACTACAGATGCACCCAGGTTAGTCAAGAATTATTTGAGCTGCTCCAGTCAAAGCAGGAGCTGCAGACAGATGATGTGTGAGTGCAGCCCACACGATTTGCCCCCAGTATCACAGCAGGTGTGGCAGGGCAGAGAGCCTGCACATGGTTTTGAGCCATAAACCCCCTCTTTGGAACACCAAAAGCAAAGCTCAGAATGAACAAATTTGCTCAAGAAACCCACATCTAAAATGTTATTCTTGCTGTTTTCACCTTTATGTCTTAACCAAACCCCAAAACAGTCTCATGAAAGTAAAAAGGCAAAAAAATTATGACAAATTCTAACAAATTCTATATTATTTTGTACTAATTTATCCTTTAATAATGGCAGCACCACAAAGCCTACCCCGTGCCTGAACTCTGCATTGAGCACAGTGCAGACACTGGCTGTGGTAGTCTCTGCTCCCTGAAACTCACCAGCAGGAGATCAAAGAGCAAAAAGTGTAGGCAGGGAAAAGACAGAGACAGCAAAAACTGGAGGACGCCTCTGTACAACGGCTGGTGAGCACAAATCCCACTCAGCCAGTAAGAAATTAATCACTGCAAAGAGATTCTGACCCTGCTACCTATTATGCTCGACAGACAAACTCAGTGAAATAATTTATCTTATTTACATTGTTTCCATTAGAGCAATGTTCTGTGCATTCACAAACCAGATGGGTTTTTCCTCACTGTGCTCCTGAGAAGGAGCACATGCTGCTAATGCTACATCATAGACAAGGAATGGAGATACTAAAAAGACAAAATGCTTTTTCCAGGGGAACTAGTATCTGATCTGACAAAATTCTATGTAATGCCAGAGGGCTTCTGTAGGTTAAGGTGCTGCACTCAGGGACAGGCCATCAGGTTTTAGCCATAGACTTCTTTAGAAGTCTAGCTTTAGACTTCTTACCACCCTGGTAATTATTTTTTGAACAATGGCTTCTATACTGTATGAATCAAGAAAAGTGAAAGGGAAAAAGGGAAAGGGAGGGTAAAAAGGGAAAGTAGGAAAAAAAAACACTATAAAGGAAAGTCATGATAAATGCAGCACCCTCTGAAAAAAACCAAACTGCAGAAACAGAGGAACCAGTCATGCAGTTCACTGAGAGGACTGAAGCAATTGTTTTCATCAAGAAACCTCATTCATCACATTTCCATAACCCAGAAAAGGCTCTCACAGTCCCCTCTTTCAACATATGAAGACTAACACACATCCAGACTCTCACATTTCCTTCCTTCTGCTATCACTTTCCTCATGGAAGAAATCATAGGAAAGGGATGAAGATGTGAACATTTCTGCAGCTGTTCTTCTAGGGCAGAATCCTGAAGGTGGGACATCCAGAGAAACCCAGGGGTGACAGAGCACCCTCCAAAAGGACCCAGTCTTCACTGTAAGATAATTCCTGCTTTTTTAAAATGACAGTGGAAATACTTCTTCAGTGATATCCCAGGAACCAGATCAAAGCCCATCACATCAGCTTGTGAGCAAACAAGATCCATCTGTTAGCTCAAACCTCCAGGACAGGCAGGTATATATTTCTATAAAGTAAGCCACTGGACAGCACAAACTCTAGGTTTCATCAGCAGAATTCTGGTCTGCACACTGCCTCTCTAAACATAATAGCTCCCTTTTGGCTAGAGAATAGAGGATTCTCAAATGAACCCATTGATCTGCAAGACACTGAGCCTTCTCCTGAAATATCTTCTCAGACATTTGAATTTCCTGCCAGGTTACAGCATGAAACCTTTCTCATCTCTCCATTAAAGCAGCAGATAGACAGATGGGATAGTCTTCATCTTTCAGGACTCTTGAAGTTCATTTCCCATCAATTTTAACAGGAATGCCCAGAGCTCCTGTTAAGTTTAACAGAACCAAACCTATAGATCATGCTCAATCAAAGCCAGGAACATCCCAAGCCTGGTAGTCCCTCCACAGGGCTGCCATCAATTAAAAAGAATCAGCATAATATAAATAACAGTATAATGGCCAAACTTCCCCCTCCACACACATTTTTGAAAATAATTTTTGAAAACTGTTCAAGCATTGCAGATAAAAAGCTCAGTAAGTGCTGTTAGTGGAGGTGGAGCTGTACCAGAACCATCACTGTCTCTAAATGTCTTCTCTTCATTAATGGGTTTTTTCTCTCTTTATCATCAGTCAAAGGTAACAAGGTGTCATTGCCCTTCTGCAAACTGTGAAAAATCCAACAGCAGATGGATTACACATCTCACCCAAAGTCCCTTGGGACACCCACATTTGTACAGAGAACTGATCCCAAAATGCCACATACTCAGTGCCCTGCCCTTCCCTCCAGCCCAGCCTAATTCTCTGAATTTCATGATGATTTAAAAATCTATTTAAAGCCCCTACATTTTTGGGTGTGTGCAAGGAATTAAGGCTGAGCCAAAAAATTTGAATTGAGCAGCTCTGGTTGAGATTCCTCATAAGAGTGGAATACAGAGCTGGGAGGGCTTAATCTGACGTGGGGAAAAGGTGGCATGTGTCAACCAAGTTATGATGTGAATCCCCAGTGCCAGTGTTCTCTTCCCAGTCAATCTGCCCTGTAACACCCCAATGGTACCCACAGCCCAGCACAGCTTTCCCAAGCCTGCTCCTTGCTTGCAGAGCAAGTGCTGCTATGAAACAGGAGACAAACAGATAGAGAGGAAGAGCTACTGATACCTCTTGCAGTTTCCCAGTGCAAATGGAGTGACCAGGCACAGTGACATTCTGAAGTGAAGGGAGCCAGGAGAGCTGATATGGTTCACAGACACACAGCCATGGTTTACCACTCAAACCATGCTAAGCTCTTTAGGTAAGCTTTGTTATTACAGATGGTATTGCTTGCCCTAGATCTGGTGTCCAAAACGGGGTTGCTCTGTAATCCTTCAGAGGCTGCTTATAAATCAGAGAATGCTTCACCTCTTGACACATGGCACGAATAGATGATAATATAAATGATGCAGTGTTTTAACCTTTACAGGCATTTGCTTAGGTTACTGTAGACAAAAATGAGGTCAGGAGCTGTGGTCACGAGCCTTAATCTCAAAGACCCTCAGCCCAGAGTGATCTGGAGCCCTCTGCCTTGTACAGTGCCATGCCCATGGCTGAGGGTGCAAAGGGGGGAATGGGCTCTCCTGTCCCAGCCCTGCTCAGCTGCACCCACTATGCCCCCTGCACCTCCCAGGACCCTTCCACGCCACTTTGACTAGTAAGAAACAGCAACTGCAGTAACATAATTGCTGTGGAAATTATTTTGAAGGCATCAACCCCTAAATGCAGAGAGTAAACAAAATCTGCTTTTGTATGAGCTCTTCCACTTTTCTCAGGCATCTGAGGGATGTCCTTTATAAACCATGAGATAAGAGCAGACTGGCTGTTCAGACTGCATATCTGCCTGGTTCCTTAGATACCAACGAAAGCCCAAAGGCACCGCTTGGCATCTCGTCCCCTTCTTACAAACTCTTTCAGAAAGTTACAGCTGATTTTGACACAAAGATGATCAGAAATGGGGAGCTATTTGTGCCATTCTGGGGAACATGCCAAACCCTGTATTAACACCCCCAACCCTGTTAAAAACAAAATAAAGCAAAAAAACCCCCCACAACCAAACCTGCAAAAAACAACCCTCCTGTTTGCTACTGATTAGGCAGCCGAATTAAAACTGATGAAGTGATTGGACAGGATCCAAAGCTGTTTATCTGCACATAAATCACAGACATGCTTTACTCAGCCAGTATGGATTTACTGAGCTGGAGGAAAGACCTCGTACTCAGAATGCTGATTATTACAGCAATTAAAATATCAGTGAAGCAAACATTTTGGGTGGAAAGCTGTTAGGGGCTACTGGAGAAATCATTCCATTAAATATGAATTCAATCAGGTTTCAAATTCTTTAAAAAGGGATTTTTAATAGAGGGTTTCATTTTTCTGATTAAGTATATGTTGTTAGAAAAATCAAATTCAAAAGGAGGAAAGACACAAAATAACTAGCTGGACATGCCAAAGGAGATTAGAAAGGAAGGCTGATACATATTTTATGATCGCAAGGGAATAAAAAAAAATAAATTGAGAGACGTACTGTCAAATAAGACACAGTGTTAATAGCTAAAGTATATGGCAGTAAGAACTGCTGTTCCCGCAGCTATTAATGTAAAACTGAAAATTTGGAGCAGGCTGCATTAAAGGAAAATAAATCACACTTTTTTTTTTTTTTTTAATATATAAAAAATAAATCCCTACCTCCATCATTCACTCTTTGCATCCCAACCCCACGACACCAAGGCTGTCATTTCAGCAAGCTACAACTTCCAGGCAAGTGAGACAAGTGATAATTTCTTCCTATTCATCATTGCTAATTTATTTATGTAATTTTTCTACTTATGAGAATCATTGGCCTGGAGACTATTTCCTCTTTCCCCTTGGAGTCCTGAGAAACTATTTAACATGGGAAATAGTTAAGGGGGGTAAAGAGGGGCGAGTGTCATGTAGCCAAGTTACGCATCCCAGCTGGAATTTGGGATGATGTCTTGCAGTTCTACCTCCTTCAGCCAAGTTCTGCACAGGAAGCAGCAACGTGCCAAGGGTGCAGTGAAATCCACTGGAGCCAGTGAATAGCACTTGACTCCATTAACACACTCCTGCTATGGATCCCTTCACAAAACCCTCAGACACCTTGCAACCAGTCTGCTCATGAGGCAACCAACAACTTGCACAGGGGAAAGGTTCAGAAGCCAAGAGGATTCCCCTCTCAGATTCAGAGAGTGTACTCATGAGAGATGTATATCCAGAACTCTTCCAGAAAAGGCAAACACTGCTGATATGTAAGGCTTATGTGGAACACTGGCCATGGAAGATCATGGTGTCACTAGTGAGATAAGGGGCAAATTGCTGTGAGGAACTTTACAAGGCCCCTGGAAGAGAACTCACTCCTTGCCCAGAGGCTCCTCTCCAAGCCTGGGATGGGTCCAGAGGTAAAACAGAGGAGCAAACCCCATCAGTTTATGCAGTTTTTGCCCATATACAACAACCTGTTTCAGCTAGGAAGGACTAGGAAAACATTTCTAAAATTTGTAGATTAAAATTTTGTAATGCATGCATAACAAGTCTGATTGTTATTTCAAAGCTATTAGTAGCAAGAATAATTTCACCTAGCGTAGAAATAACTCTATGATAACTTTCTGGAGTAAGAGATAACTTTTGAGGAAAGTAGCTGACAAATTACTTAACAAATTTGTCAGCTACTTTTCAGCCATCAAGATAAAAGGCTTTATATGTTGTATGATTTTTTTATGTATATATATAAGAAACTTTTATTGGACTGTTGATAAAAGCCTGAGCTACAAAGGAACTTTTTCCCCCAGCTGAGAAAAGGCAAGCTGCTAGACAAATCAGTTCAATCTCTGCCTTTCAAACAATATAAAGCAGTATAACTTTCACGAGTAACACCTCATCTGTTTTTTTTCTCCAGACTGCCTATCAGGAATCAAGCAGTAAGTAAACATTTGAAAAGTGTTCCTCTGAGAGCAAAGGTTTAGATTTGAGTCACAGGATCCATTGAAAAGAAAAATTGCTTCTGTGCATTGGGACAGTGCCTTCCCTTCTGAAAAGTTTCTAAAAAAGAGCAAATTGAGATAATCTTTTTACAAGGTATAACCCATATGGAAATTCATTATTGTTTCCCTTAAAAAAAAAATCAAGGTAGTTCAGAAAGTGAGAATGGAATCGCTATTTTAAAAAGGTTAAAAATACGTAGCAGATTTCCTAACAACTATAGCCAGTAAAGGCATGGTTAAAGTGCTTTATCATGGTCTAAAGTGAAGCTCTGATTGATGAGAACATGAGATAAACAAAAGAGGTAAAGACATAATAGATCCCTAAATCACCAAGAGTATTTAATCCAGAAGTGGGGGTATATATACCCAGTGATTGTTGATTAAATATTTTAAGGATCTATTCTTCTCCCAGCACAAAACACTCTCTAGAGTGGCTTCAGCACTGCAGCTCCCTGAAGGTTGCATTACTGCTCATTAGCCCCATGCAATCACCACTGTGGGCTGCAGAGCTGAAAGGAATCATTGTTCTTGCTGTACAAAAGCTAAACTGAACCTCCAGAGAAGGTGAATTATTTGCAAAGGATTTTACAGCCAACCAGTGGCACAGCAGGGGGAAGGGGGGAACCCCAACTTATGAGCCAGTTTGTCCCAGACACTATTCCTCATTGCTTGCAAGATCACCCTGGAGTTAGGCATTAGTTCCATTCCTGCCTTTTCCTATGACTATTAACTTAAGCCTGTCACCAAAAGCATGTACATATGCACAGAAGGTCACAGAGGCAGGGCTGGTATAGCACTCAAATTCAATACTTAGCTCTAGGTTCTTTCAAGACATGTGAAAGATAAACCCTTTCCTTCAGTGGATTTAAACTGAAGATGAAAGTTTGATTCTAAAAGACCTAAACTAGACCTAAAGCTGCTTGAAAATAGTTTTTTGTCATAGCCAACATTTGTCCTGGATTCAGTCTGATTACAGACTGCTAAGTGTGGCAGGCACCTGAGGACAGACCATAGTCCCACAGCAGAACACACTGGATACACAGGAAAGGTAGGGTAAGTCAGAGCCAGACAGACTGTCCTGGATGGTCACTCCAAGCTGTAGGCTTTTCTTTAACACTGATTCATTTAGGTGATTAGATGAATCAAAAATTTAGAGGAAGCTGTTGTTCATTATCTATTTTTCCCCTTTGGCTATTCCAAGAGATGTTTTAAGGGAAAGATATTTTTAACATATAGTTATGGTTCTCATTAGCACCAAATCCATGAATATGAATAGAATTCAAGGAGAGATAGGAAATGACTGCAAACATCTTTAGTTAAAGAAAATTTCTATTCCTTCTCCAAAGTGTACAGCTGCACCATTCTGGTGCAGAATGTACCACTCTGAGCAAGGAAGATCAAAGAATTAAAAGCCACTCAGCCAAGTTTACCTTTTGCATTGTTTCTTAGCCAGACCCAGGATACAGAGAGCAGCTCTACTCAACAAATTTCCAACATGACTCTTGCCTGATTAAAGTTTGATCTGTTGACATTGACCCATCCAGTCTTTCAGTTTTGCCAGGCCTTTGAAAGAAGAGATGAGAGGGGATCAAACCTGTGCTGCCAGTCCTGTCGGCTGCTCGACTTCCCACCAGCTCATGGGGCAGGACACTGGTGAAACAGCCAAAGGACCAGTGCTTTTACTGGCCAGCAGCACCCAGCTTGCAGCAGCCATGCCACAAACCAAAGTACTGGAAGTCCAAGTAAATTTTAAGATCAAACTCACAGGGCTTTTAGGATCCCTGATATGCACTCAAACAGCTCTCAATAAAATAACATTCCTCTGCCCCTAGACTGCCCAGGGTACAGGAGAGAGTTGCTTGAGCAAGCCTCTGGAGCATAAGGAGCACATGACTATCCCTTTTTCCTCTATGCACTGTGGCACTCAGTCCCTCTGGATGTGTATTTTTGTCCAGCAGCAGAATTAAGCCAAATGATCCCATTCTCCCTTGTGAGATGACCATGTCTATGTTCAGTATAGCAGCCTGCAAAAGAACAGTATATCTGGGATTTCTGGGGCTTTCTGAACACGTCTCTGCAGACTGCTGCCTGCTAATGGCACCACTTGATTGATTGATTCCTGCAGCCTCCTTCACATCTCCTCTCTTTCACAGGACTCCCAGCCTGGGAACTGTCTGCAGGACTGAAACTGACACTTCCCCTGGAAAAACATTTTCTGGACCCATATGTCTTTGCCAGACAGACCAAAGGGAAATGAATCGATACGATCGGACCATTTTGGTCATTCTGGAAACAACCTCCTCTGTGTTGTGTCCATCATTCTACAAAATCAGAGAGAAACATTTTATATTTCTGTCAAAATAAAAAAAATAATTTTCAATAAGTAGTTTAAAAATGCCTTTTCATTTTCCAAACTGAAACTACAACCTTTCCAAAGTGGAAACTCTTCCTAGTTTCAGACAGCACAAAATGAGCACAAACTATAAATAGTACCTTCTTGTAGTGCTCCTATGGAAAATCTGTTAAGTTTTTGTGGGATATATTCTAGGACCAAATGAATCAACTTCTACTCAGCATTCCCCTGCTTATACTATATCACATCTATCTGTCCTGAGTAACTGAGAAGTAGGTTCTTGGGTAACAATGAACTCTGGCAAAACATACCAACACTGTTTTGGATTTGAAGCAGTAAATAACCAGGGCCGGCAGCAGTGACCCATCTTTTTACTTAACTGTGATTTCCCTGCCCATTATACAGCAGCTAAAATGTTTGCATCAACTCCCTATACTGCAGCAAGCACACCTTTTTTTTTTCTTTTAATATTCAAATGATTAGAGGAACCTACATGCTTTATAGACAGTCTGAAATTTAAGGCTCCCAACAAAGTCAAGAGAGAAAGTCCCATTGAGTCTAATGACAGCAGAGTTAAGACATTGAGCCACTGGAAAATGCTACATCTCATGTCAGTCATTCTCTGCCGTTTCCAAAATCACAAACAGGCTGTGGCAGACTCAGGAACAGTGGCCAAGTCTTCCAGCTTCAGATTTGTGCTCTAACTACATGACATATCCTCTCATCACTGGAGCAGGAGACAGAATGATCAGAGACCAAAACCCTTCACACTGAGCAATTTGAAAATATCACGTTTCAGCCCAACAGAGATGTGTGTCATTCCATCAGTAACTCACCAGCCCAGAGGACAAATCCAAGACAAACGTCCCAGCTGCAGTCCAAGGTCAGAGTCCCAAAAGGTAAACCCGTCAAGAATGGGTGATGTAAATGCTCCCTCTCAGAGACAGTCCCACTGCAGTCTTCTCTGAATCCCTTGCACTCTGGAAACTTCCTTCTCTGGCATGCCTCTTTGGAATTCTTCCTTCTAATTTTCACATAAGCTTGTTTGTGGATGATTTATCTATTAAAAAAAAAAAAAAAAAAAAGGATGTTTTTGCTTCATTATAAAAGAAGTGTGTCTGCATTTGGCTGATACAAATAATGGTGTTATAAAGTCCTCTTTGAGGAAGGATCTCTCTACTTCACATCCTTCCTCTTTCCTGAGTTATGTGACAAAGATCCTGGGAAAATAGCTCATAAACTTCATGGTAACAACCACCTCCCCTTCTCCCTTTTCCCTCCTCACAACATATTTGGAAACAATTTAAATTATCTTGTTCTGGGTCTGAGCACTGAGTCTGATATGTCATAATTTTTGAAGGGCCTTCTTTTAATCCATCACTAACCAGGACACAGAAACTCTATTCAGTGTAAATGTGACTCAATTTAATTTTCCCACAGAGCATTTGTTTTTACATTCTGGTATACACAAGTGAGTAAATATTACTTGGTAAGCTAGAATTTCATGAAACCCAACTAAAATGAGGGCTCCAGATCACTAGAAGCAGCATAAACATATGGTGAAAACTTTGTAATCGTCCCCAAGACTACAGAGGCATCCTGTGAGGCAGCCAGGAAAGGAACTGAAGTCAATTTTCTGAGTCCCTGTGTAGAGCCTTAAACATAAGCCATCTTTCCTCCATATCTCTGTTCTCAGAAAACACATATTTTCTCAGTTTCTGCCTAGCTAGCAAATATCAAAAGCTAGCAGTTTTCTGTCTCCAGTATCAACTCAGTTACAACAATTTTAATTGCAATTGGTTTCCTAAGTCATCGTCTCCTCTCACAGTAATTTTTGCTGAAAATGTACCTCCTGTCATTGCATGGGCTCCATTCTAATCAAGCTACACTGTTCTCTCCACACTTTTGGCACTGCATTTAAAATTCAAAGTGCCAAATCCCTCTGTGAACTACTCAGATGCAGCACTTATATATGCCTATCAAATTCAGAGAGAAGTCAAATTCTGACCCTAAGTAAGCTAATATATGAAAACATGACAGTGCTTCTTTGGCTAGAGGAAAAAAGAGATTACTTATAAATCCTTTACTTAATTCTTTGTGTCTCTATTACAAAACAAGCAATTATAAACCTCCTCAGATTTTTCTAAAGAGTACAAGCAAACCTATCAAAATGAGATGCACATGCCAGCATCATAAATGCTTTTCCAAACAGAAATGTTAATCACAGTTGCAGCATCGCTTCAGGTCAGTGCAGTCCTGTAGTAATTACAAGTGCTAAGAGCAGAGCAAAGACCAGATTCAGAGCAGAACCCATCCTTTTTTACCTAAAAAGAAAATACATTTCAAAGAGAACCCAAGAAAGAGCGAAGGAAACTTCAGAAAAGTAATGAAATCCCTAAGCCTGCCACTATATGCAGAGCTAATGATGTCTCTATTAGTGAGCTGAAGAGGAATGGCACAAAGGATGGAGACTCTGCCAGACACTGACAAGCCAAGACAAAATGAAGAGTTATAAAAAAAGACTTGTTTTCCCCTGGTGATGAACTACTCTGTTCAACTACCTAGGACAGACACAGGATTTAACAAAAAAAATGTGACTGACACCTCCTGAAAGGAGGGAAGATATTTTAAGTCACTCCTTAGTTGAACAATACAGGAAAGCCTTCCCTCATCCCACAAAGCATTGCCCATTGTACACAGGGATAAAGATGAGACCACCTGGCATTTGCACCCTAAGGAGCGACTAAATTTCACAGCATAAAAAACTAAAGCTTAAGTCAGTTACGTGGCTGGGTCCAGTACATGCCACATATCAGCTGATAAACACTGGGCATGTGCTATATAGGTGCAAAAAATGTTCTGACAGAACACTGTGGAAGCGTTATCTTTCTATGATCCTGGAACACTACTAGTATAACTTTCATAGGTTATTGTTGAACTGCTTCAGTGCCTCATATGAGAGGTGCATTAAACCTGTGCTTGTCCCCAGCCACAACTATTGAGTTCCTGCACCCAAATTTCTTGCACTGACTCCTGATAATTCACATTTACTTTCCTCAGCCTTTACAGCTTCTTTCTTTGATGTTTAGTGCCAATGCAACTGCTGCCATCACTTCCATAGAACATCTCAAACACTTTGTTACTAATTTTCACCGAAAACAGAGAAGGTCTGAAAGCAATTGGGATGGCAAGTCCTTCAAGCAACATACAAACTTTTGATGGCAACAGAGACTTAGAAGCAAACTTGAAATCTCACAGCTGGAGAGAGGAGTTTGCAGCTAAAGTGACTTGTACATCCAGCAAGGGATGCTGGAGAACCAAGAGACAGCAGAGATTGCAAGAATGGACTCATTTGTACTGCAGAGCAAATAAAGTCTACAGCAGTACAGATGATTTCCTACAAGTGTTTATGTGTTTGCATTGGGGAAAGAAACTTGACTAGCAACCAGGTTTCCATCTGAAACTTTCTGGTAGCTGGAAACTGCTAATTTTGCCCTTCTCCAATGAAAATCTCAAAGCTCAAAGAAGATCTCTATAAAGCAATGTTTTTACAGGAATAAATTAATCTTCCAGCAAGCTTTCCAACACCCACATCCATAGTAGCATGAAACAACCAGTGCTGTTATTTAGGCTAACCTAGTTTCCTTGCTAAAAGCAACAATACTGTATTTCTCTTTAGGACACCTCCCATTTTCATTTCTGGTAATTACAGAATAAAATCTACTGTCTTCTCCACTTCCATTGCTATTGACAGACACCAATGCCTAAAGACTTATTCCAGTGTACAGTCAGATACCTAGCAAGCTCTTCCCATTGGATTATTCCATTAATTTTCCAAATGACATGAGATCACAGTTTTACATTAATTTCCTGATAATTATCAAGATCCTGGAAAAATTGCATTTAATTTTTGACAGTTCAAATCCTTATAAGAGTTCTGTTTCTTAAACACAGTAATCATCAGCTGTTTTGGACAATAGGAGCCACCTCCACACACTGAATGTCACCCTTTCATTTTCAGACATTGCAAAACTCATCAGTTGGCACTCATTAACTATTAGCTGAGATTCCTATGCAACCTCATCAATCAGGTACTTTGTGCCTATCAACATGTTTAAAATAAAGCCAGAACTATCAGCTGTATATCTGTGCTACAAAAAGATAGAGTTTTGTTAATAATTTATCTTCATTGTATCAGAATCATTGATTTAAATATCAGTATCAATTCTTGCACTGTTCACCAGTTCCAGTAAATTTGCATTGGAAATACATTTGGTTCATTCACTTTTACTCAAATGTGAGGTTCTGCCAGTATGCATGTGTAGTCTCTTTTCCATAAAGCCTTCCTGGCAATACAGATACTAGGCTGATTTCAGAAATGCTCCTAAAATGTGCTGCAAGCAGGCAGGAGCCCAAGAGCCCATTTGGAACAGCAAGTTCCTCAGGTGGGGAATTAAGATCACCCATTGTGTAACAGCAGCCATGAGGTCAGCTCAGCTTCAAGGAAACAGTAGGAGTGGAATACAAGAGTAGGATTTCCAACAGGTACCTCAGAGGTGTCCACTGTCCTCAAAACAGTGAAGAGTGAAGTACCCAAACCCCCACAACCCCATGAAAAGTCCCCCCCAGCCTGACAAGTCTGACCAGGCACAAAAATTATGAGGCTGTGAATCTCCATCACCTGTATAACCATAGCATACTTAAGGTTCTGTTTCATATTATGAAGATACAAAATATCCAATTATTTTCTTCAGTGTTAGAGAAACAAGAAGGATTCTACAATGTGCCTTTATTCAAACACGGATTATTAATGCAACTAATGGTCATGATGGTCAAGGCTGACAAAACACCCCTGGACTTGCCACTGAGCCCCCAGTATCAGGCAGGAAAGACTGAACCCCACACTCGCTGATTTCAGAAAATAGACTATTTCTACCCAGTTTGTCAGAACTACCTCATTAAGCAAATGATTTCCCTTTCTGCCTGCCCCTAACCATCTAAAAGTTTAGCCTCATTTTCAATTTGAATTTGTCCTTTATTAAATTGAATTCACTGTTCTTTGTGTTATTACTTGTGTTATGTATCATTTCCTTTTCCTGCTATTAAATGACCCTTAAGATGATCATCCTGCCATTAAGCATTTCTCTATATGAAACTGGCTAAATTCATTCCTGTTTCTGTATCTCCTTCAATGGCACAGTCTTCCTTTGGAGTCTGGTTTCTGACATTAAGAGCATGATCTTGGTACATGATGCTACAGGTGTGATCTTAGCAGCAGCATAATGACACATTTGTAAATTCTCTTAGCCAACAAAGCTGTTTTCCAATCTTCACTAAAATAAGTGGTGTTTTGATAACTTCCATCAACAAATACTTCTTTTCCTGACTGCTTTCATTTTGCATCACTCATCTCAGGATAGATTTGCTGATTCAGACTAGACACTTCCCTTGTGGCACCATAAACATCTATACATGGAATTAAAAACCCATTTGGTCCAGAACTGCCCAAGCTTTTTGAGAGCTGGCAACCAGGTTCAGTGGTGTGAGAGGCACTGGCTCATGCTGTCAAATAAGAATGAAGTTAAGAACTCTTATTCCTAAATCTTGAGCTGTGGGATTCAGGATTTATTGTGGAGTTAGGCATCTAACACCAGCACGGTTAGTGCAGTTGTGAGTTTCAACTGAACTGTCTGTCCCTTCATTTACACATTCTTTTAACTCAGCTGTTTTTCACATGCATTCTACCTTCCCACTGTTCAAGTACAGTTTGACACAGTCCTTTCCTTGCTTTGGGATCCTTTCCTGTGCCAAAACCCATTTTTGAAAGATATTTCTAAGCTACCCTAACAGGCTCAGCCTCTCATATTTCAAATAATTGATGGACAGAAGTAATAAAACTTGTCTGATCAGTTTAAGTACAGACATCCCTCCCAGATACTTACTGCATGTGCACACAATCACACATGCTTCTTCACCTGTAGGATCAAACCTCTTGAAATTCTTCCATTAACTTGCAAATAGCTTATAACCCAACCATAGACCCACCTAGAAGACTTCTAACAGGACCTACATTCTGCCCACCAAAGCTGTTAGTTTCTAAGGCTTTTCTTTTTTTAAATATGGATATGGACAGAGATATAATTGAACACTTATATGTGCCTAGATATATATACATATGTATGTTTGTTTGTATATTTATGTATGTGTGTATATATGTATATGTCTATATATTTATGTATGTATGTGCATAGTTACACAGACACTTATTTGTAATTTTGGCCTCAAATGCCCCCAAAGTGCAAAACACTTGAATATTATTCTTCCAGTAGGGTTGTGGCAGCATGATGAAAATCTCTCAGCTCTTAATTAATCAAAGACTCTTAAACTCATGGGATTATAAATGGCCAGAAGTAGAAATCTATTGAATGTAAGAAATGTACTTTAGATAAGCAGCAAGGAACAAAATACAAGATGGCCCAGTGTTACTTGGCCTGAAAAAGTTTTACTTTCCCTGGATCAGGAGCAGAGCTTTTAGTGTTCCTTCTTTACTTTTAATGAAACTTTACCACAGAATCTACCCTGTACCATGACCTGGGATTCATAAAAACAATGCAACAGCCTATATATTTTTCTGATTGTATTTTCCAGAGCCAATTTCACACAGACTGTTTATAAGTCACTCACCAGAAAGCAGAAAAAAAGAAAAGAATGTTTTCCATCTCTTTACTGAAAAGCAAAAAGCCTCAAACCAAACAAAATTGTACACAGCTGTGTGACACCAGCAGCAACTTTTATGATACCATATGCCCTGCTGAAAGGTGTTTCACTCAGCTGATGTAGCCTTACTGAAAGGTTAATAAAGAAGCATGATCTTTGGCTAATAAAGGCTGAGTCTGTTATAAAGGAGATAGAATTCAATTTGCAATGAGAAAGAGGGGAGGAAAACAGAAAGGCAGGAGAAATCTTTGCTGAGGGCACTGTTGGCAGGCCATGATTTGCAATGCTGGGACAAGGGGCCTTTTAGGGGTTTCACTATGACAGCACATAGGGCAAGCAGAGCCAGGACCTGCTCCAAAGCCCCCTGCAAGGTTCCTTCCCTGGAGTCACACTGCAAACCCAGAGCTTGTGTTCCAGCTTCAGGATAAGAGAATCCAACATCTCAGTCCTCATCTGCTTCTGTATCTGACACTATTTAACACTGATGGACTGTGTCACAATTAAAAATATTTGAGGGGGTTGCCAGCCTGGGGGGTCTTTTTTCATCAGGATGCAAAAGAAAGTCTGAGATGCACACCACTTTAGAAGCACACACATGGAATTGAGATGCACCATCCCCGACTGATGGGGCTGGGCCACCCACAGGCACCAAACATCCTCCAGAGAAAAGAGGGATGCTCACCTGCTCTTCCTACCTCTGCTCAGAAAGTGGGACTCAAAGGTGATTTTTACTGAAGCAAGCCTTCCTTTCACATTTGCAGACATGTCTGCAGAGCCTAGCAGGCTTTCTCCAGCCTCCCAGGAAAGCATTTCCAGCACCCCCTGTCCCAAGACCCTCTGTTCCCCCCACACACTCTCAAATCCCATCAAGGTAAACAAGTGATAAGACTTCAGGATTAGGTCTACTGACCTCAGAAGGAATTTTGCTCAAACAAGCATTAAGCCTGGAAGGATTTTGTCCTTACTGAGAGGCTTCTAAAGGTTTCCCACATAAGAGTTTCAGGAAAATGACTTGTGGAATTTACATCCCGCTTTGCTCCCTCAGACATTTTGGCAGCTTATCCTGGAGGACACCGGAGCTGGCACTCAGACAAGACGTCAGCTCACAGCCTAACAAATTATTGATTCTCTTCTCACTTTGAAGCAAAGCAACAACAAACTCCTAAATGCACTGCATCCTTCAATATCTTCAATTCTCCCTCCAGAGAAATACCCATCTGTAACACTGGCAGTAAGGGGTGTTGCCATCTCAGGGGTCAGAGCTCTGTGCTTATGTATTTTGTTCTCAATGACCAGATGATATTTCTGCACAGAGCAACTTTCAAATCCACACTGAGAGGCAGCAAGATATATATACAAATGTTTGAGTGCACATATATGAAATAGATTGAATTTGGAGTGCAGAAGGTGTCCAACAGAAAATGGGGTTAAGAGTTTGTTTTCCCCAGTATTACATTTTTAAGAGATAAACAGAATTTTCCATGCGTCATACACTTAATGATCTCCAGACTGAGGACACAAAAGGATCTTGACATTGGCTTGAAAAAACAAAATGGTCAAAATTATCATGACAAATTGAGGTACTTCATCATAAAAGGCACATCACCACATGAGCATCAGTTTTTTGAAATTCCTGTTATTTCTCTGTGACTAATAGCTGCACGACCCATGCTTTTTTATTTTCCTCCAGCTCTCTTCACTGTCCACTCACTAGGGATGTAGGTTCTCCCTTGACTCTGCAAGGGCTGTGCCTTTTCCTGCTGCTGGTATCCCAACTCTGCACCCCTAAATGCCAAAACCAGCATGCAGCCACCAAGAAGTGCTGGTGACTCAGCACTAGACTCAGGTCATGAGCACACTGAAGAGTAACTACTTCTACCTCTCTAAGTGTAGTTGTGGAAGCAGCTTTCCCTTGGTGTCAAGGGCTAGAAATGAGGCTATCTGATGGAATCCATCATGGAATGGGATTATACAGGAAAGGCCAGGAACCAGCTCAAGAACTGCAGCATGCAGTCGTTCGATCCATCTCGTGTGCGATGCCTCCCACCAGCTCACATTAGGACTACAAGGGGTCCCTTGGGCAAATTCTCACAACTTAGAATGCAGATGAATCCAGCAGCTCATCTATTCTTCATTGAAATGCTTCTCCTGCACCTGAAATCAATATGGTCTTCATGCAAATTTTTACTACATGTGCTGCATGGATTCTAAACATTCATTCAGTCGACACACCGAAATAGCTCAGAAAATGGTATTAAGCTTAGCAAGTCAATGATCTACAGTTTTATATCTCCCTAACCACATATTTATAAACAACACTATCAACCTTGTTAAGGCTACTGTGTGAAGCTCTTATACCATTTTTAAATACATTTTTTGCAAACACTACTTTTATCAAAAACATTAAATAGCAATGTATTTTTTTTTTGCTCCAGGCACTCTTTTCTGATTAGGATTGATACAACAGAGATTTCAAATGTGCAAAATATTATGTACCACAAATACTTTTCATTGTCCCTGTGAATTGCAGTATGTCCCAATTTCAAGAATCTGCTCTGCTTTAGATAACGTTGCCAAGTTACTAAAAAAAAAAAAAACACCAGCAGTGGACTGTTTGCTTCCCAGGGTCATAATAAAGTATCCTGGTGATACTGAAACATCAAGATGTAAACAATAAAGAGACAGAAGGATCTTGATCCATGTGGCCAAGTCTAAAAAAAACCTAATTTCTAAAGCAAAGCAGTATTTTGACCATGGGATAGTACTGGTATAGGTATCTTAAGAACTAGGTGCCAATCTTAGCATTGCTCAGGTGAATTTGCAAACTGAATTCATATGTTGGGCTCACAGCAGAAGAGAGACCTCAAGAGATGCAGATTCCTGTACACTGAAGAGGCTGGAATAATCACTCCTTGCCCCAAGGCAGAGAAATAGGAGAGCATTTATTTTCAATATTTAAATCAACTAATGCTGCAGGATATCTTGTCATAAATACAAACATACATAAAAACAGGCAGAGGACAGCACTGAGACAGACACCTATCCTGCATGGTTTTGCAGCCTTAAAATACCCTGGATAGAAATCAAATGAGAGCCACCATTTGCTACAGCAACATTTTTTAGGAGATGGACTGATAGCAAGACAAGGCAGATTGTGAATCTTTTATTGGGCTAATATATAAGCTGTAGCACATGAACCTTCCAGCCAAAAGAAGTCTTCAGGGGGTTGGCAGCAGAAAGAACATTTCTGGCCTGAAAGCATCTCTATGTTGTGAGCCAACACAAAGTCTCCATCTCTGCCCATTTTATCTCAAGCAGCTGAAAATATTTTTTTGCAGCCTGTTTGTGACAGTGACAATGACAACCTGCACAAACCCAGCAGGCCCAACAGAAAAGTCCTTACTGCTTAAGTGCTCTGTTTGGTCTCTGTCCATCCAGGCTATTTATAGAGCAGTCACAGGGACTCTCACAGCCCAATCATGCTGACAGGCAAGTTTTGCAAGAAGTACAGTCACAAAATTAACAATTCTCAGTGAAAACACACAAATCCTTTCTTCTGTCACTAGTACCTGGGTGTCCCTGGAAGTGACCATCACAAATCTCTTGCAATTACAGTGTAACTTAAGGAAGGAAAAATGCTCTTGTCAAGGTGTTTCTCAGAGACCAAGGGATGTGGCCAGGAGTGACTTCCAACTCTTTTGATAAGGTTTCCATACAAACATAAGGGCCACTTAGCAGAGATTTGAACAAGGTGTTTCCAAAATAAAAGACTGAGGGGGTGTTGGTTGAGTTAAAAAGCTAGGCTCTGAAATTTGGCACTGCAATAATTCAGACCCTGCAGAGACAATCATAGAAGCCAAAAAGAAAAACAACTTTATTGTTGTTCACATAATACTACAAAATTTGTGAAGCACAGAGAGTTTAAGCAATCTGGCCACCAGGATCAGAAACTTAACTGTGATCTCTTGCATCTGCAAAACACCTTTAGCAGCAGAAAATGGGATAGATTTTTCAAGTGTCTAGGAAGCATGAGTACTGAAATAGGGTTTTCCAGCAGCAGAAAGGCTGAAGTGGGTCAGAAAATCTTTGGAAACCTTTTTTCCTTGAGCCAAAACAATTTGTGGTATCATATCAGTTCTGCTAAAATTGTGTCTTAAAGGCAAAACAAGCAAGAAAACTGGGAAAGTTATGAAAAGGGGAAAATCAGACATGAAAAAGCTTTAAGAAGCATAAAACATCCTGAAATAAGGTTTTGCTTCTGCATGTTCTGTATTATGCATCTGAAGATAAACATTCCTTAAAACAAAGCATTTCTGTGAACTCCATACAAAGCTTCCTCCCTCCCTCACCTCAGAATTTCCTTTCCAGTTTTGAAATTTTCTGTTTGATCTTACTCAGAATAAGTGCAAATATTAAAATCCTACACAAAACATAGCTTTTTTCCATACCATAACTTACATCTAAAACTCCATTCTTCTTTGTAAGGACAATATACGTGAGCAGCTCACAAACTGTTCTGTTCCTCTTCATTAGGCATCTAAATATTTTTTTTTAAATACAAATCCAGCTAGTTAGGAAGACATGAAGCCAGGTAGCCCTAAGCATACACCAGACTGCATTTTCAGACAAGTTAGAGGCATAAGGCTATGAATAATCTAACCCCAGCTATCCCAACAAACAGGAAAAATAATGAAAGCAAAAGGGAAAGGGAAAGAATTCAAACAAGCAGTGTATGTATGATAACAGTACTGGAGCATCACTGTAGTGTAGCCAGGCTGTGGCAGGAGATAACATTCACTCCCCAGAGAAACCTTTAGGTTTATGACAAATCAAGGATGATGCTCAACAGCCATT
Organism: Erithacus rubecula; assembly: GCF_903797595.1. Classification (NCBI taxonomy): domain Eukaryota; kingdom Metazoa; phylum Chordata; class Aves; order Passeriformes; family Muscicapidae; genus Erithacus; species Erithacus rubecula. The sequence continues at coordinate 26,782,931 of NC_136659.1, forward strand.
TGATGAGCTCTGCAACAGCTGCTGAGGTCGGCATGCCACTGCAACACAGCTGGAAATGCACAGTGCCACAGCATTAACTGGATAATGACTCAGGCCTTGCCAAGCAGAGTATCAGAAACTTTTTCTGATGAGTTATTTGTGTCCATAATCAGCTGTGAAACTCTTTGGGAAAGAAGTTCTCTGAAAAAGAGGATTTATCTGCAAAGCAAGCCACTGTTGTTAATAAAGTTGTCTGGCCTCAAAGCCTCAACAAAGCAGATTTAAAACCATGTTGCAGGCTTAGGGCAATTAAATGTTTTCCCAGTGATGGAAGTTTAAGGAGTATTTAAAAGACAGAAAACATGGTAAATGAATGAAAATAAATGAATATGAAATGAAAATAAATGAATCAATTGATGGACCTTTGTCTATGAAATGGAAAATGTGCTGGGGGAGCAGAAGAACTACGATACACCCATCACAGTAGGATCAAGGATGAAAAATTTTACATCATTGGAGGGCCATTTTTGACTTGGAAAAAAATCCTAATAGTGCAATCACATCTTGATTGTAAGACATCATGCACTCTGATACAGGCTGGCACCAGCCTTCCCAGTGAGCAGAATCCAGGGAACAAATTGTGGCACAGGCAGTTCTAGTTCCCTCAGTCTTGCCAGAGAAAAGCTGTATCCACTTCACTGCAAGAAACGTTTAGCATCAGGCTGTGTGCAGCCACCCTACAGGGAAAACAAGGGGCAGAACCAACCTTGCTGTTTCCCTTCACTCTGTCATGGTGAAATGAATCAGTGTAGGAGGAAATATTGTGGACAACACAGTGGGGGATTAGATTCTACTCCCCTGTGCACAGGGAGAGGTCAGGCTAACCCAGCTCTTCTAGTTTTGCTTTTTTTGTGCACAGTACAAGAAACTCCTGGCACAGCTGTCAGCCATAGGATCTCTCTGGCCAGTTACAGGAATGTCTCTCAGCTGCTGGTGGAACAGTGCCACAGTTGTCATCACCATTCCTGGACCCAGAGTCATCTTCAGCTGCCCATGTTCTTGGTGAGCCCATGAATCACTGCCCACAAAGAGGCAACAAGGGAGGGTATGGCAGGTGAGGATGCAGAAAGAAGGCAGGGGGTACATTCCTGTCTTTGCCTAAGTTCATGAAAAATCAGCCTCAGTCCAGACTTAAGACATTCACACATTGCCACACTGACCAGTTTTTTCCCATCCCTTACAGGTCAAAGGCCTTAAAGAATGTAAATTAAATAACAATCATTGCCTTCTCCTTTATTATACTAATGCCTAGAGCATGGAAAACAGGGCAGGGAGAACCTAGCAGAATCTTACTTTGATTTACATCAAATGTCATTTGTACTTTTCACTGGCTGCCTGAGGAGGAAGAAATCCATAAAATGAAAAGGGGGGTCTTTATCACCACCAAAAGAAGAGAAATGCAAGAAAAGAGCAGATGGGAGAGAGGAAAAGGAAGTATTTCAGAGGAGTTTATAGTATTTCATGGGTTCAGATATGCTGGAGAAGGAGAGGTTTCTACAGCCAACAGCAGAGGCCATGGTACTTTTCCAGAGGTTTCTACTACTCAGAAGATGAGTCCTAGGAACTGTTCCATAATAGACTTTTGGGGATGATAGCAGTGAGAGCACTGGTTTTGCAAACATTAGATGGAAAGGACTCATTTTAATGGATCTCAGCTTGTTTGACTTGTACTGAGGGTAGGGACAGAGCCAACAGAGCCTACAAAAACAAACAGAGCATTTGCTACAGATGCCTGTTCATGTAGCTGTATCAGTGAGTAATTTAAAGTTTGTTGGTGCAGAAGGTCCCCCAAACAGGAGCTATAATGCTGAGAAAAGCTGTATTCCCCATATTTTCCTTGGACAACCTGGCAGCAACTGCACAGAGCACAAACTCCTCTTACTCTCCTGACATGACAATCTAGGTGTGTCTCACTGAGCTCTCGACAGAAATCATGGGAAACAAGCAGAACAAAACATTCAGCCTGGTTGGACTGTCTCTAGCAGTCTCAGTGGTAATCAGGCCTTTTATACCCTTGTTCATGATGAACCACCAGGAGAAATCATCATTGTCAATGTTCCGTTTTATCCCAAATCTTGCACTGGCTGGTCATTTCTTTAAAACAGTGGTTTCTATAGTTACACAAAAGTGAGTCCTGCTCCTGCTTCCCAAGGAAATGAGACCAAACATGCAGTATAACTTTCTCTTTTTCCTTCTAACTTGAAAACTCATGGACCAGCTTTTATCCAGAGCAGAGTGGAGGCTTCCAGGATAAGTAAGTTCTCACAAATTTCATGAACTCAAGCTCTGGAGAGGATATAGCTCCAGGAAAGGCTGAAATGTGAACTGAGGAAGACACAGCTCTGCCTGGCTACAGAAGCAAAACCAACAAACAAAATTCCACCACGTTAATTTCAGAGAAATTACCTTTCTGAACACAAGGTTTTAAAACCATTTGTTTCTAAGGATCATTGAATTAATAGTCATGAAAAAAGTTATTTTATTTACCATCATTAATTCAGCTTCTTTGAACTGCTAAAGATATGTGCACATGAATGGTAAACTGAATGTGTCCTACAAGTGCCACATCAAGATGATGCTATGGAAAGGCACTTACAATACCCTTTGTTCCCTCACTAAATCTGCCCTGGGGATAAATCCAACCCATACCGATGGGATTTAGCCAAAACTCACTGCAGACCACAGCAGAGATAAAGCTGGCATTTCTGATATTGCCTTAACTAGGGTGATTTAAGACACCAGTATTTCAGGCTTCCTGAGCAGGTCAACCATTCAGCTCTCATTTACATTGTCACTGATGGAGGAGCACCCACAGAGAATTAGAGCTCTGAAAATATCTCCATGCAGACAGGGCCAAAGAGGCCTCCTCCTCATGGTGATTTACTTCACGGCAGCAATGAAAATTCCTGTCTGGAACCAAGTGCCTGACTGCAAACTTACCACAGCTCCAGGGCTAGCAGAGTCAAAAGGTCACATTATTTATTTGTTGCTCTTCCAAGATCACTTTCCCATGAACTAGATGGATTCTCAAATGCCTTCTATTTCACACAAGATTGTGATTAATCTAAGTCTTGGTTCAATTTGAGACTAGCAGTGTTTTCTTCAAAAAACTCTGTCTTAAAATTCACTCCTTGGATTCTTAGCAGTTTTAAAATTGGACAATTAGTTTTAAACTAGAATATATAAAGGTCTTCTTTTGCTAAGCAAGTGCAATGACTGCAGAAAATAAATTGCTCTAATTCTCAGTGTAATTCTTCGACCAGCAGAGGAAGAATTCCGTGTTCAGGATCTTCAGCTGCTCTCTTTTACCCCTCTCTGTGTTAAGACATGGAACAGGTCTCTTCTGCTCCCAGCGCTGCTACCCACCCTGTGTGCTGTTGAATGTAAAACTCAAATTTCATGTGTGTTTTCTCAGCTAATAAAAGTGCTTCTCTGTCTCTGAAGTATGGTATTATTTAATTTTTATGTAATATATTAGAGCATGATTTTATATGATCTCTCATAAATTTTTCTTCTTCATAAAGCTGCAGCTCCTGGAGCCGTGTTGTTATACAGGTTTCTCACTACAACAAAATTTTTTTTAAAGAAAAAAAATTAAAAATTAAAAATAAAAAATAAAGAAGCAGCTTTTAGTGTTTTGGGCAAGAAAAAGGAGTTTGCAAAGGTGAAAATACCATAGGTTCAAAAACCAGAAGAGCCCTAGCAAGTCATTTTACAGCAGTTTAAGACATCACCATCCCCAGATGTCTGCTTCAACCATTTGCTAGAAGTTTCCATTGCTCGAGGCAATGGGCAGAGCAGAACATGTGTCTGCACTTAAGCACAACAGCTTAGAGCCAGAGATCTCAGTTCACAGCCATCAGCCCCAGGTTTGAGCTGAAGGGGAGGTTTTGCACAGAGCTGGAGGCAGCACAAGCTTATCTGCCCTTCTGCCTACTCTGCTGTGAAACAGGTCAGGGCTGGGCAGACAGTGGAGCCACATCTCTGGTCCCAGGTTCATTTACCCACATTTCCAGGGGAGTATCTGTGCATCAGGAACCATCGACAGCAGTCATCCAGTGGTCCAATTGCTCTGCAAAACGAGCTTGGGGATATAGATGTTGGCTACACATAACTTAGCCAACTCATGACCTTGAGGATTTACTCCCCCCCCCAAATACAACACTTAATTCTGAGATTGCCTTTCCACCCAAAACACTCATCAAAACATTAATAAGGCATGAGGTCTTATATGCTAAAATGGGCACATCCCCACTGGGAAAACAGCCATCGCAGAAGTCTCAAGGCTAGCAGAAAACTGGCTTTCCAAGAGCCTGGAGTTATGTGGGACAAACTAAACGATGCTACTCAGCAACTGTTTCCCAGAGAAATACAGCAAGGGCCATGACAAGGCCAAGAAAGACTAAAAATATCAGAGTTTAGCCCACGCTCTACATATTGTTCCATTTAATGTGCTGTAATTAAGGCTTTCTGTCCACACAGAGAGAAGAATGAAGTGCAACACCGTCACACAACTGGGAACAGTGATGCCTAAGAGACTCAAAGACAAGGAGATAGTGCTGCTGCTCAGATAGACACCAGAGTCTCAGGGATAACAGCAAATCGAGGGGAATGCCTCAGAAGGAAAAGAACTCTTCACAGGGTAATGGTAAGCTGGAGTAAAAATTCAGCAGTTTAGATGGATCCCAGAAATTTGGAAATATAAATTTCTCTGAGTTATGTCTATGAATTGTACTTATCTGAGACTGCAAAGCATCTGTTTAAAGCAGGCTCTAATTTGAGACATTTTCCCCTTTGATAATATGACAACATCAAATTCCAAAGTACTAAAAGCCAGACAAAAATCAAGATCTGAGATGCTGCAAGATATGACATTTTTCATATAACAGCAAGCCAGTCTGATACTCTCATGGATCCCAGCATGCTGTTAATATGTGAAGCTTTAATGCCATTGTTAATAGTTAAAGGATGGCAGTTATGTTTCAGGAGACAAAAATAATTTTCAAACTTTGAAGTGCCTTTAAACAAACGTTACTGAAACCTCTCCTTGTGGTCCTTGAATTCCCATTGCGTAGACACTATACCCTTCATGTAACCCCTGGCTGCTGATTAATGAAACTTGGCAAAGGGTGGCAAAGCCATGCCAAAGGCAGCACAAAATCCCAAATTTCCTCAAATCCCAGGGGTGAAAATGCACATACAACAACAGCACCCTCCAATCATTTCCTGACTTCACTTAGCCAGGAGTTTGAGATAAGAGTGCTCAAATAGGCAGTGCTTTTCCCTCTGTGTTCCTGACAATGGCTGCACATTCAAAGCAATCACAGCCATCTCCTGTGTACAATTACAGCCTTTCACAGTCTCACCTTGTCTAACTCCCCACCACGGACCACAGGTCTAGTCAGACACTACGTGCACTTGCAGTAAGTTTTCATGTAGTTGCCTGGATCTCTGGCTCCTGTAGGAACTCTGCTGTCTGCAAAGTTAACAGGCATGAAAAAGTTGGATACAATTCTCACGTAAGCTAAAACTGAGCTTTTCAGATCATTAGCGTTCATAGCACTTAATCATGCTACTGCAAGAATTACTAACCCTTTAGGTTCTGCAGGTACTGGAAAGGCCAAACATCCAGATTGGCTGTGTGTTCATGCTCTACATCACATCTCAGTTTTTCTGCTTTGTTTTATTTATGACTAAAAAGCAATAATCCACATGCCATGTGGTCAGATAATCTATACTCCAGTATACTCTAGCTGCAGTTTGCTCACTCTGCAGCAAGATTGAAAAGACAATATTCAGCAAGCAGCAGCATCCCAACCCAGGAAAACCCATCGAGACAAGCCTGCACACAGCCTGAAAAGTCAGTGCTAAAAAATGACCCGTGCAGATTTCCCACCCTGTGCAAAGCCACTATTCTTCAGATCAACAATGGGGTGTGAGGGCAAATGCTTGCTATATTAGAGCAACCAACTTTCATGCTGTTCGGCCATTTGTAGGCACAAATTCTTTCAAGGAGGAATCTTGGCTGCAAGTAATTGAATTTTTTTTTTTTTGGTCAATTAACAGACATTTCACAAAATGTATCCTACCTGTCATATATCATAATATGTACTATGTGTCATCATAAATCCATGATTCTGCCAAAGCTGCACTTCAGTCCTACTGCTCAAAATTTGTCAACTCTTCATGCCTGTTGGAAGTTTGCATTGCATGTGGTAGAAGGTAAGTGTTGTGCATGCATTGAGGCAGCAGAAAACCTGTTGAAGACATACTAACAACATGTCTGGAGGTAGCAGTGCAAAAATCCCAATCTCAGTTTTGCTTTTGATTTCCTCCTGTGACCCCAGTTAAGCATCTGTGTGCCAACTTTCCCACCTGTGCAAGATGCCAGTTCCTGGAGTTCTTGTGAAGATTACCTTCTATAAGGCTCTTAGAAGAATTAAAACAAAGTATTTCTCTTGTGGTTGCACAGATGTCCATGTGGAAGAGTCTTGGGCTTCTCAACATAAACACAACCAAGAGCTTCTGTAGCACTGCAACCATGTTTTACAGAAACAACCAAAACTTGTATTTAGAGAGAAGAATGAAAGACTTCTGGGAATAATTTTTAGCCAGCACCTAAGACGCTGCTTCTGGGAGATTGTGCTCTGCAGAACTTTACAGAATGACTTAAGAATACTCAAAATTCCAGTATAAAAGAGTAAGACTAGGAAAGCTAAAAAAGAAGACTGGGGTGACAAAATGCAGAGAGAAAGTATCAGACAGGGACTATAAAATAAATGCAAAGAGTTAAATGTCTAGGGAAGGCAGGGCAAGATAGGAAACAATATCCCAGGTATGAAAACCAGAAAAAGCCAGGATATAAAAAATCCTTACATATCAGTGAGTGAACAGCATCTCCTCTGGGAAAAGGTCTGGGAGAATTAATTCAACAGTGAAGTGGGAAAAGATAATGACGAAAGCACTGGTGTGACACTTACAGACTGCTGGAAGTCATGGTGAAAGAGCTAATGAAGTGCACATTTATTTATTTACCACTGAGCAAGCCCCCCACCATCACAGAGCCTGAGCAGATGAGTTTGCTGACCATCTCATCACAAGCCATGGCTGAACACCAGGGAATTCACAGGGACACACAGAGCAGGTGATGACAAAAGGTTGAGGCTGGGTGATGGGAAGAGAAAGAGGGAACTGTATGTACTCTTTTCTCCCCATGGAGCTCCACACAGTCCTTGCCAGAACAACTCCATGGCTACCAATGCACCAGGCTAAAAAGCAGCAGCACAGAGCCAGGGGCCACATCCAGACCCACTGTTTCTTGGTTGTCACATACTCAGCACCTGGGCACGGCAGGAAGTTGGTCATGCAGTACCACACAAACCCAGCTCCATGTGGCCAGATGTCAGGAAACACCAATCATTCAGATGGCTGGATAACAATACATGGCACTGACAGAATACCTGTGATTACCAAAGCACTTTGTGACTATGAACGCAACCTCTGTCACTAGGAGACAAATTAATATTTGTCCTCATTATACAGGAATGAACTGAGACAGAGAAAGGTTATGTGCTTTGTTCTACACAGCAAAAGTGAACAGCAGAGCAAGGAAGATGATGACTGACAGACAGTCACCAAATTTCCTCCACACTCCTGGTTTTCCTCTGCTCCTGGCTGTGGCAGACTGCAATGCATTTGTACTGGAAGCTATGGGGAGAAAGCACAAAACACAGAGCTGGGACTGGCATTCATATTGGTAACAAGTCTATCCAGCTTTGTGATGGCAAACTGTAGACAAGGAGAGGCAAAAGCTTTTGCAAAATGCTACCATTTCAGAACCAATCCCTGAATATTAGGAGCTGGGAGAAGATATTCGCAAAGAACCATTTATTGCATGCACACACTCCACAAAGCAGCCAATTTTTACCACTGTCAGACCTAGCAGATGCACAGCTCAAGCAGGAATCCAAATGCAGGCAGATTTTCCTAAAATTCCCACCAAAATCAGAAAAGAGACAGAAGTGCAGAGTGGACTTGTTACTAGCTGATATATATGAAGAGGGAATTTGAAACAATTCAGTTCCTGGCTGACATATCCTGCTTAGGGGCTATTTTCAAAAAGAGAATAAAAATATTTCCTCCATGGATCTGGACTTCTCTCCCTTCCTGTAATACTTTTGCTACGCTTGCCAGATTGGAAACTGCTTCTAGCCAAAATGTCCCCACCAGAAACAGAACAGAAACTGAGGTGTCTGCTAATAGATATCACCTAATAACAGAGAAAAGAGTTATTTCACCTGCAGTCCATGTTGGTATTTCTGACAGACCTAGTGAGCCATGCATCCAGAAGGTGAATTCATAAACCCTGGTTTGAACTTCTGACATCTCCTTCACTGCTGAGCATCAGCCTCGCTGTGGGCTAACACGAGGTGCCTCATTTACCTTGCCTTTGTACCCTGTGAATTCACTGAGCCTGTGGTGCCTGCAGGCAGCTTCTGAGCTGCACACTCAGAACTATTTCAAACCCAGCCCCCAGGCTGAGCTGGTTACACTGCCAGCAGTGCAGCAGGTCTAAGCATAAGTCACTGCTGCAGGTGAAGTGAGCTGATTGTCACTCATTTCTCACCCTGGAACCCCTTTGCATGCCCAGTCCAGCCTCTCTGGCAGTGGAATGTCATGCCTTCGCAGATCTTGTCTCTTCTCCCATCTCTGAATTAGGCTCAGCTCCCCCTCTAGCTCCCCAAGGCACACTGTACTTCATGGCTTTCAGCCACACAGAGAATTTAGACTGCCCAGAACTTGTAGGGTCAGGAATCTTGGCCATCTCTATGTACAGCTAATGAAAAGGAAAGGAGCAACACTAGGTCTGGAGACTGCTCTGGAAAGGAACTACTCAGAAGCACAGCTGCTCCTTCCCCACATGACAGTGGCAGCAGGCAGGGACCTACAGCCCCCTCAGACTGTCCATTTTGATCTGCTCACACTCCATATCTTTTTTGAATTAGTATAACTTACTGCAGAAAGCAAGCAGCAAAAGAAGATCCCAACCCAACAGATAAAGATTTCAATGAAAGAAGATTTCAAATGTCAGGGTGCATATTAAGGGACAGAGAAGAACACACAGGTGACTGCTACATTAAAAGTCAGCATTTGCAAACTCAGGGTGGCTGAGTTTACTTTCTTGCAGTCTCTCCTCTTCCCCTCCCACACTTCATGGGAGAGCCTGACAACCTATAAAATCCAAGTGCCAAGAAACAGCAGTTTTGTAATCATTCGTGCAAGTCAGCCTTACAATGCTGGACAGGAGGAACTCCCAGAGCACCTGAGAAGCAAAAATGTCTCAACCTTCACATCTAGAGCAAACTCCAGAAAATTCCCAGGAATTTCCCCTGCTGAAAACCAGCCCCCAGCACCAGGATCCCACAGGGCAGCTGCTCCAACCTCCAGCCCTCCTTGTGGTCCCCCACAAAAGGGAAGGAAATCTCAGGGAAATACCACTGGGCCAGCTCAGAGTGTGGAGGCAACCCTGTGAAAATCAGCAGGGAAGTGGCTCTGCAGCTGCCATTGGGGTTTTGCTCACCGTGGTTCCCAGGGCAGACGAAGAAGCTGTGGGAAGAAAAGTTCCCTGATGGCTAATGTGTCTCTAGGCAAGACAAAATCCACCTCGTTCCATGGAGCAAAAGTGAAATGTGGGCTCCATGGAGCCTCACATGGCAGTGAGAATGCTGCTTCAGCATGGACACTCTGACCTCTTTTCCAAGCATATGAAAACTATTGCGCCTTATCGGCTCTCCTCTGCTGGAAACCTCCCGCAATCCCATGCTGGGGACTTAGAAAGAGGTCAGGGAGGGAGAATTTTACATGCTGAATCATTCCCAGACAAATCGTTTCCTTATTATACATGGCAGCCTCCCACGGACAGACTGCCAGAGGGCTCTCTGAAATCGTATTAGGTGCCTTTCCCTTGCTTCTCTTTATCCCCCCATCATCTTTCTCTCACTTGAAACGTTATAGCTTGCAGTCCCACCGGAGAGGGTCTGGGGGTCATGAGCACGCAAACAGTCCGAGGGGCCCAAGGAAGGGAACAGCACAAGGGCCTGCTGTGAGCTGCTCCAGGCTCAGCCACTCCCGCACAGGGCGGCCGTGTTCCCGGCTCGCGCTCCCGGATCACACTCCCAGCTCACTCTTTGCTCACACTCCCAGCTCACTCTTTGCTCACTCTCTCTCCCTCTCCCAGCTCACTCCCTCAGCTCACTCTGCTCACTCTCCCAGCTCACACTCCCAACTCATACTCCCAGTGCCTCTCCCAGCTCACACTCACAGCTCACTCTTTGCTCACTCTCACAGCTCACTCTCAGCTCACTCTCTGCTTACTCTCTGCTCACTCTCTCAGTCCCTCTCTCAGCTCACTCTCTGCTCACTTTCCCAGCTCACTCTCTGCTCACTTTCCCAGCTCCCTCTCCCCGCCTTTTGCGGGATTTGCAGCCAGATGTCAGGATGCAGCGAGCCCAGGGGCAGAGCTGCCCTTCAGACACACGAGGCCTTCGCTGTGGCGCGCTGCCAGCCGCGCCTGCAGGTCAGGTGTGCACGCTCTTGCCACGTCTACCCACAGCCCGGGCTCTGGATACAGACCAGGAGCCACAAAAGTGTATTTCAGAGAGCATCAAAGGCGAGTTTGTTAATAAGTGCCGAGGAGGCACTTAGCTCTGTGCCAAGGCTCAGGTTGCAGCCTCCGGGCTGGAGCTGACTTGCACCCAGCCAGAAGTGTGGAGAGATGAGGCAATTCCCCTCAGCAAACTGCACGGGCTGTGTGGGGGATGCTGTGCAGGGCTCCGGCTGGCAGGGCTGTGTAGGGGATGCTGTGCAGGGCTCCGGCTACCAGGGCTGTGTGGGGGATGCTGTGCTGGGCTCCGGCTGCCAGGGCTGTGTGGGGGATGCTGTGCAGGGCTCCGGCTGGCAGGGCTGTGTAGGGGATGCTGTGCAGGGCTCCGGCTACCAGGGCTGTGTGGGGGATGCTGTGCTGGGCTCCGGCTGCCAGGGCTGTGTGGGGGATGCTGTGCTGGGCTCCGGCTGCCAGGGCTGTGTAAGGGATGCTGTGCTGGGCTCCGGCTGCCAGGGCTGTGTAGGGGATGCTGTGCAGGGCTCCGGCTGCCAGGGCTGTGTAAGGGATGCTGTGCTGGGCTCCGGCTGGCAGGGCTGTGTGGGGGATGCTGTGCTGGGCTCCGGCTGCCAGGGCTGTGTAGGGGATGCTGTGCAGGGCTCCGGCTGCCAGGGCTGTGTAAGGGATGCTGTGCTGGGCTCCGGCTGGCAGGGCTGTGTGGGGGATGCTGTGCTGGGCTCCGGCTGGCAGGGCTGTGTGGGGGATGCTGTGCTGGGCTCCGGCTGCCAGGGCTGTGTAAGGGATGCTGTGCTGGGCTCTGGCTGGCAGGGCTGTGTAGGGGATGCTGTGCAGGGCTCCGGCTGGCAGGGCTGTGTGGGGGATGCTGTGCTGGGCTCTGGCTGGCAGGGCTGTGTAAGGGATGCTGTGCAGGGCTCCGGCTGGCAGGGCTGTGTGGGGGATGCTGTGCTGGGCTCTGGCTGCCAGGGCTGTGTAAGGGATGCTGTGCTGGGCTCTGGCTGGCAGGGCTGTGTAGGGGATGCTGTGCTGGGCTCCGGCTGGCAGGGCTGTGTGGGGGATGCTGTGCAGGGCTCCGGCTGGCAGGGCTGCATCCCGCGCCTCCTGTGCTGCCGCTGCCCGGAGGGGAGGACGGGCAGCGCCCGAGCACAGCTGTGGCCGAGCCCCTCTGTGAGGCCTGGCCAGAAAAACAAGGTGCTCAAACTTCACACGGGCCGTGTCTGAAGTCAGCACAGTGTCTCGACGGCATTGCAGCAGCATTATTGTGCACAGCTGGGGGTAAATTATTCCTTATGTAACTTTTACTAACATAGCAACTTCCCTTGTAAATCACACTGCTCGGGCCCCAGCCACTGCAGGGACATTGCCAACCGAGGCTGTGATAGAAGTAATGCCAGATCCGAATCAAACACAAAAACCCTTCTGAGGTTACTCAAAACGCGCTCGAGGGCTTTTCAGCGGGGCTGGGTCTGCCGGCTCACAACACGTGCTTGGGCCACTTCTGGTTTGTTCTCAGATTGCTCTGCAGAGGAGGGCTTGGGCTGTCCCACAGCATCACAAGGTTTCCATTTATTCCAGCAGAACTGAATAGAGCTTCTCATGCTGCCTCTCCACTCAAATGCTTTGGAGCCACAAGAATCACTAACATATCAGGAAAAACAGAAATCTCCTCTATACACTCACAATTTCCTAAAAATTGTATCATCAAACCTGGCCAGTAGCCATCTCTCTGTTGTTGTTTGTTTTCTCCTACCCTCTGTGCACTCCTTTATCCTAGGGAGCAGCTGCCCTGCAGAGCTCTCTTCTGTTTCAGGAAGGTTCAGCAGTGAGTTACAGGCAGCCCCACAGTGTTTTATCAGATACAACATGGTGCAAGGTCTATCTAAAATGCAGCCACTGGGATTTGTGGAGAACTGTTTCAGGCTCCATCCTGGAAGTGACTTGTGACCGTAAGAACTCGGTCTCTTGGTGTTGTTCCCAGCATGAGGCTGAACTCAAATGGTGTCTGTCCATTTTAGCCTTTAGGTTCCTCTGAACCTTAACAGATGTGCTGTGAACCCCAGGTAAGTAAAGCAAGTCCCAGGACTGGGAAATGAAACAAAAACTGCAAGTAGAATTTTATTGCATAGAAACTGCTCTGGAATCTGGACCCACAGGAATTTGCCCAGCACACACGTAGTTTCTCCTATCAGCAGAGCACCTCGTTATCCCTTGTGACTGACATGGCACTGCAGCTTCACAGAGTCCTCATCTCCAGCACACTCAACACAGAAACATTCAGCTCAGCTGTGAGAGTTCTCCCCAGAGAGGCATTCCTGCAGGCACCTTTGAGGCACAGTTCTTACAAATCTGGCAAGCACCAGCTCTCCACCCTCTGATTCCATCTGTCCAAGGCCTGAGCAAGCTCAGGGTGGCCTGGGGTTTTGTTCCATTTTTTCTGCAGCCCACGGAACCCTACTGTCCCATTAGTGCATTTAGGCAAAAGGAACTGAGACCACAATTGCCCTGAGTGGCTCATATGCAAGACAAGAAAGGAAAAGGCTGGGGAAGAATTATCCCTACACCTGCAGTACTGGAAGGACATGAAGATTAACCAGTTTGCTTGGGGTTACACAGGCAGTCTGTGGCAAAGGCAAGAATTAAACCAGAATCCTTCAAGTCCTGTGCTAGTGCCCTTACCACAAGCCTTTCCTCTCTGCCTCTAATGAGTGTCTTCACCTTTCAAGGGCAAAGCAGGGAAAGTGGCAGTGCTGCTTTGTTCTCTTCCTGCAGCATAAGCAGAAAATGAGAGTTACAGCACAGCCAGGTGGGACTGAAAACAGAGCACTTGGAGCAGCAATGTCAAGTGGATAAACTTTTTTGACAATTAATGAAGATGTGCTACAGCCAGAGACCTCCTTTCCCCCAGCTGCAAACTGCTTCCCACTCCTGAAGTGTTTGGATCACTTCCTCATTCCTTCTCTGTAGCATATCTGGCAGAGCTATGAGATGTGGACATTTGAGCAAGCAAAGCTGATTTACCTTCACTTGCTTTGCTTCTCACCAGTGCCTGCATCCCCTCAGAACATCTGCTTTGTGTTTTATAGCAGGTTTAATTGGGAGCAATGCTGAATGCTTAGTAACTGGCTCTTTCTTTGAGTTCCACAGTCAGGCTCCAACACTATTTTTTATTTCCAACTGAGCAACTCTGCCAGGGCAAAAACCTGAAAGCACAACAGAGGCAAGTAACTGCTGACACTCTGCAAGTGTTTTGAGAGAGAGTGCCCACACGGTCCTTTTCCTCTTGGTATCCTCCTTGAGCAGTGGGACAGAAAGAAGATGCATTTGATCTTCCTAAATTGTGAGGCTATAGTGATTTGTGACTACATCTCTTCTTCAGCAGAATGGGCCAACCATATTTTTAAAATCAGTCTTGAAACATCAAATTAAGAAAATCAGGCCATATAATCATAGCAGAGACTGACCTATGCATCCCTGAGTAGTTTTTGTCAAGGCCAGATACTTCAGATGACCACTATTCACTCTCTCTGCTGACAGAATTAAGCTGCCCTATCTGGATGTTTCTCAAATGTAAACCTTATATCAAAATTACATGAACAAGCCAACCTTAATAGTCTGGAATTGAAATTTCTATGATTTCTGATTTGATTTCCATCCTGAAATATAGATAAAGGTGACTGATAGACCAGTGCAGGCATGGCACAGGGCAGTCATAGCATTCATTTTTAAAATCCTGAAAGTCCTGATAATAAAATAAATAAGCCAATTTCTCTGTGAAGTGGTGGAGAAACAAAGCAATTGGCATCCGGCATTCTCCGCCCAGCCTCAGACTGCCTTTCTATAGAAAATAGGTTGTTTCCAAACAAAACCACTTTCCAAGCCTGCCACAACAGCCCTGCATCACGCTTTTTAAAATTTCTGCATGCATTCAAGCCTCCCTATGCATTTTGGTGAAAATCCTATACTCTCCATGGTATAACTGAACTTGAAGCCAATCAAGTTTTCAAACTTTGTTTCAAGATCCCAGCTTCATACAATACCAGGGCTCCAGGCAAGAACCACCCCAGATGTAAGCCAGCCAGATCTAAGGCTGGTTTATGACCCTTTATACAAGCCCAAGCACAGCAGAAATGATGAACTTTGATATTAAAACAGGGAAACAATCATGGCAGTGAACATCTGAAATGCTGTCAGAGTCATCAGTACAGTTTTTCATATGTCACTATGTCATTACATCACAGTTCAATGGACAGGAGATGGGTCGATGACCAAGCCTAATTCCAGTCCTAACATTCTCTCTTTGGACTGAATTCATCTTCATTTAATGAGCTGCAGTTTTAATGATTTACTTCCAAGTATGCCAAGTCTCTATTTGTTTTTTTATGTGGCTTGAGGCATATGTTAAATAGGATCATAATATTTACTTACCTCACCAAAGTGGTGGGAGATTTAAGGCACCAACTTGCACTCTAATGCAATACAAAAAGATAATGTCTGAAGCAGTTTCAGGCACCATCCCAGCCCCAACCCCCATTCTGTTTTTAAGGCTCAAAAAAAAAAAAATTTTTTTGTGGTGTTCTTTCTATTTGGTTCTGGACAGAAAAGTAATGAACTAAAGGTAAAAGCATTAGAATCCAAAAAGCCCCAATTTCCAATACTGCAAATTCACAGCAAAAGCAAGCTGGAGGGAATGCAGCTAATTTCTTTTTCTTGTTCTTGTGTGATTCAAGCCAGTTAATAAAAAAATTAAAACTTTGTCAATCACAATTTTGACCAGAAAAAGAGGACAAAAAGAAATCCATGGAATTTTCCTTTCCTTGTTCCATGAGCAGCATTTAGTACAGTAATCAGGTAGGTAGGGTTTTAAAGAGTCAGTTGAAAAATCAAAAAGGCAAAACTGATTTCTTAGTTGACAACAACTCTTCAATTGTGTTTGCAAAACATTTTGAAGATGTAAATGATTACTGTAAGTGTTAAAACTTTATTCCTGACTTTACTGGGAGAGAGCTTCAGCACAGGTGAACCACTGGAGAGGAACAAAACAAACTGGCTGGTTGTTCTGAAAAACTTTAACCCAAGAAGTGTCCACAACATGCTCTGACCCTGCACATGGTGGATCTTTTATGGAGACTGTGATTTCAAGTAGTAAACTTAAGGCACAGCTATGAGAAGTAGGCTTAACTCTTACACAACCATTTTCATCCTCATACTTAAAAGCAGTATTTACATATTTACCCAGAACTCTGCATTACTAGATCTGTCTTCCATGATGGGACATAGATGGGGAACACACAAGAGTTAAGGCTGTAACTGGATGACTCAAGCTCAATATTGTGGGTACATCACTGTGCTGCCCTTCCTGGTCACACCAGAGAGTGCAAATGTGCAGGAAGACCTGGCCAAATCACTTAATGAGACCAAGCTCTACAGGAAAAACTAAGGAAGTGCCATCTGCTCAACAAGGAGACGAGACTAGGAGGACCATGCCTCATCAACCACTTTGACTTGGATGGGAAAGACATGTCTGATTCTGCCTGGACCAATCCCTCTCTGGGTGTTTATGGATCCTTTCACCTATATCCACCCATCTCAGCTGTTTGCTTATTCTTTAATATCTCCAGTAAAACATTAACATAGGAGCACTCAGAACAGAAGTCAATCAAACAGGAAGCATTCACTCCTCTCCATGCCTTCCCAAATACAAGCAGCTTTTTTCCAGTGCTCAATCAACATCCCAAACACTCCTCCTTTTCTTTAGGAAACACCTGAGCAAAAAGGTGTGTCTAACAGACTGCTCTCAAGTCCAGCAAATCCCTTGGAAGTAGGTCATGGCTAAGCTGTCCTGTCTAATAGTTGATCCCTTTTTCCATCCTTGGGCGAAGATAGGACTCATGGGAGACCCAGCAGGCAGTGCTTTGTAGACCAGAAGCTCTGGTTTCATTTTCAGATCTGGGTTGTTGACCTGTGGTGCACTGGCACAGGTCTGTCAGCCTCTGCCTCCCAAAGTGCATTCACTATATAAACAGCAAGCCCTTGGGAGAGATATCGCTGCTGTCTAAATGAGGGAGGACAGGCTGTGACTACATCAGGCAATTTAGAAACAGTGTTAAAGTGCAGGAAGGCTGGGAGAGCTACCAATGCCTTTTTAGCTTCCTGTCCTGGAAAATCTGCAACCATCTGAAGCCATTTCCCAGGACATGTTTGTAGCTGCCTATTGTAACAGATCCCTGGCTTCTGCCAGACCTTCCTGGGTGTTAACCAAAACAGCATAAATACTAGAAACCTGAGAGCTATCTTGCAAGACCAAATAATTTCCATGTGTAACTCAACGGAGTATTTGAACCCAAGGCTATTGAAATGAATGGCTGATATCAGACATCCGCTACATGACCTGCATCACTCTCCCACACTGCTTTGACCTCAGCTGAAATCATTTGCAATTTTACTTCTTCTGCAGTGGCAGGGATTAATGATTGATCATGGACCTTCACCATGAATCTCTGGGCTTCTGTCAGCCAGTGTCACAAACTTAACATTATCTAATTGTAAGTTTTCCCATTTAATTGCAATATACACCTGCTCAATGTCCCTCTGTGTGTGAAAAAGCATCATACTTCATTTAAAAAGCCCTCATTTAAATTCAACAGCTAGCTGCACAGATTTAACCATTAAACTGATTTATGTTGCATAAAAGATCAAACCAGATCGCACCTTGTGGCCAAATAACCATAAAAGGTTTCTGTAAAGATCATTAATTCACCTCCCTGGGCAGTTAGTTTAGCAGTAAATATGACTTAGATGACTTTATCCAGTTAACCTTAATCAATTTTTTATTATGATTAGTCACCCTAAATAACAGAAATGTGAGAGGGGAAGGTGCTACAGTTCAGACCCTGGTAATGAACAGGCTGCTGGTGTGCTGACCCCAGATTCCCACACTCTGGGAAATACGAATCCATCCTCTGCCTGCACATCAGGGGACCTCAGCCAACCTGTACTGGGGAGAGCATCTCAGAGGCTGGGCTTTGCCTGATCCTTTTCAGTGGCCTGCAGGTGGGCAGCTCCCACCATTGCAACTCAAGAAAGACAAGAAGGGGCAGAGAGGGACAGAAGGCAAGAATATCCCATTCACCTCATGCTATGAGGAAAGCTGGCCCAGTCATCCACACAGCAGCTTGAAACCTGGCAAGGTTTAATTTGGCAGACCTTGCTCTGTCACAGATTTCCACAGTGACCTTGGCCAAGGTATTTCATCTTACTGTATCTCAGCTCCCCAGCTGCTAGGCAGAGATGACAGTGCTTCCATCTCTCACAGGAGTGGTCTTTAAGTTTGTGAGGCATTCAAACATCACAGCTCTGGGAGCCATAAAATCTCTTTAAGTAGGTAGATCCATCACTCTGGATGCTCTGTTCTCCTCTCACCCTGCATGGCTCCATTGACTTCAACCCATTTAACCTGTCATGGAGGACATGAAATCAGATTCAGGCCCTTGATCTGGCAAAGGGATTGCCTCTTCCTCAGAGCCACTGTGATAACCAGTAGAATGGGACCCAGTGGTGTCTATAGCAACCTAAGTGATCATCAAACTAAAGGAAATAGGTTCATATCTTGGCTACCAAAGTTATTCACACCTGAGCAAAGCACATTATACTGACAGCCCAGCACTCCCTATGCAAACTGGTACCGACGGCCTCTCACACCAGTTTGGAAATAGAGGGAGGAGAAGACGAGAAGGGGCTTGAATAGTAACATTCATACTCGTATAGGTCAGCATTAAATTCACACAGTCAGTGGAACAACATTGGTGCAAGGAAGAAAACAGGACTCAAGGTGTTTGGGTGTCTGCCCCCAGCCTCCTGTGGGGCAGAGCCTTGCTCCTGTCACAGCTGCACTTGGTATGCAGTCAGCACATCAGCAAATCATCACTCCCTGCGTGAAAGGGCTCATTCTGTCTGTGTGCATTTCTCTGTCTGTGTGTTCGCTTCCATCAGCGCAAGGAAAGCACTTGATCCTTCATTTTTATGCTCAGCCACGTGCTTTTCCAGCCTTCCCACATTGTGTACACAAGGAAGAATGCATAACACTTCTCTTTGCAATACCCACAGATCTCCATCTCCCAGAGAAAGGACTCCAAACTCACACCTGTATTCAGCATGAAGTGCAGGACACTTTCTCATAAACTCAGTTCCTACTTCAGTATTTGAACAGAAAATAAGGGTGTCATCAAAACCCGTCAGTAAGGACCTTTTCACTGACCCTAGCAGGCTTTAGTTGAGATTCTCTGTGTTCAATTATTTCAGTCATTATCACTAAACAAGAGGCTGAAGCATACCTGCAACCTTCAAAGATGCTAATGTGGAACACAGGACATGGGAACAGACAATGTAATTCACTTGGCAAATGCAACATGCTAATAGAGATCCCTTCCTCCAATGTCAATGTTTTTTCCATGAACTTGGTTGCATGATCGTCTGTTCTTGGATGTAAGTTTAGCTTGCTACAAGTGAAGAAGGGGGATTATGGATTTGCACAGCATACAGGAAATCTCTGTTCATATTAAAATAGCCTGCACTCTTTGGATGTGGCTTTAGGATGATGGCCAAAGCAATATTGTGGAAACTATGTAGTCTATCCCCATTTTTAGGGACATTTCCAAATCCACAGAAATTAGGGCACCAATAAAGTCTAAAATTGAAATCTGATAGATTTTAAGAAAAGTAGGGCCTCACTTTTAAGCATTTAAGAAGCATTTACTTAAAATTCAGCATATGTCTAGGGGTCATCAATTTCAGTGACATCTATTCATGGGTCCAAGTTCTGTCTTGATCTGGGATCTGAAAACTTCAACATTAGAAAGAAAGTGCACAGATGACTTTTCATTTTTATGATTAAAGGCAGATCACATCAATTTCATATCAACAAGGAGTCTTTATTTATAGAATATGATATTAAATCTGGATTCCTTTCAAATACTGCAAGTATTTTGTTACATTATGCATCCAGGTGCTACATGTGATTTTGACAGACAGGCTCATCTGAGAGGTGCCAATTAACAAACACTCTCAGAAGCAGAACGTGACAAAAGTCACAACATCATCAGAGAAGGAATGTGTTTTCTCTCACAGGAGGAGATACCAGTGAGGAAAAACTTCATTCATCTCCTCCAACAATATATGAAGAGTTCCCTTCAATTACCCTATTACTCCTTTCCTGACTATAAAGAGACATAATGAAGAAATGAATATATTACATTTCTATTTAACATAATACATCTCCATCATTACTAACGACTCAGAGAGAGTTAAAACTCAATGAAAAGATTGTTGATTTTTTATCATCATGTTTGCTTTTAAGCTCACTGGAGTGCTTAAGCAAGCCTGTGAGTTCCACATTTGTTCCTAATTTGCTCTGAAGGCAGGGGGCCAGCAGCAGGGCAAAACAGGCAGTGTCTGGCACTTCTGCTTATTTTCAGATAGAGTTTAAGGCAGGAGTACAGACCTGGAGGGTGTTTTAAAATACTGATCTTGAATTTCTACAGTACTTTCCTTGGGAGGATATAATGGTGTCTTATACACTATGGCCACATTTCTATGCTGAATTTATTGAGGCTTCATGTATGAAAAAGCAGATGAATTTGAGGAGGATTGGAGTTAGAGATCACTGTGGCCACTGCTTAATGGACGCTTGCTGTGAAATGGTACAGAGAAGAAAATCCTAAAAGAATTCTTATTCTACTATATCTGCCAAGAAATAACCATGCAAAATGGAACAAGGACCTCTTCACTTTTGAAAAATGCTAA
Source organism: Erithacus rubecula (assembly GCF_903797595.1). NCBI lineage: Eukaryota > Metazoa > Chordata > Aves > Passeriformes > Muscicapidae > Erithacus > Erithacus rubecula. The sequence continues at coordinate 26,803,386 of NC_136659.1, forward strand.
GTGATAATTAATGATTTCAAATGTCAGAAACTTTATTTAATATCTTCTCAGGGGGACTAGTGACACCATCCTTGACCAATTCATCAGGAACCACTTTCTCATCCATGTCATCATTTGCCAACACATTTAAAGAGTCTTTCTTTAGGACCAGACCTGTTTAAATATAATTTCCTATACAAGATCTGGCAAGGGCACAACATGCCTGAGGCTGTGACTACACACTGCTGAGAGGTGGGGCTTTCTGTCCTGCTGGTAAATGAAAATGGCCCAACTCACCCCTTCCAGACATGTCTTTTAGACAAGACCTGTCGCTGACTCACATCCTGCCAAAGAAGTAACAATCTCACACAAGAACCTTCTCTGACCCTCAAGTTGCTTCCTACTGGGTGTGTACAACCCAAACCTCACCTGCAGCATGAAGTAGGGAGGTGCTTGTTTATGCTGCTCAACTCACTAAGCAAGAAGCTTGGCAATGCAAGCTTGTTTTTTCATATTTCATCTGTATCTTAATGCAATGGAAAGACAAGATTTATAGCAATAAAGCCATCAATGTGTTTTCAAGTTACTTGTGCAAGATGGTTAGTTTTTCTTGTGATCTCAAGTGAATTGCCTTTAAAACTTTCCTATTTCTGAGAGAAAGTAAAAGATCCCATTTTGCTGGCCAACAACTTTAATTCCTTGTTTTGTCAACCTCAGACAAGGGTAGCAGGTTAATTGCTGTTTTTATTGGTATAATGAATGCCAATTATAAGGTGTGTTTTAAATTCCTATGTTCTAGCTATATGAAAAACAACAGATCACATGTACCCTCTACATGCTGCTAACCAAAGTAACAAGAAGCTGGAATATCCCAAGTAACAGAAAACAACAAGAACAACACAATGAAAATCATAAAGACACCTCACTACTGTCAGTCAGCATGCATCCTCAAACAAAGCTGAAATGCTCTGCCTGATCAGTACCAGTTCCCCAGATCTCATTAGGCTGAGCTTACATGCTCAGACTTCACAGAGGTCCTTTACAAGCAAATCCTTCTGGATCTGAGGGCCATAGGGGCTGCAGCCACAGAGCTCTCTGAGTGCTCTGCTGGTTTGGACCCAGCCCCAGCCATGTTTACTAGTTCAGCTGTGCCAGAACCATTCCTGACTCCCTGTTCATGTGGTGGTTACAGCACAGGTAACTTCCCTCTCCCATGGGAAGCACAAGTGTCTTGTGGGCCACCCTGACCACACCTGCAACATGATTATGGCCTAAAAGAGTTCTCAGAGCTACAGACTAGTTTAAGAAGCTTACTACTAATGGACTTGGCAGACAAGAAAAAGTGTAGGATTTAACATTTTTCTTCTTTCTTTCAATGTGGAAAGACTTTGCAGATGCAATTAACCTTGTGTGGTCATCTCTTTCCACCACTTCAGGCAGCTACATAACATTCTTATTCAAATTGCTCCTTTGGTGCAAAGTTTCTCTTCAGAGAGTTTTTTTCCAATTTTCCCTGCCTCTCAAGTGGTCTTAAAGAAAGGACTTGGTCAGCTAGACTTCAAATGACCCTTGAATGCTGGGCTTACTTTCACAGCAGGATGCTTCACCTGCTTCATCAAATAAGTCTCAAGCTGACAGGTTTGTTGATTGGGAAAGCAAAGTCTCAAACTGAGGGTAAAGGGTATGTCACAAATATTAGTGTAAGTATGGTGAAGACCCTATATCCTTGCAGAGAACAGTGTTTGCCCTAGGCTAAAGTCTGTGCTAATATTTTAAATTTATATCACATCTTCTCAGCTGATCTTACGGGAAAAAGGCCAATTGGATTTTATAGCTCAACAGCTAATAGGATTCTACAGGATTTGATAAAGAAAGAAACTGCTGTTATAGGTTTAAATATCCTGTAACAAGGAATATAGAGCTGTGTTAAATTTCAATATTTTTTAAAATATTTGCACTGAAAATAGAGCTGCAAATCCATGCTATGTGTTAATAGTTTAAAATTAAATACCTGAATGCCTAGCTGCTGCTGAACCACATACTGAGAAAAATAAGTTATCCTATAATTTTATGGCCTGAATCTCTGACATCTGCAATATCTTCCACTCCAGGTGTTCTCTTTGCTTCAGAAATTTGGATTCAGAGAAAGAAAATTGGGACTCTGCAAAAGCTTCATCCAGAAACAAGGTAGATCAAAATGAATTCAGGCACTGCTGCTTACAGAAATATCCATTGTGGTGTATGGCACACTAATAGACCCTGGGCTGATAGCACCAGTTATTCCCTCTCCTGAGGGACAGAGCCTCTCCTGAGCCCAGAGCAACATCTGGGCTCCCCCCAGACATGTGTGAGCCTCCTTTTTTTAGTACCACTGGTGCCTGCAGACAGGGATATGGCAGCCTGAGCTTCTCCCCCAACACAGAGAGCTCCCAGGGCAGTCAGCACTGCAGCTGGCCAGAGGCAAGTGCTAGCACCATCAGACACTCTTGAGCTTGTTTTTTACTAGACTGTTTTTGAGGAGAACTGAACTGAATAAGCAGAGAAGAATCATTAAAAATTTGTGTGCACGCCCAAGGGTGGAATTGACTAAGGAGGAAACAAAATCTTGAAGGGAAGCATTGAGGGACTTTAGTCTCAGGTGGACAAGACAGTGAAGCATGGATTGAGCCCATCTGATATTGACAGCTGTCTACAAATATGACCCATAAGAAGGTAGGTCACTCCTGATGAGCTGATTGGGACAAAAAAAGCTGCCCTGAAAACCCGACTGTGCCAGAGAAGAGCCAAATAAGTGTATGATAAAGACCATACCTGATCCTTGGGAGATCTGACGTGTTAGACTCAGGAACCAGAAGCCATTTACAGTGGCAACAAAAAAATAAACTCTCAACTATAACCTTGGAAGCAACAGGCTTGCTGAGCCAAGCATCATCTTCCAGATAACAATCTAATGAGAAATCTCTCCCCAGCTCCCTTTCTTCCTCTCTCCTCTGTGTGTACATCACTTTGATGTACTGCTGCAAGGGATGGCCAGGTGCAATGTGTTTTAGTGAGTAATATGCATATAGCTTTGTAAGTATTTTAAGACTTCAGAGGAACCTGGGTTCAATGTTTTATGTCTGTAAGTGTCAGCTCCTGATAGGGAAGTTCAGCAGCTGCTGGCAGAGTACATCTCCTCACTTGGAAGGAACTGTATCTCCCCTCTTCTGCTTTCAGGCACCTGAGTGGAGAAGCTGAGGTGCAGGACAACCCTGCATCTTTCTACAAGAAAAGGCTGAGCAGGGAGCTGGCTCTTGGGGAGGGAAGGTAGTTGAATGTGAGTTTGTAAGGGATTCGATCATTTGAAGTCTCTCTGAACCTGCAGAGTTCTGCCTGTGAATTGAGGACTGAACAGGGAAGGGTCTGGGGATTTTTCATGTGTTGGCTTCTATAAACTGGGCCACCAGGCACACATGTACTTCTCCATTACTCAGCTTCCAAACTGAAGCCAGATTGTTATCCTGGCTGTGACTCCTTTGCACAAGTCCAGCCACACTCTATGAAGCCTGTTTGGATGATTCCCTTCTCTTCACCGTGCAAAGATGAGTCTGTTTAAACCTGCCTCCATCCTCAAGAGTAGGTGTCTGGTGTGCACTGCTGGGCAGACACCCAAGACAGCTCTCAACAAACTACACCAAGCCTTGAGAGAAACATAATCACTTTCTGTTTGGCACCTGGGAGCAATGTAACCACACTGCCAAGCTGATGGAACCTGCTTCCAAGACAGACTAATTAACCCAAAAAGGCATCACCCTGGTGTCATCACCTGGCTCCGGATTGCTAAACAGGCACCTCCCAGGCTCACCTGGGCATTTCCGAGAAATGTTCAGCCCGACCTGCGCTGGTTGCGTGGCAAACCATCTGCTGCTGCTGCCCACAGCTGGAACTCCTGCTCCCCACCTGCCCTGAGGCACACACCCAGCGAGGAGATGAGCTGAATCCACAGACACTGAGACAGTGCAGAAAGGTAACAGTAACACAGGTGTCACAGGACCTCATTTGAACACACCCAGTTGCTCAGTGCTCATGACTGTCCTGCTCACTGGAGCTACTCTCCTGTGTCAACACTTCCACTCCCTTGACTCTCAGTAAGTGCAGACAGAAGTGTCTCAAAGCCAAGAGCCAGCCCCACACAGCACACACAGAGGTTCAAGAAACATTCATTCCCTTCTTCCTCTGCCAGGGAATCAGTGGATGCTGGATTCCATGTACAGGTTTTGCCTCTCAGCACACAGACAAGGAGCAATTTCCAATATACACGCTCATTACGCTCCAGCGGAGCAGACGATAAAGGAAAGGTAAGCAGCAGCCAGAGGACTGTCTGCACACAGCAGCCAATCGTGGGAAGCTGTCCTCATCTTGCAAAATTGACTCAGACACTTCCAGAAATTCACATCAGATACCCAGCTTCTCTGAAAGATAATAAATACGTCTGACCCAATAATCCAAGTGTTATCTGTGTTTCAACTACCAAATCAAACAATACAGCTACACACCTGATGTAATTTTAATAACATAACACCACAAAGAGCAATGGAGCAAAATAGCAAAAGCAGACAAGGGAACATTGATTTTCAGATTGCATTCCACTATAAACATCAAACTGCTGGTGGTTTATCTGAAATATAAGCAGACCTAAGCAGAGAAAAAGAGGCTGAAGTTCATGTATTTAGGCTGAAGAGCGCTTAATGTGCCAACCCCAGTGGATCCTGCAGGCAAGCTGGCTCTGCCAGCCATAAACAGGAATTTTTCATTCAGGATCAATGCAACTTCAGCTACAGTTGTACTAATTGTAGTAGCTGGATATTGACAATGTTCGTGTACGTGTTATGCATTGCAGCTTCCTGCCTACAGGGGAAGAATTTAAACTTCTTTGAGCACAGATGATTATACCTTACCTTAAAGCCTTCACCAAACTCCTTATGCTCATAGTACATGAGTTTTAAAACCCTGAAGGCATTCAGCTCTCATTGGCTGCCTGTAGTCCCAGGAATTTTTTCAAGTACAGCCTCTGGGGAACTTGTCCATAGCAGAAGGAGGCTCACTGCTGGCTTTTGCTGTCATTTACTTGGTTATCAACTACATATAACTTCCCTGAAATCAGATTAATTATTCCTTTGTACAACCAGGAAATAAAAAGCAAAATTTTGTACACTGTACTTTGCCTTTAATTACAGTCAGATAAGGGATCTCAGTTTCCTTTCAGAACCTACTTTCCACCTTTAAATATATATGTGAGCACACATATCATGTTTCTTTGGCTAAACCTTTGTCCCTTAATATCTCAATCCCTCTCCTCATCCAGAAGACATAAGCTTCCAAGCCATACACCAAATGACACATTTAGGCAAAAGGGACTTAAAACTTTAACCACCATCTCTACAGGTGTGTTGAACAAACCTGTATTCCTAAATCTAACACTGGCATGAGCTAGGAAATGTGGATTTGTCTTCTGGTGAAGATGAGCTCAAACAATATAACTTAAAAAAGGGAAGAAGAATGAAGAAGACATTAGCCCTGGATGCAGGGAGAGCTTTCTAAGGATGAATTCTCTATACACTGATGAAGTGCATGTTGCATAGATTCTGCCCTGAGCATCTGCAGCTGCCTGCTGTCAGAGGCAGACACCAGGAGAAATGGGGCTGTGGAGTGCTATGTCTAGTGAATGACACAGAGGAGAACTTCTAAACTCTGATGGTTTTGATGGCTGTCAGTATTGATCCTGTGCTACTGCAACCAAGGGGCAACATTTCTTCTTTACTGGAACACTGAACAAACATCAAGGGCCTCCTTCTGTCTGGGCCAGTAAAATCTGCAACCTGATCTCAGCAAAAAGCCAATACTTATAGCAAAGTATTACTTTAATGCTTGGATTTCCCAAAAAGTGCAGTTGTTACAGAACAGAGGTGGCTGGATTGAGCAGGTATAGCCTCCAAGGAGATGACAGTGGTTGAATATTCTCTTCCTTCCTTGGCAGTCTGAGGAGGACTCCCTACTGATTTCATCAGCAACAGGATCATCAAAACAGATGATTCACTTACCTAACTGATAAAAACATCATATTGGCATTCATACCACACTGGTCCAACCATAACATTTCCTGGCTCTTTCAGAGCTTTTCAAACACCACAGAGACTCAGTGAACATTACTTCACCATAACTGCTTCTCTGAAACATGTACCAGTATGCAAATACTTAAAATTATGAATTTACACAAGGAAAGATGCTTCTGTCAGTTTTTCTTTGGCAGAAATACAGAGCTGGTCGCATTTTGGAAGGTATTTAAAACCTGATATTTTTCAAAGAACAAGAGCCTCTACAAAATAAATAAAGCACAGAGCTTGATTCTCTACTGGATACCTCCAGTTTTCCACTGGTACAACAAATATCAAACAAATGGCCAAGAATGACTTCTGGTGTGGAAAACACGTTTTTCTGTGGGAGATTTAGAGAACTCAATCATGTTAGCTTATCAAAGAGCAGGTTAAGAGAAGATTTGATCACAGTCTGTAAGTACCTGCACAGTATCTGGTCCTAGGCAGTTCTTTAATCTGACACATCAAAGCACTAGAAGGTGAAATTTGACAAACAAACTGGAAAAAGCAGACATTTTACTCTTTACCCACTCCTTCAACACAGGACATGCCATAGGCTGTCAATTTCTTAGATGTAAAAGTTTTAATTTCTCCCTAGCATAGTTAAGTTCTAACACAGTCATATATAATTGGATTAAATTCCAGCATTAGCATGTGAAATTCTGTGTTCTGAAATTTTACAGAAAACCAGGCTAGACAATCAGAGGCTGTTCTGCTTAAAAATGAAAAATAAATACATAATAGTTATGAAAAATATATGAAAAATAAAGTTACAAAAACTTGCAATGTAGTAACAACACTATCTGATTACTTTTTGACATTTAGAATACATCTTTGCAAAACATCCCCAAAACTATGTGATTATGAAACTGCAGGTAAAATTCTTTTCCAACTATTTGTAAGGAAGTTGGGTCCCTTGCTCCTTACACTCCTGCAATTTATTTTGAGGTAAAGTGAGGAGTTTTGGACTTTTTTGGGTGTATTTCTTGCTAATTTCTCCCTATAAAATTAATATTGAGGCATCTTCACAATTCCCACACATGGAAAAAGAACATTCATAACCAGGAAGATCATCAGTTTCCAGCCTGGAATGCAGCTCAGCTGACCTTTTCTTTTTTCAGCCATTGCAGTTTCTTAGCTTCTACAAATGGATATTTACTCTTCTTTCTTTATTTCCTTTTTTTGTTTGTTTTTTTTTTTTTTTTTTTTTTTTTGGAAATGTTCCATTCACAGTATGCTAGGGGATTTCACTCAAAGTAACACATGCGCCACAGATTAGCAGGCTCTTAAAAATATGCTTGTTTTCTCTTTATGGGCCTGGTCTATTAAAAAGAAGTTAACAGAAAGACACCCATTACTTCTGTGGGTATTGGACTGGGGCCTAAATTATTGCTAGTGCTGAACATGCACAGTCAGAAAGCATTTCAGAAAACATGCGCTTTTGAGTATAAAGCGGATTTCCCTGAGATCCCTTCCAAACTCCAGCGACTAGCTCTGGAGAAGACATCTGCTCTCCCACAGAGCTTCTCCCTCTAATGATGGGCAGGATCAGGCAACCCCTGAGTACTCACAGTGGGGTTTTATATCACTTATCTCAGGCTTTTTGCCCTTCACACACACCACAGCTCTTTTATGCACCAGGTTCTCCACTTCCCATCCTGCCCTGGCAGCTTCTCCTCTCTAGGCCGTCCATGGGAATAATGCTGGCAGCTCACAAAACCCAAATTGTTAGTGAAGCATCAACTTTGATATGGTCACATTCTCCTGTGGCTGGACCATGCCTCATATACATACCACGTGTATATGTTCACCAAATGCATCTTGTGAGCTGAGGCGAAATGTCTCAATGCATCCAACTATTGCATGTGATATACAAAGGATACTTTTCAGAATCCTGCACATTTCCCTGGCAAAACCATCAGTGGGCTCACCAATACATTACAGATTGCTAATTACACCCCATCAAGTTACCTGACACTACTCAGCAGCACTGAGTTAAATATGCTTCCATGGGAAACACCAGAAAGCTAAACCTCTCCACAGCTGGCTTAGAAAAGATTAGTTTACAGAGACGTCTGTTCCTTGTCAAAAAATTCCTTCCATTTCTTTCTTTCATGTTATATATGGACAGATCATTATTGACTTGAAATTGCAGAATCCATTTCTTCCCCTTAAGAAAATCCATGGTAAGTCTTACTGGGTTAAACCAGTAATTTAAAAAACTAAATGAAAACAGGCAGAAACAGGTTTCTGAAGATAAACATAGGTTTAAAAAAACAGTTTTAGTTTTAAATGGAAGCAGAAATGCATGCATAGAGAGATTATTTTTTTCCTAAGTGAAACCAGAATTGGAAATCCAGTTGTGAGCAATCTGGACTGCTCAGCCACTCCCACTTATTCAAGTTACCTCTCCATTTCCCTGCTACTGCAATGCTCACTTATTGCCTCTTGTCTTTAATTAGGCATCCATCCCACAAACTGTTTATGACAGCAGTGTCCCATTAACTACAACAGGGCCTGGTGTCTATCAAGCTGCACAGAACACTTGCCCCTCTGTTCAGGGCTTGGTGTGACTTACATTGCCTTTTGAAAAGCATCCCATACACTGAAGACCCACTCCTAACAGAGACCCCTCAGGCAAGAAAGAACAGGAGCTTGCTTGGATATTAGTACAAAAATTTAAAATTACAAATTGTTTTCTAGCACCAGGCAGTTTCTTTATTATTACAGCTCTCCCATTACTTTCCTTAACTGGTTTTAAATCTCTCCAGAAGGAGATAAGTCTTTATTTAAAAACAGGGAAACTGCATAGGAAAAACTGATGGCAGAGTCAGAATCAGAACCTCAGCTCCCCGCTCCTAGGCCAGCACCACATACACTAAGCCACACTTACCTTTCAGGAAGCTGCTACAATCAACCCCTTTAACTGTTGCATTAACACATGTGCAGGGTTAATTTTAAATGCCTCCTACCTAGGGACACAGAGCAAGTTAGCTTGTGCATAAAATAGGCTCATATGCATTTCTGATTTGATGTCTACAGTATCCTGCATTTTCACAGTAAAGCAGAAGAAAAAGCTTCATTATACTATCTGCTTCCACCACACTGCAGAAATGGCAGAGTATAAAGACATGCATGGGGAAGTCAGGAATTGATTCACACACATGTCCTATCTGTTCCAGTTCTGGCTGCATTAACAGCGAGGCTCCTGTGAGTTGTCTCTGCCGGGTGTGCTCAATGTCAGTTTAGAGAAGGGAAAACTATTCATGTCCAGCTCCTAAAGAAGCTCCTGCCTTACCTACAGTGTTGTGACACTGCTGAAAATGCCAGAGTGGAGTTACAGAGTTTAAAGCTAAACTCATCAATATGGAGAGGGGAGACAGACATCTCTCAAATCTGCACACTCACCAGGTCTCCTTTTCCCTGACAATTTTGATTCAGCCCATCTCAAAGGTACACTCTTGAGCACTGCAGCATTTGAGCTCTGCCTTCCTCACAGCATGTGAGCTGTCTGACCCCATGGCCCTGAGGTGATAGGAGTGACAAGTGACATCTGACAAAGAGTGACAAGAAAGAACACTTGCAGAGCTAAGATACGCCAGACAGGACCCTGGAACATGGAGCTGGACTCTTAGCTGGAATAATAACACTTGGGTCCACAGGTATTAACTGCTTGAATTTGATCATACCCTCAGCTCTTGAGGAACAGATTGTGACCAAAGCCAAAAAAAGAGACCTGGCTAAGGAATGCAAAGAAAGTAGGAGCTGCCTTTAATAAGGGACATATTCAGTTGGTCCTCACAGTCCAGGTGTCTACAATGTACTTCTTTATATTCTGGTTTTATTAAAAAAGAATCAAAAAACAACAGTTAATTTTGTCAAATATTGGCAGGTGGATCATTCATCTAGAGACAAAAATGCATCCCAGAAAGCTACAAAACTGCTTGCAGACCTACTGCTTCCCAGGAAAGGAGTCAGAACAAACAAGGAACTCAATGTGAGCTACCATTGCAGTGGGATCAGTAAAGCAGTACATGAACAACAAATGGAGAGCTGAAGCAGAAAGGTCATTTAACTTGAGTTGAAACAGTATATATTCTACCCCAGGTCATCTGCACCAAAGCAGCAGGGTGCATTTGCACCACCTAATGAGCTGCTGACTTAAGAGGGCAGTAACACCAACACAGCTGGAGCCTGAAGAGAATATGGGAACACAGATTTGACATTTAAAAGCTGGAGAAAACAGAGTGAAAATGGTGAAGACAGCTCTGTATTTTCTGACCTGTCTCAGGAGAGTGGAAGATGGGAAGCGGCATTATCATGGGAATGTCCTCTACATTTCTGAGCAATTTGAGAGAACGTGCTTCTAGCTTTAGCACTTGCAGACTCTTTGCTTCCTCTCCTCCAGCAATTAACACAGGACACAGGCATTAACGTGCCTGACACACAGGATCACCCATCAGGAAGCAGTGTGCTGTGCTGGCCCTGCTCTCCAAGCACAGGCCCTTGGGGAGCTGAAGGATGCACTGCGAGCTGCACCTCCAACAGGGACTCACAGAGGTGCCAGCACTCCCCAGCAAATGGATGGCAGATGGCTCTCAGGGATTAGGAGAGCTCTCTGTAGACATGCAGCCAGTACAGATGTGACCAGTACATGACCATGCTCCTCACTGCTGGAAGTATTTTCTCATACAACACCAAAATTTTTCATGTCTCTGACTCAGCAATGGTTAAATACATACATCCAAAGTACCTGCTATAAAGCAGAAAGACTATCAGCTTTCTTTCAACCATGGAGCCATCCCTCTGTGGCCTGGAAAACCCACAGTGATGGCACAAAATAAAAGCCTGTCAGAATGGCTCGATGTAAGCATGTGCAAATGCATCCAGGATCCATACACATTCCATGGGGGGAGGGCAGGCTAAGCCCCCTCACAGTGTGTGCATCCCAAGGGGAGGCTCTGCAGTGCTACCAAAGAGAATACATGAGGTGTCTCTTTGCCCAGACAAACACAATAGTCAGATTCAAGTATTCTCTGTGCATGGCTAAGAAACAAAATGCTAACACACTAAACAGCATTCTAATGAAAGGGTCCCATCCCTGAAGACCTGACAGTTCGATTTATATGGGACAATCTTGTCTGCATAACTGAAAAAAAGGATGGCCTACCTAAAATGTTCAGAATTGCCAAAATATTATTTCACTTGCCATGTGATTTTCCATGTCCTTCTCTTCTGCTTGGCCTTGGTCTGTTGTCTGATAGTACAGAAGGTAAAAGAGGAATTTATATTGGAAGCCTCCAACATACCATATTCTAAAAACATTCCAGGTAAATGAGAGGAAACAAAGCTTTTCTTAAAAATGCTGCTTTCTCCACACTCAGAAGACGAGAGCCCATTGAGGCTAGAGGAAGGTATTAATTGAAAATGCAGCTCAATGAGCTAAATGGTGGTATCTAGAATTAAATACCACAACACAGACAATCCAGGGTCAGTACTGGTGACTGACCCCTGCTCAGTCCCTCAGACACAGCTGCAGCCCTGGTTGTTCTGCTTATCATCTTGAAAATGGATTTTAAAAATGGAGTTCTAAGTAGGCAATGTGATTGGTGCCTGTGCTACAGCTAGTTGAAAAGGAACCAACAATTTTGGTCTCCTATAACAATACCACTCTGTGGATCTCACTTCAGATTCAACAATTTTTGCTAGACTAACAGGAATAAGCTAAGACAGCCACTCCCCTGGTAGTGTCAATTAAAAACCTGTTGAAATCCAAAAACCTGTCCCACAGTCATAGGCTTAGAATCCAACATTTCAGCTTGGACTCATCTGTAGTTTAAATCACCAAGGGAGAAAATTCCTCATTTGATTGAAACCACTCACGTACAGAGCTCTCCTTCCTGATCGAAGAAAAGTGATTATCTGCTTTTTTTTCTTTGAGAAGGAAAATGACTGTTCCTAAAAAAGAGCTCACAAATGCCAATGTCCATTTGCTATAGAGTTCTGAATTACATTTCACAGCTCCAGATAAAAATTAATGACCTCTGCAGTGTGGAGAATGCTCCAACTGGGATCACTTTTTCTTTTATTCCTAATGCCTTACAGCACAAACACTGAGCAAAATGTCCTCACAGATATAATTGTGTTATATCACGATACTAGACAGACACTGTGCTGAGACCAGACAGTAATTTACTCACTGAGGTTCTGATCCAGTTTCATTGAAATCAATGTAAAGGTTTCCTCCGACTTGAATGGCTATTGACTGGATCAATCTTTTTCTCTTCATAGCTGAAAACAGCAATTTCCCATTATTGTTCTGTGACCTTGCTTTCTCATTAAACTTCACTCAAGGGATTCATAAGATACAGAGTACTGCATATGGAAGACAACTCAAGAGATTTATTTTACTGGTCACGTTCAAATAAAGTAGTGACAAGCAGGAGAACATACTTCTTTTCCTAGCATGCAGTCTGCTGGCCATCATGAGAATGTCAAGTTTGACTTTAAAGGTAAGGTAAAATCTTACACATAATACCCAGACCTCATCCTCTACAAAGCCATGAAAATACATGCAGTGGGGTAAGTTAAGGACGAGTTGAACTGCAGCATTGCTGGGTTTCTTTGAATTGGACACTTCAATGCCTGTTACAAAAGTTTGGCTGTTTGTGCTCCTTTATTGAACTCTGCTGGGTCATCCAGTCTCTTGCTCTCATACACAACCATACTATTGATCCTTCTCATAAACAACCATGATCCCCACTAAACACACTCTCCCTTTCAGAAGATGGGAGGGAAAACTGCCTCTCACTTCCCTAGTGGCAAGAGCATTACAGTTCTCAGTCTGAACTCACAATCCAATGGATACACACCTAATCCTGTGCCAGCCTAGTCCTCTAGCTTAAACTGCTCTTTCCTTCCCTGATATTAACATTTGTGGTATATTTGTGAACATTTATATCTCCTTTCCACCTCAGCTCTGCTGGGCCAAGCAAACCAGGTTGTTTTCATTTTCTCTCTAATGATGGCTCTTTACTGCATAGAATACTTTGTACTTTGCAGTACTTTAAAATATTTGCACAAGTTCAGAAAAATTATTATCTTTTACAGACAGATTACGTTATGATGATCTTCTGAATTACTCAGGATACAGACTATCACCTGCATTTTGGACATAATTTAAGGTTAAACTAGGTCATATATTTATTAAGCAAAGAAAAAATCCACAATACTCTAATGCATCAGGTATCTAATGTGCTCAGGTACCAAAATGGTCAAAAACTCAGTGAAGGATATTCAGAGGGTAGAGCAGTAAAAACCAGGGGCCATGAAAAATGCTGCATTGTTTTAACAAATACATGTTCTATGATATGCTGAGCATCACAAAGTGCTTGCAAAGTTAAACTGTTTTTTTATCCTACATTTATAACAATATCAAGCTTTTCTTTACAAGGGAAACTCTTAGAAACAGTTTCACTTGTTTTTATTTCAATGCAAATATTTAAAATCATTTCAGGAATACAAAGGGAAGACAGTAACAAAGAAAACAGAGCTGGAAAGGGAAATTTATTAAAGATGAAAGTCAAACTAGCTTTGAGGTTTTGATCCAAACCAAAAAACATATGGAAAACATAATGGCAACATTGGGCCTTACATTCTATTTTGAAAACAATAATGTAGTGTAACAAAAGGTCTTCATGCAACAGAGTATGTTCATCCCTTGGCCATAGATCTTCAGCTGGTGCATGCAGAAACCTCCTATCAGGATCCAAGTCATCCTTGGACCGACCCTTCCAAAAAGAGCTGAGGCATCCCTGGGCATCTCACCCTGCTTTATTTCAGTGACTCCAGTCATCTGCCCTAGGGCTCACTCCTACAGCAAAGCACCTCCTTCCACTTGGATTGCTTTGAAGCAAGTGGAACTATTTGCAGATGAGGTACTAATTTCGCATGAGCAAACACAGCAACCTGTGGCTTAGCTTTAAGAGGTCCTGAGCCCCCACAGCTTCCATTGGCTGCCTCTGAAGCTCAGAGTCTTCAAAAGCAGAGCCAGCATATCCTCAGGGCCTGATATTTCCTCAGCCTCAGAGGCACTGAAAACTAAAGTACAAGGGTTATCAAAGGAGTGTGTGAAAAGGTACTAGATTGTATACTGTACATTAATACTAAATGTGTATCTGTCTAGTGCTCCTTGCAGCTGGTCTGCCAGTGAGACACCCACCAGGACAGTTCCACAATTGGAAAAGCAGATGGGCTGTGATATTTCCATTACAAAGAACCAAACAAGGTCTTGCTGCCCACAAGTCCATGGACATATGCTTCCCCAGGACTGATGATTTATGAGCTAAAAAATGGCAAGGCACTGCATAAATCTGTGAAGGTGTTCTAGTCCAAAAAAGATCTGTGAACACTGGTTTTTCCATCACTGGCCATGTAAACACTGCTGCAATAAGGAATATGAGTATTGTTAAGTCTGAATCTACATTTTTGCTGTAATGTCTGGATTTAATTTCCAATAAGTCTGCACATTACAAGAACATTTTTTTTTTCCAGTTTTCTTTGGCTCTATTTTCCAGGACCTTGTATTTTGTTACAAGGGAAAGAAAACAATCCATAATTTTTTTAAAAACAGTATATTCTATATATACAGCATGAGACACATCTTTAAAAATATGAACCAATCAATCACTTCTTTCTCTGCACCTTCAAAGGCTTTTACAAATGTTGCAGTTATTGCCCTATCTTTATTTCTGAAAACAATTGTGCTTTAAGATCTGGCCATCCCTTCTTGCTATCAGCTTCATTAAAAGCTTCATTAAATGAACTGCTTCACTTTGTACTGAAACAAATTAGGAATACTTACATGATCAGTCAGCTGAGCAGCAGATAATGAACAGCTGAGAGACAGTAACAACCTAAATCAGTACAGCTGTTTAAAACACATGGACATGACTATCTTTCAAAATTTACCATATCCTGGTGAAATAGATGAATACTCTAATAGACACACTCCTTCCACACCTAGATTTCCTAATTACACTTGTGTGGCAAAAATCAGTTTATCCTCACTGCAACCACTTCTCAGCTGATCTCACCCCAGATGTTGGCAGCAGCACTGGGCAGGTTCTCTTTTTATCTGAACTCCCTCCAGCAAATTCCTCTTAACCAGCACTGTAAATGTGTTTTAGTCTAAAAACAGCTCTAAGGCTGATTTTATTATAGTCCATAAAGCACTTGCATTTGCACAAAAAAAAAAAAAAAAAAAAAAAAAAACCAAAAAAAAAAAAAAAAAAAAAAACAGAAAAAAAAAAAAAACCACCACCAAAAAAACCAAACCACTAAACACAAAAAATCCAACCCAAAAAAAATCACCTTAGACAAAGAACTATGACTGAGGAAGTCCTGGCAGTTTCATGAATGCTTCTGTAAATATGCTTTGGCATGAACATCTGCAAAACCGGCTCATTTAAGCCCCCCATTTTTAGTGAACACTTCTCCCATTCACTCAGATTGATGACAGATTTGCATGTGGCTGGGTACATTGCATTACACCAGCGGCCACCAGCAAATGAGAGCCATGCAAAACCACAATGGGCTACTCTCAAGCAACCCTAGAATGGAGATATGTCTCCATAAAAGTCTATATGAACACTTACTTTAAGTAACAAACAAATTTATCAAGTTGCAAATTCCTGTGTGAAGACAAAAACCAGAGCTATGCTTGCTGAAAGCAGTTGCTGTGATTTAGATAAGGGATCTCCAATCACAAAGAAGCTCCCTGTTTAGCACAAGCCACTGATTTACAGATGCAGTGGCCCAAGCAACACATTGCATTTTCTAAAAGGGTCGTGGCACCCGTGCCACTACCCAAACAGGCAATATAAGCTCTCATCACACACAAAAACAGATTCTCTGTATGTATGCACAGATTCATATGATAATCTTTAACACAAATCCACCCCAGAGACACAGGTGAATACGAAAAAGTCTGAAACAAACTCCTACTTATTTCTAATCCAGGGAATCAGACTAAAATTCCTCAGCAGGGTTTGGGTATTCTATTTGTTTTATTTTGTTTTGCAGAAGGATAAAATCTGTACTCTGTACTCCCAGGATGAGATGCTGTATGCCAAATGTCAGCATGGAGCACATTTTTACAGCCAGCTTCTAAACCCATGAATAAAGAAAAGGGCTTAGCGGAAATACTGACAGAAGTTTAACCACAGTGGGCCAAAGTTAGCCCTGTGTAGGTGCAGGCAACTCCACTGATGTCAATGGACTTACACCAAGGCTGGAGTTGGCCCAGTGCCTCCAGCTGGCACAGCTAAAATGTGAGGAGTGACACAGAAAGATGGCAGCCTGGAGGGACTGGATGCTTCCCTCTGAACCTGGCAGGATTCATGTTCATCAGAATGGATTGCATCAATTCCTTCATGAATGAGCACCTGCAGATTCACCCACGATCAGCTCTAAGGAAACTCAACGATGCCAGTTTTTCATGGGGCAGTGATTATGGATTACAGTGCTCCCAGTAAACTGTAAAGCCTGAGGGATGATAATGTGCCCCTCACTGGCAGAAACCTCCCTCAGGCCTCCTTTTGCACACAGTGCTGTGCTTTGTTTTTTCCCTAAGAGAAAGACCACACAGGGATTTTGACATCCTGTAAATGGAAAGCTGTAGTTGGTTTCTAAACGTGATGAATCCGATCCTGAGGGCCTTAGCTTCAGCAGGGAATGAATGAGCAAGCTCAGGAAAAACAATGGTGCATTATCAAATTAATTTCACAGCACAGATCACGTGAGGTTCCCCAGAGTCCCTCCAATGCCAAAACACAATCCAATTGTGTAGATCAGCGGCATAACTGCTGTCATCAAGGGTAAATTAACTGGCCAGACTCATCCCCTGGTGTAACCTCACTTGAATTACTGAATAGGACAGTGGGATCCTGCAATAGGCAATTTTAATATGGAATTTGACTAATTTCAGGTTTTACCAGTAAGCAGAATTTCCAGTCTTTGTCTAGATTAGCAAACAGTAATATTGCATAAAATCCTGCTTTATTGAAGAGCACCATATAGGCATAAATTTTGTCCATTTGGAGTTGCACTGCTTTGAAGTAAATCATGCTTGCTTTAGTTTCATTAATGGAATGACAGTGGGTCACAGTAGGTGACCTCCAAATCCTACACACACAGGGAAGCATAAATACCCTTACACAGCCTGACTGAAAGTGATTTAGGCTACAGTCCTGCAAAGAATTCTGCATAGGCACATCTAGAAATGTATCTTGCTGAAAAGCTGCCCTGAGCAAAGCAGCTTTGTTTTAGCATATGCTGAGTACCTTGAAGTGTGCACACACTAAATAGTCCAGCACAGCACAAGATCTTGCAACACTGTGGAAACCAACATGACAGGTATGTTGGGGATTTAACTGAAGACATTCAGAGTTAAGTTATCTGCTACCATGAGCGTAAAGATGAAAACTTTCTGACTGCAACTTCTGTAGCTTCATTATAGACTAAGTCCCCGCAGATGAGGCAGACACTCAGCAAGAGCTACAATATGACTTGCAGCCCCAGTTCTATATCTCATGTGTTCTTAATTCAGCAGTGTGATCTACAGAAAAGGTGATGCTGATCCACAGTTCAAAATATATAGTGATAGAGAATAGTGATATCATGCATGACATAAGAGGTATGAATCAAGAAGTTAAATAAAGCAAAGGACAAGATCTGGTACTTAAAACGCAGCAAGGATATCGTGGATATAACTGGCTAGAAAAAGAAAGACCTGGGTTTATAAGGGCATTCACAAGCCACCTGAGCCATTACTATACTGTAGCTTTCCTATGTCTTCTTACCTGATCAATTCAAAACACATTCTACTTACAACTAATAAAACAATCTGGCTAAAATTTAAGAGAAGATTACAAGATATGAGGGCAGAATGATTGGAGAGGAGTAGCAGCTGAGAAAGAAAAGACTTCAACAATAGGAGTGTTAATAAAAAAGTAAATAAAAAATACAACAACTACAATCTAAGCAATAGCAATGCCTAGACAATAAAGAAACAGTAAATCTTGTGGTAGCATGTTACCACTTGTCAGATTAACATAAAAAATTGACTCCATGAGTGCTCCCAGCCCATTGCAAATGAGCAAAGCATGTTAACCTAAATAAATAACCTCTAGCAAGATTTCAGAGATGAGCAGCTGGAGTGATAACATCTTACTCTAGGTTGACTCCAACTATAACACATTTGATGGCAGCCTCCCCTGTGCAGAGCCATCAAAGAGTAGCTCATTACACTGTGGCTATGATGTAAGTAGTTACACCAGTGTACTGCAGGCAGCTGCAGCAATAAGCCTTCCCTGACACTTATAAATTCTATATGATTTATGTATTTGGAGGTGTAAAGCATAATTTTCATGACGTATTTAGAAAGCTTTAATTAATTTTGTGATTGATGCTCTAAAACTCCTGAGTGAAGTTAAGACTTTTTAAAATTGTTAAATTATATTTGGGAATTAACACGAGCAGAGCTGAGTAATCACCACTTCATGTTCATGTATAGTTCATTCAGTTCAATTAAGTTCTGGTATATAATGAAGAAGAGAAAGCAGCCAAACAAAATCCTAATGCAAGAATCTGGGTGACAACTAGTGCAGTTTACAAAAGAGTAAGAAAAATAATAGACTTTCTTTAATCCTTTAAAAGAAAACAAGTCTAAGAATTATTAAGAAGCCAGGGTATATACTGCTCATGGTAGAATTATCTCATGCTCAGAGTGATGAAGTATTTAATGAACTATCCTCAAAAGACATTCCATCCTGCCCAGTAATACAGTTACAGGTATCTGTTTGACTGTATATCATACAGATGCACAAATATTTTAGGAGAAAAGAGAAAGAACACCATAACCAGTTGAAATGCAATGGAGAATTGCAAGCAGACTCAAATACAGGATATCTTCCTGGTTGTAGGGAATACCTTGAATGTTTCCTCTCGGAAAAACACTTATTCCTTGTATATCTTCTGGTTTTACCTTACTAACTACCAGTATGGTAGGAGAGAATCAGTGAAAAAATAATAACAATATCACTGGCATCAAGGATTAAAAGAGATCAACTGAATTTTTAGGGAAAAAATACATATTATTTTTTGCTGTGTCTCACAAGCTGGTTGATGAGTTTACTTGTAACAAATCTGAGGAGGGTAATTTAAAAGAGAGGAGTTGGTTGATAGACCAAGTGTGAATATGAATCCAGATTATCCAAACTCATCAATCCTAATTCTTTGTATGGAGAAATTTCTGCACAGCCCCTCTCTCTTGATGTAAAAGCTCAAGAAAATGAATCAATATATTATTTTTGTTATTTGCCACACACATTCTCCCCCATTGTGTCTCCCATGGTCCCCTTGGTGCCGTTGCTTAGTGCCTATTCACACACAAGCCCAACACACATTTCTCTGGAGATTTATTCTCCTCTGTATCTCACCATGGCACCAAGAATATAAATTGATCCAATTTGCCACCTGTCAGGACTCAGGGACTCAAAAGCAAAGAGCGCTGAGGTATGAAATGGACGGATACTGACCATGATAAAACAGTTCAGATTATCAGAATTACTTCATCCCTTACAGATAATGACTCCAGCAACATCCTACCCTTTGGCAGAGGAACTCAACACACGAATAATAATTATCAGCCTCGGTTCTGCACTGAAGATCTGGTTGTACCTGACTCTTCTCAACTTGTGAGAACCCAGACAATCCCACCCCAGGTAGAGATCTGCAGAATGCCAGTCACGTCCTCTGTGCTGTGACAGAATCAGCCACTGCTTGTTTGCTGAGCTATCAGCAGAGCTGCTGGCACCAGGACCCCGAGTGCTTCTGCTTTCTCTGCACCCATCCTGACAGATGCAACTGCTGTTGATCTATCAGTGAGCTCTCCACCTTCCAGAAGCCCACATCAGAAAGACAAAACCTTTTACACATCCATCTTTCTCAATTTGCCAGGCACACCAAGAGGAGAGCACCAAGCAGTGCTAACTGACTGGAGAGCAGATGAACACAGTAACATTGTGCTGCACAGGCAGCACAGTCAATTCCTGCAGCAGACACTCATTTGATCAAAAGTGATTCTGCTGGCAATTTACTTTTCTTGATCCCACTGAAAAAGTGTTTTAATCTCTGTTTTAAACTTGACTTCTACTTGCTGCCCTGAGGAAAATCAAGGCCAGATAAATGATTTTCAAAGACAAGACAGTTTCTTTTCTTCCAGATTCAGAAAATGATTTTGTCTTGATGAATAATACAGGCTTTAGTCGTTTAACTCACTCTGAGCTACAAAGCACCTCTGCTCTCTCCAGGTAACCAAGGACACATGCATTTTTAACACACCTGTCTCAAAATGAGTTTGCAGGGCAGGCAATCAAAAATCTACCCTGTAACCTGGATAATGAGATGTAGAGCCATTTGAAACCACTCAACATGCAGCCCCATTCTGTCACTTCTCAGATTCATTTTATTAAGGATGGCTATATTGTAAAGCATTTCTCTGTTGGGGGTGGGGGGAAGAAAAGAAGTTTGGCACAACCAGTATTTTTTTGTAGCTAAGTGTACTTCCAGAGATTCACAGAAACCTGAAATCTCACCAGAAGACAGAGAAAAACACCACTGGTATTCCACAACATCAAAGCACAGATAATTCAAATAGAGAAGTTTCCTTTGAATTTGCTGGATCTAATATCAATATTGCCTTGACATGTCCTTTTCTTTTTCTTTTCTAATTCCCTACTTGCATCCACACACCAAACTTCTCCTCTCCCTATTCTAAACACTTGTGCTTTTGACACTACATCCCAGCACATTTCTACATCATCCAACATCTCCGCTGCTTGGTTCCTGAGCAAGGCAAATAATCCAGCCCCACATCAAAACAATAGGTAGGAGCAATCTGAAAACTTCACAGGTTTCTGTAATGGAAGACAGCAAGGAACAAGCAAGGCCTTATTGCCAAACAGCAAGGAAAATTAACGAGGCTTTGAAATGCCCAACTGGCAGCGATAGTGCGTTAAAAGAATGTAAAAGAGGAGAAAGGACCATCTGCCTGCCAACTATGAGCACTCTCTGGCTGGTGCTAAAAACTCCACTGACTGCTGGGCTTGAAATTCAGGTATTAAAGTTTAAGAGATGTATTCAAGACTTTTATGAAATGAATGTGATTTACACCAAAAAACACAGCCAGTGATGCTTGTTATCCTCTCTTACTTTTACTAGTCTTCTTCTTCTAAATGGATTTTCTGGATCTTCAACCACCAGTAAAGTTTCAGGCTTAAATAAAGGATTCTTTTTAAATTACAATGAATCACAAAATATATGAAACAGGGCTTGATATGTAATTCCAGATTGCTTGGTCACTGAACTGAAATAAAAGAAAATGGTGGCCTAATCATCAGGCTGAGGGATGGCAAAGATAACCTAAAAAGAAGTATTTCCTCTGAAATCTCTCAGATTCAGGTCTGGTAAAGGCAAAAGGAAAAGGCTTCTCTAGGATTTGGTGGTAGCTGAGCCTATCTTGAAGATAAGGCACTATTTGACACAATAGTGATTAACAAAGGACAGCCTGGAGTTTCAGCTGAGCATTTAGTGGTGGACTGGAAGATGTACATCTCCACAGTGAAACTTGTAGTAGTATTAAACTGCAATTCATAAGAATGAAGCTTACTGATCACTCACATAAAGTATGGTAACAGCAGAGCCATCCACAAACACTGGAAAAGTGTAAAAATCTAGAAAAAGTTAACTGGCAAAATGTGCAAAAAATTAAGGAAAGTTTAGGCAGGTTGTTAGACAGAGCTCACTACTGGTCAATGATATGCCTTCCCTAGGGAAGCAATAGGTGCTTAGTTATTTAAAGTCAACACAAGAGAATGACTTGTTGGGAACAATCCCACATTAGTAAGAGATAAAGTGGATAGGCTGCCAGCCTTTTCCAATTCTAGTTAACTTATGATTTACTAATAATTCTTCTTTGGGTTAAAAGGTTAAGTACCCCACTATTCTTACTGGTCTCTATAAATGCATGTTACCCAACAGACAGAGAGTAAAAGATCTCCCTGTACAATGTGGTGTACTGTCACCTTGCAACTACTGAAATATCATGCAGTGAAGTCTTTTCACCACAGAGATTTTATTTGCCAAATGATGATCAGGATCACTTTAACTAGACCTCCTTCCACTTTGCACAACAACAGAGCAGTTGCATCTTGTCTCTCTGAGTCGAGTCTGAGTGTGCCTGGAAGTTATGCCTGGATGAAGGAGCAGGTTGTGATTAAGATCTACTGAGATACCTGGAGCAATTCCGGGCTCTGGCTACAAACACTGTCTGCATTCCTAGCAGCCAATGCACTTACAGCTAAGGCTCCAAACTTCAACACACCTTGCATCAGCCCTAGACTAGGTGGACTAAGAGCCCACATACATCTCACACTGCTCCTGGAAGATGACACAAAACAAAAGACAAAGTGAGCAGCTTTATGTACAGACAGGACAAAAGATGTGCTAAGAGCTGGAAGTGCTGGAGAAGCCAGTTATTTCAGGTAAGCAGCAAGGAGAGACATTTGGAAAAGGAAGTTTCCCCATCTGGGGAAAACAAAGAAACTTGTTGTCACTCTAGAATTAAAAGACTGTGTGGGTTACCAGAGATCAAGTAAACAGTGTAAAGGAAAGAAACAAAAGGAGGAGCTTTTGCAAAGATTCAGCTATCAGCCATGAATTGCCATGTTCAAAGGGAGACTCTGGGATTCAGAAAAGAAGCCAGCAAAGAAAGGAGCAGAGATTGTATAAGGACACTTTTTATTCACCCTGATTTTTGATGCCTATTCTACATGAAAGGACAGAACTAGTGGCTTAGGAATTCTCTGAAAATCCTATTTCTCTTATGTCACACATACCTGGAGAAACAAATTGTTGCCCACAATGAGCTGGGATCTAGAAATACAAGGATACAGAACTGAAAAAGAGCACATGAGAAACCAAGCTTTACTCCCTGTTCATGTATGATGGTGGTTAAAAGCACAAAATTAAAATGCCTGTGGTAACACATTCCTGGCTTAGCCAGGCTGAGGTGAGGCCTCCCGACTAGGAAGAGCTGCAGGGCACACAAAAGCACCAGATGTTTGCCTGCTGAATGACTAATCGTGCCCTCACCCTCAGTAAAGTGTTCCAGTGGCATGAAGAGACACATTCTTGGCTTCATAAACAGCTAACGTTAGCATTCAGGAGAAAATGTCATTAAAAGTCTGTACTTCAGCCCAAGGTTGGATAGCTGAAAACTGCTCCTTCCCTTACCTCCCCAAGCAGCCCCCCAGACAGATGGGGAGGGTTCCTGGGGAAACACAAACAGCTGTAATCACTGGATTAGGTACAGCTCTGAGGATGAAAGCAAAGGACAATATCCAAGCAGTGCAGCCTGCAGGGAATGGGCAGAGGAGGGAAGGGCCTTGCCCTGTTGGAAGGGCAGAAATCCCATCAGCAGCAGACAGGAGCCTGCCCATTTCTGACAATGCAGAGGGGAATTGGGAAAGGAACAGAGGTTACAGGGCAAACAGCATGAGAAAGGTTGGAGCTCAGCCCGTTTGCATCCAAAAGAGCCACATAATTTAAAGAGCCTGTAAGAGAGGCAATTCAACTGAAGTTTGCTTGCTCTTAGGGGCAATTTCTGACAGAAAAATGACAGAGACCTGCCCTCCTGCATTCAGCAGAACAGATCCACAACCTCTAAGGAGAAGCTAACACAGCAACACTTCCATGCATCAGGAACTTTAGCCTGAGAAACACTATCCTCAAATCCCTGACCAAAGAGGGCAGCCAGAGCCAAAAGGCTCTTTCTGAGAAGCAGTGACTGGGATTATCCTTCTCAGACTGGTTTCAACCAACAGCAACACCCTAGAATTCCTTCTCTCTCTGGCAGATATTACACCCCAGTAGAAGAGGACAAGTACAAGGATTTGTTGTTACATGAGTCCTTCCTGATGGGAACAGGATGCCAACCAAGCATGCTTTAGATTTTTTTACTAAAACTACCTGTCAGACTGCCAAAGGTATTAAATAACAAATCTGCTTATTTTCAACCATGACCACAGTTCAGTGCAGCCAAGTGAAAACAGTCCTTGCAGGTGGACAGCATATAAAGTGCTACACCCAGGCCCTGGAGAGGACACCCTGCCCTTAACGATGTGTATTCCAGCTGTACTGCACAGATGTTCAGTCCCTGTTCCAATTTAAAAAATACTGACTTTGGTAGACTCACTAGTTTAAAGGTAAAATATGCTATTGGCTCTAACTTCAATTGTACAACATTGATCTATTCTACCTTCTATTAAAATACAATCTTGGTAGCCATCCATGTCGGATGCAGTAATGAAAACCAAACTGCTTCTACAGACCACAAGCCATTCTAAATGAGAGGAGCTGTTAACTGGGCATGCATGAAGGAGTGAAATGAAAAAACTCTGAAATAGTAAAGACATGCACAGTCCCCAAGAATACTTGGTTCAGATTAGAAGACAAGTATCTTCAAAAGACAGCCTGACTCAAAGACAGTGGAAGGATTTTTAAGACACTCTCTCCCTTTTATGTCAGAGGTCTTTGGATCAGGTCCATAGCTGGAAGTTCATAGCCATTCCATAGGTTTTAAATTCAGGAGGTACAAATACAGAAACTTCTTGAGTAACTTGGGTAGTCCATAAAGACAATTTGCTCTCAGCATTTCAGAACACATCATAGCTGGTGCCAACTAATCAAGCTGATGGAAACTTCAGTGGCCGTTGGATGTACATTTGGAGAGGAGAGAATGGGGAGCATCTTCATTTGCAGCCCACTTCAAAGTGAAGTTATCTAGGGAATCATAGGAACATGGAATACAGACAAGAGAACTTTGGCAACTCCTTAGTAATATCTTAGTCCTGAAAGGAAGCTCAACAATTAAAGCTAGCGTGCGAGCCTTAATGCACAGGAGAGGCCTGGCTTTCAGTTTGAATGCTGAGGTTTGGAGGCTCATAGCCAGCAGCAGCCACAGAGTCAGCAGCTTGTTTCCAGTTCATGAACTCCATGTGCAAGCTGGATTTCCACTTCGGGAAGAGGTGAAGGGAAATAATTCAAGTTATCATGCCTTTAGGGTCTATGTTTTTTTAATTTTTTTTTTTCCACCCAGGCTGGCACATGTCACTAGGAGCACAGCCAACACTAGACACTCAGTGTGTCAAAGTGACTCACTGCTGATCACTGCTTGTTACTGGGAGCACAGATGAGGAGCAATCTAAGAACTGGAAATGCAAACTTCTTGCATCAAAGGAAGTAAGGGTGGCTAAGACCAGCTGTTCTGCAAATAATTTGGGGAATTAAGTGAAAGAGTTAGCAACAGCTAACTGGTGGGAATCTACTTTTTCTGAAAGCACTGCTCCAGCAGGGCAGGTTTCAGAGATAATGCTGCCAGTTTGAACTAGAACATCTTGTTTTTAATAGCATATATCTGTCCTTTCTGCTGTTTTGATGAAAGAAAGGGTCATTTCAAATGGAAATCACCAATTGGGAGCTATGCTGCAAACTGTTTGCTTCCTATGCATATAACTAATATACAGGAATTAAAAACCATTTAAAATACATAACACTTTTCAGGTAATCTTCTAAAACAATCTCTGACTAATTCTTACAACTCTTGAAAATGCTGTCTTCTTCTTTTTTTTTTTTTTTTTTTAAGCATTATTACTACAGCAGAGAAACCTTATATTCTGATACTGACTTCCCAGTATTTGCCCAAGGCATTGAGTGAGCTGCTGGTAGAGAAGAGTTTAGAAGCTGAAACTCACCAATTCCCAGTTTTGTATTTAAGCAATCACAGCACACGTCTCTCTTTCTCAGTCAATTCATGTCCCTTTCTAACTGCTACCACAGACCAAAGCAGGTGACATTTATACAGAATTACTTGAATGCAACCAATATTAATGCTTGTGATTCTATAGGTGGCTCAGACTAAGTGTGCCCAGAGCTTTACAAATCCCAGATACCAAAGTCTTATAGTATCTCTGTGAAGTACTATTTGCTTTTTATGGGGGCTGAATAATGAACCATGGAGTGCTCATGGGAAACGTTCATATTCACTGAGTAAGCATGTGACATGACTTGATGCTAGACATGAAGTCCAGGTCATTCCCAGGTATTTCAAGTATTCTCTGAGTCTTCAACCAATGTTTAGCTCAAGAGTCCATTTTGCCCTTCCTTCCATTCAGTTTTCAGCCAGAAATGTTCTCTGTAAGAGGCACAGAGAAGATGTAAGAAGACCATGTGTTCTGAACAACCTCATTAAGGGCAGACATCCACATAGAAAAATTTTGTAGGGTGAAGGGACCAGTCACAGGAGACTACTGTTTTGTTCTCTAAACAAATTTTGGGGCTGTGTGCAGTGTAACGTGCATACCATTTAACCTTTTAACACTGTTAGTTGTAGGTGCCAATAAACTCAACAAGGGAACATTTGAAATCAGTCTCACCTAACTGTAAAATCGATGCTACCTGTCACAGCACAGTAAAATGCTGCAGCTCCAGCTCTACTGTATGGCTGCACCCCACTGCATGAAAACACACACAATGCTCTCTATGATGCTGCAGTCCTGTTAAAACAATTTTCATTAAATGCCTCAAAGAGCTAAAGAGATTGCTATCTGAAAACACAGGGAAAGCATTTAAACCACAAGGTGCTTGGATTTCAGATGGATTCCCACTGCTCTTTGAGTTAGTCAGGCAGAGGTTCCACATGAGTGGCACTGCACAAGTTGCTATCCA
This sequence comes from Erithacus rubecula, assembly GCF_903797595.1. Classification (NCBI taxonomy): domain Eukaryota; kingdom Metazoa; phylum Chordata; class Aves; order Passeriformes; family Muscicapidae; genus Erithacus; species Erithacus rubecula. The sequence continues at coordinate 26,830,346 of NC_136659.1, forward strand.
CGGAGTAACTTCTCATCCCCAAAGAACTTTTGATCTCAATGAACAAAACAGACTAAATGTACTCTAGTGCTCATTCACAGTGGAAAGTTGAGGCAGAGAGCACTCATCAGACATCCTCCTGGAGCTGGTCTAAACTTCCTGTCCCAGCAATGTCTGACCTCTGCATCAATCAGAACTTCCTGTAAAAAGGAAATTATTGCCCAATAATCCAGGATGTAAATCTAAATTGCAATAGGTAATTCCTGTTAACTACCCAAGTGGATACTGTATTGCACAGTCAGAGCATCTTCTTGTGGTTGAGAGGATTACATTAAATCACATAAAGTCACTTTCTAGTTACCATTGTACCTCAGGCAGGGGATGCAACCACTGCACAGGTAGGCACACCTGTGATAGCTGACAAGGCACAGGCTGTATTAGCACCACCAACATCCAGGTACTTACTTGGGCACTTGACACCTTTGCTGTCAAACTAGAGCCCTGAGGGCCATGAACAACATTGACCTTTCAGAGCTAATGAACACAGATAAATACAACTGTAAACCTAAAGATGCCAAATTTTTTTAAGTGATGTATTTGCTCCTTCACAGTCCATCATCTGACCAGATTCAGCTCCATCTAAAAGCTCCAGTGAGGAATAAAGAAGACAGAAACTGTCAGGACTTTTGTAAGTACATGTGTGAGTGATAATGGTTTTATGAATTTAACCCATCCAAAGACAAGTAGGTGCCAAGAACTCTTTCCAATAACATGGTATCATCAACATCCCACTGCCCCTCTCAGCTCAGATATTCCAAAGTCTCCTCCAAATGCCTACTCCATTCCCTGCAATCCTGAAGAAAAGCCAGGAAGAGGCTCAGTACATGTGACATGCTGCACTCAAACAGCAGGAAGAGTGTTTTGGCTGCTGACTCCACAGTAAACCCTTTCTTTTCATTAAGGGTATATCCAAACAGCATTTTACTGGAAGACACAGTCTTCTGCTCAGACTCAAGACTGAGTCATTTACAAGCCCTGTTCACCTGCATCTTTAATTGGGGATCTCATTTGGCTATGGCCTCTTACCTCTCTTTCCCACATAAGAAACTCCAGCTCAGAAGAGGAAGTGCTTTAAACTCTGGTTAATTAGCTCAGCAAGAGAAAGTCAGAGCTCCAAATCTGCCCTCCCCTATCAGAAACTCCTTACCCTGCATTTAAGAAACATGAAGATGCTGACAACTCTTAAACACTCCTCCCACAGGAAATATATTTCTCCCATAACTTCTGGGAATTACTCCTATACAGTCTCAACATAAAAAAGTTATGGGAAACAGTGACACCCACACACAGGCACACCTTCCCAGAGACAAGCACAGAGGCACTGAGGACAGGCACATGGTTTTTGTGCTATTTTTTGTGCTAGACATACAGCTTTCAACCTCCTAGATGAGTTGTGCAGTGAAGACAAGGATATGCATTTGGGACTAAATTGTCCTGTTCTGGCACAACATGTCCAGGAAAGTGGAACCTGCACCTCTCTCTCAGCTCTGCCACTGAATACACACCCCAGTCATAAGCCACTGAACCCCAGCAGCCAAATTTGACAATGAGGTGCCCTGCCAGACAGGTATGATTCTGAGATCCCTAGTGTCTCTAACTCTCTATGATTTCCATCTGTTTTGAGCTTTTAGGACCCTGAGACCAGAAATGCACTAATGAGGCTGTACCTCATTAGTCTGTATGAAAAGCCATGTCCCTCTTCTGTTCTACACAAGTAGCATACAGCCACATACATTTTAGTACAGCTACCTCTATTAATACAACATGGGGATGCTGCATATGTGCCCTAGTCTCTCTCTCTCTTCCTTTCACTTTATCCTTCCCTAAAATGGAAATAAATAATACCCAAAAAGCATGGCAAAGCACTCTGTAATCCCCAAATGACGAGTTCTGTAGGTGTGAAGTATTCGTAAGAAGTATTTCTTTTCAAACTGCAAAAAAGCAGGTTGCTGTGTTTCCTAGCCATGTTTAGCAGACCTCTCTGCTGTGCATATCTGAAGCACACATCAGGGAAAGAAATGCTGTGATAATCAACTCCAAATCCCACAATCTATTTGTTCTAGTAATTAAAGAAATATTTACTTAGGAAGCAGATTTACACAGGACAAATAGTTTCTAAGAACAAATATGATTTAATTATATGTAAGTGCAAGAAGCATGCTACCTATTAAGTAGATTAATTTATGCTCACTAAAAATACAGACAAAATTGGTGCTTGGCTAATAATTTTCTATGTTGGAGAAAATAAATGGTAAGGAAGTGTTCACAGAGTTGTTGGCTTTAGAAGCTTGAGTGTGATCAGTACTTTTTCAGAATAAGTCCTCTACATAAAATAGCTTCATTTACTCACAGCATTTTATAAATAAATTGTATTCTGAATTGTCAGAATTTTGTTCATTAATGACACTGAGGATAAAAAAAAACCTTTATTTTTTAACACTTACCATAAGTATTCATAACATATTCTTCAACAGCATTCGGCCTTGCTTTATAGGAAAAAAAAATTTCCCAGAATGTACAGAGACTATTTCAAGGCCCTTTTTAACATAAAGAATCCATCATATTTCTGCTGTCAAACAAGAAGAAATGTCTGTGGCTGCAGGACTGCCTTTCACTGCCAGCCTCTATGAGCTTAGACAAGAGACTTGACTTTTCTTTGTCTCATCTTCTTTCCTGGTAAAAATCAATTTGTTCACTTAAGACTCGTAAAGGACAATGAAATGGGTGTGTTATATTACAGCTGGATAAGTCACAAAATACTAATGATGGCTGTTTTTGTAAATTCTTCTTCTTGTCCTCTGCATGTGCTACTAAATATAGAGAAGCAAGACAGTTCAATTGGTTCTTGTCTTTGTTCTTATGACTGCCTTTCATTTTCTGCAGAAGCTTCATCTCTTTTCAACATCCTTGAAAACCAATAAGAATTTACTGGCATCCCACCACAGTTTAATGTGCTATTACCACCTGGTTTTATCCCAACCAGAAATATGGCTTTTCACATTTGTTCCTGTGTTTGCTAGTAAGCAGAATACTTCAATTTTCAAAGATACAGACTTTAGCCTACAAGTAAAGTTTTTAGCAGTCTTGATGAAATGGAATATCACCAGCCTTGTGTGTGAAAATTCAGACATTAATACATTTTAAGAGCATTTCCAGATCCTACCATGGTTTAGCTACTGCTGAGTTCAGCTGAGCATGTGTTCAGCTAAATGATGGAGGTTTGGTTGATGCTTTTTGAGCTAGGAGAAGGACTAGACAATGTGTTACAGTCTGTTCTATGAAAGTCTGGCCACCAATATATTAAATTAGTGTCTGACTTTATCAGATGCAGCTCAGCATTTCCTTATAATCTTTAAGTCTTAGCCTTTAGAAAATAACAAAAAGAAATTTAGAAGGATATAGGAGAAAGGAAACACAACCTTTGAACTCCACTGTGAAATGGAGGGGCTAGCAAAACAAAAAGAGCTTTGTAGTACTTTGGAAATTAAGACCAGACCATTTCTATCAAATAAATGCTGTTGTAGCTGAAACAACACAGATTGCAGACACATTTGTAGATTTCTGTTTTACAGAGAAGCTGAAGTTTTTGGTGAAAGATCTTCCTACATCAATCTGCTTTGAAGTGCTTCCTACAATCATGATAATCTGTTCCAGAAAACGGTCATAATAGAAAACACTATTTCAATGCAGTCTACAAAGCACATTTCTAAAAAAGCTTTCAGTTACACCTTAATTGTAAATATGCCACCAAGCCACTCACTTCTTCACTGGGGAGAGTTGGCTGTGGTAAGCACACATTTCCTGATCTCCTGCCTTCTAATCATGTCTATCAAGTCTTTGTGACTGACAGACATGTTAGCTCTGCTATTCAAAACAAATAAGAGATGCTTAAATTATACTGCTGTATTTTAAAGAGGCACTGTCAGGTTGAAAACATGGGGTCATCTCCTGCAGTTCTGACTCAGGTAGCATGCCAGTTCCAAAACCAAATATTCATTGGATAAGAATTGCAAAATATAAACTTTTGGGGTTTTTTAAGATGAAAAAATCCAATTTTAACTTGCAAAAAGGGAATTCTTCCTACTGATGTCCCTTGTTGCAGGGTCAGGCTCTTCTCCCCACAACAAATATCTTAGACCATTAGAAGTACATGTATTAGATTATTTCCAATTCTTTAAACTATTAATTTAAACTCCTGTTTCTCTCAGGTAGAAGTCTGCCATGGAAATAATCCCACTGGCTCACTGAAGCACTTCAGTAGTTCATTTGGTCTATTTGTGAAGAGAAGTCTTACTCATCTCAAGTTAAATCTTCAGAAGTTTGGTTTTTCTTTTCCTTTCTGCAGTTGAATCAGTTTGGAAAAGGAAAAAAAGGAAGCCTCATTATTTTACTCCTGTTTCTAATCAATTACTTCTGCATCTTATGCTCAAACATGTGGAAGCCTAAAATTCAGCAGAAACAGAGATCATGCTGTTTCAAGATTTTGTTTTCATTGAGACTAAAAATGCTTCTATTGGTGCTGAGTTTTGTAACTGCATAATGGGGCAGACCTCATTTTAGAGAGTGCCTCCAGACCAATATCATCCCTGTGCAATCTGGTTCCATAGGTACAAACTTGCCTTTGATTTTTTTGGGCTCACATTACAGTCCTCAGCCAAGCACAACCGCAGCTCTTCACTGAGACTGCACTCATCTATCTGTGAATAGAATTGGGCTCTTGAACTTTTCATGGATGTCCAAGCCCTCTGAGAGCTTTGTAAATGGATAGCAGAGTAGGCTGCCAGAAAACAAAGGGTTTTCATTAAATGATAACATCTTTCCAAACTAAAATCAGAAATTGTACTACTTATGGGAAGATTCGAGCCCTCTCAAACCACAAGTACCATAGTCAAGGTTAGTGCAACCCAACCCAATACTACTACAACTTCTGCAAATAATTTAGCTGTTTGCCTTGTGCTAGCAATCAAGAACTCAGGCCAGTAAAGACTCATCCACAGGTCATTTTACTGAAATTAGTGACACTCTGAATTTGTACATATTGCAAAAGTGATGTTGATTCTGCAGCCTCAGATCTTACACTTGCAAGGATGGAGTATCTTCCTTACCAGAAATTCTGCCTGAACTCTGCCCTCAGTTAGTTTAAAGTGTCTCTTTTCACCTTTCCTGTATCACAGTGCTCCTGAATGAGTCTGGTTATGCCCAGGCAAAGTGCAGACAGATGTTTTGATATTTCCCTGCAGAGAGCTCCCCTGACACAGCACTGCTCTGATTTACGAGCAGTGCTCCTGCTGCAGTCCCCAGTCAGCTCCAAGCCATCCTCCTCTGCCAGTAAAAACCTGCTGTTGCCTTTAACCACTGCAGCCACTCCTGTTCTTCACCAGGCATGTAACACACCAGGTTCCTCATACCAAGAGATTCCTACACCACTATCCTTTTTTCTGCAATTCAGCTTCACATTCCTTATCACATGCTGTCTATCTGCTCAGTTTTGCTGTAAAACCTTTGCTGTTTGAGTTCTCCCAAAATTTGTAGCTGTCAGTACGACTGTCTTCTTTGGCCAGTACCATCCTTAGAAATTTCAGGGAAGAGCCATCAAGCAATAAGGATCAAAAAACATCAGAAATTCCAGTATCATATTGAAATATTACAGAAAAAAAATAAGAGATTACTTGACTGCAAATCAAAGTACTTCCACAGCAGGAAAACGTGATTCTCCTATTTGGATAAGAGCTAACAGGACCAAGAGCCTAGCAACTAAGGGGCAACAACTGGAAGAGCTGCAAAATTTTAAACACTTAACCAAGAATTGAAGGATGTTTTCTCCCTTCATAAATGTTTAAATCAAAATTGAATATTCGTTTAAAACAATTGACCAGCTTGAACAAGAATTGGCTGGAGGAAGTTCTGTGTCTCCAGGGAAGGCAGAAAAAATGACTGGAAGCACCTTTCTGGAGTCCATCACTGTGGGAGGAAGGACCAGATGGTGAAGAATCTCAGGAATCAGAAGTAAAATACAAACTAAAGGGTAAAATGTTAAAAACCCTGTTCACATGTATTCTCTCACAGGTCAATGAACTCCATTTGAATAAAGACCAAATGGCCAAAGACTGCTTGCCCAAAGCACATCATCCTCAAATCTGCCCATGAGTTTTCAATGCAAAATTAAATTTAGACTTGTCAGGCTTGATGTGCTTTGTTTTGATGAAACCAGGAATGAAATATAGCACTGGCAGTAATCTTATCAAGTCATCTTAAGTAATTTAGCATTTTGGATGCCTCACCTTAAGATTTTTGGCAAAAAAAGGATGTCATTGTAACTTCAGCCTCCTTAAAATTAACTCACACCAGCTATTCTCAGTAGTACCATCATTATCTGTGAAACTGTGCTCAAATGAAGAATCAATAAATAAATATGAATAAGAAATGTGGGGGGGAAATGAAGTGCTATTAGCATTCCAGGAGTATAATAAACTCATAATTCTCTGAGGCAAAACAGTGAAGCCAGGATTTGCAAAGCTACCATATACAAGGAGGTGTGCAAAACTCATTCCAAATATAAGCTGGTTTAATATTTCAAAGGCTCATTAGAGGGAACACATAGCATTAGCAAAATCATGGTTTGTATTCCTGATGTACAGTCCTAGACAAATACCAAATCTAGTAAATTACTCTCTCGGGAACAATTTCTGTTGGTTAAGGTGGGGAAATGTTAAATTTTAAAGATGTTAATCACTTGGTTTTGTTTTATTTCAACATGGATGTATAGATGCATGTCTGGTATGCATATGAAAATGCAAAATACACAAACAACCCCTAATGTTGGGACTGACAGTGCACATGCAAGCAGGCTACTTATTTTCTCCAACCACAGTCACACTAAGTTGCACTGAACTGTTTAGATGAGTAAAGGATTTGCACCATCAAGTTGCCTACTAGCAAGGCTGAGCATGGAGATAAATGCATAGCCTTCTAAGGCACAAGTTCAGGGCTCTGATGCAGGAAAGCAACAAGATGAAACATTTCGTAAGATTTAACTACACTTAAGAATTATGTAATTGACTAAGTGTTTTCAGGGCTTGTAACCTTCCCTCTGCCACTAACATACTCTGTGAGCTCAAGCAAGTCCCATTAGACCAGCTTTTCAAGACCTCGAAGTTTAATTTGTGCAGATTCCAGTCGCTGCCAACCCTACCTGGTGCCCATCTGCATCATTATTCATGATATCTTTAACAGATGAACAAAATTCTCCAGGACACAGTCCTTTTATGCCTCACTTTCTGTCTCTGATGATTATTACTTCTGACTACTAAGCATGGATGTTAAAATGGAAATAAGGCTAAGATGTACTATTATATCACTTGATTATCCTCACAAAGCAGGAACTGTGAAATTTTTCATATTATGTGTTACCTCACCTCATCCTTTGTCAGCATTGGAACAGCACACAGTCACAGTGCATATTCCTATTTTGCTCATGTTGAGCAAGTATGTATCTTTATCCTACCACAAGCCACTAATGATATTCTTCCCCCTGTTGTCTTATTTTAAGTAGGTGGTTACAAGCTGCAATTACAACTAAAAGATAAGCTCTTTTAGACCAGAGGAGCACATTGGATACAGTCAAAAACTGAGTCTCAGCTTTGTGCTTCTGATGAACATGCCCTTCATATGTGGAATGGAACCCAAAAAGGTCAGAGAATGAAATATTAAGTGTTTTATAAATATAGACTGATTGCCCTGTCCAAACCATGTGTTTGAAAATCTCCTCCTGGCAGACAATCATCTTCAATCAGGAAAGGAACATGAGGCAGGGCAGGGGGATCTGTAATCACTCTAAGAAACTTCTGAGACCTAGCCAATTCTTCCTTCCATGTGTTATATATACATACAGGTTCCAAAAGCATCTCCTTCTGCATTCTTCAATTTACTATATTACCCTGTTGAACTGAGTTATCCAGAGTGAACTTCCTACCCTTTCCTTTCCTGCTTTATTTTTCCCCCTTTGATGTGCTGTAAATCAGCACCATAGGAGATAAATAAGCAACCTTTAGCTGAAACAGCAGGCTAAACAACTTCCACGTGGCCAAGTAACACAGCAAAGCAATTAAACCTGCCCAACAGGCCATCTGTAGTCAAATTCCTCTTCCCTTAAGAGGCTGGCCCCAAAGTATTCCCAGATTTAGTTCCTAATGCTACCTCTGAGTTGTGCAGATGATTCCACAGCACCCACTCAAAAACCCCTTTGAAGTTACTATGAATCCACACATCTGGGTAAGCTTGCTGTCCCTGATTCTACTGCAAGAATGAGGATGTGGCCACGGTCTCATGGAAGTTTGTTTCCTGTCCTTCAGGATCTGCTTCTTTCCCACAAAACTAGTCATAATTGTCACAGCCATATTTTTGAATTATCAATTTGATCTCTGAGTCAGGACACTTTCATACCACGTATGAAATTTTTATTCTGTTACCCTTTCAAATAAAATTGAAGCTGTTTTTTCATTTTCACTCTACATCAGTAACCTGCACAGGGTTTGCACAACGTTTGCACTTGAAATGAAAAATACTACTTTTAAAATGACAAACACTGAACATAGGACATTGGTTACTACTAAAAAAAACTCTCTGTGTGTGTGGAAAAGCATAATTCATTCACTGATACATGTACCCACATTTTCTCCGTGGAATTTCACAAATTCACATGCACTTCCAGCACTAAATTTTGCATTTCAATCTGGGCATTAGCTATAAAAGATGTGTAAAATCGTATGTAGTCAGACAGAAGCTGTTCCCTACTGGCTACATAATAAGCACCTTAGGTGGCTCCAGGGTATAAAATTATTCCAAAAGGGGTGTGGAAAAACTTACACTGCATAAATTGATTCCAGATCCACCTGTTCCAGGTGCCAGGAAACATATTTTGTTAAAGCCATCTGGTTGTCTTAAAAGCTAACAGTTTTTGAAGACTATGGCACAAACAATCTGCAAAATTCACAAACTTCTTAAGCCACAAACCCTTAAACTGCAAGTGGCTTATAGATCATCTATGCAGGACTTAGCTGGTCTGCTCTGCAGGACTGCAGATGGACTCTGCTTAACATCTGAGATTATCTGGCATCAGGGTACATCCTCCATAGCACAGAGGCTTCAAGGCTGCTGGAGTATCCATTTGCCATCACCAGATCCTAGCATGATATTCCCAGTTACAGAATGGGTTTGCCTCATGGGCCTGAAGTTATGATGAAGCTTTTGAGTGCAGCAAAATATTTGGCAGAAATAAAACTGATGACTGTGACTTTTCTCTGCAGGTGGCAATGTCCCGGCTGGTCATGTGTTGCTGCATCATGGAGAAAATCAAAACTTTGAAACTGGCACTCTGCAATTTATTTAACTTGCAGCAAGAGCCTAATAGGGAGTATGTTATCTAGACTAACAAGCCCATAAGCATTTTGCTACAGAGGTCAGACACTGCTGCAGTTTGTGTTTATCAGGGTCTGGCTGTGCCGGGTGCTGTTTCCCGGAGACACATTAACAACAATGAAGAACATGCAGCACCTCGTAGGATCAAGCTCCTTCACAGCAGCTTCTGGGAAGAAAATATTCTGTGCTCTCTCCACAAATGACCCTTTTCTGAACACCAATGAAATTACATATAAGATTTATAAACTCTCAAGGTGTTCACAATTGATTTGGGGATTAAAACTAGTAATCAGCATGTTTATTTATTGTCTCATTTAGAGCTCACTAGAAAGTAAATAAAGACACACCAGTCCTTAACCAGCACAGTGCTTTGGTACATGTTTAATTATAAGCACATGAATAGCCCTGCCACCAATTCAGAGTCATACTTTCTAACTTGGTAACATCCTTCACATGCAAATTACCTCCCCAAGTTATTACACTCAGAAACAAAACAAACCCACTTGGTACGTAGATACATTTTTGATAACAGTAATACTTCTGAACTATTACTATTGATTGTACTCATCTTCAGAAAATCACCTTGAGTGATTTTTTTTTGTGAACCTTAAACAAATGTTGCTTTATCTGAATTCTGAAGCAGAGGTAACTTTAGAGTCGCGGCGCTGTAGTCAAGGAGACCCTGCGTGCTGAAAGTCACAGTTGTGCTGTCAGAGCTCTGCTGCACTTTACTCACATGGTTTCAGCCTGGGGTAAGAAATAGTGGCTTTCATGCAGTAAATTTTTTTTTTGGACAACAATAAGAACAGTGGGGAAATAAATACTAAGGTTAACTGTGCTTGAAGAATAATCTCCAGCAAGCAAAGCACTGTCCACACGAGTTGCAGGCTCAAAGAGCTGTCAAAGTCTCACACTTGGCTTCCACTGAAACTAATGAAAATTTTCACCATGGACAGAGATGGGATGAATCCTGATACTGGGCACACTGGACAAGTCAGCAGTCTAACAGCAAGAAAAACAATCCCTACAATAAAACTATCAGACACAGTGCCTTCAGTGAGTTGATTTTTGTTTCCTTAATAACAGAACAATGACAAAGAGATGTTGACTTGATCCTCAGAAGCAACAACACTCGGACACAGCCCATTTCAAGGCACAGCAGGGGTAGTACAATATGCCACGGTTTGTCTCCTGGACTAAATCTCAAGGATCCAACCCAAAATTGTGGCAGTTCACCTTCACAGTTTCAGTCTGTAAAAGGTAAGTCCATCATTTAAGACTGATTTGGTGATTTCAGAGTGATTTGGTACTTACACAAATGCTACACAACGAACACTGATGAATTTTACCCCTAGAGAGCCATTCTGAATTGTCTCTACCACTCTCTGCAGGTAATTAAATTTCCCTTTTTCAGTTTTATACCAGAAATGATCTCATGGGCATGATCTGCAGCAAGACAAATCCAGTTAAAGACTTCACACTGGACTGCACCTAAACTCTGAATCTCAGCACTATCTTATCAGTGGGACATCTTCACATTAAAACAACTGACTCCCTACTCCTAAGCACATCTCCTCTCTTGAGATTGCCCCTGCTGCTGCAGCTCTTGCCATGAAGGCAGAGAACAACACTTAGGAGACCTGACAAAGCTGGAGTTCAGTGCACAGCTTTCCAATGACCGACCCTCAGTAAAATTGCCTGTGGCTCCCAGTAAAAAATGAACTAATAAATGCTAATCTAATAATCCAGGCATGTAGATAAATGAAAGGTGAAAAGGCTTTTAAATGCATTCTAAAACCAATATTTTATGAGATGGATCAATATATTTCTCTAGGCTGGAAACAAACAAATCCTCAAAGGAAGTTAAATTTAGAGAAGAAATTGTTTGGCTTTCTTATGGCAAACAGTGATGACAATTCCTTGCAGGGCATTTATACTAACAGCACTCCAAAGCTAGGGCTTCACCATGCTTTCCTTAAAACCAGTACAGTAAAAACAGGGCAAGATTACTGCTGTCAGCCTACTAAGTGTGAACAAAACTACCTTTACAATCATACAGCATTGTCCTTAATTTCCAATTGTTCACCAGCACATGCAAGTGATGCAACCACAAAGCAACACAATTACAGCTTAGATCTTTCATCTTTTAGACAGCCAATTAACCTCTCTGATATCTTTGCAAGGAATCACCTGAACATGGGCTCCCGGATAGCACCCTGCATTCCCAGATCCCGGCTGACAGAGCACGCACGGGCCGGCGCTCCGACAGGGAGGCAGATCGCTCCCTGGCACTGTTGGATACTGCCCCCTTTTGCCGAGCAGCAAGGCAACAGCCTGAGCTGCACACTGAAACTTTGACCGGCATCTATTTGTTTTCGGGAAGATATATTCATGCAGATGGTCTTATTTAACCCTAGTATGTCTGTTCGCATGATTGCGCGCCCTGACTAAAATAGAAATCTATTGTTCGAGCCATGTTTAATATCAGAGTGAGCCTGCTCCCCAGGAACTTTCCCTCTAACAGGGCCCTATCATGTCTCAGCCCAAGTCAAGCAGCACTTTTACAACTGGCTACAAAGTAAGAAGAGTCTTTATAGTTTGGGGGTATGTTCCCCCAGGTCAGCTGTCAGCCTGGAGAATAAAGGGCAATCACAGTGGATGACCAAAATCATTTTGTTTGGGAACTTTTTTCATCTTACTGCAAAGCAACTAAAATTCCATGGCATCACTTGTATCAAGCTTCTCTTGGGCTACAACATTCCTACTGAACCCACCCCCATGCCATCATTTCCAGTCAATGGGAACTGATCAAGGCCAGTTTGCTAAAAGTCATTTTCTATGCAGAACCTCATCCCCCGCATATCTCTGTTCATGCCTTTTGTCCTCTGGGGTTGTGCTTTTTCACTAGCTGGAGTTTGCACATTTTCTCCTCCCTGGTTGCCCCAGCTTTTTGCAGGAAGGGAGGGAGGTCACAGAGGGCAGCCACTGCCAATTCCATCAGCCTAACGGGCTGGGAGGATGAACAAAGCAAATATCTATATTCTGAAGAGTGGGATCTCTCTCTCCCCCATGACTTCAGGATTAGCATGTCCCTGGCAGGAGAGGACAAAAACTTAGCCTCTTTGATGAAAGAAAACAAGATAGAGAGAAAAACAGAACAACTTTCCTAGACTTCACTGAAAATGCAAGAAGCATAACATAAAATACGGATTCCCTACTATTGCCTAGTGCCGAGTCTTATCATCTAATCCAATCAGAAAAGTTTTAGTGCAAAAGGAGAAAAAAATGAAAGATATAGATGATTCAAGTGTCTGTTTAAAAATTAAATATCTGTTAAAAATCTGGATAAATACCAGCAGGATTTTTCTTATCCACTGCCATTTTGTCTGCAGTTATGACCAGTTTTCTACCTTGGGTGCTTACAAATCAGATATATAATCACAGCTGTGCAAGTACTTTTCTGTATGAGTAGTTTGTTCCAGCTACCCTCACTCCTCCTCCTTGCCTTCACTCACCTGGGATATCTCTACTGATCTCAAGCAGCAGTAAGAATCAAAGCCCATTACAACTTCTAGTTTAGTTGGTTTCTATTTTGTTCAAAGTGCAGTCAGCTTGGGGTCTTAGCCTACCACTGAACCCATCCAGAGGCAAAGACATCAAACTTCTTGCAGCTCAGACTATAATTGAGGAAAAGAAGTATTTTCTGTAATGAGAGGGAGCACTTGCACAGCAACAAAAAAGGGACTTTACTATAGTTCCTAACCAATATATCTATACATAAATAGTTTGAATAAAAAAGAAATAGGGGAACAAAATAAATGTAAACCCCAACCAAAAACAGATAAATAAATTAGGGGAAAATAAAAACCCAGCAAAACAGAACCTGGCATCTACCATGTTTGGAGACCTTTTTTAAGGACAGGAAATTATCTAAGAGTCCAAACTGAGCCAACAGAGGACAGTGAACCTTTAGGACATAGATACTCCTCGATACTTAATGCTCCACCTAAAAGCCCGTGAAAAGAACAGGTTCAGGACCGACTTGGCAAGCACACCTTTTGTTTGTTTCCTCTGAGGCGTAACAGTAAGCGTGCTCCTGGTCAGCACCAGGAGCAGATGGTAGTGCTGGAAAACACAGCTCTCCAACTTTGGTGTGGATATTGGAGCTGGATGGACAAAGGTTGTTTCTGGAAATCCTATCCCCCCCTCCCCCCCCACACACTCCCCATAAGTTTCTAACAATGCGTGGAGCTAAGGAGCAGCACAAGGCTCTGTGCTTCCCTCTCCCTCTCCCCTTCGCTTTTGATCTCCATCAGGACGTGAGCTGAAATTTAATGGGCCACCCCTACTACAAAGACAAATTACCATCTGAAAAACAAAAATCATTAATATCCCTTGGTCTAAGCTATCCGGCTTCCCACCACTGCACCCCTTTGCTCCCGCCACAGCCCCCCTCAGCGGGTTTAGGAAGAGCTGGGAAGGTGGCGGGGAGAGGAGGGAAAAAAACACCTCCACTGCCACCTCCGAGCTAGCGTGCTCTCCAGCGCTGCCGGACTGCGAACACAGCGACAAAAAGAAAGCCCCTCCGGCTCCCCGGCGGGCAGTGGGACGGCGCGCCGAGCGCCTGGCACAAACAGCCCCACGCCCCGCAGGTCGCCCCCGGCCCCCCATCACCGGGCGCTGCGCCGGGGGCGGCGGAGACGCGCAGCAGCCCGAGGGTTGCCACCTCCCCGGATCCCCTTGCCAGCGCCGCCCGCTCGCCCCGACCCCGCCAAGTTGGGAAGTTTGCGCGCCCCCCGGCTCGTCCCGCCGCCCGCCCCCCGGGCCGCCGCCGCGCTGCGCTTACGGGGCGGCCGCCGGGCTCCCGGCGCGGGGCTCACCGGCACATCGCGCTCCGGCTGCCGCAGGAGCGGCTGGGCTCGGCTGGGCTCGGCTGGGCTCGGCTCGGCTCGGCTCGGCGGGGCTGGGCTCGGCTCGGCGCGGCTGGGCTCGGCTCGGGGCGAGCAGGGAGCGGAGCGGCGGTTCTGCCCAGCCCGGCGCTCAGGGAGTGCCGCCTCGGGCCATACGAGCGCCGGCGGGCAGCGTCCCCGCGGTGCGGCCGGAGTTGGGACCGAAGTCCTCCCGGGCGCTCCGCTGTCTCTTCCAGGCGGCTCCTATCAGCACGGCTTCAACTCTTTCCATCGGAGACCGAGGGGAGGAGGAGAAGGAGGCGGAGGAGGAGGAGGTAGGGAAGGAGGAGGGAGCTAGGGGCTGGCAGCCCCAACTCGCACTGATGTCAACTAATATATTCAAAGTTCAACAGGGCATTTCTTTAGCAAGCGAATCGCCCTCGCCGCCCTCCTCGCTGGTCGCAGCCGGCCTCCCCGGGCCGGTGGGGGGTCCCGCGGAGCACAGCGGCGCTCCCCGGCCAGACCCTGCGGAGGGGGGCGGCGGGGCCGGCCCGGAGAGGAGGTGGTCGGGGATGGGGGATGGCACACTTTCCAGGCGGGCAGGTTCAAGTGCCGCCGCTGTGGGGAGGGCTGGGGGTGGAGGTGAGGCACCAGACAAGAGCGAAAATAATCCACCGAGCGGCGGAGTGATGTTTGTGTTTAAATCCAGCCTCTTCCCTCCCTGCTGGAAGGGGCAGGGCCGGCTCGTTGCTGTGGCTGTGATGGGAGAGGGGCGCGGGGAAGCGGCTGCGCTGCGGGCTCGGAGCGGCGCCGCGGGGCTCCGGGCTCCCTTGCCGCCCGGACACACCGCCCGGCCGGAGCTCGCACCGAGCCCTGCACCGAGCCCGAGCGGAGTCGCGGTCCCCTGCCCGTGACTGAGCCCTTCACTCGAGCCCGGGGCTCTGGCCGCGTCTCTCCGTCGCAATCTCCCCTTATTTGCCGGAGGCTAATGGGGTCAAGACGAACCCGGGGAGGGAAGCGGCAGTTCTTTCACGCCGAAACGCAGACAGCGGCGGAAAATCCGAGATGAGGAGCGTACGGTGCGCGGAGCGCACGGGAGAAGCAGCGCTGTCGCCCCGCGGCCCCACCGCTGCCCGGGGAATCGCTGCGAGGCCGGGGGGGCTGCATCAGACGTGGCTTTGGAAAGGCTGATGTGCCGCGCTGTCCCCACGGTGATGCGCAGCGCCTGAACGCCCTTAGAGGCAATCGCATAAATCCATAGGATGGACCCTGCTGATGGACAAGCAGCCCGGCAGTCAAAGGATGAAAGCACATCTGGGCTGGTCTAGTGACATTTAAAAATCGCCAGATAAGAGCCTCAGTTATTTATCAGCTGAATCCCCAGATAGAATGGCCTGCTCTGATGCCGTTGCATATGTATGGGTGCATACATAATGAGGCTGGGTTTTTTCCCTTCCGTAAACTGATCCTGTCATTCATGTTGACAGTATGTTATAGCTATATAAAAACAGTGTAATTGTATGATGGCTCATCAGTGCTATGACAGCCAATTGTGGTGGCAGTGGGTGTGCTCCCAATTCACATCTCAGAGAAGTAACTGCATAGATCCGCTGAGATGATCATTATACAACATGCAATTGTTTGCCTGTTCTTAATTTCTCAGCTCTTCCTTAATTAAGGAACTATATCACTACATCTGCTCATGCAGTTATGCAATTTTTGATACCTTGAGTGAAGCAGTAAATTTTTTATATGCAGAACATTTTTTATATGCTTTTCATTTTAAAACTCACTCTGAAAAGCACAGGACAGGTAAAGGATACAAAACAGTTGCAATTTAGCTATGTATTCTGCTCAAAACAAACTCTCGAAGAAGACTTGGGTAAGGCACAGTCTGAAAAGTGCTGAGCCAAATGTCCCATTCACAATGGCATCATATTTGTGCCTCTGTTTTCCTCCCTATCTTTCCTAAAACTGAAAAAACCTACCCTTCTAGCTGATTTTTTTTTTTTTTTTTTTTTTGGTAATAGTATCTTCTTAGAATATTGTCTTAATTTACATGTGAATAGTGAGGAACTGTCCCTCTATTTCTTTAATATACAGGACAATATCTTTCAATTTAGTGAATTGAATTTTAAATAATGACATACAACAGCCTGATTGGATGGAGCAGAACACAGTGAAGGCTGTGCTCTATGCTGGGACACTGTCTTCTTTTTAAGTTTTGCTGTAGAGCAAGTCACTTGGTTATCTAAGCCTCAGGGATAGATCACCTCACCAAATGCCACAACTACACGTGTAATTTCTAGAATACAGCTTAACTTTTCCTCCTCCTAAGACTTCCAGATGTGGCACTGAGCAGTGAACAATACAGGGCTTAAGACCATATAAATGTCTGTCAACATTTAAAGATATAATGGATACTACTTTTCTATTACAGAAAATATTGTTTGTCCTAAAATCTTATAGCATTTTCCTGCTACTATTTTGCTGCTTCCCCCACAAGGTTGGGAGTAGTTCTGCTGGTTGCGTGTGTGTGTCTTTATGCATTGGTCAAAGACTTACTAATAAAACATGAACATAAATAAAAGTTTTGTAATGTTTCCCTGGTCAGGTGTCATGTCCTGACACCTTAATGCCTTTATACAGTATGTATCTGGGAAATCACTGTCCGGACAGAGAAACTACTCAAATCCTTTTAGTAAAGGGCTTGTGACGCAAAGCGGTACAATTACAATTCTACAAAAAAGAGAAATGTCATGGGAAAAGTCAGGGTGTTGCATGTGAAGCGATCTGTATCAAACAATTTGTTTCCAGTCTCCAAAGGAAAGGATGTACCGGGTTCCTATTCTGGGCTTGGCGGAGCCGAGGTCATGGCAAGACTCATCACAGTCGCTCGCAGAGGTGTTGAACTGTAACCCTGTCCGGAGCTGGAGGGACGCCCTTTCCGCAGGGGAAGAGCGGGCGCTCGGCAGCGCGGAGCTGTCACCGCCAGGGGCTGCTGCTGCCTCCCGGAGCGCCGGGACACTCGAGAGCCGCGGTCCGCACGCTGCCAGCCGGGGGACCCGCTCCCCGTGAATCCGGGACCCGCTCCCCGCGATTCCGGGACCCGCTCCCCGTCATTCCGGACCCGCTCCCCGTCATTCCGGGACCCGCTCCCCGCGATTCCGGGACCCGTTCCCCGTGATTCCTGACCCGCTCCCCGTGATTCCGGGACCCGCTCCCCGTGATTCCAGGACCCGTTCCCCGCGATTCCGGGACCCGCTCCCCGCGATTCCGGGACCCGCTCCCCGTGATTCCGGACCCGCTCCCCGTGATTCCTGACCCGCTCCCCGTGATTCCGGACCCGCTCCCCGTGATTCCAGGACCCGCTCCCCGCGATTCCGGGACCCGCTCCCCGCGATTCCGGGACCTGCTCCCCGCGATTCCGGGACCCGCTCCCCGTGATTCCGGACCCGCTCCCCGTGATTCCGGACCCGCTCCCCGTGGTTCCGGACCCGCTCCCCGTGATTCCGGACCCGCTCCCCGTGAATCCGGACCCGCTCCCCGTGATTCCGGGACCCGCTCCCCGTGATTCCGGACCCGCTCCCCGTGATTCTGGGACCCGCTCCCCGTGATTCCGGACCCGCTCCCCGTGATTCCGGACCCGCTCCCCGTGATTCTGGGACCCGCTCCCCGTGATTCCGGACCCGCTCCCCGTGGTTCCGGACCCGCTCCCCGTGATTCCGGACCCGCTCCCCGTCATTCCGGACCCGCTCCCCGTGATTCCGGGACCCGCTCCCCGTGATTCCGGACCCGCTCCCCGTGGTTCCGGACCCGCTCCCCGTCATTCCGGGACCCGCTCCCCGTCATTCCGGACCCGCTCCCGTGTGGGTTCCGCAGCGCTCGTGTGAGCAGCCTGCCAGGGCAGCGGCGCGTCTGGCACAGGCGTACAGGGAACACTGTAGAACTCCCACTGCTTGCAGTCTGCTGCCTTCAAACTCAGCGTGCAGAGCACGGACGAGGAGAGGGTTCAAGAGAGCGGAAAGAGTGCAGGGTGGTGCAGGGAAGAGGAACAGGGCTCGGATGGGAGCGCTTTGTGCTACAGGGCAGAAGGAGGCAGGATAACCGGCACAGCTGGGCTCTGGTGGGGACGAGGACCTGCAAGTGTAGAACAGAGCTCTCTGGGGAAAGAAGAGACCAAACCCAGGCTTTTTGAGAGTCGGGTCACACTAAGACAGTCCCCCCAACTGCAGATAGAATGGTATTTTTGCAGTCTAACCAGAGCGGTCTGTTAGCCTGGATTTGCACACAGATCAGTCTGTTTATGACTGAACTGACTGCACAGAGCTGCTTGAGCTTAAGCTGTTTTGGGCATTCAGATAAGCTTTCCTGGGGGATGTTTTAGAGGGTGATCTAGAGGAATATCAACCCTGGCCTCATTGACTGGAGGCTAGGCAACAAAATTGACCTGCACTTGATGTCTGGATCATGACTTCTCACTAGTAGCAATCTCATTAGAAAATTATTTCTGCTGTAGATACCCAGACCACTTCACACAGACTGACAATGCATATATCAGTGGCAAAAATTGTAAACTGTGCTGGAATTTAGAACTGGACACATATGTTCAAACAATCACTAACTGGCCTACTGCAAGTTTTATTTCCCCATAACAATGCAAGGGAAGAAATAGCTGCCATGAAAAAAAATCAGCCAAAATATATGCAGCAGACTATTTCTATGCTGATCCAAATGCCTGACCCCAAGTGGAGCCCAAACACCTTTCTAGTGCAGTTTCCTCAAAAGAGAAAAAATACATTTCTAAACACAGTATCAGCAAATATTCAGAAGCAATGGCATGCAGCAATAGCAATAGTAAGCATTATCCTGAATACTGAGATCTAGATCTGAAGCCAATGGCAATTAGCCATAAAATATTCAGATATATGGCTTTTTTCCTGAATTTAAAATAGATTGCTAAATAGCCACAGTTGTGGTTTCCGGGCTCAGTCTGGTGGTGACAGTAACATTTTAATTTTTACTAAAGATAAGTCAAATTTAAATCCATGACACTAACTAAAAGTCAGATGACCTTAATGCAAGAGAATACAAATGAGCTCCCTGGAGAAAAGACACTGTGATGAAACAAATAGAATAATATATAGGGATGACTTGACACTGTCACCGGAATGACAGTATTTAACTTCTTTGGAAAAAAATGAAATGAGCTTAAATTGGGACAACTGCTTTATTTTCAGAGAATTGCATCTGAAGCCTACAGACAAGTGTTATACAGTTATTTCCCCCCTGAAGCCAGGGGCCAATCTTCATATGTCAGTCGACATGACAAAGTCAGCAAATGTCATCACACTTCATAAAGGCAGGCCTGAGTATTCCCACTGAGTCTCACAAAAGTAGAAAGTTCCCTCTTTGCAGACAAAGACTTGTGAAGCATAAAGGTTGTGTTAACACAATGATACACTAGGAGGAAGGGAATGTTAAACTGAGACACTTCTTGTTGCCCAGTAAGTATCCAGACTGAGGTAAGATATACAGCACCTAGCAGTAACCTATTTGTTGGCAAATAAAAAGAGCAGTGAAAAATTAGTTTTTTAACAACACCATTAGGAGGTTTAACACTACATCAAAACTTGCTTTCCCCCTCCTCTAACTCCAGCTCTGAGCCTAGTGGCTGTGTTTATTGTATATTACTTTTGCCTTGAAACTAGAAGTGTAAAACCTAGCATTGAAAAACTTTATGGTGCTCCTAGACACATATTATCTGAGGGACTGGAAACTCCTTGGTAAATACAAGTGGGATTTTTATTTTTTTTTCCCTGGGAAGTAGAGGTACCTTTACAATTAGCTTTAACCTTTATTTAAAGTCAAGTTGTTTAGCGCATCAGACATCTCACTAAACACTCTCTAGAAAAACCACATTTTAATTGAAAGTGAATTCAGGACTGTTGACAGCTTATCTGCTGACTTCATATCCTACCTTAGGCAATTCAGCTGAAAGATGAGCTCAACACTGCAAGTTCCCATTACAGCCTTTGCAGTATCTTGTCCTATTTTAAATTTCCTTTAAAAAGCTAAATTGAAAAGCTTTACAGGGACCTACTTATACAACAGACTGTTATGTCCAGCAAGCTGAAAAGTCTGAGTCAAAATGTGAGTAGGTTTTGAAGGTATTAATATTCCTTCCTCCATTTGCTTACATGATGACCAATGTCTTGATAATACAACTTGCAGTGACTGGTTTGGAAAATGCAATTCTCAGTGTAGTGGGAATGTGAACACGCTGATAAAACTGAATATCTGTTCTGCAGATTGTAGTTCTGTTGTAGTATTTAAAAATCATGACCTGGAAAGCCATTCTGAAGATTTAAGTTCACAGTGCTCAGTTAATACAACAGCCTTCCATACTTGCATGTTTTTAATGAACTTAACTAAAAAACATACTGTATCTACTCAGTCTGTGATATTCAGATGCTTGTAATTCAAATCAGAACTAATCAACTTTCAAATCTCCTCCTTTCAAATCTCTTCGACTGCAAGGCTGTTTAGACAAAAATATCAGGAGCAAAAATATTTTCAAAATAAAACTTTTTTAGTCTTCTCAATCAAAATATAACATGCTTTCAAACACATATTTCTATCCTTAGGCAGAGGCCAACTAGTTTAGATTTCAGCCCTCCATTTTGCAGGTTTTCAGATGAGCACTGACAATAAGGGCTTAGAGCAGAAACTGTATTGTAGCTTCACCTACAGTAGTTGTGACAAAGTCACCAAGACTTTCATCTCTTAAGAAAGAGGCCCATTGGAACTGATGCAGACAGATCAATGACTTTTGGGAAAATGTGGTTCCAAACCTGTAGACAGGTTAAGCTATAATTTCACAGCTTGAGACACTTCCCAACAATAAAACTGAAATGCTACAAAAAGCTCTTCCTGCTTCTTTACGGAAATGTAGCATATTACAATATGCCATGTCCCTCTTAAACTGCAGTGTCCCCCTTTGTGACTTTGCAATGCAATGGAAGGCCCAGAATCAGGGAAGAGCTGGAGGTCTCCCACAAAAATCCCTCTCTGCCCTTTTCACTGTTTGATTCAGTGAGGCAAGGTGGCTCCTCACCCACACAAAGAGAAGGGTGGAGAAAGGAATTCTGTGATGAAGGAGAATCTTGGGTTGAGGGCCTAGGTTGAGAAGTAATATGTTAAACATGAATATTCCTTGTTATTTTATAATTGGTAAACCTAATCACCAGGAAGAGGCTGAGCTGAATATTTCTACAGTGTGTAGTCTGTTTTTGTTAGAGAAAAAAGTTGGAAGAGATAGACACCTTTTCTCTTGCAGTATTCAGCAAAGAGATTGTGGCATACTGCAAACCTTGCAGTAACAGCAAGCCAAGCACACTGTCACATCAGGCTGCACTTCCTAACAGAGACTGCTTGCTTCCCTTCACCAGGAATGTCAATAAAGGAAAACGGTTGCAGCACAGTAGGTTAGTGCACGGACAGAAGCTACTTTGTATTTTCAATAATTAAAAACACTGTAACTTCTTCTCCAAAACATCACATCCTTCCTTCAGCTTGGCCATCACAACGTATATAGTGGTGGCACCTCAATTATAAGGCACAACACAATAGCAAGCAAGAGCTTCATAGTGCCTTCTGAAGGTACCTGGTACAGCCACACAGAGCAGGTGGTTGGAATGGATCAGGTACTGAGTCAGGTATTGAGTCCCAGGTATTAAGCAGCACACTGTTATTCTACTCAGATAATCCCAGTCATTCCTTTATATGTACGTAATGATATATTACTGACTATCTATTTTCCATTTATTTTGCATGCAAAGTTGTTAATCAGAAATACCTTTACTAGATTAAAACACATTTGCATGTGTCTAATGAAAATGCAATCTCTCCTTCTCTATTTTAATTAGTGTAACATATACTGCAAAGTATATTGTATACTCAGTCTAGTCTAGTGGCCAAAAATATTACATGAATTCTGGTCAACAATTATCAAGAATTCTATTCCTGCCAGATAAGCTGAAAATTATCACTCGCTGACTAAGTCAATATGTTACCCTGCTGCTATGCCATATGGCCCTGGATGCTGAGACACAACACAACCTCATCAAGTGACACCCAAACTGGAGGAGTGGAACATGGGAGAGAGCAGGGTTGCCATTCAAAAGGACCTCAACAAACCAGAGAAGCAAGCCAGCAGGAACCTCCTGAGGTTCAACAAAACTAGATGAAGTTGTGCTCTGGGGTCAGAAGTGCCCCCTGTGCCAGGGCAGGCTGAGGGCTGAGCAAACAGCCCCACAGCTGGAGTTTGGGGCTCACACATCAACAGCTGCTCACAGCCTGGAGAGACTCCAGGGAAGGGCTGCTGAGGCAATGAGGGAACCACAGCACATGAGTGCAAAGAGAGGCAGAGGCCACTGCCTTGCTTAGGCTGGAGACAAGAAGCCCAGGACAGAATGTAGCTACAGTCTTCCACTACTTTAATCTGTTGGAGAAGACAGACATCACATTTCTCAGGGGTGCACAGCAGAAGACCAAAAGGCAACAGTCACAAGCTGCAACAAGGGAAATACTAATTGGAAAGAGAAACAAATCATCTCAGTGGGACTAGAGCATCACAGAAATGGGCCCAAAGGGGCTGTTCATTCATCACCCTTGGAGATTTTCAAAACTTCTCAAGGCTTGGAGCAATTTGATCTGATTTTGAAGATAGTCCTGCTTTGAGCAGAAGCTTGGAATGCAGAACTCCAGATGTGCCTTCCAACCTAAAGTTTTCTATGAATTTATCTCACAAAATGCAGTTCCATAAGATACTACGTATCCTTTCCACCAGCCAGAAAAGGTGCTCAAGTCTTGTCAGGGGTCAATGGAAATGGCTTATTACAGCAGTGACCTATCAAAATCTCAGCTCTGATTTGATTTGGTATATAATCAGGTTAAGTGCACTCAATTATTATATTGCCTGTATATTACATTCAGATTATCATAACATGATGAAATATACAAACCTTGACTCTGCTCTCCTTTTCTTCAAAAATGTGAGATTCAACAGTGATAATGAAGGAAGAAAAGACAAAAGATACAAACTTTTCTGCCCTGAACAATATAGTGGAACTGCTACATGTCATATAAATATTATCACGGATCTATGATGCAATCATTTCTACAGTCAACAGGCTCATAAAATTCCTTCCTCATCAAAACACATAGGGTTACTCATACAAGTAAAGGGTTGTAGGCATGCAAATTAATTTGTAGTAAAATGGTTAAAGTTCTAAATCATGTATTAAATTACTTCTATTGTACAAGTTTAACTTCATTTTCTAAGCTAGTCACATGCAACAGAGATGCAATAATGTAGGTATTCCAGCTGCAGAGTGATTAGCTTCCAGTGCCTTCTAAAACTGGATTTGTAAGTCAGATCATTGGAAAGATCAGTGGTTTGTTTCCTGGATGTCATGAGACCAGAGAGGTGGAATATTGGCAGAAGATTAGGTTTATTTTTTGTGTATGTGTTTGAAATATTTAAACAGACTAGGATAGAAATCAACTTACAGGGTTATAAACCCTGATCCAGCAAAGCAAAAAAGTCATAAGCAAGCCTATCTCAGGTGTACAAGGAACACAAATATAGATTTATCCTTGAACAGAGGCCCAAAGTCCCATTAAAGTTCAGGGAAGGACAGTGAGCACTTGCTTAAGGATAGGCATATGCTTAAATTCATAATGACCCGTGGTATTTTTACTTGTATATCCCTGAGTATAAAACAGGGAGCTTCCACCATCTTTGTTAACATTGCAGGCATTTCTGCACTCCTTGTTTCTACATAGAACTATACTGCTGGCACTTTTGATTTTGCCCCAGAAGAAAAATAGCATTCCAATATGAATTGTGAGCCTGGGTCTGATTAAATCAGAGAAGTTAGCCACCTATTTCTGTAGGGGTCATATTTGGCTGTAAACATTTATTCTAATGAATAAATATATTTGGACCTTTAAGATGCTTTGGTTGAATTGTAGCAACTTCTGAACAGCCTGATTGGGACCAATATATAAGCAGTCAGACTGAGATGCCAGTCAGTACCTTTGTCTCCCTCAGGATCTTTTTCCTTTATTGTTTGTAGGTTTACCTGTTAATCTCATCACAGTTACAGGCTCTGACTCAAGAGCTGTCATTAATCACTGCCTAAGAACACTGCACCAGGTAAGCAAATGCATCAGATGCTGAGCTGAAGCAGCAGTCCACACTTCACACTGTCATTTGCTCCTGACATAACAAGGGAAAAGATTATCCAGCCTAAGCACCAATAATGTTCTACTGCACGATTTGAAACAAGCTTTGGAAATTGGTGCCACATTGCTACAAACAATGGTGCTGAGGGTTCATGAGGTGCAGTGGTCAGCACTAAAACACCATCCTCTAACTCACTGCATGCCCTGTCTTACACCCACTTGTACTCATTCAGGGGTGATCAAATGATGAGCCTGAATAAGTGTTAGAATTTAGGTTCTCTCAGCTCTCAAGTTTGAAAGCTAAGTCTGAATAATCACATTTTTTGACAGAGTCAGACACATTTTATGAGAGTTCACATTCAATTTAATCCAGATTTTCACCTGTGTTCCCTAATTCTTCCTCTGAACAGCAAGAGGAAGTAAGGCAAGATCTTTGCATAGGTGTTCAAGTATTTAGAAATTCAGTTTCCAGGCAATCAGCAAATGCAGCAGTTCTCAAACTCCAATCTACTAAGACCACTGCTGCCAGAGTAGTAAAGCATCTGTCAGTCTCAGGGCTGTGATATTTTGCTGCTACTTGGAGCTCAGGTCATGACTAATTTAAGATTTCCAAAAGCTTTTTCAGTTTCCCCCCCCCCCCCCCTTTGTCCTGATGCTTGATGGTTTTGTTTTGTTTTGGGTTTGTTTCTTGTTTGCTTGGGTTGGGTTTTTTTGTTGTTGTTGTTGGGTTTTTTTGTGTGTACACTTTTTTGGTTTTTTGACCAGTTAGACTCTGAAATAAGCATATTTATTTGAGTTGTTTCTGTATCAGGTATCTGGCAAAAATCCAGCTATGAGCAAACTTTCAGCTGCTGCTGAAAACAAGAGGAGAGGAGAGAACCAACACGCTGAGTGACCTGGAGAGAAAATTATATGTCTGCTTGCAACAGAAATAAAGTCCCCAGTAACAAGTGTAAATTCCTAACACTTCTGCCAAGAGAATGCTGAATGACAGGGTGCAGCAAAGCAGATGCATAACTCCTCTTGAAGGAAGCTCAGTTTCATATTGTTGCCAATATTCACTCCAATTATGCTTAGCTATTTTTATGGAACTCCAGTTTATGCTAGGAAGTATTGAGAAAAAGGCTGTGACACTGGAAGGAAAAACAGAATCCATGAAAGATCTGAGGCGCAGATTGTGGTGATACAGTATTTGAAAATTAGTAAATTCATGCATTACTGTTCATGTGGTTTCAGCAAGAGATAATATTCTTCCCACACAATGTTCAAACTGTTCATTAGTGGATCTTGCAGCAGCTGCTGTTTTGCAGCCAAGGAATGACTGCACTTTAGTGGCAGGCAAAGGATCCCAACAGCTCCCAAAGTGCTGGGGCATTTTGCTACATGGAGTTAAAAGTATATAAAGAAATATGTTTCTAATTTATTACCTTTTACACAGATGTGTGCTTTATGGGAAAAGCTCAATACAACTAATGCAAATTTTACTTTAAGACTCACTCAGGAATTCTTTAAGGTCAACTTGTAGTCTGTATGTTTTGAAAAAAACCCATATTACTGCTAAACTGGGAATGGCAGCAGGGCAGCTGGTACGAATGGCACCTTTCTTCCCATGTTCCCATATTATAACTTTTCCAAACTGATATGTGAGTTGCCACTGGATTCCATGTCCCACTTATTGTTTGCTGTGCTGATACACTGGCACATCCAGAGGTGATTTTTCATGTGTCATCAGAATTGGATTTGTTTTGTAAATACAAGAGATTATTACCTAAGTGATGGAGGATTCCTGTCTCCTATGCATACAAGAATAAAAAGGGAGGGCAGGAGAGAGAGAACAAACCACTATGCACCAGATAAAAGAGCAGGAAACCTGAATTAATTTGTGGAAGCAATAACATTTTTGTCAGTTATTCCTCTTTCCTGAAGGATGGAACCTCACTGATTGAAAGATGCTCAGGTCAGATATGCTTTCAATTGTCAGCAGATAAATCCAAAATCACATCCCCTGTTGTTTTCCAGGGCTGCACCCAGTCTAGAGTATAGGAATTCTCATATGTTATCAACTTGGCAATCTGCTCAGATCAGTATGCTCTCTAATTGTAGTCTAAGAGGGCAGTGCCATAATCTGGTACATTTTTCCTGCTTTAAATCTCAAGTTAATCTCTTGAGAGACTCAATACTTCTCTGGAGCACATGCTTTAAAATCTCTCTAAAATCTGACATAAATAATGCCAAAGCTGGGCAATCTTGCTATAACATAACTGACCAAACCCTCTTCAATCATTTTAAGGTCTTGACCTCAGTGGCTTCCTGTGACAGTATGTTCAATGCTCAGCAAAAGTGCTTATTTTTACCAGATGCTTCCTTCTGCGGAGTTCTCTGCTGTTTAATTTAATTTCTTGCCCAGTTGTGCAGTAGCTTCCAGCCCATTGCCAGGGCCCTGAGTGCACTTTTAGACCTGAATGCCCTAATTGGCCCTGGAGCCCTCAGTTCCCAGACATGATGCAGCAGCACCAGTTTCCAGCTGCCCATGGGTCCTATGGAGCTGATCCCCATGCCCAGGGAGCTGGAGCTGCCCTGCATCCTCCACTGCTCTGATCCTTGGAAAGGGATGTCCTGTCACCTCCAGAACCCAGGGAGCTGCCAGTTCTTATGGCTCTCTAACACATGTTCCCTGTGAAGCAGCACAACAAAGTTTGTGTTCTCCTTCCTCTCCCCAAATATGTGTAATGAATTGACAGGGAAACCTGCCATGCATAAACCCAGCCCTGGGACATTGCCAGTGGCTGCTCTGCCAAGCAGGGCCAGTGCCCTCAGGACCTCTGGAGTCCAGGGGTTCCTTTCAGACCTTCAGCAGCACCTTCCCCAAAACCATTCTGTCCCTTCACAACTGAGGAAATCACCTCTGGGTCAGGCAAGCAGTGACAGGGTCCCAATGGTCCCAGGAGACCTCCTGCCACACTCAGGAGGGACAGTCTGAAGTTTCCCCTGAAAAACTCAGGAAATCCTTTGAGGGATGACTCCCCCTGAGGAGAGACTCCCCCTGAGACTCCCCCAGAGGGGCAGCTCCAGCCAGGTCTGCTCATCCCATCTGTGGGCCAGCACAAACAACATCTCTACGTCCTTCCCTTCAACTTTTAGCCACGATTTGGCTGAGATGCTGAGGACCTGGGAGAGTACTGGGATTGTCCCTCACTCAGAAGAACGGCTTTTGCTCTCCAAAGCCCAGATATGCTCTCAAATGGCAGTACATCAAGTCTTCATGGAAGGTTTTTGTGGTGCAGAATGGTAAAATGATTTATTTTACTCAGGGAACAGACCCACAGAGAGGGGAAATGTTCATGTCACAAGATGTGAATCCAGCCCTTCCCAGTCATGCACTAAAGTTATAGCTACAAGCTCATCCTTACTCTTTGGTGACATCTCTCCAGCTAAATGTGTTTTCTCTGGTCTAATCCACTACATTTTGCTCTGTGCCAAGGTTGTCAGCTCATTGTAACAGCTCCGGTTCAGGTTTTTGTTCTCTTTTTAAATAACAGTGAAACAAATTCATCTGTGAGCTGTGGATTAATAGCTGGCATGGATTTGGGCCAAAGTATTTGAATGCATTCATGAAATTTCACTTCATCCTTGGTGTCTTTTCCTCAAGAATAATTTAAATTTTCAATTCATTCTTTTATCTTAGTTGTGTTTCACTTGCTTGTAAATACACATAATACATGCTGATTTTGTTTGCATATTGTTTGTCTTTCTTGGGAAAATAGATAAATAATTAATTGATGAATAAGAGGCAAACTGGTGTTGGAGTTATGCCAGATCTAACCTTGGGTCTTCTC
Organism: Erithacus rubecula; assembly: GCF_903797595.1. Taxonomy (NCBI): domain Eukaryota; kingdom Metazoa; phylum Chordata; class Aves; order Passeriformes; family Muscicapidae; genus Erithacus; species Erithacus rubecula. The sequence goes on from NC_136659.1 coordinate 26,858,778, forward strand.
TGTTTCTTTATTGTCTTTGAGAGAAAGAGAAATGAAACAAAGAAACAAGAACACTTAAACCATGAGATAAATTACAAGCTGTAAAGAGGAGCATTTAAGAGAACTTCCTTTCCAAGAGCATTTTTGGCTTATTTGATACAGTGTTGTTGTCAGGTGTATTGGGGTTGTTTTGAATGGAGAATGATAAACAAATGTTGTTTGTATGATAATTAAATGCAGCTGTCTACAGCTACCAGTCAGGATCAAGTTCAGATTATTTCAGCAGCAGAAGCACAAATTCCTAAACTGAGGGGGGAACTCCTTCATCTAGAAATGAGTAACAGGCTATTACAGTCTCTGCAGCCAGCTGTAAAAGGGAAACATCCAGTACACTGCAATTATGCCATGCATCATAACCTCTGTGGTTATGTGCAGAGTAAATGTAGATTGATCATTATTAACTTCCAATTTTTCTGAAGAATCAGCCTAAGTGCCTCACATAAAAGAAAATAAACTCATTAGAAGATGATGAAATATGAAAAAAGTCTTGGTTTCTTTTTTTTTCCCTTAAGTAGGTCTCCTCTATTGTGTCATTGTGGATCCTTGGTTAGCACTGCCTGGAAAATGGGCAGTTAAGGAGACCTTCTTTTATACACAACAGCCTGAAATGGCAGGGAAAAAGAAAAATATTTTGTTTCCTAAACATAGCTGCTCTGCCTCCTGGGAACTGTAGTCCAGGCATTGCAAAATTATATTCTTCATTGTAGGTTGGGTTCCCTGTAATAAATAAGTAGATCAACATATCCTCCTCTTCCACTTTATTTGTACAGGGAAATGGTGCAGCACAGCAGTCCACAACACACCAAAGGGATAACACAGCCTAAAAAGAACAGTGTAAGGCACTCAAAATAAATATATGAAAGATTCAGTAATGTTACAAAATTGCAATAGTAGGATTATTATCACTGCTTCAGCTGCATTTTTTTTCTGCAGAGAACAAGCACCATTGACCAGAAGCATTTTTAATTAACATAGTTCTATAAAAAGCTCAGCTCTTCACCTAAACCAGACTAGAACTGTACTTTTCTTGGTCAGATTTCCTGTTGATAAATTGAGCAGACACTGCTTCTGTCTGCTCCTTTCTCAGCCCCCTGTGAATCAGATTAAATGAAGGGGCTGCTCCCTCCAATTCTCATATATGAATTGCAGTGCTGAGATGCCTTTATGATCATGATCATGCCTTCTAGCACAGATTGCTTCTCCAAAAGCTTGATGGAAACAGCCCTCTTAGAGAGAGAAAGCAATTTCTTCCTCAGAAAAAGTCTGTAGGAGGAAACAGCCTTCTCTAGATTCTGGCACAGTAGGTTAAGTATCATTTAGCAGGCATACAGAAAAAGGCATGCCTGACTGTTTCCTGACACACAAATCCCATCTTAAATAGGCATTCTGTGGAGTGGGACTTTGTGGGGGGCTGTTGTTTCTGGACAATTCAGTGGAACTCAGTATATATTGTGTTGGCTGTCCCAGAAACTGGCGTAATACTGAAAATGAAGCAACAAGAATGAATCAAATCTACTGGAAACAGCAATGTGCTAGGAGAAAGAAATGTAATCCAGTAATGATAATGCTAGCCTGTAGTTTTACAGACTTCAGTGTCCTGATATGCCACAGATTTCCTACATCTATCTTTTAAACCTGTAACTGCTAAGGGATTAACACCTTCTGATGCTACTTTTATCAATAACAGAAATACTTTCAAATAGTTCTGGATCCAAAATTAGAATGTACAATAGTCTTTTTATAAGTTTAGATTAGTGCAATGCTCCTAGATTGTAGATTCCTACATCACTGTTATTTTAAATTTGATAGAATGAGTGAATCTAAAGTGTGTTCATGTCCAGTTTTAAAAATTTAAATACGATTTGGAATTTTGAATGCAGAGATCTCAGCCTACCTAATGTCCCAGCAACAGGGCTTGAGAACTGGCCAACTAATCACAACCCTTACTTAAAAACAAGCTAAAAAGATAAAGATACAGAAGAAATTGATAGGAAAGAAAAAATATCCGGTAGAAAGAGCAACAGGACAGGCACTTGTCTCTCCACTCTGGTGACTGATGACAGGAACTGAGGAACAGCATGAAACTGTGTCCAGGAAGGTTTAGGTTGGATATTAGAAAAATCCTTCACCCAGAGGTTGGTTGGGCACTGAGACAGGCTCCCCAGGGCAGTGGTGACAGCACTGGCAGAGTTCAAGAAGTGTTTGGCCAATGTTCTCAGGAACATGGTGTGACTCTTGGGGTGTCCTGTGTAGAGCCAGAAGATGGTCTGTGATGATCCTTGTGGGTCCCTTCCAACTCAGGATATTATTCTGTGGTTCTGTGATTCTGTGATTCCATGATTCAATGAACAGGAACTCAGTGCTTGTTCAGGTTTAAGCCAGAGCTGGCAAAAGTCAAAAATGAGTCACCAAGGTCTCCCTCTGGAGCCTGATCTGCTCCAGCAGTGCACTGGTGGAATTCAGCACTCAGGTGATGCAGGAAGTAGCCATTAAAAAAATCTCACTTTTCTTTCATGATCATCTTAATTCTTCTGCAGTCTTGGTTTTTTAATGGCCCTTCTAAAGATTTGAATAGCTGATCCCTCTATTAAAAGTGAAGAGATGTGAGATTAATGCAGCACATTCTATTCTAGTTATGTTTCCCTTTTCCTTACCACAAATGATGTTAGCAGTACAATTAGACTTTTTTGTTTGGATTAATCCAAGCCTTTTCCTGTTTTTTTTTAAAGAAATCATTGTTACCTTAAGCAACTTTGCATATTGGGCATAGGAAATAGTCACAATCAACTTTTTCATCTATGTTTGTATGGCAGCTAACAAAAGAGAGCCATGCTCCATTTTTCTGTCTCTGCAGAGCTATCACAATGTAAATAATTAATAATAACAGTTGTTCAACACTTGAATAGGAGTCTGTTGTTTGTAAACAAAGAACATTAATTTTCCCTGCATTTCTTACTACATAAAACATAAAGTTACTCCAAAGAAAGGTAGCTGTCTTACTCATACACTTTCCTCAGAACTCATACAAATTCCTCAGAACTCCACAACATATCAAAAGTGAAAGGTCAAATGGATTTTCAAAATTATTTAAAATATTTTTACTAGCAATGTGGGCAAATAAATGTGATGTTTATGTTAACAAATTTGCCTGCCAAAATGCAATTATAAACCAAATAGGCCTTGTGGTAGTATTGTCAACATGATAAGCAAAAAACAATGAACAGATTTAAAAAGAAGGAAATTTAAAAGGGCATCTTACTACAGTATGTAAATCCAATTACAAAAGCAAAACTGTATCAGAAGTCAGCTGTATTTTCCCCACACAACATGCCTTAAGAAAGGAACCTGAGTTGGCATTGCAGAAAAATTAACTTATTTTGCTGAATTTCAATATGTAATCTTTCTTTCATGTATTGTAATATTTAAGCATTAACAGGAAAAAGCCAAAAGATTTTGATTCAAGCTGTGGGTTTGTAATTCCAGAAGATTTGAGTCATGATTTTCCATTGCACAAGGCATATCATCCCTCTTGTGGTACAAACACTGAGTGTTTTGATTTATGTCATCCAAATATATCCATGTTCCTTATCACAGAATTATATTATATCTATATGCCAATTAAAGCAAAGGTCCTTGCACTTAAAATCGTCCTGTAGGTACACAGTATTAAAAGCAAGTTCAGTTAAAAGTTTGGAATTTATGCATACATAACCAATCAGATAGTAATGTGACAGGGAAAAGCACAAATTCAAGGTAAGGAAGGTGGAAGATAAGGTGATAAGGAAGAATTCATAGATGACACGTAGTTGAATATTTCCATTTCTGTATTTTTCTGACCACCTCAGGACTGAATCAAGAGGAAAGGGAAAATAAATATTACTTGCAACACACCAGTGTGAAGGGCTTCTAATCAGATCAGAACAGAACACTATGGTGCAAGATGTTATCTACAGAAAAAGGGATTCCTCTTCCAAAGAAATGACAGCAAAATAAAAGTGCTTATATATATCTTAGAGCTCTTGTCTTGAGGTTTGCTAGAACATAAATGTTTGGTAATTCTTCATTTAGGCAAATTCACTGAATCCCACATTGCTCATGTTCTCCTCAGAGCAGGCATTAAGCATAACCTAATCAAGAAAATACTTGGTGCCCCTTTACTTCTGGAGACTCTGCACACTCAGTCCAACAAACCCTCAGCTAACAGAGGAGCTGCAGCCCAGCTGCAGTGACAGTAACTCCCTGTCACTTTCAGCACTAAAGTACATGTCACCCTTTTCCATGGGACTCAGAGAAGCCGTATGCAAAGTGAGATAAAAGCTTACACATGGGCATTCATGGAGGAGTAGATCTTCTGTTAGTGACAGGCAGAAGCTTTTGGGTACTTGGCCTCTTAAGAGCTATTTTGACAGTGCTGGGAGCAGTGTGTCCAGCTGACTTAGAGCAGGGCCTGCAAATCTGGAAACAGGGTTGGCCCAGGAAATTTGAAAAAATGGGTGGTGTGGTTCTGTTTTCTTCACTGTCATGGTAAGACTCCATTTCTAAATGATGCTTAGTTCCTTGCACATTCTGTCTTTCCACAGTAACGTCACAGACATGTGCCCTGTCATTGTCTCCCATGTGAGTTGCCCAGATATATTGTTTTCATAAATTTGGAGAACTATGGTGCACTTCAAATCTGCACCATTTTTCACCGTCAGCCTGTATTTCTTATGTCACATTCACTGCATTGCCTTGCACTTTTAGTGCTACCATTTGCTGCCTGTCATTGACAAGAGCCTTCAGCAGGTGCTCACTTTTCCTGCTGGATAACTGGCAAAAGTGAAAAAAAACTGTCTCTTTCAGCTAAGTTCCTTCTGCAGCATGTGTGGAGATATGAGCTTGAGGTGACCTCAGCTCAGCCTTGTTCTATTCTTTTATACTAGTTCAGCTGGACAATGCCTTTGTGGAGACTCCGTACTGTCACCCTCTAATATTTCACAGGCATTAGTGGCTGGTTTATGACCATGCTATCCTTTCTCATATTGTTTTTACGTATATTGCTTTTTTTTTTCTGGGTTGCTGCCAAGACACGACTTGCTTAAAAAATAAACCAAACCCAGATCCTGGCTTATGTCACCCTAATAACCTCAAATCTGTGGTTTTGTCTCTAGGGTGTACAGTTCATGACATCAAGCCACTTCATAAAATTGAACTTTGGTTTTAATGGCTCATGGATTTTGCTCCAAAACCCCTGAAATTAACTAACTTCCCACTGACTAAAATTGTCTTCAGATTCATCCTTTGAGTTATCCTGGAGTCACTTGGTAAGATCTTATAGTTCCCGTGAAAAGAAAAATGCATTAAGTCTTGTAGCAGATTTCACCAGCAGTTCTCCAAACATTTTGCTTGCAAGGAGAAGTATCATTATCCCAGTTTTATAGGTCCTTAACACATTTTTGCATAGGCTTGACAGAATGTTTTTTGAACACATTCTTGTCTTGTCACTGCTCGTTTCCTCTAAAACTGTTTGCTTAGATAAACAGGCATCTGTTAATATTTGACCATGCTTTTTGTCCCACAGTCCCTTTCCTTTTTCAGTGTACAGGGTAGAGGGTGCTCAGTAGGTGCACAGCTTTTCATATTTTAACTTTCATGATCCATGTGTGTCCCTTGCCTCCCTTCTTGTATGCTCCTCAGACTTCCCTTTGGTGTGAGTTATACCTCTGTGTTTTGTTTATCATTTAAGAGCTCAAGTGCTTCATGCCTGTCTTTCCATTACATCGTAGAACAAAACAGGATGTCTTTCCACTTCATAGATAGGGAATATGTGGTTGAGTTTCCTATTTTGAGTGTACAGCTTAGCAGTCAAAGGTCTCCTATTTCAGAATAGTCAGCTGTACAGAGCATTAAGTACTCACTGCACTGCTTCTATTCAATTCAGTTTCTCTTACGACTGCTCAGCATTTCTACAAATCTGTTCAGATACCAAGTTGGATACTCAGAAACAGAGATATGAACATCTAGAGATAATGTGGGGAAATTTTCATTTAAGCAATTTGCCCAATGTTACAGAGGTCACATTGCATTAATGATAAGACCATCTTCCTTTCAGTTATCTCCTGCCTTTAATTATACATCTCCCAACTATTGCAACAAACAGCTTAGGCAATCTGTGAGGAAAAAATAATTGTGTCATTAAAAACCCCATTCCACCAACTGCGTTCATGGGAGGCTACTACAATTTTTCAAGCATTCTTAATCTAGCATCTCCTGACTTTTTGAGTGACTTTGTTCCCTCTGAACAGTGTGCATGTGATCTCCCATTTTTTTTAAAGCAATCCAGACAAAAAAGATTTCCATTTTGAAGGTGATGTTCTATCTTTGACATCAGTAAAATTCCACATCACCATCCTGTTTGTTGAGACACCAGAATTAACTCATAGAAATAGCAAATTGCCATCTGCAGATAAGAGTGTGTTGAGGCACATACTGATTGAGAGCACAAATCTGGAAATCTAATGGCTCTGGGGGAGGGTGTGCCTACAGCTTCTGCTGTCCTGCTAGCTCCCTTCTTGTTACCTTAAGTTTCATCCACCAATTTTGAAAATTCAGTTGTGTTTTCCTCATTCAATCCATGATTCAGTCCTAGACTCTGTTCCCAGTGTCCTTGTGCAATCACAGACTCCTCAATCATCCATGAGTTTTGCCCAGCATTCTTGCCTGCATCTCTACAGTCTCTTAGAGCTGCCCTTCACACTGGTTCCTGATCCTGTTCCTTTGCTCACCCTGATCTCCATCCCACTCTGCTTCTGGTTTAGTGGTGTCCACTACTACTCTCTTCTACCTCTTTTCCATTGGCACTCTGCCTTTTACTCTTTCTGGGTTTTTTTCCTTTTCTCTTCAGTACTTTTTCTTTCTGCTTCTTTTGTTTCCCTGTTGATTCTCAGCTGTTTTTTCTCTTTTTTTTAACTGACTTTCCTCTCTGACAGCTAGGGATTGAGCCAAAGCCTGCTGAAGTCAATCCATTACATTCAAAGAGTTTAGGATCAAGGTCTTATTCCTGCTTGCTTCTCTGCTTCTTCTACAATTTTTTTCCTATGCAGCATTCTCTGTGGTGTTTTCCTTCTAAAAGATGGGTTACTGCAATATGCAGGGAAGGAAGAAGGTTTATAGAGAAAATCCTAAGGACCTAGTAAATTCCTTACAGGATTGCTAAATTGCTACTCTGAGCGCACAGCTGCAGAAAGCCAAGGGATTTGATCATAAGATTAGGGGAGTTTTCATGCTTGCTTCATCACAGCACAGATTCTTTCATATGGCTCTGAGTAGGGGTCTTTGCAAAGACAAGGTCTTCCAGGAAGAAAATCCCTCATTAAACTTTGCCATATTACATGTGGTAGCTGCTGACTGCATAGTCATACACTTAATTTAGTCTGCTGATCTCAAGCTCAAACAGCCAGTATTTAATCACACAAACTGACTCCAGGAAACCTGAAAATGGAAGGGAAAACCCAGTATTGATTAGATATTTTCTAATATAAAATCATGTAAATCCACACAAGGCATCTCTAATACATACCATGTATATGTGTGCACGTGTGTGTACACGTGTAAAAAAAGTAGATTTAAAAATGTTATCTACGTATGGAGAGGGAAAAGTACTGAATAGGTGTATATTGCATGCATAGGTTATATTCTCATAGGATAGATGTATGAAAAATATTTTAGTAGAACATAGTCTGCAGTAAATATGTGCTGATGGTTGAATGTTAATACATTTGCACATAATATGAAGACAGATGCACAAATACTGTGAATGGATACAGCTCCACTAAATACTGAGGCCAGTAGTGCAAACATTGTTTTACACCAAACAGTATTTTGATTGTATATTTATAGTCCTGTGTTTATATTTGGTCCTTCATCTGAATTAATATTTTGTCCACCCAAACCAGAGGCATAATAACTCTACTTGCAAGAGAAGCCCCACCTAATTCTCTGCTACCAGCTGTTGGTGTAAGGCTACCCTGATGAACATGGCAGACTCAATCCTGTTATATGAACTTGCATATTGAAGTCAAACATTTTGCCAGCAGAATAATGACCTATATTGTTCAAAAATAACCAGTCAGAGCCTTGTTACTAGAGTATGTAGGTCAGCACCATCCGGGGGTATTAGCTAAACTCCACTTATGCACCTATTTTTGATTTATAGGTGGAGATGTCAGTCCCCACAGATCACATGATGTGTAAATCCTCATGCAGGAACCCTGTGGTTGGACTCTGCATTGAATCCAGATCTCTGCCCTCTTCACAAGCTCATTGTTCAACACTTTCCTGATGATACAGTAGAGGTAAAGCAGCCTAAATATTTTATAAAGCTTCTGCAAATCTCTGGAAAACTCTTGACCAGAGTATCTGGGGAACATGCAGCACTGCGGCAGTCAGTGCACAACAGCCAGACTCCAATGGTTGTTTTAATCTTGTTTAACTATTGTCTCAGCAGGTAACTGTGAGACATAAATTATCTACTACCTGCCAGCAAGGTGCCTGTACTGTAGAAGGTTTTTATTTTACTCAGGAACACATTATATCCAGCTTTGGAGGCTCAGTCAAAGAAATGACAATGGTGTTAACAGTAGGGCATCTTAAATGTAAAGGGGCCTGCAGACCTTAGACTTAGACTTAGAGAAAGCAATAAAAACTGTAATGGAAAGTATGTAGAAGGAAATATTTGGAAAATATCTGTACTCAACTTTTAACTGACTCCTGCAGTACTGACTGTTTTTCTCCTTTCATACATAAAGAGCATCTGTCTACCTGTGGTCCAAAAGTACTTTTATTCTAGAATGAAGGAAACAACAGCCATAAAGTACAAAAGTAAAATTCCCATGAAAACACACTGCATGTGTGTATTTTTTCCTTCGTGCTGTTCAAGGTCTGTACAAAAAGTCCAGAGGCCTTTTAGATCTAATAGAGGCCCAGAGTTCTATGCTGCATAGAACACCATTACAGAGCATTGCTATTGAATAATTCCAACTAAACTCCATCCCAACTTGCCTCCATGCATTCCCATTGACCTCAGTGAGTCAACCAGGTGAAAAGCATAAATATGTCACAGCTTGAATAACAGCAGTCTTCTGAGACTCATGATGTATTTTAAAATAGTGTTTAAAAGAGTTCATGCAACAATATGAAACTAGAATGTGTTGTCTAAGAAACAATCCTTTATGTAGCAGCTGCACCTTTGTATCCATGATTATGGTGTGCTAATGGCATTCTGTGGAACTTGCTAGCTGATGTGTATGGATATGCTGCATCTGCAGCCCTACTGTCAGGTGCTGAGGAGGCTGCAGGAGTGGAAAGCTGCCTTCAGGCTCTCCCCTCTGACAGACATCAGCTGGAGAAAAGCAGTGTACAGCTGTGCCTCTTCTCTGAGACCACTCCCACATAAAGTCCTACAGGGGCTGGTCCTGTCTCTTTTCCTTTTCATCATGTGCTGAAGAGCTGTAGGAAAGGTCATGAGGAGCCCAGGGCTATGATACCATCAATCTGTTGATGGCAACCAGCTCTGTATGTCTCTTTTCAGCTGATGCAATCAGTGCCACGACACAGATGTCACAAAACTTACAGGAGATAAGCCTGCAGATCAAAATCAGTTGGCTGAAGCTGAACTAAAGAAGGAAGAGATGTAGCTGGAAGGAAGGAAGAGAACTTTGTGTAGTTAAGGCAGAGAGCAAATCACGCTTCCATTCTGGGAAACTGACATGTAGTTTTATGTCCCAGCAGAGCCTGTGTTGCCCCTGGATTCCGTATGGCTTGAAATTTGACTTGTATCTTTTTCTGTCTGCTCTGCTATCACTTTTTGTGGTAAAGGTGACTCATTTTACCTTTTGTTAGAAGCCGATAGAGACTTGTTCAGGTTAAAAAGAGAACAAAGAATAAAGCTTGTCAAAAAAAGCAGAAACATAGAAGAAATGTAGAAGGTGTAATTCCTTACAGACATTCTTACTGTCAGTCCAGTTTTGTATTTTATTCTTGGTAAAAGAGGTGTTTGAATGTAGATAGTCAAGTAAGGATTAGCAGACCCAGTCCAGGCTTTGGAAATGAACATGATCTGAAACTGTCTGGTTTTATAGCCTTGAGCAAATCATATAATCTCTCTACTACCGTTTTCTGATCTATAATCCAAGGGTAGTAATGCTTTCTTCTCAGTAGTGAATAAATGAATGCTTTCATAGTGTTTTGCAGCACCATATACAAATATTACAATTACAGAGAAGCAAGCAACATATGATATTAATGTCAAACAGATACAGGGTAAACTTGGGATGCTGGATAACAGTGCACTGAGATACAATTGTAATGAGTTCATTAGTAATGCACGGCTGGATTGATTAAGTAGTTGCCACTGTGTAAAGCCTTGTCTAGAGCTGATACTTGATATATTATTTTGACCTGTGACAGATGCTCAATGATCTTGTCTCTTAAGTTTTGGCAGTGCCTGTCATGTCAATACAAATTATTGAGCTGAACTGAATGTAAGAAGCTGTAGTTGCCACGTGGATACCTTTTTTATATTCTCCTGTATATAAAAACTGCAGCTTCCCAAACTGGATTTTTTATATAACCTTTCAGAAGCTCAGTTTGAAATAGCTTGTCTTCTTTTTTTCTTTCTTCCTGAGAATGTTTCCTCTTGCCATCATGATAAAAATGTACTGCTGTGACAAAACAACCATGTTCCCATGATTTTATCCTTTCCTATCACAATGGCAGCACATCCTGTATGGTTATGACACGGCACAGAAAATTCTACCACACTGAGGTTACTTTTACATTGCCTGATAATGGTAACTGTGATGTGAAGCATCAGAAGATGTAACATTTTTCTACACAAAAGAGTCACAGGAGGACTCAAACAGTCTTTGAGGATCTGGATATCCAGCTGAGATTAGAGGTCTGGATGTGTCACGGTAGTTGCATGCAGAAGCTTTTCAGCTGTAGGCTGGGGATTTGAAGATGAACAGCATCTAGAAGAGGTTACCTATTCCTGGAAGTTTTGATAGCTTATTTGAACTGGGATTCAAGCGGAGATCCAGACCCTTTTGCTAGCAGGCTGATTATCACAGACGGGGAAGTTGGCACCAGCAGTGGTGGTAACTAGTGCAGCACACCCATCTGTTCATCCATGCATCCCAGTGCAGTCAGTGAGGACTGCAGGTGAGAAGTAGCAATGTGGATAGCATATATGTTAGGGGTACAGAAATTTGACATAAAGGATGTTTTGTTTTGGGCCCTTCAATTGTGAAGTGAAAAGATTCACGCTTTTTCCTTCCCTAGGTTTCCCTTCAGCCATCCATCCCTTCTAATCACAAACTCCTTTTGATGGCTCCTGGGCTGTGCCTCACGTGTGCTTTCACTGGCATTTTAGTGAGAGCTGAGGATTGCTAATCTTGTTTTAAGGCAGGCTAACTGAGGCCTTTTGCGGATGGGAAGCGAGGCATAGCACTGTGAAATGATTTGCTAAAGATTATCCAGCTGTGACTGAGAAAGTATGCTCTGATTCTGCTGCAAAAGATGCCACAAAAGTATAAATGTTAATAGTAATAACTTTCTCTATGTGTGTTTCTGCTTTTCAAAATTATATCTCCACCAGGGGACTTGTTAATGTCAACGTCATTCAGTTTTCATGATCACCACTTGAAGTGATCAGTCAGCTGTGTGGATCTACAAATTGCTCCCTCGCAGCCATCCTCTTAGTCTAATGCTCGGGTGACAGTCAGCTGCAAGGATCAGGCTCGAAGATGCCTTTGATTTCCCTTTGATGTTTCTGAGCCAAGGGAGAATTTCACGCAGCCACTGGGTAGTAGGTGAAGATCCCTTCTGTTTGTGGGAAGCCAATTATAACGCGGCTGACCTGCCTTGACCTTAAGATTACTGGCAGGACATCTGGGATGCCCTTGCGAGGCAGAGCTGGCTCACTGGATGTGCCAGACTCGGGGCACAGACCCATTTGTTCATCTGGATGCAGCAACATTCCAATACCGTGATTATAATGGAGGCTGCACAAATTGATCCTGGTCAGACTCAGTGCATTTATTTATTTTCTTGCACTCTGGCATCATTGCCGACAATAGGGTTCACCTCTGGGATTTAATGAGTGGGAGCAATTTACAAGGACAACAGGTCCTAGTTTCTAATCCCTTCTACCAGTTAACTCTCTCTCCCCCCTTCCGTTATTTTTTTGTTCCATTATTCACTTCTTATTCCAGATCAGCTGGAATAAGATCAGCTAAAGCTTTTAAAACCCCTGACAAACAAGCATCACAAAGAGGCTGTGTGCCAGAAGCCTCTTTGGAGTAAGGCACACGCCTGGAGAGAGGTGGAGGCAGAAAGAACCGCGGACGGGAGGCCAGTGGGACGTGAGAGAAAAGCTGGAACTTTTTAACCTCTTTTGAAGCAGTCGGCACGGGGATTGCTGTGTAACTGCCATCAGCATTTCGGCGGCGATCGGGCGCTTATTTCCCCGCGCGGGATGGCCGCGAGCCGCCCCGTCCCTGAGGGGATGAGCATCCCCAGCGCGGGCCGGACTACAGCCCCCGTCATGCCGCGCGGCGGGCGGGCGGCGGCGGCGAGCGCGCCTGCGCCGCCAGACGTGGCAGCAGCCGCAGCGGCGGCGGGTCCGGAGCGGCTCCGGCGCGGCGGAGGGATGGCAGTGCCGGGGCAGGGCGCGGGGGCTGCGCGGCGCCGCGGGGCGGCTCCCGCCGCTCTCGCTGCTGCTGCTCGGCCTGGCGGTGAGTGCCGGCGGGAGGCGGGGGGGCGGCGCGGGGCGTCCCCCGTGCCCGGGCCGGGGCGGGAGCGGGGGCAAGGCGCGGCCGGCGGAGTTGGGCGAAAGTTGGGAGTGGGACGGGCCCCCGGGGCCGGGCGCGGCGGCTCCTCCGCCGCCCGCACCCACCGCCGCCGCGGGCGGGCTCGGCTCGGCTCGGCACGGCGTGGCCGGGCTCCGGCAGCGCTGCTCCCGTGTGTTTTCCCAGCGCTCAGCCCGTGTGCTGCTATCCTGCTTCCCCTTTCCCTTTCTCTGTGTCTCCCGGAGCACCGCCCGGAGAGAGCGCTCCCCGAGCGGCTGCTGCCCCCGGCTGCCCCCGCCCCGGCGGCTCCGACCGGCGGCGCTTCGCTCCCAAGTTTCGTGAGAAAAGCGGTGCGGTGGCAGAGGGTTTGCAGAGGGTTTCCCCGGCGGGGCTGTGCCGCAGCGCGCTCGGCTTTGCGCTCCTGAGTGCGGGACCCCCGCCCCGGGCACCGCGCCCTGCGCCCCTCGCATGTGGCGCTCTCCATCCCGCGCTCCGGAGCGGCCGTGCTGCGCTGACACTGCACTGGCTGGAGCACTGCTTACCTCAGGGAGCCTCACTGACTTCCAGAAATATTTCAAAGTCTGATTTTTCTTTTCTTTTTCTTTTTTTTTTTCTCTTTTTTTTTTTTTTTTTTTTTTATTTTTATAATCTACAGAATTTAGCATAATAGCTCAAAAGACTGACAAAGACATGCTTTAAAACACTACTTTATTGTCATGAACTACAGTTCATCCTTCTGCCCTGACAAATGAAGCTAATAATTAATGAAAAATTGCGTTAATTTTTTTATGCATGAGTGATCTGAAATGTATTTGGAAATGCATAACCGTGGAGTGCTCATCTAGTTCATACAAATCAAGTGTGGAATTGCTAATTGCCCTGTGCTTCTGTACTAATATTAGAATTGCCTTTGTGGGACAGACAGATTCAGCCCTGTCTGATGGAGCCTTTTGCCCCTGGCAGGGCCAGAGCTCTCGGTTCATTCAGGAGGGAGAAGAAATGCTGTGTGTTCTGAAGACGTTTTGCTTTGTTTTAAGCTTGGTCTAGAATCACAGATCTCTGCTATCAACACTTTGTCGGTTTCAAGTGAAACTGACATCAGGCTGAATTCTTCACTAAATGCTGGAGAGGTCTTAGTGTGGATTTTTTTCCTTTGTGGCTCATCTTTAATATATGCAGTAGTCTTCTCAGTGATATTTGTGGCAGTGCATTCCTCAGATTGAGCATATGCTGTGGACCAAGTGGAGTTACAAGTGGACAGACTTTTCCATCCCTTCAAAATAGCTATGCACATGGAGTTATTTCTGGTATTTCCTACTATATTCACTGTGACTGTCAGACCTTATCTTACTGTAACATTCATTTTATATTAATCTAAATATTTTCCTGTGGTTTTTCTCTGTAGATTAAGAGATGTTATCCCCATCTTTCTTCATATAAATCTGTTGTTCCTAATTATTCTGGTTGCCCTCTTTGACCTCTTGTGTTGTAGAGTGTCTTTGAGATGAGCAGAGGGGGCCTGCTCTTACCAGTGAAACTATACAAAGCCATTTTAATTTATCCACATTATTCTCTCTTACCTTTCTTAATTTGCCTCAGCAGTTTATTTGCTCTGTGATGCTTCATGCTGAGCAGATGTCTTCATTGAGCTGTTGATTCAGCTAATTCTTTCCCCTTTGCTGTGTACAAGTAGTTTAAATTATTTCTTCCAATTTGCATTATCTTGCACTTGAAGGTGTGATTTTTCATCTTGAAATATGTAATTCGCTGTACTCCAGGATTGAAAAACTAGCCTACAGCTGTGACATAGCAAAACCAGCTTTTAATTTCTTTTTTTTAATCAATGTGAGGGTTTTAAATCAGGTGGTTCTCAGTTTATAAAGTCAAACTAAAGGTAATACCAGCTGCTTGGTAGGTCAATGCAAAACATTTTTTCCTTCAGGCCAGTCCTTTTTCATGTACCCAAATGTGTTTTGGTTTTTTTTTGTTAGTTTTTCTGGAAGTGCTGACTACTTGCAGTGCAACCTGGAACAGCAGCTAGAGTTGTGCATACATAGCACTTCTGAAAAAGAGGGCTCATTTTCTGACCCAAAATTGGAGGTGGCTTTTGTGAATTGAAATCCTTATCTCTGTAAGACTTCCTACATATGTAAAAGGGAACCTACAAAGCTGAAGAAAACATTTCAGAATCTTCTAATATAAGCTATTAATTTGTTACCTTCAGCATCACTGTGGGCACTGTGGGTGTGTGACACACACACATGAGGAAGATGGTGAAGTGATCTCTGCCTGCTGTAAAGTTTTATTTCTTGAATGAATTGCAGAGCCATGAGGAAGTTGTGGGTTCCCTCTTTGGTTTATCAAGTGGTTGACTTTATTTCATGCTCAAAGGGCTGAATTTACTGTTCAAGGCACTGGGAAGGAGTTTCACACCAAGGTGGATTAGCATTTCCTCTGATGTATCTGGTGCTGTGCTTTCCCTAGCAGAAGGCAGCCACTGCTTCTAGCAGGATTACACATCTGGGTCTGTTTGCTTTGTAAACACCGGTGAATATTATCTCATGCCAGTGTGGCAAAGATCAGTTTGTCTTCTGAGTGTTGGCTTAATGACAGAGAAACTGAGTCGAGAGTCCGGCTGACTGAGCACCCTTGGGAAGCAGACTTTGTGACTTGGTGCCACTCAAACCCAGAGCCTTCAAAGAAGGGCTTGAAAGGAACATTTCAGGCTTCCAGCTCCTCAAGTACCTCCTTAATCCTTGCCAGCAGGGTCACAGGAATGCACTAGTGAGCACTGACACTGGCTTGTGCATCCAGGCCTGCAGGGAGGGCTCGGGCATGGTTCCCTCTGTGCTGCAGGTAGCCCTGCAGCGTGGCAGCAGAGCCTGGCCTCTGATGAGCTTGCAGGCAGGGTGTGAGTGCTGCTTCACCACTGCAGTGCTCAGGTGCTGTTTCCTGTTGAGGCATTTGGGCTCGAATTCAGGGGTGCCTCTTCCCATCCAGTTGTTGTTTGTACTTCAGGAATCTCTTTGGGCAGTGTTTCCTGGCAGTCAGAGGGAGGGTATTGCAGAGACAAATTCCTTACTTGCTGTCCCCCTGCTGTATTCATACTTTGTCCATTCCCTCTTCAAAATGTGGATTTGTAAAACCCTGATGTGGGCTATGCTGTGTGCCCTTAGATGCCCTTCCCAAATCAAACCTAGACTTTGTTACTCCACTCCATGTCTTGTGGAGGGATGTTTCCAATCCATTGTTTTTGATGCCACAGCACCCGTTTAGCTCAGAGGCCCTGGGATGTTGATGCAAGTGTGGTGTGATCATCAGAACTGGTGTTTCTGCCCAGGGGTGAGTTCATGGTGTCCTGAGTAATTGGTGGTGGAAAAGGTGCTTGTTCCGTTGTTGGCCATTTCTTTTGCCTTTTGGTGATGGAGTTCCTTAAATTCCTCTGTTTCAATAAAATGGAGGTAGTGAGGTATTTCTTCAGAGCTGTGGCTGCAGGTCTGTGAATGGAAAAATTCTGACTGTGGTTGCAATTGCATTGCACTAACTAGCACTGCCTTAAATTTCTTTATCCAGGCAGGGTCACTTTGGAAGTAAGTTGTTGTTTACCTTGTTCCTGCCACCTTTTCAAGCTTGTTAATGGCAAAAAATTGTGATAGCAGAGCAAGTGTTTAGTTTTGGCACTGTGCTAGCTGTGAGTGGCTGGTAGCATTGGTGGAGGGAGCTGTGAATTGCATGCTTGTAGAACACAGATGACAAAGGTAATGTAATTTGTGACTGTCCTGATGATATGCTGTCCATCGTCTTTGGGTTTAGAGTCATACAGCCTGTTTGCCAGGTGACTGCAAATAGACTTTCTCTCCCCCTCCTCACTTCTTCTGGATATAGCACACCATGACTGTGTGGTTGTGCTGCTCTAGGATCAGCTCTGTGCTGGTGTGTTCTGGTGCTGCCTTCCTTTTGCCTCTTGCAGATCAGTTCCTTTCTGTGTGAATATAGCTCAAGCTATTAAAATTAAAGTTAGTCTCCTATCACCTGGCAGAAAAATGTGAGGATTAATTAGTTAACATTCGTGCAATGCTTTGAAGATAACAAGTGCCATATAAAGTGCTAGAGATTTTCAGGTGTCTTTTTTTGGCCTCTATTCCTTATAAATCCCATTAATAGTGTTTTTGTCTTCTTTTTATAGTACCTCCTACATGCTTCTTGAGTAGGTGGTATTTCTTTAAACTTCTAGAAAACCCAGTTTTTAGTGGGATATTATGTGGCATATGCTTTGCTCACGCCCTTAACTTCTGTAGTCAAATGTGCTCGTTCAGAAGTAATATCTGAAATATTGTTTCATCAACAGCTTGTTTAATATATGCATGGTGCTGTGCCTGGCTTGAAGAGAAAGAGCTTCACATTCATAATAAGGGGAAAGTTCTTTGTCAACGTTAGTAATTGACCCTATTATAGGCAGTTGTTAATTAGTAAATAGTTGCACAGGTTTTCCTTTACAGAGCATTTGAAACCCAGTGATAAACCATACAATTAATTTGCTACTCAGAGCCCTTAAGAAGATCCTTTAGTATAGACTATTATGCCTGTAGCTTAACCCCCACTGTTTAAGAACAATATGAACAGTAGAGTCTAGTCAAATCTTGACGTCTCCATGGTATTTTTTGCTACCTTCTATATTTGGAAAGTGAACATAGCAAGCACCGCGTTAAGTGGAATGTCTTATTTGTAGCATTCTTCAGACTAAGTTAAAGAGTACTAAGACACTCTGTGTCAGGGGTTTAATTTGCCTTCCTTTGAAAACAAAAGGAAATAGGACACTTGCCTCTTTGCAGATATGACCCTCCACAATTTGTCTTTGCAGTGCTTCGGTTTTTAAATTTCTGGAATGGCTTGAGGTGAGAGTTAACTGATCTGGGTTATGTATGCAGTAAGAATGTGCTCTTACACAGAGCTTTTGGGAATGAACAAAACCCAGGAAGTGTCCAGTGGGCATGACTGCAAATGTCAATCTGTTGGGCAAACCCAAGGTCTTCAAATGCTGTTGGTCCTGCAGTGCAGCAGTTGTTGATTTTCCCGTGTGTCTGCTGGATTCCTCACCTGGCCATCCTATGCTGCTGTAGGTGTGGGAGTAGCTGCTGCCCACTCAGACCATAGGTGGCTTTTTGCATTAGTCGCAGACATCACTGAGCAGCCCATCAGTGAGGTGTGAGAGTCCTCAGCGGGTTGCATTTTGTGAACCCCTTCAGAGGCAATTGGCAGAAGATGTTTTTGTGATTCCTGTGGGATTGCAGAGACTATTGCAGGGACCAGTTCAGCTGTGACCCCTGAAGTCTGAGACCCAAGTGCTACTACCCTTTCTTTTCCCCACTCCACAAAGTAATTTTTTTGCCAGGTTTCCTTGATATACCTTTGGGTAACAGAGCTAACCTGTCTCCTCCCATCTGATTTGATTAAAATGTTTCTAGAGCTATTTTAGATATTAATCATGAACGAAGAAAGGGGACTGTCCTACTTATCACTATCCATCTTGGAAGGCATTTGTTACAAATGGCTCAGTGATCAAAGCAGCACAACCCTGAATGTAAATAGCAGCAGAGGGAGGGCTCCTGAGTGAAAAGCAAGCAATTATTGCACAAGGTCAAGAGTGGTTTGTATGATGAACAAAGAAGATAAAACATCTGCAGTCAAATTGTGATTCTTGTAAACAAGGGGACTTTGGATTTGAACATCTTGTATTTTTTGGTGGGCAGGAACTGGGGGGAAGGAAGCAATGGGTCAGTTTCTCTCTTGTGCGTGCATGGAGATGATTTAGATCTGGTATTGTTAGTACATGCACAGTGTCTGTGCCACAGTACCTGGCTGTGTCACCAGCTGATCTGCAGATTTACAAACCTCTGTCACCACAGTACTGAGGTGGCCCTTCAAGTCAGCCTTCTGAAGTTAAGTGCACAGTCCCTCACAGCTCACAGGGCTCCTTTTGGGAGCAGAGTGGGAAAGAAAGGGTGAGATACTGTCTTGTTGGGATTTCTCCAGCCCCCCCATTTTAATGTGTCAGATGAGACCCTTGTTCAGAACATGGGCTACTCCACTCCTGTAGAAGTTAATAATGAAATTAAATTCAGTCATCTCCATTACTGCTTAGAATTTTGAGGCAGGTTTCCTCTTCAGCTAGACTCTTATAAAATGCCTTGTCAGACACAATCTGTTTCATAGGCACAGGGTTGCTGATTGATCATATTTACAGTGGGTTGAGTGCTGTTGTCCCAAAATGAGAATGACACCAGTGGGTGGCTAAGCTAAGGCAGAAATCTGAGTCAATGTCTTCCTGAAAAAGTGGAGTTTAGAAATTTTGGTCAAGTGTGAGGCTGCATCCCTGCCAAGCAGCAGTTGTGCTAGTCTGTTGTCACAGCCCCAGCTATTCTTGATGAATAGTGTGCAAATTGGCTGCCTAATTATACGTGTGTTAGTGCGTGCATAAAAAACGCATGTTGACATATGGGTTCAGGCACCTAAGCACTGTTTCAGCTGCATATCCATTTATATTTTTTATGCATTATTCGTGTCCAGGGAAGTATATATTTCAGGCTCTCGAGTTGGAATTGGGAGAAATAGCGAATAGTTTTTCTGTCCGGCGTATAATGCTATTCTTCTGATAGAAATCAAAATTAAATAAGGAAGATCTATTTTCTTGTTTTTAAAACTGTGTTTTCATCGCCCTTGATGTAAAATAAATGCATAAGTATTTATTATATCCTCCAGATATGCTGCTTATCTTTAGCAAAAGACCATGCTGCCACGAAGGTTTTGTGGGGAGCAACTCATAAATTGAATTGGGTTCTGTGGGAGCAGTAGTTAAGCATTTATCACATTTAATTTGAATAATAAATGTAATATATGAAAATACATTCTTGTGGCTGTTTGAAAGATATTCCCTTTTTTAATTTTAAAATGAGATTCAGAGAAGAGTAGAAACTTGAGAAATAAACTCTGCTTTCTCAGATCCTTGATGATTTTGAGAAAACATGGCCTGAGGGATGACCACATTTTTCAATAGTGTCAGTCCTGGAAGTATAATTAGCAAATAGTTATTTGCCTATAACGATTTGCCTCTGGGTTTCTAAAAGCTCAGATCTTCCTTGGGTACCAATTCTAAGGGAGCAGGGTTGTGGAGTGTTTACTGCTCTTTAACACGTGCATATGTTTTGCAGCTCTGCAAGAAATTGCTGGAGAGTGGGAGAAAAAGAAAAAGAAAAACCTTTTTGACTGGTCAGACTTCTGCCACCAAACTTGCAAGATCATGTATTTAAACCCATACTTTGAAGAACAGAGACAGCTAGAACACATGAGGCTTTTGTACCTTGTACTTGAATAGCTGTGTCTCAGCAGTTTTGAATTGACTGTCTTGAGGATTTGGGTTCACTTACATTTTACTTGAGAATCTTTTATGTATCTCAGACACTGCAGTCACATGACTGATGTGTGACCTACGCCATAAAAATTCTGTGAAAATAAATTCAGATTGTGATTTTGAGCTGGGGATATCTGCAGACTAGAATTACTATGAGATTTGCATTTCATAGTCTGCCACGTGTAGTCTGTCATTTTTTGAAGGACTCCACCAAAGTTTCCTGCATCTGAGAACCCCAGGTGACAGTCGTGTCACTGAGCCAGTCATGGATGAGGACATGTTACAATAGGGAACTGTGCAAACACAGCATGAAAAGAGACCTTCCCTCAGTTTTTTGCACATTGGTCCTATTATGCCTTTTACCTTAACAGGTGGGTAGCTTCTTGAGAAAAATACTTTGAGCATTTCTTAACTTTTCTGCAGTGGTGGTTGTGAATAGATTTTAAAGCTTTAGGATGCTCAAGTGACAAGAGAGTTTAGCTGTTTCTTATTTATAGATTTCCATATGTGTGAATGTAGCACTTCCTGACGCATATGAGAAGAGGCTTCTTGCCCAGGAGGGACTGTCACCTTTCTTGACCTCTTCTTTTTTTAATATGCGCTCATCTCCTCTTGTGCCCTGGATTTAAACTAGAAGCAGTGTGCTTGATTGGGCAGTGCCTGACTTATGAGCTCTCCTGCAAAATGTCTGGAGTAAATCTACCTGAGTCATGTCTTACAAATAAATTCATATAGCACAGTACATGCAAATTAGGTTCATCTTTACTGCTGCTTTACCTATGGGCTGTGCAGGAGCATGAGTTTGGTTCTCTGTGGAAGAATGTAACTGCTTCCATAGAATTCTTTTTTCCCATCCTCTTCATTTTACATTGTTGCCAGATCTAGTGGCTATAGCCCTGGTGAGGCTGTAGCTGCTGGTACAGCCATCACTGCTGTGACTCTAGAGCAGGGCAAAGCAGCCTGTGTTTGGGACTGGCAGAATTGACTCCTTGATTTCCCTTGCCTTCAACAGACCTGGTAGGTTCTTCTGGAGGTTTAACCATAAACCAGCCTCTCGTTTATTCCTGGGTAGGGTCTTGATTAATTTCAGCAGGAGAAAGCTGGAGAGTGCGGAACTACTTGATTCTTATCAATTTGCAAATATCATAAAGTGCAAACCTGAATTGGGGCTGGTGAATTTCTCTGCTCAGCCAATAACCTCCCAGTGTTGCTGCGGCTGCCTTAGATGTGCAGGCAGGGCATTTCTGTCCAACTCCATACCTTTGGCTTGGACCTTTTGGGTTTTATAACCAGGAAATGTTGCAGCATTAATCTTAATTAAAAGGAGATGATGATTTATTCAGCTGGGCTGATTAGTGTGCATGTATGCACAATGCCTTTCCCAGTGGATTTTGGGCTAAACCCTAGGAACAGAGAACTGTTCAGTAGTAAAACTGCAGGAACATGAGTAACATGTATTGATCTGATACCTGCAGAGAAATTGGGCAAAGAAGCAGTGGATATATGCAATGTGACATGCATCTCCCTCCTTGTGCCTGCTGTTCCACCAGCGCAGAGAGTTTTCTGTTAGTGGCAACTCCGACAAGGCAGTAGTTTAAGCTGTCATTGTTTTCAGAATCCAATTTTCAAGAGGTTTACAGCTCTGCCATTATAAGGAAAGAAAGACAAAAATGAAAAGAGAAAATTCCTGAAGTTGGCAAAACAGCCTTTCTAGCTGAAAAAGACATGGAATGCCTATACTTAAAACCATAAAATGGTGTGAATTGGAAGAGAGCTCAAAGATCATCTCATTCTAACACCTCTCTTCTGAGCTATTGGTAAACACTTTAAACAAAGCTTACAGTATCATTTGGTGTCATGTTGTACTGGGGTGAAAGTGGCTTTGATGGGGTTTTGTAGTCCAATTGCTTCTTTTTGATAGAGAGTTCACAGACTAAAGTATCCTAAATGGAGTCCAGTTTTCTAAACCAAACTAGCAACCTGTACTTTCACTTTTTTTCCTGTGTTCAGCCTTAGTTGCAGTTAGACTTATTTTTTGTCTTCTGTAACTCGAGGCATAAATAAAACTATAACACTTGAATAGTTACAAAAACTGAGGTGAAGGGAAGAGCTTTTAAAAAAATACTTAGCATTAAAGAGATCTGCCTATAATGTTGGATTAATTTCTCCTGTGCAGCCCCTGATAGTGATGGTTTTGGGCAATGCTTTTCATGTCTGTGTCACCTCATTTAGCCCAACTATATTTGCCTGCTTTGATTGGCATCTCCATGTATTCATCTCAGAAAATAGGCAAGTGATTCACATACATCAGCCTGGAGTAGGAAGGTGGAGCTCTGGACATTTGGGTTTAGAAGAATGTGAGTCTTTTGGTCAAATTAAAGCATCAAGGACATTTATGCTGAAGGTAGAGGCTGACTTGCAAATGTGCTCACTTCCTTCTCACAATCTGACCATCTTGTCAGCAGGGTCCAGTATTGGGATTCCTGCCTGCAGAGTGGGTCTTGTTCACTCTTAGATTTTATGTTATAGATGTGTTTTCTAATAACTTCTAAGTTCTCAAACATTCTGGTTGTTGAGGGTGATCTCCATCTCAGCTCAGCATCTCTCCTTTACCTCATGTGTCCCAAGATTCCTCTCATTCCTGTCTCTCTGCCACATGTGAAGACTTCTGCCATTTATACAGCCTGCTTCATAGGTGCAGGTTTTGTTTCTGAGCCTCTGTGGTGCTTGGAAATAGCTGAATTTGAATGAAGTGCATGCCTGGGGCTGTGTGTTCTGACTTCATTGGTTTAGTCCCTCCTTTAAATGCTGCACGATGTAACACATGGGATGCAAGAACAGCCTTTTTTACTTCTCCACATCCACAGTCAACACATTTTCCAGCCTGGTTGGAATAAGGCACGATCAAAATCAGTTTTGTAATTAAGGAAATGTTGAACCTCTTGTATGTGTTAGGCAAATGAACTAAAGCTTTCAGCCATGCAATTAAGTGTTAAGGTTTTTCTGTAAGGTGAATGGAAACTAGATAATTTCTCCAGCTAAGCTTCCCTTAATCATTCCATTAGCATTAATTCAGTACAGTGCAGAAGGGAAGCAGCATAGCCTGATGGATAAGATTATTATTGTATTATTGTTGAAGATACTGCAGTAAGAATAAGCAGTAAAGGCCCCAGCAGAGGTTATGGTCATATTTGATAGGAGTTTTACTTTGACAGACAAACTCTGCTCTGGAAATGTTGTGATTTAAATAGACTGGAAGATACAGTGGAAAATGACTTGTTTGCATAGATCCAGAACTGAGATGCAGAGAGATTAAATGCTGTGTCTTCCATGTGGTGAGTGGAAGCTGAACAAGACTCTGTGTGGCACTGGGAAACGTGAGCCCTGCTCCACTTTGGAAGGGTGGGTGGGAGAGGGTTGTGCTTAGTGCTGTAATGTAGATGCTGGATTACTGGCATTTTCTGTTCCCATTTCCTACATCTGCTCCCTGTCAGTGTGAGTTATTTTAACTTCATGGCTCTCAGTGTCTTCTGTAGGGTATCAAAGTACTGGATTGAGTTTG
Organism: Erithacus rubecula; assembly: GCF_903797595.1. Taxonomy (NCBI): domain Eukaryota; kingdom Metazoa; phylum Chordata; class Aves; order Passeriformes; family Muscicapidae; genus Erithacus; species Erithacus rubecula. Next base: position 26,882,614 of record NC_136659.1, read on the forward strand.
CAGCATATTCAGAGATGTAGGGACAAGAGTGCTCTCAAAGTAGCAGTTTTTTGCTTTATATTAAAGTATATTAAATTTACATAGGAATTGTTATCTGATTATGTGACTTGGGAGCAAACTTCTAAAGGGGGTGGCATCTTAAGTAGAACAGAGTTTCTTGATGTGTTCACCTTTCCATTTAAGGATTCTTGTTAGGAATGTATTGGCCCAGTTTCAATAAATCACCTACCTGGCATTTTTTCTTTTGGTTTTGCTGGTCAAATCAATGTGATAGCCTATTCAAGGCAGCATATCTCAAGATTATAAAAAAACATCACAGCAGTTTGTTAAAGCAGGTTCTCTTTGACTTGTGACTGATGTTTTTGGCTCTCTTGTTTTCCTAGGCATTCTTGCCAGTGTTTGTGTACTCATTGAAGGTGTCTCCACTCATAGAAAAAATAAATGATCACAAAGATTTTAAGAAGCTTCTCAGGACACGGAATAATGTACTAGTGCTCTATTCCAAATCTGGTAAGTTTTTTTTTTTTTTTTTTTAATGTCACAGCTCTTTGTGCCCAGCAAGGTGTCTACCAAGGGGCTTCTATGTGATTGCAAGGGCTTCTTTGGGATTGGTGTGTTTTGTTTTAATTCAGAGGCTCGTGATGTTTAAAGATTGCAGTCATCTTAATTCAGTCTTCTAATTGCTCTGTCTCATTGGCAGAAATGTACTTTATTTTGGCTTTGTCTCCAGAACTGGCTCCCTGTAATAAGAGCTTTCTGGTGTGTTTATCACAGTAGTTTGTGAGTTTCGATTTCCTGGTGACACTGAAAGGTGTAATAAATAGTTACAGTACTGAAATCAATCCATCTTTGCTTCTGACAGTTTTGAGTGTCCCGTGGTTGTCTTTCAGCTTTAATTAACAAAATATAAAAATAAAAAAAGAACAGTTGTGTAAGATGGAAAATGACTCATTTCACATTATGCCACCTGTCCCCTTGAATCTTTTTGTTGCTCTCTCTGTCATTCAGGCTCACCTTTCTGGCTGTTTACTTACCTGTTTGCTCTTCTTCTGCTCCTGCTGTACCTTTTCTCTTTTCTTGCCTTGCTTTTTGTGGAAGGTGTTCTGTGTAACACCATGTAAAATCAAGAAACTATCTTTAAACTCCATACACAAGTGCAGAATGCTTTTGTGAATGTGGAAGTCATTGGACAGCAAGAAGTAAAATGTGCCATTCAGATGATTTTCCTTAGTGCTGTATTGTTTTTGTTGTTGCTTCCTTCTTCTTCCTGTAGGAAGACAGGACAAGATAATGCCTTGTTTGGATGTTGAGTCCTCCTTTTCTGAGGTGTTGCAAAGATCTTGTGTCAATCAAACACAGTGATGGTGGAGTTGCTCTGGGTTCATAGTGTTCAAACTGGAGCAGTGTATGGTGACCAATATCCTCCTCCCCCTGCCCCCATGCATCAGAGAATTTTGCAGACAAAGATGTGCTGGTGCTGGAGTAATTAACCTTATTTGCTAAAGATATGCTTATTCTGAAACAGTTAAAATTATATACGTGGCTTATTTTTTTCTTAAAACACTTGTGTTTTGCTATAGTGGGGAACTTTGAGAACTCAAACTTCGCAAAATGGTTTTGTAGTAACAGGTTCAAAGTGAAAATCATAAAAGAGTTTCTAATGCTTTTTGATTTTTGAAAGGAACACTTTAGATAAAAAGACATCTGTATTATTCAGCTTCTTAAAAGGAAAATTTTCTTTTTACGCTTAATATTTTAAGTGGTGGTTGCTTTCATTTTTAGCAGCACAACCAGAACACTTCAGCTGTGACAGTCATCTAATAAATGTTGCCCTATGGGCATTGTTCAAAAGCCATGTTATGGAGATTTCTTTTTTTCTGTTTTTGTTATTCAATTGGATGGTTTTAGCAGTCTAAAGCATTGCATGCAGGGCTGACTGTGAAATTAATGTTTCTTTCTGGAACAGTGATCCTTGCACAATTAGAAATCTTTTGCTCAACAGTCACCCAGAAAGAGGGAAGGGTAAAAAAGTGATGGGAATTTGGAGGTGCAATTTCAATCCCAGATACACATCTCCCAGATGTGATGAGATGTTGGCTGGCATCTGGTCATACTGCTGGAACAAAGGCTTTACTTCCCAGCTGAGCAGAACTAGATGTCACTTTCTATTGCAATCAGAAAATTCATTAGTTTTGGGAGGTGTCATAATTTGTTGGAGATGTTTAGTTCCCCCTACCAGCTGGGTGTCCTACCTGGGCTACTCAGCTACTGAGTGTTCTGGGACAGGTGAGTCCCTGAATGCTTATTTTTAAAAGTGTATTTGTCAAACTCTTCCACTAAGTACATGCAAAGAATTCCCCCACCTGCATAACCCCCTGTGTTAGTGAGAGGTGGCAATTGCATGCTCTGAGTATCAGGGGTATGAGAGTTTCTTTAGTGCTGATATGTGTGGGTTGGTGTGGGATGGCATCAGGCCCAAGCAAAGTCTGTCAAATACAACGAGGCTGTTTCTGGCTCAGGAGATCATTGAGGTAAAAATTGTGAAGGTTTAGAGATTATTTGATGAGTTATCCCTACATACTGGCTCTACTTGTCTACTCTGACATCCACAGGCACTCACTTCCTCAAATGTTGAAGACAAGATCTTTGTCTACAGAAGCATTCTGTCTATCCCAATATCACCATTCTTACAGATACTTGAAGTAATTGTGGTGATCTCGAAGAGTCTCTGGGTTTCTATTTTCTGTTTATTGAGGAAGGAAACAACTCCTGATAGATTTTTTTTTTTTTTTTTTTTTTTTTTTTTTTTTTAGGGAATGAATACTTACTTGTACTGCTATATTTTTCTCACATCTGTTTATTTTTAATACCATTTATAAGACTCCTTTGGAATGGTAGTGTTTTGCAAAGTCTATGCATGTGGCATGGCATTATAAAAATCTCTGTTGGGTATTTATAATACAACCAGTACTTGGAAGGACCGTCTCTGGATTCTGCTCATGACTGTTGGTTTGGGTATTTCCCAGGGTTATTATGAGTATAAAGTCTGTTATTTTCTGTGTATGGCTGGGGTAGAATTAGGGAGGCAGAGATGCCTTGCCCTTACAGCTAATAAAAGTCCTAAATAAAAGCGCTCTAATTAGCAGACTGTAGTATAAACTGGTTCATGCCCAGCCACAGGGAAAAAGGCAGTGTTGGGATGGAAGCTGTAGGAGAGGACTCAGTATAGGTCCATAAATATAACTCAGGGAGTGTGTCTGGAAATACCAATTTCAGTGTGTTCTTTAAGGGGGTAGAGGGAAGGAACCACCCAGCTTTAGCTGCAGGCAGCTTTCCTTCTAGTTTGCAGAAGATCTTACTGGTCCCTGTTCCACTGGTTTCTTCAAATGAGACAAAATGTTCTTCAAGTGCTTCTGAACATAGAAATGCAACATTGTGTTGTTTTGTGTGGAGTAGTAATGCTGTTGGTTTAGTTTTATAATTTCATTTTGTCTTCCAGCCACTGCTGCTGAAAGCTCGCTCAGATTGCTGTCCAGCGTGGCCCAGGAGGTGAAAGGACGTGCTACCATAAGCTGGATAGACTGTGGGTATGTGTCCTGCTCTTTTCCTTCTTATTTTCCTTTTCCCCTTTTGGATTTTATTGCTATCTTAGCTTTTTTGATGTCTTTGAAACTTTTTGCCTTTAACTGGACCCACATAATTCTGTGTCGTTTCTTTTTTAGGGAGCTTATATCTTACCATCTCCTCTTCCTTTGAATAAGTGGAGGGGAATAATTTTTTTCCTTATGGCTATTGTTACTTCTCTGACAGCATGTTTTTCAGCCTGAAGCAGAGACTCCAGCTAACATTGCCTTTTATAGGGGACACACAGGGTGCAAGCTTTTTTCCCAAGCCAGAGGAGGAAGAATCTCACATGTGCCTCAGCTGGAGGGCAATGCAATTCTGCTCTGATAGCAAATGTTGTGTGAGCAGTAGGACTGTTTGCTTGGTTTTGAAGCATCCACCCATTTGTGTTTCTCAATAAAATGTGCTTTCTTTTAAAGACCTTCCTCTGTACTGGCATAAGTTCCTGGCAATTTTTAATGTGAGGGCAGAGAAGCTTGTTTTTGTAAGTGGTTGTGTGTGGGGGGGAGGAATCAACAGGTGTGTACTTTCTGCTTTGCAGATGTGAAAATCTCCACTGTGGTTCAACTCAATAACAGTTTGCTTGTGGTTTTAGCTGTGTGTCATAGTGCCTCTGCAGCTTTGAGGGGTTTGCCTGCAGGTGGCAAGTTCCCCTTCCTGCACTGCAGAGGAGCAGCTTGCTGCCTACCTGTGTGTTTAGGTGGATTGCCATGGTATGAACAGATTGTACACTGTGCACAAATGTAATTCAGCTGTGCACATCATGTGGCTCCCTTAAAATTACACTTTTGAAGCTAACTCTCATCCATCAAACAGTGAGCCAGAATAGGTCATTGGTAAATGCAAGTTAACGTGGGTTTGTTGTTGTTAACCTGCCCTGCTGCCCCCTGCCACCAGCAGGTATCTCCTGTGGAGCCTCTGCCTTCTGTTTATGTTCTGCTGGGCTTGTCCAAGTGCACACACTTTGATCTCTGCCCAGCTGCTGGGGACAGAGTTCCAAGTCACCTGCTGGCAGAAGGCAGGGCTGTTCCTCAGAGGCCAGTGAAACCTGCTGAAAAGCCAGTTGATAAATTGTGTTGACTCTGGCAAGGCAAAGGTTGTAAGGAGATCTGGCATACCTCTGAAATCTGTGAAAACCAGTCTCCATTGCTAACAAATGCACTGGACATTGCTGTCAACCATGAGAGTTCACAAATAGGATACTGACCCAGCCTCTTGATTTCATCTTCTAGTCAGCTTCAGTTTCTGGTTGTGGACTGGCTGCTGCCTTTTTGTGTCTTTTGTTTTAGTCTACCTCTGTCTTGGGGGACTTACTGCTTGCTCTGTGTGTGTGTATGTGGTATATACAAATGCTGGATGTTGAGGCTGTTCAGCTGGCCCTTCAAAATGCTGCTGTAATACAACTAAACAATAACTCCCTTCAGGATTTATTTCAGTTGTGGATTGGAGAAGGAAAGTTTCGTTGTTTAGGACTTCAGTTTGAAATCCAGGGAAGTTTTTGCACTTAGTTCAAACAGGTCAGTCTCCACTCCTGAGTTTGCAAGTGATGCTCTACTCTTGAGTTTGTAAGTAATGGTGATGGGCAGGGAAATGTGTTACTCAGTTTTGCTGTAAAATAAACTTCAATTAATCAAACTCTAATATACTCTCATTTTCCAAATGTTGATGTCTAGACCAAACTTTGTTATGGAAGATACTTGCAAGAAATGTATTTTCAAATCTGTCCCGTGCAGTGCTTTAATACTTTTCATAGGAAGCTTGGTACTTGCAGTGCCTTTCCTCTCACTGATGGGGAAATACTGAAAGGTGAGTTAATCTCAGACAGTGAAGCAGCGTGGTGAAAGTCATGCTGTAAGGGGTTGGGAGACCTGAGAACAGATTGGTAGGTTCCCAAAATTCTTTTCAACACCAGAAATGCTACAATCAGATTACCATTTGCCAAGTGGCAGGCAGTGACCAGGATGTTGTAACCTGGCAATAGGTGTAATTCTCTCTTTGAGGGTAAAGCAGAGCTGTCTTTCATGTCTTCTTTGGGAAGAACCTGGGCATTTTTCAGAGATGGACTTCTGTCCCTTCTGTCACTCCTGCTAAGGGATACTTTAACAGAGTTTGTAAACTGGCTTCATGGGGCAAGGTGAGCTGGAAAACTGGCTTGTTGTAAAGGAGGTCTTGGTGGATGCAAAAGGAAACCCTAAAGAAATAGTTTAGGCCTAAACCAAGTTTTGTAGTTTGCTTGTTAAGCTTTTCAAGCATTCTGAAATCAATCTAGTAGTGTTGAGGTAACTTTTAAACTTTTTTTTTCTTTTTTTTTTCATGAAAGGTTTTTTCCTTTGCTTACTGCTTTTTTTTAAAAATTGTGTGCAGGTGGCTGTGAACCACTGCCCACCTTGCTGCAGTGACAATACCAGAGATTGCAGTAGTGCTGTCTGCCCCACAGAGGGCCAGTTGTAGGGTGTGGACACCTGAGTCCTACCAGAGTGGCTCAAGCCATTCTGCAGCAAGTATGCTGGGAGGCTTATTTGCAAGTCTTCATGTTGAAACAAACAGCACACAGATGCAGGGATATTTACAGCACAGGCTCAATTTGTTTTACAAATACTGACAAGAAATGTCTTGTTTGGCAGCAATATTTAGCGGGAGATTTTGGCTTTGCTCTTCACATCCTGCTGTACTGGGCTTCTTTGCCTTCAGATCCAAGCCTTGGCAAGGCTGGCAAACATGCAGAGTTGTGGTTTGTGCTCTGCTTCCCTGTGGCGATGATGGCAGTCTATTTATTTTCTTTTTTTTTTTTTTAATTGATGGTGCTTTTTTTGTTACTTGTCAAGCAAGAACATTCTGCTGCATGGACAGAGATCAGTGTGAATTGCTGAGTCTCGGCAGCATGTTCTGTATTTCATGTGGTGGAGGTTTGTGGCTGCACGTGTGGCATTCAGGACTTGCTGGATGCTGGTTTGCATGGAAACAGTGCTCCTTGGCTTCTGTTGTATCTGTGGTATAAGGCAGAGATTAGCTTTGAGCTTTCAGTGCCAGGTTGACTGGTCTCAGGGGGAGAGGGAAGTTAGTTTTTCAGCATGATGTAGGAAAATAATTTGGTTTCTTACTGAGACAGTGTCGAGTAGAGGAGGTTGCCACTCAGTTTGCCACTTTGAAGCAGGGTAGCAGAGATCCCTGGAGTGCTGGGGCTTGGGAAGTGTAGGGAATGGCATGTGCTTGCCTTTCCTGCACAGTGGGGCTCACTTGTGCCAGGTGCTGTGCTGGAGTGTGAGCCCCTGCATGTGGCATTGTAGATAAGGTCCTTGTTCAGCAGAGCTCAGTCAGTCCTGCTGGAAGATCGACCCTCCTTCTAGAGATGAGGGGGCAGCTGGAGAATTGCTCACAGCACTGAAGTGGTCACTGTTTGCTGCTGTGTGCTGAGATAGCATGTGTGGCTCTGTACACAGTTAAACATGAAGCTATTTCAATTGTGAATTAAAGACTCCACAGTGATGTGACAAAAATGTTTTATTTTAGCCTTTCCATGTTTTAATTAAGAAGTCCTTGCTGAGGCTTTTGACATTGAATGTGGTGGTGTGAGAGATGAGAATACTGACCTAATTACACCTGGTGAGATGATTGGTATTGGAGATGGAGCACATCATTGCAGATTGCTAAATCTTCAGTGTTCCAGAGAGATGGATCAGGCAACTTGGGAACTAGTGCTCTGGGATTTGTGTCTGGGAAGATGCCACATTAATGGGAGCTGGAAGTCACAGCTTTTGTTTCTGACTCTGCTAATGAGTCACTACTTGTTACTTTGTGCAGTTACAAGAGGTATATCTGTTTTCCAAGCAACTGGGTAAATATTGCCTGATTCATTAGTCAATGTTTATAAAGAGTGTGGAGAACTTTGAAAAGAAAAATGCTGCAGCAGCATGAATGGGTGCTCTGTAGGGTATTCAGGTGAAATTGGAATGGGCATGTAACAAAGCAGGAGGTTGGGCTGTTTGTTGAATTTTTTTTTTTTTTTGTTGTAGGCTGATGAAAACTTGGAAAATTGAAGGGCATCATAGGGAGTTGAAAGCTTAGGATATCTGCAAAAAAGCAGAAAATGATGTGATATTTTCTTTCTTGGAGACTGGCGGCTTCTAACTCTGGCATCAGGTTGGGTTTGTGCTGCAGAGCCTCTGCATCTCCCTGATCTCTCAAAACCTCTATTTTTTAAGGCCTGGTATAACAGGAGGAAAGCACTGATGTGGTCAAGTAAAATAGGAGTTTTGTTAAAAATAGAAACTCTTGTCAAATCCTTGTGGTGGCAAGTAAAAGGTACAAAGTGATGTGCCTGGGAACACAGTAAGATGGAATTACCTTTTGAGTGAAAGACAAAATTGCTGCTGCTTGTATTTAAAGGAGACAAAGCTCTAGTCTCAGTTTGTGATGTCCCAAGGTGTGGTTTTGAAGAACAGTCATTACAAAGTTATTCTCTAGCCTTGTTAAGTGAATTTTGTGATAGACCACAGTGTGGCCAAGGACTGATGTTACTTGGAAGAGTGCAACCAGTTTGGGTGAAGTGGAAAGAAGGTGAAGTGCCTTTGTTGATGAGGAAAAAAATGTGTTTGACAGGTTGTAAAGCCCATTGTGGTCAGGTGCAGCTTTGAAGAGGTTGAAAGTAGCTCTCTCCATCATGAATATGATTTAGGGAACACTCCTGTGTTTTCCAGTTACTGAATTGTCTCGAGTTTTTATTGACTTTAACTCGTGCCCAATTGTGGATTGGTATTTTTAAAAAAACACCCATTTCTTTGGCTCTGGGTAATTATTCTCTGCTCAAACTTGCATGGTTCCCTTTACTGTAGGTCCCAAACATAAACAAAGCTGTGTGATTTCCATCTGCTGTCATAGCGCGTGTGCTTGGCTTTAGCACATCAGACTGCTAGGAAGAGGAAATGCCATCTGGTTAAAATGTCTGACTAATTTTTGTTTGGTTTTAATCCCACTTTTTCTGCTTTTGTGTGTCATTCTTTTAGTCCCTTTTGTGTGTCATGTGCATCATTCTTGTAGTCCCTATCCCCAATAATTACTTGTTATTGTAGCAGTCCCATGACACTTAACATAAAGGTAAGACCATAATTTGGCTGGCAAAACTGTACATTCAAACCTGCAGAGCTAAACATGCTGGTTCATAAGAGAGCCAAATGTAATGAGTATTTGTCTTTCTGGGTTTTCTGTAATATCCCTATTTTTCTGTCTTTTAGATGAGGTCTTCCCAAATTTCCAATTTCCAAATGCTTAGATACAGAAAGGCTTTACCTATTCACACAGTCATAAATGAATGTGTTTAATGCCTTGACATAGCAGGGAGGAATTTCAGAAATAAGACTGGCAGTATGGATGGTGTTAAGAGTAATTTTGCTCTCTAGTTTTTACCTTCATCCTGTAAAGCCACTCAGAAGTAGGATTTATTTAAGAGAATAAGTCGACTCATCTTTCGTACTTGCAGCTGAATTCTAAAGCTGATGAAAAGCTTTGAAATTGCAAATAAAACTGACCAAACCTAATTGAGAGAGAAAAAAGGAAGAAAGTCTCCTCTTGCCTTGGTACAGCCCTTTCCATCCAAGCAGATTTTTGGTGCCTGGGATTTCTGCATCTTTCTACAGAAGCCTTGAAGGTGAAAGGCAGCTCAGGAGAGGATGGCTCATGGTGCCAGCCTGGGGGAGGCAGCAGGAGCTCTGTTTGCAGCTGGTCCAGGGGAGGTAAGGCAGATGTCCCTCAGGAACACTTTGCAAATGAGTTATACTGCCAATGTGGTTCTTGTGTGAGTGCCATTGATAAGGGCAAACTGCATTTACAACATAGATTTTCAATGCCTGCCTCCTGTCTCTGTCATAACCTGTCTCTGTGGTTAATGCTCATTCACATTAAAGCCTTTTTATTTTACTGTAAGAGTAACCATGCAGGAAGTGTTGTGCCAATCTGAAAAAAATCCTTTTTAAAGTAAGCTCTCAGTTCCTAATTTAAACCCATTCAATTTGGTGTATTGCATTAATTCAGAAACACAGGACAATTAACTAAATCCATAGTAATGGTTGGGTTTATGAGCCTGAGCTCACGTCTGTTTCATCCTAAACTTGAGTATTCCGTGGGTTTTGCCTAGAGTTGTTCATTAACCATTTCTTCAATGTTGCTGATTTTCAGACCAAAATTAAGAGTAAGAGAGCTCAGATTCAATGTAAAAGAAGTCATCTCTGTTTTTCTGCACCCAGTAATTAATTTAAAACATCCTCTAGCAGCCATCCTCTCCTGGCCCATGGTGCACCTAGAGATGATAAATGGGTGTACACAGGGCTGCAGCATCAGTGTGCCCATGGGTGACATGTTCAAAACCTGCATTTTGGGGTTCTTAGATTCAAGTGAACTCTGTCTTTGAGTAGTAGTCATCTTGTGTCCCAGTCAGGACACTGTTCCCCTGTGCCATGTTGTGGGATGAGAAAAACTGTTGCTTTGCAAAGAATTTGACTGTTTGGTGGTGTTAGAACTTCCTTCAAAGCCTTTGGTGATCTTGTGAATGTGTTTACCTTATGTGGGCTGCCAAGTGCCTCTTGCTAATTTATATTTCCATGGAAAGTAGTGTTCATTATAACTTCTTGACTTTCTGCAGAGGCTGGAGCTTATAATTTTTCCCTTAATTGTTTTAGTTTGACGATATGATGATACATGCTACCTCTTTGTCTTGGTTTTCTTTCTTCTTTTTGCCTTGCTTTTGCTTGCAATAAGAATTAATCTCATGGGTTTTAATTTTCAAAAAATACTTCTTTGTAATCTTATTCCTCTAGATCCCTGGCCTCTCTAATTGACTAATGGGCACAGGGAGTCGTTTATATTGGGTGACAAGTGGTACTGGGTCTCCACAGCACATGGATTATTCTGTTTGCATTCCTGGCACGTTCCAGGGGAGTGTTTGGAGCAGAAGGCTGCAATCATCTGCAAGATGATTGCAATCCCCCCTTGAAGTGGGGATTTTTGCTGCATTCTAGGGGGTAAAATCAGGCCCTAAATTCACATGAAACTCTGTTCTGTTCATCTGCTAATCCTTATCTTTAATTCCTTCCAGCAGTACATTTTCTGGTTTTGGCTTTCACACTCCCCCATCCCTTAAAAGATTCAAGCTTTTCATGTGCCGCACTGTTTGACTGGTTCATTTGTTCTGTGCTGTGGAAACCTGTTGCTATTGTTACTTGTTCTAGAAGATAATTTCCATCAGGAACCCATAATGATTGCAAAACGCTGCTTTGTTTTTCAAGACAAATCTTGTGTTTAAGCTTTCTGTGCTCATTACTTCTGCATCCGTTTCTCCTGGGTCCTGTTCCTATTTTGGTGCCTGCAGGTCCTTAAACCCCACTCAGGAGCAGAGTATCTAAGTGCCTTTCTGCACTGATGGCTGAGTATGGGTTTTTTGTTCAAGTAGGTGTAAGCCATTACCATTTAGCTCTTTGGAGAAGTGCAAGCCAGCCTGATGGTTTGAGAGGTGATTTTTTTTCCCTAGGATTTTTTTTGTGTTTCTGATTTGAGATTGGTCTCGAGAGAGTGATGTGGGAAGGAATGGGATCATTGTAGAAAATGAGGAACCTTACAAATGTGACACACTGTTAGCAGCAGTAATTGTGGCAGCTGCAGCCCAAGATGGGAGGGACAACTGAGGATGATGGGGAGGCAAGCAATGCCTGCAGTCTGAGGAGAGTTTTCCTACATCTATCTGTTTTTGTTTGGTCAGCAAAGTACACAAACTGCTGTGTTGTAAATGGATCACACAGTCTTTTGTTGGAGGGTGGAATCAATAACTACAAGGAGCGCAAGTCAAAATCCCATATTGTCCCCAACAATGGCTGATGAATTCCCTTTTTTATTTCAAAACCTTTTAAGAGCACATCTGACTACAACTGACTGTTAATGACTTCCTCTTTCAGATTAGGTTTCCAAGTGCAAGTGTCTTTCATACTTTTAGGAGGCCTGAGGAAATTTTTGCTGCTAACACTTCTTTTGCTGCTTTTCTGGGGTCACAAGCTCAATTAGTTGTTTGGCAGGATCTCAACTCCATGCTTTCCCAGGATGTTCATCAGTCTGTTGTCTGGAGACTGTATTCTATGGAAGGTAGCCAGAGGGTATTGCAGAGGCTGTGCATTGGGCTGGGAAACTCTGATAATTTACTTCTGATAGCTGGACTGAAATTGCAGTTGACCGTCCCTGAAGTTGTAACTGGAGTTCTCTCTGATGGTTTTCACTGTAACATAAAAGAATGAAAGCACCTGAACAAAGACAAGAGTGAGAGAACGTGCTGGTAACAAGATGACAACTTTGACTGGTACCTTCCAAAGCTGTTCCAGTCTTGGGAGACTTGCTTTATAGGCAGTCTTGCTTCCTCTTTGCTGTATTCCCTTGCTCTTGGAGCCTGCTCTTTCTCCTTACCTGCTCAGTTTTGTCTCTTCCAGCTGTTGGGACAGTCACTGATGTAACAGAGCCTCCATTGCATTAGAGTCTACAGGAACAACTGTGATATAAGGATAGCTTATGTGGATTGTTGAGCTCTGTTTCAGAGGGCAAGACGTACAGATAAGAGAAAATCTGTTTGAAAATTGTGAAGTCTGTGGTTTGCATGTGGTTACATAATATACTGATAGAGGAATGAGATAGTTTTTGTGCAGGCACATTTACTGACCTGGTTACTTAAATTGGTCCTGTCAACGCTTTTATTAATTACTTTTCTTGTGCCTGGAAACTCGGTAGGTATGGGTGAAAAAGAAAGCTGGGTGGACTCTGCATTGCAAAGTATTAGGGGATATGCCAGGGCAGTGGCATGGAAGTGATGTGGCCACACAGCATGTGCACACTCTGCTGTTCCAGCTGGAGACATGGATGTTTTGGGATGGCATTTTTGTCATTGCTGGAGAGGGGATTGGACAGTCATTCCAGATCCTTCCTCTGCAGAGATGTGGTTCTGGGGCTGTTTTCCTGTCCTCATGAGAGGCCAATAAGCAGCATTACATAATAAGGGAAATAATGAGGAAGTTGCAAAAGATGTTATTTGAGCTCATGAAAGAGAATGGTGCTGAGGATGTTTGGTCTTACAATGTTCCTTTGGGATCTGATTGAATTTGCCCCAAGGAGGGGGTTTTGCACTTCTACGTTCATACACCATTTTTTTACTTGAGATCCATCAGCTTGGACTTGGTTTAGATTTAGAAATTATGTGGACTTAACTGCAGCAAAACTCCTGGGTCTTACTTTGTGTTCCTTCTGTCTAGCTTTATCTTCTGTTCTTTCTGTCTCCAAATTACCTTGACACATTGCTGCCAACAGTGTTTTTCTGTGTTGCTCCTTCTGCCGCTGTGGTCTGCCATCAGTATCTCTCACTGGTTCTCCATCCTTGTGGCCATGAGTGTCCAGATGTGTGGGCAGTCCTGGACAGGCAGAGCAGTGCCACTGCTAAGGGGTGGCTGTGACACGTCCCCTTCAGGAGCTGGCTGCACTGGTGCTGAGCCAAAGGAGGCCAGGTCTCCATGAATCCCTCGCCACCCTCCTGCCCTGGTAACAGCTGGCAGCTTCTGCTGAGGGATTATTCATGCATGCTAACACTGACAGGGGACCCCAGAGGTTTACAGGGAGTGCTCCAGTTGGGCTTCCTGCCAGCTCCATCTTAGCCCCCAGTGACAGAAACGTGTCCCAGTAGAGGAGATGGGGACATGAATGCAAAGGAGTGAAGTGTGCACGCAATCTTTGCAATGCACCCTACCTTTGTTCTTATACAGAATTATTCCCTAGGTCAGCTTGGATCATTCATTTCATTCTTCTTTTTACCAAGCTGTCATGTCTTCACTTCTCCAGCAAAGGTTTGATTTTGTGGAAGGGGAGGAACAGAGAGCATGCCTGTGAGATTGGAAGGAAACTGTGCCATTGCGCCACTTAAGGTTTGACCTTATTACCACAGACAGCTGCTGGTTAGGTCCTTGTGGCATTGAAAATAGGTTGATGTTTTGGATGATTTTCCAGGGAGATAATGCTGGATTATTGTAGGACTGCCTGCAAGGATCCCTTTGGCAGTAGCACAGCAGGGACCTGCCAGGGTTCAAATTGCTGTGGACAGAAATGGCAAGAAGCAGCCAAGGATGGCTGCAGGGGACACATTACTGACCTCATCCTCAAGGCAGTATTTCCCGAGCCTGGTGCCTTGTTGGGAATGGCTTGGTCTGAGTTGGTAGAATGCTGATTTTGGGGGTAGTTTCTGGCTTCTTAGGTTGTGGTTTGTTTTTGTTTTTTGGGTTTTTTTTTTCCTCTTTTCCTTTTATTTCCTGTTTTGGGTGGGGTTTTTTTTGGTTATTTTTACTTTTAGTCATTATAACAAACTCTTACACTGCCTCTTCAAGTGATATAATTAAATTGCAAGAACTGGAGTCCTAATTACCCTCTCCCATGTGAGAGTTGAGGAGCTCATCTTCAGAGAGAGGCTGTTGGCTGAGATTCAAAAGATACAAATCTCAGAGTAGGCTGCATCTGTGTTGATATTTACTCTTATTAAGAATAATGGTCATTACCATGTGATATCAGAGCAGGTTGCTCTTTGCAGGTTATTTTTGTCTGTCTGTAAGTAGGCAGAAGGAAAAGCAGACGGGTCCATCTCTGCCATTTATGTACATCTCCTTTTCTGCTTTTTCCAAATAATTGTTAGCATAGCATCTGAGCTGGTGAGTCTGGCATGTGCAAAAATCTGCACTTGATGCATGAAAAAATTGCTGATACATATTTAGACATTTCCTATTCTTGGAATTTGCTCCTCTCCTATCCCGTGCATCAGTGCAGATAGCTTGCATAAACAGGCTTAACTCTCAATGCAGTGGTGCAGAGAATCTGCCCACTACATGGTAGGAGACATATTGGAGCAAACTGCTGCTTTCTTTCCTCTGATAATGGCTGTGCATTCAGGCAGCTGTGTGAATCTCTGCAAATGGAGAAATCCTGAAAGCAGGGCACACTTAGATCCAGTGAAATAGCTATTCTTATCTTTTTTTTTTTAATAGAAATTCATGCAAACAGAAAATGAATTGCTAGGAGTTGAAGTGGTGGGAGTGGCTAGCTGCTTACTCACAGGTATAGCTCAGTAATAATGCTTTGTAGCTTTTTTTTCTACTATAAACCTTGCAGTGTATTAGTATCCAGTCAGATCTCTAAATGACACATTAGGGGAAATTACTCTTTCTTCCCCATGTGGTTAGAAGTTGCACCGAATAGGTGGTAGAAATAGGCACAGGATTCTCTTGATACTCAGTTTAGTCCTCTGCTTATGCCAGAACAATGGACTGCACATCTTGGGGCATCACCTGTTTCTGAGGTTTCAGCATTACACTTGCTCACATCAAGCACCTAACATTCATCTTGGAAAAGCTGAGATAGCCACACATACACCTGTACACTGGAAATGTTTGGGAAGGTCTGGAGGAGCATTTCTGAATGTTGACTGTTGTGTGGGCTGACTATAGTTAACTGCCTGGCACTCAGCTGCAGCAGGGCCACAAGACCTTCTCCATGCCTCTGAATCTGCCTGGGGTAAGACAAAAGAATGATCTGAAACTCATGTCTTCTCTGGAGATTCCTTGACCTTCCAGTCATTAAGGTTTAGCCCATGGGACCATTGAAGAACTGAAGGGAAGAGAAGACAAAATGTTTCTGACCCTGGTTTGATGCTGCTGCAGGTTTTTTGTATAAACTCCATGTGGTAAACACATTTTTTTTGGCATAACTCCAAATCCAGGCTGTTTGTTCCATAGTCTAGTTTTGTTACAGGGAGATGTGTTCACATTATTCAGTTCTCAAGCTCAGATCTCCAGCCTCCCAGAGAAGCAAAAAGTGTTCATGAGCTACAGGATGTGAAAATGCAAAACTGTCATGAATTCAGTAAGACTCTTCAGAAATACTTCTTTTCAATAGAGATTACAAGTGCTCCTTCCTGATGCGGTAGTTGTGTGCTTTGTTAGTTCCTGAAATACTCATTTCTATCTTCAGCATAATATTCTGATTTTGCTGCATGTGTCCATGGCACATTCCTCCTTATTTCCATGTACCATAAGCATTTGGGAAGCTTCCACTAAGGTGCATTCTCACTTGCAGCTCACTGTGAACTTGGTGTTTGTTGTTCTCCACATTTGTAGAAAGGCAGCTGGAGAACATTGGGAGAATTAGCACCAGAGCTGGCAGCAGCACTTAATTTGGTGGGGCTCTTGCAAGCCTTGCATCTTGTTGTCTCTAATCAGTTTAAACTTGATGGGTTTTCAGTGTTTTCATTTTCTAAATTGATTTATCTGCGTAAAAGGTACAAGTTGTCCTCTGCTGGGAACAAGTTTCCAAGCTGTTTATTCTTGCTGTTTGTCAATGCAGAGAACAGCCTTGTCAATGTGAATCATCTTCTTTTCTCTTTTGCTCATCTCCCCAGATCTTTGACCAACTTCTTATTCACTTCAGTCTCCTTATGGCTCCACTCCTGCACTTTTTAGGAGAGCAGCTGGGCTGTGAAGACCCTTTACCTGCCCACTGAAACAAATGTATTTGCAGTTCTCTCCCATGACCATTCTCTCTTCTTCAAGTCAGCCTAATCTGGTGCTGGAAGCAATTAAATCTCATTCAGTTTGAAGACCACCTCCAGCAGGTCTGTCTGCTGATACCTCCCTCCTTCTTTAAGAGCTGGTTTTCCTCTATTTTCCAGGTGTGGCTCCAGGTCACATCTTTTATACATAGAATGAATGGGGTTGCTGGGCTTAGGGCTCCAGAATTTCAATTGGTTTTTGTTATTTGCAGGACCATTTTAAGGCGAAGTGCTTGTGATTTGGACTTGGACATTCCACAGACATGGGGTTTTTTATTATCTTCTGCTCTTTCCTTTTGAATCTTTTCACAAACAGTGCCCTTTGACCCTGACACAGTAGCATGATCTTACTGAAATTTGACTTTCTAAATTTTATGTTAATCTCATGGACAGAAGATCTGCTGAGGTCCTTGGACATGCTGGAATGAGCTGCTTCTCTACTGGTTAGGGCTTGGCTTTGGAATGTGAATTTAACACAGTTCACTGTGTCCTGACCAAGCAAACAGAGAAATTAAATTGACTAATGGAGCTTTTCACAATGCTTGTCCCACAAACTTAGCTAAACAGCTTCCAAATTACTTGTAGTTTGAATTAATTGCTGATGAGGAAGCACAGCAATGAATTCTCAGAACTGAATGCATTTGATTTTCTTTTTGGTAACCTTTCTTCCAATATGTT
The DNA here is from genome assembly GCF_903797595.1 of Erithacus rubecula. Classification (NCBI taxonomy): domain Eukaryota; kingdom Metazoa; phylum Chordata; class Aves; order Passeriformes; family Muscicapidae; genus Erithacus; species Erithacus rubecula. Next base: position 26,899,520 of record NC_136659.1, read on the forward strand.
TTTTGCAGTGATACCGAAAGCCGAAAATTATGCAAGAAGATGAAGGTAGATCCTAATTCAAAGGAGAAGGGAGTGGATTTACTCCATTATAAGTGAGTGCTGGGCTGGGATTTGTAGGTCATAATTGTTGATGCCCCCATTAAGGGTGTTTATTCTTCTTTCAGCACCATGCTGCTGCAGCATTAAGATGACTTATTTTTTTATCTTATGAAGTTAATTGCTGTTTCTTCAATTTGCAAGCATGTGTTATGACAGAAGTTGAGTTAAATTTAGTTTGTTGTTGAACAGAGAACACTAAAAGCACAAGCAGGGCCAGGGAGAGATGTCCAATAGACTAAAATTGCCCAGTGCATGGACCTGATGCCTGAGAAGCTCTCTTGCTTTCTGTCACTTCCCTGCTGGTATGTGCCTTGGACAAGTTGCTTCACCTCTCTCTGCTTTTCTGACTTGAGATAGTCCTTCATAATGTGAGTGGAGACAGGCAAGTGTTGGGAGAGAGCAAGAGATTTTTCTTCCTGAAAATAATAGGAGTGGGAGTACTGTTATGTACACCAGGCAGCTGCATCTCCATCTCCAAAGATCATGCCTTAGTAAATAATCTTGTTAAAGTGTCGGGAGGAAATTGTTTACTGGGAAACTGTTTTCTTTACATTGGTTTGAACCCTCCTTTTTCCTTCCTCTTGTTCCTCCCCACCCCCCCTTAAATTACTGTACTGTAAATTCTACTTAGTTCTGTGGCTTCAGCAGGATAATGTTCTGGTTAGCAAGGAGTCAGGAAGAGCAGCTGTATGAATTCCAGTAATGTTACTGTAAGTTAACTCTATTCCCCACTCCTCGTTTAACAGGGATGGTGCATTTCATACTGCATATAACAGAGCGGTTACATTGAAGGTAAATTCCAATATTCCATTATTATTCTTCTGGTTTTGCTAGATGGGGGTGAGACATTTGTGGATTAAAAACTGGTTTTGATATTTTTTCATGCTGAAGGCATGAAAGGGATGGGATTAATCTTCATAAACAGCTGTCAGAATGGCCTAAAGGTTTTTGTGTGCATACATGTCTGTCAACCACAGATCCAGGAAAATTGTTTATTATTTAAAAGATTGAACCCATGTTGAACTGAATGGTAAATTGTAAGTTAACTTTCACACTGGTAACAACTAAGGATTTTCTTGTTTTGATTATAAGGTGCTCTTTGTGGTAGTATAACTAAAAGTATTAGCTGATACTGCATTTTGATTAGGAGTTCTCTGAGGTTCTTAGATTGTGTGTTTATAAACTTTAAAGAGAGCTGAGTGGCCTTATCTTTTATCAGATTGTGAAAGCACAGCTCCTGTGAAAGTGCTTTGAATGCATCAGGTATAAAATGACCTTTCTTCTTTTCTGGCAAATCTTGATATAAAGCAACGGAAGGCAACACTCTGGGCAAGGGAAGACAGAAGGCATGAGACATGATACAAATGTGTAGATCCAGATGATTGTGGAAATGTTGAACTAAAAGCACAGTAGGCAGACCAGAAGTGTGCAGTTTTCCTTTGCAGAGCCCTGGTGAAGTGCTGGGAGTATCCTGATGTGAGGAGCCCAGGAATGATTTTGCTTCCAGAAATCACTTCTGTCCAGCTCTGATGCCCAGTTCCTGTTTCTCCTCCTCCTCCAGCAAGTCTGGGCTTTGCATAATCATTGGTCTTCTGAAGGCTTAATGGCATCATTCCAGGTTGATTTAATTCCATGTACTTCCCCTTTCTGGCTTGTTCAGGGCATTGCCCTGGGATGGAGGAAAGCCTGTGTGAGATGCTGTGTGAACCTGACTCTCCCAGAGTGGCTGTTCCTAAGTGCACTTGCTCTGCACCTTGCTCTTACAGCCAGAGTTGGAGAGTGTGTGATGGGGGACTGTCTTGGAAGTGTGCCCTGACTTGATTTCATTCAGTCTTCACTTAAGGCTGTGATGCAGGATTTGTTTGAGATGGGGAAGGTAGAACTGTGTATCTTCCCATCTCCTCTAGCAGAAATCTTGGCTAGCATTAGGAAGGGCAATGTTAAATACCCTGCCTGAGACAGCTTCTGTACTTAGTGAGGAATTGCAGCTGGTGATTGTTTTTTCGTGGTGGATGATGGGTTAAGGGAGACTTGCTAGTTGCCTAAATTTGGGTGATTTGAGCAATACATGATGCATCTCTCCTGCCCTCCATAAAGTGCTGCAACCAGGAATTAGTGCTGTGACTCTTCCTTACAGATCAGATCAAGTGGAAAGCACCTGCAGTGCTCCAGGGAGCATTGAGCTGAGAGGCAATCATAGCCCAACAGGAACCAGATCGTTTATTCCTTCAGCTGCTTTGTGATGAGCATTTCACCCTTCCCTTTTGCCCTGCCTGCTGAGAAGAAAGCAGCATCCCATGGACAGGGATGTGAGGTTCCATTGGGGGTGGAAGAGAGATTTTGAAGCTCCCTCACTCTAGAGGCTGGAGTCTTTCTCAATTAAACTGCCCCTGTGAAACCAGCCTCTAATAATTTACAGGTTGGGCAGTGGATCACATCTGGGTAGTGATCAAATAATTCAGCTGTTTGCTTGTTCTGCTCCTCCCAGCTGCCTGGATATTTTCTGCATTTCTCCCTCTGTTCCACTTCTCCCTGTGTTCTTCTGTTGAGCCCAGTGACCTTTGTTTCTCTCTCTCAGCTGTGTTTGTCAGGAGTCTCCCAGTACATCCAAACAGAGAGCAGCAGAGCAACACAATTACAGAGGGTATCATACTCATTTTCTGGACAGGTGGACACACTGAAGAACAGGGAGATTAAAGGATTTGTTTCACATCATTCAGCAAACTTGTGGCAATAAAACTTGGATCTTCTTTCCAGACATCCAGTAGACATATTAATATATGTATGACATTTTGGAGAATGATGGACACAGCTCTGAAAAACTGTGAAAGGATTTTTTTAGAGTAATCAGCAGTTCCATAGATGTGGCTGATCCAGCTGATAGTGTACTCAGGTTTTTAGAAAAGCTTTTCATTTTTTAAAGTAACTAAATCCTTATGTAATTAGCAGAGATGCCCTTGTGGTTTCACTCTTAGAAAAATGAGAAATAAAGGATAGCATAGTCTTCACAGTAGGGGGAAGTTACTTGGCAGTCAGAACCTCCTGCTGCTGAGACCTTTGTTAAGATCTGAGCAGTTTGGGGTATCTAAGAAAGGGAGATGGAAGGCAAGATAACAAAATTCAGTGATGCAAAATTACTAGGAATAGTTTAAAAAATATGTTTCCAATTCTTTGCTGAAGGGCTTAGGTTCACATAATACTAAAAAGGACAGCTGGAGGAAATTCCAATAGATATTTCTGTAACTGTGAGTAGCTTAAAAAAGGAAGTGATTGCTTCTTTTTTCTCCAAATTTGAGGGTGAACAGTGGCATTTTGGGATGGCTGATTTGGAATAAATAACTGCAATGTTAGAAAAAAGTATTGGAACTAGTAGCTACATATTGTGAAAGCCAAGAATTTAGGAGTTTGAAAAACAGTTTTAGATAGTCATAAGAGATAGATCCATTGATGGGTAGAAAGCACAGAGGTCCATATCCAACAGCTGGTGCAGAGTCTGTAAACAAAATTTCTTTTTGCCAGAAATTGAGAGCATGTGTCAGTGTAAGCTAAGTAAGAACTATAATAGTAGTCTGTCTTCTCCTCAAGTAGCTGTAGTCATCTGCTGTTGATGACCTAAGCTTAGATCAGTCTTTGATCTTTCCTGGAATGTCTATTCACATGTTGCTTTAGCCACATCATGTCTAATTCTCAGGAGAGCTACAATGCCAGTATCCAGGCTGTGTTTATTACAGGATGAAACCTTTTCTGGAGTATAAAGTACAGGGCGAGTTTTACCCTTCTTCTAAAATGAAGAAAAGTCACTGAAGTGCTGATCTGCTTGAACTAGCAAAGGATAAATTGGTCCTGCTCTAAATTCTGCATCCTTTTCAAATTGGCTGTTGTAAGGAGTGTATATGTGAAATCGAGGCAAGTCTTGCTATTAGCATCCTTACTGCATGATACTTCAAAGGAGTCAAAAGCAGAAGAATGTGTTTATATGTTTTCTTTCAGGTTAAAACCTAGATCCTTGTATATGTTTATGTATCAGCTCTCCTGTTAAAACTTGCTTGTTTTTAGCAGCATGTGCTGGATGAAGCATGTCCTGTACCTTGCTGAATCAAGGTTTAAGGTTCAAAGCTGACACAGATGGTTACAGCCCATGATGCTTCTGTCCATGCTGTGGGGTCAAAACAGGTCCTGACCATAGCACTGCAGAGCTGGAGTGCAGCTGGTTCTACAACACCAGGGTTGCTGTGCCCTGGACCTTGCTGTGCCCTGTAACACAGCAGCCTGGGGACACTGCTTTTCTGTGACTGGAGAATGCTGTGGTTTGTTTGGGTGTTGTTCTTCCCTGTTCAGAGTAAGAGAATTCTTTTTGCTGCATGAAGAATTGCAGGCAAGACAACGTACTGCCTGCTCCTGCCAGAAGACATTAAACATCTAATTTTTTTCTGTCTTGGCTGAGAGGGAGAGGCTGGATGAATTAAATCTCTTTAATCCCCCATCCGCTAACCACATCTGTTTCTACATGACTGAATTTGGCATGCAGGAATTCTTGAAACTAGCAGAGTCAATTACATTCATTAGCCATTCAAAATGTTGCCCCTCTCTCTTCCTCTCCAGTGTATAGTTGAGGTCTGTGCATGCTGAGGGTCAGCAGAACTTGGTGCAGCTGTCCTGAAGGTAGAACATCTCTGCTGTTTTGTCCTCATCTTTCCTTCCCCCATGTATTATTCTTAGAATGTCATTTGGGTCGTTAATGCCTCTAAGTCTTCAGCTTTTTACATTGTAACTCCATTGTAAATTACTTGATTTTATATATTTTTATCCTAATGAGCTCCTTTCCCTGATAATGCCACAGGAAAACAAATTTCTTCTGGAAGTGTTTGTCATCCTCCCCCGTTAGATCCTTTTTACTGTGTACATTAAGTGTTTTGGTTGCTGACTGGTGACTGATACATGCTGCCTCTTGTGATAAGACAAATCTTTTCAATGTTAGCTGTGCAAGCAGACAGAAACATAAATGCAATAAATGGATCCTGCTGTAAGCTCTGAATCCTCCCAAGCCTTGCAGTACCTACTGAGAGGCAGAAAAATGAGCTAAACTTCCCTCTGTTGATAAGCTGTTGGGATGTTGTACCACAGCAGCCCCACCAAAGGCAGACAGGCAGCAAAAATGTCTCTGAGATGGTTCCAGTGATGGGTCATGTTGCCAGGTGTGCAGCCAGCCTGCTCCTGAGAAAGTGGAGTACACACCCAGACTTTGAAATAAGCAGTCTTGGTGTGTGTTAGTATAGCTCAGTGCTGGGGAGCTTCATCCACTCACACTCCCACTGAAGGAAACTTCTCAGGGACCTCAGTGTGTTTCTGCTGTGGCAGAGATCCTGTATGGGAACAGACACAAACCTACAAGCAATGCCATAGAGAAAGCAGTGGGGTTGTTCTAAATGATGAATGAACATGGAATACCACGTGTTATGTTCCCTAGAACACAGACATTTGAGGACAAAAGTGATCAAGCCTATGTTTGCAGGTACAGCTGGAAATAGGGAGTAGTGTGACTGCCAGAATCCATGGAAAGTATCTTACTCATTTAAGAGGACTGGAGTTTCCTTCAGGCTCAGGTTGAAATCAGAGCTCTCAGAGTATATTACCTTATGATAAAGAGAGTATATCTGTGGTCTGCCAAAAGGCATTTTTGGTTGCATGTCAGATAAAGCAGTTACAAAGTATGTGTACACATATGTACTCAGCTTGATGACTGTGGGACAACCCTGCAGAATCCTAGGGTTTTGTATTTCCCACTTCTCCTGTCACATTTGCTTCTTATTCTCATACTTGAAAATGCATTCAATGTATTTTTTAGGTAGGTGGGTCACACAGGGAACTGTTGGTGGATTATTCTTCTTTTGACCAAATGGGCAGTTTGACCTGTGTGTTCATTTGCTTTTGCTCACAGCAAGTATCAGTGTGCCCTCCAGCTAGTCCTGTTACTGAAATACAGTGAAGGGCATGAGAGCCTGACCTCCACATAAAGAGGAGTCTTTCCTGCTAATCCAGGGACTTGCTGTGGAAGGTCTAGTACCATTGAAAGAGCTCTCTGAAGGACCCTTGAAGCTATTCTCTGTGTGCTGATTCACTTCCACTCTGTTTTTCCCCGTTTTATAGTGGGAGTGGGAACTGATAAGTTGGAATGCCACTTATGATGAAGGTACCATGTATTACTTGGCTCTGCAACGGGAGATTTGTGCTAATCTGCATTAGGGCAGATGAATATGTGAGCAGAAAAGCAAAGGTATTAATTGGATGGGGTTTATATCACAGCATGGATTTGAGATTGGACGTCTCATGATTTCTATTTGTGTTTCTTTAAAAGCTTTTTTCCCCTGTTTATTACAGTCTATGGTGGCCTTTCTCAAGGATCCAGAAGGTGCTCCACTGTGGGAGGAAGATCCTGAAGCCAAAGATATTGTGCATGTTGACAGTGAAAAGGTACATTAGCTGGATAGATGTTTTGTTGTTTTATGAATATATGGGGTGAAGGGAGTGTGTATCTTTGTATTAACTCTTAGTGAAACATCCTTATCTTGTTTTCTTTGGAAGGGAAGTTTAAAGCCCCAGCCTGTTTGAAGTGATTTGACAAATTTTGTGGGTTGTGATAACTGTAAAGTCCTGTGCTTCTCACCCTCCTCTGCCCTGCATGTGGCCATGACCTCAGGCTGCCAGCTACACAGCCAGTGTCAGAGCTGGTGGATGGTGTGGGGGCACAGCCCTCTTTGTCTCAGGGAAGTGGGGCAGCTTGCCAGGTGCAGTGACTGTAGAATGCAAGGAGGAGGTAAAATGCTGCTCTTCAGACTGCAGGTTGTCATTAAACCTTGGGTTCCCTCATGTGCCTGAGGTTAGGAAATGGGGAGCAAGAAGAAACAAAACCCAGATCTTGAGGGATTTAACTTGGTAACTGTCCTCTCAGTGTTAAGTGGGGAAACAGCAAATGTGTTGAAACTAACTTAAAACTCCAGTGCCACCACAGTTACTCATTATGTTCTTTCTAATATAATCAGTCTGGTCTTTTATATTAGTTTTCTAGTCTATAGATTTTTTAAACTTTAATTGATTGGACTCTAGCTGGTATTTTGTAAAAGGCTTTTTCAATTTTCTGGCTTTCATTTTTAATATTAGAAATGGTTATTCTGACATTCAGTTTTTGTAGGAAGATTAATTTTTAATGTTCACCCTCTGTACTCTATTACAAGGCTTCCAGGGGTTGCATTCAATTTGAAAACTTCATCTAGTTTTTCTATCATGCTGGTACTGAAAAATCCTTTTTGTATGGCATCTCATAGGTTTTGCAAGGTTTCATAGTGTGAAAACTGAACTTGTTTTGTTTTCTATTGAGTCTGACTTTTTGAATTGCGATATGGATTTTGGATGTGTCAATGAAGTAGGAGTTTGCAGATAGAGATTTTGCAGTGAGAATGAACTAAACCATAGAATTTCCACGTATTAACAGTGAAGATACTGGTGTAGGATATTCAGCAGATAGGTGAATGTATAATAAATTTTGTCATCTTTCAAGTTAATCAAGGAAAAAAAAATTAGACCTGTCTGTTAGAAAAGATGAGCCCTTTTCAGATAAATGAGCCTGTGTTTTATGAATATTAATATTAGTTTTTTTGAAGTTGTAGTATAGATAATAAGGGTCATTGAGAATAAGTGTGTTTTTTATTTTCCTTGATTCATTCACTAGGAATTGAGAAGGCTTCTTAAGAAGGAAGACAAGCCCCTACTGATGATGTTCTATGCCCCATGTAAGTATCCCAGCATGTCCTGTCACCTCTTTCCCCCTTCTTCACTGGGAGATGTCCAAGTCTGACTAGAAGCTTCACCTGTGCTTCACTGATGATGCTACCTTGTGCCACCTTTATCATTCAGCTCCTTGTGTAGTTCTGCCTGTTTGTCCTCAGATTTTCCCTGGTTGTCCATCGCTTCTATCCCAGTCTGCTCTTTTTCTCTTGTGATGATGGCTCTTGCTCAGTATTCTTTAAAGCAGCTGCTTTCTATAATTTTATTACCTGTTGTCCTTTCTAGATTTGTGCTGCACAGAACAGAAACACTGTGCTGCAGGCAGAGGGAACAGTGCAGTTGTCAGGAGCAGGGCCATTGTTCCTGCTACATCCCAGAGACACCCTGCACGTTCCTGCCTACATTGGTAGAGGTACCTCAAATGCAAGTGGGGTGTCAGGAAGAGGAGGGCACACTGGAGTCTCTCCATTTCTTTTGTGACCTTGACCTTGTATTGCTGCTGTCTTGTCATTGCATTGGCTCCTTGTTGCTTAATGTTGTAGATTTACAGCTGCCTTTTTGTGTTTCCTGGTGACTGCTGTGTGAGAGGCTTTCCAACTCTTCTAAGCAAGACTGTGTTGCACTTGAGTTGTTGCTCAGTTCAGGAAGCAGAGAAGCCATGAGAAGGGAATAAATGTGTGGCCTAAACTAGGAAAGCCTCCCAGCAGTGCCCTGATAGGGAAGTTGATGTTAGGTACTACAAGCAATTTGCTGGCTGATTCTCTTTAAAACGTGTGTCCCATGGCAGTATTATCTGGTGTTCCTCAGTGTATTTTATCTTCTGATTACTGCCTGAAACACCAGTCTACCTTTTCATTCTCATCTGAGCACTGCCAAGATGGCCAGAATTGCCCAAGACATAGTTTGATGCATCACAAAGAGGATGATTTTCTTGTAATGAAATGACTTGTGTCTCTCTGCCTCCAGCCTCTGCAGTGCTGTGGTCCTGTGTGGCCTGGTGTGGTGTGTGGCTGTTCCAGCACTGCTGCCCTGGCTCAGTGGGAGATGATGCAGCTGCTCTGCTGTGAATGGTCCCTTCAGGGAGATCTGGGCTGTGCACTGCTTTCACACTTTACCTGTATCAGGAATAATTGTTTTCCACAACTGAGCCTCTTTCTGAAATGTGCCTTATCTAACCCTTCATTCTCTTTGAACCATTCCCCCAGAAACCCTCCTCCTTCCAGTTTCTTTTCTTTGAAGTGGCAAAACACCTGCTAGTTTTCAGTGCTGTAATACTTGTGCTGTGAAGGAAGTCTACTTGTGAGGTTTTTTTCTTCCTCTGATTTCTCAGTTTGTAACTCCCTCATCTTTTATTTAACACACAAGACCTTCTGAATTGGTTGTTGTCCAAATTTTTTCTTGCTCCTTATACTGGAGACAGAATGCATCCAGGAGTTGCAATAAAAGATGGGCTTTGAGCAGCTGAAATTATTGGTTATATACAGGTGTTACCTTGCATAGCTGGGAGCAGCAAATCAAGACTGGTCACTAAAAGAAATTCAGCTTTTCCTTACTTGTGAGGGAGGTCTTTGGCATGAGAGGACATCAGAGGCTTTGTCTGGGAGGCTGTGGGGAAGACAGCTGCCTTATTTCTCTGCTTTGTTGGAAGCAGGGGCTTTAGATTCATTGTGGCAGATTGATAGGAAATGGGCTCTTTCATTATGTACTAGTGCAGAGGGAGATGACTACAACTACAGACTTAGATGTAGTTACTTCAATATTTCAGGAATGCTTGGTCTGGGTAAAACAACTCAAACCAAAGGCTTGCTTTCCTCAGAAGATATTACCTGCCATTTGCAGACCTTTCACTGTACTTTCAGGCCTGTATTAGAAAGTTAGACAGCACTAAAGAAGAAATATTAGGCATGCTTGAAAGGATTCAGATTTATTTGTAGTTAAGTCTGTCAAAGAAGAAGACTCCTGCAGGAGAGTATCTGGATTTGACAACAAGAAGAAGCTGTTTATAAACATTATTGAAAACAAGGCTTTAAAAATGAAGGTCTTAACTAGTGGAAAGACTGATCTATATTTGATTAAGCTCCCCTTTTTGGGACAAAATACAAGAAGAAAGAACAGAAGAAAATGAGGTTTTTTTGAGGTTCTGCTTTCATACGTGTTGAGGGGTATATGTGGCTTGGCAGCATCCTGAACAATATAACCCAGAAATATGAGGACAGGAGAGAGTGTACTGAAGTGGGTTTGGGAGCAGCAAGTTTGAGGCAGCAGCAGAGCTGGGAAGAGGAGGATGATAGAGGTGATGGCTGGGTGAAGGAGGCTGGTGTGTGAGCCTGTGCTCTGAAGGTACTCCAGGGAGCAGTAAGAGGGTAAAGAGGGAAAGAGGGAAATCTGCTGCAGAATGTAGGGGCCTGAAGCTCCTGAGGAGAGAAGAAATAGAGGATTTAGAAGATCATGTCTGTCAGCTCACATCTTTTGATGTCTGTCCAGTGGTTTGCATGAAGCTACAAGGCCTCAGTGGGCCTTAAATGAGTGTTCTGTACCCACTAAGAAATTGTCATTTTCACCAGCACTAATTCAACAACCTCATTGTCAACTTGAGCAGTGAGATCAAAGATGGAAAAACCACAGAAACAAGAACTCTCCTTTGTCAGATTAAAGGATGTTCTTTTCCAGGCATGCTGATGTGATCCTAAATAAGTGGCTACAGAAATCTGTTCCTCCTTTCTGGAAGATATTTTCAAAACTCTCTGTTAACCAGAACAGAAGTGTTGACTACTGTGCTATGGTGGACTGAGAGTTTCCACAATAAGTATCTGGAGTGCTTGGCTCCAGCTACCTTTCTTCCATGCTGTCTGCACTCCCACCCCTTCCCATCTGAATGCACAGATTTTACTTGGCAGGGGTGAAAGCTGCTGTTTTCAAGGTGATTTACTGCTAATCTCCTTAGCACTGCAGAGCATCATCAAACAGCTCTCAGCACACTCCAACTGCACATTGGTGGTCTTCCTCACTCACTCTGTCTTTTCCACAGCACATTATTGTATCTTACAAGGGCTGTTGATTCTGAGCTATGTCTGCTCAATTAACAGAGCACTGTCTGTGTAATGTGTTTAAGAAATGCATCTCAAATTAATTTCAAAGCCTTGTTAAGCTGGGATGAATCTGAAGTACCTCCCCCTGTCCCTTCAAAGACCAGAAATGCACAAAACTTTTTGTTTTGAGTTCAAAATTATGACATCTTCTGTTGACTTCTGATATGTGTGTTTCATCTTGTATTCCCCTCTGGGCTCAGTTTAGAGCCTGAGGAATATAATATGGTTTTACTCTCTTCATACTAGGATGAGAAATGAATATGAAAATGAAGAGCATGAAAAATGTGCAAAAACAGAGGCTTGTAACAAGTAACATCCTTAGAAACTATTAATTGAATAATGATACAGTGAAGCTGATAAAGAACTTTTGTTTAAATTTTAAAATATAAATATTACTTCATATGCTTTGGAACATAGATACTGTAGAAGAGGCTGAATAGAGTTGTTGGCCTGTTACTTACACAATTTGTTTTTTATCAGGGTGTGGTGTTTGTAAGAGAATGATGCCATCTTATCAGCAGGCAGCCACAGAGCTCAAGGGTAAATATGTAAGTGAGACAATAAGATTTATATGACATTTCAAAAATCATGTTAACACTTTTTTTTAAAGTATTTTAAACTGACAAATATTTATCAAAATCAAAATTATCAATTTTTAAGCAAGTTGAAACAAAACAGAAATAAATTTCTTTGTTCCAGATCTCTTCAGGATTCTCTGTTGATTTTTGTTCTTCTAAAACTTTAGACAATGAGATGTGAACTCCATTGCCCTTTAGATCCACTGCAGGTTTTTACATGGAGATACTCTGACACTATATGGATTTACATTTAGTCTCTAATTTGTGAGTTTGTTGACCTTTGGGGCTCATTTCAGTAAAGAAAAGAAAGTTTGCCTTAATGGGTTTGATCAGCTCTTTGGCCTGGTATTTCATAGCAGGGTCAGGGATGGATGCCCTTATTGCAGTTATTAACACACTTTTTCAGTGGATAATCACAGTGTTATGGGAGGGAAATCCCCCTCCCATAAGCTACTGGTCACCCTCTGGTCCAGCCACTCAACATTAGTAGAATCTTATATTTAACTATAGCTTTGTCAAAGTTAGCATTGATGCCACATTGGTATGAAAGTTGATTTTGGCTCTAATAGAGCACAGCATTCACAATAATTAAGTTACCCTTTGTACCTATAAGGTGTATTGATCTCTGTAAGCAAGTCAAAGGCACTTGTCTGGTTGAGGTTTTATAATGTGCTTAATGTACGATTTATATGATGCCAGTAGTACATAAAGGACAAAGAAACAGGATTGTTGTTTCATGGCTCTAGCAGGATTTGGTCTGATCCTACCTGTTGGATCATTCACTGTTGTGTTTACAGGTTTCCTTGTGAGGAAAAGATGAAGCACTGCAGTTCATTGCCAGGGCAGCACTGGCCATTCCTTCTCATGACCATTGAGTGCTGTCAGACTGCCTCACATTCTCCAAACTAGTTGTTTTCAGAAATGTTTTCTCTAAATCCTTGTTTGCTTAGGGCTGAAATGAGTGAGAGTTATTCTATTATTTATTTAGGACATGGCACAAGCCTTAAAAGATATTTTCAAGGGTGTTTTTGTCCAGCCAGGCAGCAGTGTAAGGCCAGCTCCCCTCAGAGGAGCATGCAGCCTTTGGGGAGCACTGCTGCCCTGCATGGGAGCACATTGTGGGGTGGGGGTGAGAGGGATTAGGCATGTAACGCATAACCTATAGAGACTGTGCCAGAGAGAAGGCATGCTGCAGAGCACTCTGTCCTTCTGCAGTTATCCCTTCCTTGTCCATGTGCATTTATTGAATTCAGACCAAAGAATTTAAACTCTAGATCTATTCTGGTTTGAGTATTTCCTTCCTCACTTGGAAATAATTTCTGCAGATCCGGGCTAATCCTGCACAGCTGAGTGACAGGGCTGAGACACAGTTTTTTGCACTGGAGTGTTGTAGTGGAGGATCAGTTCAGAGGAAAGTCCAGTTATGCCACTGCCACCCATGCTTTTCACAAAAAATCAGTCTGGTTGTCAAAATTTGACCCAATTAGCTTCCTGAGTGGGATGTATACACAGCTCGCCATTTTTAAAGTTCACTGTGCTGTACCCATCAGAAATTATTCATGGAGTGCCTTGGAGTGATGTTGACCTCCAGATCAGACTTCACTGCAAAGTTTGAGTGGTTTGGATGAGCTGAAAGTTTGGCCTTTTAATCTGACCTGTCATTATTAGCTGTGCCAGGCTCAAAAGTGATTATTGCTGTTCTAGAGCAGGAAAATTAAGTATAGTATTGCCTATTGAAGAGGTCATAGATGTGAAAGGGTGAACTGTGCCTGTCACTGTGTTCCCTTGGGACTGGTTGTTTCTTGTCCCAGTGCTATTACTGAGGGGAAGGCAGGTGGCATTTTTAGTTTATATTATGGTTATATCTTACAATTCCATTGCACCCAGTGAAGAAGGCAAAAAGTGCTCCAAATCAAAAGTGGACTTATTTTATCCTTGGCAGGAAAGATTCCTGTGGTTTAGAGGGTTGGCTGGGCTCTGATGAGTGATTATAACTATGGCCCCAGAGCAGGGGGGAAACTGGATATTAGCAAACCATTCATCATCTCCCTAATGCCCACAAACTTTGTGAGTGTGCCAGAATGTTCTACTCAGTAAAGACCAACTTCAAAATATGCTGAAGTGCTTTCCTCTTTCAGTGCTTGTTGGTTTGGGTTTTTTGGGGGTTTTTTTGTTTGTTTGTTTATTTGTTTTTTCCCTTTTGAAATTTTTTGGTTCTATAAAGTACCAGTTTTGGAGAAGTCCCATCAAGAAAACTGAGAATCAAGGTAGGGGGTCACAACTAAACAGGAATAGTCAGAAGCTCCAAATTCTTGGGCAGCTAGGAAAGCTTCAGAGTTGGTTTAGATTATAGGTAGCTTGTTGGAGAGCAGATAAGTGTTGAAATATATCAAGTGTCACTGCAGAGGTGAAAGGAATAAACTGATCTTTGTTTCTGCAATGGCTATTACAAGAGGTAATGGACCTAAATTGAAATTGGGGTCACTCAGTCGTTTGCTAAAAGCAAATTTGCCAAATGACTGGCAGGAGGCTACTGACTTTGGGCAGTAGGTGTATTTTGATGGTCTCTGGCAGCCTGAAATTTCATAAATCTGTGATTATTGGCCAGCTAAAGCTGTTACTCTTGTCATTAAAACAAATCCCATTGTAATAAGCTTTTTGCTAAATACGCTTCATATAATGTCATGAGCAGCAGAATGAATCCAAGTTATTGACTTTTATCAATCACCATTAGATGGACATTGTGAAATTGTCTAACATGGCCAGGAATGCCCATTTAAATCCTAGGAAATACTCTGAAAGTTCACAGCAAATGTGGAATCTGGTAGGCTGGTGTTAATTAAGGAATTAGTTAACAAAACTGGTTCTTGCTTTTGAAAAGCAACCATTCTATCTTGATCCTATTGCCTTTACCTGCCTTTAGGTAGTGTCATGGAGAATAAGGAGAGGGGAGAATTGAGTCTAGGTAATCTCATGTGAATTAAGTCAATCTGGTTGTTTGAGCTACAAGGAAAATTCAGAGTGGAAGATTAGGCCAGCAAATATAAACCTCACTTCTGTACTCTCCTCTGTTCAATTTATCCTTTCTTAGGATAAGGAAGAGAAAACAAAGTATCTTTTTGTGACTTTCCAGCACATTCTTAGGAACAGTTGACCTTCAAATGGGGATTTTCTGCTTTAAGATTTATTTCATGCTGGCTCTGAGCACATTTGGTTGGACTGTGCAGTTTGCTGCAGTCAGGAACGTGGTATTAAATTCTGATGTGGTATTTCAGCTAGAAGGAGAAAATCCTGTTTTTGGAGAGTGAAGGAGGAGGAGGTTGAATTAAGACCCTGCTGTTAAAATGATTTAAGCCATCAATGCCATTAAACTAAGTTAATCAGGAAGTGGTATCTCAGCAACTTGCTGGGTCCAAGTTTGACAGCAGAATGACCTCTGTGTGAATTGCACACCCACAAAAACTTGGAATCAATCCCATCTTCCAGTTTTCATATCAGAAATATTTGGAAGACATTTGGACAGGGCACAGTCACAGGAGCCCTGAACCTGAAGCTTAAGGACTCTTGAGATGGAGGACAGGTTGGGACAGAGGAAAGGTGAGAGTTTTTGTTTTATGTGCCAGTCTGAAAAGCTACTGTGCTTCTGTGCCTCTCTTTTGAAGACTGTAGGACAAGGTTAATTCTTAACTCTCATTATACTCTGCCCTACCTAAGTTAACGTATTTAAAGCATATAAATGCCATGTGCTATTTCCTGAGCTCATGGAAATAGGGCACGTTTTATTTTCACATCAAAGTCATGCTGATTTCACCTTGCCATTCAGTAAGTGCATTTTTGAACTGGGATAATGGCAGTGCTTGTGGTTGGTTAGATATTGATAAGTTGGTTAGACATAGACAAATTCATTGCTGGACTGAAAACTAGAGAGCTGACCATAGAATTTCTAGTGTCCTGTTTAATGTTTTAACTAAGAACTCTCTTTTTTCCTACTTGAAGAGGAATAAAAAAATCTAGTTGTAGCTTAAAATCCAAATATGCAAAAACAGCACAAGTGCTGCAATTGAGAGAGATTCCCTTTAGTAAGTTGTTAGTGGGCAAATAAACAGAAGCAGAGATGCTTCCATAGCAATGAGGAGGTGATACAGTGACTGGTGTGAGTTTTCTCTGGATTAAACTCAAGTATTGTTCTGTTCCCCCTTGCACAAAATCAGAAAAGCTTCAGTGCCTTTTACAGAGAGCCCCTTGCTTGACAGCTATATGAATGAAATCAGAATCTGCCCAGATTGAAGTGGGTTTTACTTAAATCTTCAATCAAATGGTGTGATGTTCCTTCTGTATTGTATCAGAATCAGTAAGATTATGCTCTGTTTTTCCAGGTTCTTGCGGGGATGAATGTTTACTCTGCTGAATTTGAAAGGATAAAGGAGGAATTCAATGTCCGGGGATATCCTACAATCTGCTATTTTGAGTCGGTTATATTTTGCTATTATTTTAGAAATCACGCACTCTTATATAGTTGTGTGTTTTTATCTTTTGGGGCAAGGACTGAACCTTGTTTTGTTGCTTTAACAGGAAAGGAAAATTCCTGTTCAACTTTGAGAACTTTGGTGCTACCGCCGCAGACATCGCAGAGTGGCTGAAAAAGTAAGGCACTGAACTTCATGCACTCCACCTTTTATGTACTCTCCATTATTTACAGAATGTAATGGTTTAGGAACAGGCATCTCTCCCTCCTTTCCTCTGCTCAAAAGAGCAAACAAAACTACCCCGCTGAGAGAGATTGACTAATGTTTGGTTTTTAGCATGCATGCCTTGCATTTCACTATTGCATTTTGTCTGTAATAAGAGGCTGACTGTGGACTAAAATAAATGCAGATACACAAATCTCAGCTTTGTTAAAAATGCCAGTTTAAATTTCCAGTGATCTTGGGTGCTTGAACTTAATACCTTGCAAAAGGTTTGACTTCTGTTGTGTTATTAAAAATGTATATACCAAATGTGCTGTTCTTGTTGGTTCATCAGCCTTTAGCTGAAGCCTTTAAAGTGTCTTGCAGTGACAAACTGAGGATCAAGGCACCCTGGATAGGTACCCATTTTTACAACATCTGTGTTTGCTGTCATGATGTGAAAGTGTAGAAAGCACCTTGTTCTACTTAAAGAGCTATTTGCAGTTATAAACATTTTGGGAGCTGGATGAGCCTATGGGACCAGCAGTTCAGAGACACACAGGAAAAGTGTGTGTGTATAGCTGTTCTTCAACTGGTGCAATTCCTCACATGGTCAGTGAAACTGATGGAGCAGCTGGAGAGAGCTGAGATAATCTGGTGATGGAGAAATCCCATTTGCAGTGAGCCCAGGCTCTTGAGCATGGTGTCTTTTTTGTAACTCTCCCTTGTTTGCTGCAGTCGTGGAAACAATCCTGAAATGAAGCTAATGAGAGGAAACAAACACATAGAAAAGAACAGACTGTTGCAAGCTATTTGTTGTAATAGTATAGCTTAGCAAAATTGGCTCAGAATAAATGTATTTTTCTGTAGAGTGGAGCTGTGCTGGGGATGTGCATATGATTGCAGGTAGCCCAGGGTCTCCAGCAGCAGTAGGCTGAGTGCTTCAGGATATGGAACCCACAAGATGAAGTGAGAGCAGCATCCTGTTAGCATCAGGAGCTACAAACACTGCAAGCAGTACTGCCCAGTGGCTCAAACAGGAGGAATTCAGCCAGAGTCACTAAGTTTGTGTAGTCAATTAAGCCTTCCAATGTGAGTGATCAAAATGGGAACTCCAGCAACTTGAAGGAGGTGATCAGCCCTTGGAGCAAGGATATGGCTTCATCACCTGCACTTTGTTATGCTTTTCAATTCTGCAAGGATGTGGTTATCTCTTGGCTACCATATGGGAAACATTAGCTGTTTGGGGTGGCTTTTTTTTTCCTCTGTCTGCCCACATAATATCCAGATAATCCCTGCAATATGCAGTACCTTTATATCAGTGCTGTGACAGCAAGTGAACACAGCTACTGGAAGCAAAGCAGAACAGCTGCAAGCTCTTTCCAATGATAATCTCTGCTAACAAGCCACTGTGGACTTTGGCTGATACTTCAGCAGTCCAGAGCTAAAGACAGCTGTTTGTCCTCACTTAGTGCATGCTTATTAGTTGCCCAAAAGATGATCTGAGCAGTAGCCTTGTGCCCCTGTTTTGTGTAATAAGTACAACTTTTAAGGAAACCACATTTAGTAGTTATGCATACTGATATTTTGCCAGTAACTGATGCTTAAATTATGATAAATTATTAATAAAACCACATATAGGGTAAGCATGCTACATATATAATACCATACTATTCTGAGGAATCTGCAGTACAGATAGTCAAAACAGTATGGCAAGGGCTTTAGGAAAGCCAAGGAGTGCAATGAGATATCTGCAGGGTGTACTGGCTTTCAGAATAGCATAATACTAAAATATTGAAAGGTTGCTTTTGTACAAAATGTTACTCCAAGGACCAGGGCATGCCAGGGCTGTAGCAGGGAATGCCAATGCATTTTTATACTGTGCATGCATGTGCTGTCATTGTAGAGTCTTGAAAGCAAATCCAACAGACATTGAGACATAAGAAATAACCCATTTTGTGTGGACAATAAGTACATGCTGTAGAAAAGCAGCTGTTTTCCCTCTTCCTCTTTTTTTTTTTTCCCTCTAAATATTACTGGTAAAGTGCTTAAAGTGAGTGATCTTAGGCTCATTTGTGGGGGAGAATGTGATATAACTTAATGAAAGTTAGAATTACTTAAATAATTGTCCATGCATTTTTCTCTCAGGACAAGAACTAATAGTTTGGAGGGCTCCAACATCTTTTTTGGGGTTTTCTTTGTTTTTTTTTTTTTTTTTTTTTTTTAGTACTTACTTGAGGTGCTTCTTTCTTACACTGAAGTGTGCTAATGCTTCAGTCTCACAGATACTTCATCTTTATCTTCATAATAGGCACTGGCTACTCTGTTATGGAGATTCAGATGTTTTCCTGAGATGATAAAGATGAACCATCATACAGCCTTAATCTCTACACAGTAGAGATGCTATCTTGTACATACCACTTTTTTGTTAAATCTGATACACAGCTATCTCAGCCTGAGTGGTAGGGAAGCCCAGCAGCTTCTTGCTGCCTTCAATAGCTGCTTCATTTGTCTTGCTGTTTTTATAGATTCCCCTCAGGCCCTTCCTTAGCATCAGCTACTCCGTTAAATCAAGAACTTGTTCTGTGCTCTTGACTGAATTGGCTTTTGATAACTCTTCTGGACTTCTGTCATCCTAATCAGGTGTTGGGTGTGCCTTGTCTCAGTGTTAAGTGACATTTTAAATTTTGCTTGGTGCTTTCTACAGGCCTTGAGGTGTTTATTACCACCTCCTGTGTAGGCTCATTAGCATGCACAGTATTTTAAAATATGAATTTACCATTTGAATAAACATCCCATGCCCTGCTTTACTAATTCCTGACTGAAATAGGTCATGCCAGGCCCTTCTAAACACCATGTTCTCCCAGTGCTTTGTAGGCACTGTGTCCATGTTCATCATGCTCTGCCTACTCCACCCAGCTCCCAAACCCATTAAGTGTCATGGTGTTTGCTGGAAAGCCTTTACTCTGCCAGGATACCTGGAGATCATTGCTCTCTGGGCTGCCTGGCCAGGTGCAGCTCTGACCTTTTACTCTGATGTTTGCTTCTTGGTTTATCACAGAAGCAGCAGAAGAGGTGTGCATCACAGTTCTGCATGGATTGCTTAATGTTTTTGGATCACACCCATTGTGTACATCAACAGAATTTGCTGTTTGAATCTGTGTATCTCTACTGCTTTTTTTATCAAACTAGGCTTTCAGCCTGGAAATGAGTAAGGCAGGATAAACGAGTTATCATCTGTTTGCCATTCCTTGTTCCAGGCAGCTAACACAATAATGTTTTAATCAAAAACAGTAAAACTGCTTTCAGCAGAGATGGGGTCACATCCAGACCTGTACTTTGCCAAAGAATTTGGGGAATTTTGGGGGGTGTTTTGAACTCATTACTGCAGTTGACAAAAATAGCTTCAAAGTCTGGCTCCCAATGTTCGTATGTTTGGGTGTCTTTTCTGTGAACACTGTTTTAATAAATAAAATGTTAATTAGCATAGTTTAGTTCACAGCTGCCAAATTCTCCCCTTAATATACATTAAAAAAGCCAAAACCAATTGTTTATTGGGATGATGAGCTCCTGAGGAGCTTAGTTCAGTTTCCAGACTTGCCACTGTGTCTTTGTGCAGTCTCTGTGGCTCTGCCCCATCAAAGACAGTTGACCTCAGGTACAATCATAGTGAAGTTGGTAGAACACATCACTCTCCTTTTAGGTGAAGCATGTAGCTGAGTATCTCTGCTGAGTTAGGCCTGCAAGCCCACTGCAGAGTGAGGGCATAGTGATGCTTCCATGGCTCACAGCAGCTGTTGAGGGTAAAACCATGTATTCCTGGGGAAATGGTGTGTGCAGCTGGCTCATGGTCCCAACACTGCTCCTCCTTTCTCTGCTGGCCCTAATCATGCTGTCAGTATCCAAGGTGACGGGTTAAATTGGCTGTTTCTGCTCACTGCTTTCTTCTT
This sequence comes from Erithacus rubecula, assembly GCF_903797595.1. Classification (NCBI taxonomy): domain Eukaryota; kingdom Metazoa; phylum Chordata; class Aves; order Passeriformes; family Muscicapidae; genus Erithacus; species Erithacus rubecula. The sequence continues at coordinate 26,919,685 of NC_136659.1, forward strand.
TCATTTGCAATGGCTCCTGTGAACTACAAAGTGGGAATGCTGTGAGAAAGGGAGCATCCTGCTGAGGAGGGTAAAAGAGTAATAGAAAATGCATTTGATTTCTATAATGTAATAACCAAGCAGTCTGGTTATCTCCTTGCTCCATCCCCTTCCATTGCTGATCTGTCCTCAGGAGCTTCTTGCAGATATTTTTGTTCCTCCTCCAGGTTTATCTGTGTTTCAGTGCCTGTGAGTTCTGGATGGGTAAAATTATGGAAGCTGTTCAGTAGGGCTGGTGTGGCAGACATGTGAACATCTGCACAAAGTGGTTCCTTACAGTTTGACTTGCCAAGATGACTGCTTAGTACCAGAGAGCTGCCTTTAAGCTGTGTTTGTCTTGTAGCCCACAGGCACCTCAGCCACAGGCTCCAGAGACTCCCTGGGCAGATGAAGAAAATGTAGTTTATCACCTGACCGATGAGGACTTCGACAAGTTTATAAAGGATCATTCATCTGTGCTAGTGATGTTCCATGCACCATGTGAGTTTGTTTTCTCTTCTGTACTCTGAGCCAAGTGCTTGCTAACAAAATCAGTGATGTTTTTCCGTGGAAGTTTCACAGAACCATGAACTAAAAAATCCAGGCTTTTCTTGTTTGTGATCATTGTTAAATACACAGGGCATGAAATGTTCGTGAAGTTGCTGACTTCACATTAGGATGAAGATGTGCCTCTGGAAGAGGGACACTTTGTAGGCTGAGTCAAAACAAAACTGAGGAGTGTAATGATGCTTAAATAGTCTGGGTACCCATCACTTTACAGCATGACTTGCCATTTTCAACTTCTCTTCAGTATTGTTTGCTTTCAAAGCAGAACTCTGGTTGATTGAACACCTAACTCAACTTGAGAACCCTGAGCTCCTGGGTTCTTGTCCATGGCTGTAGTTATGTCATTTTTGAGCATTTTCACTCCTCTGCTGCAGTGTCTCTGGCAATATAAGGGGTGATTGTCATTATATATTGTACTGAACTATGCCAAAACTAGGCCTAAGTTTAGAAAGACCCCAGGACTTTTGATAACTAATGCAGAGTTGGTGGTGATTCTACTTACTGTTCTTCTGAGAATGCAGAACTGATCTTTTTCATGCCTTAAGGTTTTAGCTTGACAAATAAAATGTGGTAGGCTGCCTTCAGGATGCTGTTCCAGCCACACTGCACTCCTGTTTGCTGTTGGGAGGAAGAGTGCATTAACCTCTTAGTTCACTGTGGATATAACTTGTTTCTGCTACATATCTGGTTCTTCCAATTGTTTGTGTCTGTGATGGACAGTTCAGGCTTGAATCAGCTGTGTGACACACAGCTTCTGTCTCCTCTTGCTGCTGTGCTGGCAGCAATACTTGGGTGAGATGTTCATTTTCAAGGGCATAGATTTAAAGGTTAGGACTCTGGAGGCAGACTGTGTGCTCACAGCTGAGGGTCTTGGCACAGAGGCTGAAATCCTGCTTCCCTTTAAGCCTGCAGGATTTAGCTCCAAAATGCCTTTTTTGAATGTCTGCTCATAAGACTCATTTGAAAAGCATACCGTAATGAATTTCCTCTGCCTGATGAAATGTCTAAGAATTTGGTCCACTGAAGCAGGGGACTGACTGCTGTTTTGTCACTGAATTATTTGTACTAATGAAAGTGGGACCGGAGATGAGCTCCTGGTCTGAAACCCAAAACACAAGCAGCAGAACTGATGAGGCTGGTTTGCTCAGGAGTTATCCTTCGTTACCCAAATCCTTCCTTCCCAGATTTCCCTGCACCCTGGTGTGCAAGTGACAGCATGGGCTGCTGCTCCTTGGCAGCTGTGTGCCTGCTGAGCAGCTGCTGCCAAGCACAAATGTAACTCCTACATTTCCCTGCTTTCCCTGTCTCTGCACAATGGCATGGGAGAAGGCTCTCCTCTCTCTTAGCATGTTCACAGATATTTAGTAGTACTTTAAAGCTTTGCCTTTTTTTGAGTTTGAGGGCAAAGGGGTATGGTCATGTATTTAGGAGGAGGAAGGGGGAAGAAATCAACACTTGGCCCTGCAAAACTTACTCCTTTGGGAAGCCAGGTTGAAAACAGATGAACACATACAACTGCAATCAAATTTTATAGTAAGTTCAAGTTAGTTTTAAATCTCAGTAGGATTCTGTTCAGCTTTTAGTGGCTTTTTTAGTATTTTCAAGAACACAGGTAACACAGTTTTAGGAGTAGCAATATTGCATTACCTATTTTGAGAGTAGGGGTGCTTCCAGACAGGTATGTTTTGTACTAAGGGACATTCTGCACTAAGGTAGAGCAGTACTTTGGCAAATGCTGTTTTAAAAGTAAATCAAATGCCTTAGTTGGGCTGTCATAATCTTCTGATAACATTTTCCAGCTGCCCAGAATTGGAGTAAGGAGTGTTTCTTGCCAGAGTAACTCCATTTTAAATGCAGCTCGAATATTTGGGGCATTTTATTTACATTCAGGTAGTAATGGTGTGCCTACGTGCAGAATCCAGCTCGTACATGTGTAAAAGATCTGTGTTGGTAAGAATCCTCTCTGGGCATCCTCAGCACAGAGTATGAGGCTTGCAAACTAATTAATGACAGACAACTATCATAAACAGTTATCTCCATGATTAAAAGCTCTTCTCTTAACACTTCTTAAATGTGCTAATGGTGTCACCTTATGAATATTAGGAGATAAATTATTCCAGTAAAAGAAGTAAAACCAGCAAGCGTCTTACTTGTTTTTACCTTGGTAGCTCAGACTGAGGAAGTTTTTTTCTAAAAATTATGTACTAATAAAAAAAAAATATTTGAAACATCTATAAAATAGGCTCATAACACAGGATATACTTCTGTGTAACTAAGAATAATCAAGGGGATTTCAGCACTGGCCTGGAATTAGCAAGTACTTAAACTCCTGTGTCACCACGCAGCATACACGTGACTTGGAGTTTTTCTGGCACACTGTTGTGGTTTAGCCTCAGCCATAGCTCAGTCCCACATAGTTGCTCATGGTGGGATGGGGGAGATTTTGAAAGGTAAAGCCAAGAAAAGTCATGGATTTGTGGGATAAAGGTAGTTTAATATGAAAAGCAAAAGCCATGTACAGGCAAGGAATTTGTTCAGTACTTTGCATTGACTGGCAGGTCTTGACCATTCCCTGGAAAGCAGAGCTTTGTCACACATAATGCTGACTTGGGAAGACAGACTCCATCACTCCAAATGTCCCCCCTCTACCTCTTTCCCCAGTTCTATATGCTAAGGATGACACCATATGGTCTGGGATATCCCTGTGGTCATTTGGGGTCAGCTGTCCTGACTCTGTCTCCTGACATCTTCTTGTGCACCCCCAGCCTCCTTTTGGTGGGATGGGATGAGGGGTAGAAGAGGTCTGGATTTTGTAAGCACTGCTCATCCCTAGCTAAAACATCCCTGTGTTATTGACACTGTTCCCAGTACAAATCCAACTCATGGCTCAATACCAGCTACTGTGAAGAAAATGAACTCTATCCCAGCCCAAACCATCACACATACATGTGGAGCTCTTTTACTAGAAGAGAATTATTTCAGTGATGCTTTAATTGCATATTCAGATGGTCAGTGTATTAATAGATTGTAGTATGAAAAGATGTGTGGGGTTTTTATCTGCTCCCTGCAGATAAACCAAACACATCCTAGGAAAATACCTGTGAGCTGCACCATTAGGCACTGTGATGGATGTGGCCAGTTGGGTCTCCATGCCTGTGGCTATTAATGATCATCCCTGAGGACCACACTGTAATTACTTACAATCAGTTGCACTTACTAACCCAGTCAAAGACTAAGCAGCATTTTAAGTGCTGCCTAGCATAAGTAAGTTCAAGGAGAGCAGCTAATGTGTTTTAAACACATCAAGAAGGTCTGCAGCATGCAACTTGCCCCTCTTGGGATCAGAAACACCATACCTTCTGTGCAGTAATTTATCACAACCATTAAACAGAAGATGTGCTGCTGCTGGTTGTTACTGCCAGCCCTGGGTAATGTGGGTGAGTAGGCAGGGTAAGTTCAACCTGCTTTCCTTTCACAGGTCACTGGGGACACAGATTTCTAACCTTCTGAAACTCCTTTGTAAAGCCCTTAAGAGGATGTTCAATAAATCTGAATATTTAGCATAGATAAACAGTGACCCAGCCAGTCAGGCTCTGAAGGCACTCTCCTCCCCAGCCATCTGTGAAGGGTGTGCAGTGTTGTGTTCCTTACTTAAGTATTTTACTGAAATTTCATGATTTCTGAGCTTAGTGAGCTTAGTGTTGTCCTGCATATACTCAGGCTGGAGTCTTGCAGACATCTGAAGTGTTTTTTCAATGTGTTGTTGTACCCAAAAACTGGATTCTCCTGCGCTGTACAAAAGAACAAAGAAAGGGCCCTCTCTCCCAAAGGATTTGGTGTTTTTACTTGGATTGATAGTATTTGGTAACATGAGATAGCAGTTATGTTAGCAGGCCTGTTTCTGAGTCTATAACAAAGGAGTTATTGCACCAACAAAAGTTATATAAATAACAGAACTAATGGCACTGTTGCTGCCTATGATAAGCTTGTGTTAGCAATGAGAATAAAGACTCCATGTCTGTATGTGCTTCTTGATATCTGTGCCTACAGCTGATCGATTTATTTAGATGCCCAAGATGACAGCTGGGTTCTGAATGTCTCTAAATATGGGTTATGCTGCCAGTCAAGTGTTGTTAAATGCTTTAGTGTCGTGGGCACTCACTGGGACTTAAAATGCTCCTGAGTCCCTTCATCACAAAAAAAAGCCCTGTTTGTGTTTTCAGTTTCCCCATCAAATTGTTTGCTGAGTCAAATGCAATTTTTAAGATAATTCTGTCCAAAATATTTGCCAAATTAGTGAGGATTGCAGTTTTTCTGACTCTGTTTTGTTGAAGGAATAAACCCCCTACACATTTATCCTTTCTACATTTTCCCTCAGCATTTTTCTCCAACTCACGTCTCAGTCACAAAATAAACCCAACCAAGTCACTGATAAGTCAATTCAAATGCCACCAAAAGGTGTTTAAAGTCCAGGATTAAAATTCAAGTCAACTCAGAAGTAGTTTCTGGAATTGTCTGCTGTTCACACACAGGAGTTACTTTTCATTATGTTTTGCTAACACAAGTGACACTGCTAATGTTTTAAAGGATACCTGTTCTTGCAGCCTCATGCAGAATGATGTCCTGGTTGCTGTGAGCTGTAGCCTCCCCCTGTACCTTCAGCAGGCTCAGTCTGAGGAGTCACAGATGCTGGCTGGTGGTTGTAGTCAGTCACCCCTGATGTTTGCTTGGGGCTGCTTTGCCCTCTCTCATAGCCCATCAGCCAGAGCAAAGGTTGTGGGACAGTACTGATGCCAGAGGTAACAGAGGAGAAAAAAAGTGCTTAGGCTGTACTGTTAGTGTGAATGTGCATTTGCTTTTTAAAGGATTAAACTATTTTTCTGCAACATTTCTTCCTTGTACGTGACCTTAAATTCAGGTTAAATCTGTCTTCTTCCCAGTCCTCTTCACAGGGCTCCTTCAGAGACTTTATAAGCTGATTGCAGGACTTAAGGTTAGAAAAAATGTCAATATCCTTAGTAGGATATTGGAGTCATTGTAGTTTTTCCTCCATTGATAAAGAGGGAAAACAGGAAAAATGCAGCCTAATAGACCTTTGCTTTCTTCCTCCCAGTGGAAGGGAGTGCAAAAATAAACCTTGAAATGATAAAGTGCACCACAGTTTTCATGTGTTGTTGAAATGTCCATGAAATTCCTTTCCTGTCCTCGGATATTTTCTCTCCCTCTATAAACCAACCCAATAAATTATGCAGTTGCTGCTTTCCAAAGTCAGCTATTCAGCTGTTCAGGTTTTTAATTGCACAGGGAGTGGTTTTATCAATTTGGCTTTGAAAAACAGCTTTTCACACCCTTCCCTCCTTCCCTCCTCCCTCCAGTCCATTTAAACCCAAGGTTTTAAGCGACTTTGTGGACTCATTATTAAGAATCCCAACCAATTAACCCAGTACAAGAAAGGAGGTCTCAGATTCTAACCAAGTAGTGAACTTGGCTCTGTCCCTGCCAGTGCACCATCACTGGTTTCAGTGGCCTCTTTTTGTTTTTTACAGCTGCACGTGGTGAGATTGGGATATAGGAATCCATTGCTCACTTTAAATATGAAGCAAAGTGAACCCAAAATGTGTGCACAAAATCAAATCTATTTATTTCAAAATATGGTTTGCATCTAGAAATAAGTAAGTCTCCCTTTCAGATCCCCACTGGTTCCTTTTGAAAGCAATCTGTGTTGCTGTGAGCTCTAATTGGGATGTCTGTTGGCAGCATCAACAGAAAGGCCACAAGTTGAAAAGGCTGAAGAATAATCTACTCTGCAGCCTGAAAAAAATGGCCTTTCTAGCACAGGTCAGCAGCAACCTAACATTGGCAGCCTGTGATAAATAAAGAAATTAAATTATTTATAAATAAATAAAGTTTTTCCATGCTAATTTATGATTCAATCAAAGATATTTTTTTTAAATGTCAACCAACACAGTCATTCCAGTAGAGGTTAAAGGCTTGTGGGTTATCCAAACATCCAGCAGCAGTGAATGTGGATGGAAACATCCTTTAATTTTCATTTGTCCCTGTCATATATGACATTTGTGATTTGATTGTGTTCAGTGGCTACATGGATAGCCTTTGGCATCTGCCTTCAGATGTAGAGCCTGAGGGATAAAGGATACCTAAGGCAGTAGGTAACTGGGAAGCTGGTTTTGGTGCACTTGGCAGGTCTGGATTACTGGAAGGTTGTAGTGTGTAAGGCAGGTTGTACATCTGGAGTCTGGTCAGATGCCTGTCCCCATGATGCAGGTGCTTGTTCTAGGCCATAGAAGATACACAGGGAGACATTTATGTGTCAGGGTGTTTGCTGTGGGCTCAGTCCTGTTCATACCAGATACCAGACCCTGGGGAAATGTTCTTGTTTCAGAGTACTTTGAGAAAGCTTTGAACAAGTCAAACTTTCTGGACTGTTATGTGGGTCACAGGCAGCCTGGCTCTGGTGGGATTTTGCTGGAGCAGTGCAGATGTCAGGGTGGGCTGTTGCAGTGCCCACATCACCAAAAACTGAATTGCTGTGTAAGGGCACTCGATGATGAATGTTGCTGTTTAAGAGTCTGGACAGATTGTTGAAGAGAAAAGATTTGCTTCAATTTCAGAATTGTGTTTCCTGATTCTCTGTCCCACAGGCTCCTAATTTTAATGTTGCCTTAGTGTATTTTTAATGGAATGTATGATAAAATGCTTCCCTGTACAAGCATAAATTGTGCCAACTTTCTGTGCATTGTATGGTTGTACTTGTCAGCTGAACATTCCTGGCAGGCTTCTGGAGCAGATACATTCTGCACATAAACCAGTCAGAAATGGTACTTTCCTGGCTTCAGAGTTTGCTTCCACTGAAAAGAGCAAGTTCTGACTGTTGACTTCAGGGAGAGGAGGTCTGGGACACCTAGACTAGTTCTTTATTATTTAAAAGCATGGAAGTCTACAAGATGTTGCTTCATACTACATGTATTTGAATGTCACAAAAAAAATCTTAGGGAGTGTAAATAGTTGAGTGTAGTGACCTGCCAGTGCAGTGACCTGTCTCATTAAACTAATTACAGAAATTATTTTCAGGGAGATTTAATCATGCATTAAAGCAGAAGTTCTTGGAAAGGCAGTAAACCAGTAAAATTAAGAACCTGGCATGGATTTTTCTTTTAATGACAATACCACTCATGTTTCTCAAGGATCTAAAGATAAAAATCAATATTGGTTTTTAGTGGTACTTAATATAAATAGAAATGTGAAGAGTATAAGAATCCTGGTAATTATCTTGTGCAGTAAAACTTGATAGGGTACCTAATGGAAGGGGTGAAGACAGTAATGACTGATACCGTTGTCTCTTTTTTGTCAATCTTCTGATACTGAAGCACACAGTATGGGATTACTGTTTCTTTGAAGCAGTGTGTGCTCTTTGAGCAGGACATGGTCATAAAAAAGGATGATCCAGTGATAAAAGCAATAGCCTTGGCCTGGAGATGTAAAAGTTTAGTTCTTTGCCTTGCTTTGATTTGTACAGTCACAACCCAAGTCACTAAATATTTGTCTCGGTGTCCAACCTGTGAAGTGAAGATAACATTTCACCTTGCTATGGGAGTTTTATCTGGCAAGTCATGGCCAGACTGCAAGCTGCTCCAGGAATTGAGATATGGAAGGTGTAAGAGCACTGCAGAGTCTTGATTGGCGTGGTGGAGGCAGCTGTTCCCTGGCCTGTGGCAGACATCAGCGTTTGGCCCCAAGTTTAGGAAACTCCATCTGCCCCTGGGTGAGCACAGAGCTCAGACAAGATTATCATGGCTGGAGCTGATGAGTCCCAACCTGATTACAGCTCGTGCCAGGACTAAAAGGGAGGAGCCTTGTCTTGATCTGGTTCAGTGTACAACAGAGGGAGTGGCAAATTTGGGGTGTTTAGGGCTCCTCTCCCTTCAGGCTCCCTTTGCTCTATGGCACGATGCTGTCCTGGGGACACAGCATGTGCATTGGATAACTTAACTTGGTAGCAGTCGTGGGTGTTGAGCAGAATGCAGGGTAGAAGTAAAGAAAGAAGGAAAGGAGACAAAATGTGGATATTTTGGGGTTGTGAAATTTGAGAGGTTTGTTAGAAATGCATTGCTGTATGCACACCTCCAATTGGGAGCAGTTACTTTCTCTATTAAAGAAGACATTTGCAAAGGCTATACTAATCAGAAAAAAAAGCTTCATGTGAATGTGTGGCAGGTGGTGTGAAGGGAACATTAGTTTCTTTGGGGATTTGCTGCCTCATTTCTCACATTACTATTGCCTTCCCTCTCTCCTAAGGAGTCTTCACCAACTGACTCAGCATGTTACATAGGAGCAGCTCTGGAGCACCTAGGAGCAGCTGAGAGGTGACAGCTGAAGAAAGACTGGCCTCATTCTCTGGCTATTTGTTGTAGGTTATGTAGGTGTTCAGAGGGCTCTTTTAGAGGACTTAGGTAGTATTAGCTATTAAAAATCCACATATGAGTGTGTGAATTGGGTGACTGTCCTCCTGGCAAGCATGACCCCAGTGTACATATAAGCCCTTAATGCTCTTGTGATGAGTTCTGATAGCAGTGAAGCATAAGTTATTTTTATAGGTTTACTTTGCTTGCCTCTAATGATGGGGTAACAGTAGGAATTAGCTTTAAGAATTAGATTCCAGGTTTATTTTTTTTTAAATAAATTATTTTCCTTGCTTGGATAAGCTCAATATACTGTGCAGGGCTCTCATTTTGAAAGTGCAGTACAGTACCTCTGCTGCTTGAGTCATTACCAGTGGAGTTTTCATTGTCAGGTTTATCTTCCTAAATACATTATGGCTTCAACTTTTACTCTGTGAAAGGTAGAAAACTTACATAGAGGGCAAATAGTGAACAGAGACACCTAGGATGAAAGATTGCTTGCCTGCCTGTCTGCTCCTTGTGCCCTTTCAGATGGTGAGTTGGCAAGTGATGCAGTTTTTTTGAGTTACTAATAAATGAATCCATTGCTTGGAACTAGGACGTTGTGCTGATGGTGGAGCTGTGTCTTCTGGGGTTCTGACTGCTTAGGGTTGGCAGCTGTGCCAGCTCACTTCTCCTAAACAGATTAATAGATCTTAGCTGGTAGCCACTAGGCTGTGACTTTGGACAAAAACTGCATTCTGCATAGTATCTCCTCTTGATACTTGACTTTTCCAGGTATCTTCACAGTAATATTCAATGTCACCATTCCTTTTAACCCCCCTGCCCCATGAGCTTGAGTTCATTGGGATGTACCTTTCTTAGGAAGATCTCTTTGCATGGCATCCATTTTGCTCATGTCTTATACAAACTGCATACTAGGAAATAATTTGCAGGTTATGCTGTTTTTGTGTGCTCAACATTCAAAGCTCTTTCATCTCACCTGTGTTCTCTGGCATTTTCATTGCTAAATCCACAGCATAAAGTCTTCCACAGTGGGATAAGATAGTGTGAGGGAAAGCAGTGCAACTTCTCTCCTCAAGGTAAAATTTTGTTGTTCACCTGGCAATGGAGAAGGGGGGGGTGAGATAATTCTGCCTTGATTGAGAAGGAAACCTTCTGCTGGTATTTTTTATAAACTCTCAACAATTTCACCTTAAGGCAGCCATGCTGTTGTCTCACATTTCAATAGGGGAAGATTAATTTTCAACACCTACTCAGGGCCATGTTCCTTAGAGCTGGTGTAGGAAGTGTAATTCCTATCTCTCAATGCCAGATGATCCACCTTTCTTCACTTCTTTTCCCTCCCAAGAGGGATGGTAGGAGGCACCATCATCTCCCAAGGCTGATTTCTATCAGCTGCAGCAGAGTCCTGAGTGAGAGGGTATAGATCTGCAGTTTTGGTGTGTACATGCACTGTAATCTCCAATAGCCAGAAGCTGAAACCACCTTTGGATTGAAAATAAGGAGCCATGTGATTTTTTGTTTTAGTTTATTTTACATAAAGATGATGATTAACTTTGAAGTTGTTCTTGGATGTGTGCTGGAGTCTGTGCTGTGGAGATGGGGTATATTTTTTCAAAGGCAGCTTTCAGGAGTCTGGCTCAGCCCCCTGTGAGCTCAGAAGCAGAGGGCACACACTGAGGGCAAAATAAAGCAGAGATCTCTCTTCCTGCCTGACTCCCAGGAATCCCTGGGAGGCAGCAGCCTCTGGCTGATGTTAACCTTGGAGAATATTCACCCTTTCCCCTGAGCCTGAGCCAGAAGAAGATACACTCCAGTGTGACCAGAACTAAAGGCAGAAGCATCTGTTGTGCAGTTTACCAGAGCTGCTGTCTTTTAAATCCCATGGAGGCAGCCTGCATGACCTGCTCCATGTTTCTCCCCCATGCTGAGCCTTCCCCTGCCAAGGGCTGTTTCTGGCTAAAGGTGGCCTTTCTGCCAGAGCTGTGAACAGGCATAGATGCAGACAGCATTCCTGGAGGATGCTTTTATTTAAGCTCTCTTCCCAGTTTGATCTGATTTATGTAATGCATCCAACTATCATTTTTGAAAATAAGTTAATAGTTTTAATTCATACTACAACTGTCTTCTCTTGAATGGTTTTAGTGATGCTGGGACCATAGAAAAGACAAGATGGTGTCTGGGTTTGGATCACTACCACCTCAGCAAGTCATATGGACAGGAGAAGGGGTGACCAATTTGTAATGATTTTGTGCCCCAGCACACAACTTCCCACTGAAGGGCTCCTGGAAGCAGGCAGAGACTTTCTTCTGTGTGCCCATTCTGGGACTGGATTTGCACAGCTCACTGCACACACAGATTGCCTGCACTGTGAGCTGCTGGTGGTGCCAGAGAGGTGGTGATAATGGCAGGGCTGGGTCACTGCAGTGCTCTGGGGTGAACTGTGCAGCCCACACAGCAGCCAGGCATGTCTGCAATAATCCAAACTGCTTAAGTATTTTCCTTCTAATTCTGTATTTCTAGTTCCTCAGAGTCTTTTCCAGACTGACCTTTCATAGGCTTTGTCTTTTGTAAAGCCGTAAAGCTGTTTGCTTGTCAATGATCTCTAATCAGTGTCATGCCTGGTGGAATCAAACCTTGCTTTAAAAACACTGTATTGGGAGTGGGGTGTCTGGATTTGTGTATGTGTACACACATTTCTAGCTGTTGGAAATCTGAATTCAGTGTCATATTAAAGATGTTGAAGATGTGCCTCTTAGAAGAAAGCATTGTCTTGAAATGTCATTGTCTTTAAGTATCTGGAATTTTACCTGGGTATGCAGTACTGCTGGTGACAAGATGAATGGTTTGGTGGGAGTCAGTACCCAGAAGAAAATGGTTGTGCAAAATTATTTGAGCTCCTGATCCTTCCTAAGGTGATTCCATTGTTTTGTTTTGGTTTGCTTTTTGTTTGTTTGGGAGTATTTTTATGCATAGGAGATCGTGCCATGACCTGACTGCTGTGACCATTGTGACTATTAGGTGAACGTGCAACTAACACAATTGCAAAATCATACCTGTGATTACAGGGAGAAACAGCTGCTTTTGTCATCCTCCCTCCCTGCCAAATTTGTGGATGATTTTCCATGAGATGTCTGCAATGCAGATGGCTAAATTATGCAAGGGAGTCTGCAGCTGTTGTAGTTTTATGCTCCCCTACACAGGTGAAGGAACTATAAACTGCCTCATCTCAGACCTGAGAGATCCTCTTTAACATGATGCAATGAAGTCTTTGCTTGTTACAGACTTCCCTGGCAGAAGAGAATACATTTGTGTTCTTGCATGGGTGATCAGAGGGCTGGGATTTGTGTGTCCTTGCTGTGGCTGCAAGCACTGTGTCTCCCCTGTTCCATGTAGATACTCCTGCTTTGATATGTATATGTAGGGATACAAGTTCAAAGTTAACATGTTAACTTGTAAGAATTGGCTATTCTGCTGTTTTCAGAGGGCACTGGTCCTCTGGGATTAAGAATGTAAAAACCAGTGGTGTTATTCCCAGGTGTTAAATTTTAGAGTGAAGGTGCATCCGAATTTTTTTACTTACCTTTTTTTTTATTTTATTTTCTTGAAGTTATCTGTAAATCTACCAGAGTATTCTGAACTGCCAGTGGCCCACTTGCTGAAAGCAGGACATGTTTTGTGCTTCAAATTCATTTTCTCATCAGGCTAATGGAGATATTTTTGGTATACAGCTATAGATGGATATAGAGCTGGCATGATATGATAAATAGCTGGTACATGATAACAGTATTCAAGCAGGCAGTTGATGACAGAAATGTAATGATTCTTTAAAATCTTTATTTGCAATTTAGTTTACCTCTGGGGTTCTTGATGTCAGAAATTGCTTCTTCACAACTGCCTGGATGTTGTCTTTTATCTCTTGCTTGTCACGCAACACTTCAGATCCTCAGACAATGTTGTCTTGAAATGAGAAGACATGGCCAAAAGCATGGCTTTTATTTATATAATCATAATAACCTGAAAGAGGCAAACAGTGAATGACAGGGAGAAACAGAGATTTGTATTCTTGGGACATCACTGAGACAGTATATGCAGGAGCTTAGCTGGAGCTGCTTGACTGGTTTTCTGCCTGTAAAACTTGGTTTTAACAGTAGAAGTACTTGTATTAGTTCATTTCTGAGAAGGTTTGAAGCAACTGTGTTGCAAGTCTTTACCAAGGTGCCAAACAGGGTACTATAAACAAGTACAGGTATTTCTGTGGAAAAAGAGTTGCTTGGTACATTTGTTAGCCTTTCCTTTGTCATGTGCTGCTCACCCTTTCACTTCAGCATTGCTCTGTCCATACTTGGCCTTTGCCTCTACATTTGCACATGGTCACACTCTACAGAGGACAGAGTGCTGGGCAAATGTTGTCCTCTGCCCTGCATTGGGATCCTGGAGGGAGGTGAGTTGTCTGCACTGAGCTGAGGTGGAGACCTTTGATCACCATTGTCTGGGGTGCAGCTGAGCTAAGCTGTGTGACAGTGACTGCACCAAAGGAAGGAGCTGCTTATCTGCCCATCTGTGCAAATGGAAAGATTGATTATAAACTGGGAAAGCAGAGTTCTTGCTTCATTTAGACATCTGTTTTGGAAATGGTTAGCAAGGGTGCATACCAGATGTCCTAGCACTGATTGTTTAAGTTTTGACTTCTTTTCCCTGTCTTGTAACACTTCCTTTTTGCTTATCTGTGTGCTCTTTCTATCCAAGCCTTGGTCCTGGCAGCCTGGGGCTCCTTTTGTTCAAGAGGAGCAGGATGAGGTGTGAGAGGTCAGAGGAGTTGTCCTGAGCTGGTGAGCAGAACCAGGCACTGAACCTGGACTGGTTTCTGTGCTGGATGGAGAGTAACTCTCTTGCACCTCCAGAGCAGCTGCTTGTCTTCTGCAAGAAAAGACTTGAGGCTGTGGGAGTCCTCTTGGATAGACACCTACAAGACCCTTGGGTGTTGCCATGACCCACAGAGGCTCAGAGGATCTTGGGGTAGGCACAGGACAGGACATCTTGTGTTGGCTGCAGATTTTCTTCTCTCCTGGGATTGAACGAGTCTCTTCCCTTCCTTAGTCTTTTAGATTTAATGCCAGTAAACACTTAACAGGACAGTGCATCTTCTAGAAGCACATCTGTCACAGATGCCCACTGCAGGCCTGTGGGCTCCTTCCATTGTCCCAGCAGCACACAGGAGCATCTGGGCTCAGGACCTGTAGGGTTGTTGTTATTTTCCCCACTCATTTTATGAACAGAAGCATCTAAAACTAGAGGAGCTTAGCACACAGGGATGAAGCTGCTGCTGAACAACCTAATGTAGCAATCAAGGAGAGGCAGTGACCTTGGAATTCATTTAAATAACTTTCCATTGGCCTCAAAAATTTAATGGCAGTCTTCACAAGATTATTCAAAGATAGGACAAATAATAAAAGGAGAGATTAATTGATATGAAGTTTGTAGGTCTGACTTGTAATTTGTGTCTCCCCTTTTCTGCTATGGCAGGTGAAAGTAGGCTGTAGCTTGCAATAGCAAAATTATCATGAAGACAGCCAGAAAAGCATCACTTATTGTGGTAGAAGCTTTTAAAATTTGTTGTCCCTCTCTTGGGTTCAGTTTAATGTTGTGACTTTTTTCCAGGCTGATACATCATGCTGTCCTCTGTCAGGGGTAGAACAAGCATTCGTGATAAAGATTTGAAGACTTCAGTTTCCATTTAAGTGCCTTTTAAAGATCTGATGTTGCTTGCCTTTATTTTAAGCCTGAGTGAGTTAGCTTTGTGGCAGTCAGTAGTGCTGTGTCTGTGTGATGTTCATGAAAGAACTTGAAACAGTGACATTTCATGGTCTGGATATCTTGATGCAAAACATTACTTACGTGAATTTCAGATGCTTTGGATATTTTTTTATTTCCTGGGTAAAATGTCCCTGCATTATTGGTTTGGGTTTTTTCCTCCTCTGCATAGCTTTGTGAAAACTGGTTCTTTAATGCCTTTGGTTGATCAGATCTAATTAATGATTGTAATATAATTGGAATATAGTGTAGATTATGTGGATACTGTAGCTAGAGCAGAGTATGAACCTTGCTGTGGCTAAGGGACACACTGTGTAAAACCCACCAAGGTGAAGTTAGCCCTGCAGAAAATCATTGTTTGTACAAATTTAAGCTACCTAATTCAGGTAAGTTCTCAGGTATCTGAACTGGGAGTTGAGATGCCTTTTGGTTAAAGTGAGGAAGGGCACAAAATGAATAAAGTTCCCTGCTCCTAAAAGGAGAAATAAATCAACTCGGGCAGGTGTCAGAGGGATCTGTCAGCCCCTTACACAAAACCATATGCCTGCAAGTTTTCTGTGGGTGGCAAATAAATCATTTTGCCAGCCTCTTTTGTGCTTTTAACCAAGATAAGCAGTGCTGAGACAGTAACTCTTCCTCAGCCTGTCCCAGCTTCTTCCTAAATCCACCTGTAAAGATGTTACATCAGCTTCCCAGCATTCTCACACGACAGCATAAAATTAAGGCAAAGCTTTCTCCACCAGCTGAGCTCCCCTTGTTCTGCTGCTCCTACCACATTATTGGTTTTTGCTTAAAAGAATGACATGGGGTTCTTTAGTGCTGTGGTCTCTTTACAGATGATTAAGTGGTATGGACTGTAGCTGGTGTTTGAACAGGAATTGGTCTGAGATCAGCTGCTTTGGTATTTGCTGTAATTCTTAGGTGGGATTTGCAGTTGCTGTTCAAATGTGTTCACCCTGTTCTATAAACATACCCTGCAAGTGTTCCATGGTGTGCTGTGGTGGCTGAAGCTCTGTTTGCTCTGGTGAAGTTACTTACACCTGGATGTCTTATTGCTTCTTGGCTGCAAGCACTCTTTCACTTGTGCTATATAAAACACGCTTGTCTGCTTGAGTTCAGGCCTAGGTTTGTGTCTGCTGGCTTCAGCAGTCATCCCATTAGAGGAAAACAAAGCAGCACGGAGATTCAGAGTCTTTGGTTTATTTTCTTTCGGACAATGGTGTAAAAATAGCCTCAGCCCTGTTACCCGAACACCTCAGAGTCGGCTTTTGCTGGCATGCATTGAAACACATTTCTAGCTGTATCTTCTGATGCAACTTTCAAAAGCTCAGCAAAGTCTGGGCTTTCAAGTGCCCATTCCAACAATAACAGCTCAGGGAAGCGAGCTGGCAGCAGCTGCAGGCAGGAGGGAGAGGTGCAGCAGGGCAGTGCACGGGGATCGCAGCGCGCCGGGGCCGTGCCGGTGCAGCATCCCCACTGCCTGCACCTGCAGGCAGACCTGAGCTCAGCATGCTGGGTGTTCACCCCAGCACCCATCCCTGTGCACTGTCCCCAAGGGGCTGCCGTTGTGCCAGTGCCTTGGGGACAGGGAAAGGGCTGGCACTGATGCCCAGCATCTCACTGGAGGTGCCAGTGTAACTTCACATCGCGGCAGGACCCTCGCCTGGGCCTGAAAGTTCAGCCTGCCTGCAAGCAACTGCACCAGCTGAAAGCAGTTTAATTTACACCCAAATAATTTATTCTAAGTCTGCCTTTCTCACTCATGCATTCATTTTACTTTATTGTAATGTCAGCACTTAGCAGTGAAGTAATGGCAGATCTCTGGAGAACTTCACACAAGCGAGAAAGCACCATTATCTTGGTTTTACAGATCCTGCTTATGGTGGGAACATATGTGGTGGTGTAATTACACTGATGTGATTAAATCAGTGCAAATCCTTGCTAGAGGGCTATGCTGTGCCACTGTAAAGCGGGGCTTATTATCAGTGCAGTTGAATCCAAATTATATTACTCTATTAAGCTGTGCTAGTGTAAGCCTCCACTGAAAGTCACAAAGTCACGTGAGGAGCTATGTTGGTTCTTTTTAAAGCAGATAAAGATTTGGAAACTGAAATGGGTGAGGTTGTGTCTTGCCCAAGAGCATGCTCGAAGCAATGAGTTAGACAATTGTTTATAGTACTTTTTGTAAGGAAATAGGTGTGGGTATGAAAGTGGGAGTATATTATTATTATTATAATAGATTAGGTTCTTCGAACTATTGTGACCATTTTTGGAAAAAAATCTGTATCATAGGAAAGCTTTACAAATAGGTAAAATGCATACAAAATTCTAGTAAATCTTTACCACATGTTTTTGGATTTTGATAATGGCTGGATGGGTCAATGAATAACCGTGGTGTATACAACTTAATTGTATTTTTTATTTTTGGCAGGGTGTGGGCACTGTAAAAAAATGAAGCCAGAATATGAGAAGGCTGCAGAGTTTCTCCATGTAACCAGTGATGTAAGCTAATTTCCTTTATTATATCCTTCAAATAATCAGTAATAAATAACTAGAGTAATAAAAGTGACTTTTCTCCCTACAACAAATTCAGCTGTTCTCATCCTCCCACAGGACCCTTCAAAATGCTCTTCCAAAGTACAGTCTCATCGCTAATGCATGAGCCCTGCCAAAGTCTGAGAAAGAACATTCTGTCTTGAAGGAAAACAAAATCAAAAAATGTTTATGTATTCTGCTGTAGGCCTTATACATAATATGATCAAATCCAAAAATGGATTTTTCTTCCCCTTACTTAAAGGCATTGAATGTGAAGAAACATAGGCTTTTATTTATGAATTAGATTTGGAAAAAAACAAAAGGGGTTGATCCCTGTTTCAAATACCCTGTTTTTAATGGTTGCACCGCTCCATTAGCTTCATCATAAGTGCTCCATCAGCATGGCTGGAGAGGAGGGTTCCAATAATACAAGTATTAGTGTTATTGATTCAGTCTCATGCTGTGTATGCCATGCAGGGGGAGAAGTAGAATTGGTCTCCCCCATACTTTAAGCATCTTCTCTGGAGACATCTAGAGTTCCTTTACTGCTGTTGGAGAGGGAGGAGATGAGACAAACAAAGATCCAATGAATCCCACTCTACAAATGGCTGTTCTTCTGTGTGTCTAAAGGTGGTCCACAAAAAGATGCCCACAAGTTAGGGAAAGATGAATTTGCCTTAAAGTAAAGTTATTTTTTAGCAGTGCTTGTTTTTTCTGGGAGAAACAGGGATTTGTGGGAGGAAATGCAATTTCTGGGAATGGCTCTTAAGCATTATAAAATGAATTATATAAAGGGAATCCATCAGAAATGGGAGAGGAACAGGTAAGATTCTGGTAACATTTAGTCTATAGTACGTCCCTTTCTTCTTTTGCATCAGTCCTCTGTGTCTTTCTGTATGTCTGTACACAAAATCACAGAATTAATCAGGTTAGAAAAGACCCTGAAATCAAGTCCAACCCATGACCAAGCATCACCATGTCAACACAGCACTAAGTGCCACATCCAGTCTTTCCTTAAACACCTCCAGGGATAATGACTCCACCCTCTCCCTGGGCAGCACATTCCAATGTCTAATCACCTTTTATGTGAAAAAAATTCTTACTCATGTGCAACCTAAGCCTCACCTGGCACAGCTTAAGAAAGACTGTCTTCTTGTCCTAGAGGCAGCAAAGGCACTTAGACCCTGAGTGATTGCCCCCAAGCCCACTGTGTCCTGCTGAAGGGGTGTGTGCATGTGGCTGGATTTACAGGAGGTGATCTCTGTTTCAGAGCCCAGGTGTCCTTGCAGCAGTCGATGCCACCGTCAACAAGGCACTGGCAGAAAGATACCACATCTCAGGGTTTCCCACTTTGAAGTACTTTAAGGATGGAGAGGAGAAATACACTCTGCCACACCTCAGAACGAAGAAGAAGATCATTGACTGGCTTCAGAAGTAAGTTTGAGGGTTTTAAGATAGTATTTGTGTTTCTGGTTAGTGACTCCTGCAGGTGGCTTTGGTGAGGAACTAAACAGAGCTTTAACACTGCCTAAATCCCTTGCTAACAAAATTACACTGAATTCCAGTATTCAAACCCACAGAAACATGTATGTTAATTATGATTTCTAATACACCAAATCCTTTATTTGCTGTGGGATTTTTCAGAGCTGCCCTGGTACTTCTTTCCCAAAATAAATATTTTTCAAATATACCTTAAGCCTTTCCCTGGAGAAGGAATAGCAATGGCTCTGAAAAATAAACAGAACATTTGTTGTTCCCTCTTTATACAAAGCAGCAGATCTCAGTGTTAGTAGCTGAATTTTTACAGTTGTACTTTTCTTTTTCCAGCATTTTAGAGCCAATGCTAGAATTCCACCCCTGTGGGGCTGAAGGAAAGCCAGTGAGATCAACAAAACCAGCACCTCTGAGTGCACTAACCAACTTTTCTTGAGAGATGTGCTGAAATATTCAGAATTAAGTTTGGTATGAAAATTGTCACAATAATTCCATTTCAAATTGAATTGCTGGTACAATTCTCTCTTTAAGTATGCATTATGTATGCATGTATGTAAAAGTATGCATATATATATATATAAAATATGCATTTTCTTTAGGTACTGTAAGCCTAATGTATTTTCTGCATTAGTCAAGGGGAAGAAAACCTGGCAGAGTTTTGTGAATATTTTAATCATTTAACTATTACATGCAGTTGGCATGAGGAATGTAATCTTTATTTTCCCCTCATATTTGGTGGGGGAGGAGGTTTTGTGGGTTTTTTGGTCTTTCTCTCTTTCTCTCCTCTCCCCCTCTCCCTCTTCACAGCTCTGACTGCTTCAAAGCAGGTATTAGATATGGTCTGTCAGTATTATTGTAGCATGTTGAGGAGCTTTATCTGTATTTTACTTTTAGACATGGTACTCCCTTGGCCTCCCTGCCCACTCAAGCTCCAGGCTGCTGTATCTGCATTCTATATGAAGTCATTGTCCTCGTTTCACTGCTTTGCTCAACTCTTTTGAGCACTGTGTAATTTGTAGTGAGTTAAACAGGCTGATGCTGCCTGTACATATTGGTAGGTGAATAAGCAGTGAAGAACAAGGAAGTGATGTTAATTCTTCTAGATCCTGTTGTGACTCTTGAAGACTTTCATAACCTCTGTAACTGTAATCAATGATAGCTCACAACAGCTGTGTTCATGGAGGGGTTCAGCTAAAGGACACACTGTGTAACTCTTCTAACTCTTTATCTGAAACACATCTAAGTCTCTCTAAAAACTGGAAAATGAGTAACAGTGGAAATACAACAAATGCCCATCAAGTGACCTTGAGAAGGACTTTAAAAATTGAGGTTTTTTCCACTTGGTTTTTATGTACCTGATACAACTTAAAATGGTGTCATTCAAAGTGTCAGGAAAGTCTGAAAAGCTAATTTATTACCAAGGCGACATATGAAGGTCTTTATACCGTGGCACCATTCTGATGATTTTATGTAAGTAATCACTGTTTAAGATACAGCAGGAATGAATTTAATGAGTCTGAGAGAGGTCTGTGAGCTAGTGAATAGCAGCATTTTTGTTAGAGGCACTCTAGGTGTGCAGGATTGCTCTGATCTAGCCAGTATGTGCAGTCATAATTGAAACCTGACATTCTCTTTACCAAAGTAAAATATTCTGGTTCAGTCACCCCCAGTATTCCAAGTAGAATGATGCTCATTTTTGGATCCTGGCTTTAATATCTGAATTCTAGAGAAGGTCATGAAATTCTTTACAGAAGTTTGCATGATAGTGGTAAAGAGTACAAAAAGGATGTTTGAATGGAAGATGCTGTTCTATATCAGTTGCCTTTTGATTCCACCTGCTTGCTGTTCTTCTCAGTTCATGCCTGTGGATGATGCAGTGATATGTATCAATATTTTTTTCACCTAGATGTTGGTTGCAATGTAAGAAGTCTTTATTCAACATTTCTACTCTTATGCCTGGCTACAGTCATTTAAATTATATTTTTGTTGAGCTCCAGAAATTAACCTGCATATTTTTTGCTGTTGTCTGGTGTTGGAAATACTGAATATGTCTTTCTACTGCACAGGCACCCTGAAGGATTTTTCCTATCAGTTCCCTCATGCTAATTATGACCAGGATGATGCTGTCTCTTTATCTGCTTCCACAAACATTTTCAAACCAATTTCATTGTCTTTCTTTTCTAGTCCTGAAGCACCACCTCCACCTGAGCCTGCATGGGAAGAGAAACAGACTAGTGTTATCCACCTTGCTGGAGAAGACTTCAGGGAGTCCTTGAAGAAGAAGAAGCACACCCTTGTCATGTTCTATGCACCATGTGAGTAAATAAGCTCTCTAAGAGGATGAGTTTTGTAAGTCCTACATTTACTATGAAATCCTGAATTAATTCCCTCACTGTCCCCAGACTTTTCAGGGTAAAGAGCTGATTCTGAATATAAGTGCATGAGAGAATCATTGGCACCATCATTTGTAACTTTATAAATGGAAACAAAACAGTATATAATGGTTATATTATTTAATGCAGACACCAAAGCAGGCAGCAATGCAAAAACAAAGCAGATTTATTTTTCCTCTGCTGCATTTTATGGTCTATATAACAAAATGTGATCCTTTGTAGTAGCACAGTGGACATGCAGAGCCTGATTCATTAATGCAGCCCTTCAGTAGTGAAATCAGTACAGTGGTGTAGGAGGAGTCAGTCCACAAGGTAGAGAACAAATTTTGATGGAATAAATTTTGTCAGTAATAAATCTGCATTTAAGTCTCCACTGGGACTAGGGGTATAACTTCCTCCTCCCAGATTGTTTTGCATGCATCACATAATCACTTTGTTTTTGAAGCTCCTGAGAATATTTCTAGAGAAGTCAAGAATCAGTACTTTTATAAATAAGGTGAATGAGAGGAACTTCTTCAGTTTTCCTGTGCTGCCCCAGAGACAGGCAGACTAGGTACAAGTTCTTAACTTTTGAGGGGTTTATCAAAGGGAGAAGATAATCCAGGCATTTAATATTAGATACTATTAATGTGCCTTTATGGCACCATGAATCAGTGCCCCAGATGCAAAAACAATTTCTTCCATATCACATGGCCAGCAATTAATGGGTAACTTTCAGATAAACAGTTACCAACTTCCCACTAAATCTTCCCATTAAATTAAAGGTATTTTCCATAAAGAGAGAAAAAAGTCCTTAATGTTTAATCAGGCAGCCCCTTATTTTGCTTTTCTGTTAGAGAATTAAACATGAATGCTTTGGGGCTCATATGAAGGAATGTGGGAGAAAGCAGGGGTGCAATTCATGAGGGAGATTTCTGGAAGGTTGTAAAATAAAATGGAAGGGGACATAATCCCTTCTCCAGTCCAGTTCCCACCATCTATTGACTAGAAATTGCCTGTGTGCCAGGAATTTCTGATTCAGGGACCTCAGCTAGTTAAGAGGAAATGTATTTTAAAATCAAATGATTGCACATGAAATGGTAAGATTTAGGAAGCATGAGGGAACTTGTTTGATAGGCTAATTTTTTGCTGTTTGATTTCCACCCTTACAGGAGGGGTGTGTAAAGATCAGCCTGGCCCTTTCTGTGTGAGCAGGCTGTAAAAGCAAGGCTTGCATGATGTAAAACTGTTGGGTCCTCTGAGGCTGCACTTCAGACACATTTTTGCACTGTTTTTGACACAGTGCTGCTGAGACCCCCTATACACAGGGCAGAGGTGTTAACTGAGCCCTGTCTGGCCTTCCTGTGGCTCCTAAGGCAGCACTGCTGCTGTGCTGTCAGTACCTGTGTCAGGCACAGTTTCTGATTTGTCACATTTGTTCTCTCTAAATGTGAAAGTGTCTGTGAGCAAAGCACAAAGCAGGCACACACAGGGACTGAAACTAGCCTGCACTTTGTTGGATGCAGAGGGAAGTACCAGATGAGTACTTTAAATATCCATTTTCTATGAAATAACCATTAATGCAGTAGAATAATTACAATGATTCAAACCACTGTATTTTTTCAGCTTTTGTGCAGTGATAATGTGCTTCCTGATACATTTGATAGATTAGCTTTTGTTTACCATCTTCTCAATCTTGAGACTTCTTGGAGCTTCCATTGCCAATTAATCTTAACTTGCTTATTTTAGTGCTGAAGAGACACTGCTAAAATTTCAAGGTTCCATTACCTCAGATAATTTTCTTTTTCTATTCAAATCCACATCTTGGGTCAGAGCAGACTCACAGTATGCTACTCCATTCACTTGTGACTCCGTGGCAGTATTTGTTACACTTACACATATGCTGAGATATTTTAGGATTCGGGGGGTGTGTATACATGCATATATAAAGTATGTTTATATATAAATATTTATGCTAAGAAATGTATCTCTCATCTGCCATTAGAATTTAAAGCAGAAAGTTGAGTATTCTGACCTTTGTCAAGCTTTCAGCTGGAGTGACAAACCTTTAGGCAAAGGCCACAGATATATATCTTAGATGCAAATTAAAATGAGATCTGCCTTTTCTGTGGCAGCATCCAGTCCAAATTACTTAGTATGTAAAGGAGAACCACCAGTCTGCTGCTGTGCCAATAACTCAGGGCTGAGCTGAGCAGGGCTTTAATGGTACTGAACAGTGCTTCACAGTGATTTAGCTCTGGAGGAGAAGGCTGCTGCATCCACATGGAAAAGATAGGGAACTTATTACTCTCTCTCCTGGAATATGGTGAAGCATAAAGGTTATTCCTCATGCCTGTGGAATATTTAAGGACTGAGAATCAGAATCTCAACTGTGGGAATTTCTGGGGGGAAATGTCCACTCCTGCAGACTTGATACCACAGAGGTCTTGATTTCACATTCCCTTTCCTGCCTGGGATCATCTGTGAGCTGTAATTGAGCTGTAATGACTGGTTTGGGGCAGGAGGCAGGAAGAGGGGCAGGTTCCCAATACTGACTTGGGAAAAAGTGCCTGCTGCAGAAAACCCAGTGCTGCTTGTGCCAGTCATGACCTGGACCAGATCTCCATTCTTTGGGTAGGTCTGTACCATGCCACACAGGCTGGAGTATGGGCTGGCATGTGGTGGAGAACTCAAGGACAGAACCTGGGGCAGGCTGCTGGCATCTGTGCTGCACAGCACCTGGCCCAGCTCTTCTCTGGACCCTTGTGCAGCTCTTGTGAAGATGTAATTGTCATCCCACTCATGTACCTTTAGGTTCAAAATGCCTAAAATAAGAGGAAGACAATGGTACCATCTGCAGAAGGGAAGTATGAAGGCTCAGGTGTGTGTGGGGACTGCTGTGGGGGGTTGGAGGAGTATTTAAAAGCAGTAGGATTAATGCACCAGCATTTGAGAAGCTTTTGGGGAGAATTCATGGGTTTTGTGTCCTTAGAGTACTTGATTCCATCAGCTACTTCAGGTTTACTTTCATAACTGTTTGGCTTTGTCCAGAAATGGGGAGAGGAGGCAACTAGTCTGAGTATGGTTTGGTGTGCACATGGAGCCTGGTACATGGATGGTCAGGATTTGGGGGCTACAGTCTGTATTGGGAAGTGAGCCAAATGGACAGGAGCAGGTAGACTGCAGTGCTGGACCAGCCAGGCTTGGGAGGGCAGTGGCTGCAGGTCTGTGCTCTACACCCAGAGCTTGGTTTAACACTTGCAGCCCTAAAAGGTGTCCTGGGCTGACACGTTTGCATCAGTGCCTCTTCTGGGATCAGTGCCCTGACTTTTCTTTCTTCTTTCTCTTATGCCTTCCCTGTTCATGTAGCTTATCTGGATGTGCTTTATCTGCATTTTTGCTTTTATGTGCTCTCTCTACTCTGTTATTCCAGATAATTGAGATTTGACTTTGACAGTGCATTAAATTTTAACCTCCTACTACTGTAGCACTGAAAACTGTGCAAAATAGAAGCAGTTGGTTGTGATTAGTTGTCAGAATCACAAAGGGTAACAAAAATTCCAGTAAATAATGTCTTTATGGTTTGAGGTGTTTTTGCTGCATTACTCAAACAGAATCAAGGGGGAAAAAAGAATGATTGCAGCAAAGTGAGACTCTTCTCTGCAGTGCCCAGGGACAGGACAAGAAGCAAAGGGCTCAAATTGAAACACAGGAAAGTTTGTTTAAACATCTAGAGGAAGTGGTGGTTTTCTTACTGTGGTTGTGGTTGAATATTTGAACAAGTTGACCCAAGAGGCTCCATCCTTGGAGATATTCAAAACCCAACTGGAGACAATGCTGGGCAACCTGCTGTAGTTGACCATGGTTTTGAGCAAGGGAGTTAGACTAGATCTCTAGAAGCTCCTTCCAACACAGCAATGCTGTATTTCTAGGGATAGTTATACTGGAGTTTGAGATACACAGTGGGATTTGTATTTGGTTTGAGTTTTGGTTTTGTGGATTGTGGTTTGGGTTATTTTTCCCCTTCTCAATAAGTTCTGATTTTCTCTAAACAGGAAATGCTTAATAATATAACACCCCCTCCTAATTCCTGCACAGAAACAGAAAATGTCCACTTTCAAGTTCCAAAAATGTCATTTTTTGGTTGAGATTGCTGCTTCCAAAGAGACTACAAATGAATCAATTGTGTCAGAAAGGAATTATATATAATAGACCAGTCATTAACAAGTCCAAATAATGGGGGGAGGGTACTCTGTTTTTAGATCAGTCACTTTTAATGGCAGGACTCAGCACTTATCAAATTCATTCAGTTTTTACTTTTAGTGTCAAAACACAAGTTAATAAGCACTTCTCAAAAATAAAGATTTTCAGCAGCAATAGGAAGTGGTTGTGGGGAAGTGCTCTCTTTTAATGGTTCATAGGGGGGTTCAATGGTTCATTGGCAGTTGCCAATGTTATTGACTTGCCAAATGGCCTCAATTTGTGGCACTCAACAGGGTTCACAGAATGGGTATTTTTAATAATTGCTTTGCTGGGAGCTGATTTCCGGTTCTGTGTTCAGCAGTGAAACTTTCACTTCACTGGAAATTAATTTCATCTGCTGGAAAAAGTTATTTTCTGGTGAAGCCTAACCCACAGGGCTTAACCAGAGAACACACAGAAGTAAACCATCCTGAGGATGATTTTAATGAGGTATTTTTGGGTGGAGCAAGTGGCAAGAGGCTGTGCAGTTAAAAGACATCAGCCTCCTTGGTTCTTCACTTAAACTTTTTTGTAAGGTTTTTATTTCAGGGCTGGAAGAAGTGAATGAAGGTGCCTAATTTGTGTTGCATCTGATAAAGTCCCAGCAGACTTTGGGATGTTTTTGGAGCTGTTAGAAGGGTGTGTCTTGATCTGAGGTGTTTGTGGGAGGTAGCACCTGGGTATTGTTCTGATGTAAAATGAATAGAGTAAAGCAGTAATATTGTCTTTATTGCTGTGGATGGGTCAACTCCTGGCCACCATTATGAAGAAAGTGGGAAATCAGACAGGACTTTCCTCAGCAGTAAGAAATCAGACAAGGATCTGACTAGATGACTTGTGCCCATCCCTGTGTGTTTCATCAGGAGCACATAAAATGCTGAGAGCCAAACAAACCTGCATTCATTTTACCCACAAAGTTTGTTCAAAATATTAATTTTTCTGTATCCTGGTGTGCTCCTTCTCTGTGTTTTCACAACAAAAACTGCTTGGTTTCTTCTGTCCAAGTTACACATCAAGGAATATCCAATGACAAAAAGCACTTGGCTGAGAGTCCTTGCCAGAGTGGGTCACGCTGTGAGCACAGACAGTCCACATGGCTTTTGTTGTTAATGCTGACAGCCAGGAGGGCAGTGTGCTCCTCCCACCCTGGCACACAAGCTGTCACTGAAAAGCTGTTCTGAAGGAAGCAGTAGTGTTTCCTTTTCATCCTTCCTGTTTTTTGGAGCAAGCTTGGACAAAGCTGGTTGTGCCATGTCTCATCCTTTGCACAGGCAGTTTTGGGGAGTTAATGCTGTGCTTTGGTTAAGATGCATTGCTTAAAAAAAACCATGGCAAATTCTATAGGCTGTGAGGCCTCAGCCTGTGGCTGCTAGGCCTGAGATGAGCTGTCTGGGTCTCTGCTGGGTCACTCAGCAGACTTGGGTGATGTGGTTCTGTGTGAAGTATGCACAGAGGGGGAGAATATACTCAACAGTTGAGTTTATGAGTTCAGATGTGCGTAGCAAAGCACAGAGATGTATTTAGTGTCCCATGATGGCCTCAGATTGGCTCCCACCAAGAGGTTTTCCTGTCACTTGCAAGCACATCTTGTTAAGTTTTGATTAGGAGGCTGTATCAAAGAGCCTGAGCAAAATGTGTGTGTTTGTAAATGAAGCTTAAGCTATCAAAAAATTATTAAAAATATGCTGAACAGAAGAATCCCTTTCAAGGCAAAAAATCCTTGCAGGAAGGATTTTCTGGATGTTGACTGAGGCAGAGGCGAGATCTGCACCCTCTGATAATGAGGCTTTACATCCTGTGTGGGCTGGCACTGCAGAATTTTGATATGTTAGCTCTGCCACTAACTGCATTCTCTCCTGCATCAGTGATGCTCTTGTTACAAGTGCATGAGGTGTGTTCCTATCAGTGTAAATAGTGCTGATGCCACAGAGCCCCTTAACAGGCTGGGTTTGATAAAGGATGAATTTATAGACTGGTCTCTGCAATCAGGCTGGCAGAACTGCTCTTAGCCCTGATGTTTGTGCTGAGGAGAATAATTAGTGCCAAGAGAACAAGTCTGAACTGCTCTCAAGTCAGAAGTTGAGGTGCTTCCCTAGGCTGTGCATAACTGTCACAAAGTGCTCACAGTGACTGTGGTGGAATGGTGACATTAAACTAAAAGTTCTTGAGGTGATTCACGTTTGTAACCCTAAAATGATGCTGGCTTGATTAATTTTTTCTGCCAAACTTTGTTTGAGCTGCACAGGCCAGTGACACAGTGGAAATGCAGGACTGCTGGAAGTGATGCTCAGGTTTGTTCTGGATGTAGCTGTTGACCCTTATACCCTTTCTGTCCAGAGGTGACTTGCTGTACAGCTTTCCACCTCAAAGGATTGTTTGTTGCCAAATGCAAGTGCTGGTATGTTATCTGTGATTCACTGCAGTCAGTCATATCATTGCTTTGTGGAATTTTGTGACAAGTCTTTTTACTTTCCTCACTTTACAGTTTGACCTGTTCTGATGACTTTGTTCCTATTGTTCATGTCTCATGGCTATGGTTTCCCAATAATTTGGGTTTTGTATGTTTTGTCTCTTTTGTATACCTTCAAGGTATTACAAAATAAGAGTTCAGATAGCTTGGGAAGAAACTCAACAAAATCCACCAGCAGACTGTGAAATTTGGAGTAGTTTGCCTGTTTTTAATAGTAGCCTGACAAGCCGTGGTTGACCTGATGCTTAATGAAAACCTCGTAACATTTTTCAAATCAAAGGACATGTCATCCTCTTTCAATTACTAATGTCTTGTGCCTTAGAGATATGATTATACTATGGTGTCAGGTCAGGTCATCAAATGAGCTTTGAGTCCAGATATGCAATAAAAACACCCTCCAGTTCTCTACTGGTAAAACAAAATGAATTAACCTTTCAGTTACATCCCAAATGCCTTTTTCAAATCTGCCTGTGGATTCAATAACTCCTGTAACCACACGAATTGCATTGGTTTAAGCAGTATGCCCCTTTTCAGCTCTTATCTGTGCAATTACTGTCTGTGGCCTGTCTTTCCTTGATTGACCAAGTAATATTCTTGTTTTAATTCTAGTTAATCGCTTGGAACTCTTGAAGTGGAAACAGGCTTTGCTTGACTCTGTGGTGTAGCAGCTCCCGGGCTGGCTTTGATAGTGTGCAGAGTGGCTGCTTGCACTTGCTTAGGATTGCAGTCATTTAAAAACCAATAACAGAGGGCACTATCTACCCCTGTTATTTAAACGGTGATGATTTCAAGCAGAGATGGGGAATTGGAAAATCATTCTCTGCTCTGCACTTTGCACGCTGAGGGCTCCATCCTGCCACGTGCTGAGCCCTCTGAGGCCCTGATGGTTTCACAGCTGAACAAATGGAGTCAGCACCTTGCAGCCTGACTCCCTGTCAGGCAGGATTGTGAGTCACTTAACCTCTTCCTGACTCTATTTAACCTTGGATGTAATGACAGAGGGGGATAATCACGTCTGTCTCTCTTAGGGGCAATTTGAAGCGTAATTAATTGATATTAGTTAAAGCATTTGAGATCACCCGTTGAGAAGCACTAAAGGAAGTGGGGGGCTGAGGGGGGAGCAGAGCCCTTTCTCATGCTGAGGGTAAAGCACTGCACAAATGCCACAGTCTTGCAAATCACTGGGCTTTCAGAGCCCCTCTAAGGAGTTGGCCAGGACTTTGGTACAAAAGTACTGACAGTTTAAGTTAGTGTATTTAATATGAAAGCAGTCTACATTATAATGTGTGCATGTTTAAACTATCTCCTTGAAAAAAAATCTCATGTAAAATATATGCACATCCCTTTGCTACTTTATTTATCAAGGTTTTATTATGTACAAGATGCTAAAAAAATGCACAGCAACAACACGGGTAGGGGTATAAATCATTGCATATTAATGATGGGCAGAAGGTATAAGGCAGTGCTTTCTGAGGTCAGAATGCCTGATCTGTGCTGCTGTAGTGTTGTGGTTGGGATGCTCAGGTTAGGGTTGGTAGGGGCTGTTGTCCTTGCCTGGCCCAGGCAGTGCTGGCCTCCTGCAGCTCTGGCCACTCGGAGGTGGTGACACGAGGACAGCCAGTCCATGTCACTGCTGTAGCAGTCTCAGCTCAAGGACAGCTGTCTTCTGATCAGGTAGAGAGCCCTGTGTGAAAGCATCTCTTTCAGAAAACCATTTCCTTTCAGACTAAAAATCACTAGTGATGGGAAAATGTGAATTTCCATCTAAATTTGACTGGCTTCAGCACGCAGCCAGCTCTGAAGCTTACTCAACCTTTGGCACCTTGAATAGCTCGTTATAATGAAATTTAGAGACTGACTTTTCTCAATTTCTATCACTTCTTAATCTTTGGATTTAAGCTGTTGACACACTAAGCTTCCTGACTCTCTTTGCCATGAAACACATCTTTCAGTTCTGTTGTTTTACTTATGGGTCCTCTCAACCCCCTCCAGTTTGAACTCATGGTTGATTTGTGGGCCAGAACTGCAAACAGCATTTCAGAAATGCCAGGCATAGAGGCCCTCTCTACATCTGCTTACTATTTTAATCTATATATTCAGTGAAGTTCCTTTTGACAGCTCCATTATTTTTTTTTCAAAACTATATTGCTAGAATTGTTTGGATTTCTTTCCTTCTTCTTTCTTAGGTTTTGGGGTTAGGGTTTGAGGTTAGGGTTAGGGTTTGGGGTTAGAGTTAGGGATTCAGGTTTGGGTTTGAGGTTAGGTTTTGGGGTTGGTGTTAGGGTTAGGATTTGGGGTTAAAGTTAGGGGTTAGGGTTCGGGTCTGGGTTAGAGTTAGGGTTTGGGGTTAGGGTTAAGGGGTTGGGTTAGGATTACCCTAAATGTATTAGAAGGAAAAGAAATCCAAACAATCCTGGCAATATAGTTTTGAAAAAAAAATAATGGAGTTGTCCAAAGGAACTTCACTGAAGACAAAAATTAGAATAGTAAACAGATGTAGAGAGGGCCTCTATGCTTGGCATTTCTGAAATGCTGTTTGCAATTCTGGGCCCACAAATCAACCAAACTGGAGGGTGTTGAGAGGACCCATAAGGAAAACAACAGGGGCTTCCCCCAGGGGTCAGGGCCTCATCCACTTGAGGGCAGAGTTTGAATTTCTTTTCCTTCTAATACATTTAAAGCCCCTTATACACTTAAAGTATCATTATTACCTCTGCTGACTGTAGATACTGCTTTGATGTGCATTTGCTTCCTTTATCTATTTTGTACAAATTGTTAGCTTTTGATTTATATTCATTAAAAAACAACTTCACCTTTCTTCTGTGTGCTATGCTAATACAGCTTCCACTCTTCTAAGGAAACTGAATTAACCTTGTACTCTTCAGCTGTAGAGAGTTTATATTATATCACTGGGCTTTGTTGTTTCAAATTAAACCAAGCATGAAGTAACTTAGCTGAAAGGATGTTTTTTCGATATTTAAGCAAATAGAAACCTCTGTTTTTGGAAAGAGGACTTGATTCCTTTAGGCAGTTCTGAAAATTTGCCACAATTTTATTTTAAATATAATGAGGTGACTGTTGTACAACAGGGTGCATCTGTTTCATGCACTACTCTTGAGACATCTTTAGAATTGCCATCTGGTCCTAATACCCTTGTACACTGAAGTTCTAAGAATCTCTTAAGTTTTACTTGTCCCTCACTGTCATCTCTAAACAATTAATTGGTTAAAAGAAAAAGAAGCCCTCTTCAATGAAAAGTCCTCCATTTGAATGTAATGAAGAGATGTAGGTTATTCCTTTGGTTGTTCCACTGCTTTGAAATCCTCTTTGCATCCCTTCTGCATCTCATGGGATCCTGCAATTATGGAAAATGTTTTCGCAGGGTATTGTTATGTTTGAAAATTTATCAAATTGCTACCACATCATATCAGTTTTGTGTCATTCTTACCTTACCTGAAAAATGGGTTTACATTATTTTTTCCTAGGTCTGCTTTTTGTTTAAAAAACAAAAATTCAGTTCACAAGGTGATGCGAGCACTTAGTTAAGTTTTTCTATTTCCCCATATCTTTGTTTTACATCATGTAACAAATGTGTTGTGGCATTGTTTTGGAAATCACATCTAGCTCAACCTTGCAGTTCTTTACTTCTTCACTGTCCTCAAAGCAGTGTTTCCACAAGAATGAAGTTCCAGCCCCTTTCTGTACCCAAACCAATGCTGGCTCCTTGAGTCTTTCCTCAGAGATACCCTGAGAAATGCTGTACCTTGGGGTTGTTCCTGCTATCAGTAAATGCAGTCCATGGAAAATAAGGTGGGTTATATATTTTCCATCACTTCATCTCCCTAAAGACCCACTAGCTTTCCTTTAAATGCCTCTCTAATTAGAGGAGATTTAATCTGACTCCCTCTCCCCTCAGTGATAATGGCTCTGAGTGAAGCTGCTTGCTTGCCTGCTTGATTTCCCTCATCTGCTGTTCATCAGCCATTCCTCTTGGATTTTTCCCACAGAAACCATATTTCTCCATGTTGAGAACTGCTTGGTATTCAAGGTGAGGAATGTGATGGTACCTGCTCTAACTGTACCACACCTAGCAACTTTACAACATGGTAATGGTGGAGAAAAATCTTGTGGAAAATACTGGGTTTGTGTAAATTTTTAAATTTCAAGTACAAAGGCAGAGAGAACTTCAGAAGTCCTCAGTTGCAGATGTTTTCACATGGATCCAGGGATCTGTGATTTAAGCAGGCAGCTCTCATGCCCCAGCAGGTGCCACCATGGACTGTGTGGGGGTCCTCCAGAGAGCCAGTTCTGAGCACAGAGCTGAGTGCCTGGCCAGAGCTCAATTAAAGCTGTTTTGTTTGCTGATTGTGAACAGGGAATGGCCTCAGCACATGCTGCTGCACGTGCCTGAGATGGCAAGTTCTCTTTCTTCCTACCAGGTGATGCAACTGTGTTTCTGCATTAGGAAATAAAGTTATCTTGAGATATAGGAATGATTAGAGGTTTTGAGTGCCAGTACTGGGATCCTGTGGAAAGGCTGGATGTTTCAGGAGCAGCTTTCTTTCACATTTCTCAAGCCAGGCACAGGAAATTACTGTTAAGTTCACATCTGCTCTTAACCCTGTTGAGATCAAATTTGACACTGTTGTAAAAATGAAAAAAGAAAATTGTTAAAGCAAAGCCCTGCATCTGTGTTAGAAGACTTGGCTCCCAGAAGTGCTGCTTTTAATGTTGTTCAGTTAAAATTCCACTTCTTGTCCTTGCAGGAAGTCTGTGTGCTTACCAGAGAATCCAAATTATTCAACTAAAATGAATTTTCCCACTTGTTTAATCCATACTGACTGAGAAGGGGCAGGACCTCTTGGTTCTTGACACCTTACCCACACCTTCATATACCACTGGTTTAATCTCTTTCCATTGCAGCCCATCTGAAAAGTCCTTTGTAAGGAGGCTGCACACTTCCTATCCTCGTGTACTGTGCTCAGTACATTTCCTTTCCTTGCACTTTGGAATCTAGAAGATAGTGTTAGCACTTAAAATAAACGTGTGATAGTGGGTGTGAAGAGGGAATGGGGAGAACAAGTTTTCCGTCTGTCAAAATGAAGACATCAACCTCTGCTTTTATTTTTTTTGGCATGTGTGCTTTAAATAGAATGACTGGGTTGGGTGACTTCCAAGTGTTTGCTGCATTTGGCAATCCTTCTAAGTTGTAACAGATGAAGTTCTGCTGTTCCATATGATGTGCTCCTTCCCCCTTTTTCAGTGACTCCTTGAAGCTCCTTGGGAATTCAGTGTAGCATTCACATCTGTTCTGTGGATGGATGTCCAAGGCTAACAAAATGCCTACTGGACTTGGAGGCAGCTCTGCCAAAAGCCATATGGTTGTGTTTTAGTTTTGTGAGCACAGTGCAGTAAAGAAAGGAGGTTGGGCCAAGAGAGAAGTGAAGGGAGGAGGGATGGAGCTTCAGATGGGTGAATGAAGGTAACTTCTCATGGTTTGGTATAGGATTTGGTATTTTTGTGTGGAAGTATATGCTTGTTACTTGTGGAATGTGGCTCATGAAGAGCTCTCACCTGCAACAACTTCACTAGGAGCTTTGAGAGAGGCCTTACTGTCCTGAAATAGCTTTTATTGAGGATTTAAAAGATGAAATCTGCATTTGAAGCTCAAGATCATAAGCAAAAAATGGAACCTGAAGATTTAAGTTTTTAGAAGCCTTTATGTTTTAGTGTAACAGTTGGAAGTGCTTTCCAGAAAAACTGCAGCATATAGTTAAGAACAAGTGTTCCTGTTTTAGAGGTGCCTGATTTTTATCCATTTTTTGTTTCTGAAATTCTTTTTAGATGTTGTCACCAGTTCTGATTTATTTGTGTAGAACAGTGTTAACAAATCAACTGAGGCAGTCCCCCCACAGTACAGGAAATTATCCAAGATTTGTTAAGAGGCAGGCTTGACCTGCAGGCTCTTCAGTATCAGGCAGACAGGCCAGACAAGTGGAAAGAGAGAAAATGGGTCACCAAAGTGGGCTGATGTACATGGGAGCAGCCTGAAACCATAGCCTCCTCCTCCTCTTTCTTCTCTTCTTCCTCCTCCTCCTTTTCTTTCTTGACCATTTTCTCCCAGGCAAGCACTGAACTGCTCAGCAAGGTTAATAGTTTGCAAGCTGTAGAACACTGCACTATCTCCCACTGAAGCACAGCAGCCATCGTGCTGCAGAAAGAGTTTGAAGCCATTAAGATGGATTTACAGAAGTGCCTCAGTTTCCCAGGAAACTACTGGAATCTACTGGATAGACTCTCAGTGTATTTACACAGGTGTGTCACTGCAGTGCTTTCAGAATCCTCTTCTGAAGAAAGAAATGCTCTAAAATTCAAAGCAGTGCATATAAGCAAATAAATCACATTTTGGTGAAGCTGGAAGGGGTATTCAGCCTTTCCTTTCTGGAAAGGGGTGTACAGAGTTTATGCACAGATACTGTTTTTCTTGTCAGCTGAAAGAGTGAGTGTAGCTTAGGAGGGTGGCTGCAAGTCTCCTAAGAGGGCATTTGTTCAGCCCTGATTTTAAAGTAACACAGACACTTGTTCATCATGTAAAATACTGGTAAACAACAGTAGCATAAGCTGTAATTGGTGCTTGTGAGCAGCTCATTTGTGATTTTTGTGCTCCTACCCAGAAATAATAGCAAGATGAACTCCTTTGCCAGCATTAAACAGGTTTGACTGAAGTGCATCCATTTCTTTTTAATATGTATCTAAGCAAAAAATAGTGTACTGAGCCTTTGCTTGGGATCAGCCTCTGTGCTGGGTTTGAAAAAACAGTAATTTATTAAACATACACAGGTATTGTCCTTCTCAAAGCCTTACTTAGTATAGTAATGATGTTTTGAGATTAGTTTAGATTATTCATATACAATGATTTGTAGACATTGCTTCTGAATTACAAGCACTCATTGAATCAAGAGAACAGTTCTAATTTCCCTTCTGTGACTTCTGAAATGTTTGAGTAAAATTAGTGTGTATTTAAGCAAGAGGTTCAGCTGGACTTTTGTTCAATGCTGCAGTGGTACAAAGAAGTATCAGCTCATCTCCCATACAAAGCTCTGGGTTCCTGTGTGCTGTGTCTGTAAAACTCTTCAGGGGTGGTGAAGAGCAGGAAGGTCTCCAGGAAGGTCAGCAGCAGTTCATCCTAACCTGGGACTGGACATCTGCTCTCTGTCCATGAAAGATACCTGGCCTATTGGACTTGCTTCTCTTCCTCTCCCTTATGTTCTCAGTGGCTTGGCTTTAACACAGGCCATTTCCAAACACTTATAAATGCTCCAAGCAATTTCCTTTCCAACTTCCAGCCTCCTTCTGTTCCCTGTGCTGTCTTTATTCCCATGCCCAAATGCAGCTGGTATCTGTGGCAGCAGCAGTAATAACCTACCTGGCAATGACAGGAGGTACAGAGCAGGGCAGTGGTCTGTCTGTGGCTGGTGCACTTGAAGTGCCTTAGGGGACTGGTGATGGAGAGGAGCCCCTGCACCATGTCCCCTATTATGGGATGTTGTGTAATTGTAAATCTACACCTAAACTCCTTGAAGTCACAGGCATTTTAAACATGTGCTTGCTTTCACATAGTTAAGACATGGTCTACACATGCTTTGTCCTGCTCATTCCAGAACTGGAGAGCTCCTGTCTAGAGTGATTTTTGATTCAAATTTTGCACTGATTCACCTTGTGTCTTGAGTTTGTCCCAATATCTTTCCTACAACTAAAGTTTATGATGTCTTTTTTTTTTTTTTTCCTGTGTCAAACAGGGTGTCCTCACTGTAAAAATGCCATTCCACATTTCACAACTGCTGCTGAAGTCTTTAAAGAGGATCGCAAGGTAACTTGCTGTTAATTATTTCTGTGATTTTTAAGAATGTTTTCCATAATTTATAATTTATAGGCTTTGCTTATTGATAAGGTAATAGGTTTGTAGGTAAAATTGCTGTTACACTAAAAGAAATGTATCTGCATCATAGGGGTTGTATCTTTTATGGCCAAATGAATTTACACTTCCATCCTGTTCTGTTTTCCCTAATTTGCTCTCTTTTATGTTTAAGTCTTTGTGTAAGTTACTTACACAAGTGAAACACAATTCTTCCTCATTGAGGGATTAAATGAAGATAATTCATATCATCTCTGTTCTCCTTCAGCTTTTGTCAGGTGTTGGGTACATGTAGAAAAGCCACAAGTTGTGTGACAGTCCCAAAGACTCAATCATATAACTAACAAATCCTTGCTTGCATAGCACAAAGTGTATCATTGTAACTTGGCTGACTTGAGCACAGGATGCTCTTCTAGGACCTGATGCTTCAGCCTTCAAAATGCATCCAATGGCTGAATCACACTGGGCAATTTCCTTGCATCAGTTGAACCTTTTTTTTTTTAACTGAGCACATCCAGATCTAGGATTTAGAAAACAAAACAAAAAAACCAAAAAAAACCACCTTGAGCCCCTGGTGTTTATTATCTTTCAGTGAACTGAATTTCATTCTGATCTCTGAATTTGTTCCAACTTCACAATCACTTTGTGTTTAGGTATGGCAAGAAAAAGATTTGGAAATTTAATATGGAAATTGCTCTCTACATCTTCCTCAGGAGGGGAAGCAGAGAGGGAGATACTGAGCTCTTCTCCCTGAAATCCAGTGACAGGACATGTGGAATAATTCAAAGCTGTGCCAGGGGAGGTTCTGACTGTACAGTAAGAGACACTTCTTTACTTCAAGGAGATGATCAGTCCCTGGAACAAGCTTCCTTAGAGAGGTGGTGAATGCCCTGAGCCCATCAGTGATTAAGCAACATTTGGACAACATCTTAACAACAGGCTTTAACTTTTGCTCAGCTCTGAATTGGTCAGACAGCTGACTAGATAACCCTTGTAGGTCGCATCCAGCTGAAATAGTTTATCATATTCTATGTTCTAAATGAAGAGGTAATTTTGTAGCAGTTGTACTCCATAACAGAAGATTTTTTGTATTTTTTTTCCTTTTCCTCTCATCTGTTCTGTAACTCAAAATGCATCAGATTGACAAGATACAAATCATTCTTGTATCACTGACTGCATAAATTAGGAGTCCATCACTTCTGCCCTCTGGCACACAGAAGATTCATAGGCATGCAGCTTTTAGTTCTCCCACTGCTGTAAATTAGTTTGCTCAGATGCCTTTTGGTTACTTCTTTGTTTCCAAGATCTCTGAGAAAGTATCCTTTTTTTCCCACTTTTCTGGTAGTTCCCAACGAAGCCTCTCTTTCCTAAACTCATTAAAATTTCAGTCAGAGGAGGTGAAACAAATGCACCAAACAACGTGAAAATTGCTTATTAGAGCCCCAGGATGCATTAACAAGCAATCTGAATCATGGCACAGTTAGTTGGACAAGGTGGTGGTGGGAAATGCTGGCCTGGGAAGCTTTTCCTTCAGACTGCAGGTTATGAAAGAATTCCAAGAGCAGAGCAGTGATTGACGGTTGCAACTCTTGACTTCAGTTTAAGGTTGAAGTGGGGAGATATAAAATGTAATGAGTTGGAACAGGAGAGCCAGTAGGGAATATTAAGGCTGGTACAGTTTTAAAGAGGTGTGTGCAGTTAGGGAGAATGATGTTATTCCACCCCAATGACTTATGAAAGTGCCAGGGGATTGATTATGGTGGGAGCCCCTATTTAATTGTGTGCAGCTGAAACCTGCCAAGGTGCTTCCTGCTGCCAGTTTGTGTCATTGTGGAAATGAAAACAAACCTGGATTAGACTTTAGAAGGGCACATTATTGCTGTTCCCACAAGCAGTACAGGTCATATTCCCATGTTTAAAACTGGACTGAGCCTTCAAACTAATTTGTAGTTCTGTAGGGTTTCAAACTTTGGTAAAAATCACTGCTTAAGAGAAAGGAAGTAATTATTCTTTCAAAAACAGGGCAAGATTATGAAGTTTCATTTTAAGTAGTAGATTCTTTTCACTACTTTATTTCTATAGTAGTGTCCTTTTTTTTCCCTGGAGAAAACTTTTTCACTTAACAGAGTATTTTAGCATTTATACTGTATCTCTCTCTTTAAAGAAGGGTCTTTTAATTAAACATTTAATCCTGCAGAAGCCAAAGAAGAATCAAAAACATTCCAGCCTTGAATTGGTTATAAATGGTATCTTAAAAGGTATCCTTTGGGAGACTTTGAATCTTTACATTGGAATTTTGAAGATGAGCAGAGCTTGAAGCTGTTAAGTACGTGTCTGTGGCTCTGCAGATTGACTGCAGGGGGTGTTTTGGTGCAGAACCCCCTCCCCTGGGGCTGTGGGTAATGCTCTGTACTTTTTCATCATCTGCACTGCTGGAGCTGGAGTTAAAAATGCACTGCTCAGAACATTGGCCCCGAATGTCAGCTCTCATTGGCCACATCACTGCTGGTGATTTTAGCCAGAATCCCCAGCCTGCTCTGGCCTGGGGCAGTCCTGGGGCTGCTGCAAAACACGGGCTGAGATCCACAAACCAGAGCCTCCAGTCTTTCCATCTTCCTGGAGAAACTCAGTGCCAGTAGGACCAGATCAGTGGAGAGGCTACTCCAGTGGCAGTGAGCGTATTGTTTCAGTTATTTAAAAGGAAAAAAAAGGTGGGGGAAGCCATCTGGAGCATTCTCAGCTTGGGGCACTGTGGCCTTAGCACACAGCCTTTGGCCAGTGCCCCACAGCTCCAGTCTGGCAGTGACCAGTGCACGTCAGAAAATGCAAATGTGAGGGTTGTCACTTAGCTGAACAGATTGAAGAGCAGGAAGGCATGTTCAGAAACTGCTCCACATTCTCTCTTGAAAACTAAATCTAAAAAATCTGCATTCTGCCTTTTGGCTGATCCTAAAGCTCAGCTTGAAGGAACTGATTTGTGATGTTCCAGCTTGGGTTTGATGAAGGAAAGCTCTTGAACTCTTCAAGGCCTCTCAGTAACAAATCTCTGGCACTAGTGCACATGTGCTGCTCTTTGACCAATCTTCCCATTTTCACAGGAGACTGTTCCTGTACAAGTGCATTGACCCAAATCAGATCACCACAGCTGGGTTTTAGTGAGTTCCCACGGAAACAGTGTGGCAGCAATTGCTGGAAAGGTGCAGCAAATGGGGTGAGCTGGGGTGTTACTGGGTCAGTCAGCAGTGAAACTGGTGGGTCCCCAATGTATATTGTGAATCACAGTTTAAAATATAATGTAATGTAATATAATATAAATATACCAACCACATGATTGTACAGTTATGCAAATGAGTTAATATTTTAGTTTGGCAAGGAATTTGGTCCTTGTTTGCTTAAAAAGCATGTGCTGGATTTCTTTCTAATTAGAATGATTAAATACAGTGATTTTAGCACTGTACATCATGTTGTACTAATGGATGTCCCTTTGCAAACTAGGCCTGCTTTGAGAACAGCTGATGAACTGTAATGATGTCATGCCACATCTGGGGAACTAATAATGAATGTCCCATTTGCAAGGCCTTTCACTTTGAGAACAGTAGCTGAATTGCAAGCTTTAGCAGACCAGTCCCTAACTGCTCTTAGGATCAAGGACAGGTGATATAAATAGAAACCTGTGGAGTAATCATAAGGAAGAATGCACATCTGTCTTATTTATAGGTGCTTTTAAGACATTTGGCAACAATAGACTTTTTTACTAGTAATCAGGTAATTGTCATTTGGAATTGATTGTACTTTCAAAATGTTGTTTGGAAGCATTTATTTCCAGGCTGCAATTTTGGTTTTACTTCTTTTAAGCTTATCAAATATCATTCCTCTCTCAAATCAATATTCAGTTAGCTATTCACTTCCATTTTCATAACAAAAGTCAATATTAGCTCTAGCAGAGATTTATTTTCTTGAATCAATAAACCAGTGTGTGGCAGTACATATTTTAACAGGAGAACAGCTAGGATTGCAGGGGGTTATTTTTACTATATCATCATGTGGTGACTGGGAGGCAAACTGTTAAAAAGAAAGCTTTAAGAACAGAAAGGAGTTACCTGGAAGGTCAAGGGATCCTGCTTTCAATTTTCCACACATTTGTTTGAACCATTGAATGTAATTGTGTTTCTTACCTGTAAGATCCCTCTAGAGCAAAAAGTTGCTTCATAATTCTGTTGGAAGGGAACTGTGATTTCTGATGTATGATTAGATTATACTTCCAGTGCTTTTTCCTTCTAACACTTAGTAACAAAGTAAGGCATCACCCTTCTGTTACAGTTGGAGCACCTGGAGATCAGCAGTCACATTTTCAGCATAGCTCCACTTCTACTGAAGCACTTAAATGAAAAGTTCTGATTCTTGCAACAGCTCAGCTTTTGTGATCAGTCCTCCTCATAAAAAAATGCCATGCTCTATTTCCTCAGAGCTCTTCAAGCTGCTCATACACTGCTCTCAGTCTATTGCTATCCTGAGTTAAGTTTGCAACTCGGTAGTTGCACTCCTAGTTTTTTGATAGAACCATGAAACGTGTGATTTGTTTTTCAAGTAAAGATATTTTTCAGTCCTAGATGTTTCTAGACTCATATTAACCTATTACTGACTATGAAGAAATGCATACTTATTTGGTGGGTTATTGTTGTTGCTTTTTTTATCATTATTGTGCATTACTGTAAATACTCACCTGATACTATTAATTATTATAGAGTGCCTACCAGTTGTGAGGATCTTCTTGTAAAATTAAGAAAGTTGGATGTGCTCCAAGAAACTTCCTTTGGGGTCCACAGTCTCTCATTGATTATCTTTTCAAATGATAACATTTTTATTCCTGCTACAGCTACTGAACAGGCTGGTCATAGACCTGAACAGCATAGGCCCTGGAGAAAGGACTTGTTTATAATGATGTATTGTCAATACCTAAGGCAGCAGAGCTTTGGGTTATAGAGAATCCATAATCCTGTGGAGTTTTGTGCATGTTGCAGATATAGCACTTACAGCTGAAAAGTTTTTTCAGTGGATTTTCCCCTCTGGTTAGAAGAAAGCTCAAGAAATTAAATTTTAGCCCTAACAATCAAAATCTCCATAAAATCAATCTTGCCTTCTGAAAGCTGTTACACTGGATTATTCCATAATACACACAGACACACACACAGACACATAAATGTTAGACCAGTGTTAGTAGAGTTTCTTTCTCTCACATATTTTTTGAGGCCTTTTGCCTCTTGATGAGAGGGAATTGGTGAGAGATTATGCCAAGTGTCTTGGCTCCTAGACACCTATTATGGATGTCTTATGCTTAATATTTCTGCAGTTTCTGGTTGATTAACTTATGGGTTTGCAGGTCAAAGCATGTAAGTCTTGCTAAGCTGTGCTCTCCAGTGCACTTCTGTGTAACTTGTTGCTGGTAGTCAAATATGCAGATCAGTTCTGAGTGGAATATTCTCCAAAAGTCTTTAACCACATTTTGAGAGAGTTTTTTTAGTTTGTTATTTTTCCTGACTCAGTTTCCTCTTTAGTGAAGCAGCAAAGCTGACTGTTGCTAAGAGAGTTGAGAAGGAAGGGAAACTTTCCCTACAGTGTATCACTGCTCACTTGAGCCAGCATTCTGTATCTTTTTACATGCAGCCTTTCAGTAGAGCCATGCAGGAATTCCCACTCCATGAAAACAAACAGAAAAGAAGCAAAGGGCATCAGTGCTGTTTGCTGAAATTCTGGTGTGTGTCAGAGTTCAGCTGATGGAATGGAGATGAGAATTGGTCCTCAGTCCAGAAGTGTGTTTTGCTACAAAGTGATGTTTTCCAGCATCACTGTGCTCTTAGTGCACTATATTTGATCTTCCGCTGTGAGACAGACAAGACAATTAGGACTGTGATGCTATGATAATGAGTGCACAGAGATGGTAGCAACCTCTATATTTAGGCTGCCTTAACATTTCCACTCTAAAGTAATCACTCAAGCTCTCCTAAGTACTCTTACTCAGCTACTGTTGGCAGCAGGCATTGAAATGCAGCCTCAGATACAGTCTTGGGAATTAGATGTTCTCTATGAAATTTTGCTCACGTCTGTATGAGCTACAAGGCTTTTGAAAATCACCATTCCTCTTCTCTCACTGGCTGTAAAAATAACCAAATGTGTGTGTTCTGAAGAGCTGGGCTCAAAATGATGTTTGCAGTGCTGGGGCTGTGTGGGAGCTTGCATTTGGGGCATTGCAGAGAGGACAGACCATGCACATGTCCCTCAAATGCTATTGCAGATGTGCCATTAGACCTGTTGGATTAGACACAGCACTGGGCTCATGTGGCCATGGACAGACATGGACTGGGATTTTTGTGTGTACAGCTAATGCACAGATGGACCAGCTTAGGTTTCCATGTGCTGTGGAGGAGAGCTGTGTCTCAAAGACAATACTGAGCCACTTCTAACATCCATCACTCATCTGTTCTGAGGCAATGGGTGAAGATGTTCTGAGCCAGGTTAACAGTGACTTATAGCATTGCATTCCTGCACTGCAGCCTCTCCTCACTGGGGGCTGTTCTCACAAAAGCCTTTTGTAAATGAAATTGGATGCTTTGCTCCAGCCAGTACCAGTTTAGGTTTTTCCAGAGGTACAGATCTTCCCTCTTCCTTCCAGTGTACTAAAAACTGATTTTCTTAATCTCCAAGATCCTGAGAACAGATGGGCCATCAGTCACAACAGTTTAATGTCTCAAACCAGCTACTAGGATCTGGATCAGCACAGGCATACCTTCCCCTTTTTCTGGCTGTAAAGATTATTTTATTTATTCTTCTAATTTTTAGGAAATCAGAACTTCTAGTATTCTTTCTACTTTTATGTTGTGTCATGAAATAAATGTTTGTCTCCATTCTAAGTTTTCTTTACACAGAGGTAGCCAATAGAGCTCTAAATTTTGGCTGGCTGCTAAGGTCAGGAAGGCAGAAATACTTAGATTAAACTCTTCTGCAGTTTATTATTTGTAACCTTTCATTAAAATTGGCTCTGAATGTGTAGGAGTCTTTGTGTTTACAAAAAGAAAAAAAAAGGGATCATGCATGTTTTTAACAGCTCTCAAGAGTCCTGGTTCTGTAATAGCCTTATTAATGTTTTAAATCAGAAACCAGATATTTAAGATAAGAACACTGTTCACTTTATCTAGTTCTTTCCACTAGAAGACAGACCAAGCAAGATTGGTCTTGTCAGACTTTTGTCTTGTCAGACTTTCAAAGCCAAAACAAAACAAGCAAATTAACTGAAGTTGGCTTTGACAATCTCTTTAGTTGCTGCTAGGATAATGAGATCAGGTTTTCTCATTTTGACAGTGTCACCATGAAACAGGGGGGCTTTGTGGAATATTAAGTGATCTTTTAATTATGAAAGAGCAGTTCAACTGCAACCCTAGAGTCATGCAAGCAAAAGGTTTGAAGGAGGCTTGTGGGATGGAAATTTCAAATTAAGATGTGTCTGCTATGAAATTAGCACTTGATAAATTGTAACCTACAGAAAAGTTGCAAAAAGTCATTCCTCTGATTTGGTTTCTTTACATAGGTTGTACTTTAATGTGCTTGCCCTT
Source organism: Erithacus rubecula (assembly GCF_903797595.1). Classification (NCBI taxonomy): domain Eukaryota; kingdom Metazoa; phylum Chordata; class Aves; order Passeriformes; family Muscicapidae; genus Erithacus; species Erithacus rubecula. The sequence goes on from NC_136659.1 coordinate 26,963,142, forward strand.
CAGCAGGGCCTGGCTCAGGCTGTGAATGCAGAGCTTATGTGAGCAGCCTATATTCAGAGCCCAAACTGCTGCTCACAAGAACAGTCAGGGTGAAATCACAGCACAGGGCTCAGTTGCTTTGAGTAGAAACCTATGAATTATATTTTGTTTCAGCATCAGAGCTCTTAAGGGCAGCCCCTCCTCAATACTTCACAGAGTCAGGACTCAAATGTTTGGAGCTGCTGCTCTGGGGCTTTGAGGAATCAGGCAGGGACTGAGGGTGTTGCTCCACTGTCAATAGGCTGAAACCATGACATGTTCTTTCCTGCTCAGGGTTTGTCTGTGTGACAGTAGCATCTAGAGATTTCAGAAGGAATTAAAGCCCACTTTGCTAATGGCTGCATATAATGTACAGTCCTGGAAGAAGACAGGAAAGGAAATGCAAACCCAGGCTGAGATTGTAAGCAAGCAACCTTTTTCTCTATGTGCAATGCTTGGTAGATGATGCTCTGGCCTGTCACCCATCCCCATTTGACCTTGGAAGAACTGCATGGAGTTCAGAAAAGCTATCTGGAGTAGAAATCATTAATCTGTGAATGGGCTGCATAAGTGACCGGCCATGTTTGGTAACTTTTCTGAGCACTATGCCACAGGAACAAGGTTAGGTTAGGTGGTTGTTACCATCACCAAAGCCACTGTCACTGTTCATCACTTAAAACCAAAGTGGAGGAAAAATGTTGCAGCATGACAGAGCTGTGACCTCTGTGCCTGGATTTAGTTTTATTAATCCAGCCTCTGTGTTTCCTGTTTGGAGTGTGATGCAGAGCTCAGTGGGAAGGCTGCAAAGGTGATTATCTGCTCTATGAGCCAAATGTGCCATGCAACTGCACAGGCCAGGTGATGACCATCCTCTGCTCTCCCTCCACAGCTGAGCCCTTACAGAAGCCATTGCATGTTTGGCAGAAGGCTTGGGTCTTTCTCAGTGCTCAGGCTAACCTGCAGCAGCATCAACATGAAATGGGTTTTTGCTTTGTCTTCTGCCTCAGTGTGATCTCCTGTGTTTCAGATTGCCTACGCTGCAGTGGACTGTGCCAAAGGACAGAATCATGACCTGTGTAAGCAGGAGGGGGTCGATGGCTACCCCACCTTCAACTATTACAACTACGGGAAATTTGTGGAAAAATATACCGGAGATCGAGGGGTAAGTGAAAGCAAGAGTCATCACCTGGTACAGGGAGGAAAGTCTCCTCTGCCTGTCCTGCCTTGCAAATGAAATCTGCAGAGTGAATTTTTACCATGCCTCTGTTGCTGTCTTACATGGATGAATCATAGTGTACCACACCCCTGTACATCTCTGCATTAGGAACACTCTGGGTCTATTTTTAGGAACATGAGAAGAGGAGAAAGGATTAGGTTTGGTAATATTCTTTGTATATTTTATTCTTTAAGCTGAAGTTTGTGAGGGAATTTGGACTGAGTGAAAGGGAAGGGTTTATTGCATGTGCTGCTGGCAGAAATGCCAGAAAATACAGGACTTAACTCCTGTCAGTTCTGGATTGCATGGACACTGCAAATGTGTTACAGGTCTACCAGCCTGCCAAATGGTGACAGACCATTGGTTTTATAGCCAGGACAAAGCTGTCCTTTGGAGACTAGAGGAAAGTAAATATCTCATTTGCCCTGAATCAGATTCACTCCTGGCACTCAGGATGTGAAGATAAATTGTGCCATCTACCCCTGGGCTGAAGTTTCATTCTTTTGTCCTGCTGTGGCCAGCTAATTATATGCTATGAGTGCAAGAAATAGGGGCAGAAATGGCATAATGCCTTCAGTGGTTGTAAAGTGCCTGAAAATAAGGAAGCAATTCAATTATTTGTGGGCTGCCTTTGTTGTAACCTCCTAGAGGGAGTTTATTCCTCAGCAGTCATTGATTGCCTGGGGTCTGCAAGAAAAACTTGGGTTCTTTGAGCCATGCAGTGATTTTGAAAAAAGATTTTTGCCTAAAAGTTAATGCTGCTGTTAGAGCTCAGAAAATTGCATAGAAGCATGAATTAAAAAGCCAGATTCTGAGGTTCTCTATTAGTCAAGATCTTGGGGACATCTTCATGGAGCTTTGCCTCCCAGTTTTCTTCAGCATACTTGGACTCCACTGATTATCATTTCATGGTGCTGATCCAGCCGTTGTTATAGATACCATGTTTAGTTCCAATTCTGGATCTTTTCTTAAAAGATAGGTGCAGTAGCCAACAATTGAAGTAAGATTTCAGCTGCAGTTTTTGCATCTCTAACCCATTCTTAGAGAAACAATATATGAAAGGAAGGCTCCATGGTGGCTGGTAAAAAGAATTTATATCCAATACAGGAGTGCTCTGAGGCCACAGAAGTTAGGAGATATTTATCCATATGCTGGAAAGTGGACTAGCAAATCCTCTATAATGCAGCCAGCCCTTTCTTGGGTAAAAATTACCCAACAGGAACATCCCAGTCTCTCTGCTGGTGGCTGCTCAGTTCTCCTTCCCCTCTGGGGACCTGCAGGCTTCCACTTGTGCAGCATTGAACTGGGGTTTGTTATCTCTTACCATGGTAATGCTGGAGGCAGTGCTTAGCACAGTGCCTGTCATGGGGCTGTTGATTACCAGATGTCTCCAGGTGACAAGTGGCTGAAGCCTGTCACTGCATTTATTTTCAGTGGAAGAATAGTGAATAGTTTTAGAAAAGCTTTTTGTGGTTCAGCCTTCTAAAAGCTTTCCAGCCTTGTGGTTTGCTTTGGGTTTATTTTGTTTTGTTGTTACACAACACTGTTTTAAGTACTTGCTTCTATTAGTTCCTGTCTACCATTTGTATTTTCGCTCTTCATCACCAGTTTTCAGTGTTGTGTTCTGTGATTTTTTAAATGCAAAAATGGTCAGATTAGGTGGGAGCAATGTCACTTGCCCAGAAAACCTCAGTGTTGGGGTACCAGTAGACAGTGTATTGCAACACAGGTGTTCACACTTCCACCCATCTGAGCCTTCTGAAATGCCTGAGAGCTATGTTCACAGCTTTCCTTGGAAAAGGAAACTGCTGGCATTCAACAGCCTTAAATCATAAGTTGTTGAAATGCAGAGGTTGGCATCTAGACAACCAGGTTTGAGATTTTTGATAATAATTTTAATAGTAGCTTGAAAAAATGTGATTTGTATCATTGGAATGTTTGGAGAAGGAGGAAAATCATGATCTAAACTATTAGAAGATGAGTGGCATGTGTGTGTACAGTCAACAAAAAATCCAGTCATTGCTTTTAAAATGACAAAAAAAAGCATACAAAGGCAGCTTGAAAATGCCTTCTGAGTGTTTTCAGCAAAAAGGCATCAATGGCACTCCTAGTGACAGATTTTACCTTGTCCTGTGAGTTTCAAAGACTTTTTCTCTGTATCCCATCTCATCAAAGTTTGACATGTGGGATGTGCATGGATATTTTCCCCTTGCAGTGGAGCAGCACTGGACTAGAGCATGGCATTTCTATTCTGCTGTGGGGTACAGAAAATAAAAAACTACTCCTTAGTTTATATTCTGCTGGGATACAGAAACTCAAAGTGTTCTTGATGCACTGTTTTGCTTTGTTGGTAAAAATATGACCCATATTTTTCTTCCTTCAAAACCAGGAGTCTGGATTCACCACTTTCATGCGAACCCTGAGAGAAAGAGATCATGAAAGAGTAGGAAAGAAGAAGGATGAATTGTAGTTTCTGCCTCAAAAGAAGCTTTCCGCTGCACTGTGAATGGTTCCAGGTCTTTTGTTGATGCACCTGAGACTTCACATATTCTCAAGACAGAGACTTTTTTTATAAACAGCCATGGCCATTTTGTACAATTTTGAAATAAAGTGAAACCACTTGATTTTTAAAAGGAAAATAAATTAGAATGTTGCCATAATGTTTTAAAGAAAACTTAGCATTTTCTCTCATGTTGGGAGACTATGCCCACTGACACTCCTATGCAATATTTTTGTAGTCTGTAGTGTGTCTGTAGGTGATGTTGTTTGTTAGGGTGAAATTTTTGTTCCGGTATTGCAGTACATGTAAAAAAAAAAGGGGGGGGAAGGGATATGGTTTGGTTTGGGTTTATTATGTTTTGTTATGTTTTAAATCAGTGCAGGAAAATGGGATTTATAAGACAGATTTATTCAAATGAAGTTTTACATTCTTGTGAAATAGTTACATGTTCTTGAATGAGATTTGGGGGGAACAATTTTAAGGTGCTCAGGGATAAATAAGGTATCTGAGTTAATGAAGACAATAACATTGACCAGTCTAGATCTGTTAATTTCATTTAAACCTCTCTGGTCTTGAAATCTGAACTGTTTACATACCTTTATAAAACATATTGAGTTAATTAAGCCATGCATTAAAAATCATCAGAGCATGGGTGAAATCAGACTAAACCCTCCTTCCTTGGCATCAATATTGTCAATGTATCTGTAAGTTATGGCAGGAATGACTATCTTATGGGGGCACATGGTTACTCTTATAGGGTACACAGTTTCCCTTCAAGTTATGATTGGGTCATATCAAATATGTCTTGTAAAGTGTTATGTTCAACTGTTTTGAGAAATGCATAATACTAAATGCATAATACTTCTGGTAATGCAGTAATTGTGTGCGTTACCTGTTCACATTCCAAAAGTTTATCTGCATTTGTAGGAGGGATTTTTCCTTTTTGCTCCTTAAGGAGTTGCACAATCTCTCTGACAGTCATCACTGTAAAACCTGTATCAGCAGCAGTTGAAATGTGTTACACTTTTGATGCTTCAACAGAAAAACGTTGATCTGGAGGTACTTCTGTCTTCACAGGAGGGGAGAGGGAGGGGCAGGAAGTTGTGATTCACTTTGAACTAAAAATAAATTTTAAAAAGGACAAGTATTTTTATCATTAATGAGCCTTGTTCAGCTTCTTCCCCACTGAGTGAATGACCACAGCTGGTGGTGGCTTAGGAAGAGGCACATGTGGGATGAGTTCCCACTGGGACATCCCAGCCTTGGGGGTGCTGGGCAGCACTGCAGGTGTTGGTGCTGTGAGGGTCAAACTGCCTCTGCCCTGGCAGTCCAGGGGGCACAGAACAGCTTCTCACAGCAGGGAGCTGTGGCCTGGGTCTGAAACGTTCCTCCTGCCTGTCTCGTTTTCTTCTAGTTCAGATCAGGCTGTGCTGAGGGGCTGCTCAGGAGGTGAATGGCATCTTACCTCCCTCCTGGCTGTTTTTTCCTTCTCTCTTGCCTAATTAATGGCACTGTATGTTTGGCACGGTGAAGCTGCTGAAGCCATTAATGAGTATTGTGGAATACCAGTAGCCTGATTGGCCTTGTATAGTAGCCAGCTTGTTAACCATTACATCAATTGGAATGGCCATGGACCTGTGCCAAGTGTCTTCCCTTATTGGGCCCTGATGAGCCTCTTTGCCCAAAAAAATCAGTTTCCTGATAGTACATAATATCATAGTATAAAAGTAGCTTAATTTATGAACTCTTACTCTGTTTTTTCCCTTTCAATTGGCAGAGTTATGTTGTGTACAGCACTTTTGCAGGAGATCATGATAATTCTTTATTTCAAGCTCTCCTCACACAAGTAGCAGGCACTCCACCCTGCATTTAGTAAACAATACATATTGATACCATTTGATCTCACAAAAGAATTCTTCTGCTTTTAGCAAATTATCAAATATGATCAGTCCAGAACTTGTGTCTCTTTTGATCTCGGAGTCAAAGCACTGACTCGAATGAACTAACTAGCTGGCACTAACAAAATACAGCCTCCAGAAAATGTTGAGCATTTCTGTGCATAGGCTGTGCCTATGTTTGTGCTAATTGGTGTGAAATGTAGATTTCTTCAAAAATAAGAAAGAAAAAAATGATAGCTTGCCAATGGTGACTTCACTAGTCAGGATCATTCTGAATTATAGGCTTTAGTCAATGTTTAGGATAAGACAATTGCACTCTGTGCTTCAGACCAGTAATTCCTTACAGCTGGTTACACCATAATAAAAACAGGAATTCTCATTTTTCCCTTCAGTCTTTTGTCAGTTGCTTCTTGGGCTTGGGCATTCATTTTTTCTTGGCTAAAAAAAAAATGTGTTGTGCATGTGTTAATGCACAAATATAAAATATTTTAGAATAATTTACCTTCTGTTACAGGGTCATGACTCATCTGGTTTATGGTCTGAATGGTTTTTGAAAATACAGTTTTGAACACCATAAATGATTACATCAAATGGCTGACAAAAGCTTTAGTTACTGTGAACTAGAGTGTACCAGGAGCTTGGAGCTTTGCTTTCAAGCCTTTTTAATTAGTAGGCCAGGTCTGGGTATCAGTGACACTGGTGTAGTTCTGTTGCCTCCAGGAAAACCAAAGTTGGTGTTTGTATTTGCTAGTGAAGTCAGTTTATGTTTATATTCACATCAGTCACATTAAAATTGAACTCTGTAGTTATTTTCTACAGACTGTAAATGAAAAATATATGTAAGAGTTCTTATTTTCTGTATTTAAATGGTCATCTCACACATTCAGACTGCCCGCAGTAGATGCGTAGCCCAGGCGTTCATAATCACACAGGAATTTCTGCTGTGGTTAAAAGTGACTAATCTGGGCTTTCCAGTCATGAATCATTTATCAGCAAGAAACTTAATTGCTGATAACAAATGGTTTGCAGTGAATCAGAGATTGTGCTCTTGCAATTATGGGTTTGGTCTTTCAGTCTTTTAAAGGTGTGATTCAAAGGTCTTGGACATTCGCTACATAGTTAACCCTAAGCAGATTAAATCTTGTCGAGGAAGGGTAAAATGTGTACACAGCAGAGAGGCTGAGCAAGGTTTGTGCATCACTTTGTTCCCCAGTGTTGGCTTAAACAAGATATAAATAGCCCACAGGGCTGCTTCAGTCCTGCTGTGTGGTTGGACCAAGAGATGAGGGGCAGCAGGGCCAAGCATTTTGTGCATACTGGAAACTGGAGAGGAAATCGTTTTCCCAACCAATGAAAGAGATGTTGGATTTGTTACAGCCAGGAAAAGGAGGGGAAAGTTTCCAGGAGAGTGAGTGCTCTGGGATATGGCAAACATAAGTTGGGAGTCCCAAGATGAGCATAAGCCCCTGCAACCTCAGAGGATGATTTAGCTCTACTGTAATCCATCTATCTCTGACCCAGTAACTATGTCCTTACTTGCTCAAACCAGAGCAACTCCAAGAGAGACTGGAAGAGACCTGCTTTCCAATTTGAGTCAAGAAAAGCAGCCTAACAAATCTCCCATTTCCTCTTTCCTCCCCCTGTAAAATTGCATATTGGATCTGACAGTCACGTTGACCCCCAAGATGCTCCTAAATAGTTGCAATGGGTGAAAAAGCCTTGGGAATTTTTCTAAACTCTCACTAAGACCAAATTAAATCCCCAAATCTTGCTAACTTAAAATCCTTTTGATAGGCATCTGCAAAGATAGATTGATGTTACTAGTGAAAAAAGATTAGAGAGGTAAGGTCTATGTTGTTGCAGCATTTAAATTGGGAGTAAAAAAAAAAGCAGATAAAACTCCCATCATGAGTAAGCTCTAAGAGAATGCTTCAGAGAGTCTTGTTTCAGATGAAATTGCTTTATGGGTGATTTTGATTTTAGAGGTGAACTGCTTTTCAAAAGAAAAGTCAAGACCTGGCAACATCGCCTACAGATGTTTTGTCTGTTTGCCTTTTAAAAACTAAAAATCAGAATCACTCTCCATATTCTTGAAAGTGCTATATTACAAGAAAGAAATGTTGCCTACATGGATTTCCTAGAATAACACTGAACCCCTGCCAACTGCATTTTACAAACTATGAAACAAGCTATTTGCTCCAAACGACACTCGGGGGAGTGGGGACTGCTGCCCACGTGCACCTCGTTTTAATTTAATAGCTTACTTTAGTGTGATTGGTCTGTAATGGAACACTGGGACTGCAGGAGTAAATTCAGAAAACTGAGAGGTGGGGGGAAATTCAGCTTTTGTCAGCAGGTGTTGAGCACTGTAGCCAAAAGCTGGCATTTCCTTTGCCTTTGGCAGCCCAGCATCCCTGAGTGTTCCATGGCTCTGCAGGAACCACGGGAGTGCAGCCCTTTGGCTAATCCAGTTGTGTACATTACTGCTCTGTGCTGGAACTGATTGGAAACCAGAATTTTTCCCATTAGTTTCTTTGACTGGTCATAAGAAGATGCTATGTTTTCTCTGCACATCTTGCTTTTATTTACAGAGTGAGGAAGTAGGATACCTGGGTGTCTACAAAGGAAATGAAGCCAAATGCTATTTTTTCTGCTGGCAGCCAGGATTCCTGGGGACTGACCATTGCTGATGAAATACTCCCTGCAAAGAGCTGTTGACTGACTTATTTTCTGCAAGGTTTTGGAAGGTACTGTGTTATGCAATATTGCAAAAAATCTCAGTATCCTAGGAAGCAATTTCCAGCCTCTGGTTTCCGAGGAGTTAAGCTGAAGTGTAAACTCTATTCATCAGCCCAGTGTAGTTGGTTTTGAGATACAAAAAAAGATGGTTTGTTAGCCCAAAATTTAGGAAATCACAGCTGTAATGCAGCCCCATAGGATGTCTGGGTGTTTCCACACAGCTGCCCTGGTCCTTGGTTTGTAAGATTCCTGTCCCTGGAAGTCATGTCTCTCTGCCCAGAGCACTCACACTGCTGCTGGGAGACAGCGCTCCTTAAAGAATAGTTATTCTGTTTGCTTAGAAAGCATAATAGTGCTAATTATTCTCATTAGCTTTGAGCCACTAATAAATTATCTTTCCTATTGCTCTTCCATCACTCAGTAATGAGAACCATTTAGCCAGATTTTGCAGATACTGCTTGCTCCCTCTCTACAGCATGATTCCCTGCAAGCATTCATCATAGGAAAAGAGCTACGTGAACAAAATCTTTTCAAATTAGTCTCTGGTGCCCCAGTTAAGTGGGTGTCTACATTGCAGGCATGCAGAAGAGCCTTCTTCATTAATATGTGCAATTCTGCGTGAGCTGATTAGCTCTTGCAGCTCATTTGATAGCAAATGTGTAAATCCGTCACACTCAAATGCCAAATATGTGCACAGCTAAATTATGGAGAAGTAAGAAACTGCAAGAGTTGGGAGTCTTTATTTGGAAAAAGAGGTCCTTATCCCATGCATTAAATTTGAGCTCTGGGTTTATCTCGAGCATTTGTCACTCCTCTGCTTTGTCATTTCACTGCTAGCAAAATGAATAATTCTTTGTGTCGTGTTGCTGGTCCTTTCAGGATGCGTGGGTGTTTAATTTGGTGCCCAGCATTTGTAACAGACACCTGGTATCCAGCCTGAGTTCCCATAAGACAATAGTCACAGCACAATGCCATCTTCCTTGTGCAGGACAGGAAACCAAATGAATCATATACAACTATGTATTATTAATCATGCAGTTACCATCACTTCTCTTGTTCTTTTTTGTTTGTAAAAATCTCATGAAGAAAAGGAGGTGGATGAAGTTCATTTTTTTTTAACTCCATGTTTTTTAGCCAGGGCAGTGCTGCATAGTGTAATTAATGTCGTGGTGCATCTGCCAGCACAAGGGAAGCACTAATGAGTGTCACCTGTCAGCAGGAGGGCTTGGTCTGCTGTTGCAATACAAGTGCCCTCGGCCAGTTATTCTGGGACCAAAGAAGGAAACTGGCCCTAAGAGCTCCTAATTTATGCATGTTTTTCCTCCTCTCCATGCCAAGTAGCTGCAGAGCCAGCCCAGCCTCGGGGCCTGGACACACCAGCTCAGGGCAGCCAAGCACCCTCTGTTTTATTTTCTCTCAGCACACAGAGAAATCGCAGTGTGAACCCAGCCTGATCTCCAACATATTTTGGCATTACCTTCTGGGCATACAGGCTTGGGAGGAAAAAGCTTCCCACTTCCCCAAAGTTCTGGCGTGGGAAGCTGTCTTTCTCCAAGCTGAGCATAAACTCTTCAGGGAGCATTTCCTAGGAAAATGTGCTGCACAGTAATGGATCTCTGATCCTGTAGCCTCCAGGCTGATGCTGACGGGATGCTTATTATTGTACCCCACCCCACAAGCATGGAATAGGATGAGCACATCCAACATTTCCTACTGCATCCCCAAATATACTGAGACCTCTCCAAGGGTGTGGGGTTTGCTTACCAAGAAGAGAGCTCTGTGTTGGTCTCACCTGCAGTGGGTGCAGTCCTTCCCAGGGGCAATATGGATAAGAGCTCTTTCCTTTCCCGTTTCACTGAGGGACAAGCATCCTTTGAAGCAGATTTTCCCTGATCCAGTGGGAGGTGAATGGGGCCACAGGAGAGCTGCTGCAGAATTGCAGAGATGCTGCACAATGCTGCCCAGTTCCTTGCAATTCCCTTTGGACTCTGGGGTCCACCATGCCTTCCACCTGCAGTACAACACAAAAGCATTGTCACTGCTTACCTTAAACTTAACTCTCTGCCAAAGCTTTCCTTAGGCAAAAGAGCAGCACAAGAGGAGGGACTGCAGAAATCAGAGACACAGAATTCACCGTGGAATAAAGTCATATCTCTTTGGCAAGGTACTGTAGTATGAGGTGCATTAGGTGTATTTTGGATGGATGTATAATCTTAATTGTTGTGTATTGTTTGTGTTGTAGTCCCAAGATCCAGGTCCTCATTATTCTAGATGCTGTACAAATATATAAGAGTCTGTCATGCATGGAAAGGCTTTTATTATGTAAATAGTCACGTTGGGAAAAAAGAAGTAGTGTTATCTCTGTTCTACAGATGAGGCAGTGAGACGAAAAAATACCCAACAAAGCATTTTGCCCAAGGACACACAAAGTCTGTGGGTCAGCAGTGGACTTGAAATTCAAGCCTTGATTTCCTTTCTTACTAGCTCTTCTTTCAAATGTGTGTACTGCCCACAACATAATTAAAATTAAGCACAAAGAAGACAACACTCAGTGCAATTTATCTCTATCTGAAACAATCATCCAGCACCTCTCAGCCAAATCCTCCCCAACTCTTCTGTTTTTTCAAAACATGTATTTCTGTCACACCCAACGCCAGTGATCACCACACAAGTCACTGTTCATGTTGTCCTCTGATTTTCTGCAACACGTATCAGTTAACTATAAAGCTGTTCAAGAAAAGACCCTGCTGCATGTGGGGCTGTCTCAGTTGAACCAGCCTGCCAAATTTGTATTCCAATCCTTTGAAAAAGTGATACTGACACTATTTAGAGTTTAAAAAAGGGTGCATATACGTTTCTGCTGGAAATACAGAGTCAACCAATCTATAACTGCTCCTCAACACTATCTGCTAGTCAAAATTATTTATTGATGTAAATAACTAATCTGTATCAAAGACAAATAAAACATAGATTTTTTAGAGAAAAATCACAATGTATTTTGTGTACAGCAATATTTTATGTCAGGATTTGGAAAGAATGTGGGAGGAAAGAATTGTAAAAGTCATGACAGTCACTGGAAAACAGAATAAAATGGAACGGGTATTTACCAAGGCTAGATAATATCAAATTAATTCAATAGGTTCCTTTGATAGAGTAATTAATTAGCTAGACAAAGAAGGGAAATCAGGCTGTCTGGACTTGAATAAAATAGCCAATGAGGAGCTGTGTATAAATTTGTATCTCCAGCATGGAGAAGTCTGGGGTTTATAGAGGAGCGTGGTGTTGGAAGATGAGAAGTTGAACTGTATTGGAAGGGAATTATTCAGAGCTCCTAAACTGTAAGTCTAAAGACTGATTGTTATTATTTTAGTCAGTGACCTATTTGGAAAACAGAGGTGTCTGAACATAAAAATACATCGAAGTCACCAAGTTAGGAGGTATCATTAGTATAGGGAAAGCTCAGAATATTGCACAGCAAAAGCTGAATATCCTTGAAGAGCGAGGCCACAGAAGTAGTGTGGGAGGTAGCAGCAGACAAAATTCTGCAGGAAACCTCCAATGACACTGAAAGATTTTGTGTTTCAGTGCAGCATGGGCATGGAAAAGGCAACTGAAACTCTAAAATGCAGTAGGAGATACATTTCTAGCAAAGCAAGGGAAGAATGAACATCCTTGAATAAGATTTAATAAGATTTTGTTTGGAATAAAATGTATTATTGTATCAAAGAAATCTGGGTTCTTAATGAAATGGGTACAGCAAAGGGCTGTTAAGGGGAGACTGGAGAACCTTTCATGAGAGGACAGCATGTATAAGGGGCTTGTTTAGCCTAGCAGTTGAAAAGTGAGATGTGGTTTGATTACTTTCTGTAAATACATCAGGAAGGGGAATATTAAGGGTAGGCCATCAGCATGTATGAGCAAGTGGATATAAATTGGCCATGAATAATTTAGACTATCAATCAGGTGTTCTTTATCCACCTGCATAGTGAGGATATAAAAATTATAGGGATGAAACCATACCTAGTTTTTTGTGAAGCTCACAAAATATATTACATGGCCCACGTGATCCAGTTGCCTGCAGTACCTGGGGACTGGATTTGATAATCCAGAAAGTCCTGCCCATCCTGTCTCTTAGTGGGTGTCTATTACAGTGAGCCACCACCTCCATCTTATAATGTTATTAGATATTACAGTACCTATAATCCCTTCAGTCCTAAGAAACCTTTCTATGCTTCTGAATTAAATTTCAAATAGAACAACCTAACTGTGGATTACAAAGCCATATGTGTTTTGTTTCTTACTCATTAAATTTGTTGTGGTGATTACCGTAAACAAAGACATTTCATTAGGGACTGAGAATTCTTACACTATAAATTATAGTGTTTATGGTACAACTGTACTGACAAATAATTATTTTTTTATTTATTGTAATTGTTCAAATGGCTCCTAATGAAATTTTTGGCCTCATGAAGTGATCAGCTTGGAATGACTTTCCTTTCTATGAAAATATTTAAATACAAACAAAGTCTGCCAATGTGTTCAATTACAGTCATGCAAGGAACTAAAGGGATTATGTGTACCAGGAGTATATACATGTGGCTTTTCAGATCAGCTGCTTCTACCAGAAAGGGAATAAAGTAAGCAGAAAAGCCCCAAAGAGAGCCCACCACTGTTGGAATGGCTTGGGACATGATCAACAGAAAACTCACTAGTGTTATTTCCATAAGCCCATAATGCTTATGGCCCTGTAAATAAAAATACATTAACAACACATTGCTTTTCAAACTAATTGAGATGCAGTGTGAAGATTACTTTTCAGAAATAGGATGTTCTTTATGCAGGAGATCATACTGGCCCCTGCTGCAACAAGAGCCATTGGGATAATGCTGTATTTTGTTCTCACATCTGCATTTATTACCAGTGAGAGACTTTCTGTGACATTCTGAGGTTCCTTCAGTCTTGCAAAGCCCTTGAGAGTTAAATACCAGTGTTCCAGGAAAGAAACTTGTGGGCCCAGCACAGGACCTTAAGACTGAATCAGCAGAGGAAGTTTTTAAAAAAGAAAAGCAGGGAAATAAACTGCATATTCTGCCGATCATTTTTATGACCTTGCTCACCCTTCTGCTGATGCTGTGTTAGAACAGTTCGTTCCAGTGAGTATAATCCTTGCTCTTGCAGTTATGGACACAGGTTTCTATAAAACCTCTAAGATCAAATGCAATTTTTTTGAGTGCAAAATTGTTAGAAAGTCATGGGCTTTTAGCCAGTGCCATGATTTCAGGAGCTTGATTTGGAGTGTAAAGGCCTCATGATGCAGCTGGGCTGCATTCCATGTGAATTCACTAATTCCACATACCTGTTTTTTTGTGGGAATTGACATTACTATCCAAGAAACAGGAAGCATATTAAAGGTTGTTAGTCTGGCTTTTAGCTAAAGCCCCAGCTTGAATAATACCTCCAGCTTCAAGCTTTAAGACAGATACAAGAAAAAAAAATGGTACAGAGAAAGGAGCAAAAGAACAAGAAACATGTAGTAAACAGAAGGGGGGGGGGTTGCCTTTTGGGTTTAAAATAAAAGAGATTAAGGCTTTAGGTTTAATTAGTAAAAATCAGAGAAGGCTTTTATTTTCCCCATAAAAACAGTTACACAGTGGATCAGTAATCTGATATATTTCACAGTTTAATTTGCTGCAAAAAACCCTGAAGTTTAATTTTCCTTTCAGAACTTTACTTTTGTGCTGCTCCTGTGACTCCATCACTGATGAGCACAACTACTGCCAGCTCCTCAAGCTGGATATTTTCCCTTGGGGAAACTTGATTTAAAAGTCATGTTTAAATGCAGTGGACAGAGCCTAAGGGTTTGTTTTCCCTACCTTTAGCAAACCGAAGGTGAGGTGTATAAATGCAGCTGGACATGTCTGCTCCCTGCAGTGACTGAGGAGAAACAGCAACAAAGAGCTTCTTCACAGAGAGCAATTTCCAGATCACTGCACTTTTGTGAGGTGAATCCTGTCCCAACTCATCTCTGAGCATTTGCTGCTGGGCTTTGCTTTCAGCTGGCTCATGAGACACTTAGCAAGTGCATTGCCTTCTCTGTTTTGCTGGTTCAGAGGCACCTCGATGGCATTTCTGGGGGTTTGGCACCGTGGGCACTCCTTTGTCACCCGTCCTTCCCACCCTGCTCTCTCTTCAGCCTCTGATACTGTCCACACCTCTTTGTCTCCTCATCTCTTTTCCTCATTCTGAAACACCTCATTCCTCCACTTTGGCTTTCCTTTGCACTGACTGGATTTACTTCTGATAAATCAGTTTTATCTCTGGCTGCAGCTCTCACTAATGCATTCAGTGCACGCTGCCCCTTTGACAATGTTTTACGGCTTCCGTGTCTTAGGGGAGTCAATGGGACAAGAAAAAGACACAATTTAAAGTGTAACTGGCTTGTTAGCCATGCAAATTCCTGAATAACAGATATGATTTAAGTTCACCATGAGAGCTGGGAGTGTTGGAGCTGTAGCCTCACTTCTGACTCTGCCACTACCTCCCTCAAGTGACCTTGTGTGATTTATTTAACCTCTTGGGGCCAGGTTCACCTGAAAATAATGTGTTTTTTTCCCCTAGGAATCTTAACTAATAAATGTATATACTTGAAACCCTGTTTATGTAAATGCAAAATGCTTATCTTTTTTTCTTTAAAACATTTACGAAAGGTTAAGAGAATTTTAGGGTTGAAAGATAAACAGTTCAGAAGAACTACAAAAATTAAAATTACACATGTATGCACTTATCACAAACCTTTAGACAGCCTCTAATTAAGTAATCACTAGTTCTCTGCATTATAGTAGATGCTATCATAAGCTGTTAAACTGTGCAGCAGCTTGTAATATTGTGCACTCTGTTTATACAGGATAAGGACCCTCTGGAAATTATTCAGATTACTGTATCATCATCTGAACGTGTGCTTCACTTCTGCATAGTGAGTCAGGATTGAGATGTTGCCATGCTCCACTCTACAAAAGCCTGACTGGGAGCAGTTTTTTTCTTGACATGATAAGATACTGCCTTGCAGATGCCAAGTTGTGTATTCAAACACACAGATGTTCCATCCCTTGCAGACCTGTTCGTGGTGCACATCCTTGGCAGTTCCTGCCAATAGCCAGCTTCCACTGAGACAAGGATGCTCAGGAAAGGCTCTCCAGAACATCACATTTTCTTGATCTTTTATGTTCAGAGAAAAATAACCTCACCAAACAAGTGACCTCTCCTGCTGTGGCCCCTCTGCTCCTTCCTTCCTCTCTCATATCTCCATGCCAGCTCCATCTTCTGAACCCTCTCTTCACTACTTTCCTGTCTTGAGTCTGCTCTAAAAACAATTTTTCCTTTTTGTCAGTTTTCCCTCTGTTACTCAGCCTCAGATCTACAGTCAGTCCCCTTGCTGTGGCCTTGCCTGACTCAGAGAGCTCGAGCCCTTGGCTTGGCTGAACTTTACTTGAAGCACAGAGAAGCAAGCAGGGAGGCTGGAAGGGTGAGATTAATCTCCAGCAATAGTAATTTCCTCCTTCTAAGATCCAAGAGATTTTTCCTCACCTGCATCACTGGAATAGGGAGTGAAGCGATGCCCCTCTGATATCCAGGGTTGCCATAGGGATCCACTTAAAATTGCTTGGAGAAGGCAGAGTTGAGGTGGCAGAGCATTGACTTTCTCCAGCACTATCTTCCTGATCCCCTTGCTCCTGAGTACAGCTCAGCAGAGTCTCAGAGTCCAGCGGGTGAGATGTTTTACCTCCATCCCAACGCTGCCAGCTACAGGCACTTGGATAGTGAAGTAGTAACAGATGGAAGGAGAAATTAAAAGGTATTAGCGAGGAAATAAACTGCTTTCATTTGAGATTTGAGCCAACAGACTAAAACTGTGTGATTTGGTACGAAAAGAGTGAAGTCAAAGTGTGATACAAGGAGAAAATTATCCTTGTATCCATAAAGTACTTTCAAAATAGGAACCTCACTTTAGTTTACTAATGAGGTTTGCAAACTTTCACATTGGTATTGTCACTTATTGTTGAAACATGCCCAGTTGATTTGTTGGGAAATGAGTGAGATTAGCCTAGGATCTGGTCTCATCTCAGTGCACTTTAGCTGGTGGCTATTCTGTCCCCGTCACACATGTGCCTGCAGCCACGCTCGCTGCCCCAGCAGAGGATCCCAAACACACCTGGTTATTCACACAGTGCCAGGCATATGCCAAGGGCCGTGGGAGCCATTAAACCTGGAGGACAGCAGCCAGCGACCGTCAGAAGCTATTAGACGGGAGAACCCGCAGAGCAGAGCTCCGAGAGCTCAGCTGTGCTGACAGCAGAGCGATTTATCCTGGGGAGGCTCGGGGTGACCTCACCGCTCCCCACAGCTCCCGGGACCAGGCGGGAGCGGATCTTCCCCGGGCACAGCACAAGGGGACAGTCGGAAGATGGACCAGGGAGGTTCAGATTGGTCATTAGGAAGCACTTCTTCACAGAATGGGTGATTTGACATCGCACTGGGCTGCCCGGGGATGTGGTGGAGTCACCCTCCTAGGAGGTGTTTAAGTAAAGACTGGATGTGGCACTCGGTGCCCTGGTCTGGCTGACATGGAAGTATTGGGTCATAGATTAGTCCCGACGATCCCGGAGATATTTTCCAACCTGACTGATTCTATTATAAATTCAGCCTCATACAAGGCTGTGCGAGACAGCGCAGGCGGTGGCTCGGCTGCTCCCGCCCGGGCGGTGAGAGACACCCACGCCCGGCAGTCTGGTCGTCGCATCCCAGCCACGCAAAAACAGCATCCCCTTCACACACAGCGGTCCCGGACCCGCTCCGCAGCCTCCAGGCAGCTGCTCACTCCCCGCGGGCCGCCGGCGGGGCTCGCCGGGACCCCTGAGGGCGGCCGGGACCCTGAGGGAGGGAAGGCGGCCCGGAGCCCCTCAGGGCGGGCCCGCCCCGCAGCGGCGCGGCCGCCACGCGCGAGGGCGCTGCGGCGCGAGGACGTGTCCGCTCCCACAATGCCCGGCGGGAGCCGCGCGCCGCCGCCCCGCTGCCCAGGTACGGCTCGCGCCCCCCGCGCGCGGCCGGCGCCGTGAGGGGCGCGGGCGGGGCGGGACCCGCGGCCGGAGCCGCCGCCCGGCCCTGCCCGCCCGGCCCTGCCGCGCCGCCGCCTCGCTTCGCCTCCCCTCTCCTCTCCTCTCCTCCCGCCTGCACGCCCCGCCGGCCCCGGGCCCGGCCGCGGAGCCTCGGGGCCGGCTGCGTTCTCTCCTCAGCTGCGATCGGCGCGGGGCCGCTGCTGTCCCGGGGGGTGGTGGCGGCGGCAGCGCCGCTGCCGCGGGCAGGGCGGGCGCGGGAGGCTGTGAGGGCCGCTCGGGGCTCCTGGCAAGCGCCGCTCGGTAGCAGGAGCCCGCTGTGTGTAGGGGTCTCCGCCGCTCTCCAGGCTCTGCAGGAGGCTGGGTGAAGTTTGGTGACCTGGAGCGGTGCAGGTTCGCCTGAGTCAGTGCTGACCGCTGAGTCAGCGCTTTGCTGCGGCTGCAGATGGTCGTGTCGGAGCTGCCACGTAAGTAGGTGGTAGGTGAAAGGATCAAGCTCCCGAAATCTGGGATCCAACTCGTTCCGTTCCCTTAGTTTTTCATAGTTGTTTGGACGTTAGGAGAAATTTCTTCAGAAGGGGTGATTATACATTGAATTGGGATGCCAGGGAGGTGATGGAGTCACTGGGCCTGGAGCTGCCCATTAAGGAAAGACTGGACGTGGCGCTTAGTGATGGATGGTGACTTGGTTGTGTGCAGTCACAAGTTGGATTCGAAGATCTCAGAGGTCTTTTCCAACCTCATTGATTCTGTGAGTCTTGGTTCTGCTTCTGAGGTCTCTTTCCCCCTGGCTTTATTGGAGAGGATTATATTGGCTGGTGATTTAGGATTATTCCTTGTCTCAGCATATCAGTGATGTCAAAGTGGCTTTATTTTTTGTGTCCTGTAGTGCTCCAGTTTGTAACACGAATTTCTGAAGTATGATGTAGAGTGAAAAAATTAGAGCTCCTTCCTGTGTAATGCAGCTGTCACAACCCTCAGAAGAGGGGACGATAAATTGTCCCAACAAGTTTTGTCTTTATTCTGTGTCAGACAGGAGTGCAGCTTGCACATGCTTCCCAATTTTATATTTTATGGAAAGTTTTTATGAGAGGCAGACATCCCAGCAGGAAATGTTGTGATTAGGTTGGCTGAAGGCTATCAAGTTCAGGAGGGTTTGCTATTACACTAGGTCTATTTAGAATTTTGAGAAAGATAGATTTTTTTAAAGGTGAGGTATCCTGAGCAAATCATAGTCACAAGTCACTTTCAGACACTTGTTAAAAGTGTTACAAGACCATGTCAGGTGGATTTAAAACAATTAACTGTCAGATCACATGTTAGATGACAAATTTGTTGCAAAAAGCTGGAATGTTCCAGTTTCTGTTTTCAGTGTTTCTAGGACTTTTCTAGATGCTGCTTCAGGATCAAGTACCATCATAACAGCAATAAACAACATGATAATTTAATATGTCTTCAAAAAAAAAAAAAAAGTACAGTGAAACAGGCTCTGGTTTCCATCACCTAAGGTTTCTCGTTTATGGGAGGAAATGAAATCAGGCACGTGTGCCAATTCCTGGTTGTGAAACTGGACGCTGACATGTGCATGAGGAATTGGACAGCTCTTGGGAAGGGGAGAAACAGAGGAATAGCCACCCTGCTGACTCTTGTGTCTGTGGCCAGCTTTCTCCATTCTCCTCTTTTCCATGAGTTCTGCCAGTCCTCATTTGCAGGGAGGGCTGTGAAGGGGAAATCAACAACGCTGGGACAGAAGTGAACACTAAGGGAAACAATGGTGCAAGCATGGAGTGATGCGTCTGTGATGTACTCTCCCGATTGGTGTTCGTGTGGGGGTCAGAATCCCTCTTAGCAAAGGCTTGTGCTTTGGTTTTAATAGCCCTGGTAGTTTTTCTGTGGACTTTTGCCACTTGCCTCTTAAATTCATTCAACATTATAGCCTGTGACAAGGGGTTCCACTGTCTGGTGACATGTTTTGGACCCTCTGTGAGCCAAACACCTGCTGGTTGGATTTGGTATTCCTCAGTTCTGTCACGGAATGAGACAGCGAACCCAATCTGTTTATTTCCTTGCGCCTATAAGATATTTACAGACCATTTCTAGTGGAAGTGCAGTCTTTTGTCATTTTCAGGTGGTTGAGTGATACAGAATTTTTGGAGGAAAACATATGAAGTATGTAACGATTTGGTGAATTACTTTATGCAACTTTGAATAGATGTTTAAAAAAGACATTTAGAGGTAGCTCTAAAAGCACTGCCTTACCTTTCTTTGATCTTTAAATATATAAGTGCATATCAAATTTACCACTTGGCTCCTTTCATAAAGCTGTATTGTTTTGAGAGCTGGGTAAAGTAGATTTAGTAAACTTTTTTCTTTGTTAATACATTTTGAGTAAGGGCTGAATGTTCTGTTACAGTGTGTGTATTATACATCTCTTGACATATGTATGATCTTCCAGCCAAAGTAATTTTCTTTTATTAGCTTTGGTTTTTAGATAGCTTTCTGATTCTGCTGTTAGGAGGCTGAGAAAAAAGTTCATATTCTCACTGAGTGGATTTTTAAGATGATGGTAACAAAACCTAACTGGTGTAAGATCTTCAGCTCAACACAATTTCTACCTTGTTTGATTTCATAGTATATTAAGGGAATTGGCAGGTTTCAATAGAGGCTTGTATTCTATTATAGAGCCTGCATTTCTCTGAATATAAGTAGGAACCTCAAAGAAAATTTTGTTCCAAGATTTATGCAAGTCTTTATTTACATACAGAATAGACTTAAAGTTGAAGAATACCCCTGAAGATGTCTTTTTTGTTTTGTTGTGTCTGCATACCTGCTGTTGTTAGTGGTATTTATGTTCTTTGTCGTCCCTTGTAGGAGCAAAGCAACTATGATGAGATTGAACATTGATAATCTTAATACTTTGGAATTAGAGCTGTGGTTGTGCTGTGTTTTGTTCCTGACATGTTCTGAGCAGAGGAGAATATGGATTAATCAATCACAGTGGATGAGGGGAATGATGTGGTTCAGAGTCAGAGGTTGTGTAAACCTGAGTTACTCCTGTACTGTGCAGGTAGATAGCATGTATTCCCATTTTAAATTCCTGAAGTGATGAGACTTCCTGGACTTCACTTAAAGAACACAGAAACATTTTAATATCTCTATTATCCTACTTGCCTTTTTCTTTTATTATCTTTTCAGTAACCTCCCTTGGCTATGTTCAGCCTTTCTAATATGTATGGTCTCACAAAGAGAGCTGAAGCTTGTTGTTATCCAGGAAATACATTTATTAACTTTTTCTTTTTGTTCTTATCTCATCAGATAGCTCAACATGAACTTTAACCGTCAAGATAATTTAAAAAGTGAACAGAATAAAATCTCTTCTTCTGAGTGCTGGCTGCAGGATTCTGAGGTTCTCCAGCAGTACAGTTCCTATTCACTGCCTTTTCCTGAAACAGGGCATGGAGCTACGTTCCTTTCTTCATGTTAGGTGCTAAGGAAGTTACTTGTTTCATCAAGGGAAATGCAGATCCCTGAAATTGCATTTTGTGCAAGTAAGTTAATGAAGGGGTATTTAAACTTTGCTATTGCATCATTGTTCTTTTGTTTGTATTGATACAGCTCCCAAAAGTCCCTGTTAGTATTGAGTTCTGGGTGGAAGAGACAGTTACTGTCAGGGAACCAGTACAGTTTAAAGTTCCTCTGCAATTCTGTTGTGCTCTTGAGCTGCTGCACTGGTTATATAATTAGCAGCATAATTAAGAAAATGAATCCATGTGCATTCCATGGGAATTGTCCTTCTGGGAACACGTGAACTCGGAGCTTGGTAAAAGTTTCTAGAACTGTGGGTTTACTTTCTTGATTGCTCCATGCCAGCAGGCTGATCTAGAGGAAGTCCTGGAGTTGGTGGTGTTTTCTGGTTTTGTGTCCAGCTGATGGAAGTACTTTGTTCAGGAGGGAATTCTATAATGAATTGCAGAAATAAGAAGGGCACCTGATAAAAGCCCCAAGGTGTTCAGCAGAGTGCTGAACAGTGGCTTCCACTGCTGTTACAGCTTTGAGGAGAGTCTGATGTGCTGTACAAGTAAAATACAAGGGTATTAATTTGGAATTTATTCAGCTAATGGGATGGATCTCAAAGGAGGTTGAAGTTTGACTGCTGATGAAGCTGAATTTACTAAACTGAAAATGACAACACATTTTTAGTACTTTATTATATATTTCTTCTACTCTGAGGAGTAAATAACCTTGAAAAGCCTGAATATTGTTGATTATTCATTAAGTATCCTGATGGATATGTAATCTTTGGGGAGTGGTAACTAGAGAAGATGAGACTTGAGGTAAAAATAGCTATTTCCTCTCTTTGAAGAGGTAGTGTCTTTTGGGTAAAATTTGGATTTCTGACTTGTGAGAATGCAGTCATTCATCTGCTGAGGCTTGTAAAGCACCCTTAACGTCATAGTTTGAAAGGTGCTGTAAACATGTCAGTATCACACACAAAAGCATATTTCAGCTGTATCCAGAAATCTGTTTTCTTTTGCAGTTTGTGACTGTATGGGACTTGAGTAGCATCATCTGAGGGAGGCAAAAATATTTTTTCATAGTGTCTGAAGTGATAGGTGTAGTATATGGTAGGAGTCTGCAGAGCAGTTTTAAGAGCTGAGGAAGTGTTTGCTTTTGGCTTCATATAAATTCTAGCAGTTCGCCCACTTGTAGGAGAACTAATTTGTGTACTGATGCTTAGCAGAGAAGTAATCCTTTCAATACTTGTCTTTCCAAACTTTTGAATGTTTTGATTGAATGTAAGGGTTGAAGAACTGTTTTGTGGCTTGTGTAGAGTAGTAGGTCCTGTTCAGTTAAGATTCTAGTCTGAGTTATAGTTGAAAATCCTGACTGTGCCCCAGTTGATCCCTGAACCCACTGTACAGCTTAAGAAGTTTGATTAATCACAGTTGATTCTGTTGTTTCTGCTTTTACCTTTAATTCTGATTCCTCCTGATTTGTGTTTTGTTGCAGGTTATTGTTAACTCTTTTGGCAATGTCTATGATTTTATCTGCCTCTGTGGTCCGTGTGAGGGATGGACTTCCACTTTCTGCATCTACTGATTATGACCAGAGCATGGGAATGCAAGAATGTAGAAAATATTTTAAAATGCTCTCAAAAAAACTTTCTCAGCTTCCTGATAGATGTACTCTGAAAACTGGACAGTATAATATAAAGTAAGGCTTTTCATTTAAGTATTTGCAACATCCTAGGTAGTGTCTCTCTGTAAGTGTAGATGTTAACTGTTCACATTATAAATGCTTCATCAAACTAAGATTAATTCTTGGCACTATTTATGTATCAGAAATTTAAAGCCAAGAAATTGTAGAAAGATTTGAACCTCTCAGACTTTCATGGAAGTTCCTTTATGATGCACAAAGTCATAGGGCATCATCATGGGAAGTGTGCCTTTACACTGAAAATAGGTTTGGATTAGATATTCAGAAGAAATTCTCTATAATTTCAAGATATAAGGCTGAAGTAGATTTTACTGCTTTTGTCTTTGATTACTTTTAATACTGTAAGTTATTCAGCAAGATTTTAAAGGAATTTGAATGTATCATGAAAACCAGAACTCTAATGAATTGCCTAAATATAATGGAATATGTATATTGAAATATACATATTCCTTTTCTGATTTTGTATTTGTATTTGGTTGTCCTTGCAACTGTCTTCGGAGAATTATTAATTCTGCATTCTACAGAACAAGTTTTATTTCTTCCCATGTTCTAGAAAGAGCCAACAGCCCTCCCCCCATTCTGAAGATAAGGTTTTGCATTTTTGGGCTGCATTGGATCACATATTGTACATTTGAGATGGATGAGAAGCTGTTATGGGACAAACCTGCTGTGTTTCTGCACCCTAAAAGCTTTGTTATTTTCTGTTTCACAAGTGTGTGCATACACACACATATAGAGACATACATACATATATGTGTAAAACAGCTTCTCCTATGATTATACAATGTGGTGCTCAAGTAAAACATTGCCTAAAAGTAACTTGTTTTTCTTCTAGAGTGCTGTTGGACTTTTCAGTAAACATTTATTCCATTTCTACCCCAGATAAGTTTTTGTTTTTATGGTTATAGAATATGAGATCAGACTAGAAAAGCAGTTAATTCACTGAATTTGAATTTGAAATTTTGAATATGTTTTCTCAATTCTAGTTTTATAAGTTCTCTGGGAGTAAGCTATATGATGTTGTGCACTGAAAATTATCCCAGTGTCCTGGCTTTCTGTTTCCTGGATGAGCTTCAGAAGGAGTTCATCACTACCTACAATATGATGAAGACAAACACTGCTATCAGACCATACTGTTTTATAGAGTTTGGTAAGGATTTGACTTTTTTTCCCCTTCATTTTCATACTAAGACAGATGAGTGTTTGCATGGATGCAATTTAATGCACACACAAAAAAATATCCAAAGCAGTTTATAGCTCTGTTTCAGGTGGGTTTAAAATCTGATTTAACTTGTGTTAGAGTCTGTGGGGAAATACTTCTGGGGGCATTAAATTAGATTACTAGAGTTTTATTCAAACTTATTTCTGTTCGTTCCAGTAGGTTTTGGTTAAGCCTTATGTGAGCAACTCTGGAGTTCATCTTCTGGTTAATAATACCAGGAGTTGTTTGACTTCATGCCTGTCAAAATACTTAACCTGTGAAGTTATTGAGTTTCATGAACTTCTCAAGTAAAATATTGCAGTTTCATGTTAGCTCTTAGCTGTGCTACCTCTTGTTCAGTACATGAAAGGGGGAAATTTTTAGTTGTTTATGATGTAGTGGAGCATTTAATATTCAGACTCCAAATGCAGTTCATCTCATATATACCAGATAACAGCTGTTTTGAATTTCATTAATATATGTTGCTTTAATACTATCTGTGTAATTAGATATTCTTATGAAACACATTAGAGCAAAAAACTGCAGTTTTAAAAACACAGGGAAGATATTCCAGTTGGTTAATTCCTGTCTATAATTTCATCAGTTATTGACAATTTCTGTTAAACATTATTGCCCTCCTTGTGAAGCTTTCTATGAACACTTTTTTTCTTCCACAACATATTTTTTCAATAAGGATTTTTACTAAACTAACAGAAAAGCTAGAATAAGCGAAGTAAATCCATTCTATTAGAAATGCATTCAGTCTCATGCAATGAAAAGTCATTAGTTTCTTCAGTAATTACATAATTAGATTTTTAGAGCTTAATTTTTTTAACTGCAGAATTAAATAACCCATGATATATTAGGCACAAAACAGAAATAGTTTTTAAAATCCAAGATAAATGCAAATATCTCAAACAATATATTTAAGTTTGTGAACTGAAAAGCTGCATGGTCTTGGATTATGTAATTAACAAAGTCCATAGAAAAATACCTTTTCATTTTAAATTTGCACAGATAATTTCATTCAGAGGACCAAGCAGAGATACAACAACACACGTTCTTTGTCAACAAAGATGAATCTTGCTGATATGCAGACAGAAATCAAACTGAGACCACCGTATCAAATTTCTGTGTCAGAACTTGGTTCAGCCAATGGCTTTTCTCATGTACCTGTGGGGGTATATAAGGGTACTGGTAAGATATCTGCAGGTAAGTTCCAGACTTTTGTTGTATCCTTAAATGGGGCAGATGCAGCAAATTTTTCTTTTTTCTTTAAAGAAAAAGCTTTTTTTTTTCATGTTTCTAAAACATAAAGCTGATATGATCTTATGTGTATTTTAGCTCAGATGCCTCTTGCCTTTGTCTCTTGCTCCAAAGGCTTACCTTCCCAAGGCACTCAGAGGAAAAAATGTCTCTGTTCAATGGACTTTACTGTAGGAAAAAAAGCCATGCAAAAGAAGATGAGCACTTAACAAGATGATTTTTATTTTTTGACCTTTTAAGATTTCTGAAAATTTTTGATATTTATGCCCAGTAAGATTCAGTGTTGACATAAGCTGAGAGCAGTGTCAGGAGTTAGAGCAGTTGGAGAGAGAAGCATCTCTTTAGGAAGCCTCTGCAGTGGTGAAAATCCAAAGAGCTGTACTGGCTAAAAGATGCACTGTCTAAAATGAGTTCCTTGTGTACAACGTTAAGAATTGCAATTTTGTGTAAAATGGCCAAGTTAATTTAAGTAGTCATTAATTTTTTTAAACTTCAATTTACTTCATGTAGGAGGTAAATGTGGAATTCTGGGGTTGAGCTGGGTTAGAGGTTTGTGCTGTTCTATGAATCTTTAGAATGGGTTTGAGGCCCAGCTTCAGACATTTCCCAGTGGGACAGAAACAAAATGTCAAATCCTTGCACTGATACATGGACTCCACATGAGATGCTGATGTCATCTGATTTCAGTCCTCCAAGTTTAGTGAAGGAAAATCATAACTGGAATGGAATGGAAGTGTTGATTAATATATCTCCCTTTTTTCCCCCAGAAGTACTTCTGTCAATAAATTATTCTGAGCAGAAATGCACTGATGCTGTTCACTTTACAGTGTCAGAGTACAATCATAAATCATAGAATTGCAATTGTAAATCCAAACACCTCCTACAATGTTGTAATAAATGAGATTTTGTGCAGTTTATGTATATGTATATATTAGTAGGATCTCTTTGCCAGTATGTTATCCTTATTATGTACTTACTCATAAGGATTACTCTAGAAGATTGAAAACTGCTTTCTATGGAAAATGAAAACCAAACAAAATCAGTAGGATGCCCTGTTTGTACTCTGGGGCTCTGATTCTGAGAATTCCAGGTGCTATGAGACAGTGTAGAAATAGCTTATAATCTCTGTATTTGCAATTTAACAGTATTGGAGTTAGAGTCAGGAAAATTAATAGAGGAAAAGGGTGAAGATGTTTAAAAGAGTGAAATCTTCTAAGTAGCACTGTACATACCTTTGTCATTTTTTGCATGTATGGGCTCTTTTTAAAGGTATGTAATGCTGTGATACCACTCTTCTGTCACTTTTGATTCTTATTTTGTTGTTTATTATTGATGTTCTCATGTAATCCTGCTTTGTGGAAAGAGTTATGGTGGCAGAAGGGGCAGCTGGTTAACTCTGAAAATTGTCTAGATTCAAATTTCCTGCAATTCGAAAAAGAAAAAGCAATAATCATGAGAGAACTTAGCCTGTGACGAAATTGGCTGTTTTTAAAAAAGTTGTTCATGTAGTGGGAGAATTTTTGTAACTTTTTTGAGTAAGTGTTGGAAGGTAATACAGACCTAAATTAAAAAGTGTAGGGATCATTTTCCTTTGAACTGAAGAAGATTCAGCAATAATTGGCAGGTGATCTTCTATTTTTTTTTTTACTTACCTCTCCACAACTTCTTACAGAAACAATTCTGCTGTCCTGTTCTTTCCATGTCATTTTCCTTCTGTTTCTCTTTCAGTTGCTTTTAACTTTCTTCTTCCTCTGAATTCTGTAGATCCGTGTTCAGTTATCCACTTCCTTCCTTGAGTTGCTGTAGAAACTCACCATCAAAGGGCTGTACATTATGAGAGGCTGGCACTTTGCTACTTCTTCAGCTCTTCACATTTTAGATGCTATTGAATAAGAGTGTCTTTTTTAGAAAGTCTGCTAATGGTTTTGTAGTTCTTTACATTCATCACTTCTCTCCACCCTTGAAAAGAACTTTCTCTGGATGTTTGCTGCCCACTCATTTGGCTGGACTTCCAAGTTTCTCCTTTGCTCCAAGGACAGATTTCTCACAAAAAGATGTTTTGCCTAGTGGAATTTCCTGAATATGCTCTACTGTTAAAAAAAGTAGGACTTTCTGGAGTGAACTGTGTTAAATGAAGTTGGAGAGCATCCAGAGGTGGGAAGTTAGGTGGATGCAAATCTTGTTTTGTTGTGCAGAATGGCAGAGAGGGGGGGGTGAAGCAGCAGCTCTCCCTTGCTCCCACTGTGGCTGGGTGTGGAGCCAGGGTGTGGAGCCCAGGCCTGAGTGCTGGCAGTGCTTGCAGCAGCAGCCCTTTGCCCTCCCAGAGCTCTGCAGTGCAGTGAGGAATAGGGGTGATTCTGCATGTGGGAAGCATAAAGTGTGCAGATTATGGATAGAATCTTCCTGCAAAGGTACATGTAGGTGTTGGCAGGCATTAGAAATAGGGTCACAGTGTGCTAATGTGGGATCTTTCAAGTTAGGATGAAATTACTATTTTCTGAGCTTTTTTTCAGTGAGGAAATATTTGTCAGATAAAAGTTACTTTTTGCTTGATGGCATACTCCATGCTTTTGATATTTGGTTTTTGGATTTTTGTTTTATATTTTAGTTTTAAATAAGCATTCTTACAAGTAATGTAGTTTCTCATGTCATGTAAATTTCATGAATTTTTATTTAAGTGTCAACATTAAATTCAGAATTTGTGCTTCATTTGAACTAATAATTTTTGATATGGCACTTAATCATATTTCTAGGATTGATGGATGTACCAGTTCGAAGTCAATTGCCCTTCACTCTGCCTTCTCTGACATTTCTTCTTCATTCTTTTGGTTTTGACTTCATCTTTTTGTATATAAATGACTCTTGTTACTCTGATTCTAACACTAAAATTTATTAAGCCCTGGAGAGTTTAATGACATTAGTAATGGTACATAATGCCCTTTATATTTTTATTTTTTTCATATTTTAATAAGAGAGAAGTTACTGTTTTATGACCCTTCATACACTGTGTTGATTTAGCTGACCAGCTGCTAAAATGCTGTTTTAGCACATGATGATTTTAAGTTACCCAATACATGAGAAAAAGGAGATTTTCTGGAGAGCTGCAAGTGTAGAGCAGTGAACTAATTTTATCTACCAGTTAATAGAATGTAATTACTTTTGGCTAAAAACAGTCATATACACCCTCAGCTTTTTGCCACTCTAGATGAGATGGTTTTAAAAAGCCAAAACAAAACAACCAGTTGGGAATAATTGAAAAAGAGTGGTTTGGTATGCAAATAGCACATCTAGTTTATCTAACCTTAACTGAGTGATTGCTGGGAGTAATGTGCAGTTAGAAAGGCAGTGAGCTCTCAAACATGGGTTATGCTTTTGTTTAAGAAAAAGAACTCATCCTGTATTTTATTTTTGTGTTATTGGACACTCTTAATTAGACTGCCCTGCCTGCTTATCAATGTGAAATAGCTTTTGTTGGGGTTTTTTAGGTTCTGTAACTTCATAAGCTGTTTGAAAAACCTTTTTCCTGGATCTGTGCAATACAAACAACCGGGATTGACATCCCCTCTCTCTATTAATGTTACAGTTCATTAACCTCATTGTTCACATCTTCACACTTGGTTGATTTGAACAGAATGATTTGAGTACAGCTCAGTAGTCCCATTGTTGTCCCAGTGTTGCCCAGACTGTTAAGAGTTTTGCATTGTTTTTTCACATTTGCTTTCTGTTACTCATTATGGAAAGGGACAGTAATGAGGAACATACATAACTGTTACATACTTGTGACCCTAGAGAAGCTTGAAAGAGCTTGGAAAGTGCATGGAAGGAAACAGTGTTTTAATTTTAATGTGTTTTACTTGTAAGAGGCTAAGCACAATCTGGAAGGTTCATATAAGATTGTAATACAGATCCCAGCTGAGTTTCAGAGCTCTTCATGTGTGTCTTTGGTAGCATTTGCTGTGTTTTTAAGGAAGGGGACTGTGATAACTTTGCCTCAGTGTTCTGTTCAGCAAACAAGCTAAATCAGTCTCACTAATGGGTTAGTGTTAGAGAAGAGTGCAGGTTGTGGGAGAAGCTCTTGTACATGACTTATTAACTGGTTACTAATTATGGACAGATTTCACTAGCAAGTGAATCTTTTACTATTAATTTCCTGACATGTTTGAGCAGCCATCAGTACTATACTAAATAAATTAAATGTATTGAGATAACAACTAAATAGAACAAGACATTTATATATGTGAACTGGAGGAAAGTTTACTTTTTGTTAAACCTTGTGCTGAAAAATTTACAATGTTTTGTCATTTTGGAAAGGAGAAATGACATTTTGTGGTTTGCTTCAGTGATCTCTTGAGCTAGAAGACACTGACAAATGAGATTATTATTTTACCAAATTTCTGAAAGCATTGCTTTGACCTTTGATATCTTTTTTGGATCTGCTTTGCAGCTCCTCATCAGCGTCTGGAACCTGTGACTCTGCCAGGGATTGTCTCATTTGTCCTTAGTCTGTTATGTGGAGCTTTGAATTTAATCCGTGGCTTCCATGCCATAGAAAGCCTTCTGCAGGTATTGTACATGTTTATGAATTTAAAAGTTATGCATCATAGCTGTCACAGTTTTCATTTTAGAAGATGCTGTATGAGCTTTGTGAGGTCAGGCCACTGTTACAAAACCTGCATTGTTTGTGATCTGTGCATCCTCCTTGAGCTGCCTCATTCATCGAGGCTGTGAGTTTCAACAGCAGTGGAAGGTGGGTGGCCAACTCCTTCCCTTGTACCTTGGTAGCAGTGAGGATGTGAACATAATGTTCTATTTGCTAAATTTATGCCAGGGTATGAGGTGTTCAATTTCTATAGATGCTATTTAAAAGCACAGCTTTGAAAATCTGGGCAGTTTTATTGAAAAGTCCACAGAGCGGGAATCTTTAAACAGGTTTTGTAAAATTGTATTTTAGAGAACTTTTGTATTTGATAAATCTTATTTCTCATTGTGTATTGAAAGGATCAGTGTCAGAAGATTGCCAAGTGATTTCTTCTAAACTCCCCTCACCAAACAACCTCCCCCAAACATATTTTTTTGTTCTGTAAAATCTCTACTATGACTCTTCTTGTAGCCTTTCAGCTTCTTTCTGTTCCATTTCTTGTGCTGGTTGTTTTCCCACAATTGCTGCAGTGTCACTAATAATGGTTTGTGCTTTCAAGCAATTCAGGTGAATATGCTGGTAGTACTTGGCAAGCATGCACAGAAATTTCACGTGTGTTGCCTCAAAAGACCCGAAGACTTCCTTACCATTTAATGGCTGTTATTGTGAGGATAGACATAAAATAGAAATAGATAGAAACTAAAAACCCCATGGAAGTTTTCTGAGACAAAATGGTAATTCTCTTGCTTGGCTGGTAGATAGTCATTTTATTCAACATGTCTGGACTTCATAGAGTCATTTAGGTTGGAAAGGACCAGAGTCCAACTGTAACCCAGCTCTGCCAGGTTCACTAAGCCATGTGCCCAAGTGCCACATCTACAAGGCTTTTAAATTCCTTCTGGGAGTGGTGACTCAGCCACTTCCCTGGGCAGCTTGACAGCCCTTTCAGGGAAGAAATGTTTTCCCTTGTGCAACATGAGGCTGTTTGCTCTCATCTTACCCCTTGTTACCTGGAAGAAGAGACCAATCCCCACCTTGCTACAATTTCCTTTCAGGTAGTTTCAGAGAGCAAGCCTCCCAAGCCTCCTCTTCTCCAGGATAAACAGCTCCAGTTTCCTCAGCTGCATTTTAAGTCTTGGTCTTTAGGCATTTCAGCAGCCAACTGCAATACTTTTGATACCTAATGGATTTGGTTTTTTTTTTAGGGAAATAAGGTAAAGAAGAATATCTGTATTCCAGTTATATTACATAGTGTTGTAAGATATGTAAAGACTGAATAAACAGAACTGTTGAATCTCAGGATTTTGTGTAGACTAGTGGACAGATGAACAAGGTTAATGAAAATGTTCCATGCTAGGTCCTTCTTTTTGAGTTATCTTTGGTTTGTTTTTTAAAGAAGGAACGAGTGAGCCTACATCTCTACTCTATGCCCAGTTAGGTTTTTCTGTGTTATGCACAATTTCCTCAGTTTATAAATAGGAATGATTTTAAAGTATGCTTTAGTACAATTAGTACTGAGCAGATTTCTGTCAGTTAGTGTGATGTTGCTAAAACTTATTTTGTTACCTTCCTGCCACTGATTTTTTAAAAAGAACACCAATGTTAGATTAATCTATTTAAGTGATGACAGGATATCCAGTTAATTTTATTCTCTGTTATTGCATCTGGAGGTAATAGATTGCAGTACAGATGGAAGATAATTTTTGTGTCTGACAAACGAGGCACACTAAAAATCCATTAAAATTTCTCTCAATTTACTTTATTATGGAAAAATCCACAGGGTTTAGGGAGAACGGATCCAAAACACAATTAATGGAACGTGTTCTGAGGAGTCATTCAAAAGCATCCTCCCTGAATTACTGTTTGCTTTATAATCAGTGGTTTTATTTGGGTGTTAATAAAATCCTGTTACAATCTGTAAGTGTACTCCACAAAATATGCAGTGGCACTGGGGCAAAGAGTTACACACTGGGTAGAAGTTACTGCATTGTGTAGGTGATTTTTATGTGCACACATGCAACGTTTTTCCTGGCCAGCTTCACACTGAACATATTCTCAGCAGGCACAAGTTGTACTTGTGAATGGGCCACCATCTTATCTTCTCAAGTCATATTTGCTCTCAAGGACAAACATTTGCATGAGTGCCCACTGTTTTCCAAGGAAAGTTTTTGGTGATTGTAGGTGTTTGCTAGAAATGCAGTTAGAATTGTCATCGAGCATGGAAATTTACTCTGCTCAGCCCCGTAGGAACTGTAGCAACCCGTTTGAATAAGTTGAAGGATTTGTTTTGTTTTCTAAACACAGAGTAGAAAAATCTGTCACTTCAGGTAAATTCTTCCATCTTTCCTTCAAGGGAACCTTATTTTCCAGGTCTCTCTGATAAATTCCTGTGCTGCTGTTTGCTCTCACTGCATGAGCACAGTGTCCTTCATTATTCTCTGTGCAGAGTTTTACCCCACCCTAGTGGCCAGTTCGGGTGCTTTCCTGTTACTTCGTTTCCATTTTGTGAAGCCTTATGCACGCAGAATTCTATGAAGTTGCTGTTAAACGTAGTTACCAGTGCTTAGACTTGAATTTTCAAAGGCATCTCGAGAAGATAAATGTCCAGTGCTAGAGTTGAACTTCCTTAAAGCTTTTGAAAATCTTTTCAAGAGTTGTTTGTTTGAATAAACATTTTGGTCAGACTCCAGATCATGATTTTTTTTGCAGACATGTAAGTAAGCACTGATTAGTCCTAATTCTTGGTTAATGTGGTAAAGGAATTGCTTTACATCCCTGTGTGAAACTGTTTTAAAATGCAATAATTCATAACTTTCATAGTGTAAATGCCTGGTGTTTCACTTGTTTTGTTGTAAAACATGGCTTTTTGTTTTATTCTTGCAGAATGAAGGTGAAGATTTCAGCTATGTTATTGCATTTTTTCTTGGAACGGCAGCCTGTTTGTACCAGGTGTGTTTTTCTGTTTGCATAATTCAGTAGAGTTTAGAAACATTACCCAGTCATGCATAAGTGTCATCATGTTTTCTTAAATGTCACAGATACTTGAATAGGGTGATTATAAAAAATATTTTGTGCTCTGGTTTTTTTTTTCATTAATTCTAAATTATTGTGTAGAAGTAGATTGATACATAGAGCTTACGTTTGCTGGCATTTTTTCTCCAGCTGGATGATTAAGACATTTAATTAAGACATTTATTTCTAAAGTCACAAGCAGTGGAGGTTATATTGTTTTCTTGATATAATAGTTTCATAGTTCAAGTAGACTTAACCATCTGAATAAACAGATTACTGCTTCTTTCCTTTGGGCAGATTTGAAGTAAATGCAGTAATACCTAAATACTGCACCCGGGAATTTTCTTCACTTTGTACTTTAAAATTCATCTCCTTTCTTTTCAAAGCTTGTGGCCACTTTTCACTGTTTTTCTTTTCCTGCCTGACACTTCCTGTTGCTTTTCTTGTTTGTCAGTTTCTCATTTCTGCATCTGAATTTGACTTTCCTTTATAATATATAGCAAGGTGCCCACCGACATCTGTCATTCAGTGACACTGCTGTGACATTAACCTGTGTCTATGTCTCTCATGCTCAGTTGCTGTTATTGTAGCTACTTTGACTTTTAATCTTAGACTTGTAGAGTATGCAGTTTTTTCTTGTTTCTGTCTGCCAGTGTTTGATACTGTGTCAGACAATAATACCAGAAAATGCCTTTCTATCAGTGTTTTATCCAGGTTATCTGTAATCTTCATTCTCTTCAATTTATCTCTAGCAAAATGTCACAATGTGACTTGTGTTCTCCAACGCTCCTTGACTTTCCATCAACTTCTGCCTTAAATAATTTAGATTGGTGTTAATTTTCCATGCCAACAGTCTGTTCCATATCAGATGAAGTAGAGCTCCTCCATTCTTTTTTCATGTAAAAAATAGACTTTTTCTCTGCTCTCTCATACTTAAAACCTTATTCTTTATAGAGTATTCATGTCTGTCCATTGAGACATGAGGATGTGTGTCTTTCCTCTACTGATTGCCTTGAACAGAGCTGTCTGAAAGAAAGAATCCCTGCAACTTGGAATATAAGCCTTTTATTAATATTCCAAATACATCTGTTGAAACTCTGTTTCCCACCCTCTGGTAACACCCCTGCAATATGTAGATTGGTCAGTTTTCAGAACTGAAGGATGTTGGTTCTCTGGCATGTTCTGATGTTCTTTGGCTACAGTTGGCTCAGGACATGAATTCCCTGTGTTGCATGACAGCACATTTCACTTGTCACTCACTCACCAGGCATCCATCATGCTATATTGTTGTTCTGTTAATAACAACACAGCAGTGTGTCTCTAGTTCCCAAGAAATATTTATAACTCAGGTGTGCAGGCAAAAGAACAGGACCCACATGAAATATAAAGTTTTAGGCTTACTGATATATCTAGTGTTGCTTCATAGTTTCTAGTCTTTTATGAAGAAGAAAAAGTAACAACTGACTCAGTTGTTCCAGAAGTGTAAAGTGTCAGAAGCTGGGCCTTCAGTCATCTCTTAAGATTAATTAAAAAAAAAAAAAATCTAAACTAAAAAATCAAAATCTTCTCTGAAGTAGCACAGAGGAGCCTTCTCCATAAAAGCATGCTCTGTATAACACTTGCATAATAACACTTCCCTTTAGTAGTAGAAAAACAGCCCTCAGAAGTTTCATAACAGTACTTGTTACAGTAAGCTGTTAAAACTGTGGTGTTTTGGCCTTTTCATCTGTTCTGTAAGGGGCAAATCCAGTAGTTCAGAGCTAGACCAATGAAAGATATACTTCAGAATTTGTGAAAAACAGTTCTTCAGTGAAATTCACAATCACGTGGCATCATGTTACAGTAACATTTTTAAACTACTGTTTTCAAGCCTTTATTAATCATTTTGATGAAGTATATCCTGACTCTTATTTTAATCTTGGAAGTAGTCACACTTGTTCATACATTGTCAGTGGAATTGACAACACTAGGAAATTATCTGAATTCTTATTGCTGAGATACCAGTAGCAACTAATTGCTCTTTTAGATATGATTTGTGAAGTTGTCAGCACAAGTAGGTTGCATTTAGTCTGCTCAAAATGGCCAAGATTCAGAACACTTCTGTCTAGATTGTGAAACATGTAGATTATTATTCATCTGGGCTTTTACTTTGCTTTGGAGGAAGGATGTAAAAATCTTACTCATAGTGCCAGTCCTCACCTCTCTGACAATATTTAGATATCAAGACAATACAAGTAGCTTTGCTGCTCTCAGCCACTTACAGTGGAAATTCATGTTTTATAACAAAGTGGTAGAGTTCAAAGAGAATATAAAGTAACCTCAATAAATTGCATTGTTCAGTTGCCCTTTTTTGAGGAACATGAAAAATGAAAAGAAAATTAAGTAGAGTTTTTTTGGCTGATAAAACATGGCAAATGCCTGGGAAGAACAGAAATGGCACTTAGATAATCTGATAATGGATGGTGTTAAATCTGTGTGACCATAGTAATAAATCTACTAGGAACAGATTGGAGTAGAAAGTAAGCATAAATACTAATGTTATCTACCTTAAAGCTCAGAAAAAAATTTCCTTCAGCAGAAATGACCTGAATCCTGGGAAGGGACAAATGATTTTTTAAAACTTTGTAGCAGTTAAGGGAGTACTTCAAACAATAGAGAAAATAAAAATAATCTCTGGGTAAAAGCTGTGTCTTTTTAGAGATAAAAACTGAGGCAAAAGACTTGAACAGATTTCCATTTACAGTAGGAAGAAGGCTGAGTAGGGAAGTGTGGGCAGTCCTGACAGACTGTTACACACAGTGTGCAGAACATTGCCTGAAATGTGGTAGAATTGCAGGAGAGTAGTTGTCTCTCTCCAAATGAGATCAGTCCTGCAGCAACTGAAGCAGGGCAGTGGGTGTGGGCTCTGCATCTGCCAGGTAACCCTCAGCATCACCCCTGGCAGGTGGCTGAGGGATTGCCTTGTGCTGAGCTCTGGGGTGCTGGTATTGTCCCTGTCCTTCCCATTACCTTCCTGAAGAAGGCAGTGGATGTTCCTTCTCCACTGCATGAGTAGAACAGTTTATTTTGACCAGAGATTGCCAGGAACATCCACTGTCTTTTGCCATGGGCCACTCATTGCAGGCTGTAATTAATTATTATGAGAGAGTTGTTGTCAGAGTTTAATGCAAGCAAAATGTAACCTTGTATTGGTATCAGGTACTTTTCATCCTTCTATGACTGCTGGATTGATACTGTTCTTCCATGCTTGTTTCAGACTTTCCTTGGTTTGGGCTGTAATTTTTCAGTGACAAGATAGTTTTTTCAGTAGAAGTTAACCAGATAACTTCAGTAGAAGTTATTTTCCATGAAGTAACCTGATTTCTTTTTTATTTCCTGACAGTGTTACCTGTTTGTGTACTACACAGGCTGGAGGAATGCCAAATCCTTCCTGACTTTTGGGTTGATCTGCCTGTGTAACATGTACCTGTATGAACTGCGCAACCTGTGGCAGCTCTTCTTCCATGTGACTGTGGGAGCTTTTTCTACCTTACAGATCCGACTGCGACAGCCCCAGGGAAAGTCCCCTGATTACAATGTCTGACAAGTCCTGGAACATTGAGACCAAGTCTTGTTCCAGTAGTTACTCTCAGGAATGTAAAGCTGTTCTCCAAAAGAAGAAGCTGTCTGAATGGGGCTTTTTTTTTTTTTTTTCTTTTTTTTTTTTTTTTAATAAATCAGTGTAAGATGCCTATGGACATTTTACACTTGGTGGTTGAACCTTTTTTTTTATTTTTTATTTTTTTTTATTTTCTTGAAAAGGACACAAAAGAATGTGGGACTAGAGGAGGAAAGTGATGCATATCCATGCAGTGAAATGTATGTGGGATAGGACTGGTGGCATAAAAAAGCTTCATTCATACATTCATGGAGATAATCTGATGTGGAATTATCTGATGGTATCACATTATCTGATGGTAATGTGGAAGCACATTTTTACGTTAATGGAGGAATGTGTAGAGTATGTTCTGCATATTGTGCCAGCTTTTCACTTCCGAGGTCAGTTTTGCCTTTGTGAGGCAGTAGGGAATAGGCTAAACAAATAATAATAATGCTATTGCATATTAGCAAACTAGCTGTGGAATATGTAAGATACTAAATTTTGGAATGTTTTGTTTCGCATTGATATATATATGAATGTTTTCTTAATTAAAATGTAACCTGGAAACTCAGTTTCTGGGGATTGGCTTCACCCATGGTGCTCTGTCTTGTGCTGTAAGTTCTTTTTATGTGTTTTCATTATGGTTTTCTTCTAATTATTCTTTGAAATTGATTTATATAGATAAGGTTCATTTTTTGTAATTATTCAAAAAGTTCTGCCACTAAACCCAGGATTCTTGCGTGCTTCATGTGTTTGGACTCTGGAAGGGTTGAAAGAGAACGGATTGGTGAGTAAATGGAGTGACTTGTACTTGTTGGAATACTGTTCTTCTTTTTATATATTCTTCCTTACTTTCAGAAATGGATGAATAATTAGCTCAAACCTGAGACAGACAACTGGTGACAGGAAAATAATAAATCAGTCTGATTAGCTTAAACAAGAAATACAGGGATTGTGTTTATTCTTTGGGCTTTATGGCTTGGGTGTTTTTGTGCTGTGATCTAAGTTGAGAGAACAATCTTATGCTCCTAAAGCTGGTGAATCAACCAGCAAACCCCAACCAACCATAAAGGACCACCTTCACTTACACTAGGGTTTTATTTTTATATGACAGTTATTTATGATGTTTAATAATGTACAAATAGATGTAGGTTTTTATCTACAAGTTGTAATCCAGCCTTAATAGGGCAGAGAGGTTGCAATTCTCTTGTGTTGCTGGATTTGAGAATTGACAAGAGCTTTGCTTTGCCATGAAATGTTGGCCCAGGCAAATTTTCTTGGGCATTTCATACCAAAATGTTTTTTAAAATAAGTTACTTAGTGTCAGATTTTATGACCGAGGAATAAAGGAACTGAGTATCTTACTTTTTTTTT
Source organism: Erithacus rubecula (assembly GCF_903797595.1). Taxonomy (NCBI): domain Eukaryota; kingdom Metazoa; phylum Chordata; class Aves; order Passeriformes; family Muscicapidae; genus Erithacus; species Erithacus rubecula. The sequence continues at coordinate 27,000,972 of NC_136659.1, forward strand.
TTTTTAATAGATGGAGTGTTAGTTAAGAAAATTGTGCATAATACAACCAAGAAGAATGAGAATGAAACTGCAGTGGGAAGTAGTGGGGCTCAGATTGCTGTCTGAGGTGAAGCCTTTGGAGAGCCCTTGGTGTGCAGGCTCCAGGGTTGGTGCTTTGCAGTTAATTCTCTTCCCTCCCCACTTAGAGACAGGGAAGAAGAAGGTGTTGATGAGCATGAGCAGCAAGAATTGCTTGTATTAGCATCCAGTGCACTCTTCTGTAAAGGTGAAGAGCAGTCCTTTACCATTTAAAATCAGTGATTAAAAATAGAGCTATTATGTTTTAAGTATAAAACCAGGTTTTATTTTTCTTATAGTGTCTAGAAGAACCCTTATACCCGTGTATATACCATTTCTTCCGTTTATATGTTAGCAGTTTTCTCTGAGGCACTGTCCCTTCCTGCTATTCCCAAAGATCACTTTTAAGGAATGAAAATTTCCTTTGTCATAGAATCTGGAGCCATTATTCCATTCCAGTTATGCTGGCATTAAACTAATTGCTGATTAGCAGGTATAATGAACAAATGCAACTGCCAGTGTAACAGAAAACAGTTGGGGTTTTGTTTGCTTGTTTTTATAGCACTGATAAAAATCCCATTTCACAATGAAAAGTTAATGAGCATGACTGTTCTTCATTATGTGGTATTACTAGGTGCTAAAAACATGGCTTCTTAGCATGTTTGAGTTTGACTGTAATATTAAAACTTGCTGACATTTTGGTGTGAGATTAGAACTAAGATACAGCAGGCCATGTTGAAGGGGAAAATTTATTAAAAATTCCCAGGATTTCCTTTTTGCTTACACAAACTCAACACTCAGGCAGGGGCTTCCCTGCTGATTTTACTAGGTACTTGAGTTACCAAGTTAGGAAGACGAATTTAGGAAAGCTGATTGCTCTCTTGATCAGCAGGCTTTACTTCAGTGTGAAGTGCAGATGGCCATTTGTGGTTGCTCGATTGTTCTGTGGGATTTAGTAGAAGCAGAGCCTGTTTCATGCCGTATTTATAAAGGAAGACCTCCTGAGGGTTGAAATGGATTCATCCAACACCCACAACAAAATGTTTATCTTTCAATAAGGTGCCACTGTATTTGCCTTCAGGAAGGAATGACCAAAGGCTCGTGACTTACACAAGGTAGCTGTATATAGTGCCATTTCCAGTAGATGGCAATAGTTATTTCCATCTGAAATTCTGTTGGAAGATCTCTGGGGCCAGCTGCTTACAGGGGAGCTCACTGCAGCTGGTGTCCCCTGGAGGTTTTTACAGGAATGCTCGGAGTCAGTGCCGGGCTCCTGGGTGACTCCCAGCAGCATCCCCGCCCCTTTCCCAGGGGAGTCAGGGCACAGGGCTGGCCCAGCCCTGCAGCCACCTCACCTCACCTGCACTGCAGGCAGAGCAGGGCAGGCAGGGACCGACAGGTGCTCAGGGACAGAAAACATGTAACTGCTTTCTACAGGAAACTGGCTGACTCCCAGAAGGGCAGGAAAATGCTGTTCCTGCCCTCCATCCTGCCTGAAATTCAGTCCTCCCCACACCTCCCCAGAGCCTAGTTGTTCCTTCATTTGCAAGGACAGAGTGGGTCAAGATCATGGAAACTTGAGATTTTTCAGCTTCAAACAGCTGAGCTGCCTTTTTCCCAGCAACATCCCAAGCTTGCTCTCTGACAGCTCCTGAACTTCAGTCTAGAAGTGATGGTGCCCTGAGGAGCAATTGGGAAACTTAACAGAATGAAAATATTTGCCTCTGGGTATGCTTTTTGGCCAGATGCTGGTGTCTGGATGTTGTGTAAAACATAAACAGTCAGGCCGGAGATATTTGCAGTGCAGGACACAAATATAAGAAATTCAGTGTGTCCCAAATGTATCATTTTATTAAGTGCAGGCAGATACTTGATGTAGCCAGATCTGTGTTGGGGAGAAGTGGCCGAACACCTTAAAATTCATCAAAATGCTTTCTGGGTGGGAAAAAGATGCATTTGGGGAAAACTATTCAGCCAGTCTGTGTGCAGGAATTGAAATGAAAGAACACAGCACTGGAAACTCCTGTCTTCCCTCCCCTGGGAAATACCCTTCTCCAGATAGTTAAAAAAGTTGCTTACATTAGGCAATGTCCTGCACTGCTCTTTGTATGGTTATTTACGAGAGCATACAAAGTATTAAATAGTTCTCTGACAATTTTCATAAAGACTTTAAATACTTCATGGCTTTTTGTTCCTGCAGCTGTGCTCTCAGTGCACTCATAAAATCCCTCCTAACCTATAACATTGTAGGGCATTTGGTTTTTAGCTGCCTGTGTAATGTCTTCTCAACTAAGAGAAATCAGCTGGAAGCTGCAGGGTTTTGTTTCTCAGCTCTACCTGAAGCTCTGTTAATTGGTACAATCACGTGTAGTGTTTACTTTTACCTGTAAAGATGGAAAATGTTACACTGGCAGCAGTGCTGCCTCCTTCCAGTGTCCTTGAGAGGACAAGTACCGAGGTACCTGGGGAATTCTTTGGCAAAGGTGATGTGCTTTTAAAAATACAACTTTTTTTTTTTTTTTTTTTTTTTTTTTTTTTTAATAGGATGCACACACAAATTTAAGCTGTTCAGTTATGCCAGTATATTTTTGTCAGCTGCCCTGAGATGATTCCAAGGGCATTTGGGGGCACAAGAAGGACCCAGGGGATGTTTGCTGGGCAGCCAAACCCCTGGGGCTCCATAAAAGGACAGTGCAAAGGAGCAGAGCATCCATCAGTGCCAGACAACACCTGGAGGTTTCTATTTGCAGATCCAGTGTCTCCTATGCAACTTAAGTCTCATCCCACTAGCCAGATGCAGCTAAAATAAAACAGAGACACTTTACCAGTGAAACAGTGTTTAATATAGTTAAATTACTTAAATAGATTTCAATTTCCATGGGAAATCATAACTGTATCCATTTTTGCAAGATCCAGAGTAAAGAGTGTGTGAATACCCCTTGAAATGATCATGACACACTGTCAACAATCACAGCTAGAGATACTGGGGACTTGAAATTTCATTGACAACACAACTTCATAAGATGAATCAAAAGTTAAGAAGACTGCAGACTTTTGGAAAGCAGAAAGCAAACCTAAAACCAAGTGTATGGCATGAAAGTAATGAAAGTCGGTGAGGGACAAAGGGGATGGGAGGTGGAGGAGGGGAGAAAGGCATAACAGAGTGATGCAACTGAAGTATTTTGCAAACCAGGAAAGATGTAAAGGAGCAAAAGTATAGTACAAGGGCAGACTTGGCAGTTTTACAGAAGTCAATATACTATACTTTTCAGAGATGTTTCCTAGTGGAAGGGAGAAGGAAAGGGGCGATGCCATTTAAGCTTATGTTTAAATGGCTTAATGCTCGGGTCATGCTTAGCAATAGAGCAAAATTAATTAAGACAGATCCATGGATTTTCACTTATTGTCATTGTCGAGTAGGAAAAAGAAATCACCACCACCATAGTGCAATCATTATGCTGTGAGTACTACAATAATTCTGCCCTGAGAAGAGTGGAAAACAAGTTTATTAAATGTCAAAAGACTGGAGGAATTTTTAGTGCGAGCCAAATTCAATATCAAAACTTTCCCCTCATAGAATATAAAAAATATAGCTTTTTAAAATTATTTTCTTTTTTTAATAAAATATCAAGGGATTTTTCTTTCATAGTTAGAAAAGGTACATAAATGATAACAGTGAACTATTCAGAAACCCCCCCACTAGTGATAAAGATGCCCAACACAGTATCAATGGCACTATTTTAAGGTCCACCACCTCATATACACACTTGCCATCATAATCTTTTTGAAGATCACCTAATTCCTGAAAATTGAAAATCTGTGAATCAGTTTAAATAAGTGCTTACTACAGGAAAGTCAACTGGATGCTGCAGCACATAGTTCCTTGTAATGTCACATGGCAGTTACAATGTCAGACAACTCTCAGATCAGCAGGATTCTATTAAGACCATCTAGGAAAAATGATTTCTTAAAAATAAAAGTTCAAATGAGCTTTTTTCCTTTTCTCATAAGAGCTCCTGTTAAGAGTTAGTTAGAAGATTTGGTTAGAGCTCTTTTTGACATGTTTGATACCATCTCAGAAGCTAAAACTCAAAGGTCCTGTTTCCATTGGGAAGCCGCCACCCTCTGCTGAAATGCTGCACGAACAATTCTGTGACTAGTGTGAGTTTTTCCTCTTCTTTGGGGTTGTAGATTTTTCTGGATATTCATTTTAAAATGCATCTGATTCAGCCTGGAAACTCACCTGTTTGTTGTTGGTTGATTGTATAGTGATAATCTGAAAACTGCCAAGTCTGTGTTCAGAGTATTACACAGAAAAAAATTACACAAAAGTCTACAGGTTATATACACCTCCCCCCACACCTCAGTGTGGACAGCCTGCCTTCTAATTTATATATAATTTACAAAATATAGAATTTGGTATATCTGTTAGATCTCCATGTTCTCGATATTACAAAATAAAAAATACAAAAAAACCCACAACAAATTTCAGGGGAGTTCTCCCCACAAAGTGTCTCTTGTTTACATCTAGTCTTTCCCATGTAAACTGATAGATACCAAAGAAGAGCACAGACGACTTTTTAATAAATATGGTTGTAGAGCCATCTTCCTTTATCCTGATCTTCCTCTTCATCAGGTGTGCCAGCCCCACTCAGAAGAGCAGTCATTTAGCCATGGAGAAGAATGGAAAAGAGGGGGCCAAGGCTATAATGTCTTTTCACACTAAAACATTACCAATGCCCTTCTAAAAAGGCCTTTTTTGTGTGCTGCAACAGTGGGTGTCAGTTTTGAAAGCCCATTCAAAACAGCTAATAAAAGCACAGTGGTACACTTCAAATAGCTGGCAGTATGGGATGGAAACATTATGGAAGTGCAAATCCATTCCAAAATAATGCTTTGTAGTGAATCATACATTCCTTCAACCAAGTAAATGTTGTGTTGCATCAATAAATACTTAAATAGCTTCTTATGCCATCCTGTGGTAGCAGCCTTTTTAAAAATGCTGAATTCATGTCTTAGCTGTGAACTCTGTAGTGCACATCTTTGGTCAGCTTAGCACTCAGCCAGGAACAACTCCAAGGTGGTTTCTTTCTCTTGCCTTTCTTGATGGGTGGCCAAAGAATTTGCTGATACCAGCTCTAAAGTCATGGGGTTGAAATTTCAACTGCACCGCATGTTCAGCTTCACTGCCAAAAAATGATTCTTCTCCAATTCACAATCCTGGGTAATGCAAAATCCGTCTTTGTGTGGCGCTGCAGTCGGTGCTAACTAATTGGAGGCCCTTCATTTAGAAAGTAGGTGGTCATTTCTCCTTTGCCTTTGACCTTTATGACCCCTCGATACTCCAGCTGGTAGTTGTTGGCTGCTAAAACCTGGTACATGTCCGTGGTTACCTGCAGAATAAACAAGAGTAAACAGATGCTTGCCTTGTCTTCCACACAGTTTTTCCATCTGCTTTTTGGAGTAATTCATGCACAGAATAAAGTAGGATCAACTGTTTTGATCCTAAGTCAATCAACATTTGCACATCAAACACTAACCAAAAGGTTGGTATAAAGTTGCTGAACAAACACAGCCATTAGAATCTGAGAAAGTAGATGTCACAGACAGTTCACAACTGGGGAAACTGCATTTTTTGAGGAGGTCTGGATAAAGCATAACAAATTTTTAAAAGACACCAGTCAGTTCAGTCTGCTCAGATGCATTCATTGTATTACTGGAGTGGCAGTAGGGAAATAGGTCAAACTCACTAAAATATCCTCAAAAATTACCTAGAAGTTACAAAGTGGATGTACAGCTTAGGAGTCGAGTTGTTTTTATGAAGGAGAAGGTAGTGGGCAATGGGAGAGAACTGATCGAATGGAATACTCTAGCCAGCATCCAAATTGTCTCTGCAGAGGCCAGTTAAAAATAATCACTTGTGCTGCAGAACAACAGAAGTTTAAAGACCAGATTTCCTGGGGTATTTATTCATTACAAGGTATTTTTTCACCCATTTTCAGGTGGCTTTACAGACCATCTTGTAGGGAAGCTTGAAGAGTGATGGATAAATATCGATCCAGTTAGCTGACAGGCAAGGAAACAGCATGGCTGCCCCTCTTGGGCTTTACATCAGCTGCTCTATTTTTGTAACCCTTCAGTATTTTCCCAAGGAATGACATTCAGTTACTGTGGACATTGGCTCAGCAAAAGCGGGACAGTGGAATTGAATCACTCACTGGAAAGGTCACATCTGAAGGCCGAGGAGATGTGTGATTGTCAGACAGGTCCCATTAACCCCTAAGCAATTCTCTTTCTTTGTGGTGTATCCCCATGCTGCTGATTCCTGGACCCTTGCTGGCCTCATGTCACACATGGCACAGTGAGCAGCAGAGTGAATTACAGAAATACATGGCTGAATCAGGCCCTTGGAAGATGGAGCAACCACCACACACAGCTGAGCAGCATGTGAGCAGGGATCAGACAGGAGTGTGCTCTGTGCTAATGAGGCACACAGGGAAGGAAGCTCAGCTCAGCACTTCCACCCAGAACTAAAGTGCAAATGAAGGTTGGAATGTTGGTCACGATTAAAAGACAAAACTTGCTGGTACCACCAGCATTCCCTAAGTGACCTTTCAGTGCTATGTAGGTAAATGTATGGATTAAAGGAGTAAACTGAACCCACAATTTAAATTCTAATTAAGTTTCAGTATGTGTAAGTGACACAGGGCTGGCAGTGTAATTTTTCCAGGGACTGCCTTACCTGAATCCTGTCAGGCACTCCTGTGCTGTCCATTCTGCTGGCTACATTCACTGTGTTGCCCCAGATGTCGTACTGGGGTTTGCGGGCTCCTATCACCCCAGCTACAACAGGACCAATATTGAGTCCTGGAAGGAGAGGAGAAATACACTTACATCCATTTGCTTGAGGGAGGTTAATTTTCACACAGTAAAAACCCATCCTAAGGCTCACTGGTGCTTTACCCTGTCATGTAAAGCTATGGCCAAACTGTGGGGAAAAAAAAATGTTAAAACATAATTTGGCTTCTTCAATCCATTATGCCCAACTGACTGGCAGGTTGGGCTGGATCTGCTCAATCCACAGCTACTTTCCAGTGCCAGATAATGGGATGAAGTTTGTTTGCCAGTTGGCTAACAAGCAAACTGCTCACTTGAAGTCAGCACATACCTGCAGCAATGCTGAGGGCCTGCAAGGTAGCAGCCCAGAACCTTCCAGAACAAACACCACACTTGGCATCCTCAAATTTCTTATCCCCTTTCTGTCGCTTTTTATTCCTTGACTTGAAAGACAATTTAATATCCAAGAATGCCAGAATGGGAAGCACAGGGGCAAAATGAGCCCAAGGTCAACCACCATGTAAGACCATGCTGTGGTAGGAGCTACACTGCTTCTAATTCCCTAGGGAGCTTCAGTGATGCTGCTGTACCCTAAAAAACTACTGTGATGTTTCACAACATCACTGTACAGCTAATGTAACATCTAAGGTGTTTTTTACAGTCCATAAAATCCCCAGCTCAGAATGACCACTACCTACATGGAATCCTGTGAGCACAAGGACATTACCTATCTTCATCTGGAAGTTGTTGAATGAATGCTCATTAATGTATTTCATTTGGTCCATTAACCTCATGGCAAAGTCTGCCAGAGCTTTGATGTGTGTCTTGCCTTCCTTGTCGTAAGTGGAGTCGTTGAGGCCTGAGGCAGCCATGTAGGTGCTGCCAATGGTCTTGATCTTCTCCAGCTGCCGGAATTGGTCTTCACTTATGATCTGTGGCACGAGAGCAAAAGAAGCAAATAAACCTTCACAAACACACAGATGCTGGCAATGCCTATGCCACATGTCCTGCCTTGCTGCAAGCATTACTAAGTAGTGGACAGAGGGAGTAAGACAGAGGAAGAAAGGGGATTAGATATTCAAAAGAGTGACAAAGGAATAGAAGGAATTTCAGTGTGGAAAAAAAATAAAACTGAAGACTCCTAGAGTAAGGAGAAATGAACCATGGATTTGATGTTTTCACTTCATTTTGTTCACCCAGATTTTCTGTGACTTACTTCATCAAAATCAGCAATGATCTCATTGAGCAGCCTCAGACACTCCACCCCTTCATTGTTGGCTTCCAGCTCCACGTAGAACTCGGAGAAGTTGCTGATGGAGGCGAACATGACAGCCACACACTCACAGGACTGGTAGTAGAGCTCATCGTTGCGCCGCTCCTGAGCCAGGAAATGGGCGGCCACGTCCTTGGGCAGGATGTTGTGGAGGAGGCGTCGGTTGTAGGCCTGCAGCTCCTCCATTTCCTCCTTCTCTTCAGTGGCCTGGTTTAGGGGGAGACACAGTGATGCACTTACTCTTTTGGTAGCTGCTCTGGGGAGGCAAAAAACCTGAAAATTTATTTGCAGTGAGGGTAGAAATAGAATGGGGAGAACTGCAAAGGAGAGGAGAACTAAGGAGATGCAGAAACTTGGGTATTGCAGTGAAAAATGTTCCATCTCTTCTCTTCTTCATGTATGGAAAAGCAGGCAGAGAATAATGGCAGAATCCAGCATTGTATTTCTGAGCCCTGCACCGGGTAACCACTCAGCTCTCCCCTTCCACTGTTTTACCTCTTATAACTCAGGATCACAATGTTTATCTGCTTTACAAGGAGCGTTAATTAATTGTTGCTTCCTCAGTGCTTTGTACTCAAACCACAAAGACCTATAATTAGAATGATGTCCTGCCACCCGGAAGGCAGAAAAGCTAAATAAAACCTGCAGTCCTGCAGCCCCCCAGCCATGAGTGCTGGCCAGAGCCCAGGCCTGTCCTGCTTGCTTGGGAATCACGTACAGGGCCCCAACAGCACTCATGGACACAAGCAGTGGAAACATTAACAGTGCAGCCAGGGACAGGAGCATAGTGTGCCTTTATCCACAGTGTGTTGGTTACCCAGTGCTGCTGCCTTGGGGCTAATGAAGGCTGGACATGGAGCCAGTTCCCACTGCTTAACAGGAAACTGAATGCAAATGCAAATGTGAATCTTTCACACCCTTGAACACAGCAAACTAAAGCTCACTGAGCTCTGGGAAATAATTCAGCAGTGAATATGAGCTTCCTATATTTATAAATTGTGTTACATTACATGTTCCTGCAGCAGTAATCTCAGTTGCTCAAAGTCATTAATCTCAAAATTCAGATCTGTAACCCTTTACCATGGGGACCATCCAAGGTGCATTTACAAGGAAAAAAGGGTTGAAGAAAATAGTTGGGATGAGATACACAGAGTATGCAAAGTACCAAAGAAGAGCAGAGCATTATTAGTATGCCCAGTTATAAAACAGATTCAGATTAAATTCAAAGGCACTTTATCACATTCCTCAACTTGACAGCGAAGAGCTCAGCCATTTTATATTAATGCCAAAGACCACATGTGATCCTCCCACAGCCAACACCCACTCACCTGAAGTTTCCAGAGGAAATCAAGCCTTGCAGTGGATTCCACTTGCTGGGCATGCAAGTACAGTGCCAGGACAAAGACAGTAATGATGACAGGGGTCACAATCTTCAGTGCCACTCGTGTCGTCACTGGGGGGCTGCAGCCAAGGAAAGGGCAAAAATTCACTGGAAGAGCACAGCCTTGCCATGCCCCACACTTCCCATTTAAGGCTAAATTGCCTCTCAGGAAAAGGCTTTTTTTTTTCCTTTCCCCTCAAGGACTGTGTTGGTAAAGGGACAAATAGCACCTGCAAAAAGCTGGAGATCCTGGCACACTGGTGCCAGTTTCTAAAGGAGGACTTGGAAATTGGAAAAGTAATCCAACTTCTCTGAAAAGTCTGTCATTGATAGAGGGGCCACTCTTCAGAGAATGGCCACACATGCTAAGGGTGACAACACTGAAGTGCTGACAGCCCCCCAGACTGTGCTCATCCTGTCTTCTACACTGGCTTCCCTGGGCTCCTGAGTCTGGAGCTGCTCTAACTCATGGCTTCTCTGATTTGTCACTTCTTTATGGGCTTTGTCATGTAAGTGCTTGGTAAGCTGGAAAGAGCACTAAGGCACATTCACACCTCCTCTGACAAGCAGGCAAACAAAAACTGTTAAATATGAATTACAGAGGTATACAGTATGAAAATATTTTGATAAAACCTTTAAATTGTATTACAAATAAGCTCTGAGCTGACATACAGTCCCACAGGAAACAGGATGCTCTGATAGTAGCTATACATACAAAAGGGCAACACTCATTCCACTCAGGGCATCTGCACTGTGTTGTTCCAGCTCACAGCAATGCATAAACACCAGACACTACTGGTCAGTCAGTGTGGTGATATTGCACCTTGTGAACAGAAAATACCCACCAACAAAAATCTATAAAATATTTAATGCCAAAGTGACTCACCATGAGGATGTATCATTTCCAGACATGCTGAAAAAAAAAAAAAAGAAAAGCATGAACACAAGGTCAGCGGAGTGTTTGGCTCCCTGCAGCTCTTGCCCTTGTGCACATCATTGCACAGCACCTCTGCAGTGTGGCACCTCTAACACTGTGTGGGGCTACAGCTCTTTTGAAGCAGAAAAGTACTAAAAGATGGGAGGGGGAGGAGGAAAACAGGCTTCTGAGCTACACTCAAAACTCCAGAGTGATCGTGTCACATGGTTAATGTGGGTAAAATATCTAAGAAACATTAAGAGTGAGAGAATAATTGGGGATTTTAATGCCAGTGTGGGATGCTTGGCAAATGCCTGTGCATCCATCACTACTTCATTAGGTCAGACTACAAAATTTGACCTAAGGAAGAAAGCTTTGGGCTTTTTTATCTTGTGAGGGATAGCTCCTTTCTTCTCCTTTTATTGTGGCATGGAGATGTGTTTAATTCCTTTAACTCTAATCCTGCTCCCTTCTTCTGCACATTCCTCACTGCCAGCTTGTGCCCAGCTCTGTGTACCACATACGAGGGCACTGAAGAAAACCCTTTAGCACATTGCTATTTCTATTGACCATTTGCAAAGTAGCCACGTGTATCAGAGCTGCTGGGGGAGATGGAGGGTGTGCTTTTTGACACTGAAAGTATGGAATGGAGCTTTCTGGTATCAGCTGTCTGAGCTCCTGATTGATTGCTTAATGCTGCTGGCTTTGTTCTTGAGTGTGGGTGGAGTATTAGGTAGCTGAGAACCATGCACAAGCATCTTTTAAAACACTATCTAAATGGAAGGAAAGAGATCAGTGTTTAAATTACTATAGTGTCATTGATGCAATTAAAACTTTGCAGGCTACAAATGTGATATTAGCCTGAGAACGTGATGGATCTCTAGAGAGCTTCAGGCCACAGTTTTTATGGGGTTGGAGGGAACCTTGCTACACAATCAGACATCTAAATGATCAAAATCAAAATAGGCAAGGGAACCTAACAGGGCATAACATCAAAAATAAAAGCATAGCAACTCTCTAACCTTGTTTGTTCCAAGACATTTTCTGCAGTTCTGAGCATGGCATTTTTTCTGACATGGATTTTGCAACCCACTGTTGTCTTGCACACAATCTGTGGCATGGCTCTTGGCTGGCTCCAGCACTGAACACATGTGCTGGGACACAAGACATGGTTTGGAAAGCCTGGGGACTCCCACATTAAAGGCTGGATCTAGCTGGAGACTCTTCCCACATGCAGCATGATTCCCCTGCTTCCCTAAATTGCCAAGGATGGCCATGGATGACTGACTGCTCCCCTTGTCACTCTCTCTTATGATGGCAGCATGGCAGATCTGATCCTTAGTACTGAGGCTGCTGCTCACTGTGGGTGTCACTCTTGCTCTAAAACCTTCATCAGAGACTGTGAAGTGCAGCAAACCCAGTATTTGCAGTAACTCTCTGGAAAAGTGAAGATGCCCAGTGCAAGCAGTATGGGTGTTACATTGGTAGGTTGTTCCCCCATGGAACAGAGACTCCCAGTAGCAGATGGTTCTTTAATTACTGGAAGGGAACACAGAGAGAAGCTTGCTAACTACACTCCTGCTCAAGTGAAGTGCACATTTGTAGCAGGAAAAGCAGTTCATTTTAGAGACAGCTCCCATTGGACCAAAGCATCTCACTTTTCCCAGCCACAGTGGCAAGGACAGAGAGCTGGAACAGAGATGATGAACAAATCACAGGGTAAAGCTCTTTGGGCTTCCCTGTGCAGGAACTCAGTTTAGAAGATCACACTGGCCCGTCTTTAAGCCAATGCATTAGTTTCATCCTCTGCACAGGAGAAAGGTAACAATAGCCCTGTGCACTCCATGTGTCACAGGCTGCAGTCAAGTCTAGCAACTCCCCACGTGCTGAAATCAGCCTTTCAGCTGCCTCCATGCTGGGCTGGTTTGTACACACAAGTGTGAAGTGACATCTGCATCACTTCTAATTAGTCAGAGTACCATACTGGCTGCAGAGCAGACACTAATTATGCAGCTACAATGGGCACCCAATTAAAGCAGTATGAGGTCATGGTGGCTTTTCTGGTTTTTAGTATCAGCTGGACAATAAGGTCCATCTCTGAACACTGTGCTACACACTGAGCTCCCATTTCCCACAACACACAAATGGCCTTCCAGGCACTGGGGCAATAAACAGCCATCCATGGAGCTCTTTGGACAAAACAAATTGTCCTGGATTCCACTGGAATAGAGTGAAATTTCTTCCTAGTTGGTGCAGTGTTTTGGATTAAATAGGAGAATTATGTTGATAACACACTGATGTATTAGCTGTTGCTAAGTAGTGTTTATACTAAGTCAAGGACTTTCCAGCTCCTCAACTGCCCCAGGGAGCAGGCTGGAGGGACACAAGAGGCTGGGAGGGGACACATCCAGGACAGCTGACCCCAGCTGGCCAAAGGAATATTCCACACCATATGGCATCACACTCTCTATGGGAACTGGGGGGAAATCTGGCCTGCTCAGGAAATCCTGCTGCTCAGGAACTGGCTGGGCATTGGCTGGCAAGTGGTGAGAACTGTATTGTGCATCACTTGTTTTGTCTATTCTAATAAAATAATAATAGTAGTAGTAGTAATAATAATAATAATAGTAATAAATAATAATAATGATGATAATAATGAGTTTTCTCACCTATCCCCTTCCATCTCTCTCCCCCATCCCTGCACAGGGCAGTGAGTGAGTGGCTGTGTGGGGCTGGGCTGCAGCTGGGGCTGAACCACCACACAAATCCCATTTAGTGAGAGATAATACAGCATCACAGAAAGCTATTTCTGGGAAAACATTCTAACCTTCTCCACTTTATTACTGACATTCTGATTGTGAAGTGATGTAAATTATACTTCCAAGTGCTGTAATTTCGCTTAGTGCTTGAATTGCAAGAATGAAATTATATTTGAGATATAAAATGCTTTTATTTGACTAATTGTGTTAGAAAACACTAAATAGCTTCTGCTGATGGAACACCTAATATCTGAAAAAAGGGAAGAAAACCTCATTCTCCCTATACCTCCCCACAGAAAACTCCATGGGGTTTCCTGCCTAATTTCACTCACTTGAGTTAACAAAATAATTTAAGTGATTACTGCCAGTGGCAGCAAAATCTACACTTCCATTAAGTGGCAATGCCAGCAAATGCTATATTTCCATTAATTATTACTGGGCAGAAAGAAATGCTGAAATCATGGAATAGTCATGTGAAGAAGAAGAGTAACCAGATGCATTAGGCTTGGAGGGCTGATGGCTAATGGCCATCCTGAAATCTGAGCAACTGCAGAAGGTATTTGATACCACACTGGGAAGGGCCATGGGAATCTTCTCAAATACCCTGCTGTCCAAGGCAGGAACAGCCACAGCTATCAGCCTTGACAAACAGCTCACCTAAACTGGCATCATTGGATTCACTCACATTTAAGTACAATTGTTGCCTACAAGGGGAAATCACCAAAACAAGGAGTTAACACAACAATGCAATTCCCAGCAAGAAACAAAACTTGTGGAGGAGGACAGGCCTGTGGATGTGCCAGACTTCCCTCCCTGGTGTGGGGACCTCCAGGAGATGGGGAACCAGCACAGCAGTGCAAGGAGGCTGCACCAGGATTAATGAGTTACCTGATGACAAGGCAGCTTCTGTAAGCAAAAGGGCAACTCTCCACTCCCACCCTTCTGCTGGGAATTGTGCTGAGCCCAGACATGATACTGGCTTTTCAAACAAGCAGCAACTGGCAGGAGACCACTGGCCAAATATCAAGCACCACCATTCCACCACCCCAAGCTGGGTTTGATATAATGTGGTGGCTCACATCACATCCCTGAGCCAGCTAAAGTTTGTTGGAGGATTTTTTTTTTCCTTATTTGAGAAATGACATTTCTATATTGGGAGTGTAATACCAGAATTAAGAATGACTAACTACAGCTCCCCATTTCTGGAAAAAAGGAAATACAGATCCACTCTGATTCCAGTTATATTCTGTTATTAATAGATAGTTCATTAGTCAAGTCCCACATTAAAAAGATTTAAAGGGAACTGTATTCTCTTCAGAGGCAGAGAGCAGCACTGGCAGAGCTTTAGCTTCCAGCCATGCCTTCTCTGGTATCCTGCACTTCCATTGCTTGCACCACAGCCTTGGCACTCCCATCCACCAAATGCCACACTGAAACCACTGTGTGAAAGAAATCAGGTGAAGATTTCTGAAGTGAAAGGCACTTACTAGGTGTTGGCTGTAACCAGGAGATCTGCATTGTCAAAAAGGTTGACTCCTGGCACTTCCACAATGAGAACATATATAAATTCAATGATTAACATAAGGATCAATTTTCCAATACAGCTGATCTGAAGGAACACAGAGCAGGCCAGAAGACTCAATAAGACACTGTAGGTAAAGTACTGTATAAAGAGAAAAATGGGGGAAAAAACCAGAAAAGAGATAAATGTCAGCTGGATAAATCAAAACTGAAAATAAACTAAACACAGGGATAGAAAGGGATTGGTAGTTATGTAGTTGAACTGACCAAACATATAAACCTAGGGCTGCCTGTGGAATTCTCCCACATTACAGAAGTTAAAACTGAATGAATGAAGAGGAAACTGTGGCATTTTTCTCCAGGCATTATGTGCTTCACTCTCAAGAGGTATGGGAATCACAGCTGCTCAGCCAAGGTTGTGACATAGCTTTGCCCTGGACACAGTTACTAAAGTAGCAAAAGAGAATCACCCAGTTATGCTGCATTAAGTTGTGCTTAAGGCCAAATTCTAGACTCAGATTTGCATATCTGTACAACACATAGGACCAAGGGTATTGGCAGTTCACCCTCCTGGACAGATGCCCACTTGAGGCCACTGGGAAAGCACTGTCCCCTCTGATGTGACACACTGGCTCCATCAGCAAGGTACAGGCTGGACAAAGTCCCCATGCCCATCCCATAATAACCCCATGATACTTGGGCCAGCCAGCAGCTGCAGAGGTGCATGTGTGGCTGTGGAGCACCTCTGGCACACCTGGGTGCAGGAGCTGAGTGTTCAGCATGCCAGTGCTCCCCTGTGTGACTGCAGGTCATTTTTGGCTCCTGGGAAAGACAGCAGGGATGCAAAGTGAAGAGAGGCATGTTATCCAGCTCACCACCTCCTGCCATCAAATCTGTGGAGATTTAAGCTTCCACTCTGTCTGGACAGGCCTATTTCTGGCAAAAACCCCATATCATGTGCCTAAGGCAATGAATCCTTTCAGTTACAAGCAAGTCCTAGTTGAAGTAGAAATATGCTTATGTTCTGAGCTCATTTATATTAAACTAGAAAAAATAACTTGTACAGCTTGTACTTGACTCCTCAGTCTTGACTGAGGGTGGGATTCCATTGTCTCCTGTGTGGACACTGGGAGGAACAGCAAACATCTGTAGCAGATCCACATGTGCCTTGCAGAGTGCAGGTGAGAGACTCCTCACTTGTTAGCCCACTGAACAAAAGGACCTGGCTCAAGCTGCCAGAGCAACTTCACTGTGCAGAATGGCTATTCCATTGCTTAAAATTCCTATCTGTACTGGGCCAGCACTCCATATAAATTCATGGTGGGCACAGACTGTTTCTCCACTGTGCCAGATTCTGCTCCTGGGTCTTTCTGCAGACTAAAGCCTCTCACAGGTTTAAAGTCACAGTAATAGTAGTCTCAGAAACCTCACTGAATCACATAGGGACCATGTTTCTATTAAGTTAAAAGGAAATATGTCCAGTAGGATACCAGGATTTTCAGTACCACTTTGGACATCTGGATGGTAACACATCCACCATAAATCTATCAGTTCCCCATAAACCCAGATGACCTTGACATAAATTCTACCTCCATCCTAGACAGAGTTGTTTTTCCTTTTCAATTTCCAGTAAACAACACATGTAACAGCTGTGACCTAAAAACTCAGAGAAAGCTATGCAAAAAGATTTTTTTTTTCCTTTGTGAAGTATTCCACCGTGTGAAAAACATATTTGGGCTGGGGGTTTGGTTGGGTTTTTTTTCCATTAGAAGCATTTAATTTTTTTCTAAATGAGATGTCATGAAGACACAGGAATTGCATTGCAAATTGAAGCAGACCATAGTCTGGGCTGCTGACCTGTCTGAGTCCAGACCTTGGGAAAGAATATATAAGCCAAGTTTTTCATCAGGGCATAAAACAATGGAGGGAAGCATCAAATCTATGACTAGACATTGATTTTCAGAGAACTGATTTTTAGGTAAAACTGGGCACCCACAAACTCCTTTAAAATGACTTGCAGTTCTGCACGCCATTAAGGACCTCATGGAGAGGGACATTTACCCTGCTACTAATCCAACTATTTTAAAAGCCTACTAATTATTCAGCCCTGAAGGAGCTTAAACATTAATGTGGATTCATGATAATAACTTCAGACACTTTAGTCTGCACATAGTAGCCTGTGTCAGTCCTGTAATGTCAGTCAAGAACCACCTTGCTTTCCTCTGAATCCCTGAGATTTATCACACAGGTTTTATGGCCTTTCCAGACTGACCTCTGAAACCCATTTTTTTCAAGCAATACCTCTGGAAAGTTGCAGTTGGGCAAAGGACTGTCACAGAATCCCTGCAAGGTGCCCAGGCTGTAGTTGGAAGTCAGGTTGCTGATAAGGCAAATGTCCACCCGGTCAGGAGTGATGTTGTACTCAGCAGCCATGCAGCTGGCAAGATCCACAGTGCTGCACATGAACTGGAAAACAAAGATGGTATTAGGCTCCACAGCATAGATAAAGAGAAGAAAACAAAATAGCTTATACCAGTTTAAAAGCCCCTTGGAAATGATTGTAGCAATGTGCAAAATATGCAATATTAAATCAGCTTATGTTTTACTGCATGTGCAGTAGCTATGGTTTTTTTCCTCCCCCAAAATATTAATTAACAAAATCCAGGCCCCAGGGAGCAGCCCATGTCTCTGTGAGCCTGAACTCTGCAGTGGTGTTTGCAATCACAGCCAGACCACCTCAGTCCCAAAAGTGCAACTCAGAGCAGAGTCATCACCGTGCCCATGACTCTGCACCAGGAGCAGGAGGCAGCACCATGCAGGGCTGGCACAAAGCCCAGGGAACTCTCATGGCCCCACAGTATGGGGGGAGTTTAAGAGCTCATCAGCCTCGTGCCAGCCCTTCCTGCAGGGACACACATCAGGTTGCCTCCTGCACTTGCAGCAGTAGCATTTTTAGAGAATCACAAAAGGACCTGGGCACAAATCAGTGCCAGGCATATAATGGGCTCCAGGGATGGAGCTGTTGGGCTCCCATTTATTTTCTGTGCCCAAAAAGCCAAGGGCACCGACCTCAGATGCTGTCAGCCCTAGGCAGCATCATGCTAAATTCAGTGGTTTTAAGGGTCACAATGCTGCAGAGCACCAATAAGAAAACAATGCAGAACTGAATGGATCAAAAGGAAATAATGGACATACCATGTTGACAAAGGCAGACAGAAAAACCAGGATAATGGCAAAGACCCCAACTAAGGTACTATTGGTCCTGGACTGTACAATCTTCTTAGAAAGAGTCTGGAGAGGAACTGGGAAAAGCTGAATGAAAGAAAAAAAAAAATTAAATAGAAACATAAAATCCTTGTTTGTTTTACAGATTACAACCTGCATTTGAGCTGCCTGCATCCTTCAGCACAGTCTGTGTGGATTCTGCAGAGGCTGGAGGATGCTGATGGGGATGGCAGCTCTGGGACAAGGGCAGCAGAGACATGAATGCCTCGTGGCAGCAGGCCCAGCTGGCTCTCCAAATCTACTTAGCCCTTCCTAATGGGAGTGATGGCTCCCGAGCCCAGATAGCATGGCTTGCAGGGCTGTGCTCATCCTGTCGTGAGAAGCAAACCACAAGCCATCTGTAGCTGAAATAGCCAGCAGCCTGAGCCTGCAAATTACTGGAGCAAAAATTCAAAAAGGCAGCAATGAAAACACACTTTTGTCATGTCCCTTTGATCACCAAGGCGTATGGTGGGACTGTGTCCCTGGTGCCATTTCACACACAGACTGTTAAACTGCCCTGTGATCTGCCAGACCCCCGGCAAAAGGCGCTGCAGACATCAGCTGGCAGGGCTGCTCTGTGACACTGCTCCCTGCTCGTGGAGATAAAACCCCTCGAGTGAGGGCACTCAGGGAGCTGTTCATCCTGGCTGGCTCCCTGCTGGCAGGGCCAGGAGCTCCCTGCTGCTGCCTGCTGGTGCAGGTGCTGCAGGGCATTCCGGGTGGGAGCAGTCTGTGTGTTGGAGCAGAGGCTGCCCTGGTGCCCCTGGGTCACCTCCCTGCATTGCTCTGGCTGCAAGAGTGTCCAGGAGAAGCCAAGGCAGCCCTGTCCCTTCATGTGCCACTGCTGTGCCAGTGGAAGCTCAGGGCTGGAGCAGGAATGATGGAAGCCCTGACACACTCCCATGGGAGACTGTTCTCCCAGTGCCCTGCCCCACTCCACCATGCCAGCACACAGGGCTCTGCCCAGGACTGCCCAAGCCTTCTCCAGAGCCCAGCTCTCCCTTCCCTTACTCACTGCACAAATTACCAAACCACTAGAGTGTATTTTTAGAGGCACAAAGAAACAGCAGCACAGCGCCATGGCACTGCAATTTAACTATGACTAATGTTTCTATTAAAAGTCTTGCTTTTGCCTTTTATCCTTCACTCTTACATCTTTGGATATGCAACATTTTGTCAGTGCTGTGCTTCCCACACAGCAGCCCTACAGTGTAATTACTGAGAGCTGCAGTGGCTGATTAGCTGGGGACTTTTTACAGAGCCAGGCAGAGGTTGTGGCAAGAGTTTTGAAAGAGGTGATTTCACCTGCTACCTGCACATGCTCCAGGTGAGAGGACAAGGCTCTGTGGGGGACTGGAGAAAAGGGGAAAGTGGTGTAACTTATTTGCACTGAATGAGGATTAATTGAAATGTATTGAAAGTTATGCAATCCTTCAGGCTCAGTGGCAGCCACTATAAAACAAAGGAAAACACCTTTCTCTCAGAAATAAACCCTGATGACATAGAAATCCTTGGCTTTGTTGATAAGCCAAGAACCAAAATCTTTGCCCTACCTTGTCCAGCTGCTTCCACAGAGATGTCAGCTAGCAGATCCCTACTAGAATAGGGATATGGAAAATCCAGTGGGGCTTTCCTCTGCTCTAGCCCCCACAGGATTTGGAAGAAGAAGGAGGATCTCTACTGCATTTAGACAGTTTCTCACTAGATTAGAGCAGGACAGGTTTTCCTGCCACTTCTTTGTTTAGGCCTCAAGGCCAAGCTCCACAAAGGTATTCAGGGATCTAACCTCCATCTGTAATCTGTGGGAAATCAGGCACCTAAATTAAACTTTGGAGTTTTTTGTTGTGGATCTTGGCTCAAGGCCCTGCTGCCAACAATCCCAAAAAAGCCTGACTTTGAACCAAGCCTGAGATATCAAGCAAAGCAATCAAGTGGAAGACACTAAAATTCTAATGAAAACATGTTTTCTTTGTATTAATCTTGGTTCTCATTACTTTGCAAACTAGAAAAAATTTTAGGTCAGTAAACAAGTACAGCTGGAAAAAGTCCTGAAGAAGAAAGAAATGCCAAAACCCAGAGGGGGTCAGGGCTGCAGTTGAGAGTGCAACAACACAGTCATGCCATGCATCTGAGGAACCTGTGCCTTTTAACACTCATGGGGGCCCTGTCACATAAATCACTCTCTCCCCATTTCACAGAGGCAGATGGAGACCAGGAACACCTGCAGCTTGAAGGACTTCTCTGACAGACATGGGGAGCCTATCTCAGGTCTGATAATTCAGCTTGCAGTGCTTCCTCCATCCACAAGTCAGGGGTATAGCACAAAAGTACAAAAAATGAAGATGACTTTCCCTCCCATTTTCAAAAAAAACCCCACAAAAATAAGACCTCTCCTCTTAAAAGAAGCAGAATATCAGGACATTACAGTACAGTGAAAACCCAAGCAGCCCTGCTGGTTGGTCCATTGGTTTGCAGTGCCCAAAGTGACACTCAAATCAAGTGAAGAACAGATCTGATGAAATGGCAGCTCCCAGCTGCATCTGCACTACTGAGAAGGGGCTGAGAGAAAGGATGTGATGCATCTGGGCAGCTGAGATCCACGTTTGGGCAGCCACAAAAGTGTGAGGTCACTCACTAGCACTCTTGAAATCCCTATGTAAAGAAAAATAACCACAATGGGAAAAAAAGAAAATTGGATTGCCCAGTTGATTCCAGTTCACTCTGAATTGAAATGCATTAAGTGCAGGGGAAGAAAGGGCACTGCTGTGCAGATGAAAGTACAAGTTTAAGAAGTGATCCAACAAGTAGTATGTTACACTGAAAATAATCCATAACCTCCAGGCATTTGCATGACAAAATTACTCCAAATGAAGCCCATTCTTTGGAACAACAGCTGATCTAGGACAGAAGAGAAATATTTCTTCTTTTAGTCTTCTTAACATCTAGTGTGGGTATGGAAAACTACTTAGATAATTGCTGTTATGTTGTAAGATGAGGTCTTTAAGGTCTGATTTTTCAATTTGTAATAAAAGCCTTTGAGTCATTCTGAAGTACATTAAGATGCTGGAGTAAAAGACAACATCTCCAGGCAACTTGATGCTGAAAGTCCATTTATGTAACTTATTTCACAGTGATTATTAGTCTATTAAAAAGTATGGTTTTCAGAGGGTTTTATTTTTCCTGACTGAGACAAAAAACTCAAATGCTTTAGGAGCATCTAGACCAGCTTTTGGGGGCAAAGAAAGTGATTGGCAAGCAACACCTATGTAGAGCTACAGCAAAGCTTATTTTCTCATAAAGGATAACTTGAAATTTCTCTCCTGTGTGCTCCCAGAGCCATGCAAGAAGTTGAATTCCACACAGCTTTGCAGTACCAGAAGTTAAGGGATTTGAAGAAAAGAACACAAACTTGGTAAACTAGTAGCAAAACAGATGTCTGTCAGCAGAGTATTTGAGAAGGGACCCTGGTTCCCATGACCTCAAACTCTGCTGGGAAGGGACACCACCTCACAGTGGCCAAGTCTTCATGGAGCATCAAAGCAAAGAACTGGAACTCTCTTGTTTATTACAGCTGAAGAAACTTGGAAAGCCAAGCTGGCTGTGCTGGCAGTTCCAGGATCAGCTTCTAGTCCGTGGAGAATTTCATAGTGGAAGATAATAATGACAGCAAAAGAAAATAAAACATGATCAAGCTGTTCAGAAAGAGCCTGCTGGCCATTGTCAAAGCCAGAGATGGAGAGGCCAAAACAGGGAGGGAAAATCTCACATGAAAGCTGGAAAGAGGAAGAAAAAAGAGACACTTATCATGTAAAAGCACAGCAAACAGGCAAAAGTTATGCTCATGCTGATGTCCTGGGGTGGACACCTGCTTTCCAACTTTGTGTGGAATGAACCACTGGTATTTAAAACACATGTTCCCCTCTCCCACATCTGAGAGTGAAACAAAGCAAACAATGCTGACATTGCTGCCTTCAGGGACTTCAACTGAAAGATCTGCAAAATTGCCTTCCTTCTGCAGGTGTGTAGAAATGTTTCCTGGAGCAATGTGGAGTACAGAAATAAAGTAACACCCCTTATCCAAGGGCTGGGTAAACCCATTGCTTAAAAATCAAAGACTTGAAACACCAAGATCCTGGATGACAGAAGTGGGCTGCAGCTATTAGGAGCTGACAAGCTAGAAGTACTTGTTCCCTAAACAAGCATCTCATAATCAGGTGTTGTCAGCAGAGGCTGATTTGGAGCACTAAGAAGGGGTAATCAAAAAGGAACTGGAGCTAGAAGGCCCAGTATTTTAAATATTTGCAATCTCTGCACAGAAGCCACACTGGATGTTACACATGAGCATGTTGTGGGGATAAAAACTCACTGCTGGAAATGTCAGGGGCTTCAGAAAATCCCATTAAATTCTGATGTTATTCTGAATTTCCTCTGATGTCTTGTGCATCTTCTATGCACTGAGGCAAAGCCAGGCACCACTGAACAGACCTCTTCTACAGGAATTTGGAAGATGAGGACAAAGAAAGCAAGAATGAAATCTGCCTACCATCCCAGGGACTGAAAATCCTGTGTGCCTTTTAAATTAATCAGTAATTAAGACCAGTAGTAATTTTAACCAAAAAGCCCAAGCCAAAGTCAGAGGATTTGAATGATGACAGAAGAATGAGTGCTGCTGTCAGAATGTGGCAGTGGCTGTAAATGCCAGAGGGTGACAAACAGCTCTGAGCCTTGGAATCTGGCTGGTAGCAGGTCAGGGCTGCTCCAGAGCTCCAGGCTGCCCTGCTCTCATCCCAGCAGATCCTGTGAGCTGGGCTGGCCCTGCTTGCCTGGCAGAGATCTGCAGTGTCAGGAGGCACCACAGCTCAGCACTGAGTTCCCAAGTTCTCTGTGGCTGTGACCAAAACCTTGTCCCTTTGGTGGTTAATTAACTGCTAATCACATTAGCTGCTGATACCTGTTTACAAATGGATGACTTTTAGTGGCATCCTCAAGTGCAATGGACACTCCAAATACAGCCAGGCAGTTGTACCATTCCCCAGCTCAAGGCACCCAAGCCTTCCTATCAGCAGTGTTGTTTCTGACTCCACTTCTCACTGCAGGAGTTTTTCTCCCTAAATTTGCCCTAAACCATGACACTGGTAAACAAGCAAGACCAATAGGATGCTACACTTACAAACTAGGCTCCCTTTAATGTTCTCATAAGGCCAAAGGAAACCTTGTGAGTCGTTAAGTTCAAATAGAAGTTAAAACTTCTTTCATTGGGAATCGTCTGCTACTCTTATTATATAAGAAGGCAAAGTTTAATTTCCAAATCTAACTCTAAAAAAATCAAAAAGACATGTAAGGTGCAAGTCTGTCAAGAGCACCCACATTCAACTGTTGAAAATGGCACAGAGAAGATAATTAAAGTGAGACAAGTCATCTGCCTGACATTATCCATTATCCCACTATTTTTTCTGCAGGAAACATAATGCTACTGAGCTGTTTTATTCCAGGCACTGAGGAACAAAGCTGAGCTTGGGCTGAAGAACCTGAATCTGAGTGTGTTCCATGTTCAGACACTTCTAGACTAGAAGGATCCCTAAAACTGAAACACATCAATGCTTTAAATAGGAACACCTTTGAGTGAAATAGATGAGCACAGCACCCTTCCCACAATGCTCACTGCCAATTTACCACTGGCTGACAAGAAGAATTAATATGTTTTTGGACTTCACACAATGTATTTCTTTTCTGATCAAAGCCAGCCACAAGAAAGGGCCCAGCAAATGTTGGAAGCTCTGTACACTCATCTGAGACAGGCTGATAAAATTCTATATGTTTATGGCTTTTACTTCCCTCCAGGACATTTTTCCTTGATTATATTCTGCTTCTGATTATCTGCCTACCCAAACACACATATGCAGCAGGGGCCAGTACACAGGCAGCTCACAGGCAGGAAGTTTACAGGGAGGAAATGAATGGTCAGGGTTTGGTCCCACATTGGAAAATGTGTTCTTATATCAATATGAGAGTGTCTGCAGGGGACTTAATAGACATGCAGATCCACGGAGTGATTACTTCTTGCTGAGCTACAGAGATGCCAACCCTAACATCTGTTTGCAGTTCATTCTGCCTTATCAAAGGCTTTTTCTGTAACCCTTATCACATAGTGTGGAAAGGATGGCTAACAAAACACACTCTGTTAGCTGAAGAAGCAGATTGTTGATCTGGTTATCCTAAGCAGAGGACTACAAAGAAACCACAGTACTCACCTTTACACAGGAGTAAATGACTGAAACAAACACCACTGTGGTCAGGATCAGGAAACAGGTCAGGTAAAAACCCAGCATAAATGTAGAGCTGAAATCAAGGAGAGGTTTGGTTGGTTTGGTTTTGTTTTTAAATGCACATTATATAGAATAGCTACAGGTCTGCTCTCCAGAACACATTTGTGCAAGCTATGGCACACTGCAGAGGCTTTCCAATTAGAATAGCAGTAGGAGACACGAGGTGCCTTGAATACCAACAGATACTCTGGCCTACTTAGAATTATTCAGACAGGCTGCAGGACAGAGAATGCTGCATCTTTTACAGCAATCACCTTCCTGCTGGGGGGACAGAGGTGGGACTGAAAAACATTTCATGCACTAGAGGAGGTGACAGAACAACCTGTTGTGGCAGGTCAGCCCCAGCTGGCTGCGGGCAGGGCACCCCTGGGAAGGAAGGCAGGCTGAGCTGGCTGGGAATAACCTCAGTGGGAATGGCTTCCCATTCCATACAGGGAATGCCTGTGCAGCACCACTCTCTGTGCTCTGCCTCGTGCATGGGATGTGAGCAACCTCAGCACAAGGACAGGCAGGGATAAAGCCTTATCTGGGCCAGCTCGAGGGGTTCCTGCTCCTCCCAGCTTTGAAGCACAAAGAGGATTCCAGGGCCAACTTTGTACTGTGAATTTTCATCTGTTTTCCTCACAAAGATATTCAACACCAATTTCCTGGTGCTTGGTCTCAGTGTGACAGGATTGGCCCCCTCCCAGGAGCCAGCCTTGTTCATGATCTAAAGGAAGTATTCTTGCAATGTGACATTGAGGGCAACAACACCAAAGCCAGCTGGTCTCTGCGTTCTCTCATGACTACTAAGATAATTGTACTTGCAAATTCTCTGTTTGAGCCTTTTTTGAAATTCCTTAAAGCTATTCCTCTTTATCATAATAAATTGACACTGACATCCTGCCTAGTTTCAAACTCAGATTCCACAGTGTGTCTTTCATGAAGTTCTGATGGTGACCCATATGCACCTGTGGTTTCACTTGGTGTTTAACTACTACCTTCAATAAAACAGCAAAGCTAAGCAATTGAAATCTAAGGAAAAAACAAAGCAAAAGGTGAAGGGACACTACCTGCAGCTAAAATACAGACTTTTATTTTCTCTTGATACAAATCACTTTTCAGACAGGCCAGGCTGACTAAGGACACTTCAGAACTTGCAGAAAACACCCCAAATAAACAAACACCCTCTTTATTGGGCAGCATGGAAGGAGACTGAACAGCACAACATTTGCACCACACTGCCATGAGGGATTGGATCCTGCATAATACAAAGGAGGCAGCCATATGGTTGCCAAACATCAGAAATTGTCAAGTTGTCATTTAAATGTTAAACTGGGTTTTATGGAGACAGTGTAGTGGCTGCTTAGGGAGTTTGATGAGCAACACAAGCCTGGTAGAGGGGCTCTGCAGGTGTGAAGTTATGACAGCAATATCCAGAAATCCTAATTGTAAGCCCCTGTTAAATTAGTTACTCTCAGAGAACATTTCTGGATGTAATTAACAATGCATTAATTGCTGGAAATTATCTAGTTCCAATTTTGAGCCTCTTTCAGCTTCACTTGCAGTTTCCCAAAGCAGACCTGTCTGTTTACACAGTGCATTTGTCCTGATGCTATTTTGCTGATTCAGTCCTTCTGTGAGCACTCCTGCCTGGGAGAGTGAATGACAAACACCAGACTACATGTTATTTCTGTATAACCAAATATCTGATCTGAACACTACAGACCAATCTCTACTCCAAAAAGATCTATGGTGGGAACAGACTTAGGAAACAGTTGTAATGGCATAAAATAGTGCCGGAGCTCTCTTTAGGGACAAATTTTTGTCTTCTTGTAAGGGAGATAAATTTGGAGCATTTTCAGAGCTTCTGTGATCTTGTTTGTCAGTTTAAAAATGACTAACTCCAAATTTATTTCCAACACAGCATTGCTCAGTGAATGGTGTATTATTGCTACCAAACCAGAGCATAGGAAATACCAACATGCTGTAATTTTAAGTGGCTTTTAAAGAACTCTTTGAGAAGAAGTTCCAATTCTGCAGATGTCACTGCTGGAAAAGGTTTAGTGGGCTGTGCTGTGCCTTGCAGACAGAGCTGCAGAACACTGCAGTGGGTCAAGAGCTCTGTGCCCCACAGCCCTGAGGAGCTTATGACATTCTTGCCTGGGAAAAAAATGACTGCAACCCTTAAACCTGGAGAGAGCCACAAGCTCAGGCATGTGCAGCTCAACCCCCTCTCACTTCTCTTCTTGCCCAACTGCTCTGGGTCCAGAAGAGTAAAAGTATGGGAGATTATGCCTCATTTACTAAGCAGACCCTGAGACCTCAGTGCTCTGAGCAATGAGGCTGTGATGGGTGTTCACCTCCCTGTCCCACTGTGTTTAGGTAAGAGGACAGCCCAGCCTTGTGCTGTGAGTGTGTGCCATGCAATCCTTCCTGCTCAGGGATATTTCCCAGCTGAATTTCCTAAGATGGAGGTACATTATAAGAGAAATCACATCAGGAAAACAGAAATCCTCACATGCCAGTGAGGACGTTTTAAACTGCACTACAAATGGGTGAAAACAATAAGCACCATGCATGACTTGAGCATGAATTATTTAAGGATTTTTCTCTTCCCCTTGGTGTTCTGAATTTTCAAGAAAAAAACAAAGAAAAGTAGGCTGGAATGGCGGGGGGGGGGGGAGCAGATGGGAGCAAAGGGATGAAAGGGTACTCACTGTGGCACAATTATGATTTGAACAAAGCAGATGAAGAGGAAGACTAGGGAGGCACAAGCCACATAGGCTCCAAACCTGTCATCCACCTGTTTGGAGTACTGCAAAAAAAAGAGTTATATTAGTGGGAAATGTGGCTGATGCCTTCTCTCCACAAAGGCTTCTTCCATGACTTTTGTCTACATCCTTGGAAAGCAGTGCTGGTAGTAAACAACATTCCCAACTCCCCTTCTCCCCCAGGCAACCTGTAAGGGCTTGAACAGGTCCAAAGGCCAGGGAAGAAACTCAAGAGCTGGGAGAAGAGAGGATTCACCAACTGCCCCTTGCATGAGAGGAACAGAAATGATGAACTGGCACCAATTCTAGGTCACTGTCATCAGGCCTAAACTTCTTCCATGGGAAGTTTCCTCCAAGAGGGACAAATGAGAAAACCTTGCACGTGGTGCAGATGACTTGACTAATTCTGATGCTGTGGTTTCACAGTCACTCCTTCCAGCTGCTTGTCAAGGTATTGCCCACGTGGGAGCTGCATCCCACTCCCAAGGATCCTTTATTTAGCTTGAAACTCAGTTTTCTGCACAGACCCTCTCAATGTTTGAACCACAAAACAAAAGGTGTTCTGAACAGGTGAACAGCTAATTTCCCTGGCAGTTTTCAGCTGTAAAACTGAAGAGGAGGAGTGGGGGGAAATTACATGCTTGAGCTTTTATCCAGTCCCACACTGATTCATTGAACAGCTGTAAATCCTGAAAAGCTCTGCTTTTGTAATAGGTAGTCATTCTTGTCAAGGAAAGACTGTTTCTAAATAAAATTATACAATAATTAGTGCAAACTTATTATGAAGTTTTTTCCATTGAATAATGAGTTTAACCCAAAGACCAGTCAAGCATCCTAAGGATTTGTGCTTGATTTAAAAAAGTAAAAGAAAAAAGGATTACTTTCTTTGTGCAATTAAACCCACCATTTCTTACAGTACATTTAATAATGTCATACAGGTACCTCTAAACTTAGACTTGGAAATTTAACTTTACAGCCATCTAGAGCTGGTGGTAGCTGATAGTCTCTACTATCTAGTCAGGGAAATGACCTTTGCCTCACAAAAATGTCTGAAACCTAAGCAGGAAGGAATGAACTGCTTATGAGCTTTAGGTCTGCTACTCCCCTTTCTCACATTTGTGGGCTAGAGAACTATTTCCTGTTTAAAATGGGCTCCCAAAAATATCCAGAGTAGAGATTGCATCCCAATGAACCCTAATAGTACCTAGGGCTCTTTGGGGGGGACAAAGGGCAGGGAAAAAGTCCCTCCAGAGGTGTTTCAGAGCTTAGGTAGGCTGGAGTGGGTTTCTCCAGTGATTTGAAGGGGATAAGGGCTGACTGCAATCTCAGTTTGGAGTCTCAAAGTCAGAGATCAATCTGGTTTATTCTGTATTCCCTTTACTTCGTATTCATGTGTGTCTGGTAGAAATGGCTTTGCTTTCCTGGCCAGTGCTTCCTCCAGGTGACCTTTTTAGGACAAATTATATTAAGGTTTCCATGAAGAAGAATGAATTTTTTTAAGATCACAACCCCACCTGCAGCACTCAAACCATAGCTTAAACCCTAGATACAAAAGCCTGACTTTCTGCAGGAGAATTAGAACTCCTACCAAGGCTGCCTGACACACTGCAGTGGGTTTTGGGCCCCGTTACCTTTTTCTCCAGGTCAGGCTCCCTGAATGTCAGCAGGAATTTGCGCACGTGCTCCGAGCGCAGCCGGTCGATGCTCCTGGCGTCGATGGCCCGGCCCAGAAACTCATCCACCTCATCCTCTGGGTTCATACTCTCCTGGGTGCTCCTGGATGTCATGGAAAGGGAGCAGAAGAGCACGAGATAATTCCTGCCTCTGCACCCTGTGCTATCACTGCAGTGTGCAATGAGCTGGAGGTTAATGGCGTTTTGCTTTTGACAGCTTCAGCTGGGAGCAGAGAGGGGGGACATCAGCTCTAGAGCTCACTGCCAGTCCTGAGTCATTATTACAAGGCTTCTGTTAATTGCCCTTTTTCTATAATACATCTTTTTCCTTGCACTCAGGTCTCATTTCCATCCCTCATTCTCTAAAACCACTGGGTAGGCTCCTTCCCTTCCCCTCTGTCTTATTCTTCCCTGCACCGCTGTGCTGTTGTAGCTGTTAGTGCCTGCACTGAAAATATGATTTATGCATCCAGTTATATCTCTTACTTTCTAATAACAATTTCTGTAAATATTACTATGAAAATTTCCGAACTTGAACAATTCTTCCTTTTTGAGATAAAATTGTTTACAGAACAAACGTGGGGAAAAAATATGACCTGACTCCTCTTCACACAGTTACTTATGAATATAAAGCATAAAACAGAAAGAAAAATCTGTTTACAAGATAAAGGTTTCAAAAGGCAACAGAAGAAAAAAATAGAAATTAAATTCTGCTTTCTAAATATGTGGAAAAGATTATAATCTTTTGTGTCACTGTTTTTCTGAATCTCTGCTATAGCTTCAGAAAAACAAAGCTGATTTTCAAAAATTGTTGAGAAGAAATAACATCGTAAACTTAATTGTCCTGAGGCACTTTGCACTGAGGATCAGGAAACCTGAAACACCTCCCCAGATTCTAGCTATTTTTAAAATCTAACAGTATTTTAATGACTTGATGCTGTCACTTTAATGGCCTGCCCTCAAATGAGCTATAGGCAGAAATTTAAAGCTAATCCTGAAGTGCTGCTTTTCTGCTTTTCTTGCATGATTGCCCAGGTTATCCCCAGGGTTTGCCAACAGTTATCCACTGAAACATGCCCCTCCCTTGCACTGGAGTATATTCAGCAGATAACTATTTCTGTGTGCAAACCCCATGGTAGCAAAGCAACTTAGGGCTCATGTTGTGTGACCCTGAGTTTAGGCACTTTGGAGGAAAAATCCTGGGGTCTGACAAGCATGATGAAAAGCTGCTCTGCTTTATTTCCCTGGTTTCATTTGTACTGCAGCAGAGCACACAATGCACTCTGTGCTGCAGCCAGCAGGCTCCCACAGGTAAGGCTGTGCTGGAAAGCAGCTTACAAACCAGAATGTGACTCTGGTTTAAAAGTTAAAGGTCCCTTTCCAAAAGGAAGGCTCTTTCAAAGCTTTCTCTAAAACAATCAGATTTTAAGAATCCCTCTGTAGCTCAACTCTTCTGTGCACCTCTTGGCAAGAGAAAAATAGATCAGGTCTACCTGCTCATTTCCATTCCACCACTCCTTGCCCCAGCCAGTGAATTTAATGTGTTTGCACCTCAGCTGGATCATGACAACACACCAGTGGCATCTATTCAGTGGCCATATAGCAATTATAAGCCTCATTTGTCTCAAGGTCTAATCTCTGTTTTAGCCAACCTTAGTATTTCAGAGGGGTTGAGGGAAAGAATTTTTTATTTTTGGGTCTAGAAGTTATTTAGTTCCTAGAAATTCTTATCATCAGCTTTGAAAATAAAAGGGTTCTTTTCCCTACAAGGTCAATTTGCTTCCTCAGAGGAAGTACATCTGCTTGAGCATTCAAGGGGATAATGCTTATTTTCATTCAGTCCTTGCAACGTCTTCTGGGCTCATAAAAATGAGCAAGGAAATCATTAGGCTTTGTATTTACAGAATGCCTTCCAAGATCCTGTGAGTTATGTACACACTTGGGTCATTCCCCTTTCACCATTCCGTACCACGCACGGGATGTATCTTCCAAAGCAAAGGACTCAGCTCAGCTCAGCACAGCCACACTTCAAGTTCCACTCTGGAACTCAGGAAGATGCAAAGAGAAGAACCTGCCAGCTTGGTCTCTGCCTCAGCTGCCTGTTTTGCAATAGGTTGTTTTACTGCTCAGGTAACTTGCACAGCCCGTTGTACCCAAGCTAAATTACACCACAGCAAGTTTGGGTACATTTGCATAATGGAATTTTAAATTGGTTCACAAAAGTTCCCTGTGCTAAGGAGTGCCCTGGAGGCAGTGCCTGTAAGTCAGAGCTGAGGTACTGCCATGGACTAATTAAATTCATATGTCAAAATGCCTTTTGATATATTGATGGTGTGGTTTTGGTGGGGAGGGGCAGGGAGGAAATTAGGATTTCAGGCTGCCATGAAATTTCCAAAAACACATCCTAAAAGCAGTGCTGAGATTTCTTCAAATGCAGCCAACAGAAAATTGTGTCAAGGGACAGGAACAGCATAAACAAAGCTTGTAGCAACTTTTTTACTCTGCTTGCAAATGTGAATAAGAGCAATTAACCCAGAGGTGCTGGCTTCAGAGTGGTCCAAAAATGTGCTGCTGATTTAATTACTTTCGGCCAATGCAGAGTGTGACACTGCCAAAACTGCATGTATGCCATAATTTTAAATGCTTCATGCTTAGATCCAGTAACTGAACCTGTACTCAGGCACATGAGGTTTGGTTCTGTTTTCAGGGATGTGTGGTGCCCACTTCTTCCTTTGCTTTGCAGTACTGACCCTCAGTGTTTCTGCCAGTGAAGGAACTGCCTTAGTACTTGATATGGTTTAGGTATCTAATTTTAACCATTCTCACCATGAACATACTCTGCTAGAGATTTATTTTTGCCAAATCTTTGTCCTTGAGTTAAACAGATTTCTGGATAAGGAGAATCAGAGGCAAGTAATAGACTCTTTTGGTACTGAACAGAAATGCAAAAATCCTGAAATCTGTATAATAAACTGGAACCATGCTGAGTGAGCCAGCTCAGCCAGTGGCTTTAGCAGCCCAAGGAACCTTTCAAACTATAGGATGGAGAACATATTTTATGGTCTTTGGAGCAACAGAAGAGATGGTGTTCCTCAGCTGTTGTGTGACTGCTGTGGACCAGCACAGAGGCAGCTCATTTTTGTATTTTCTTGTAGAAACTATGAAGAAAAGTACTATTTCATGAGGAATACTGAAAATTTCTATATTCCTATGAATAATTTTGTTGCAATCTGTTAGCTCTTTTCTGCCTAAAGCATATCTAACATCAGCTGAGTTCCCAGCACCCATGGATGCAACAGGAAAACAGGAAACAGTGGGACCAGTGGAACATCCCAGGGTGCACAGAGCTAAATGTTATGAAAATCCAGTTTGCAGGGAATGGTAAGGGAAGGAGAGACTGTCTCTTAACATTGCCATGTTTAAAATTATCACTTTCCTTTTCTTTTTAGGCAGCTGCTCTCAGTGCTCAGCCACCATAATGTGAATTTTCCCACAGCTGGATACTGAGAGCCCACAGAAGCATTTACCTGTCCCAGCTCACAGAAATCCACTCAGCCCTGATCAGAAGCCTGAGAAACATGATAAGGGCAACAGGAACATATTTTAGGTATCAGATTCCTCTACTGTTGCCTAACTCACTCTAAACAAGCTTATAATTAACACCATTCAGCAGGACTGAATGTGAAATTATTCTAAACACCTTCAAAATCAGGAAATGATTTTGTTATACCCAGTTGTAGAAGTTAAAAAGAGAATGTGTTTAGGTTTTTCCCTCCAAAGCAATTTTTCAAAATACCACTCTCATTATATTCTTATTTTAACAATTTTTCTGAAGTTCTATAGGAAAAAAATGAAAATGCTGCTAAAATTTGGTTGTATATTTTAGAGCATGAAAGTCTGAATTTACTTTTTCAAACAAGCTATCATTTCTAATATGAGTTTATCTCATATGTAGAAATAAGTAATATGCAATAAGGATTAATACAAATATATACAAATAAAAACTATACAGGTACTTAAATACACACATAAACCTTTCTTATTGGAGATGTCCAACACATATATGATTTACAGGAAGATTTTGTCTTGGGTTATTTGCAAAGATTGGAGATTATCTGGGGCAAGGGGAAGTGCAGCAAAAGCATTTTAATTATAAAAGCAAGTTATAACCATGAAACAAATGAATGTTTTGAGGGCAGTGGCTGTTCTGAATGCACATCAGTCAGTCCTGTGCCCTCAGCTGGCTGTCCCTCCAGGACAAGCCTCTGGAGAGTCCAAACATTATTTTTGGCTTGCAGGCATCAATTTTTGTCCTTTTTTAATATAAGAAAAAAGATCCCAAATGTGTAAACATAACAGTGTATGACAGAAGTAAATTTGCTTACTTGTCCTTGGGGTCCTCGAAACCCTGCAAGAAAGGAAAAGAGCACAAGGGTGAGCAAACAGGCTGACCTTGAGAGCACAAAGCATCCCAGGAACAACATCCCACAGGGCACTTCTCATTTTTAAGGTGTGGATGGACAGCCTGTCCCACCCACAACAGTATTTTGTGCAGCCCTGCCAGCAGGCAGGCAGAGCAGCTTTGGAAACACACATTGCTTCAGATATAAATTCATGGAAGTGCAGATAAAGGAAATGTTTCAGCTGACTGCTGGCACACTTTATTTCAGGTGTCTCCTTTTTAGCAGTCACCATTAGAAATGATACAATGGAAATTGTACTGATATTGTAACTGAGGATGTATTGCACTTGGAATAAAATTCAGAACAACAGCAGAAATCAACCTCTGTATTCAACAATGCTGCATCTCTTTATGTCAGGGCAATGGATGTATTTTGGTTTTCATCTCTCCCAGGGGTCTCCCTGCTCTTCCCCTCATCACATGCACACACAGAACATGTTTTCTTGAATAAGATTTCAGGAATTATTTATAATATTTGCAATAGCCCAAATATTCACAGTTATTTCAGGACCACCTGAATTGATAAAGTGTATTTATGAATCATCCATCATTTTAATGGCTAGAAGGCCTTAGACAAAATTTTACATGGAGGCACAAGTTTATATCTTTAGCATTAACATATCTAACAGACCAAATTGCATCAAAATTGCCATTTTGCATGGGCTGAAACAAAATGTACCCTCTGGCATCTTGGCTTAAATTTAACTGTAGTCAAGAAAAGTTGTATATTTGACAAGTAGGGTCAAATACTCAAGCATAGAGTTTGTACTCTGTGTTCCAAAACATAAAACGAGTGTAGTGGGGAGATATGAAGAATTGCTTTTGTTTTTCTCCCAGAGACCTCAGGCCAAAACTGCTCAGGGCACATGAGGATTTTCCAGCTGCTGGACCTGCAG
Organism: Erithacus rubecula; assembly: GCF_903797595.1. Classification (NCBI taxonomy): domain Eukaryota; kingdom Metazoa; phylum Chordata; class Aves; order Passeriformes; family Muscicapidae; genus Erithacus; species Erithacus rubecula. Next base: position 27,035,093 of record NC_136659.1, read on the forward strand.
CAGCAACCATTCTGGGGTGAGCACACTGAGATCCATCCATCCTGACTGAAAATCAAACATCTTTTGGCAAAAGTCTTCCCACAGCCTCCAACAGCACCAGAAACAATAACACTGGCCAGATCCTAAAGGAGAACAGATTTTGCCCTTGCAGTGAGTTAGCAATGTGGCCACATGGCAGCAGGAAAGCCAACACAGTGTCCCTGAACAGCACCAGCTTTGCCAGAGGCAAAAAGTGAGGTCTGTCACTCAGGTCAGCAGCCAGGACTGTGATTCTCTGAGAGAGCAATTTCCATTTTAACATACTCTGTTTCAGACTAAAACCACACTTCTAAACAGAAGCTGCCACTTCAACTTAACCCATTGGAAATTCAGATCAAGGAAGCCTCAGTCCCATGTCACAACCACCAGCAGACTCAGTGGGAAGAAGGAAATAGTAATGTTGATTCTAAGTTAGCATGTCCAGTTATCCAAGCCAAAAGAAGAGAAAAAAAGTACTTTCTGATTTCACATTAAAGAGTGATTATTCAACTTTTTGTTGCGTGTTTTTTCCTTCTTCTTTTGCCTAAATATTTTACAGTTGTCAGAAATATCTGATTGATTTATTTATTTATCCTCTAAGTAATCCTACAGTGCAGTGACAAAAATGAAAGCTCTCTGATTAATCATGGAGACAAAATGCTCACTAATTTGTCTGGTGTCATAGTCAGTTAGGCTGAAAAAAAAAAAAGAAAAAAAGAAAATCAACTGAACATGAATAGCTACAAGCCAAGAAAAAAGCAGAGGGAAGTGATGAGAAAACAGCCAGTACAGAAAACAGCCAGTACTTGCTTATTAGATAGATATCAAGGTCACATTTTCAAGCTTAGCCAGTTGGGAACTGGATACTGACTGCAGTGGGAGAGTCCCCTAAAATGGTCAGATTTTCATAACCAGCTATGCAACCATCCATCCCACTGAATTCCTCAAACTAAACACAGATCTACTCTCCTGCCTTTGAGATGCTCAAGTTTGAGGACACAGGCCAACCAGGTCAAGTTACTAAAACACCTCAGCAAACACATCCTCAAAAAAAATCCCCAATATTTCAAGTGTGGAATAATATTTAACTGGCCATTTATATGGTTTAACATTTAATCCACATGGAGTTTGATTCTGCCTGCTTCTTTCCCTCAGCAAAACTGTTATAAGGAAAGTTTCTGAAATAATAGAGAATCCATTGAAGTAGCTTTTCAATTTATGATACTAATTTGTGCTTGAAATTCTGACAATTATTCTTGCTGGTAACCCAAATTAAATTGGTATTTCAAAACTAAAGACCAAAAAAATACATATTTCAGGTAAAGCAGAAAAGGAAAAGACTATCACATGTTCTTTCCTGGATCTTCACTTAACAGGCTAAATTTTTAAGAGTGACTTGAACTTTAATTAGAGAGAATCAGCTTAAAATTAAATTTTGTAGGAACCTCTACATTAAGCAAATTAAATTATTCACTTCAAACATTCACATTTCATACTAAAGACTCTTCAAGCAGAATTGCCAAAAATGGAATTGTTATGGAGAAAAGTTTGTGGGATTATTTTAGGAAAAAGTCCTTAAACACAGCTTCTTAAAAACTGGTCATTTATTACAGGATATCTTTCTTATTTGCACTGGAAGACTTTGCCAGGATATAGAGGAAATATACCTCAAGGATCTGGCTGTGACCAGAGATTTTCCTCCCTCTCCATTAAGCATCCATGTTTCAATCACTCACCAAGAAGCCTTTCAGGTGGAGGTGATTGCAGTCTCAGGGTCATGCTGCCCACCCTGGTTTGGGCTGGGAAGGAAATTTCCCCCTGGGTTTTGGTTGATGTGCTTTCACCTCCTCCAGTTTTGTGGGTTCATTGAAAAATGTGCACTTCCAATTATTTCCTTCCCCTTGCACAAAGCTTGAGCTCTAATGACATATTGGTCTTTTTTCTTCTCCACAGCTGGAAAAGAGTTTAGTATCTTCAGGATTCAGGTGCTTTGCTCCAGTTAAAGCTCTTGGCTCAGAGTGAGGCTGCTCCCATCAATTGCAATGGTGTGTGTTACACACAGGGTAAACACACAACCAAGCCTGCAGGAATAGGGTCTTCATGGGTTTTTCTACATTCCTATTCATAATCTGGTAGTCAAACTTCCAAATTCAAGCAGAAAAGAGAAATATGAGGGGCTAAAGGCACTGTCCAGCACCCCTCATGTCATCTGTCTGTGTGTCCCACTGAAGGCTGGACAGCTGGGCTGGGCTCAGCCTGTTTGGGTACTGCTGCACAAACATACACAGAAACCTGAACCCCTGAGAAAGAAAAAGGCTCATAAAAGTGAGGTGTCTGCCCTTTTGGAGATTGGGTGTAAAGGGAGAGGAAGAAAAACAACCAATTCCTGGAGTTAAGAGTATAAAACCCCTATTGACTGCTTATGGATTTATATCCAGCAGGCTGAAACAATGCTGATGGTTTTCTAGGGTTCTATGAAGAGAAGGCTGGGAATTGTCAGCAGGGATTGAAAATGGCAGAAGGGATGATGGCTACAAGAATCAGACAGATAGGAGTTCACAGAAGTTCAAGAATAGCTCCATAGTTATGATGATAAAGTAGCCCTTGTTCAGGCCAGAATTTCTTTCCTCTAGAAGGGACCATAAGGCATGAGATGGGTCTCATCACAGTGCAGTACTAATGGACTGCTGCACATAGGACCTCATGCAAATTTCATTCAGTCTCATTTTAAATATCCCTGACACTGGTGTTTTTCTCATTCCCCCAGGAAACTGTATTACTCTGCCATCAGATTGCAAAAGCAAAGGTAATAGCATTTAATAATTGCTCTGAGACTAAGACAGTCCTCTCTGTGGCTTCAGGAACATTAATCCAAACTCAGCTGAATCAATTCCCTTGAAGGAGTTGTCTTTTGTGCTCCTTTGTCTTTTCTACAGGAGATTATTAAAAAAAGCCTTATTTTTTATGGCAGGTCAGGTGACTCAGAATCTGCACTGACATCCTCAGTGGGAGTAGACGTGCAGGAGGAAGAAAAGAGGGAATGTTATATTACTGCATCTGTCCCTATGGTCCCTAAGGCTTACTACTTGATGGGGGATATTGTATGAATATCTATTGTGCTAAAAGCTCACATGACTGCCATCTCTCTGCTTGACTTCTAAATTAACTAAGCCCTTTTCTTTGAAGATTAAAACTGATTCTTTAAATAGAATGATAAAGTGTTTGTCAAAGACATGACAAGCTAACTGCTATACCATAACACTTCAAATCAAGAACGATTAGAAATAATAATTCTAACTTCGAGAACATTGTCTGCAATCATTAACATATCGTAAATATGCAAAGAAAAGTGGAATAGATTTTATATGCTTTAAACTTTTCATTTAACTCCAAAAATAAGACAGTAGAAGGGCTTATGAGCTTCATGACCTTCTTAATAGCAATGTGTGTGGGAAGCATGAATTCCACCCTTAAAAACTTCGTTCTCAACTTCAGCAAAGACCTTAAGAGCAAAAATGACAAACTAATTTTTCTTGCCCTGTTTTTATCCCCAGAACAAAGTCAAAATAGAATTTACGTGATGTTAAAGCAGAAATTGAAATAACTTTGGACTTAGGGACAAAGGAACTTTGTAAGAGTTAAGGAAAACTTACAGAGGTGCTTCCCAGAGACAGTGACCACAGAAAACAGAAAAGGAGAGTGACAGGCTGAGAGTGGATGTTGTTAAAAGCAAACCTGTTTTGGCTCTACCACAAAACTAATTATTCACATCTATTTTCAGCACTGTTGTCCCTTCTGCTTTGTCCCTGTGGTCACAAAGACAAGACTATGAAGATAGATGCTGTCAGGTGTAAATGTAGAAGTAAAACTGAAGGACTTCAAAGCACTCAAGACAAAAATAACATAATTTCTGTTTCCAGAGTCCAGAATGAATAAAGCCTGATAAGAAGGATATTTAACAAGCATCTAAGTGCAGAACAACAGACTGGCAGAAAAGCAGTTTATGAAACAGATTAAATGATGAGTGTGTCTGCTATAGCTGGAACACAGACTAATGAGGTCTGAAAAGGAAAGCTGAAGTGCTCCTTTTCTGCAGCCCACCCACTTGATAAATCGATTTTCATTCAGTGGCACTGGTCACAGATGGCAAAACCCTCTACTTTCTTCAACTCAAAATGATTCTGTAGACAGTCCTCAGCTGGCAGACCAGACGTGGCCAATGCCATGAATTTATCTGGGCCATCAGATTCAAATCTATACATCATAAAAGGTTACTTTGGTTGAAATAGGCTTTCTCCAACTTACTTTTAATTAACTTCTAGCTTTGAACTCACATCTCTGAAAAGTGCAGGTTGCTCACAATTTCCAGTTTACTGTGAACTCTGAATCCAAATTTCTCCAGTCCAAAGGTCACATTTTCAAGTGAAATTTCTCATTCTGTGCCTCATTTGTGAACAGTTTTTAGAACTTGCAAAGCAGACATAAAAATAATCAGTCCTAGTAATGCTCTGAATCAGTTCCTGGCTCCATAATCTCTGCTCTTCCATGTCTACACTCCAAATGATGATAAACACAACAACAAACTTCTCCAGAAACCAGTTAGCCCTCTAATGAGCTGCAGACAGACTGGATCCAAGCCTAACCAGCCCTAATTGAAATTGCCCACTGGGGCTGGCCAGAGCTGCTCCCCCTCCCTGAAACCCACACCCAAACCTGCTGACCTGCAGCCTTTTGACATTAAGGCTTACTGTCTGCTTGAGGAAGCTTTGGAAATCATTCTGCTAAGTGCCACAAATCCACCTGTGCACGCTTCCATGAACATCAGGGAAAATGTTCCTGTCAATAAAAGGGAATTGTACCTTTATTTCTGCAGGCTAAATTTAGTCCCACTCAAAACCAGTCTGACACATTTTAGACTTGTCTCAATCTAGATGACCTTTCCCATATGAGTAAAATTTATTCTAGAAAAGGGTACTGAATGGTGAAAAAATTATCAGTGCAAGGCTTCCAAGCAAATATTATGCTCTATCTAGGTTTCTCAATAGCAGCTGCAGATCTGCTGTTGCATTGATTAGTTCTTTAAAAGAGGGCTTCTTATCCCTCTTTTTAAGAAGCAATCAAGGATGATTGCAAGTCCTGATGAGCTAGAATAAAAGTTAGGCTAGCAGATGAGGATACAAAACAGTGTAAAGCCTCTGGTAATTTGTGCAATGTACATTGTACTCCCTCTCATTTATATGAGATCCCGTGGATCGTGTGAATCAGGCAAACCCTTTCTCCAGGTGAGCACCAAAGGAATTGAACAGCATAACTGCTGGATGGGATTCCTCCCCTTGCTGTTTGAGGGCTATCAAAACCAAACTGGCCCTATAAAACCCAGATTAGGCTAACAATTTCCTCCCAGATCTATAGCAATACGTGGAGATTACAGAAGAAAGGATTTTGAGAGTTTCTCCCTGCTTGATTACGACTTAGATTACTGCAATAGCAGTGAAAAAATAATGGGTCAAATTCTTCTCCATTGGGGGGCCCTGTCCAGCTTTTCTGATGTCAGTGTTGCAATTACCAAATTTAGCAGATGATTGCTGGAAAAGAGGATAATGATGACCTGCAGTTAAATGAAACCTTTAGAAGGAGGGTGAACCCTGGGTGCCTAATTCATGGACTCAAAACCAATTCTCTTTGACAGAGCTGCCTGAGGAAAACTTGTCCTATGGAGCTTTTATTTTCAATTTTAGTTGTTTCTGATATTTAAGAGGTAGAATTGGCTCAGAACCAGCTATGGCATCTGTTCCTCTGAGGCACCTATTCCCCAGTTTGGATTTCCAAGTAACAAGATCTATTGTAAGGGCAACGTGGAGACATAAAGAGAGGAAATGAGCTGTATTTACAATGCAAATTGCAAAGAACCTTTTGATTTAGTACAGGGGGAACATAACAAAGAATTATTTTATCATTGAATGACCCTGCTTGTAGATAAGTGTTGTTTCATTAGCAAACAAACACCAAGCAATCAAATATCATGTAGAAGGATGTGCAGAGCTCTGAGCAGCAGCACAAGGAATCAGGCAGTGCCTACCTGAAAGAGCTTGTTCTTTATCATGCCAGCCATAGTCAGGATCCATTTTTATAATCTTGTCTCACATCTTTAATATCTGCATGCAGTAATATTTCCTACACATATATAATCTCTATTTGATTTTATGTCAGTTTTTCACTGTATAACTAACATCAACTTCATACACAATTTCACTGCAAATTAAATGGTTCATTAGCTGTACTCAGACTCATTACAGAGGCATGGTCAGACTGAAACCAGCATTGCAATCTTTAGGACTTATTCTTTCTGTTTCTAAACTTCCTAATATTAGAGCTTTCCAGCAGCTGGAAAATGAAAGGAAATCTGCCAAGCATCTATGACCCTCAGTAACCCCCTTATCCACTCTGCTCATGTTTGATTGTAACAACTCAGGGTACCTGTTTCTGAAGAAAACCTTCCCCAGAGCATGAAACAAGCTAAGCTGTCATACCAGGCAGTGTGAAACAAGTATGATGGCTGAATGGCAGCCTTAAGATCCAACAGCAGGACTTCCCACAGATGATTAGAACCCCTGACACAATTAATCTGCCAGGGAATTGAAGGCATTTTGTCATTTTGTGATATCATGTCTAACATGGAAGGTGGTGGATGCTTCTTCCCAGGAATTGTTTAAGGCTGGGTTGGATGGAACTCTGGGAAAAATGTCTAGGAAAGGTGTCCCTGTCTACAACATGGGGGTTGGAACAGAATGATTTTTAATGTCCCTTTCAACCCAGGCCATTCCATGATTCCCTGGTTAATAAAACCAGAGATGAGGGCTGGGTTCAGTGAGGGTGCTTGCTCTTACCAAGTGCTCAGTGGGAGCAAGAACAACCAACAGGATGGAAAGCACCACCTAGAACAAGCTTCATGAGAGAATCAGGGCTGTGCAGAGACATGGTAATGGTCTCCAACCACAAAGATAATTGTAAGGGAGAGAAAATTAAACTGCTATCTGCTGTGAATAGCTCCTGCAGCACCATGGTTTCAAACTGAACATGTAAAGTAAAACATCAAGAAAAATCATAAAACTGTTGAAGAGAATGCCCAGCAAGCCTGTGGAATTTCCATCCTTTCAGGTCTTTAAACAAGGGCTAGACCAGTAACAGTCAGCAATGCTGGGGGTACAGCTGGCTCCTGTTCAAAGGGGGCAGATTGATGGCACAAAGCTCCATGCAGCCTAGATTGGAAACTTTCTAAAATCTTTACATCTATCTCATTCATATGCTATTTATTCCCTATACATTCTCCTAATAGAATCTTTTTGATCTTATTGTTTAGATATTTGCAAAGGATTTCGTGATGGCACTCCAGATTGAAAAGCCCTGAACAAAATAATTACAATTTGTTCAGGAAAATCAGGGATTTTACGAGCTTCTTATACAGCCTGTTCCTTGCTTTAAGTTTTTTTTTTACTTATACCTTCTTTTCAGCAAATTAGGATGATTATTTTTAAACCTGCCCTTTACAGTCATAGAGAATGATTTATCATTATGTTTTGCCCTTATAAACATTCCTGTATTTGAAGACTTTTTTTTTCTAATCAGTCTTCTCCCTTCTAGGTTAGAGCAAACACAACATTTCAACACTTTCAGAGGATACACTGTTGAAAACTCTGCTAATTTGCAATTTTGTCCACTAGGTTAACTCATCCACATTCTCCTAAATTATTGTAATCCCAAACTGGATGTGCTTTACTGGATACAAACTTAATAATGCTGGGTAGAGTAAAAGATGCAAGAGAATAATTTGTCATCTAGAACAGCCCCATAATTTTGGAAAGTATCAACATTTGCCTTTTTATTGCTGTTTACAACAAACATCTTTCAGTTTACAGTCAACTACAATCCCCAAATTGGTTTTTCTTTAATAGCAATTTTGTTTCACTGATGAAAACTGAGACATGAGTATTATTTCCAGAAGTCTAAAACTCATCAATATTTATAAAAGCCCTCTGAAATATATACTGGGAAAAGCAAAGTATTTCTCAGTGGTGTATAAATATTGTTACAGCTATAAATATACCTGTACTCTCAAATGCTTTTAAGTCCACTTATTTTTGACCCTTTTGCCATTACAAACTGGACTAGAGAGACAGTGGGGAAGACAAGGCTGGTTTGTGGAGACTTGGGGGAATGAGCAGCACAAAAGTCTCCATTTCCAGAGAGATGCATTTGCTGGTCCTGGACTGATTGCTTTTGTTTAGGAAACAAGCTGTAAAAGGCAAGACAAACACAAAGCAGCTCTGCTGCTCTGGCAGGCTGTGGCAGGCTCTGCTCCTGCTCTGGGTACAGCACTGAGTTGATGCTGTGCAGGTTCTCCTGCCTGCCTGGGGCAGCTCTTGAGCTGCTCTGTGCCCCAGGGCCAGGGAGCAGGGCTGCCAGCTCAGAGCAGGGCTCCTGCCCTCCCAGGGCATTTGGACCTGACCTTCCTCTGCACATTCTCCAGCCTGCTCAGGGCAGTGGCTCCACCAGCTAATGCAGGTCAGCATCAGCAGCGTGCAGCACTGATGTCTCTGGGCTGCTGCCTCCCTGGAGGCTCTGCAGAGTAAGAAAGGCCCCTGCTAAGCAATGGGAAGGGAAAAAGAAGGATTTGTTATGGTCTGGAGAGAAGACTAGTGCACAAGGAAAATGCAGGGGCTGTTGGGCTGGATGGGATGAGCTGACATAGCTGCAGCCCCATCTGACTCATGCCCCAGTTAGCCAGGGTAGGAGTAGGAAAGTGACTCCCATTTTCCAGACATTTTAGGATTACTACCACATGGACATGTGTAGGATATGTGTAAGTGTCTGAAAAAACTCCTGTGTGCACAAGGGAAAAACTTTCACTAGAAACATCATGGAAAATCTGCTGGACCTGGTGCAGGTTAAGGTGCAAGTCAGAACATGGAGAGAAGCAGGGACCAAAGGGCTCCCCATGGCACTGCCCACCCTGCCATTCCACACAAACCCCACCAGCTGCACTGGGGATGTGCCCAGACATGGCAGCACAGTGAAATGCTGTGACTAAACAGGAGGAGCAGAGAAAAAAGAATATAGGGCTGCAATTGATGCTAATCCATCTCCTCTCAGACTGCTGCTAATATATCCTAAGAATAGAGACAGCTACCAGAGCCAGCATTCACTGGAAAGAAAAATGGCCAAAATATTTCTGTTTTCTATTAAATATAACAGTGCCTTCCCAAAAATGCAATTCAGGAAACTTTAATATTGTCTTTCAGGGAACTGTAAGTAGAGCCACAAAAAAACTCTGTCTGGTTTTTTTTTCTGCAAATAGGGTTGTCTTTAAAATGTAAAATGTTTTACATTTGTGACAAAACCCAGTGCACTTCAGAACCATCTGTATTATTACCTGCACACAAATGTATTCATATCTACATAATAATATAATGGAACTGCACATCACTGCAATATTACCTGGCTCCTGCCTGAGGACTATCTTACAATTACCCTTACAAATACCTGTTCTGAAATTGCAGAGCTAAGGAGCTCCAGGTCTTGCAGAGAAAGGCAATGTTGCACTACCCACCTCTGGCATAATACTTAGAACTAACCCAACCTTACATGGTCACAGCTTCCAAGAAGAAAGACAACATTTAGCAACATGCAAAAGGTCTGGGGAAAGGTGGGTGATGTGGAACAGAGAGCACATTTTCAGGAGGTTTGAGAGCTGGTGCTGCTTACCAAGATCAATGACATGTCATCCCAGAGGAGTACTGATAAAAGCCTCTGTAGTTCTGCTCTCCTTCTGTCTCTCTGCATTTTGTATTTCTGAGCAGGCAGTTTGCAGACAGCACTGTGCATGCATTAAGCACACACAGCATACATGTAATGCAGTGTTAGAGATTGTAAAGCTGGGTGGTACACAGAAATGCATATGTACATAAGAAATTAACAGAGAGAGAGTTGAGACAGGAGATGGACAAATTGGTCCTGTGTTCTAATCTCTAAAATGTCCACCTAGCAGATATTAAAATGGGGAAGCCATGGGGAGCATGTTTGCATTTCACTAATGCATCTCAAACATAGCAGATCTGTAAATCTGTAAATAACAGATATTTAAAAAAAACCCAACAGTCCATAGAAGCAACAAAAATAGCTGAAAATAATACATCTGACTCAGGTTTCAATTGGTTTTCAAGAAACAGCCTGATGCATGCAACATCAGCTTCTCAAAAGAGAGCTTAATACAAGAGGCAGATTGAGTAGAAAAGACTTTCTGAGCTGCTGAATTTTCAAGAAGGCAAATAGCATTACAAGGAAAGGTGCAACATAAGGAAAAAAAAAAAGTCTTTCCTCTTACAAGTGAGGGGCAGCGAAGTTTTTAGGACTCAGCCTGGTATTTCAATAAATAATTATGTTTTTCCAACTGAACAACCAGCTAGGCACAGCAAACTGTAATTAACACCAAGAAGCACAGAACCATTTGGCATACATACACCTTGTTTCTGAACTGGAGGCTTCAAGAACCCATTAAAAGCTATTCAAAGAAACTTATAATTATAATTATGTGCTAGTGTGATTAGTCTCTTCTAATAATGTCATGCCTATTGAGCATACCCTATTGAAAAGCCCACATAAAAAATGCACAGTTCCACTGATCTGTATGCTCATGTCAGAAGCCCTCATTTGGAGATCTGAGAAATGAAAGAAACATTACTATTACTATGGAGACTGAGAAATTTATTTTAGCACTGTAAAATAATATTAAGATTGAATAATATTAGTGCCAACTATTAATAAATGTGCCAGCATTTTTCTTTATCTTTAATTTTTATCTTTTATCTTTAAAAGATACCATATGCAGTTTCTTATAGCTATGCACAAATTTTTAAACTGTGGGATTAAATGCCATGTTCATAAATTTTTTTAAATACTTAAAGGCTTTGGTAACCTGGAACAGAATTTTGACTACAGACAAGAAAGTGAGTAACAAACAGACACTTTTGACTATGTGCATGAAGGGTCAAAACAGCATAAATAAGGTTATAGAACAATCTGATTATGCATGCAATTATAGAGGTGCTAAATATTTCTATTATTTTTAAAAGTAGCCACTATATTATAAACTATCTTCTTAAGCTTTATTGAAGAAAACAAGGATATAATCTACACCTTTGTAAAATAAGCCATAAAAGTCCTCTCAGTGCAATTGAATTGGCAATTAGCTCTTGTTCATTTTAATTTAGAAAGACTGTGAAAGGTACAAGAAAAAAAATGAAGATGCCTGCTACCTTAGGCCAATTAACCCATGTACTCAAGGATGTATTCTCCAGGATTAAACAAGGCAGTGACATCCCTGGGGCCCCACGAGCACACAGCTCAGAGAACAGGACCTGGCTGTGACAATGCAAGCCAGGAACCTCTGCAGGTACTGAGCTAATAGAAATGTATGTCAGATGCCTCTTGAATGCTTGGGTTATGGAGCAGATTTTGCAGATAATCACTTCTTCTCTCACAGCCTGGGTGAGTGCTCAGAATGTGGGACAAGTCAGACAAAAGAGCCTTCTTTGTGCCATTCAGCCTCCCTGCCCCTCTCAAAAAACACCTTGTGCCTCATCTCACAGTCACTCACCTCCAGATGTACCGATTATTGTTATTTCTGGAGTCAAAGGAGAATTTCCCACCCCCCGTTTGGAAAACGCCCTCGGGGTTGTAAAAACCTTCAGACAAAGCAGGAGGGATAAATAACGCTGGATTAAGAAGAAAATAAATGCATATCCACAGAGCAAGGCATTACCATTCTCTTCATCTCCTTGGAGACCTGGTGAGCCCCCAGGTGGTTGTAGAAGGGCCGGTCCACGCCCCAGTGCGGGGGGTTGTGGCTGATGGAGTTGGCTCGCTGCCGGTTCATCTTGGCTATCGTGGCTTTCTCGTCTTTCTGCAACACAAACCAGGGAGAAAGGCAAAATCAGCTTCCAAATGCTCACAGGGCACACATTCTCCAAGCATCTCTCACTCCAAAAGCTGGCTTTGCACCTTGAAGCAGCAGCTGATCAGAAGCAGTTCCAGTCCAACATCTCTGTCTCTTATTTTAGAACACTTAAAGTGGTGCCCACCATTTTATTCCTTTACTTGTTCTGAATAACCACCATAACCTGTGTAAACACAGGGAGTATCCCAAAATGGAGACATCTGTTTTTTTTTTTATTAGCAAATTGAATCAAACCAAATAATTTCAGATAGGAAATTGCAGCTCCAAGGTGAGATACTACACAGTTACATCTAGAAGAGAAACAACAACAATTGATTTGGTTGAAGAACAGGAGCCTTGAATCTCCTTGAAGCTATGGGAATACAGGACACCTTTCTCCATAGGCATAAGCAAATCATATTCCACACTTCCAAGAGCATATTCCCAGACAAGCTAAGGAAAGCATGTAAACCTTGCAAACAACTGTGTACATGTTAAGGGTAATGCAATTGCAGAGTGGGACAAAATGGTATTCCCAACTCTAATGCTAGCTTCCAGTTTGACATTGACACTGATTCTTCTGAAGTTTGGACAGTCTTTGATTTTGTTATCAAGGCTTTGACTCTTGGCTGCAATGGGAGCTTGCTGTGAGGTTAGCACAGGGTTAGCACACGTTTCATTCAAGCTCAGTGCCAGTTCCATGTGCACAGAAGTGCAGCATGTAACCAGGCTCAACAACAGGCAGATTACTCCTTATTTTGAATATAGTCCCTAGCCAAAAAGACAGGCAGGTTTCCACGTGGAATGTGTTCTGTGGACAGAAGTCCCTCTAGCAAGGGCTGCACTGCAGACTGGCTCAGGGAGGATTGTGTGATTTACCTGTACTGACTCAGAAGGCAGTGGGGTGCCAATTATTATATCCTTGCTTAATACAAACTCTGGAGAGCTTGAAAATTCAGAAGGTAAGGATTGCTGTTTATTACCTGAAAGATTAAACTTTTTTTCCAAGAGAATTGCTGCTTCAATGACATTAGAGAGAAAAAAAAAAAAACCAGACTTAATAGTTAATTTTGGATTTGCAGGCAACTGAGTTATTCAGAAAGAAAGCCTCCATTGCTTTCAGCTCTAGAATTTTGGTTCAAGTGTTATTTGACAATACAAGTAGGTCCACTGCTTTTCGTGCCTGGAGTCTGCATTCCATACCTATTTATTTTGATTCCCCACTATTCAGTGTAACTTGTACCTCTCAGGAGTTTGCAAAATACCTGGTGTTATCTCCATGGTAACCACAGAGTTAAATGTCAAGTGCTGTGCTGCCTTAAATTAGGGTTTTTAAAAAGAAATTTAAAAAGGCTTGCTGAAATTCAGTGCTGGAGGAAGCTGCCTGATTGACAAGCAGGGGAAATCATCTTCTCTCTTCCTTGCAAGGAAGAGACAGCTACAATGACATTTCCCTTGAGACCACAGCTCACCATGGGGCACAAACATTGCTGAGCACAGGGGCTGCAGCTTTGTGGCCACAGGCTGGGGACATGGGGCCACCTGTGACAGGAGCAGGCAGCTGGCCCTGGACAGTGAGCAGCAGTGGTCCTGCAGCTCAGGGTGCCAGCAAAGACCTGCACCCTGCCAGGATGCCAAGAGAGGAAAGCCTGTGGGAGCAGACCTAAGAGAGCTGTCAGCTCCCTGGGATCACCATCAGGGGAACCACAGGTGCTCCTGCATGGATATTCCCAGGACAGCAAGTGCCTCCCACATCAACTCTTCCCCACACTAAACCCACCACTGGCTCATCTGCAGTGGCTGAGAATTCCAGCACTTGGCACCAGCTGAGTTTCACATGAGCAACCATGACAGAGCCACTGGATAACCCCCAGGAGAGACATCTTTTAAATGTTTCTAAAAATACATTAATGTGATGAAATCTTGATGACCAGATTTGAGTTGATTTGAGGTTTTGTTTTTTAAGACTTGCTGCTCTTTATATTCTTTGCCATAATTTGTAATACTTTCTTGTGGCTTTTTTCAGTTATGCAATCTTTTTCATAGTTATGCTTCTTTCTTTTATGATGTGATGCCAGAAAACTGGTAGGAAATACAATTTCATTATCTCCAAGCAAATAAGATATTGTTTTTCAATAACAGAAGTGACACTGTCAATCCATTTTATTCCAGCTAAGGGGAGGGTTTTCAACCAAATAAAAATTCCAAGTTGTTGAAATTAGTCTGGGGACCCATAAAAGCAAAGCTATGTGGTTACTTTACAAATGCCATTACATCAACAGATGATAAAAGAGATATACTGGAGGTTTTTGCCCCATGAGTTGGTAAATTTGGTTAGAATTTGAGAAAAGGCTTAATGCCAAAGTCCATGAAGACACACTACCCCTCTCAGCCCACAAGTGATCCTCGTGCCTGCTGCAAGTGCTAATGAGTCTGAAGCATTGCTTGATGAATTTGAAGGAAATAAAAGACCTCATACATATTTACTGACACATCTGGATTGAGGTAAGGACAGGACAAATGGGTAAACATGTATTTCTGAGATTGTTTCTAACCATGAGGTCAGGCGCCATAAATTTTCCATGGTTTCAAGAACTCTGGCAGTATTTCCCCCCCACCTCTTGTAGGAAGTTTCCACTGGATTGTGGACTGTTTCAGCAATATTTCCAATCAGATTAAAACATATATAAAAGCACCATGCACTTTTGCTTTTCCACATTACATAATGCTCTACTACGTCATCTCGAACAATAGGACTTTGCTGTTAACATCAGCACTTATTAAAGAAAAAATAAAACCTGTTGTTTTAAAAACTTGAGATAGTTTATTTTCTGCAAAAATAATTTGTTCAGTGAGTGATGAAAATAACAAGCTCTAAATTCTAAAAATGAAGCATTAGATGGGTCACAGCTTCTCTGTGGAAACTTATGAGGATGCCTCCTCTGTTTCTTCCTGGCTAAGTGACAGCATGAGGACAACTTGCACACAAGGCTGCCTAAGGCAAAACAAGAGTGGAAAAGAAGAATAAAGAAAGAGAAGTGGTGATACCTTTCAGTCCTACTCATTACAGGTACTACCAATAAGAGAAGAAGGTGCAAAAGTTTCTGACAGCAATGAGTTTTTCAGATTTTAGGTGGCTAAACTCCAGGAAGCTGTTGTGGGAACTTTTCAAATCTGGACTCACAAAGAGACTGTAAATCTGATTCCCAGGGGTTTTATTGTGTTCCCACCACCAGTTCCCACACACTGAGCTACAGTAATGCTACAGCAAAACTGCAGAAGGTTTTCTTGTACTTATCAATAGAATCAAAAATACCTGTTACTTCTTTAGTGTGTGTGATAGGATTTTCCAATATACTGATTACTATCAGTGCAATGGGGAAATCTGATTATGGATCAGCCATATCAGATTTATCTACATATTATTCTTTAAATTTTCTTGAAGTCATCATGTGCATGATGTTTCTGGTAGCGTTACATGCTCCAAACCACTGCCTTCATAAATCTACATGAGTGGAACCCTGCTGAGCTCTGATTAAATGTGTTAAATTGAGGAATCATCACATTAGATTGATTGTGTTTTAGGAGAGTCACATGCTCAACATTTAAAGGCCCATTTTGTTTCTTCAGCTGGACGGAATTCCAGGGCTATTTAGAAAAGAATGAGAATTGTTTTTTTAGGAGTTACAGCCAAAGTTTTATTGAGCTGTTTCAAGGCCACCATCAACAATCCTTTCTGAAACTGGTGTGTACCTGCTATTGTTAAAAGAAACACCCAAGTGTAATCAATTGAAAGACATTAGAAAAAATAAACAATTTTTTCCCTTTGCAGACTTTGTGCACTCAGCACAGCATGTTTGGTCAGCAGCATTGCTCATCTGTTTGCACATTTTGTTTCTCCTCGTGTTCAAAGCAAAGCATTCCCCATTTCTGACAGTGTTGAGGATGATAAAACTAGATGTAAAACTATGTGCTGTCAAAGTCTTATTCACCTTAAGGTCTGTTTCCCACTCCTCCAAACACACACTTTTCCAGCCTTCTCAGAGTAAAGCTTTGAAGTGCTGGGAAGAGTAGTTGTGATGGTTCTGCAAATTAGTGCAGCACCTGATCTCAGAGAAGAGCAGAAAGTGAGCAACAATCACCAAGAGACACGTCCTGCACAAACACCAGAGACTTGGGCAGCACAGGAACTGGGAATAATTAAACAGAGTACTGTAAGAATATCAGGGAAGTGATAAGATAGCAATAATGACTGGGAAAAATGTTTTGAACAAGATTCAGAAGGGCGGATATAAAAGTTGTGAAGGTGGAGGACCAGAGTTATGCAATAGGAACACTACAGTCAGCAGGGTAAGACTAAAAAAGCCCCATGTAACATGGATAAAACACTTCTACACTCTGTAGCAGAGTAAAGACGTTGTTGTGCAGGCCATTGCAATGCCTAGGGGTTAAGTTTGGGAATCACTAAAATGTGGGCAACAGTTTTAGTAATTGTAGCTGATAAATTGCTCTTTATCTGGAAATACAGACTTTCAGGTAAAGAATGAAGCCAGTAAGGAAGAAAGGCAAAGATCTCCTTGGAGAATACCTGTATTTCTACCTTGATAATGTATTAAGTTCATTACAAACATATCCAAATGAATGCGAAAATTAACTGGATAAGAACTGAAGTTACCCTGTGTAAATCACCCTATACCATGTGAGGGTAACAGGAACTTAAAATTCTTCATTACTATAGAACTGAAGGAGCAGATTGTTTTTTTCCAGATAATCACTACTGCCACAGTAGAGCAAAAGGGAAGAAGGCTCATAACCATAGGGTTATAAATGGAAAGCATTGAATCATAGAATCATTTAGGTTGCATTTAGGATCATTAAATACAACTGTAAACACAGCACTGCCAAGTCCCACTAAACCATGTCTGGAAGCAAAACTTGGAAGTGTGATGTACTGAAGTCAGAAAGACAACCTCCATTCCA
This sequence comes from Erithacus rubecula, assembly GCF_903797595.1. Classification (NCBI taxonomy): domain Eukaryota; kingdom Metazoa; phylum Chordata; class Aves; order Passeriformes; family Muscicapidae; genus Erithacus; species Erithacus rubecula. The sequence goes on from NC_136659.1 coordinate 27,052,083, forward strand.
GACCTATGGAAAACTGCCAAATTCCATTTCAGTTCTGGTAACAGAGATTTTTAATAATTATTTAGTCAGTGATCATGACAGAGAGCTTGTAGAGCAGCAAATGCTGGGTTTGGATTAACAGCCTTGAATCCAAGTTTTTCTAAAGAGAAAAAATGCAGTAGCTGTCACTGGCTTTGTTTCTTCCATAGAGCATTTGACAGAGTGCTGTGCTGGAGAGCAAGGGCTGAGACAGGTGGGGAATATGAAGCTGGGAAATGGCAAGAGACAGTGTTGAATAAGGAAGGATTAGTCTGGATGAAAGTTACTAGCAGACTTACTCAGTTACTGCTCTTAGGGCAGATTTGGTTGAATTTTTTTCTTATCTCACCTGGCAGCAAGGGGGCAATGACAGATTTGGCTGACAAGAGCAGCACAGGTGTATTTGATAGGAAGGAAAGGAGTATTAGCACCCAATATTTGAGGACTAACATAGTAGAAACACAACTTGAGACATTCAAGTGTGCAAAATGCATAATCACTTCCTTAGAGATCACAGACAGAAACTTCATTTCATTATCAGGAATCACATTAGTTCATGACAGAATAAATAGAAGACGCTGAGATAACCCAACTTTGCAAAAGGTAAAGGTTTCATTTGATGAGCAAGAAATTATGAGAGCTTGTGCTTGTCTCTTTGTTGTGTGAAGACATTACAAGAGTCTGTCTCAGGAGAAAAAAGGAGAGGGAGAGGGGCTCCAGTTGCTGACAGACAGCAGAAATCCAGAGCAGCCAGATTTTAGAGCAGCCCAGTGCTAGCACTAATGGGAGCAAGCAAACCACAGCAAAAGATTCAACAGAACTTTATGGCAGAACCTGCTCATTTCATATTTTTATATGCTTCACAGGGAAATGCTCACCCATGAGGGCAGCAGAATCACAGGGCAGGGCAAACAGAAAGGTGAAAGTAGATGTGGAGGTAAAGATGATGAGAAAAAAAAATCCAAAAAGACTGGATTTTAAAACTTTGCATTTTGTTCTTTTAATAGAAAGCAACTCTTCTGTGTATCAGACAGAAAACAAGGACTACATTTTCAGGCCTAGCAATATAATTAAAGAGTGAGGGAGCAGAATTTAGCTTTTTTCCCTCCTAAAACTGCATTAACTATATTCCAGTTAATAACATTTTTAAAAAGGAAAAAGAAAAAAAAATTCAAAGAATAAGCTATTTTCAGTTCCTGGAATAAAAATATTAGATAGATGTTCCTCCCACTTACTCTGTGTGCCCAAGGAATGGCATTAACATGATGAAAAAGTCAAACAACAACAATAAAAAAGACAGAAAATTCAAGTGTCTCCCCATGGCAACAGTAAGCAGAAAAGGTACAGAACACATAACCTTACATTCTATCTATTTATCATAACTTATGGTATAGTTAGGTTTTGATGGCTGTGGGACTGATGAACCAGGTGTCCAGATAATTCTGCTTTGTGAACTGAGGAATAGCTCAGGCAGTTACTTGGATCTGCTCTCAGGTCAATGCTAATGCCAAGCCTTATGTGCTAGGACAGCAGGAACCCAGACACAACTCACAGGAACTCCTCACTAAGATAGGAGAACATTTTATGGCCATTACTGGAACAGAATGAGCTGAAAACCTGTCTAAATGCATCACAAGAAGTCATTAAAAGCAAGCAGAAATGAAAGGAAAAAGTAAAGTAGCAGAACTTTGCCAGCCATCAGGCAAAAAGTACAAGACTGACAGAACTGACAATGGCCAAAAGCTTTTCTCACTTCTGATCTTCATGCTAGGTGAAAATGAGTTTTTGAACAGGGAGAGAACTTTAAGCACTGGAACTGGTTGTCAAGAGAAATAGTGGATGTCCCATCCCTGGAAATGTCCAAGGTCAGGCTGGATGGGGCTTTGAGCAACCTGGTCTAAAGGAAAGTGTCCTTGTCCTGACAGGGAGGTTGGGACAAGATGATCTTTAAGGTCCTTTCCAGTCCAAGGCTTTCTATGATTCTATGAAACTATTCACAGAGAGATAAAAAATAGCTGTGGGAGCACAAAAGTTGCAGCAGTATGTGCAAACCAGAAGCTCCTCAAACTCCAAACACCTAATACCCATGACACTGGGTAGCTGCTTTTTTATCTTTCAGTTTAGCCCAATAATTACATAAGTCAAGCAAATGTCCTAATTTTTAGGTACTCTGGGACACAGCACAGTACAGCAGCATTATTGCAGTGCTCAGAGACTTCAGCTAAGGGCTACACTATGTAACAGAGCTGCAATAAATACATATAAAGCAGTTTAAGAATTCACATTTTATTTTCTATGGCAATTCAAGGCATAAATATGTGAGTTCCTCAAAAACCTATGTCTGGAATGGAATCCACATCTCTTATGAGTCTCTGTCCAATCTCCTACTCAAAATACAACCTGTGTTCAGAAATGAAGTCAGGTGCCAAGCACTCTGAAGTGTCTGTTTCTGAGGTTTTTTGTCTACACTTGCAAGCAACAGAATCCTGATCTTATGTCTTCATCCTGTCTCCAGATAAACTTTTGGTTTTCCACAAGAACATGCAGACAACCTGATGACTGCATGATTTAAGAAGTCAGTAAAGGTTTTCCACTCCAAAAGATGGGGTCTGACCACAAGGGTCAGGTTTTTTTTAAATTTTGGCTTATATTCTTAAATTTGCCCAGCAAAGAGGAAGTGATTTAGATACCTAAAACATCAGCTGGCTCACTGACAGGCAGTGATGCTCAGGAACAATAACCTTGCACTGCAAGTTCTAATCCTCTTTCGAAGATTGACAATTGTTAATGAGATTTATTTCATGAGCAGATAGAGACCAAAGCATCAGCTTCTTTCTTTAGCAGATGATAAGGGATTTTCTTGGAGACTTTTTACACAATATCCATTAAGGAGATTTAAGACTTCCATTCTCTCAGGAAATGAGGCAATGGTAGCAAAGTCTTTCTGTACAGGTGTTGGTTATTCAAATCAACCATGCTGTTGCAACATGTCACAAACACTAATTCACTTAATCTCATGGCAGTCATATTTACAGATGTGGGAAGGTTTAGTTGGTTTTAGATTCAGAAACATATGAAATCACTTTCAATTCAGACCAATCTGCATATGCTTGCCCATACTGGGAATAGCAAAGTAGGGGCTACAGTGCAGAAGTTACTGAGAGAAATATTATTGGCCATGCTCAACTAGATCCAAAAGATCCTTATCTAGTATTTCAGTCTACCATTTTCAAAAAGAATACAAATTAGTGATCATTTGCTATCAGCAATGTCACAAAAAGATTTATCAGCTGAAGTCCACTTGAGTTTGAATCAAGTTCAAGTCAGTAGTGCCCTCACAGCCTTATTTTGTGTAGCCTGACCCAAGTCACAGTTGCTATGATCTCATCTTACAGTCACAATGATGATCAATCATTACAGTGGGCCAATTTTTCTCATCTTCAGAAAGGCAGGCTGAAAAGCAATGATAGGAACTGCTCTAATCTTCAAGTTTGTTCACGTGGTGAGCAGGCAGACAAAATCACCTCAGTAATCTGACAGAGAAAAGATCTTTGTGGTTTTAATCTATTACTTCTACAAAATATATATCTATATTAACAACATTTTTCAACATGAATGTGAAAACAACTGAGGACAATTTCTTTGAAAGAATTACAAAGAGCTTGATGCAGACACCTTTGTAGATGGTGGCTGTTCCATCTACGCACATACAAGCTCAGGAAGAGGAGAGAGAAACAGGAATTTTTGTCACTGAGAGATCAGGTTATTAAAGGTCCCTAAACCTGCATTATTTTGTTTGTCCTTACCCTCTTCTGGCTGCACCTCACGATCAGGAAGGTCTCAATGCTGTGCTCCTTCAGGTAAGCGTTGCGCTCGCCCCCGAAGCCCAGCTCCACCTCGTAGTCTCCATTGAGATAGTTCAGGGTTGCTTTTGTTATGTGGATGCGCCTTGAATGAGACAAAAGACAGGCAAGTTTTGGTTTTTTTTGTAAAAAGCCAGGCCCTGTCAGGGATGGGTTCCCTGTTCTGGAACTAGCAAGCAATAAACCCCAATTGATTTAGCAGTGCCACTACTCCTACACATTTAGTGTGGGAGTTTCATGGATAAACACAACAGCTTTGATGAAGATACTCACCCAGCTTTGCCCCCTGCTTCCATGTGGTTGGCTAAGGTGACATCATTGGACCACACATCAAACTGCCACTTCCTCAGGCCCAGGACCCCACAGTGAACTCTGCCACTGTGGATTCCAACCCTCATGTTGACATTGACACCCGTAACCTCACGGACCAGCCTGAAAAGAGACACGGGGACAAGGGCATTACAACAACTGAATGTTGCAGTCAGCAGCACAAACTTGCATCCAGAACACAAAAATCCATAATGGCCCATAAATTATTCCCAGATACACACAGTGCAGCTCATCCACATCAACAGGACAACAGAACAAAACTGGACGAGCTGTGCTGCTCATGGATGGCCAGGCTGGCCAAGAAGAGCCCTAATCAGAACATGGAGCTCTTGGAGTAAATCCATGTACACTGAACTCAGATCAAGTTGAGAACTCATAAAAAAATTATCTCTGGGGCAGTAAAAGGATTAAAGTGCTGGTCTCTGGTTTCCATACCAAAGCTGGACATAACCTGCCAGCACTGAGCCTCATTAAGAGTAATAGCATGTTGCAAAGAGAAAAAGGAAATGATTTCAGAGATCTTAATTTGTCTGTATGGCAGCAAGCATCAACTCTTCCACAGATGAAATATGATATGTGTGTGAAATACCCCACTGAAGCTGGAAAGCTTGAACAGGCCTTACAGCAGCAAAACCAGAGAACCACATCTATTGCAGTCACTCCAAACAGGCAGCTACAAATACTCAAGTTCTGAATGTAATGAGGTTTTGGATGCTCTGCTTGCTGCCAAAAAGACTGCTGGAATACTTTGTGGATTTTCCCCTTTATTGCAAAAATTAACTTCAAAAACTGTTCACATGAGAAATACATTTAGGAGTGTGGGTAGGGAAAAGTCTTGAAAAGGCCTTCAGAACAACTCTGCTTTTTGTTATTGCTAATCACATAATTCCCAGAACATCCATCCTTCATGGCAAATCCACCTACAACACATTCCACTGTCCCTTCCTTTGAGTAGTAAGTTCCCTGCACCAAGGAGTACTTTATACCTATCAGTTATCAATCTCTTCAGTTTTCAGGCTCATTCAATCCTTTTCAGATAACATCATCTGGATAGGTAAATCCTCCCAACTCCTTAACATCAACACAGTCCTAACATTTATGCTTTAGTTATTAATGAAATTGCATGAATAAAGATAGACCAGTTCTGGACTCCAGGTCAAGTGCAACATGTCCCTTAAAACAGTGTCCAAGATGACTTCTTGTTGAAACAGCTCCTATCCTTTTGGAGTTCTTTTCTCTTTATGATCCCTATCTTATGTTTCACTACCTATTCACTGAAGTGACATTCATTATTTTTATTAACAAGTAGCAGAGACTGTCTAGCAGGTAAAGGAAGCTGATATGGGTAAGGTCTTACAGGCTTATGAACTGAAAGAGCTCCAACCACAAACCTTGAGAAAGGAACAGGAGTAATAAAAATGTAGCTGCATCCATAAACCTGATAGGAACACAGCTGCAGTTCCTCCCTCCACTGGGTGCTAAAACCCCTCCTGCAGCCCCTGCCAAGCCATGCTACTGACACATGACCAGGGAACTTTTCTCAGCAGAGTCACTGATGAGCAGGTGACTTTGCCCAGGCTTTGCAGCAGACAAATAAGTCTGGTTACTCTTTACAGAAAAATGAAATATCCTTTGTTGCCTTAATTTTTTTTCCCCCAGCTCATTTATACCAGCAGTACAGTGAATACAATTTTCTTGAAGTCTTTCCTATTTGGGGTAACATTCCCTGCTGTTACTAGACACAGATGAAATCAGCTTATGGGCAGGGCCCAGCACTAGTGAAGTCTGCAATCAAATATTCAGTAGTTATTTGTTACCTGCAATCAAATGTTCAGTAGCTATTGGTTACCTTAATTGTGAAACCTCTTATCTTGATCCTTAGGGGAGGAGGGGGGAAGAGGGAGAGCAGGAGTAGTGAGAACAGAGTCACCTTCCAGAGTTATTAAGAGATAAGATTGTTAAATGCATTCATTATACAGCGAGTGGGAAACAGGTTTTAAAGGTTGCTGAAGAGCTATTTGTAAACAAACACTGAGTGCACCTCAGCTCTGTGTTTATCCCAGGTAAGGTGGGTTGCAGTTAATCAATGAAGTCTAGACATCCTGGTGTTATTTAGCCTTGTGGGGAATTGCACAGCAACATGTGAAGACCTCTGGATTCCATCAGGCCAACAACTGGGCAATGAACACAGCATTCTCTTCTGCAAATCCTCTTATTTTGCACATTGATACAAAGGCAAGGTGCAAGGCAATGGAGTTCAAAAGCGGGAAAGAAAAGGTAGAAAGTCCTGACAGTGTACACTGTATACAAAGGAAGGAAACGTTGTTGCACACTGTGCTTTGAATGGGGTCTCCTGGGTGAAAACACTGCTTTTCACCCTGTGTATTTATCTTATGAAAATGAGATTGAAAACTCTGGGGGTATATTGATGTCCTTGCAGAAATTCAAATGATTAAGGATGTACTATACCAAGCTCAGCAAGGAGGTACCTCTAGATTTTATCAAGCTGAAGTGGAAACTCCACCAATTTACTGTATGAAATAAGAGGAGAACTGCTGAGAGATCTTCTGCTTCTCTGTTGGTACCACTAATACTTCAGAAGATGCTTTCAGAAAATAAAAAAAAAAAAAAAAAAAAGAGAAGGGAAAGAGCAGAAGAGTCTGTGCAGCAGGGATGGTGCAGATAACAAGGTCAGCTCATTTACCATCCAAAACTAACTGGACTTTCCACCTAAACTTGCATACACTCAAGATGACCAAATAAATCTTCCTTCCCTGAACTCTGAAAGAATTGGCCTGTGAAAGCACATGTACAGTGCAAAGAATACTCAACACTGTCTGCAATCCTCCAACTAATAAAACTAGATACAGGTCTTCTGTTTTTTACTCTCTAAACATAGGAATGGTCTGGACTTACACAGTTGCTAGTCTGACCTCAGGAGCAGACAAAGCATCACCACAGGTTTTAAAAGAAGAAAATAAAGATGGGGAAGTAAATAGAAATAAAGAAAAAAGACCATGAATCTGTCCCAGTCTGTGCCAGAGCAACTTCATGCTTTATTTCAGTAATTAATTTAACTAAAGTACGAAAGCCTTGAATCTGACCCTTTTAGAGAAGGATTTGTTGAACTATACAAGACAGACCTTAGCAGAGCAATTTTAAGGTGAGAAAAAACCTGGTTTGAAGAGACATAAATGAATAGCATCTGAAATTTAATGAAGTTATTATTAATACTCTGAATTCACAATTCTGCAATTCACTCATTTGGGAATAAGACTTCCAGTAATCACAGTAACCTTTGCCTTTTCCATCTAGAGACTGAGTTCTGATATCTACATGACTGTGTGGACACAAATGTCTATTTTGCTGCTGCCAAACCTTACCAACATTTTGGTTTTTTTGTTCCAGCTAGTTTCCCTTTTTTGCTGGCCAGAGTTCTTTGGTTTGGTTACCTTCCTCCTAATATTAAGAACTAACAGGAAAGAGAATCTACTTGCATTTGTTTTGAGCTTCTCTGTGGGGAATATGGTACTTACGAGATGGCCTCTATCATATCCATTCCCATTTCAACACAGCAGTGTGCATGGTCAGCTCTTGCTTCTGGCAACCCAGACACACAGTAATAGCAATCACCCAGGATCTTGATCCGTAAACAGTGGTTCTCCTAAAAAAAAAGATTAGAATAATAAAGAAGAAAGAAGTATTCAGTTTATGTTCATGCTTGCAATAGCTTGCCTTTTAGGGCAGTGAATATCTAAGAAATCCAGTGAACCAGCACAATATGTCATTCTTGCAACAGGAGAATAAAAACAAGAGGAAACAAAATTATAATAGAAAACTTACAGCTGCAAGCTTATCAAATCTGGCAAAGAGCTCATTCAGCGTCATGACCAGCTCCTGGGCAGTGCACTGGGAGGCCAGACTGGTGAAACCCTCTATGTCTGCAAACAGGATGCTTGGGAAAAGGGAGGGGGAAAAAGAAGAAGAAGAAAAAAGTGTTACAAAATTTGTTGGTGATATTTGTGTAAGTGCAAATTCCACGGTAGAAATCTGGGGTGGGAAAGGATGTAGGGGTGTCCCAGCCCTGCAGCTCTAATGGCACCTGGTGGCCCTGTCCCCCCTGCAGCACCCAGGAACTCCTCTCAGCAAGGCTGCAAGCACAAAATGACCCATGTGCTGCCAAATGACAATTGCAGACTTTGCCAGCTGAGGTCAACCTTGACATAAGGACATCACATCACACATCCATCCAGGACAGACAGGGAATGCCCTGTGGAAATAGCCTGGACTGTTCTGAAAGCACAAGTATTTCAATCACAAGTATTATTAATGACTCTTTGATTTCAGTAAATCAATATTAATGTTTTACTGCAAGGACAACAGTGGTGTATGTTTTTGTTTTTTTTTTTTTTTTTTAAACTGCACAAAGATTCTGTCTCATTGATAATTACAACATGTAAAATACTGACATGCAATCAAGCCCAGCCATTAGGGTGAATTTAAAATTATTCAGTAAAACAATCAGCAGACTTAATTTATATAGTTCTAAGATAAAATGTAGATATGCACATACATTTATATAAATAGTAAATTCATAAGCTCTACTTGTATATTGGAACATTTATCCAGTGGTTGATTTGTTCTTTGAAGTTGATTATTGCCATCAGGTTGTACTTGGAAAAAAAATTAAAAGTCTAAATAACAACCACTTTGGAATTGTTTCTTCTCCAACATGTTTTAGGCAAATTGCAGAGGTATGTTTTCAGTTGGAATTCCCTGCAATGCCTTCAGTCAGAAAGCAAAACCAACAAAAATATTTTCACAAGCATTTTTTGCAAAAATCCCGAAACACATTTCAATTTTGGCATGCTTCTCATATTTTCCTTCTACATTTCAACTCCAATAAATCACCAACCAAACATATTGCATTAAATACTTCTTTGTTAGTCACGCTGATGCTGAAATGTACAAGACAAAAAAACAAGACAGGAATGCAGGGATGTCTGAATCAAAATATACTTTGCCATTTTTAAACACTTGAGAATACACACAAAAATAAATCAAGATTCCACATATTTACTAATAAAAGTAAACCTCCTGAAGAAACACACTTGAAATGAAATGAAAGCTTAGACAAGTCTGCACTACTCATAAGCAATTGAAGTACGTGCTAATATGTAATGTACAAATGGGAAATGTCTCCAGTTCTGGTGACAGTAACAAAACGTGTCTTGTTGCAAGCACGTTCCTCTTCCAACATGCAGCAAATTGCAAATTGCTCATTTTTGAACATGTTCACACTCTGCTTGTGTGCATGTTGCAATAGCCTTGTGTTAGAAGAGGAGAAATCAAATCAGCTGCTGCTCTGATATTCATATACCAATGGGTGTATCTGAAAATGCTACACAGGGATGCCCTGAGCCTTTTCCTCTTGCCTAATAAATATGGATAAATCACTGAGGTTTCTCCCTCCATTCCCCATTACTATCATGCTGCATAAATGGGTCAGACATTTCTAGAAGACAAATGGTGGCAATGTTTTCAGCCCCACAAGTGAAGCAATCAGCAGAGACCCATGGAGCTGCTCTCCACACAGATGTGTCAGCTAATCAAGCACCTGAGCACATTGCAGCCAGCCAGCTGTGTGACCTGCTCTGCCAAACAGCTACACTACTGAGCTGGGACACATGGGCTGCAGGGAATGGAAAACCTCACCAGGGTATGGAAAGGACTGCAGGAGACAGGGCAGAGGACAGACAGCTGGGAACTGAAGATGGAGAGGACAGACACAAATCTGTGTCAAGCAACTGGAGAAAGAACAGGACACAAGAGTCAGAGAAAACAGTCCTTGAGAACAGGAACCCAGCCTGAAGCCTCTGTCCTCTGCTCTCAGCAAGGAACTCTGAAGGCCAACAAACCACATTTTACTCCTGTGCCCAATCTGTCCCCTCCACACACCCTGCAGAGATGCCAGCCAGGTGTCTCAGTCCCAGCCCTGCTAATGACATAAGGGAGGAATGGGAACCAGGGAACTTCTACTCCTTTTGTTATTGGCCCTTGTGACCCTTAAATTCACCCTATAGAGAACCCAACAATCCAGAAGTGACCAGGAAAAGGGATGTCTCTTACAGTAGCCATCAGGGAACAGCACATGATCCTCATCCTGTGTGCAGTCAGAGCTGTTATTTGGAAACAAAGCCTGTTATATATCTATGTCCTTATACACACAACACACACAGTGAGGTGTCTGAAGCACCTCCAGACCCCACCAGTGCATCTTACCCAGACTAGCTGCCTTAGAGATTAAACACACAGCTTCTCACCACCCCTAACTCCTCATTCCACACTTCAGTCTTTCCTGTCAGACAACCCTCAGCAGTGAAAAGATTTTATTGAAGGACCATGGTGTTGGTGATTGTGATGAAGGGCCCAATTCATGCCAACTATTTGTCAGTCTTCAGAGGTCATGCAGTTTCCTTGCTGGTGGGAGGACAATGCCAGTAACAGGCCTTTCCTGTGCCAAAATGTGTAGTAAATGACAGTGGTCAAGAAAAGGTCAAATGAAACAAATACTATAGCTATAAAATATCATGGGATAAGTAAGGCAGTGGTTTAGCAGTACTATTAGCTGAAGCGATTAGAAGGGATTGACCACACAATCTGCAGCCTGGGCATCAGCAACTATTATCAGCCCTGAGTCCCAGTCCCCTCATCTAGGAGGCTTCTGCTTTGTGGAAAAACCAGTATAGCATGTAATTAAAATGTTGTAATGGTTTCAGAGCTCTTGATATATTTTCCACTCCATCACTGTCTTCAGATTTACCATCTGATTGGGTTTTGTCCAGCAGTAACCAGGGTTGACCTCAAAAAACACAGAAAATGGTTTATTTCTGGGAAAGACAGAGAAGAAAAGAGGAGTTATCATTAATTTTATATGTCTTTTAAAATTCTTTCTGTTTTATTTTGGTTGAAAAGTACCACTAATTGTGTTTTAGGGTAGAGGTGAATACTTTCCTAAACTCCTATTTCAGTTCCTATTTCCAGCAAGGACTGGCTCAAGATTTCATAGCTGTACATGACAAGCTCAGTTTTGTGCCTGCAGCCCTATGTTGCTCATGATACTGACAGCAAAAAAGGATGACAAAGAGCCTGATGGCAGATCCTGCCATCCTCCCCTCTCCTTAGGGACCAGCCTAACACCTGCCTGGTCTTGCCCAAGCTCCAGGCAGGGGAACAGAAAAGTGGATACAGGGACTGGAACACCCCATAGCTGCTGGCTCCATGGATTCTACCATTCCTGAAGGGCAGTACAGGGCAGGTTGGGCTCACAGCTCCAGCTGCTGCTGCCACGGGGATGCCAGCCTCTGCCTGAGCTTGGCTCTTTCCCAAAACCACCAGGTCACAGTGGACTGCATGGCCTCCATGAGCAGGATGTCTGGGCTTTTGTGCACAGAGAGCTGCAAAGGCAGACTGAGCTGAAATGGAGGGAGGCACAGCTAGAGTGCAGAGAAAAGAGGAGAAAATTCCCAGCCTGCTGAGTTCAGCTTTCCCATTTTGTGGTCTGTGATGCATTCACACAACAGTTAAGATACACCTGTACAACAGCTCTGGAACCAGCAGGAGCTCAGTACAATATCCCAGAGATGAGCTCAAGTCCATCCCCCTGCACCTGGAGTCCTACACTGCAGGTCCTTTAAAACTATCTCCTGTAAGTCAGGCCATCCTTGCACTACTGATGCACCGTGAGGCAGAAGCATCACAGGATCTTTGGGATGGCAAAAGATGGTAAAGGAGAACTTTATTTGCAAGTGTGCAGGAAGGGAAGAGATTTGGCAGAAAGCAAAGAACATAAGAAGTAAGAGGAGCTAAGGACAAGGTGGGAAGCAGGGAACCACGAGATGTTTAAAAACCACACACATCTACAGAGAATGATTTTGAAGTGCAGACTCAAATGTCTGAAGCTAATGCAGTTATCAAAGAAGGGACACGACACAGGTTTCCTTGCAAATGCAGGATTATTCAAAATCCTAAATTAAATCATGAGTGCTTCTAATGTAAAAACAAAAAAACCCACAGTCATGTTCTATTTCAAGCCATGTGCGTGCTATGCACGCCAGCCACAACATAAATCAAGCAAGGCAAGAAACACAAACCCTATCACCATCACAACGGTAATGCCAGTCATGAATATAAACACCATGTGTTGCTGGAAACCAAACACCACAGGCACTGCATGGGAAACAGAACAAAAGCCCAGACTCTGTGAGTTTTAATGGCTTATAATAACTGCAAAGTGCTTTTGACTGGATCTGAACTAAGGCCATGGTGTTTTACCACAATGAACACTATCTACAAGAGAAGAAAGAGTTAATGTGTCATGATAAAAGCTCTTAACACTGAAGTAGGCTTTCAGAGAACCACAGTAATGTTGATGTTGGAAGGGACCTCCAGAGGTCATCAAGTAGGGCCACCTGGAGATGGTTACCCAAGGCAATGCTCAGATGTCTTTTGAATATTTCCAAGGTGGAAGCATCTCTTCAGCATTTTGATGGATGAGTCAATTTTTGCACTTGCTCGTCTGTTTAAAAGCCAGTTCCCATCCAGCACTGTAAGTCCAAAATTATTTTCCAGCTCCAGTGCCATAAACATAGTGTAAAGTTTATCTAGAAGTTCCTGGAATAGACCAGACATCAGGATTCATCCAATCTCTCCTTCCTAGCTATAGCTGCTTGGGGATGGGATGGCACGGAGATCATCTGTGTCTTCTACTCACCCTATGACCAAAATAGGATTCCAGCTTGCAGAAACACTGAAAACTCATCGTGCTCTTTCTCTGCTGAATTTGATAGAAGAAACAACAAAAGGACAAAGAGAACAAGCTGAGGAGAAGTTCACAGCAGTGACCATGGTGAGGTGGCAGCGTGTCTGGGAAAAGCAGCGCTAACGTGGGCAAGGGCAGCAAAGCCCACCTAGGGAGGGTGAAGTGGCCCACACAGGTCACTGTGCTCAGTGACAGCCCAGTGACCAGTCCAGCAAGCTGCTTCTGGGCTATCTCAGGTCTCAACAGCACGTCAGCTTTGAAATCTAGGGATATCTATGTGACAGGCTAAAGACACAGCCTAAGCGATGCAAAAAATGTTCTCCAGAGCAGCAGGACACCAGACAGACCAGAGGTTAAAATTTTTCCTTTTCCTACAGTCATGGGAAAAAAGCAAACATAACATTCAAAAGATACACACTCTATCCTAAACTTATATGGTCATTTCAGAGAAGATCCATTAAGTATTGGAAAATCACCTATTGTTTCAAATGAGCCCTAGCATGCTGTGACACCTGAGCTGGCACAGCTCCCCCTTGGAAAGGAGGACTCAGTCTGGCACCATGGCTCATTTTGAGATTGGCCATGCTGGCTGCCACTTGCTCAGGAGGGTGAGAAGGCACAGATGTACACAAATGTTGTGATAAGCAAAGGGGACTGGCAAGAGAGAGAGAAAAATGGAAAATAGGAGGAAATACACAAAACCCCCCTACAAAACCCTGGAAAACCGCGAGCCTTTTCACCTTTTTCTTTACAACAAAAGGCAGAGAGCCTCTCTCCCATCTCTCTTTTAAAGCTGCCAAAAATGTAAACCAAACCCACATGCCATATTTGAGAATTTCACTCTGCAAGGCCATACCAAGTGAACCTGGAGACAGCAAAAACCAACAAAGAAGCAGGAGGCCAGATGGCTCTGGGAGACACTGGTGGCAACGTGCAGACTGCCATCCACAGCCACTGCATGATGACAGCCAGGTCATTGCAGAGACACAAACTGCAGAGCCCTGCTTTGACCTGATTTTCCCACGTTTGCTCTCAGGTGAGTGTTCAGGAGGTCAGAAGTGCCTGAGTGGCACATCTGGGACAGGCACATCTCCAGTGCAAAATCCACATTTGTGGCTGCAGCTCTGTCTGCATTAGCAGTGCAGGGAGTGTCCCATGGGAAGGGCACCATGCTCCTCACCTCAGTGCCTGTGGGCTGTCCTCACTGACAGTCCAGGAAATGAGAAGAAATTTAGATCCTGAAATCATTAACCAGAAGGAGGAAAATACACCAGTCATGCAAAAAAAAAAAGTTTTTCCATGACCTCCCTAGGTTTGCAGTTTACAAGGATGAGTAGCATCCCCAGTTACTGGAACTTAGCTATAGCTAGGCAACATCAGTATTCCCTTTTTTATTTTAAAAAATAAAAACTTGCTATCCTCTCCTTCTAAACATTTTGAGTTACAAGATTTTCTTATTTCAGCAGACTATATTTAACCAGATTGATTTTTCACTGGAAACAGCAGTAATAAATAGTCTTTTGGGAAAAAAAACTACTTGCAGAAGGCAAAACTAAATAAAAATAGATATGCAGTGGCTACCAGCCAAACCATAGGTGTGACACACTATAGATGGCTTTGAGATGAGTGAAAGGAATTTTCATCCTCCATTATTGCCAGCTGTCTGTCAAACCTAAAAAAGAGATCCAACCATTCTAAATAAGACCTTGTGTTATTAAGAAGGAGGAAATGTATCATTTATCTTTTTCATTTATCTAAGAAGGGACTGACGGAAATGCCATTTTTTTCCAATTTTTTTTTTTAAAACGGGTTAAAAACCATGTAAATGCAAAGATGCCAAATCCATTCCATCTCCCAGGAAGTTTAAGAGGGCAAAGTTGAAGGACAGGTCCTTTTGCAGGAAGGAACCATGCACAGAGTTGACCCCAAATGTGCCTTTGCTGTGGCTCTGAGCAAGCCCAAACACACCCATCTCTGCCTGACCAATAAAAAAGAGCTGGCAGGTCTGTCCAAACTAGAGCTGAATCCAACCACACCAAAATAAATCTCAAATTCATTTCTGTTCCACAAGACAGCCTGAAATATAGAACTGCATGTAAAACAGAAAGGAAAAGCCATATTCTGGTTTTCAAACTTCACCTGTGCTTTTTCCTTTGAGCATTCCTGCAGTCTGTTTTCTGGAATTAGAGCAATCTCTGCTATCAAAATCCTGCTGTAAACCAGTAAGTAGGACAACAGAGCTAAGAGAATTCTGAAAAAAGGGACCAACACAGCTGTAGTTCTGTTCAGGGCAGGATGGCACTAATCCCTCCTGTCTTCTATTTGAGACATTACCTTGAAAAATTGACTGAAGCTATAGATACAGCATGGTAGGAAAGAGAAAACAACTACAAATTTAAGCATTACAGCAAAAGAAAACCTGTTGCAAAAAACCTGTGCCAGCAATTGGTTGTCAGAGAAGGCAAGAGAGTAATATGTTTTGTCACAGTTAACAGTTTCACAAGTATATCCTGGCTCAGGCACATGGCATAGAGATGAAATTGCCTCTAATCAGGTTTGTGATGCTTTCTGTTACATATTGCTCAGGTCTTTGTATTTGATAGAGAAAGAATGAGCTCCTCATAGCTGTGAAAACTGCCTTCAGCCTGTTCTTCTTGTATCATGGATATCCAGTCAAACAATGATGCTTTTGTACTCCCTAACCAAAAAGCTGCAGTAATTCTGCATGCAGCCATCACTTCAGCCTAACCTTACTCCTCTGCTCTTCCCCCAGCTTTCCCAGGGTCCTGTCCTTTTGGGATTTATTCACTTTGTCATTTCAGCAAGTCAGGGCTTTCCCTCTGGAAAGTCACTATATAATGAACACATTACATTAGTATATAAATGTCATAATTAAAAACATTGAGGAGCCTTTCCCAAAGTGGGTAGGAAGCAAATTACACAGATCCCAATGGATCAGCTGAGAAGGGACAAGTGATGTGATATTCTGTGCACCTGATTTCCATTGGTATCTTATTAGATCAATAATACAAAGTGGCCACTTGGTGGGAAAACTGAACATGAACTTGAGTCCTCTTGCCCTTTTTGGGACAGTCAGCATGAGTGGACTCACTGCCCCCTCGCTTCTACACATTTAAATGTAGCTGGGCAGTTGTGTTTTTAAAATTATACTGATGAAACTGTAAAGAGAAATAGGCACAAAGCATTTAGAGACACTTAACTGTGCACACTTTATAATCATCACTTTTCTGAGAAACACCAATGAATATCAGTGGAGAGGAACTGTAAAATGAAGACATAATTCTACTCCAGGTATTTTGAAAGTAAAAATGGCTGTCCAAAGAAAATGGTACAGCTCATTAACTGAGGGATCAATGCTATTTGATTAATAAACAAACCTGATACTAAATTTAATAATAAACCACATTCATGTTTTCAATGACAGGCGAAATTGGCTGCAATGTCAGAATCAAATGAAAAGGAAAAAATCCTGCAGGAAATTGAACTTGTTATCTGGTTGTTGTACACTGCATTAATTTTCCTTACCTGATAAGAACCAGTAGTGAATAGATACCCTCAACTCAAAACTAAAGTCTCCCAACTTTACAAGGGCTATAATTTAACATTAATTTTTTTTTTCCTTTTTAAGATGTCACCTACCATCATATCTGAATTGACCAGTGGCACTTGGATGGATATCTATCTTTGGTTCCCTTTGGTGACACAGAAGACTCCAGCTTCCATGGAGAAACAAGGTAAATATAATGAAATTCTGTTCAACTGGTATCAGCAGTAAAACCACTCCTCCTCAGAAGGCAGTTCAGGTCAGGTACTGCCTAAGGAAAGTTAGTGTATATGCAAAGATGGTCCTTGAACAGGGAATATGAAATTCCATGCACCTCTTCAGCCTCTAACGTATCTCATATTCCAAAATACTTGACATATTTCCATGATTTCATAGAGAGTAAGCAGTGACATTTAGCAACTGTTAAAATGTCATTGGTGCTAGAAAAGCAACAACACACTGTTTTCTAGAGACAGCAGTATGGTATACAGATAAAACACATAAAGATGCTCAAGGTGGTATAGGAAAAACCTGGCAAAGCAGAAATGGAATCTCTGCCTCCAAAGTCCAGGAAACATCCACACAAACCCTACTCCTGACATACTGGAGCAGGACCCATGGTGATGGCAGGTCTGCTCACTGCATATGTGCATATTAACTTTCCCCTAAACCTCCCCTGATTTTTACAATCAGTGGTTTCTTCTCCTAATGAAGCAGACATATAATTTTAACTTGATTTCAGGAGAATTACTGTAATTGCCACCACCAGAATAATAGATCTGCATATAAATAAATGGCTTTTCTCTTGCATTTTCTATTGGAAAATTTAATTTCTGTGTTAATGCATTAAGATATTTCACTAAGCCATTTGCTTGCTACTCTCAATATTCACAAAATATTATCACCAAATGTAGTTCCTGCAAACAGCTATTAGTTTACCAGTGTACTAATATCAATAAAATCAAGAGTCTGACCAGATCTTTTCTATAGCACAGAAAGCCACCTTGGAGACCACTTAAGACATATAATATGGTAATGTGTCTCACAGCAAAAAAATAAGAGGAAAGTTGCTGTTTCTTCCTACATCTATGCAAAACCAGTCTAGCTAATTTCTGTTTACTCTCTATGCCACCACAGCAGCAGCAATTTTGGTTTTCACAAAACTGCATGAAATGGAATTTAAGTGCCAGGGAGGACACGTGCCCATGTGAAGTCTAACTCAGCTGGCAGTAAAATTGTGGCTAATGAGTCACAGGACAGACAGGTTGGGACTCTCCCTGTTGGAGATTTGGGGAATCCAGAGCTGAATTCACTTGCAGAGAAGGAAGGAGTTTGAACAAACTGCCTCAAGTGAAATGTCTTTTAGAGTATTCATGTTAACAGCCACACTGATCCTGTCCCTAGCACTGATACAAGGAGGTTTCCAACAGATGCCTTGCATTAGAATGATTTACTCTTCCAGATAGTAGCCATGACTGTGGTAAAGTGTTTGTCAGACAACACAGCCGTGTTCTCCCCAGGGTCTGTGCTGTGGCTGCAGGAATTGATGTGGTACAAGCTCCCAGTGTGAGCAGGGCCTGGGGCTGTCAGGCAGATCTGGAGCAGTGCAGAGGGCAGCAGAAGGAAACAGAGCATGCTGAAGGAACACAAACTGTAAAGATCTTTGAACAGCCTGGGATTTGCAAGATGCTCACTAAGGCAAATGGCAACTGTGGTATTTGGTGTTTGTATGGCTGGGTTAAATGCTGCTGTAGTTCACATACCAGGAGATGATTCCCTATTACAGACCAGGCCACTCTCCAGAAGCCTGAAAATGCTTAGCACAGCTACTCTATTTCTTATACACCACAATAAACAAACTTGCAGAAGTGCTGGATTCTAATAGCCACTGCAAAGAAAGAAAGAAAGAGGTGGGGGGGAAAGCACAGCAGCCCACACATCATCAAATGCTGGTAGGCTCAGTGCTAAACAGCAGATGATTCTTACTGAATAACTGCCCTAGATTTTGCAAACAATACAGGGAACAAAAATAGAAACCCATTTACATATTGCTGTTAATAACTTTATTTATAGTGTCACAGCTAGAGCACAATAACTGCAGCCATGGCTTAACTTGAAAGCCATTCACTGTGGAAGAGTCAGACAGATACTGTTTTCTCAATCCTTATGCAACTGAAAAAAAAATCCTGCTAACAACATCCAGTCACCAGAATCCTTGTAAACAGAACCAGAAAATAAGTTAACAGCAGTCAAAGCCAAAAGCAAATCATCCCCAGGATCCCCTTGGCTTCTGCACCTTCTGGCTACTTAGGACATGCTGTGGTTAATCGAAGACCACCAGGGCTGGAAACCCTGGCAAGTAATTTTTCACTTCAGTTTGAGCCTCTTGATTGCACCTTACAGGAATACTTGACTGTAATTTAATTTATTTCTTTGGTTGTTATTTGTTTGAATTAAGAAATATAGACAGGGCTCAGATTAAGTCAGCAGCCACAATAAGAAACAGCCTGTGTCCAGCATTTGAGAAAATCCCTCCCCCATCCGTGCTGTCATCTACATGACTGTAGCCAAATCTTTCCTGGGAACCAAGATTCCTACCAGCTAAAATACCACTGGCCCGACACAAAAAATGGGTATATCTTTAAGATACAGAAACATACACAGAAATTTGTATCCTTGATTCCATAGTATTTTGCAAATGCCTGCTATTTGTAAGTACAAAGGAGCAAAATTGAAAGCAGGAAAACCATATCCTAAGATCCTTTACTCAAGATGTGAGAAAACATGAATCTAATTTTCCCTCTGCCTGAATCCAGCCTGAACTGGACAAGTGGCTATTTTGGATTGGGAACAGGGGTGCCCTCAGGACCTCATGCTGCAGCTGCTCATTACATATAAAATACTCAGAATAATTAGAGGCAGAGGCAGCGAGCCCTCCGCTCTGCCCTGCTGATTATGGTGCACACTGTGACATGGGACAGTGGGATTCAAGCTGCTGCTCTGGGGTTTGATTCTTTTATATTAAAAAAATGGAACAGAATAAACAAAAGAGAATGAGGATGCCTTCTTCATTTATGGCCCCTCCTAGGAGATGTGGCCTCAAATGCCCTCTGGCACATGGGAAAACTGAATTCAGACAACCTATCCTGGCACGTGGGTTGAGCCTCTGTGCCCCTGATGATGCCTCATCACTTGTGCCTCTTCAGGCCCTTGCTACCTTTGTGCTGTACTTTCTGCCACATGGAATGTCAGCTGAATCAATGAATTCCCTGAGTTTCCATTTTGGAGGAACAGAGGGATGTCCCTTTGGCTCAGCAGCTCCCTGCAGGTACACGAGAAATACCCAGCACAGAGTGAGTGTGTGTGTGTGTGTGTGTGTGTGTGTGTGTGTGTGTGTGTGAAATTAAAGAACTCACTGTCCATCTCAGGTTTTAGCTTTTCAGACAAAATACCATTTTCAGTTTACTTCTTCCCCCTTTGCATAGTTTCAAGGGAAAGCAGCTCAGCAGGTAAGCCACACCTGCAATTTCAATGTCCCTGGGCTATGCAAGAAATTTGTGATCAGTTCCAATTTCAACAACAAAATTTTACTCAGTTTGCAGCTGAAAATTATAAACAGTACTGGATAGTAAGAGCAGAATACCACTTACAATTTACACTCTGTAACACAACTTTGTCTCTGCATGACACCTGTCATCCTAAACTTTGACCTGATGGCCACTATTCTACGGGAAAAATCTTTGGAAAGAAAGGCAAGGATATGAGATTTTTCTCATTTTTAATTGAAACAAAGTAGAACTATTAAATGAAAAGGCCTCTTTTTCTCTTGCCTGGAAAGGAAATTAATCTCACAAAGGGGCTTACAGTAGTTTTGAATGCAATCCAGAACAAAAGGTTCCAAATGAAACAGAATAATTATACTTTTATGGATCAGCTCTTGGCATTTGTTGAAGCCTGATCTGTAACTGCAATTGCTCAAGTTCCCCTGAGTAGAAGCCAAAGTTTTGTTTGTTTTGTTCTACAAATTGATTCTTATTAGCTCATTCTTTGGAAACAGCCAAGGCACAAAGCAGTGGTGCATTGGTGTGCAGTTCCTGGGGATGAAGGCTCTCCACCAGCACTGCTGTGGCACAGAACTGTCCACTACCTACACCTGCTTGCATCTGGTTTTCACTTCTCTTTGCCTCCAGACATGCTAACAATTGGTAAATTTGCTCCTTTCTCTCCAAGGTTTTTTTTTCCTTTCCCATATTTTTTGCTCTCTCTCCCCCTCTAATATCCCATCAGCTCTGTGACACAGGTTCTCTCAGTCCCTTCATGGTTCAGGGAGTTACAAAGCACCTCTCTGAATTGCTGCTTCATTCAGCACTGTGAATGGGTCTGCCAGGCCTTGGAGATAACAGAAATTAAGTAGTTGTGAGAAGAAGGAGGGTTGTCCTAGTAACTCTCTGTTAGCAGCATTCCCCACAGTGAGCAGGAATGGAGCCAGTGTATGATCACACTGCAAAGAATCATGCCTAAAGTAAAAAACTTACCCAAATCACCATCAAAAACACCAAAACAATGAGCTGACATGGTGGATCAAACTGTCATTACTGTAACTCTGCTGGAAAAATTCCCACGTGCACCTTCCTCTTCATGTGAGAGGGCAGGTCATGCTTCCAGATATTTTGTACAGCTATTGAATGTGGAAGTTGATTTTGAATGTTGATGATCCTCCTGTATATTTAAGGCATCAGTTGAGGAGGTTGATTCCAAAAAAGGACATGGTTACTGGTTAAGAATGCCCTTAGATATTCCCAGTGCCTTTGAGAGCCAAAATCACACACAGCAACCACAAAGAGCTCTGCTGGTCATGGTATCAAGGAAGATAACACCTCTATTGCTATGTTTTGGTTGCTTTTTAAATAGCATTACACAGACACCTCCCAGTCTCTGAGAGCTATCTCAAACTTGCAAGTTCCCAGAATCTACAGTTTTACAAATCCTTATTCCCACCATTTTAAATTGTGTGCATCCTTCTTGGGCTTTGTAACAGAAACACAAATGGGCATAGAAAAATCTCAGTTTCCTAAAAAGAGCATTCTATCATTCCACAAGGGCAATGCCATGTCCATGGGATATGTGTGATGAAATGAATCAAATCTTTGGTCTTTTGCCTCCTTTGCTGTTTTGTGCAGTCTCTGGTGCTCCTCATTTCTGTCAGCTCTGTTGTGTGTGACCTGTTCTTAGCTTGGTTTCTTACAAAAGCTCCACTTGTGGAATTATGCAGACTGCACAGTCACTACCAACCTCTCCCCAACTTTTTCACCACTTAGTATAAAGCAAAGTTAATGAAAAAGAGAAAGTTTAGAAACTACGCAATGACCTTCACTTACTGAAGGACATAGACTAAGTTAGCAATGGTACTAACTTGAGTCACAGGATGCCAGACCACTCTAGAGCTCTTCCCCACTAATTGGTTTCAGCTTTTGTCTCTTCTTCATTATTTATCCAGTGTCAACATTATATATACACCAGTAGGAACAGATGCACAAATTAGCAGCAATTGTTGAGGGATATAAATATAGTATAAAACAAGAGAAGTTAATCCATCCCCATTCAAAACTGTGCCTCTGTTTTATAGCTTCTGTAAGACAGCTTCAAATACTTTTGCAAAGTTCCCTGCATTACAGAATAAAAAGTTTAACTAATTTTTGCTTTTCAGTCATTATTATCTAGGGAGGAAGCAAAAAGGTGGGATGATGATTTTAATAAAAACCTCTTCAAATGTTACATAAACTCAATGTTCTTAAAACCACTTTGCATGTTAATTACATGACAAAGCAGTTCATCAACTGAAATCTCACGAAGTCTTTACAGGAGAAAAGCAACTCTGCAAAAGCAAGTCTTCACAAAAGAAAAGTTTTTTGAGAGAATCCTCAATTTTTCTTGCCAAGGTTACTCCAGATTACAGTGGACTGGGCGTGAATTTGTTGAATAAACATTATTTGATGCTTTTTTTTTTAACTATAAATTCTATACATTTGCTTTTATCAGACCAATCAGCAATCATACTTACACTTTTAAAAATTAATTTATTCATAGTACTATTGAAGAAAAAAGAGAATCCAAATAACCCTGATGAGTTAAAATTCTACTCTGTAAACTTCTACAGGCACCTTCATTATTCTCTCCAAATTACTCTTCACAGTATTTCATCATTAAAACATCTAACACTCTTCAATCCACCACCCTGTGAACTTCACAGGCCCTTGTGTAAACTCAGAATAGCAGGGTGTGAATTATACATCACAGGCCCTTCCTAATTGCTGATGGCTTGCTGGTGGCTGCAGATCTGCAGTCACCTGGCAGGCTGCACTTTTGGGATGTTGTCTTTATTCCAGCACACGTGTTTAGGGAGTGCCTCCAGCAGGGTGCCCTGCAGCCTCTTATTTATCTGTTTTGTTCTTCAGAGGGTACAAGGCTCCCTCATGCCCCTGAAGACACCAGGGGCTCCCAGCAGGGACCAAGATCACAATCTATCAGTTCAAAGAGGAAGATCACAGAGCAAATGAATACTTCAACACTTTAGAGCATGTATTATTTGTTCTTAAAGAGTTCTGTGCACATGCAAAAAGAGGTAGATTTGCTAAAATATATAAAACTGCTGTATTTTTTGGCTTAAAAAATTTCATGACTGAACCATCAATGCATTTATTATAGAGAGGGAGTTATCCTGGGTTGAAACATCCCCTGAAATATTAACATCCAGACTTATTGCACAGCTCTGAGGTCAAAGGTGTGCCAGGTGTATCAAAGGATAGCCAGGTTTACCAAGGCTGCAAAGTAGATGAATTTCTCCACATGTCAATTTTAGTGTGAATGACAATCTCCAAAAGACAAGTGACTTTTTCCTCTCAAAAACAAAAAATTGATTAGGAAGAGACAAGTGATTAGTGGTGGTAAGAGCAGAGTATTTCACCTTCATCCACGACTGAAACCTACTTCTGCACTTCCTAAAGCTTATTGCTAACTTGAAAGAAAAAAGAAAAACCTGCAACATTAAAAAGCAAAGAGTCACACCTGCCAGGCATAGGTGAAACTCCCAAGGGCTGGCTCTTGACAGAGAGTTCCTGCTTAGATACAATTCACTTCTGTCATTTGGGGAAAGATGTGGGCAGGCTCATTTCCCTCCTACTCACTTTTCCCATCCTACAGCTTCAACCAGAAGTTTCAGCAATTAAATGCTCTGAACTCACATGAAACCCACAGTTACCCCCCACCTACAAGCAAAAATAACTTTCTACTGCTTGTGGGCACATGCCTTGAATAAGGAAAAGAAGGGAGAGGTCTTGATTCTGAGAAACAACCAAGCAGCCCATGAACACACTTGGGAGGAAATCGAAGCTCACAGCTGGCACAGAGAGCAGCAGCAAAGATGCAAGACAAGGGTAAAAGTGGCTCTTGGCCTTTCTCCTGCTTGATGCTGCTCTTCCTTGTTTTAAAACAGAAACCATCAATTTTCATCCTGCCTCCCCACAGAAAGAAGACAAGGAGGAAGATGGATTATACAGTAAATATTAAAAAAGTTACTGCTCCTGCCCTTTTCTGGCAATGAGGCCTTCCAGAGAAATTAAAGCTACACAAACTTTGGCTGAGATAAGGAATTGTGTAATATTTGAAAATATCCATGGAAGAACTGTCAGAAATTTATACCTTTCATAATGTAATTTTATTTATTAGAGAGCATAAGAAACCAAGCACCAGGAAACATTAATAAGGGATGTCCTGTGTGTGAGGACAGTGGGAAGAAAAAGACGTTTGCTTGGTTGAATTTTTCCTCAAATGTCATAGTTCACAATTCCATAGAACCTTTCAAACTGGGAATTTAAAAAACTTCATAAACAACTAATTAGGCATCACAACACCTAAAAGGTGAAGAGGTTAAGTTGACACAGCTGATCTGAACCTGACACTCAGCCAAAGTGCAACTATTTGGTCATTTTTAAGGGCAGAAATTTTTGGTGTTAGAATGTCATTAAATCAGAAGACAAGTTACAAATGTTTTCCATTTAAAAAGCTGAAAACAAATGGGCTTGTTTAATTTCTGCAAATGGTTTAGTTCAAGTTGTCAAGAAGTTTAAGAAACTCTGAAAACAGGTTAATGTTGTTAAGTACATGATTCATAAGAATTATGTGAAGGGGTGAAGAGAGGAAACTGTCACTTTTACTGCACTTGGATGTCAGCCCTAAAATAAGCTTCTTGAAACAGTTCATCAAAGGAATTTCAATGACAAAGCCAACCTTTTTACCTTCACAGAGGACTTCAAGCCTCCTTTTATAGCACAGAGATTACTATATTTGGCCAAACCTAGATAACATTAAAGCCATTATCACTGCAGTGAGACACTATAAATAGCAGTAGTAAAGCAAAGCACTTAAAATTCTGTCTGGGAAGCATAATAGATAAACAATATTATCTATGCATAATTTAGGGCTTGTCTATCAGGCATAATCTCATTCATGATAACATGAACAAATTTAGTTACATAATTCACCTTGTTTACCCAAATTACTTGTATAGTCTTGGGAACTCCTTTCCTGATTGCTTTTGACAATAGACTTTATATTTAACACACACACATATGTGGGAAAGGTCAAATCAAGCTTTGAGGTTCTGGATTTGTCAAAGTTAATTCTCATTCAATAAATCAGGACAGGAAACTGTTTCATTTTCTGTTTAAAGGTTCTGTTCATGTGCATTGAAAAAGAGTGTATTAACCTCAAACATTTGCATCTTTGTTTTGTCACCACACTAAAATTTTCAGAAGAGCACAATCCTAAAACAAATTTTGCTGCCAAAAATTACAGGAAATTATATTTTCATTGTGGATAAATTAGTCTCTGAACTTTACTTTCCATAACAATAATCAGGAGATTATGAACTCATTTGCAGGAAGTCTAGATAAAACGACTTGCTCAAAGAAGATGGTCTTTTACCCATTCAGGTCAAAAAGACCACAGTATTTTGCATTTAAAAAATCATCTTTCCCTTATGGAGAGATAGCCCACCCTCTAAGAGAAGTGTACTACAGTAAGCAATATTATAGCAGAACTGTTCCTTATTAAAGGATCATGGCTATGTTTTACAGGCTTACTGCTGGTACTTGAGGAAGATCTCTACTACACAGGTTTAAGTTGACTTCTTTTTTCTTAAAATAAAAAAGTGTGCAATCTTTTTTTCAAAAAAAAAACAAAACAAAAAAACTCTGAACCATGTAACCTAGAATCTAAAACTGAGCATATAACAGCAGAACTGTAAAATTAATAACACTTCATTTTTAAACTAGAAAATAAAGCCCACACACATTAACTTCACATAATTTTAGATTAACATTTTCTGCTGGTAAAGTGGTTTGGGTTTGGTTTTTAATTAAAATTAGAGGTGGTCCCAAAAGCCCAGACCCAATCATCCCTGAAAATTAAAATATTTAATCTTGTCTGGAAGATAATTTAGCAAGGCACCTCTCCCACACAAAATGTCAAACCAGGCTAAGTGCACAAGGCTGTGCTCCTGTGCCTCCTGAGTTCAAAGGACCCAAGTTAAACCCATCTGGAAGGAAACCTCCAGAGCCTCATTATTTCCATGTTGATGGTGGGTTTGGAGAGCAACCTCACTCTAAAGATCTAGTAAAAACCAAGATGTCAGGTTCCAGGCATTAAGATGACCATCAAACTTTTAAATCAACAGCTAACAAAAATTCCCATCCATTCTACTTTCATTTAAA
The DNA here is from genome assembly GCF_903797595.1 of Erithacus rubecula. Taxonomy (NCBI): domain Eukaryota; kingdom Metazoa; phylum Chordata; class Aves; order Passeriformes; family Muscicapidae; genus Erithacus; species Erithacus rubecula. The sequence goes on from NC_136659.1 coordinate 27,078,450, forward strand.
ATCTACTTTTGTACACAATCTGGAAAAATGAGGGGAGAAAAGAATCGCTGAATGCGATGGAGAAGGAAAACCCACACCTCTGTGCAAACACACAGACCTTCCCACTCCTCTGAGCTTCAGAGGAAATGCTCCTGCTGATAAATCATCAACAGGAAGCCAGATTCAATGGCTGGGCACAGCACCCTTGCACTGACTTCACATACTTCTCAATTGCCTTGACACAATAACCTTTAGCTCATAAAAACTTAGCTCTTATGACATTTTTGAATAGTGACGAACACAAACCAGAATTGCCTGGAGCAATTGGAGCTCTCATCTCCAAAGTCTCCCCTTGAGCATTTCCCTGTGCAAAGCAAGGAGCATGCTTGCTTTTATTCAGCCAGTTCATTAATCAGCATGGCTGGGATGCTGCCTCCCCCCTCCACAGTGTTTCTGTGTGCACGTAAAAGCTTCAAAATCATCCCCAGTCATTCCCACTAGAGGTGGTTTCAGTGCACCCAGGCAAGAGCAAAGGCACTGTGCTGAACTCCTGGTGTGAAATGAGTCATTTGTTCCAAATCATGTTTCCTTTCTTCAATATTCACACTTAGTTATTCATTTCCCTAAAGTACATGAAGATGAGATGTTCCTGAGTTATTTTCTATTTGCTCTCAGCACATACACTATTTCATTCCTATTTCTTATCTCACTTTTCCAGCCTTTTCCATGATTTCAGTGGGCTTTGATTCAGGACCTCACAGGCACAGACAACAAAGCCCACACTTTGAGGAAGATATCATTTAAGTTGTTTCCTCTTATGATCTTTTGACACTTCAGTTCCCTTTGCACTGGAGATAGTTGGCACCTGCAACAGTCTGATTCCTTAACACTCATTACCATGAGGAACAAAGTTAAAATTACTTTTAAGCTGCAGAAGTGAAACTATTACATAAATGCTTATATTATTCAATAAATATGCAAGATGTGAAAATTAAATGTTTGTAAGTGTTCTGTTAGCTACCCACCAGGAACTGACTGGTGCACATACCCATTTATGTATTTGTGTTTCACCTTTCATGTTTCCTTGCAGCCATAGCTGAAAATCATAGCTCTTTTCTCTTTCCATACTCCTAGCCATGTGCCATTTTTTGATCCATCTTTTGAGATCTTCATGTCTCCATACCAGCCATTGTCTTCAGTCTATTTTTTTCCAGTCACAATTGTTACATCAGGTTTCCCTTCCCCCTTTAAATTTTTTCATTTGCAAACTTAGTTCATTATTGTTTATTTAGTTTCTGTATATGTAGTCAAATAAATAAAAAATTCAAATCATTATCATCCTAAAGAGATAATCAGCTTTATTAAGATTTGACTACTGAACAACTTTCAAACCTGCAAAATAATGACATATGGAAATTGATGTGGAAGATTAAAATACCATAGTCTTATGGCATAGCTAATGAATTGCAGTTAGTTTGAATGTCAGGTTGACCTTTGAGTAATGGAAAAGAGTAATTCACAATCAGCATCTATCACAAGAAATTTACACTCCTACTTGAACAAGCTCAGTGTCATTAAGGAAAAAATTAATGTGAAGACACAAAACCTAATTTACTGTAGCACAAAGTCTGCTGAGGACACTGTGGATGGCTTCTTCCCCCCCTTCATCACCATGCACATATCCTTCATTTTTCATCACTGGGCCCTTATTGTCTTTGATTTCTGACACTGTTTCTGTCTTCATTGTATTGCTAGTGGATCTTTATCTGTTTACTGAGTCACAACCAAAAAACTGAAGGGCTGAATTCTACCCAAGCCAGCACACAGACTCCCCCTGATTTCAGTGAATTTTATGTAAGACTCTACATTCAACACTGAGCAACCTCCCATTTTTCTGCTTGTACACTGCCTCTCCCAACTACCCTCAATCCTAAGGCATTGTGTTCAAATGCATCAGAATTTCACATGGATTTTTTATGTCAACTATTGGAGGGTGCAGTATGTTGGAAACTCACTTTTATTTCTTCAGCATAAAGTATCAGAAAATACAATTCACCAATGTACTAAAGTTGGATGAGAGAGAAAAGCTACACAGGGAGCTGACACGAAAAAACTCTTGTTGTAAGGGGAGATGGAAAAGGGAAGCTCTCTGTCCCCAGTCCCTGTGTCTCAAAAGAAGTATTTATAGACTGACAGAGCTGTTACACAGTTCCAGGACCTGGCTTAGCTGAGATATAAGTGATCTCCAAAGAGATCAGGTACAACAGCAAAGGTGAAATGCATTAAGATTAGGTTAAACTTTGCAACAGCAGCTATAAATCTACCAAGCCACCTGAATACTACTTTATTGCCTCTTCCCTGGGAAACTGGTCAGTGGGAACCTGGAGATGTGCAGAAGCTCCTGGGGCTGGGCTACCCCAGCAACACAGGCTGAGTTTGATTTGTAAGAGATTAGATATGAAACTCTTCTCCTCATCCAGGTAGACCAAGGAGCAACACATTGCTGGGTGACTGAGCAGGTGTCAAGACTGCCACTAATGGACCCCTGCTTGTAATTCCAAACTGACAAAAACCATTCCAGAAAATCTAGACCTTGGCTGGGCTCTGCAATTTACCCTGTGGGAATTATTCCCAATTTTTAACTTGCATACCATCATCTCTTATCAGAGAGGTGCTTGTAATTGTCCAGAAATAACTGACCCCAAATATAATACCTTCTCAAAAACATCAACACTTACTCCAGGAAAGAAAAAAGAAAAAAAAAAGGAAAATGTAGGGAAGGAGATCAGTTCAAGCTGCTTCTCAAAAGATGTTGTTTGATTGAGGCAATCCTCCAACCATCTTATAAACAAACTTTCAAAAGTCAACTAGTGACACTTTAGAGTCTTTGCACTGATTTTGGATTATGTGTCCCTGACATCTTCATCCCTGTGTGTTCAGGGTCAGGCATTGGGAGGGTCCCTGCTGGGAGGGACCATGGCTGGGAGACAGGCTGCTGCTCTTACCTGACATTGTCATGCTTCTGGATGTAGATCTTATGAAACATCATGTCTTCCTGTTTGGCATTAATGTCAGCTTTCATCTCCATGGCAACATGTCGAGGAAGTACAGAGAGCAGGAGACGCTCCTGTGGAGTCAGACAGATGAACCAATTAAAACACCTGCTGCCCAGTTAACAAACACACTTTGTTCCTTACTGGGGAGAAATGACTCATCAGTTTGGTGGGAGATGAGTACAGCCAAGCAAAATGGGCTCCATAAACCCAGTAGCTGATCCCCTAACCAGCCATATGCAATGCTCCTCCCAACCCCACAATAAGAGTTCAATGGTTCTAGAAGAAAAAAGTATTATTTTTCATTCCAGATGCACTGGGCTTGCCAATTCTTGCAAATGAAGGAACCATGCAACTCAAAGAGTGTCCATGCACCATTCTTGGAAGGACTCTGATAAATTATATTGCCTGACCTCCCACACAGTCTCTGCACACCACCACCACCAAGTCTTCCTTCACCTAACACCAGAGGAATGATATCCCAACACCCTTGGGCACTATTTAAAATTCTTTCCTTGCTTATCTAATTATCTAAGCACATTCCCCCAGCAGGCACAAACCTGCTCTTAGCAGCTAAAATGTCGTAGAAACACCCTGATAAAACCAGCATGAAAAGTGCTACTGCTACACTTTAAACTGCTGTTAGTGCCCAGTTGCATTAGGATCTGTAAACCCACCCACTCACCTACAAGAGAATTTTCAATAAACACATATCATCAACAGTCTGTGACTCTCTTTGCCCCACACTTGGCACTTTTATTTACTGATTGTGTGACTTGTGTAATATTTTGCAAGCTGCTCCTACTGAGTATGCAAAAATTGATATAATGATGACTTTATGGTGATTTTGCTAAAAACTCACATAAAAACAGGTGCTTGTTATTATTCTAAATTTGGTGCCAATTTCACACAGAAATTATAGAATTTAAGCCAGCAGTAATTCATGCCCCAGGGCATAAATTTGTGTGTATCAGGAATCACACCTGAGAATTCTGCCCAGAGCTTCATTCTATTCCCAGTCACACCCTGTGAAGTTCAAAAGGTTTTGCTACGGCTCATGAAGGTGGGGAGCATCTCCTTTGGGAACAGCTCTGTAGGTCCAACCTGCAGTGCTCTGGAATAGCTGAAGAATCCCAAAAGTTTCTGCCACTCTTGTCTTTATTTTTCTTCCCCTGCAGTGAGTAGGAGGAAGAAAAGAGCCTTCCTTCTTGATGCCACAGACAGAAGGTGGTGCAAAGCAAGGTCATTAACCTTATCTAACAGCTCATTAATTCTCACCAACACAGGGAGCAGCAGGGTTCAAGCACAGGCCTGACTCAGAGGGGTCAGCAATCCTGTCCCAAGCACTCACATCCCCAAACCATTGCCCATACTGCAGACACAGGCACATTTCTGCCTTCTAATTCCTCGTCTGAACTGAAAGTTCACCATTTATTTCTTCCTCTAAGGAGAGAGAGGAGCCCTGAGGGAACCAGAGGAAGATGAATTCACTGAAAATGTGCTCAGCATGCACTGAGACATTTTATACTCTATACATTTTATAGCACTGCCCAGTATTTCTTTTTCTCCCTTCAACGTGCACCTTAAAGAGACTAAATCTGCCTTCAGTCTTTGAAGAGATAGTAATAACTCAGAAGATGTGTTGGAGAGATTTCTATCTCTGCTTAAAACTGCAGTAGTCATGAAAAGATTCTTGTTTTTGTAAAGTACTGTCACTGTCACTAGCATACCGCAGGTGCTAACAGTTACATATCCATTTTTTTTAAAAACAGCAGCTCATGAATCATGCACGTGTCCTTAGGCTTCTGTCTGCTATTGGTGCTCTCCCTGAGTGGAAAAGCACAACACATTTGTATGCTTTCCAGAGTAAATGGTGTATACACTGTTGTCATTTGCATATTCTAATAGGCATCCTCAAATGTGTGAAAGCTGCTATTTTATGTGTGATTTTACACATCCTCTAAATAACTTGGAGCTTTATGGGAGGTTCAGGGGCACCCACAGGTTTGGAACATTCCCTGTGGGCGCAGGAGCATGGAGGGTTTGCTTGCTTCCAAAACAGAGTCAGGAGCCTGAGTGTCTTTTATGAGCACTCCAGGAGACTGACACCTCCATTTCCAGGCAGCTTTTACTGGAGAGCCCCCACCCTACCCTTCCTGACACCACAGGCACTTGCCAGATTAAATCACCAATATTTTCAAGACACTTGAGATCTCCAGGAGCTGCACTAATAATCAGGGAATGAGAGAGGCTCATCAGGTGAAACAAATGCATGTGGCACAACATCCCTTCATGCAGCTGCTAATTAGGAAGTTGAGCTGTGTTACAGAGCTGAGCATTATCTTTATTCTGTTTGCTTGGGGTCATCACAATCACTGAAATAACCTCTGAAGCTAACAGGAGAAGGCTATAACAAGTGCATTTTTAAGGCATAAGCCACATGAGAACGCTTCAAAGCAAAAAACCCCTATGTTTTATTTCAAACGGAGCAGAGAAATTAGGGTCTCCACAAGAGTGCAATTTTCATTTTGCTACAATAACTAGAAAGAGCTGCAGCCCTCACTGTAAAATCACATATTATGCACCAATGAGGTGACTAGGACTGCTGTTTTACAAGTATAACAAGGTAGTGTTCTGACCTGATAAAAAAGCAAGAGCAAATCCATATATAATTCTCACTTCAAAATAACATGCAAGTATAGTTCCACTGAATTATACATTAAACAACTGCATCCTAAGGAGCACCAGTCTGTCTCTAAAACAGGCACATAGATGAAGGAGTTCAACAAAGATCTACTCTGTTTACACACATACACATGGATTTATGTGTACATGGGCACACACATTCTCACAATGACACTGCAAAGGAATTTTAACTATTTATTAAGCCCTCTCCCAAGATGACAGCAAGTCACTATGAATATTTAGTATCTTATCCATTTCTTCTCTGGTTTACTAATAGTTACTTTTTACTAAAAGTGATGCTGACATGAAAACAGGAAGAGAACAACTTTACAGAGACAAAAGACATGCAATGCTGGAATTAGGACAGTGCAGTACCAGCATCCCACCTCCTAAATGCTATTTGCTCCCTACAGAATGTGGAGAATATCTGATTTTTCATCCAACAATATTTTGTTCTGGGCAAACAACAGCAATTCCTGTTATGGTCGGTCCTAGGTTAACTCAAGTTATGAAAGTGCAAGTCGTCTCCTTTCTGCACTGGACATTCTGGATTTTCTATTTACTTTCAAGTTAATTTTGGGTGCTGGTAGATGGTTAATAAAGGAAAATATAAGGTCATTTGCCTGAGAAAATCTGCCTGCCTTTAAAAGAGAACAGCACACAGGAGCACCATCGATTTCCAGAAAAAGACAAGCAACTATAAATAACAGAGTTGGGCTGTGCAGTTGTGTTTTCCTCCACCCCTGTTTGGAGACTGGCTCTCTCAGATGTGGGCTGAGCTGTCCTTATTTGTGTCTGCTGTCACCTCATGCTAATCTCAATGCATTATGTATAGAGAGGCATCTGAACTGAACCTGGAGATCAATGTCAGCACAGGCTGTGGCAGAAAATAATCTCATTAGGAGTCTCCAGCTGCCAGGACCTGCAGTTATTGCTGGTGGGACTGAAGAGCACTTGGCACTGACTGGCTTTGACACACATTTTTCTGATGTCCTGGCTTTCTTATGTATGGTATAGTACTTCCTGGAGAGGGGGAGAAGACAAAAGCATCAAGATAGGGCATTTGTCAGGACTGTTCTTGGGAGCTGCTTCTGAGGCAGAAGTATCCAAATCCAGCACAGCACAGGCATCTGAGCCATGCTGCTAAGGCAGTCTCTCAGCAGGGAAGACAGAGCTGTAATCAATAAATAAAATGGCATATTCTCTTGGCTCAATCCTTTCTTCCACTTCAAGGTGGAAGGAGGAGTGGCTGCTCATTTCATCTTTTTGAGACAATATTCATTGCAAAGGAAAAAGGAGTCTTGAGTGTGAATGTTGTTTTCATACTTAAAGTACCAAATAAACACTTGCACACGTTATCTCACAGTGAGGATTGATCAGCAGCTATGGCAGCCAGAGGTACCTCATGAAACACTGCCAGAACAGAAATCCACAGATGCAGATGGGCTGAGACATGAAGGAAAATGAAACTGAGTTGCCACAGACAGGCAGAGACTCCCCAACTGATTCATTCCCCTGACCTCTCCCCAAACCCACAACCAAGCTCTGAGATATCTCCCAAGGGGTCAGTGGAAGTCCCATTTCATGATTCATTTTAAATTGGAATGAACAGGCCACTGTGAGATGTCCTGTGAAGCTGCCCCTAAAGACTTTCTGTGTCTAATTCTCCTGCCACTGCAAGAGAACCCACAAGTGAATTAGGGGAGCAGACATTCAGTACCCTGACAGCTAAGTTATATGTTGGCAGAAAGAGAGCTTTTAATAGGAAAAAACCAATTAAGCTGATGATGAATCTTACTTTTTGAACAATTACAATTCATTTGAAGCCAGTAAGGTACAGAGAGGTGAGTAAGCAGTAAGGAGCCTTTGGGAAAGGAGGGAAGAGGACCTTCCTTGGAGGCATCAAGGAATGTTGTGTTGTGTGGACCCAATTCTTGCCTGCCTTTTGGCAGTGGCTTGGCTGACAATCACACCAGGCTTTGACTTTACAAAGAGGGTCAGTCCAAAGCCTGTGTGATGCACCTGCATCTAAGACTTGGTAGCAATGATGGGTGCAAAAAACCTGTGCAGACTCTTTGTGTATTTTATAATTTTAATCCACAGAGTATATGCCATTGGGTATGTTGCTTGTCTCTGGAAAAGTCCATCAGAGTATTGGACAAGAACTACACCCCTGAGCTTTCTTTCAAACCTTTAGAAATCCTGTCCTCTAACAACAACCTATTCTTGCTTGGATTACTCATGAAGCAAGAAGCCAGCAAATCCCATCCTACAGGAGCAATTTGCATGCTAATTCTGTTTCAGTGTTTTATCTTTTATTTCCAACTGTTGCTCTTACCTGCTGCTGGTTTTCCCTTTGAGAATGCAGCCTGGCTTGTATGCATTCCCTGGTCTCCTGGAAAGCCTGTCTTTGGGACACCTCTGCTGGGTAGTGGGTACACACGCCTACAATGTTTGTACAGGAGAAGATGAGAACATTGGAGACCAGCTGCAACAAAAACAAACAAAAAAACCAAACCAAAACAAAAAAACAACCAAAAAAAAAAAAAAAACCAACCAAAAAAAAAGAAAATTAAAAAAAAAAAAAAAAAAAGAGAGAGAGAGAAAAAAATACTTGGTTATACTTTGGAAAACTGCTATTGGAAACAAAGCACCAGCCAGAGTCCAGACCCTTCCATGACTCCTTAATCCAACACATATTGAAACCTCAGGCTCTTAATTCCAGTGTATTTTACCTCTCTAGTCTTTAAAATATAAAACTTCAAATATGACCTCAAATATATGTTCTTTCCACTGTGTACTACTTCACAAATAAAAGGTCCAATTTCAGTGGTAATTCTGCAATCTTGCTTTTGATTATCTATTATCTGGGAACTACTGAGACACAAATCAATCTGAAAATGAATCATTGCTCCATCACTGGAAGTCACCTATAACTCACACAGAGAGATCTGGCAGAGGAACACTAAATATTTTCCTGTTTGTGTACCTACATATCTGGATCAAAAACATTTCAAAGGTACATTAACCATTATTTTAAAATAGTGATTACAATACCAAAGGTAAAGGGTTGGTATTCACAAGGTCTCAGAGCAGTTTTTATAATCTATTTCCAATTCCAAATTTTATGTTTCTAGATAAAAACATACATTTTTTACATTTCTAAGCATGAGCACAGTAATGAGTTGCTAAGTCTGAAGCATATTTCAGCTGGACAAGCATGAAGGAAGAGCTATGTCACTCTTTTACTCCCATGTGTGCTATGTTTTGTAAGGAAGCAGTCACATAACTTTTGCTGAAAACTTGTGGTGCAACCTTTTATTTTCCAACTATTTTTTTAATAGAAAGGGAAAAATATTCATGCCTATTGCTGGTATTTGTTTTAAGCAAAATGTTCAAAGCATGTTGTGATGGCCTAATGTAAACATTTCCCTTAACAGAGGTCAGTCCCAGTAGGACTTTTTGAGACTTGCACAGGCTGTACTGGATCACCCTTTGAGGACAGAATTAGTTGAAACACCTCTCATCTCTTCCAGAGGGAAAGACCATCAGACCTCCAAGATTCTTAATAATACAGATCTTTGCTCTATTCCCTAATAGATGCCAAATATATCCTTTGCCTTTATAAATCTTTTACTTGCAGTATTAAAAAAAGCAGTTTCCAGCCCAGCCCATTCCCTGAAAATAAAGAGCCACTCTGAATGGCAGGAGAGTTGCAGGACACCCCTCAAGCCCTGAGCTCACAGGGGTGCTCAGGACTCCCCAGACCAACTTGGACACTGTGAGAGTCTGAACTGCCCCCATCTCAAACATGGACCACATCCCAAGAGTACCAACTTCTCCATGGAAATCTGACTGCTGCTACTCCAACTCTTTGTCTACACTCACGTGCTAAGGACAGCAACACTTCTGTTATTGACAACTCTGACTCAAAACAGGACTTAGGCAGAAAATCCTCATCTTTCAGCTCAAAATAAGCAACACCATCAGCTACAGCCAGAGGAGGGACTTCTCTCTGTGGATGGCTGCCAGTAGATGGCAACACTCCAACTTGCCAAGCACCAGCATCCAGGCGCTGCATTTTGGGCCATGCAGTGAGTTCCCACACTGTGTGCCACACCAGGCACGAGGGCCTGCAGGGCAAGGACCCCCCCAGGTGACTGCCACCAATCCAGATGTATTTGCAGATGACTGGTTTTCTAGGGTGGAATTATTCTCAGCCCCTACAGGTGGGTCCCTCCATGCAGAGCCCACAGTTCATACAGAGATGGGGCTGCTGAAGATGCAGTTCACACACACGGACATGAAATAAACCCCAATCCTAAACTCACACATTCCCTTCATCATTATATTTTCACTCAGCTCTTTCTAAGCCTGGCTGGATCCTGCCAAGGTTCTCCACCTCTGTCCCCCAAGCTGATCAGACACCAGCCAACCCCCACCCAGATCCTGCCCAGGAGTCACTGAGTCACTGCTGCATCCAATGGGCATTTGATGGTATTTTTTGTGATAATGATGGTTTTTAAAAATGAAAACCCACTCCCAGCCTAAAAACAACCCTCCAGCCAGTGCTTATTATATTGAAAAAAACCCCCAAAAACATAAAAAAGGTGTCAAAATAGGAGTTTCCTAGGATTTACTCAATTCCCATTCCAAGGTTACACTGATTGAGACTCTCAACCAATGAACAGGATCTCTACAAGGTCAATCTGGTTTATATGGGCTCAAAGGGGTTAAAACTAAACACCATAATTTGCATGCCCAGATTACAGCAAGACTCCCAAATCCTCGCTATTGGAGTTGTGTAGTAATTAGAAAATTTGTCAGGGCATATAAAATGGTAAAAGCATGTATGATATATTTTGAATGAATAAAACAGAGAACAAAGAAGGCTTTAAGGAAATAAGCAGTTTTCTGCCTGAATCTCAAGATTCTGATATTTCATTTCAATTACAGTCACTAGCACAAACCCCAAAAAACCTCCCCAACACAGTGACTCAAGTGTTGCACCAAAACCAGGAGACTATGGGTGGTTTAGATGCCAGGCAACATATCAAGAATTGAGCCAGCAGAAAAAGAAACCCCTCAGTCCTGAAAACAAGCTCTTTGTAGGTCTTTCTGGACAAATGGGTGGTGTGCCAACAAAAAGTCACCCCAGTGGGATCCATGCACAAAGACACAGGTGCTGTGATGATGCCTGAAACAGCTCAGGGCATGTGGCTCATATTGGACACTGAGACAGGGAGTACAAAAACCACCACCACAATTGGCATCATTGGTAACATTTCTGGGACACCAAGCAGTTTAACTTTTCAGCACTCACTAACATCATTTTACACAAACCCAAGGGTACACGGATCACAGACTGATTTACAAGACAGACTCAGATGACCATGCTTCATCAAATAGGAACAAAAACTATATTGCAATGTAATTTTTAAGTAGCAGGGGGACAGGTATCAGTATTTATTCTGTTTGGCAGGAGCTCATTTAATTCACAGTATGGCATCTTTGCAACACCCTGAAACATAAGGAGTGAAATTACTGTGTAATATCTGTGTTACTGTGTAACTTTTCTGTGAAAACATTAAAGATCTGCAGAGATTTAAAACTGAAGCTCCTTTTATTTGCAGCAACACTTGTTAGTGAGCAAGGGAATTTTGTTTAATATCTGCTCGCAATAATTTTCTACACAGCCATTTTAAAACAGAATAAAAGAAAAAAATTCTAGGAGCAATAGTTTTTTTCACAGACCTCTGTCTTAACAAAATAAATTTATATCCTGTTTGCCAAATGGTACTACTTGCTTATCAGCTTCCTTGCCATTTTGCTATGGTAACCAGCTTCAGTCCCAGGAGGAAAGAGATGATGTAGATACTAAAAATCTGATTCCCTAAGCTCCATGGCCTGAAAAGTAAAAACATATTATGGCAGCTATTTCAGACAATCTGTGCTTGAAGAGGTGTTCAAGGCATGGAAAGATAAAATTGTCTGTTTTGTAGTTGACTTCCTTCCCCTGCCTAACTAGAGATTAAAATTAAGAAGATTCCTACCTTTCTGATTCTGGAAAACAATAGTTTATAAAGACCATTTAAGTTACGTATAAGTCCTAGAAAAGCTACTAAACCTGCCTGCAGCATTGGCAGATGTGAGTATTTCATAAACTAACACGTTCACTCTTCCATGACCCGTGTGAGGCAGAGCAATGCTGTTCTCCTGGTTTGCCAAGGCAGAGCTCTTCAAAGGTGATTCAGTACCTAAGGAAGAGCTATGTACTATGAAGGGTATTCAAAAACCACTGTGACTCCTTAGTGCCTCTGAAATAATAGATCAATCTCACAACAAAACAGTTTCCAGTCACTTTGATTTCATCACACAAACAGAGCCCTGCAATGCTTTTGTTGAATCTCCTGCAGGAAACTGTTTTCAATAATTTTTTCCCCTGGTGACTGAAGGGGAAAAAAGACAAGAGATGGAAACAGTTTAGTTCAACATGTTCTAGGAGTTATGAAAACCTGGTATTACAAAATCAAAATTGAGAGCTAAATTTGGCCTGACACCAGTGTTACAAAATTGGTATTTTGGGCACCTCAGGCCAGGCTGAGGAAGGAGCAGGGTGTCTCAGTGGCCAGGAGAGATCCTCCAGACCAGCAGAGCAGAAAAAGTATCAGCTTGCATCAATATTGCCACACTTCCCCCTGCTGTGTTTCTACCCGATAATTCTTCAAACACCAGATGCTATTCAATATGTAATTAAGAGACAACAACATGCTTAAGAGAAATAGCATCAAGACAAATTTAGTTTGTTCCCTACCTCTCCCAGAGCAAACAAGGCTGGCTACTGACATGAGAAGGTGGGCCATATTCCTTACAATACCATTGCTTATTATAAAAGTCACAGCTTCTGTTTTTTGCCAAGTTACTTTGCTTTGGTCCACTTCTGTTGCTGTTGCTCAGGGTTACTTCTGTTCTAAGATCACAGCACTGGGGCTATTCCCTTTAGTTTCCAACACCACTAACCAGTATTCTGTTTTTCTATTTATTTTTCATTTAAATCTAAATATTGTTTTGATATTTTTGTAAGGTCCTGTTTTGAAAACAATTGCTTTTGAAGCTTTTACTGTGGGGCAATAAAACTGCCACAAGGAGACATAAAGCACATACATGGAGATTAAAAATAATGCAAAACAACCTGCAACAAACACCAAACTATGTACCCCCTCTTTCCTGACTGTGACACTGCTTTGCCTCAGCTTTCCAACTCCCATGATACTCAGCCAGTAGCAAATTTTTTTGTTGAAGTGATCATCTGTGTAACAGCCAGATTAAAAGCAGATAATACTTGGCTTTCTAGGCTACATTTTAAAGTGGTTGTATGTTGAATTGGCAAAGTGGTCCAATTATTAATTGCAGAGACAGACACTGAGATTATCTCTACTTCTGAGAATTACTTTTTAACCTTTAAAAATTATTATGGAATCTTGAACACTTACTATAAACAATGTAAGAAAAAAAATATGATGAATACAAAGGCTCTAATTATCCGAGACAATTCTGCTGCACCAATATGTGTAATCATGAATTGGAAATATGGATAAATTCTAAAGACAAAAAGCACAAACATTATGAGAATGTTGTTGTTATAAGATATAGCTAGTGCTGGTTTTTAAACACATTCCCTGATCAGAAATTAACCCTCTATTGCCTCTTTACACAGTATTGTCTAATAAAAAAATTGGAGCAGCTTCAGAGCCAAAGGCATAAGGAAAATTAAAATGAAAGACAACATCAGCTGGCTCCAAGATCAAATTACTCATGTATTTATCTTGTATATACAACAACATCTTTCATTTCCCAGAGCTACAACCAGCAGAGTACTAAGATAGTGAAAACTTGTAGATTATGCTAGAAAGATAATTAAACAGTTAAAGTCAGATGGTCCTCTCCCAGTGCTTGGCCAGTAAAGAACAGTGTATGTACTAATGAAGAAATCAGGAGGTTTCAATTTCAAACGTGGCAAGCACTTTTACAGAGCATTGGGAGATAACTGCAACATGCAAAGATTACATCAATAACGAGCCTGAGAACAAATTCTCTGGAGGTGCTTGTGGAGCCTTCCCTCTCTGTTCTGCTGCTGCTGCACAGCAGCCACTGCTTGGATCTTGAGCAGAACAGAAACCAGTTACAGCCACAGCCTTCCAAAGGCTCCTCTAACAGGACAGCAGTGCTGCTGAAGCCAGAGCCACGAGTTCAAATGCCTCCCTAAGTCACACCTGAACTATTGTAGTGGCAGAGTTCTTTAGAGAGAGTTAGAGAGTGATGTTCTACATATGCAGTAAATCTCTCCAGCTGATGGTGAGAACAAAAAACATCTCTGCAGAAACACTTCTGAAACTTTTTTGATGTCCCTTCTGTTTGGTGAGCCTACAAGGAACAAAAGCTGCCCACTTCACTCTTTCAACTAGCTTCTATATTTGGCATAAATTACTTGCTGAGAGTGACACATGGTATTTTGGCTGAAAACACTAAAAGAACCCTTATACCACTTGTGAATATCTCTGTTCAAGAACTGCAGTCAATAAAACCATTGATCTGATGCCATCCATTCTGTGTATTTCAGTCACCATTTCACCTTTCCAGCCCCAATATAAACTGATCTCTCAAACATGATTCTGTTCTCCTAGAGGAAAGCCAAACAAATATCTTGCCCCATATAAGTACATTCTTTCTTTAGAATGAAAAGAATTATTATCTAATTTACCTTTTAAATACATAGTTGCATGTGGAAATGTAATACACTATGCCCCTAACCCCAGAGCAAAAAATCAAGATATTTATATTTTTCAATTCTCTTAATTGTTTCAGGAGATATAAAAATCTTTGATGGTGCATTCTTAATTGTAATGCTTCACATCTTATTCTATATAATTTTAATTCATTTACTAACTGTTGTAACTGCAAAACTTCTCTGCATTCTTGCCCACCAATATTTGTACTATCATGCAGAATACAGTATTTATGATTTGGGGGTTTTTATCTTTAAAATCTTTTAATCCTGCTTTTATTAAAGACCAAATATTACCAATACAGACTTTTTTTTTTTTTTTTTTTTTAATGAAGCTTCTCAAGAAGAAAAATTCTTACATAAAATTGATAAATTCTACTTCTCTATCAGTATTTTATTAATTTTTCTGCTGGGATTTTTCATTTTCTTTCGTTACTGACTGATAAGATTAAGAAGCAGAGAATATATTGTCCTAACCAAATCTTGGTGTAACATCAGCTAAAAGAAATATTTGCGTGTCTAAGTTTTCCTGGAACTCTATCACAATCCCAGAAAGGCACTTTGCACAGTGTCACAGTCTGGGGGGAGGAAGTGCTGCTCTTCTCTAGCAATTAAACAGTTGGGAAGGAGATTGCTGGGTCTGTCCTCCATCCCCAACAGATCTCTGTGGCAAACAAGTTTTTCTTTATCTCCACATTTAACATACTTTAAAAGCTACAAATCAGCACAGGTTTTCATGCAAGGACTCTTGATGGTGATTCAGATGAAGCAAGGCAACAGCTGCATGGGAAGCTGCAATCCAGGGAAACACCCTGTGGCCCTTGGGTGCAAGATGAGACTGAAACAACTTAGGGGGATGTTTCCTCCACTAAAACAGGACATTTCCCCTTTCCTTTCCCCTGCTGACAATTCAGCCCCTGCTTTTTAATTTTAATTACCACCTGGGTCTCTGCAACCAGGCTGCATCCTTGAAATCCAGTGGCTTCTTATCTTAAAAGATGGAACACCAGCCAGATGCTTCTACTGAGCACAAGCTGCAAGTTTGGCCTGTTTCAAATCTGCTGTGGCAGCCTCCAGAAGGAACAACATGATAGAAAGGGAGGACCTGGCTTATAACACAGCTCATGAGCAATATTTTTAACATTTTAACCCTCCAGCTCACTTAACCTGACCCCAGTAAAAATGCATTTGTACCACGAGTGAATTAATCTCCCTGGAAATGTGTTTATTTCTGATGCACAGAGGTGACAAAGACTTCAGCATCCAAATACAATCTTACCAAAATAAAAGCCCTTCAAATGGGCCTTGAAACATTAGGTACTTCTCTTTGAGGATGTGAAAGTGGATGAAAGCTAGACTTTCTGTGCATGACTCACAGCTGTCACTGGATAAACATCTTCCCATAAAAAACATGTCAAGATAATTTTGACAACTGTACAAAATTTGCCCAGATGCATGAGAGCTTAGGCAATTTAGACAATTACTTTAGTTAAGAAAATTAAGAAAATCTCTGATATTCCAGCAAAATCAATTGTTCTGCAAATGATTGTAATCACGTTTGAGTTATTTTCATGCCAGTCCCACTTGTCCCCGTGCTCCCAAGACATGAGGAGCTGGTAAGATAAGAAGATACAATAGGTATTAATAGAAAAATATTGTTATTAAGATATCTGGTTATCCAGATTCTGCATGATGTCTTTGAAGCTAAAGGGAGGTCTAATCAATGAGGAGAAAAGTCAAGAAATGTGCCTTATTCATCATTTATATCCATTTCCTTCCCTATCTGATGGAAGGGATGCGAGGGATGGAAGACAAATGCCCAGGTTTTCTATCAGGTTCTCTTAAAATTAGTCTGCTACACTGAAACACACATGGAAGTCCATTAACACACACCAATTTACCTAACAAGCAAATACATAAACTGATCTAAGCCATAGTGGGAGCAAGATTCTGTTTACTTTGCTTTTCTGTATTTTTTTCCCCTTTGACACAAGTTGTGCCTGGCAGTCATACCAAGTGCACAGTCTCAACAGAAGAGACTTCTGAACCCAGGATCCCAGTTCTCCACAGCCACCTCTGTGGCTGCCACTATGTCCCCTCCCCATCCTCCTGTCCAGGTGTGCTCTGCCTTTCCCAGCACCCCACACAGTGCCAGCAAACCACAGAGAAGCACCTGCCCAAGACTTGGGCTGCATTCAATGGCTGTGGAGAAAATGTCTGTACTAGGCAAAATCATGAAGACAAACATCCCTCTGCTTTCCCCTGTCACAGGGAATTCTAGTCCTCAGTGTTCCTGGGAATATTTCAGGGAGCCCTGGGCTCAGATACAGGCAATGCATCACATCCCTTATCTTCCATCATCATTTAAGCACAGGAGTCACCTCCAGGTCACTGGAAAAAGAAAAATATTTATCTAGTTACATGAAAGTCTTATTTATCTGGGAAAAAGGAACATTCTCCACTTGCTCAGCAGGCAGAAATGAGTGCCCTAAATATGGTCTGTAAGATATAAAAATTACAATTTCCCAAGCATTTAGAATGTGTGTTATTGGGGGGTGGTGAGTTAAACTGGTTTTGTTTGTCTGTGTGGGAAGAAACGTAAAAAAGGAGAAAGAATGGAATACAGATGGGTATTTTTGGTTTTGATTTTAAAAATACCTCCTTTCTTCTTCTGTTGCTGGATTTCAAATCAAGCCAGAGCAGCTTGCCCACAAGCTCTGTTCCTTCCTATTAACATCCCTATCCCAACATATATTTTCAATAAACAAAACTTACCAAGCACCACCAGCAAAGTTTGAACTCTTGAACTGAAGCAGTGGCTTGAACTGGATGAGGTGAAGGAGCAGCATTCAAAGCAGATTGCAAAGATTGTGCACAGCCACCACTAATATCCAAGCCAACCTAGGAGGGACCTGGCTGGATCACATCCTCTCCTTCAAAGGCTGCTGTGTGGTTTTGCCAGCTGTTACAGTAAACTGGGCTTACTTCTGCATCAGAGGGGTTGCACACAAGCCTGAGATTTGTTATCATATCTGGCTGCTCCAGCAGCTGAGTGTACTGATCTCTAAACTGATTTGGATTCAACAACACAAAAGCTCAGTAAGCAAATTCCTGACCAAATTTTAACTGAGCCAAATGATCAGCTTGAAGGCACAATCCTTGGCCTTCAGCTTCCTCACACTGAATTTCTGAAGGTTACAACAATACAACAAAGATTTTATAGAGAAGTTCTAAAAGACACTTCAGAACTGTTTATGAAAGCAAGTGTAAGACAACCCAACGACAGTGGTTATGACCAGCTCTGTTTATAACACAAATTACAGTATAATTTAGCCTCTGTTAGCCTCTATTTCACTGCACACAACCCCTCTCCTCTGTGCCTTTGGAGCTGCACTACTGCACTCTTCATGAGTCTTTCATTCTGCCTTCTTTATAAGTAAATCCTATTATTATCCACCCTGCACTTTCTTCTCATCTCCCCAGTTCCATCTGTCCCCAAACACACACAATTCCAGGATCAAGCCAAATGACTGTTTGTAAATTAGCCAAAATGAGCCTCGTTCTGTTCCAACAGCTCAACAGTTTGGTTACTTGTTACTATGTGAGTTTTTCACAGCATACTCTGCAGGTCACAATTTACATTGCTTTGCAGAATCTGAAGGAAAACACTTCAAGGTAAATTTTCAAGGCATATGTATTGAAAACACTGTCCAAGCCCCATTGCACAAGACTGCACCATCAATTTCTGCAAGCATTATGAAATGGCAGGAAGCTGGGTTCTTGAACCAAGATATGCTACAGCCAAAGGATATTTTGGTAGGATCTTAAGCAAGGTTTTTCTTACTGTCAAATGTGTAAGATGAATATACTGAACATACTGGAATTACAATACTGTAAAAATGTCACAGTTTAACAGAAGTAAACAAATTAAGCTCACTTTCCTGGAGATGCACAATTTGGAAAGAGCCTTTGAATTCTGACAGTTGAAATAAGTTGGGCTTGCTGGGAATTGGGTAGGATATAAAGAAACTAAATCCAAATTTCTGCTGCTAGTGGAAAATTTTCAGCCTGTAATTGAGCATGTACTTTTATTCTCCTCAAGATCATTACCAGAGATTATGCAGCTGAATAGGTTTTCTGAGGTGAAACTAAAATAGACTGAATATCATACTAACCTCCCCAAGAGGATACTGTGCACCACAGAATTGAACTTTGAAAACCAATAATTTACAATTATTTAAAGCATCCTAATATGAGGAAGACAGACAGAAAAAGAATAGGGAGTACTTATTTTCAGAATTTTTTTGTAATATGACAAGAAAACAGGACCTAAGAGACCTCCTGAACTACAGAGCTCATTTCCCAGTTGCCTCATAAAAATTGTCATAATCAAAAAACTGATACCACAATTCTGTTGAAATTTGAAGTCCTCTGAAAAGCAGTAGTTGCTTTTCTCATATTATATGCAATATTTCTCTTCATAGATATCAAAGATACATTTTTCCTGGAGTAGACAATATTGGCAATAAGCAAATTAGCTTGCAATCTTCTTTCTGTGTCATCATCATCTGTTGCACCACTGCTTAAATATTTAGTCACAGCATTAGATTTTTAATTTCCAAGAATACAGCTCCTGTGCACTTGCTTAGTAAGCCTTTCACAAACCAGCCCTTGTATCATGTGCAGATCAACTGGTTCACTTCAAAACAAAATGAGTTTATGCAAAGTACTTGAGACGTGCAAGATAACTGGACAAACAATTGCCTAAAGAAGAAAAACAGCCAAGAGGTTTTGCTGCCTACTGAAAAACATGCACACTTGTTGCCTTTATATCTAGGAAATGAAAGCTACACAAATGAAGAATTTAGCAATAGATAATAATAAAAAACTGGTCTGAAATGCTTCTGTATGTGATCAGATCCATGACTGTGGCTTGAAATCCTAAACTGGTTCTTTGCTGTGCTATTGTAATGTGATAGCATTTGTCAGTTTAAATCCAATAGGGAGCTCCTAAGCCATTCTGATAGGATAAAGGTATTGGAAGTAGTTGTCTACTCTTATCAGTTTAACTGAATTAGCTTAAGACAGACAGAACCAGAGAAAATTATTAATTGTATCTCTAAGATGTTATTTCATTACACACTTCTTTGTGCTTTCTGGTGAAGCAAATATGATCTATCCCTTCAAATGTGAAGTAGGTGGTCCTTGATAGCATCCTGCTACAGACCTGGTAAAATAACAGTAAACAGAAGAAAAAGTGAAAGGATGGCAAGAATCACAAATCCAGATATGCAATGCAAAGTGGGAGAATGCAGAAACACAACAGACTAAACCAAAAGACTTGAATGGGTCATTTCTGTCATCAACTTCACTTATCCATTGAGGTCTACAAGACAGTCTTTAAAAGTAGCCCACTGCTATTTGAGAACAGCCTGCACAAAATAAACTGACTCAGATGTACATTGTCTGCCTATGAACAAAAAACCTCCAAACTATTCCCTTTTAAGAAACCATTTTGAAAATTTATAGCAAAAATCAACTGATAAACACAACTAGTCCAGCAATCAGATGCTAAGATGTTGGCATAATGTCAGGCATCACAAGCAGTGACCACTTTGCTAAGTTTGTCTGCAAAATTGCTGTATCTGATTATCAGCACTGCACAGAACACGATCTTTAAAATGGCTCTTTAATTACTTCAGAACAATCTGTGCTCTTTTGAAAAAGAAACTAGTTGGAAAATCAGCATCATATTTTATTGGACTTTCAATATGTATATGAGATGGTTGAATAGCCAGGACTTGGACTCCAAGGAGAGTATTTACCTTCCTCACCATTTCCTACTACTATGGATGGGTCAGAAGCTAGATATCATCCAACTATGCATGCAGCAGTTCTAAACAAGAATTAAAATGCTACAAGTTATCTATCCACAAGAAGAATGAGAATTAGAGCTTGAAAACCACGGAAACAGGAAGATAGATTGGCTTACTACCCCTGTGTTTCTTTACTTCAGGAAACATGAGCAGCATGATTTCTCGTGGGAGGGGAAAGGCAGAGAAAAGAAAGACCCAAAAGTGTTCATTGTCCTGAGTCCACTGCCCTACATACTGTCATAAAAGCCACTGCTGGACTGGAGTCAGTGTGGCTGGCCTGACTAAACAGAACAGTTTGGGGATCATGAAGAGCCTGTCTGAAGGCATGGCTTCTCAGCTCTGCTCCTGGCAGCCTGGGTGCCAAACATCAGCTCCTGCACCAAAGGAACAAAAGATACACCTGGCAGGAGCAGCCTTCACTTTAGGGAGAAGAAAGTCAGCCCTTGGTCTGAATGCAGATGGAAAATGTGCTCAAGTACATTGATTCCTAAACTGTCTGGAAGCAGATGAAGATCCCTGACATTGAAAATCACTTTATTAACAGCAGGTGCAATTCCCTCAGGGGAGGTGAATGACTCCCTGCAATGGCATCTCAGTTTTTCCCCAGCTCTACAGAATTGCCTCAGCCCAGACACACTTAAATCTCACCCCCAGGAGTTCCATCAAACCCCCTTTTTATCTCCTCTGTCTGTAACAGCTGCATTAAACAGAGAACACACATTTCTTCATGTTACCATACTGCTCATGTAGTCGAGAAATTTGTGCTAAGACCCATAAAATATTGACACTGTCACTAGTACTTTATTCAGAGAGAGAAAATTTATTTAATCCCTTAAGCTATTACCTCTAATTTTTTACAACTATCACAAGGGGGTTATCTTTTAAGGAAATTATTAGGTTTCTCAAAATAATTTTTTTCTTATATTCCCTATTTCACCACATTCTGCTCTGATTTTTAGGCCTCAACTACACTGTTTTCTGCCCCCAAGTATAATTCTAGTCCTTCTCTATTCAGCAAGACATACAGAAAGTGGACTTACAGTCCAGACCTCTAGGATTAAGATTCAAACAGAATTTTAGCACTTCCAGGAGACCTTTTACTACCAGATATCATTATACTAGATCCCTTTCCATGCCTATTTTGGTAAATCAGATCTTCCTGTCTCTTGTTTGGCTATTGCCTCCTTTCCTCATTGTGTGCATTACAGTTTTAATTGCTCTGCAACACCTGATTTAAAACCATCTTGGGCATATTCAAGGTATGCACATTAGAAATATTCCCTAGATCTAATGCTCCAGGGCTCAGTCACTCATCCCTTTAGGCAGCATGAAGAGATAGGAAAACCACATGCAAATTCAACCAGAAGATTTAAAAATTTGCCTTTTTCTCTTGGTCCCACAGGGAAATAGTTTTTTGGCATTTCTGCCCACACACTCAGAGATCATTAGGTGTATAGCTGTCACCAGTTCATTAAGATGCTTTGATGAGGTGTTTTTAGTATCTAAAACTCAGGATCTGTATAAAAAGTTAAATTTGTAAAAGCAGTTTAAACAAATGAGCTGCTCCCACAGCAAGGCATTTGGGCACCCAAAATCAAATGCAATTAATGTACTTTTTTAAATGCTCAGAAATCCCCTTAGTTCTTATTCCCCTGCATATTCTGGTTAAGCAATTATATCCTGAGTTTTGCTGGAGACAGACACTGAAAGGTATTAACAAACACAGTGAGGGTCACTGTTCAGAAGAGGAGAGGCTGTTGATTTTATTTCCCACTGGAATCTACTGGGAATAACTGAACTAAAGGATTCCAGAAGAACAGCTTGTTCTCCAGGCCTTGCTCAGTTCAAACAGGAAAAACATAAGTTATTAAAATATATACACAGAGCACGAGGACTGAACACAGGCTGTGAGTTCTTTTGCTCTCCAAATCACAAGCCTAGACCATATGCCTTTACTCTTCTTACTGCTTTTCTGCTTTTTATTATCACTAGTGACATGTCAGCACTTCTGCCCTGCTACCCCTCTCACCATACTGTCATACCACAGAGGTTCCCATTCAAATCAAGTTTTTATAGTGGTTTCATAGCCAGGGAGCTGATGACTGAATACGAAAGGGACAGCAGTCCCTTCAAACAGGCTCAGTTTTCCAAACCAGCCACAAACCACCATGTACTGCTACCTCTGCTAGACAGCAAAACTCCAATCCTAATACTTCAGGGAAAGATTCTTCAAGAAATTGTACATTAGACCAATGAGTCACTACAATAACCCATACAATATTCCTCCAAGGGCCTATTATTTTGGTAATATTATTTTGACTCTTCAGCCCCATGGTTAACGTTTCTTTTGCTTTCCTAAATGCAATATGCTAGGGGGACAAGGGAGCACTGATCTCAGCCATCCCCTTGGTACTTCCCTGCTACAATCCCTGCCCTATTACTATGGCAAACTCTAGATTTAGTTTCTGATTTCAGACACAGAAAGGATAGAGTTAATCTATCCCTTCTATATCTAACACTAACAAGCGTTAAACGATTTCCTACTCGATCATTAACCTGTCAAATTCAGCATAATAAATCATCATCAGTTTAAGGAACTACAAAGGACTTGTCATGGAGAGAATTTTAAGAACATGATAATCATGTATAAATTTAAAAAAGTAGTGATGATCCTTTCTACAGCTGGATCCTGAAGAATAATTTTCCACCTTCACACAGTAAAAGCAAATGCTTCTGTAAGAAGTTTTCTTCTTTAAAAAAAAACCTTCTTAAAACTTTCTGAGCTTTCTTGCAAAGAACTCATTTGAATCACAGAGTCACTCGATGTGACACTTTAATGCTTTTCAGGAACTAGGCAGTGGTCTGGTATGCTTTAAGTTTATGATTTATATTTCCTTGTAGTCTATCACAACCTATTACAACTATCAACAAGAGTTAAGGTGGGAGAACTAACACAGTAATTTTCCATCCACATTATGCCAGCTCTCAAATGCCAGACCTCTACTCCCAGTGTGTCTGCAGACCCTGCAGAGGCAGTGCCATGAGTATATTGCAATCTCAGCTGTGAGCAAGTTACTGCTGGCCAATTTTCTAATATAGCGTTAAAATGCAAGAGATAATTCCAGGATCTCCACAAGCAGTAGGAGGAGGACAGTATTCCAGGCACAGTTTGCACTCCTGAGTTTGGAAACATCTGCACTATCAGATAAAGGGCCTTTTATGAGCAGCACTAAACTAATGAATTTCCACGAAGTATAAAGAGAGGCACAGAACAGGGATCCTTAAGTGGTAACACACTGACAGATGAGACCTATAATTTTGTGGGAGGAATTTCAGTGTAACTGCTTTTCCCTCACTCAGTTGCTTCTTCTGGTGACCAGCTCCACTACCTACACCCTTCCTAGAAAGAGGGCTGGGAGGGCAGCCAGGGGTTTCAGGATCTGCCTGAGCACCCTGCTGCCACTGGGCTCAGCACAGCACTCACACTGAGTGCCCTGACAGAAACCAGGAGGCTCAGACCCACAAAACAAGGTTTGTCCTCAGGACTCCAGAAAAGAGGGTTTTCAAGGTCATTTCAGGCAGCTTCCCCTCCTTATTCAGAATAAATGACAAACTAAGCCCTTTGGGTATTCTCAGAGAGGAGGGCTGCTGGCTGAGGCCTGGGTGCCCTCACTGAGCACATATTAACAGAGCCAACAATTTCACTGGTGAAGTGAGCAGACAGTCTCAGGGTGGCCTTGTCTGATAGTGATGGACGAGACTGTCCTATCTCATTCACTCACTTCTTCACTCCTAGCCCTGCTTGATTTATTTGTAGCAGCAATACATTAATGTTATCTGACAGCTACCATTAAAGTGTCACGAGCATGTGTATGCAATAACACAGATGCTGCAGGGAATTCGCTGCAGGCCACCACCTCCTAGGCACAGAGAGCAAGGGGAGGCAGGGGAAATACTTTATAAAGCAGAGATCTACTCCTTATTCCTCTTATTCAGAAAGAAATTTGACAAGGAAAACTACTACAGAGACCCAGCACAGGCAGAAGGCATGGTAAAATTCAGACAAAATGAATGCTCCATTTTCCCATCTGTGTTCTGATAACTACAAAACCCAGTAAAAACAAAACTAAACACAGCCATCCACAGGGAAATATCCTACTCAGGTACCCCATGCAAGAAGATGGGCAGACTCAATTGACAGTGCTGCATGAAGGGTGATAACATGCTGCTGGAATAGTAGGAGATGCAAGAAAAATCTCTCTTCATTATTTTCTTTTTCTTTACAGTGGTGTACAAGTATGGTGACTAAATGCCCTGCCTTTGGTTGATGACATTTCCTTTCTCCATGACCCATCAAGTACTTACAGATCTATTCTTATACCACACTCAAAAATAACAGAGATAGCACCCTCATGTTTCATACATACAGAACATGCAAATATTTAATCCAAGGTCACAGCAAAAAACAGCAGCAAAGCCAGGATTTGCATACAGATTTCTCAAGCAACAGATTATCCAATATGTTAACAAAAGCAATCACCATATTCTCTGTCTCAGCCTCTGAGACAGCAGCTAAACAAGGAGAACTAAAGCAAAATATTTTTGCTGTGTCACCTGAAGTCAGAAATTTACAGAAAGTTACAGAATTTGCCTTAACCATATACTCTGTGAGTTCTGAGAAGGGAAAGTTACTCCAGATCCATAACTCATGAAGGGCTGGAAACATTTGACAGCTGCAAAAATCTCAGATACTGAGGAAGAAAATCACTCTGATCTAAAGAACAGCAGCTTCATAACAAGAACCAAAGAATTATTTCTGTTCTGTGTGAGACAGAGCTTTCCATCTGCAAGTATGTGGAGGTAATGTAAGAACCTCCCTGGCCCTTTTTCATGGCCTCACTGAAACCTCAAAGTTTGTCCTCAATATTCAGTGATTTTGGATCAGAATGATCATTATTATATTCACTGAAATTCAACGCATCAGGTAAAACAGTATAATTCTGTCCATTCTTCAAGGAGTGCTGAGACAAGCCTCTAGAGTCTGAACTGGGCTGTTTGTCACCTGTCAAACATACAAAAACCTCTTTATTATTAGGACAGATATCTCATGTCCTCTACTTCCATACTTTAAAAAGTTAACAAAGCACTATTTTCTATCACACAATTACATGAAAAACAAAATAATTTATCATATCTTTGTGTTGCTTGAGTGAGCTGACTGAGCTAGCAGATGTGGCCTCATAATGACAAAATGTGGCAATGCTCATAATTGAGCAGAGGATAAAGGGAGGTCAAAAAAAGGTGCTGCTCAGTATTTACTGGAGCCTGTGCCACCATTTTGATGTGGTTTGCTAACAAATCTACCACACAGAGCCTGGCAAATGCACAGCTGGAAAGATTACTACATCTTCTCTGTCAGAGTACTCTCAAACCATTAGTGCAGTGCCCTTTGCTCAGCCACCACCATCCCCATCCTTCAAGCACCTTCCCTTCTACTCAGCAGGATGGTTGATGCCTCAAGGATTGACAGGGAAGCAGGCTGTAACCTATTAACTGCATCATCTACCATCTCTCCTTTCAGTGTTAATATGGTCCAAAAAGGGGTAGGGGTCAGATTTGCACAAGTATTTAGGCCAGATGTGCAGATAAACAATTAAGACTATGTAGACATACATTAAATCACATTAAGTGCCTATCTGCACTGTTTTAAGCTGAGTTCTTTCCCTTTATCAGATTCATAGTAATTTAATTTGGGCTGATTAGAAATTAAGGTCTCCAGGGCCAATATGAAAAGTTTCCATCAGATCACTCCAAGCTCTGTGGTGTCAGCAGACCCAGAGCCTGCAGAGAGGTGCCAGGTGAGTAAACTGGGAGGGTGGGGCACTGGTGGTGTGGGGAACACAAATCCTGAGAGTGAACAGGAACAGAAGAGGAGGCTGATGATGGCTGTGTGCTGCAGCCAGCTTCATCTCAAGCTGTGCCTTGGCTTCGAGTGCCCCAAGGGGTAAAAGTGCACTAAAAACAAAGGCCAAATAAAACATGCTTTAATTCGCAGCCATTAAAACCCCAGCTGCAAATATAACTGAAGCATGTTTCTTTTTAAAGAAGCAACACAACACTTTCTCCCTCCAGCCCTGTTGACTTCAAAGACTTCAAAAGTAACTTGATGCCACGACTGGAGGCAAAGCTGCCATTAAGTGCCAACTCCTGCAGTTGCAGAGATTTTGAGGCCCCGAATTCTGTTTTGATTATTTGCCTTCAAATGAATTTTAAAAAATGAAAAAAGAAAGAAACAATGAAGGTAAGATGGGAGGCAGTTTCCAGCATGGCTGCCTGCAGGTATGACAAGAGCTGGGGAGGGTAAATGCACATTTGCAAGACATAACCTTACAAATATTTCTGATACACTCTAGGGAGACCATCTCTACCTAGTACTACGTATGACTCACCACAAAGGATTTCTTATGTCCCTGTCCCCTCTTTTATTAGAGTTTGTTCTACCAGCCTTGATCAAGTTGAGCACTTGCAGAAAACAAGCCTAAAACCCCTTTTAAAGTGACTTCTCTGGCATGCATATGTCACAGCTCGCAGGGTTTAAGTCAGCAGAGCTTTAATCCATGGCTTAGCACATCAACTTCAAAAGAAACAGAGTTCCTGCATCCACATCACACACACAGAGACTCCCTGAATTCAGCTTGCATGGCTGGCCCTGATTCCTGATTTAGCCCCATGAAAGCCTCCCCTGAGCTGGAGCCACAGACCAGGGGCCAGGTGAGCTGAGACTTGTCAGGACTGCTGCACTGCAGCCTAAGCTCCACTGGATGTCCCTGTGCTCAGCTACAGAGAACTAATAGAGAGGAGTTGGAGGAAAGAAAAAAATAACAAGAAAGGGAGGAGGACCTGTGGCTACCATGTTTTTTGAAGAAGGATTTGTTCCTTGCTTATGCTGGTGATGTTCTGGTACAGACTGCACATGAACAAGACATTCCCAAGCTTTTAATTTATGTTATGGTCTTCCCAACAAGCACAAAAATAAAAGTTACACTTCAGAATTTCCCTGCACATTTAAGAATAATGTAGCCACACCAAAACTCTTTGGCCACTGGCTGGGTCTGTGGAGAGAAGAATCAGTTCAGACAATAGCCCCTCTTTGCTTTCCAATTCTCCATCAAACACATGAGAAAGCAGGGAGACAAAAAAAAAGCTGAGGAGCAAATAGCTGAGTTGACTCATGTCTTCAAAGCTCCTGTTGAAAATGACCAAGTAACTATTCCTTAGCCTAAATCAGAATGAATACAAGTCTTCATATAAAAGTATCTTGCATAAAGGCAGATGCTAATCACAAAAGTCTAAGTTCAAACTAAACATGCTTCAGGAAGCATCCCATCTGTGCCAGTGCAATATAGGAATCTTGCAATCTTTATAATAGGGGTAGTAGAGGATTGAGGGACAAGGCTGTAATTCAGTCATATTTGCACATGCATCTACACCATCCTCTGGATTGACAAGACCTGATGGAATAAATTAGAGCGGTTAAGTGAGAACAAAAATAATAAAGAATTATATTTTTTTAGCAGTTAATGACAGCACAGAAGACTTCAGCCCAGCTTCTGCCTCTGCAGCAGACCTACTGTACAACCCACAGCTACTCATTAATATCATTATATGCCAGAGCTTGGTTATGGATTATTTCTGTTTCATATCCCTTCTCATATCTAACCAGGCCAGAAGACTTTACAGTTTGTTACTATGCAGCTCCACAGCCTCTAGCACAATGCAGCTCCAGTCCAGACCCTGTGGAGGACAGCTTAGTAACCATTTATTACAAACTGTGTGGCCAGCCAGTGGCAGCATGGAAAGGCTACAGCAAGGCACAGAGTACACAGCATAAAATCTCTTCATGATTCAACCCCACAGTCCTGTCCCTTGGACAAAGCCTATCTTAGTGACTTCAGCTGATCAGAGCAATTTCCTAATTTCTACAGAAAATAAATCAATGCACTTGCAGCAGCATCAGTGACTTGTTTCCTGTCACCTACCTCTCAAACCTCAACATGTTGAATCCACTCTGCCACCCAAAGCCCCAGCCAACATGCTGAGTCACAACAGGCAGCCATGAAGGCCATCTTCAAATAGCAACCTGAAATATCATTTCTTCCTTCCAGGCCATCCTTTTCTCTGAGATGTATTTTCCTATGACAACAAATAAAACCTGTTTTACTTGTGTTCCACTTAAAAGCAATTTGCAAAAAAAGAAGCAGTGAAAATAAGAAACAGACAATGCCTTTTTCTTTAAATCTTTCCAACATAAAATAGGAAAGAATGCCTAAAGGTTTCCAGGCCAGCACAGCTTTCTTGTTTTGTTTGTTTATTTTAACGTAAGTAATTCGGAAAGCATGAGAGCAGGACGTACTGGTACCAACTCTGTTATCTCAGCAGTGCTGCAATTTCCCACAGCCTACACTATCTGCAGGACCTCTGCTTCTTTATGGTCATGAATTCAGAAACAATGATAGAGCTGAATAAAATCATGAGCCTTGATGAATAATAAAGCACAGAAATCCTGCATTTGACCAAGGCTTCCTGGCTGGTGCCTTAATGGAAAAAGCTTGGCATGGGAGATGCCTTCTAAACTCAAGTACTTACTATTCAGAAGACACACAAAACTTGTACTGCTCTGAACCAAACCTTATCACCAGTATCAACTTTTCCTTACTACCTTTCATCTGCAAAGGGTATTGAGGGTCTTGAGTACAACTACAGTGTGTTCTCAGGCAGAACTAATGAGAACCATGGATGATGCAGGCAGGCAGAAAACCATGAGGGTGCCCTAATGGCAGCAGTCACCCCCCTAAAAGCAGCCACACAAGTGCTAGCTGGTCTGGCCAGGCTGACATCTGCCTGCAAAGACCTTGCAGATGTAGTGTATGTCTCTGTCGAGGCTGGAGAGCCTTCCCACTGAGCAGGACACCCTGAGCAGCAGGAACAAGGAATGTCACACCAGCTGAGTCTTGCTTTCTTCAAATGTCACAGCAGTGTTGCACTGACAAGCAGCTCTGGATTGTGAATAAACAGCACACCTGAGAACCTGGTGGGGAGATTTACACAAGAATTCACTTGGTTTTAATGTGTAATAGAGAAAAGTGCATTTCCCCAGCCTGGGAAAGGGTAAATGAGAGGGGATGCACCTACCAAATTCTGTCATTGCCTAAGTCTGGAAAACAGCAAGTTAGCAGCAGAACAGTGGAGCTCGCAGTGTAATTTCCCTCCAGACTACTCTAAACTTGGAATGGGGGTTTTTCCAAATTTATTGCTTCTCTGATTTCATAACAAATTAGCTCCATGTACCATTACAAAAATTGCTTTGCTGTCAGCCCTGCAGGCTTAATTTGGGGTCTGGGAAGCAGAGGGCTCTTCCCTTCTCACACATTGTCAACAGCCACACACGGTTTTGAACACTGAGTTCCACCCACGCTTGTCCTTGTACAACCCCAGTGAGGCCTTCACAAGGTTGGACAGGTGTAAAATGACAGAACTTGACCTAAAACAGCACTAAAAAGACAAAGCTGAGGGGAAAAAAAAAAAAAGCTGTTGCTCTGACTTTACCTGAGTTGACTACGTTTTCTGGTTTGTTTTTTATTTATTTTTTAAAAGAACATCAACATATCAAATAAGAATTAAGATAACTGAAGGAAAGGGGTAGGAGGAAAGAGAATTGCTGCCAACAGTCAAGGCAATACTACTGTTTTCATAGAGCATGTGTTCTCTTTAAAAGTGGTCTGATAAGCCAGAGCAACAGCCACCCTGCTACTCCAGCAATGTGGGAATGCAAAAGGGATGGTTGGAAACTGGGCTGGCAGTGCCACAGCCAATCTCCTGCACATTTCTGTAGGTGACTCTCAAATCTAATTTACTTTCTCCATCTCTACTACGCAGATCTCTCACTGATCATAAATACTATGCATCCACCTAGCACAGAAAGATCTCCTGTTGGGTGCCTGTTCTATCTGGGGCAATGCTCCTATCAGCAGGCAAACAGGAGCAAAGGCTTTGGATTAAAATAATCCAAGTTAGATTTGGATGTAGCTGCACGCACTAATTGAAGAGATTGCCCCAAAGCTGCAGTAGTCCTAAACACACTGAGGACACGTGCAAGCAAGCATGCTGTCAGGATGCTGACAGATGATGAATTTGTTTGTGTAGTGAATACATACAAGGAGGAAGCAGCTGGAAATGCATTGTAATGTGTGCTCTATACAAATCTAATCTCTGCTAATATTCTTCGGATTCTAGCTGCTGGCCAGCCGGGTGCAACTCTGACAACTTTGGTAAAAATTTCTCTTTGTGACTAAAGGACCAAAGAACTTTAGCTAAAGGGCAGATATTTGAGGAAGGGTCAGCACAGGCTAAAATAATGCTGTTTGAAGGCATAGTTACAGCAATCTTCAGCTCGAATTAACTTGCAGCCACACATTTTTGGTTGGAACACTGTTCTCTGGCTTAACTCAGTCTTCTGCTCTTAGTTGTCTCATTTATATATGAAACAGGGTAAACAACTGTATTTTAAAATATTCAATGTTACTTTTTTGTAATTAAGGAGAAGCTATTTCCTTTTAATTTCCCTGTGTGAGAGAGAGACTTTCCATTCCTTTGCTAACCCCTTCTTCTTCCATACATCTAATTTCAGGAAATTAATTCCCAAGCCTGGCTAACCAAACCTGTATGCAGTATTCCCAACTCCACAGGGTCTCATTCTGTGTACAACAGAACTGCTAATTCCCCCTTGGAAAGGGAGCACTTCTCCAAATGCATCCCAGGGCTGCAGTTGTGTTTCACAGCTGCACCACTACAGCAGCTTAGTCATTCTCAGACTGACTCATGCACTATGGTCTTTCTCCTTTTCTGTCATTTCCAGCTGATGAAGGCTAAGCACAGAGCTGAAATTAAACCTATGTGATGACTTAACACCTATCAGCTCATAAGACCCTACCTCTAAGAAGTGTGCAGCTGTAAAGCAGTTTTTAAGGCAAGGTTTATCTTTGTCAATAAACATCATCCAGAAGACCATTCTAAAAGTTCACTCATGTTAATTTCTTTTCTCAGACATTCACCTGCATTTGCTATCCTTCTCACCTATGGCATCCTTTCCAAAATAAAGCATTGCTTAAAACTCCTTGTAATTCAGTGTACCACCATTTGCTTGTTACAATTTCGTTACTCATTTTCCTCCCTATCTCCAATTCAGCATGCTTAAAACTTGCTTGCATTTAAATATGTCGATTACACCATCACTTCTCCATATCTCTTCCTTAGCAATGCTCCTTTCACCTCTTCTCTCCCTCTCCCCTGCTGTTCAGCAGTATTGTCCTGAGGCAAAACAGTTATTCACCTTTAATCCATTCCTAGGTGGTCTTTAACTCAAACCCAGCCTTGGCAGCTGCTGTTCTTCCCTTGCTCTATTTTTATCTTTGTAAATATGTTCAGGCAGGCAAAAAAATAACAGGATTGCTGCAATTAGGTGGGTAGTTAAATGACACAGTCACATGAAGAAAGCCAGTTTGTAACACCTCAGAACCTCATGTTCTGTAACCCAACAAGAACTGAACCAAGAGACAGAAACGCTGATCAGGGACAGGTGAGATATTGCTCACAGCTCTGCCACAACCATCAGCTCCTTCCTAGGAAATAACAGGGTATTAATAGTGGTAGAAATAGTGGTATCCTTGTATTAGAGGCAGTTACAACTTCACTGCCTGGCGGTTCACCTTGTGTTTTTGATTATTGCTCAGATCCATTTTTTTTGCTTCTGCAAGGTCAGCTCTAAGAAATACTAAAAACTGATTCACACTAACAAACCTCGAAGCAGTCAGGGACCATGGAATCTTTTGGCAGCATATCTGGAACTAAATATTTACTGGACACATTTCTAACCCAGAGACTTGGCCAAAATGAGAGAGGAGGCATGTGAAGCCAGCATTTTCCAAAGCAAGCACAAAACCTCACACACATAATGCCACACATTCCCTGCTGAGAGATCACAGAAACCTGGCTGCCCCAGAGATCATTCATCTGAAAGGAAAAACAAGAGTGGACTGGCAGGCTGGGAGGCACATCAGCCAGCCAGCTGGGCTTGGTGTGCCAAGGAACAGCTGCTTTCACCCTGCCCCATGCTCCTTTTTCTCCAGCAAATATTGCTTCTTGCTCCACTGAGGCAGAGCTCCAGCAAATGTTTACACTATGGCAGGACTAAGGTAAGGTTTAAAAATACCCTAGTGAACATGTTACTGTAGGTGTGATGAGAAGGTGTGATTGCCACCATGGGCTGAAATGAGCTGCTTACTTTTGTTATCGCCTTCCTTTTCCCATAGCAACCCTTTCCAATCAAATAATCCTAACTGATCTTGGAAATCAATCAAATTTCTATTATGTTTATACACAATAGACCACCATGACTCACTTTCATCTACAATCCTTAAGCTTCAAACACTGGTTTAAAACAGGCCACAGATTATTATAATCATGTTTACACAAGAAGTGTAATGTGCCAGCCTGTCAAAATATTGTCAATATTTATTCCACATAAATCCATCCCCCAAAACTGAAGCAAAAACTTAATGAAAGATTACAATTGAGGCAGGCTGGAAAAAAGGTAGAAGCAAATATTTGAATCAAGCACTAACAATATATGGATGAAGTTTAAAAAAAAACCCTGAGTATTAAAAAGAGAGAGACTTATTCCAAATAAATTGTGCAGCTTCACAACAAGCATAAAGCACATGAAATTAAAACTTTCATGACCTATGGAAGACATCAATACCAAAGAGAAAGGATGGCAGAGTCAGGAGGGAGAAGTGCAGTGCAAACCTGTGCAAGAGGAAAAAAGGCTACCTACATAGAAAAGCAGCAAGAAAAGCAAGCAAGCAACATGCCTTGCTTTCAAAAGATGAAAAAATATAACTACATGGTCAAGCACCATGACAAAATGATTTATATTTCTATTTCACTGCCACTCCTCAAGGAAAAATGCATATGGGAAGGGACTATGTTATTCTGAAGGGCTGCAAGGAATCTTTAAAAACAGACTAAGCTCATTAAGCTACTCCATGTTTCATGTTTCCTCAAGGAACCATATTTTCTATTACATCTGGGGCAAAACAGAGCTGATTTCCACATCATTTAGTACTTTGAGAGACCGTGCTCTGTCCTATGCAATGCAAGCTTGGATGGCTTTCAGTGGGAGTTAGCAAGTGAAGTTTGCATACAAATGTCAGGAAGGAACTCCATGTTATTTGTACCTAATCTTATTTTTCCATGTGAAGTCATCTGGGGCAGTTTCAGGGCTGGAGCCCTGCTGTCCAGGGGTGTTTCAGGTATTCCATATCTTGAATTAAACACTGCACAAACAAAAGGGCTGACACATGAAAAAGTTAAAGTTCTTTCTGCTTTGCCCAAGTTCAAATCTGTATAAAATGAACTTGGAGGGGCTCATAAACTAGCTCTTATTTTCATAGATAATAATACATACTCTCAATTTTGCACACAACTTTTGTGCACAGCTCTCAGCTCTATGAGTTTTCAATAAAATCCTGAAATTGGAAAAATGTGGCACTAAGATGAATTCAGTGGTTCAGAACATGAAAGCAAAATAAGAGTATTAACATTACTTGCTAGTCATCCCTTACATTCCTATGGGCTAGAAAAAAATCTCTGACAGAAGTTACAGAATATTCTAAGTTAGAAGGGACCCACAAGGATCATAATGTCCAGCTCTTAAGTGAATGGTCTGCATGGGGATCTCTTGTTAGTTTGGACAGTGCTCACTACACATTTACAGTGGAACAGAAATTAAGGTCTTTAAGAAAGCAGTTGGGGTCATGACAGTCTCCCAACACAAACCAATAAATAAATTTGTGGAGATAAAATTATTACAAAATATCAGTTATTCTTATTGCTATTCTCTGCTGTTACCTTTTCAATTTATCTACAAACTGCCTTTATAAATCAGTGTCTTTTCATTACAAAGTTATTTTAATTTATTTCTGATCTCTTTCCCAGTTTCTCTCTCTAAAATTCTTAGGATCTTCAATATCTACAATGACATACACATATCTTTATAGCCAAAAGAGTTTGCAGCATTGAATGCAAAATCTGCATGGTTTTTACTCTTGCTTCAAGAATATGTGGTGGAACAGCATCCATTTTTATTTCTCCCCTGTTTAGTTTGCTCCTCCCTACTCAAGTTTGTCCCACTTGGGACCTAAAGCCTGTAGAGAACTGATCACCAATAAAGGCAGTTTGACTTTTTGTCATATCAGATATAAAACACCCTGTAATATAAGCATATATATTCAATACAAAAATCAATGCAAGTCTGCCCAGTTTGATCATGGATCAGGAAATTATCAGTAATTGATCATGCATGGTAACACACAAAGCAGAGGAACAGGAAACTCTACAGAGTAAAATTAGATGATAAACTGCACACAGAAGGAAGTCTCTTCCTAACCTCCATCACTCACCCTAATTCATGATCTGAAACAGAGAAGTTTTTCTCTATAAAGAAAAAAGGGAGAAGTTACTGGTGGATATGTTCCAAACCTTGGGTAGGCATCATTTTGTTAATATCTCCTTACTTTTCTACCAAGGATGCAGCAGTACTAGAATGGGATTAGTGACAGAATATGCCTACTAATAATAACAGAAAACATTATTTGCTGTCCTCTTCTGACATATGTTCTGTTAGATCACCACGAGACAATGAGCAGACATGCTCATTCAGCTTCCCACAGTGGGAGCTCCAGAAATAAATAATTTTTTTCCCTAAAAATATTTTTCCACCCACAAACAATGGCTGTTAATTTTAAATTCTTCAACATGTGCAAATCAATCTTTTTACTCTTTATTCTGTGACAAAAATGCATTCCATATACCATCATGTCCATTCACCTCATTTTGCCTTAATCTTCATTAACCTCTACAGTTCCCTGCCATATTGAGCTACTCTCTATGTTTCACCACATTTTCCCAATTATATTCATAGTGTCCATGCATCACAACATGAAATACTGGACTTTGTACAAAAGGAAATATTCCTAAACCTTTATTTGCTGTTTCTTGGCAGAATGCTCAAAGTAATGCTACCATTAGATGCTGCAGCAACTCAGCAAAGAGGATAACAATGTTAGTGAGTAATTTTACCAGCATATTGTGACCTAGGGGACTCCCCACATCTAATACAATTATTGGTTTCAGAAAAATAGAGAACAATGATGTTTGCAATCCAATATTTAAGAAAACCTTGTGCCCTGTGGCATCAGGGCCAGCTGGGTGATGACAACTTCACTCAGCTTCCCAGTAGTTGGACCTATCTAAATTATAAAGGAACTATAGGCCTTTGAATTCCTCTATTTCCTGATAAAGGAATCCTATGGGTGGAGCTGGGGATGAGTGGGGTGTTAAGATGGATGATTATTTGGTGAGGAGCTAAAATACAGAGAAATATATCTTCCCTGAAAAATAAGTCCTGCAGAACTTCCCACAATTATGTTGAACAGAGTCAGGTATTAGGCTGACCTGGGAACAAAAAGCCAAGATAAGTTACAGAGCAGTCTTCTCTCCCATGCCAGGGAACCCACATTTTCCAACATGCTATTTCAAAACAATGTGAGAAGCTTAGAAAACTCCTTTAATCCTCTTTATTCCCAAATGTTGGCTTTGGGTGGGCCAGCACTGTTTGTGCCCCAACATCTCCTGGTCACTTCTCTGGCTCACACCACTTCACAAGATTGCAGCAGGGATGAAAGCAAACACCTCCTTAACATTCTCATTGCAATCCAAACAACAGCTGCTATTCCTTCTGAGGATGGCACACATTTTTCAGCCTGGTTATTTCTCTCATCTCTTAAATTCACACATTAGTAGATTTGGATTTTTTCTCCAATAAATCTTCAGTTATAGCCTGAAGCTTTTCATTTCAGAGCTGGGTACAATAAGGACAGTGGGTCTCTGCATTTGTTTTGCTGCTTAAATGGTAACACATTTCATTGGATTGCTGGGTTCTGAAAGCCTTTCCCTTTCAAAGTGGGAAAATTTCTGAGGCTGGTCCTTACCCACAGACCACAGTGTGCTCTGCACACACCCCAGAGCTGCACAAGAGACCAGGACAGCCCTCAGTCCTGCAAATGTTCCTTGACAGCTTCAGATCTTGATAAGGCTCTTGGTCTCGGATGAAAGATGATCCAAACACCCTTTTCTTTGACTGATTGACCTGTACATAACACAGATCATCATTTGGCCATAACTCTGAAACTAAGCTATTCTATGCAGCTTTAACACATGCCCAGTTTGAGTCCTGGTTGTAACACAGAATAAATATTCTGTTATATCTATATAGTTTGTCCTATTTCAATCCTCTCTGTGTCACCTGTGGTCCAAAATGCTGTGAAGAAGATAAAACATTTTACAGTTGCTTTCAGTTTACATCATGAGATCTGCATAATTATCAATATGAACATCAATTTGCAGAATTTTTCCCTAGGAAACAAATATTAAATTAGAGGTGCTGAAGTAGTTTTATTCTGAGTGATTTCTTATAGGAGAAGGAATAAATTAAGTTGTAAAGAAATACCCTAATGGGAAATTTGAAGTCTACCATATTTTTAAAAATTATGCATTTGTTATAACTATCTATGCTTTCTTTCTCTTGCATTTTTGAGCATTAAGATGAACATTTGCATTATGGTAAACTGTTAATGAAGTCTAATACAGAAGCACTGTTTGCAAATATTATTAAGATAATAAGCAAGAAATTCATTAGTCTAAATTTTCTCATTTATTTATCTGTTTTATTACTGAACTAATTTTCTATGCAGTTTTTCTACCTGAAACTGAACAATTGTGGGTTTGACAACTTTCAGAGTGAAAATGCTTAAGGAGTCACAAAAGATGATGATTAACTGTGAAAGAACAGAGTGCTGGTCATGCAAATTCCCTTTGGAGAGATGGAGCTCTAACACATGGGCCTGGAATGTTGGTTTACCTGAAGACACCTTGTGTCCCCTAGGTTGAAGGTTGCATTAGTTTAACAATACTGCCAAACTCACCCATGAGCTTCTCTTTTCACAGCTTTCAAGCAGTCCTGCATCTCCTTTAGATTTGACATAAAATAAAAATTTATGGGGGCTATATTCAATTTATGGTCATACACAGAGACCTTAAGTTGTTCATCTTTTAGGACATCTGTGAGGCAGTGGACAAGTTTACATGACAACAGGACAGTGCAAAGAGACATGAGTTATTGCTGGCCTGAGGCAATACATCTGGCATGGCATAGTCCAAAGCCATGTAAGTCTTATTAACTCTAGTTTAAGGTGAGTTAATTAGGTAGCACTAATGCTAATTTAAGGAGGTTATTAGTCAGTGACATTCAACCTGACTGCAGACAGCCAGCTCAGGTGTCTTTGCACTGAATTCCTTAGCATTGTAGGCTGCAAGGACAACAGAGACAGAAGTGCAAGCCGTTGGAAAGATGGAAATTATGTTTCTCATGTCTTCAGTGGCAGCACTGATAGGCAGTTTTACAGTCAATATCTATAAGTTTCTATCATTCTCTCCAGGTCAATCAACTCAGGCTTTGGTGCCTTCTGCATTTTTATATTCCAACTGAACACATCTCAAGAACATGGGGAATACTGAGATGCCATTGTACTAATGATACTGCAAAAATGTTCTGATGCTCAACACAATCAAGATCCAGAATTGTGCTGGAAACAATCCAGAGATCATTGCTGAAAGAATCATTTCACCTCATTAAGAATAAAGAAAACCACAAATACTACGAGACCCTGTGAGACAGTAATTTGTAATTATTAACATGAATCGATTCAAAACTAATAAAACACAACATAAATGGTAAGCAATATAGTTGTTACAATTTCTACTAGCTTTCTTCTATTCCATCTCTTTATTTTTCCATTGTCCCCACTCTAATTTCAACCTCATTTGATTTGCTATGAATAAGACCTGTTAAGTCTTGTATTTTTAAAGGATTTTTTCCTGAAAACAAGATAAATCAAGTGTTTGCAAAGATGTGAGCAGTTTAATTTATCTCAGTGGCCACAAGCAAGTATTGTTAGGAATGTCCTTCCCTGCAGATACTCCAAAGCCACCTGGAGACCATCCAGAGCAAGGTGCTCCAGAGGACCCTTTTTGAGCAGGGAAGTTGATTAGATGACCTCCAGCTGTCTCCTCAGACCTTACCCAGTCTACAATTCCGTGAAATAGAGAAGGTGAATATTTACCAATGTTCCTTATAAGAACTACAGCAAAACTCTGATATTAGAAAAGAGCATTTAAACTACAAAAACACTCAGTCCCCCTTTATATACCATACTGCAACATCTTCACCTCTTTTTTGTAAGCAAAAATACATGATGCAGTTGGCATATATTTAATCACATGATATGAAATTAAGTAAAATATTTAGGAAAAAAAAATGACAGACACTCTGGTATTGGCATATAAACTGGAACCTGGTCTGCATGACACAGATAGCAATGCTGCCATTCTGCTCCAACAAGAGGACACAGATGATTAAAGTAAGGAATAGAGCAGCTGCAAGACTGACATTATAATATATGAAAGGCTACTGCAAAAAACAAGGAAAATAATCTGTTCTGTTCTTCGTGTTCTTTACTGTTAGCCAGGACAAGAACTTAATAGAGAAAAATGGAAAAAAAAAAAAAAAAAGCAACAGATTATCATCATTAGTTTTCTTCTTCTTTTTTTTCTTTTAAGGAACAAACACAACTTTCTAAATGTGAAGATAATTAAGCAGTGGAACAGATTGCCTAGGGAAGTTGGGAAATCTCAAACTCCAGAGATGCTACATAATAATTGAGACAGGTCAAAAATGACACTTAAGCCTTCCATCTTGCTTTTTTAAATTATCTTACGAGCATGACTTTTTAAATGGCACAGTTTCTTAATAAATACAGTGTGTCAATTAACATGTCTATCGATTATACATCTCAGTTGGCTTATGCTAGGAGAATGAAACATTGAATAAATACTGAAATTATTTCATTTATTAGAAACATTTATTTTCTAATTAAGAGGAAAACGCATTCTTGCTTGTACAACTGAGAGATTCAGCAGTGTTCCCAATGAGGCCAAAACTCTCACCCATTTCAGTGAGAGAGCAGTAATTATGAGCATCCTAATCATCTCCATAAGACTTTTAAACACAAAAATCAAAAGGAAAACCAAATAGAACAATCTTCTGCTGAAGAAGAGAAAAAGCTCCCTCATGCTCTGCCAAAGATGTTGGCATGGATGATGAGTTCCTGCTGGATGAGAGAGCAACGTACTAGCTTCTTCCTACAATGTGCTTATTTTCTTAATTACATTATATAAAAGGAATTTCATTCCATCTGCTTCATTGGTGACAATTTGCTTGAATTATGGAGTTACTACAAAAGTCATTGACACAAACATAACAAATGTGAAACAATAAAACACATGCGAAGTA
This sequence comes from Erithacus rubecula, assembly GCF_903797595.1. NCBI lineage: Eukaryota > Metazoa > Chordata > Aves > Passeriformes > Muscicapidae > Erithacus > Erithacus rubecula. Next base: position 27,118,356 of record NC_136659.1, read on the forward strand.
AGAATGACTCTATTAGTTTAAATGTTCAGGCTGGTTTTCATGTCCAGTTTCACATTATAATGAAAAAACTTGCTCATCTTCCTAATCACATCATTTTTAATATGGGTTTTGTTCACTGCTACAATTTAATCTCTTCAGACACTGAGGTCTTTATAGGACAGAAGTAATTTATCTGCTTAAAGCAATCTCAGTATTGCAATTTGGGTTCTGATGGGACTCTGCTTCACTGAGATCTTCATACTTAATCACTGAATATCTAAAATGAGAATTTTATATCAGTGGGACTTAAGGACAGAGCTATGGAAAAGGAAACCTATCCATCTTCCAAATGATAAATGTTCCCTTTCCATAAAGTTGTAGGAAAGACTTCTTTAAACCAATGGTCTGCTCTCATCTGGAAGACTGTGTGCCCAAGTATTCCCTCCATTAAAAAAAAAATAGAAAAAAGAACTTTCCAGTATTTATGAACAAATGACAATAATCAAGGGCATGGGAGGAAAGGGTGTTTTCACAAAATGATGTGGGAGTCTGGAACTGCATACCTGAAGTAAGAAAGTGACTGACAGAAGTATGTGCTGTCACAAAACACCAGCAGAATGGATATCAGAATCCTTTACTGTCTCTCATAACTAAAGTCCAATGGGTTATTCAAAAGTTTACCAGGTCCTTAGTAAAGCTTGAGAAATACTAATGGTGCTAATGAAGCCAAAGTCTGATTCAAGGAAAAATTGGAGCCATCTCTGGACAGTGAATCATAGAGGTGTCCAGAAATAAAGTTCAGAAATGGCAAGTGGTGAAGGAGTTACGTGTCTAACACTTTAGAGTTTATGTTAACCTCAAAGCTATTTGCTTTCAGAAGAGTAACTTCCTTGGGCAGAGTAACTGCTTTCTTCTGAGTTCTGCAAATTGACCTCTGAAACACCCTGGGCTGGTTACTGTCAAACACTGCAGATGTAATGCCATATGCTCCTTCCTATGCTTTGTTTTCAGAAACAGTGCCATGGAGATGCCCTGAAAATGCCCACTAACTGGTATTTTTTCCTCAAAGAGGAAATTATTTCTCCTAAGTTTCCTAAAAAGAAAATGGAATCATTGCCATTTGAGTAAACCTGTGGTTTAAAATCAATGCAACATTGCAACAATCAAATGTTGCCCATATTATTTAATCATTAAACAGAAACTGAAGGAGCTGAAGTTGTAATAACATTTCCATTGTAAGCAGAGTTCACATGTCAAATGACTTAGTCAATTCTACTTTGTGACTGCATACTAAGTGAAGTTATAACATGTTTGGTGGCCAACCTCAAAATTATTAAATCCTCACCACTTATTTCAATGTGGGATACTCAGCTGCATTCAAAACACACTCTTCCCATGAATTTCCAATTGACTTGTGCTGTGTGATGCAAACAAACTGCAGAAAGATTCTATGCAAGGAGAAAAATCCTTTCCTCCTCCATTTCTACCACACAGCAGATTCCCACACCTTAAAATGAAAAGGGTTTTTGAAAGCTTAGTCTGTTGTGTCCATGTAGTAAGCAAATGTTACCTTGCTGGAATTAATAGAGAGCCCTTGATACCTAAGGCTGTGCATGGGTGAATAATATTTTAACTAGCCTCATTAATTTAAAAAGAGGGTTTCCATCCTGTGGAATGTACAATGACAAACTGCCTTGGGTTGAGTTCCTAAAACCTCACTGCAATAGCTTTTCTGACTGTCTTTCAAAAGGAATTTTAATTCTGCCTCAAATTCATCTGTTTATTAAAAAGGGATGCTACTTCCTCACTTGAAAGAGAAAGGGCAAAGTAGTGTTAGCTTGCAGGAGTCCTAATGCACGAACTGTTGCCCTCTTGGGTGCAATACTGCCACTGGAAAAGCAATGTGAGATGTTATCACTGCAGTAATAAAACCAAGAAAACATTTCACAACAGCAGAGTGCCTTAATCCCACAGGCTTTGCAGAGACACCAGGACAGGAATTGTGGCTCTCTGAAATGCAGTCACACACACTCAGCTTGGTGCCATTGGATGAACCTGTTGGAAAAGGCTGAGGCAGCTCAACCACACACAGGGCAGCAGAGAGGAGGAACTGAACAGCACCAACTCTGAGGGAAACTCCAGGGGAAATTTAGGAAGGTTGAATGCAACCTGGTACTTAAACAGATCTAACATTTCCAACTGTACAATTTTAATAATAAGTATTCAATATATGCCAGAACTCCCATTTTTCAATCTGTTGTTGGATAAATAATTTTTAAATTACCTCAAAGAGAAAGAAACCCTATCCACTGTCAAGGCTGGGAAAGAAATACTTGGGACAAAAACACCCCACAATGTCCTGTAGATGTTATCTGGCCTTTGAGAAGTCATTAAATACTAGTATGACTGACAGAAAAATGCCAGACAGAAAATGGTCTAAGCATCAGTATCTCAAAGGACACAAAACATTGTCTTCAGCTGTAAAATACATTGTTCTAAAGCTTCTGTGTATGAAACATGGCTTTTTTGTTTGGTTTACTTGTATTGCAGTGATGAGCAGGAAGACAGAGGAAGGAGACAGAAAAGCAGAAGGCACTCCTATCTTACCAGCAGGCCCCTAAAAGAGCTCTCAGTTCATTAGAAAAGCCCTGGAGAGTCCCCTTCTCTCCAGCTAATCATCCTGGAGAGCTCATTTCTCTGCAGTCTGTCTGTCCGAGACCAACAGAACGACCCTTTAATCTGTGCAGGCTAAAATGAACCAACGGGGGCTGGCTGAATCATTAAATTAATGAATCATTAAAGTTTGGGTTTTTTGTGAGAAGCAAGTGCCTGAGTAGAAAAATAACAATAAGAAAGGCTAGAGCTCTGAAGCACAGTGGTTTCATGCTGGCTGCACAATATCCATCATAGCACGACTCAGAAATCCATCTTCACATAATGTTTCAACCCACTCTCAGTAAGGCCCTGGATAAGTCCCATCTCTCAAATTCATATAAGTCAAACTGTACTTATTACTAATTCAGGCTGAGCAGTGCAACAGTATTAACTCTAGCATGAAATACCACAAGCAGCAGATGTCCAGCAACAACTGTTTCCCTACAAATAAACAAACTAGAGTGCTGAATTCTTGAGTAGCATCTAAAGAACACCAAACTTCACTCAGAGACCCAGCAGAGAACTAAAACAAAGCAAAGCATACTGCTGTGAGATGCTGAACTTCCTTATAGGGGCAAAAAATGTCTAAGAAAGTCAAATGAAATCAAATTTATATCCTAGAAAGTAGGACAAAGAAAATATCCATAGATTGAAATAGCTTATTTTATTGAACTTTATGTAAATAAAGATGAGCTTATGTAAGTCCATCATTGTTCACAAAGAAGTTCTCAGTGTCAATTCAGTAAGAACCCTTTAATTACTACTTTGAGTAGAGACTTTCTACGTGTAACTATTTTAAGTACTATTCTCTAAAAACAGAGCTATCAGCTTCACAAAAGGTGGGGATTAAAAGACTGAAGAATCAAATTATTCCCTTATTTTAGAGCAACTTTCTAAACTCCCATTCTCCCCCAGCTGTGATACATAGCTTTCCCATAAAAGGAAACTACTTTGGCTAACTTGAGTTCAGAAGTAAAAAAGTCTTTTTGACCCTGACCTGAGAAGTACCTGCAGCAAAACTCTTAAAGAATGGAAGAAGAAATCTCACGATGAGACCTAATGTTCTCTCCATGATGGGACATGGTGGGCTGAGGCACAAAGAGGAGTTTTCAACTAAGAGAACTTGGAGAATGCACTGCTATTACAAAACCATTCTGGGATTAACACCACCCACACAGGGACTTACTGGATCCAAGAGACTTCACACACAGAGTGACTGCTACATCTTCAGTATCACTAACACAGTCAGGACCAATTAACCCTACTGACATTCTGCACCATGTCCCAGAGATTTATATGCTGCACCCAGATTAATGAAACAAGGGAATCAGGAAACCTTGTTAATGCTGAGCTATCAGACAAGACCACAAAGCATTCCTTGTTTTACACCTGGAGGTTCAAGGGATGAACAGCAAAGTTCCTCTTGTAGCCTTCCACTTTTGCTATACAAGACTTTGCTTGGACACTTCACTGCACCCAAATTTATTGTGCTATGCCATGGAATAGCCCTCACTCCTTAGGATGATCACATTTGCTTTGGGATGGTGAGAAATACAGCACATACTGAGCACTACAACCACTCCCTGCTGACAGAGTTTGGTGTGTTCATTGCTCAATACTGAGCCACACTGCCAGGATGAGCTACCATGAGCTATCTAATGCCACTGCTTAATTATTTTTATGCTACTGCACTCACAAAAGCAAATATTTCCTTCAATATAATTCCTGTGTGCATTTTCCACAGCTGTCTTGTGAGCAGAGAAAACAGTCCTCCACTCAGGGGCGCATTGCTTTGGCAGGGAAATTATGTAGAACACTATTTCTGCTACAAAACCATCACACTACCATCTTTTCCCTCTTTCCTGCAAAAAAACTGCTCCCAGAGTTGGCTGAACAAGCCAGCTTCCCACAACACTGCCAGATACCAGCCACAAACACTTTACAGATCGACTGCAAACACTTTCTAGAATCTCTATCCAGAACTAACTCTCTCAGAAACCTCACCACAGTATTTTAAGTGACATTTAGACCTCAGACACGAAAGGATGGGTTCTACACCAGTGGCTCATTTAATATATAGGGCAGCTGTTGAATCAGATGTCCCTCCACAACACTCAAAATACCAGTTAGATTGCCTGGAGCTCCTCTCTTAGAGGACTTTGCTAAAGGGAAACTAGTTTGCAAACAGCATGTATTGTATGTGAAATATGGCCAGGAAGAGAAGGAAAGAATCTGAGGGAGAATATCCTCAGATATAAATGTTAAAGAAAAAATAATCCTGTGCTTTTCATTTGTTTACAATGAAGCTGCTCTATTTAGAAAAGACAGATGTCATCCACATTCACAGTCTTAAAAAATATATATAAATAAAGAGTGCACCTGGCAGCTAAAGTTATTGATTTTTAAATTCCTGTGGTACAATAAATCTGAATAAATTGAATTAGGTACTTTAAAAATACAAACTATTTTGTTCCTATAAAATCAGCAAAGGGAATAGAAATGAAAGCTTTTGATTTCCATTTCATCTTGATACAAATAGAAGAGATACTTTCTATCTCTATAAAAGTGCAACATGAGATGTGAAAGCTTCCTGCTGGAAAGCACTGCTAAAAGAAATAGATCCTCTTTATTAAGGCTGTCTTATATTTGTCTCCCTAAAACATGATCAATAGGTGCAGAATAAAATTGATTGCTGCAGCACATTTCATTAGGTGAAGCAAATGTCTCCATAGAGATTAAGCATGTCTTTAATATCTGAAGGTGGTAACACCTGTCTGCTTGAAATTGTAATCTCTCTAGGGCAAGATAAAAAAAAAAAAACCAAACAACCCAGATTACTAGTAGCTGCATAATTCTTACTGCTGCCTCCCCCACTCCAAATCACCAAAACCCATATTACAGAAATTATCTTTAGGGCCCTTATCTAATTGACCCTTTGTACTAGCACTAAATGTCACATCCATCCCTAGCAACAGCTGCTCGACTGAGCAAGGGCCTGTCTGTCACAAATATTTCTGCATCAGAGTCACCCTGGAGCTCCAGCACAAACAGCTGGGGACAGGGAATGGTGCTCCTGCAAGGCCAGGGCAGGAAGGGAGGAGGGATTCTGCACACTGGAGGGGTGTGGGGGGAGATCTGCAGAGCAGCACTCAGCAGCCAAGGCACCTCCCAGAGGAAGACAAATGGCAAAGACAGTTCTCAAGCAAAAGGCTGAGCACAGATTTAGTGCAGCTGCCCCCCGTGTGTGCCTTCTCCCAGCTTCCTCTCAGCCCAGGTTTTTCCACATTGCCAAGTCACTGTTTTCAAAGGAATGCAGCCAAATGGTGAATAATGAGCCAGTGCAAGGGCATGAGTCAGGCAGGGATGGATGGATGGATGGATGGATGGATGGATGGATGGATGGATGGATGGATGGATGGATGGATGGATGGATGGATGGATGGATGGATGCAGGGATGGATGGATGCATGGAGGGAGGGATGGATGGATGGATGGATGGATGGATGGATGGATGGATGGATGGATGGATAGATAGATAGATAGATAGATAGATAGATAGATAGATAGATAGATAGATAGATAGATAGATAGATAGATAGATAGATAGATAGATAGAAGGATCACACCCATTCCCCTGCATGTGGGGAGTCTGATTTGGTGAGCTTTGCTGCTGGTTCTTGCTTCCAAAAGGGATCCTTGGTTACTGTCCTGTTTTCTCCAACTACCTCACCTGTGCATGAAGGAATGAGAATGCAGAAAATGGGTCTGGCACCACAGGAAGTGTTTTGCAGCAGTGTAAATGACTAACAGAGGATGTGAAGCCCTGAAAAACCAATCCCATTATTGTTTTATGTTTTCTTTTGCAGAAGAGTAAATAAAAATGCTTCTTGAAAGCCAAACAATAGGCAGGATCAGAATGAAAAGCAGCTGAACTAGCATTACCCCTTCATCCTGCACCTTTCCTGAAATGAGAACTATTATAAGACTCAAGATACTTGGAATGGCATGAAGCACTTTTCTGCCAGCAAAATCCCTGAGCTGAGGAATTACTCTGCACCTGGGCTCAGATTCTGCTAGAGCTTCCACACAGCCAAAGATTCATGAAACGTTCCTCCACCCATGTTGAAGGAATTGTTTTCATTGTAACTGCAGTCGCACCATCTGTCTGAGTTGCCTAAACAGTGCCATGTGCACAGTTTGAGCTGCCCTCTCAGTACAGATATTTACATGCTCTTGCACAATACACTTACTGAAAGATGGATGAAAAGGAGGCATAATCCTCCTGAGGCAGCTGCAGGGAAAATTTAGGGAGAGGCATTTGGATTTGGCATGACTTGGGATGTTCAGCAAATCATTAAATCATTCTCATCAACAATCCACAAACACATCCTCATCCATGTATGATGGGAAGGTAGAGGCTGGGAAACAACATTCCCACTTCCCCCATTCCTACTGAAATTTCTGTTGCCAACTAAAAGTTTAAGTCCTGCAAGAGATGATGAAAAGGTGGTGAGTTCTTCACTACATGTGGATTCTGACCTGAGAAAATTTCAGTCAGCTTCTGACACTGACTTGAAAGAACCATCACTGTAATTAAGTCACTTGTTAATGGAACCTTTTCTAAAGTAAGTGTTGTGAGCACTTTGCTCTTTTCCTGTTTTCCCTTCAGATCAGCTGCAAACCAGCAATGAAAAAACACAATTTGTACTTAAGCAAACCGCAAAAATCTGTCATGGAATGACTAGAAGGGTAACTACAAGCAGCATCCACCAGTTTCTGAGGCTGAGGTTTGTGTCTCCACACACTCAAACCTGAGAAATCCATGACAAACAGTTTTTCTGGGTTGTGACTAATCGTTCCCAGTGAAAGGAGATATTGGCCAGCCTTGTCTAAACAAACCAGATGAGGCATGTTCAGGAAAGGTGTTAGCTAACGTTTTAAACACCACTTAGCTCCTACTTTAGGTAAACAGTTTAGCTAAAGCAGTTGGTAAACACTGGCCATTTTCCTAGACTGGACAGTGGCAGAAGTTGTTTTGTCCAGATTTTCACTCTGGTGGTTTATATGAACTATTTTGCTTTAAATAACTTCTCAAAAGGAATTGGCTATGATGACCACTAGGAATTTTCTTCTCAGGTGTGGCAGGGCTACACCACAGGATCAGTGGGCACATCCCCACCTTCCCTTCCTCACCACCTACCCAGAAACAACAAACTTCTAATAAACTGGGATAAAACAAGCCCATCCTCTAAGATAAAACCAGACTTGTAAATTGAGGGAATATGTTTTGTTGAACTGACATAGCATAAAAAGCAACACTGAGACACATAAACTCTTCACTTCTTCTGTCCCTGCCCTTGGACCATCCCACCTCCAGCAAAATTTCTTCCTCTCATGAGGTGAACTGCCCTACTGGTACTTTTACAATCTGCATTCAAATAATATGAATCTCAAACAGCTGACAATTTATTTAAAGGTGACTCACTTATAATAGGACTAACTCTTTTTCAAACCTGCAGAAGTTACAAGAGAGGTGTTTCTGATGTAGTTCTGGTTTACAGGGAAGAACCTTCTCAGGGTTCAGAAGGGAAAGGTGACTGAAACTGATGTTATCCTCTGAGTGTACAGACAAAGAAAAAAAGCATTGAAATGAGGATGATGTGACTAAAAAAGGCTTCACTAAATTCAGGAAACTAGCTTCAAAAAGAAAACACTGAAAAGCTGCCAGAGGGAAAGGACAGAAGCAGAACAGATGCAGGACAGTAGACAATAAGGTATTAGCTGCTCAGATCCACAAGTTTTGAAAATCTAACACAGAAACAACTTCTTGTGGCTAAGCATGAATGTGAAATAACAGCAAACCTCTCTTGCCCCAAAATCAGAACCTACATCACAAGAGCAATGCATGTACTGAGGGATATGAACGATGAAAAGGGAATATTCTATAAACATATCAGAAGGAAGAAATCAATGATTGAGAGAGACTAAGGTAATCCATGCTTTCATTGTTCCATGTCTTTACAAAAAGAGCTTTGTTAGGACCAGAAACTTCACACAATTCTAAAAATCAGTCAAAAACACAAACTAGAATAAGGAAGGAAGCAGCTAAAAATGTAGGACAGGGTAAGTGCAGTCAATCCTGGAGTCCTGGTGAAATCCAATACTGAATTTAACCAGAAAAACAGAAACCTGTGAATCATTGCCAATAATCTTCAAGAATCTCCCCTTAACAGTAAACACTCAGCAAAACAGGAAAGTGAAATGTTGCAATTCTCTCCAGAAAATGAAGACTTTGGGGAATAATTAGAAGCAGAGGGTAAAAGATCTGGATTAGTTTAAGAAAAAGGAATGTGAGAGGACTACAGTAACTTAATATATTTTAGCAATATTTAAAGAAGAGAGCAACTAATCATTCATCACATTTACAGAGTAAAAGACAAGTAGTTGGTTCTATTTGCAGAAGAGAAGGCTTATTAAGTCAGACTCTAGGGAATTTTTCCCTAAATATGGACAGTTAAGGATGGGAACATGTCCCAGGAACACTTGTTGAACTGTGTTCACTAAAAATGCTTATGAATAAAAAAACAGCTTTCAGGAACATCTTGGGATATTCAGATATGCCACAAAAAATGGGAGTGAGTCATGAAAAATGAAGCTGTGTAGTTTCTTGATGTCCCTTCCAGGGGTAGATTAAATTTCTGATTCACAAAGGCTTCAGGAACAAACCTGAGCAGATATTGGGAGGGAGGGGGAAAATAAAAGCACAAAGCAGAAGAAAGCAAAGCCCACCTGCAAGTAGCTGCTAGTCTCACAACTTCTGATTCTTTTAGAAAAGCTGAACTGACTTTGCAAAAGGATTCAGAAAACACTTTTTTTGGACAGTGATTCAAACCTAAAGCTGTGCTATGGTTGCTCTGAACTGCTCCCAGAAAAGTCTCCTAGTTGGCCCTTTAGGCTGAGAAAACAGCCTTCACAGCTAAATCAACCCCCCAGCACTGCTCACTGCTCTTGATGACAATGACATATCTTAGAACATTAACTACTTCACTAGAAAAACAAGCAAAATAATATAATGTAAGGGGTAATGTATGTGACCCATATTAGACATGGACAGACCCTTGCATTTAATCAACTACTGTAGCTTGGAAAACATTTCCTCTGCCTGAGCATTGCTGAAGTGACATCACTGGTGTGAAGAAGAGAATTTGCATGATACTGCAACCAGAAGTTCCTGTGCCATTGGGGTGGTGTTTAGAACAGCTAGGCAGAAAGGCTCTCTCAACAGAGATGTGCTACTTATTGTTATCTGCTGGACAAAAAAAAATTACTGACAGTCTTTGATGAATGAACTCAAAAATGAATGTTTCTTTCCCTTCCCAAGATAAAAATGTCACTCCAGCAAAAACAAATTTTCTCTTGCTTTTTTTTAAAATAAAAAATCACAAGTGTTTTTGCAGGGGCAGGTTCCTACAACAGGAGAAGGCACATCTATGCCAGACATCATACCTTGTACTATTATCATGAAATTTCCTGCCACAAGCAATGCTTTTTCTACCTGAGTAAAGAGCAGTGCTGCTTACACCACCAGCTCCTGCCTGCATGCCCTGTAGGAGTCAGGGATCATCTTTCCTCTGCCCAGGACTAGTAAATGTTTCTAATTATAGCTGAAAAACCTCCAGGATGGGGGGAAGTTGCTGTCTGCCATAACATTTATAGTAGTTACACACTAAAATGTTGAAGAAACATGATCTAGTGCTACAGTGAAACTGGCTCAGTAAGAGCTGCTGTGAGATTGGGAGGCTGATGCAAAGGTATTTTTAAGCAAGCAGTTAAAAGCAGCCCTCCAATAGTTTACTGCTCATGAAATTAGTAAAGCATACAAACAAAAATATTTTGGGAAATTTAACTTGGGGATTGTTTTTGTGGAAAGAAGAACATGTTCCAGATGAATGAGGCTTTGGTAAGGTTAATGCTAACCATGTATTGTAAATACTCTTCTATAAAGCCACCCAGCTACAACCCAGTGTGGTGAATACAGACTGTGTGCAAAGTTTAACTTGTTTAGTCTGTGTGCAGATAGAACATCAAGCCATGAGTAAATCTGCTTTATGTTCCTTTTCTTCTGACTGTTCTTGTGAAACACAATGAACTGAAAAAGACCTGAATTACAAGCTGACTTGAGATCTGTATCTGATTTTGGATCACTTAAGCTACATCCCTGGATTTTTACTGCACTTTTCTGCAGTTATTACAAACATAACAGATGCTCAGTGTACTTCCATTGCCATCAGCAGCTCTGCATATTCCTATAGTTGTCCTGAAACAGAAATGCTTAGCAAAACTTTCTGGGGAAGCTCTTCAGCTTGTGAGTTGTTTAAAAGGAAAAATGGGAATTATAAGCATGGACCTTATAAAGCAGCATAATAAAAATTATATTTATCCAAGCAGTAAACTGAACACCTGTAGAGGAGAGAAACAAAACTGAACAAGAAGCCCAGTTCAGTGGCTCCCACCCACCTTTACATTATCTCTAGTACAATCTTACCTTGAAGAAGTGCCCTCACAATATAGTTTGTTGAACTACAAAATTTCCACAATTCCCACACAATAAACAAAACTCATCTGCAGATACTCTGGAGGGAAATTAATATTAAAGAAAGAAGGCCTAACAAAGAAATACAGTTCTGTTCAGTGAGGAATGACACCTTACAATCAACACTTTCAGGCCATTCCATTGTCTAAAATCTGTGCTAATGAAAATACCTCAGGAGGGAAAGCTGAAAATTCTTTTCTGCATCTTAGGTTTGGACTCCACAAGTGCCATTGTGGGATCCACTGAGGCCATCTCTCAGCAGAAAGATTGCCAGGGCAAAATTAGCCCATGTCACCTTTCCTTGAGCAAGCAGTACATGGTATTTACATCACATCACCATCACTGTTGTGGCTTTGATACTAGAGTATTAGAAGACTTAAAGCCAGGCTTACTCTACCATCAATCAGTGTCTCTGAAAAAGCTGAATTTATAACACAATTTTTATGAATGCTTTGTCATCAAATGGTTTCCAAGCAGTTTACACATGTCTAATATCAGAGAAGTCCTAAAAAGTTTAATTTCAATATAAAACCTATTTTTATGCTGTGTATAAAAAAGCATACCCCAGTGAATCATTCAACATTGTTTCCCCAAATCTGTCAGCTTTGAGTGCCAGAACTTAAATTTCAAGCCACACAACTTGGAGATGCATTTGTTCACTAGTGATAAAGATTCTGTGTTAATAACTATTTTACTTTTTGTTTCAAAAATAAATTATTGTTTCTGAAAGCTTTCTGTACATTCCCCAAGATCAGGAAAAAGATTAGAAGGGAAGCTACAAACAAAAGCTAGATGAATTTATCTTGAGTGATGCACTTCACTCATGAGACATTGCTTATTTTTGAAAAAAAACACACTTAGGCTGAAGAAGAGACATTCCTCTCTGACTCACATGGTACACAGCATTACAGGGTGGAGTATTTTCTTAACTTTGAAAATGTGGGTTTTTCTAGCAACAGTGTTCATGAATGGCCCTCCATCCCTCTGGTCACAAACAATTGCCATGTCTTTGCAATTTGGAGAAAATTTGGTGGAAATCAGCTGCTAAAAGTTTCTGAAACTGGCAGCTGGAAGGCACCTGCTACAATCTTGGCCTCCCCCTCCTGGCCCCTGCTCCTGAAGCCACTCGCCCTCAGTGACACCAGTGCCATGTCCCTCAGCAGCCAGGGCAGTGTGATTCTGGACAAAGCTGCACCAAGGGGCTTTGCAGTGCTCAGAGCCAGCTGCCCACAGCAACCCAGGGCCCCACCTTGTTATTGCATCCTGCTGCTGTCTCTACAGCATTTCTGGGCACATCCACCCTCCCCCAGAGCATCTGCACCAAGAGTGACAGGGACAAATTCTCACAGTGCCAAGGGAGCCACAGGCAACACAACAAATGCCAAATTCATTTTCAGTTTTCCAGGAATGTGCAAGAGAGGTTCATGCTGGCTCCACTGGAAGCTGTGCTGCAAACAGAGCTTTTACAGGAGTGCCTCATGCCCTGGGAAAAACACTTTATTTTCCAGCAGAAGTCATGGGAACAGGCTAGGAGTAAGGATGTGTGTTCCTCCACTGCTCAGCAGGAGCTGGGTTTGTGTCCTGGGCTTTGGCCATGCCCTTGCCCTGCTCCAGCAGGGAATGGGGCACTGAGGTGACACAGGCACCTCACTGCACCAAGCAGGAGTTTCTCTGATGAGCACAGAGGCTGGTTCCAGGCTGGCTGGGACTGTGGCCTTTTCCATCATTCTAATGCACTTCCTGCCTCGAAGGCTCTGCTTATGTGAATTAAACTGTGACAGCAGAGGCCCTGAGGTGGCTGAGCAGGATTCCAAACCCCACTGTCCACCATCTCCCTCCCTCATGAGGCCATGCCTCATGCCACTTAAGTGCCAAACCCTGCTTTTTCAGTAAACTCAACTCCTTAAAAGCTCTGTGTAAAAGGAAAGCACAATTGAGTGCAGACATTTAGCATGGAGGCTGAAGGAAGGAACAGCCAAAGCTGAGTTCATAAGGAGGGTTTGATTTACACACCCTACACATTTTCTGCTCTTACTCTGGTACCCCATTCCCCTGTCCCCTGGCAAGGAAGGGCCATGCAGGGCTGGGTCACAGCTATGGCTACTGGGCCACCACCCCCTTCACACTGGGCACCCAATGCTGCTTCTGGTCCAGGTTTTGCCTGTCTCGCCCTCAGCATGAGCTTGGGTTTCCTCCCTCTCCCCACGTGCTTTTTACACAATTTTTGGGAGCCTCAGTAACTTTTGAGACCTACTCTACTTTGTCAAACATGGTAGAAAAACAGCGAGCTGGTTTAAATCTGTCCTGGTGAGGGAACGAGGTGAATTCACAGACAGTGTGGTCACACAGCCTTATTCACTTGGAAAATCAGGCTGTAAATCCCAAATAGAAACAGAAAAGCCTGTCAAAGGTTGTTTCTAAGATCTGCTGGAATGAGACTGTGGGTTATGAGGAGCTCCAGGAGCTGCCTGCCTCCTCCCCCATCCCACAGGCAGGGTATGGCTCAGGGTGCCTCTCATGGTCATGCATCCCCCTGGCTGCCCCAACCAGAGGGGCTCCTGTCCCACAGGACACCAAGCATCAGACAGAATATGAGCAGACACAGGGAGGGAAGTCATCCAGGCCCTTCCTGAGGTACAAAAATCACATTCCTTCAGACCCAAAACCCCCAGTGTTCTCTCCAGTCAGGGTTGGGCTTTTTTCCCCCGATATCAATAACAGACTTTCCCTTTTTAAAAATGAAATTCAGAACAAAGCCCATCAGTACCCTGTGGTCCAGAAGGCACACAGGGGTTTCCAGTTTTGCTTTCCCCAGCCCTCCACAGTCCCCCTCCACATGTGTCCACCCTTGGAATTAAAAAGTGACAGGAAAATCCCCGGGACCCAGGTGAGCCCCAGCAGTGGCACTGTGCACCTGCACTCCAGACTCTAAACACAAGGCTGATCTGTTTCTAGTAGTACACAAATTTACTAGAAAAAAACCTCACAAGTAAACAGGGTGAAGCTCCAGGGTTCATAAACTGCTCACAGAAATACAGCCATGCTAGCAGGGCTTCATTTGTTGTTTAAGCATATGCAGTCTCAATCCCTGAATCGTCAGCAATTTCACTGGCATACATACAACTGACAAAACCACTCAGCCTCTCCTGCAAAAATTTCCAGTCCTCCCATGATGTTCCAATTAGATCTGCTACTAATAACTGTCAGCTTTGTGAATAATTTCACATAATTCACTTGGGCAGAAATCTTCCTTACGAATCCATGGCTGGGATTGAAATAATCAACCATCGCTCACTCTCACACCATAACACAGCCATGTTTCATCCCATTAACTTTCCCTTCAGTGCCCCACAGTGCTGCCCTAGTGATGCTTTTCTATGTGTTTGTTGAATTACAATATACACAGGAACTTGTGGAAATGGGAGGACCCAGAGCAACAGAAATCTTCTCTGTGTCCAGCACAGTTTTCTTGGCAGATGAAGGATTGCCCACAGCTTGAATTCAGGAGAGCATATCCACTCCTTAACTCTGATGATATCAATCTATCTTCTTCCTAATCTGGGAAGATTAATAAGAGTTGTGAATCTACCCTAGACCAGAAAAGCACAGATATTAAAACATGCTCAATGGCTCCTTAAGCATGATGAGATGCAAAGCTCACCTGTTTGTAATGGTAACACTTTTCTCTACTTTCTACTTCACCTCAACTCAGAAAAAACTTGTAGAGGTCAGTGCAGCATGCAAAATTAAATCTTGGCCTAGCAATCAGAGACAAAGCAGTCAACAAAAGCTGAAGAATTTCTTTCATCTCCTGGTTTTTGTTTTAAGAAATGCATATCTACTTTGAGCTTTAGATTGGGAAGCTTTTGATGTTGCAGGGCAATGGAAAAGAAACCTCTGCAGAAGTTTGCAGCTCATGCTCTGTTGGCAGAGGGAAAACTTTGCTTATCAGAGCAGCCACAGGACATGAGGACCCCTCTTTGCCCCCCAACTGTAGCTGTGGCCTGGGATACATTTATATAGTTACCTGCCTTGAACTATCACACAGTGGTGCATTACTCTTCTAGTAAGTGGTCACATTCCTTTTCAGATCTGGGTGCAATGACTCACTTTCTATATATAGTATATATAGAAGTACAAAATGCTGCTTTTTTTTTCTTTTCTTCCTTGTAGTTGTTCTCAACATATGCTTTTCTATTTCTCATTATTATGTTGCTGAAACAGTATACAGAATATTTATGAGACTGAAATACAAGTTAACTGTGCCATTCCTCATAAATATAGATTCTAAAAGTTTCTCATTTTTATTGTAAAATTTTCATGATTCAAAAGTAATCTTAAAAGAGCATTCCTAGACAAATAATTTCCTTTACCAGTTTGTCAGGTCCAGTTTAGTTGTTCAAGGGTTACAGGATTAAAAAAAAAAAAAAAAAAAAAATCTATGTTTATATATAGTAATACATTAGAACATAATAGAATCCAGTCAACAAGGTAAATCTCTTTTGTGCATTCTCCACTTGTCTGTAAACCATCTGCAGCTGGGAAGTTTCATTGTTAGAGGTCCATTAATGAGATCAATACAAGCCATATCCACAAAGGATTAGTTGGCTCACATGCTATTAAAGACTCTTGGGTTCAGCAAACTGTTTTGGTTCTCATGTGCATTTACGCCTAACCAAGCCCCTCCTTTCCTCCTCCAACAATCCAAAACCTGGAAATGGAAGCATTCCCATTTTTCCTCAGTATCAGCTTACACACACAAAAATCAGGCAATAAATAGATTCAGGATTCTAAATTTATCTTCAGTGGATACTCTGGGAATGATGGGTGGGGAGGGTATGTAAAAGGGAAGGTTTTCTGCCAGCTATTGCACTTACTGTATTTATTAACTGACTTCTTCCCTGCTTTCCTTTGTGACTTATCTCAGGTCTAGTTATGCATTCAGCAGTTTTAATTTTGGTCCCTGAGCAAGCCCAGCTGCAGTTGGTGCCACCTCATATCAGCAGCACTTAATGGCTCTCTTGTACCCTCTACTCACACCCAAGAAGTCATAACTTTTATCTCTAGATAATAATAGGTGCTGGTGAAAAAAAAAAAAATTAATAGACAGCACCAATAATTTTAAAAACACTCCCTCCACTTTCATCCCCTAGGGTAAAGCAGCAGAAGGACAATAAACACTGAGCTGCAGAGAACAAAAGTCTGCTTGTTTCTCTGGGGAAGAAAAAACCATCAAAGTGTGCATTAACCATAGAAGAAATACTGCCTTTCTGGTTGTGCCTGAACTCACATGACAGATACAAGTTGACATAATGCTTCAGTTATTTATCACACAGATGTTTAAAGACGGCTCTTAATAAAACACAGTAATCACACACAGCACCACAAACCCACCAGACCAGGAAAGCTAATATTTACTCAATACTAAATACCTAATGACCATGCAAGCCTCTGAGGAACCAAATTTGGTTACTGCTTTGCTTCTTGGAAAGCCAGAGCTCCAGAGAAAACAGATTATTTGGATTTTTTACCAAGCTATTCAGCTTTACATTTTCCATCAAACAGCCAGTCACAGCACACAAGTTTTCCATTTCCAGAAATACTGTGCCTTTCAGCATGCAGAATGCCAGCAAAAATGGATTTTCACCTTTGCATTTAGTTTTGCATACAGACACACAAGAGAGAAAGGGTTTGAAGAACAAAGCAGACCTTGACCCGAGTCATGTCTGTGCACCAGGAGGTAAGGAAGGAGCTGGAGGAAAGCAGGGTCCCTTCTGCACCCTTTGTCCTTTGCTCACACCCCTCTTTTCCTGCCCAGGTGGCATTTCCTGCCTTGCCTTTGGGAGGGACAGCATGAAGAAGCCTTCATCCACTTTTCATCTGTTTATTTAATGAATTTACACAGTCATAATCTGGCTCTACATATACCACATGAACTTTAATTTTTTTTTTTTTTTAATGTATTGTTAACTGCAATTTTTATCACTCAAAAATGTTACTGAGAGACATCTTTCCTCTCAGACCAGTTTCTGTGCAGGTGGAGACACTCTAGCACAGAGCAGGGCTGTGTCAGAACTCCAGAACTAGCCTGGGTCCCAGGAGAAGCACAAACTGAACGCTGTGGCTTTTTGCTTGAGCAAATTACTCATTTTCCCCTTTACCACTTGGTATTGCTTTGCACAGCAGTAGAAAAACCTGAATTTTAAGAAATTGCAATTCATCTGAAACAGGCAACAACTACAAAAATCTACACATACATTATTGGCTTAGTTCTACCCATTAGGGAAAGAGAGGCACTATAAACAGCAGGAAGGAAGAAGGGTGCTTTGGGATACTGGGAAATACAGTGTCACTAAATGCAATGGGCTACACAGGGATGCATACACAGTTATGTGATCAAAGTCAGGAGAGAGATCTTAAAACTGTAACATGGAATTCTCTTAGAAGCATCAAATTGTATGTTTGGAGATGGTGAAGGGGAAAAACTGCTAGGCATGATCACAGAAGAAACAGACAACATAATCTCTGTGCATATAAACTGAGTTTTGCCCACATCTTCATTAATGGGTGCTGTTCTGAAATGGGTTTGGGATAATTAGAAAAAGACAGGGAGAAGGAAGACATAAATAGCAGAGGTACAAACCAGCTTTTTTACAAGAAGAGATTACCCAGATGAGGACTTTGCAGCCTGTGAGAGAGATCACTGTGGAAAAGAATATGATTATGGTCTAGTACCAGGAATAGCACAGAGACAGTGAACAGGAACAACTGTTCTCATGATGCAAGAAATAGGGGGCACCAAATGAAATGGTTGGACAGTTTGCTTAAAACAAGAGGGGCCAATTTTATTTTTTTATATTATACACTACATAATTAAGTTGTGGAACTTATTGCCACAGGATGTTTTGAAAGCCAAAAGCATAAATGGATTAAAAGAAAAGCAATTAGAGAAATTCATGGAAGAAAGGTCCACCATGGGCTATTAAATACAATGATGCAGATGCAACCTCTGGCTGAAGCAGAACCCAAATGGCTGGCTGCCAGAAGCTGGGAAAGAATTCTGCTGCTGCTGCTGCTCTACACTGGCCAGCAGCAGATGCTTTGGGAAAAGAAAGTGAAGAGTTGAGCTCTGGTCTGAGTCGTGGAAGGTCTTTTCTGTGACCCAGTGTAGCTGTTTCAATGCTCCTCTGAAATGGACTAATTTGTCTTTAATAATCTGATGCTTATTAATATCCAAATTTAATTCTTTCCTTATACCACAAATTAACATAAACATTACAAAGAAGAATATATTTAAAGTAATGTGATTACCTATACTTCATGCTTTTAGATTTTCTTTTATTTGGGCATTGCTACATGACTTAAAAGCCACTTCAGCTAAAACTATTGCTGCATGAAATTTCATGACCATGACAAAAGCTTTCTATGCCACTACAATAATGCTTCCGTATTGAAACCAAAAAAACATCTTGCTAAATGCACAACAGTTATTGCTTGAGGTAGAAAAATGTATCAAAGCAATGAAAGGTCCCATCTTCTCTCATATATATCAGTATAAACTAAATCCAGTGCAATGAATTTCCATAGATGAGCAGCGCCATAGAAGAACAGGATCACCTCATAAAAGCCATTAAAGACATGCAAGATTGTCTCAACGATACAAATTAACAATTGTGTTCTTGCAGGTTCCTCTAAGGGCAGTGCAAATATGCAGAAAAATCAATTACTGAAATAACAGCTAATCAATAATTCAGGGCTATGTAGAATGCATATGCACGAGGCAATACAAATCACTGTCAGCTTCTGGAGTTCTTCTGTTTCTGCTTTAATGTTCCCCTAGCATAGTTTTAGAGTACTGAGTTATTCAGGTGCTTAAGGAACAAGATGAAACAGTTTTGTCAAAGTGAGATTTGTTCCTCCTCTGCATTTCCAAAAAACAGGGAAGATGAGATTCAGGTAGGCGGACAGGTTTGAAGTGAGAGCGATTTGCACTAAACCTTTTACAACTTTGTAAGAGTTTTCAATATCTGAAAAGTGTCCATTCCACTTCTCTTCTAGACTCTCCTCACAAAACAAGCTGGAGAGGGCCCTGTTCTTGTGCATTCTACAAAACATTTGTGAGGGGAAATTACATATAAAGAAAAATGCTAAACCAAGGAAAATGTTATATCACACTAAAGAGATGGCTCTTAAACTAAAGATTCACATTCAAAATCTTAACAAGGTTGGCTTCTATAGCAAGTACCTAAAATAAGCTGTAATAATGAGCTATTGAACATAAAAGGGGCAGCTTAAACCCAACTCCACCTTCTCTGGTGGTTCTACCTGGACTATCAGGTCTGTGCAGGGATGGTTGTATACTCCCCTCCTTCAAGAGGGCTTCCAGCTGCAGATCTTGGATGCATTGGGGGGAGCACTGGGGCAATCAGCTCCCAACCTCCAGAGGCAGATGCTACTCTCACACAATACTGTATGTTTTCTACAGAGAGTAGATAGATGCTCTATTCTCACTCTGATCATAGTGTAGAGCTCATTCTCAGAGGCTGCACTTCCCAGAGTCACATGCAGGGGAGAACTGGAAGCCCTACAGCTGCACTGATATGGTCCTATTGCTAAAATTCCCAGTGCCCACAAAGCATCATGGGGTACCCTGCAACATCTTTACAGCTAAGAGAAACCAGGTTCTGCCTCGTGCTGAAAAATCTCTCATCCCCATCAATGTGATTCAAATATAATGAGCTCTTCATGCTGGATGAAAAACTTGTAGTAGGGACCATAGGAAAGGCACAGCTTCAGCTTCCACTCCATCTCTGGGTAAAACAGCTCAGTTACCATGGGAACACATCTTCCCACAGTACCATAATCTCCCATCTACCATAAGTGCAATCCAGCACCCCAAAAGAGCCCCTGCTTTGGACAGTTCCCCCTCTCCTCTTGCACAGGCACAAGAAGCACGCATGCACACACAGGCACAGAATGGCTCTGTGCTGCCACTGGCTGGGATGCACAACAGAGCCAGAACTATGGACTAAGTGAGGGAAAAGCTCAAGGAAAACACTTTATATTTTCACCATCTGATGTCAATCTAAGGCCACCTCAACTGTAGCTTCTCCAAAGGAAATCAAGGGATGGTAGCTAAGGAAATGCAGTTTGAAAGGCTTTCTTACACATGCCAACTTGTTCTTGCAAAGGAGCCTGAAACTTTCTCAACTGACCACCACCACAAGAATATATTTTTTTTCAATCCCTAGACAACTAGGGTAAATTTATGGCATTTGAGAGTAGCAACTTCCTATGAGACATATTACAGCAAGAATCAGTGAAGTATTTAAATCCATACAACCTCCTCCTTAAACACACATCAAGCCCTATTTGTAACAAGCATGGTTTACCTGGAAGCTTGGACATGCCTGTTGGAAGTAGAGAGGAGAGGAGAGATAATCCATGGCATGCTGGATCCATCTCATTTAGGACTGTACATCACACATGTGATTAGGTCAAGTGGTGAGATACAAGAGATGGCCTATGCTTCCAGTTATTCATCACAGTGAAACTTTTTCCAAAACTTTTTCATGCCAAATAGTACTGAAGTGTGTGGGCAATCCAAACTTAAAAAAAAGCAAGTTCAGGGAATCCATACAGAAAATGATGATTCCACATCAGTAATTTTAGTAATATATAGTTGATTAGCTATCTATCTCCAGACCTATAACACTCAAATTATTAGGCAGGAATCAGCCTGATCCTAGACAATAGGGCAGGAATCCAATGACTGAGGAAAGTTACTTTATCAACAAATAGATGTCAGATTTAACACCAATAGTCTATGACCCCTTTTATCTCTGAGCCTCAGAGCACTTTCACAACGTTAATTAGCCTTTTGAGATAGCTCTGACACTCATTTTATGAGCACAAAGCAATTATGTCCACTTTGAGGGCACACAGCAGTCAGGTGGCACCCATGAGGTCAAAGGAGAGTTCCGGTGTCCAGACACCAAATCTATCCAGCAACTCACTCCACCAGTAACATATTTAACCCCTATTTATTAGATCTGTTCCCATGCTTGGGTGGACAATCTGAGTGAAGTTTCAAGGACCTGGTATCTCCCACAAGTAGACAGCCAGGAACTGCTGTGTAAATCTACACCTAGATCCCACTGAATGCCAAGTCTCAGAACCAGCATTTGGAGCCTTGGAAGTCTTGTTTTTCCCATAAGTCAAGTCAGTATTTCATGGAGACTCCCACTGCCATACAGATACCACAATGCATTCATTCCCTCCCTAACCTGCAACCACTGACTAGAACTGAGAGAACATAACCAGTCAACACCACTGCAAACTCAATTTTGCATAAATGATTGTCAGTGAGCTGTGGCTGGGAGGAGGAGGGGTGTTACCACAGCACGAGAAATGAGCCTTAATGCCACACTTGCACTCAAGTGTGGCACAGGCACAAAGGGGAGCTCTGCTCAGTCTGTCAGCTGCAGGCAGGTGTTTTCCTCTCCTGCACAGAGGGTGCAGTGATCAAGGCACTCAAATGTGCAACATGTTCAGTTCCATCACTAACTTGTGGTGTAACTTTTTGAGTGCTACTTTGCCCTTGTGTTTGTTCCTTCTTTAATAAAAAAACCTGAGAGAATAACTGTTTTTCCAAATTCAGCCTCCTCTGCTTTTAAGTTTTGGAGATGAGCTCCCTGGACATTCAGCCACTCAATATGTATGGAACTGCACAGATCAAAGATGTCTTCTTTTTTTGAAAAAGCTGTAACCAAATAATCAAAAACCATACCCAAAGATGTTCTTTTTGCTTGTTTGGGTTTGTCTTTTTTTGGTTGTTTGGCTGGGTTTTTTGTTGAGGTTCACAAACTGACTGTTTTTATTATTATTGTTATTATTAGTATTATTATTATCTTCAGCTATCCAGATGTCTTTTTAAGGTTCATATCAATTTAAAGGTAAAGACATGGCTTCAAAACAAACCAGAAAATGCAATTTACCTCTCCTCTCAGCTGTTTTTTTTTAGACAAACCTGAATGAACTTGTGAATGAGTTCATCAGCTCCATCTCAAAACAAATATTTTCATTTCTCCTTTTTGAGCTCAAGAAGCTAAGAAACATTTTGTCTAATTTTACCTGTCTAGTTATAAAGAAAACAAGTCAGTATTTCATTACAGAATCACAGAATGACTAAGTTGGAAGAAACCTTTAAGGTCATGGAGTACAACCCATGCCCTAACACCTCAACTGAATTAAACCATGGCACTGAGTGCCACATCCGATCTTTTTTTAGGAACATGTGATGCAAGAGCTATTGTGTAGTTGGACCATGTGGAGATAAAGAGTATCTTAATGCATCACAGCTACCCCAGGCTCTCTCAGAAAGCCTTAGATGCTGACATTTTGTAATTGTAAATACATGCCATGCCACAAACCCTCTTCCCCTAGAACTGCCTGCATGCCCTGACTAAACAATAGGATCTGGGGCACATTTGCAGAGTGCGGAAAGTGCTCTGATTGACACAGTGGAGGGAGGGCTGGATATTACAATATATGAACAGAGCACCTGCTTTTTTTCCTTGCAACTGCATCTCAGGTTGCTTAACCAAAAGGACTGCTCTTTGCATGGGAAGATGATCTGTTTATTTAGCCTGCTTAAATTCTGTAACTGACTGTGAATTATAACTTCTTTTCCCTTCAACAAATATAAAAATTGATGGTGTAGTTTTCAGCCAGTTTCACACAAAGAAGAAAGTGTCAGAAAGGGGCAAGGCTTGAACAGAACCTTTTTACAAGCCCCTCTTGGTGAAGAGGCAAGCTCAGGATTTTCTGGAAGCCATCAAGCTTATCAACACCAGAGAAGAACAGCTGGGAGATCAACGACTTGAGGAAAGAATGGTGAGAGAAAAACTCATTACAATAAAAAACCTCCATCTCTCTTGGGGACACTCCACACTGTCCTACCCCTTTTCAGTTGTGGGTTTTTTTTCATCCTGTCACCACCAGTGACTTTTCATCCTATCCTGGTGACACCACTCCACAAGGTTCAAATGCCTCCCTGCTACTCTCAGCTGGCACAAGGCATCAAACCTGGGCTGTCATTTCCCCCAAATTAGAGACAGGCAGGGCAACAGGGAGGCAAAAGGATGGACAGGGTGGTAGGTGCTTCCAGGATCTTCCTGTAGCCTGGTGAGTGGAGAGATTTTAGCAGATGAAAGCCATTCCCTGCTCTGCACTGTCATCTTCTACACAAATCATGCACAAACAAGGGAACAAAAGAGATGTGTTTGTTCCAGTTCTATTAGAAACACAAAGACATTGTTTTGGTGGACAATTTGTTTGCTCAGGAAAGCTCAGCTCAATTGCAGGAGTAGCAATTGCTGCTGTGAGGTCCTGCAGATGATTTAAGCAGATAAAGCTCAAACCCCTCCCGTTCAAATATCATAGGTCTTATTTTTATCATCACAGAGAAGTGACTCTGGTTTGCTTGTGCAGCTTTTCCATGTAAAATAATAAACATGAAAAGACAAAGCTTCCCTTTAGATTAACTTGTACAGTCATTAACTGTGTTTATAAGGTGCTGCACCCACAACAACATTCATCCTTCTTGGGAACAGGACTTGCACTAATTCTTCTGAAGTTTTGGTCATGGACAAACAGCATCCACTGGCTTGGCTTTGTCTATTTTGTGGTTAATCCTTAGCTAACACATTACACATGGATGTTTCACATTGTTTATATTCCAGACTATCTCATAAAAAATGCACAAAATCCAAAAAACCAAGCACATTTTTTCAGAAGTTGTTAGATGTATTCACTTATAAAGAAAAAGCAGTCACATCTGTGCTACATAAGATGTGTAAGAAGGCCAAGATGTAATTATCTCATTGGTGGTATAAATATAGCTTTCACCAGAGAGTTCATCTTCACCCGTGCTGTAAATTGGGTTAATTTTTCAGCATGCCAAATGGCAATTTGTTCTCTTAACATGAATGGCTTTAGCAGCATCAGCTGCAGCTTCACAATATTAACATGTACCCTTTAGAACTCTGCAAAATGAATTATTCACCCTAACTTCAACAACTGCTTCATTCTCAAATCAAGCAGGCAATATTAACCCTAAATTACTCTGCATTATAGTAACCAAGAGCTGTCTGAAACAGAAGAAGTATTTACTCCACTGAAAAATGAAGCATCTGTTTAGACATGCAAGTCTGTGACAGTGTTACCTACAGGAGTGAGAAGTGCTGAGTTGTGAATGTGCAAAATTCTGCAAAGGGACTGCTCAGTTAAAATAGCATTGGCTTAGCCCACATAGGATACAGCAAAGTATGCATTTATTTAAATGAATTGCAAAACTCGTGGTGGAATAGTTGGCAGGTACTTCCACAAACGTAACAGAAAATTATAGAGAGTTTGAAGACACACAGTAGTCTGCATTTCTGACAAGGCAAATTTCAAACAAACCTTTTTTGATTTCAGTGAAAGTTCCGTGACACAACAAACAAACAAACAAGCCAACAAAACCCTCCAAAACAAACAAATTTTTAAAAAATCCCAGAAGTGTTTATCTTCCTTTTTTCTCCTGTGGCAACCCAGATTCTAAAACAGTATTTTCTAAAACTGGAAGATTTCCTACATGTTTTTCTTGAAGCATCCCTATTCAGTTTTTCCAATATTTTATCCTGGTTTTTTTTTTTTTTATTTAGAATATATATATTTCAGGGCTAGACTACTTACATGTAGAATAAGCAGAGACCACTTAACTTTACACAAAACAAATAATAATCCTACCTCCAGATATATGACGTCTTAAAAATACATTTGGAAATTATTTTCAAGAACAACCTTTTCTGGTGAAAAAAAAGCTACAGGTATTCCAAAGCCACAATTTAGTATCAGATAAACCTGGAAAGCATCAGGATCCCTTCCCCACATTTCCACCTAGAGACCTCTGTGGGTCTGTGTGAGTCCCTGTCTGTGGGGAGAGGCACATCATTTTATCTCACACACTGCAGCTGCCAGACCTGCTCTGGCAGAATTGGGGTTATCCAAGCTATTCTGTTTCCCTTCATCTAGGAGGAAGAGGAATTAATTATACAAAAAGACAATTGATAACATGAGGTCAATTCAGTGCAAAGCAGCAGTGCAAATTTCAAGGATTATTATTGCTGAGGTGAAATATCTCTTTCAGAAGGGTCCCCTATCAGCCCTGCCTCCTTTCACACAATTCTCTCTTTTCATGTTTCTCCTGCCCATCTTTCCCTGACTACAGGTAAGTATATATTTACACAAAGACTTGCAACAATAGGCCCTCACTGTGATTTAATTAAAGGGAATTTAACTTTAGAGTCTGAGTAATTGCCAGAAATAAAATCTGGTTTAAATATTATGGTTTATTTAGCACTCCTCTTATTCAAAATGCAGTGCCCTATTTATAATCTAATTAGAAAGTTTTATAGTGTTTAAAGAAAAGCTATAGCCATTAGAAGCCATCAACAACACAAATCTTGTGCAAATGTCTATAAGACATCCAACAGAAGCTGGCAGCATCAATCATCTCTCTTCACTGTCAGTATAGTTAACAAATTATTACTATGGCACACTAATTGAGCACAAAAGAACCAGACTTAACCTAGAAAACAATTGAAAGAAAACACCTGGACCAACAACCATCTTCTCCAGATCCCTGAATACTGACACCTTTAACAAACATCTCAAAATTCTACATTTTTTCTTTTGTTGGCATTATTTGAAATAGAACAAGTTCATGTAAGAATAAACCTGCATTTTCCATCACAAGCAGGAGCAGTTTTAAAGCCTCCCCTAGGCTATCTTGACTTTGCAACTGACAGGGAACATATTTTTGATATATAATTCCTTCTAGGTCTTTGAAAAATATGTTAACTTAATCTATTGACCTCGGAAGCCCAGCAGGAGCACAGAAATGTGTGTGAGTGGAAAGCTCTAACCTCTCTGCAATGCATCTTTGGGTTTGGTCCTCCCACCCACAGCCAGCTGAACACTCCAGACACTCCAGACTGGCTGCCAAGCATTTCCAGCCTCTTTCCTAGGGGATAAGAAACAATCTGACAGTCTGACAGTGGGGTCCTTCCTGTGAAAGGTGAGTTACACTGATGAAGGTGTAGCTGCTTGGCTGCCATTCTGCCCTCTTTCACACTCTACCTATGATGCTAAAAGGGCAATCAAATCAGGCATCTGAAACCCAGGCCCATCCTTATTTTGGGTAACAGAGCTCAGCATGCACTACAGGCAGCAAAGGTGTGCCTAGGAGCTCCCTGATTAAATCCCCTCAGGCAACACACGTTTCAGTGAGCTGAAGTGATGGACCACTGCACTGTAGCTACAAATCATCTGCACCACGCTGAACTGTAATTTTAGCCTATTTGTTTGCAATGCAA
This sequence comes from Erithacus rubecula, assembly GCF_903797595.1. NCBI lineage: Eukaryota > Metazoa > Chordata > Aves > Passeriformes > Muscicapidae > Erithacus > Erithacus rubecula. The sequence continues at coordinate 27,145,002 of NC_136659.1, forward strand.
TCTGGGTTTCTGTAACAGAACCACTCTGTATCATCAATTGCATGTGGGAGGAGGTGTGGGCAAGTGGATGACAGGTGCAGTATAATAAACCACAAACTATGCAGTGATGAGGTTGCCCATAAATAAAAAAGGCCTTCAGGTAGCTGTATTTCTCAAGAGCAGTGACAATCAATCAATCTTAAACAAATGACCTGGAAACATCTTTTGCATTCCATATTATCCACACTTCTCTCAGTATCTTTCTTACCCCCTATTCTGAAAATGAAGACCTTAAATCCACTGTCCCAAGATCATTAAGTTTCCCAGTGAGGAAACAGTGAGCACACCTTCAAGAGATAGAAGTGGAAATAAGGCAAGAGGCAACAGGCAGAAACTGATGTACAGGAAGTTCCACCTGAATATAAGAACTTTCCTGAGTGGAACAGGTTGCCCAGAGAGGGTGTGGAGTCTCCCTCACTGGACCTGTGGGCACAGTCCTGTGCCATATGTTCTGTGATGATCCTGCTTGATCCAGTGTGATCCCTTCCAACCCTACCCATGCTGTGATTCTGTGAAATGTGCCCACAGGGTCTCCAACGAGCAAGATCTGTGAGGAACCCTTCACACAAAGATGAAATTGCAGTTTGAGGTGCATTACCTATTGCAGACTGAGACAGAACAATTATTGATTATTGTGGCTTTCTCTCATCACTGTTACAGAACACTTGAGACACTATTATGCACAGAAACACTGGAATGTGTCCCACAGAGCATTAGGCTTCCAGTGCAGGGACTACTCTCCCAATTCATTTCATTTGTGTTCCTAGCTTGACTTTGTCTTTTTGGTTATTCTAGTTTCAGTATTTCTAAGGTTATTCTCCCGCAGAAAGTATATCTACAGAAAGCCTTGATTCTGGAATGAGGCATAGCTTTAAAGTGCAATATCCATTTCAGAATATGAAATAAAAAGTTGCTCTTGCAAAGTACTTTATTGTACAATAATTGCTTGAGTCAGCTACCTGCAGAAGAACTTGCTGTGGTTTTACAGGAAAGTACAAGATTAAGAAAAGCATCCCTTCCCTGTGCCAGAGCAGATTTCTTTACACTGCAGTTCAAATTAGCTCAATTTCCAGTGTCACAAAACTTTGGCTGTGAAGAGATACCAAGTTTTAGAATCTGCCCATGAGTCCCAGCCCTTCCCAGTGCTGTCCATGAGCTCCAGCCCTTCCCAGTGCTGCCCACCAGCCCCAGCCCTTCCCAGTGCTGCCCATGAGCCCCAGCCCCAGCCCTTCCCAGTGCTGCAGCTCTGGGTCCAGGTGGTGCCAGGGGGTGTTAGCCCAAGGCACTGTCCATCCTTGGAGCAGGCTGCACACATCCTGCCCTGCACAGCAGCATCACAAGGGAATCAGTGAATGGAAATAACAAAGATGACCCCTGGCAAAGTTTTTGTGCTTCCCACAGGCCTTTCCCCTGTACATTAAGTCATGCTGTCCCCTTCAGAAATCAAACAATTTAGTTTTTCTGACACAACACCCTGGCTGTTCATCTCACCTGTGTTATGCTCCCATTTATGCAAAGCTGGTATTTTGCCTTTTTTTATTTCTCTCCAAAGGTTCCCTGGAGCCTGATGAAATCCCAGGCCCTCACCCTTTCAATCACCTCTTCCTCCTCAGCAGAGAGGCTGGGATGTCTCTCACGTTTGACCTTGCCCCTACACAAATATGCAGCTCTGCTTTGTTTCCCTTTTATGGTCTCTCTGCTTATTGCTGACGGTGGAAATTTCAGTTTGTATCAAATCACAGCTAGATTGCTATCCCATAATGTTTACAGTCTCCAGTACTGTATATTTTGGAAATGCTAATGAAAACAATTTTTAAAGAGGAGAAAGGAATGGCATTCAAATTGCCCACAGAGCATGAAGAAAAAAAAACCCATCTTGTCAAGATTAGCTGTGGGTCTCTAACATTATCCTTTATTATTTAATGGCAGTCACAGGCTCCTATGGTGAAAAACACACTTCTGAGCCTTCTGAAAATCACAACCCATTGTTCAGATTTGAAATTTTATAGGGTGTGGCCTTTGAACCTGTCCCTGATACCAAATTTGATCACTGTTTGCACATGAAAAGATTTTTTTTATCAAAAACTGGAATGGTCTTTCCAGGAAGCAACACATGCAGTGAATACAGAAGCTTTTCCAGGGGATGCCACTAACACCTGAGAAGCAAAGAATACAGCTGTGGCTACAGAATAGCTGGATCCTGCACTCTGCTGCCTTTGAAAGGAATGCCCTAGACAAAGGTACAAAACTGTACCTGGAAATGTAGGTTACATTCTCCCCTGCACAGACCTCAAAACTCCTGTTTCAGTCTAAATTAACATAGATGTACAGTATCATACTCCTAAAGAAAACTAATGAACTGTTCTGTATTCATCTTTCTCATTACAGATCTGTTGCAGCTTATCACATGAATAATATTCCAGCTCTTAAGGGGGGAAAAAAAACCCTCTGCTAGAGAAAAGTATCTTAAATTCTCATATGTACTTAAACTAAGTTAATGAAATAGTAATAAGTCATACTAGTTACTTTAAAGCTGTTAACACAAGATGAACCCCAGCTTTGCTGAGCACAGGATGAATTTTTAATGGTATTCTTTCTAGCTGTTATCACTGATAAGGCTTTTGCAACAGTTTTAGAAAGAAATTTATGTCATTTTGTAGCATTATGCATTATTCTGGGAGTGAAATAAGGGCAAGATTTCATCCTACATCCATAAAGAGGAGCAGTTCAGAATTCAGAGCCTAAGGGTAGGACAAACTAGAGGCTTTGTGTCACCTGTTGGCACTCCTGCTCGTGCTCTTCTGGCTGCTGGGACCTTTGGGCCTTCCAGAATTATGGTCATCGTGTGGGGATGTCCCATGGGCCACAGCCCTGCTCAGGGGAGGCATTAGGGATTGTAGATGTGAATAATCACATCAGACCTGACTATAAAATCACTGCCCTCTGAAGCTTTTATGCTGGAGGGCTCCTGCTGCAGCCACACATGGAATTAGAGCATTTACAGTCCCTACTAGCAGTTTAAGATTGGAGGAGTGTCAAAGGGCAAGGATTTCACCAAAAAAGCTAGCAAAATGACACTTAAAATCACCATGCAGAGTGCTCAGGCTCATTCAGTCAGGCCCTCAAAGAGCAGCATGAAGGTACAGCTAAAACTGATAACTATGCATTAGGGAGTACAGTCATACCTATCCCTGTCTATGCAAAGCTGACATCTACACAACCTCAGCCTTTCTGGGCTAGATACTTAATTAAATTTATTCTTAATGTGGTTAAAAATAAGAAAAGTCCCAGAAAATCTTGTCTCCTGAGGCAGGCAGATGCTTAATTCTCATTCTGAGCCAATACAGAATTTGGAGAGCCTGAAATCAGCAGGTTTCAAGTCTACTGCACCAAAACTAGCTGTCACCAGAACTTGCAAGTTGGGCCATCAGCAGAACAAGAAAAAAATCAAAAAAAGGTTATGGCCAAATACATTAGACAGGCATCAGACAACTGACTGCATTTCACTGTCACCAAGGTTTTTGTTATACCAGTGGCTGCCATCTGCCTTCTGGAGAGAAATACAAGCAAAACCTTCTCCTGTGTCCACAAGAAGCAGCTCTGACAGAGAAGGAATAGACTGAGAAAAAGGTTTTCAGAGGTATGCCAGGACTGAGCTGGCTCTGGACCTCACAAGCACCAGTGGATTGAAGAGTCCCACTACAAATAAGGCACTGGACTGGTCACTGATCATGCACTGTTGAATAACACTTCTGCCTACAACTCCAGGAACATCACTCTGCTGATCATGCTCTATTGTAAAAATGACAGAACATACACACATCCTCTCTAAATTTAAATTTAATTTGTTGCTGACGATGAAGATTCAGAGCCTAGATTTCAGTAAGGGTCTTGAGGCATTCAAGTGACAACAACAGAGTGTTTAGAAATCATCCTTGAAGCACAGTAGTGACAGTTCCTATCCCAGTGAGTCCTTAACAAGGCTTTCATATGCTCAATAAGTTTACCTGTCCAAAGTTGTTACCATCCCTGAGTTATTTTACATCCATGGACTGTCTATGAATCTTTGCTATCTTGAACAGCTGAAAGGCTTGGAATTAACAAGATTTGTATTAAGGGTTTAATTTGGATTAGAAATGGATCTCAGAATCTATTTCAAATACTGTGGCATCTTTTCTAAACAGAGTAATGATTTCTAATCTTAACTTTTTCTTAGGTGTCCTTTACTCAAACAGTCATTTATTAAAACTTCAAATACACATTTTCTCTGACTATTAAACGGTTTCAATTCTCTAGTTAAAAGGATAAACACATGCAACATAAAATCATTGTTTTTTACCTATTCCGACATAGATACAGCTAATAAGATCACTTGAGCAGCAACTTGTTCAAAATCAAACAAATTTCTCAAAGATATTAAACAACAATTTCTAAACAATAAGAAGACCAGAGCTTTCATCTCCAAAGACCATAAACACAACTGGAGAGAGAAACTGACATTTATGAGGGAGATCGAGGAGATTTTTCAAGTGTTCAAAAGCTGATTGATGAGGTCTGACCTTAGCAGCATGGATCAGTCAAAAAATGATAGCATTTTAAAGATTCCTTTTAAAACCACAGACCTATGAGAAACCATAAGAAGTCTCAGATATGGGACATTTCCAAGGTGGGTAAGTTTCCATATTCATTTAAAGTCACAAGCAGCTACAAAACTGACCAAGGTGCAAATGGAATGAAGCTCCAATAATTTTTTCTGAACAACATTTATTTTTTAAACTTCTGAGTTTTTAGAATTTGCGACTTCCAGGTTGTTTTAGTGTCTAAGAAATTTATTCCCAGAAGATCACCGTAAGTAGTTCTCCCTATACAAATAATGCAACTTGATACAGCAAGCAACATATACCAAAAAAATATTCATTCTTCTAAAGGTTTTATACCTTTAAAAGTTCCAACCAACCCGGTTGGCCACCAAATTAGGATTAGTATTGTTTCTGCAGAGGTAAAAAATTGCTTCAAGATATTAGAGATCAAAATGAAGATTAATCTGTGCTGAAATACATGGTAGGCTTTATGAAGACCTGTGAAATCTCAACTGTTCTGTTTATTTTCGTGCAGGGTGGATCTTTCAGTAAAATGGGAACTGCAGTATTAAATTCCTGCTTGCTAGTTTGAGGTTTTAAAGGAGATATGGCAATTATGCTATTATTTATTTAGGAAATGCTTCTTTGAATGAACACAAAAAGAAGCTTAAAAGGCATTACTCCATTTTGTGAATTTAAATACAGAACATTACATTTCAATATTTATGGTAGTTATATCCAGTAGTAAGATATTTCTCTTTACTGGGTGCTCAGACAACTCCCCTCCTCATCTTTTTCCCTATTTTCCCCATTTCTCTACACTAAGTTTAATTTCTGCTTGTCCCATGTTCAAATATCCTTTTTTAGTTGTTTGCCCTTTATTCATAACCTTTTATTCATACTTTTCACTTCCTTATACCAGCAGTATCAGTACATAAGATCTTTCCATGAGCAGCACAGCTGACTGAAAAGCTGCTAAAAACCCTGAAGCTCACAGAAGCTGAAAACCACAATATCAATACATTTCTAAACAGATGGTGCTTTGGGCAGTGGATAATGTGAAATTCTGGGAATATATTCTAATCCACTATCTTTCCCTTGGAAAGGATAGAATAATAATGATGGAGCTTGAATCCACCCTTAACCTTTGTCCTCCACTTCCACACTTTAAAATCACAGTCATCACAGTCACCACTGAGTGTTGCTTTAACTGCAGCTGCAAACAGTTCTGTTTCAAGCTCATATCATTCTTTGAGGCAAACCACTCCACTCTGGGCTCCTTAAGTTTGACAAAGTTCATTTTTCCTAAGCATTTTCTGGAACTCATCACTGGGTAAAAATAGTAAAGAGTTGGCCTGAGAAGCATTTTTTCCTGCCTGTTAATGTATTTCCTGCTAGCTCTGTCTTGTGAAGTTAAACATGTCTCAGAAAGGAGTCTGTGCTAAAAAACCTTCCAATAGCTCATCAGTTTGAAGCAGACCTAGTATTCATTTCATCTGACAAAGTATCACCCCTGCCTTGAGCAGTCCAGCAGGCTCTTTATCACATGGTGTATGAAATATCTGCCTGTACAGCAAGGCCGAGCTGCTCCTGCTGGGTTGATTATTTTGGTCGCTTCCCAGGCAAAATTAACTGCTTTGTCACCATGTCCATTTTGACTTCCCCACAGATTAAAGCCATCAGTAATCACTCCCCATCTCTCCAGCTCTTTCCAGGGCAGTGGACTGTCTGTTCCCACACTATCTTGGTGAGGTGGGGTTGTGGCAGTGCTGATGCAGGAGCTGGTCACTTTATCGCCTGATGCTGTGCAATCCCTCCCTCTGCGTCAGCAGCACCTGCCCATCACACAGCCCACACAGAATGGAGATTAGAAACACTTCTGCACTAATTACACGATAAAGCATTGTCTCACAAGATAGACTGGGTAAGAGACAAGTCTCAAAATATGCAAGACCATATCTAAATAAGACATTTAGCCAGATGTTATATGGCCTAATTTTCGAGGAACCTTAATGCTACCCACAAGTGAAATGTGAATCAGTGTTTTGCAGAGAAGCCATTAGCCAGGTCAGGATCTTACTGTACACTCCAGGATTGTAAAATAACAACCATGTCTAACTGATGTAAATTATAGTTTAATATCCATGGCTACATGACTAACAGAAAAGAGGTTAGTGGGCAAGAGGGATCAAAGCAATGCCAGGATGCTTCAGTAACACAAGTTTAAACTTACTAAATTTGTTTTAATTTCAAATCAGTGTATCATTTGAAGGCTCATATGGCAGACAGCTTGCTCACCTTGGATGCTGGTCCTGGGAGCTGTTTCCCACCTGCAGTCACCATCCCATATCATCCTAACACGGCACAGAAATTAAGTTACAGAGATTTGTTTACCAGCCACAGGACAGTAAAGGGAAGTGGGGAAGCAAGGGGTGAATTCTTCAGAGGCCAGCCCCACTGTGTGGTGCATTGCTCATCAGGGCAGCCTAAAAGCTGTACTTGAAGTCAAGCCTACTGAGCCAGCTGGGTACCTTTTGTGTCATGGCAAGATTTGAATCAGCACTTCTGAGTCTACCCTGAAACTTTCTGTGATCTTAACACTGGGTGACCAGTTCATGTAACAGTGGCTGAGTCAAGGAGCTCAGGACCCTTATATCACATGACAAACACTGTTCTGTGCATCAAGATCTTGTTCAAGTAGTGGATGAAATAGCACAGCAGGACACTGGCTGTTCTGACACAGAAAAGGATGCTTTTAGCACAGATTAACGAAAAAACATAAAAAGGAGGAGTTTGGCTGAACTCCACAGACATGAGCAGAGTTCTATTAAATGAGAGTCTGGTCGAATACAGCAAACTGTTATTTGCAGTGCACCCTTGCAAATTAACAACCCAGAGAGCTACAGAAGATCCAATAATCCTACTTTTTAACCTTTTCCCCCCAGGTTTCCAATCAAAAAGTTTCAGAGGCAAAGGTCATCTAGAAAACTTTCTAAGAAGTAGCAAATGTATTTAACATTTTGATATTTCCATGGAAACCTTTAATACCTTGTGTAGCACAATATGTTCTTTAAACCCACTAAGCTCATGAGAGACTGCGTTTTGTCAAGAGAAATGGATAGGTTTGTATTGCTGCTGGCAACACACTTAAAATAAACAATGTCTTGCACTTTCCTTCAAGCGTGTTTATCCTACATTTTCCTCTGAAAGAAAATGATCCTACAACGTGGAAAAAGGATATTGAATCCCAGCAGTGGTTTAGGGCTGCCTTGTGCAGCAGAACTGCCCAGTACAATTCCTCTGTGCAGACAGCTGCAGCACAGTGCAAACAGCAAACCTCTGACATTGGTCTGGTGACATCTTTCTCCCTGGCATTCTGTTCATAAAAATAACTGGCATTCCTATTAGCATGGCTGGCCAAGACCTGGGTGGGTGTGGAAACTGAAGCTGCAGGGCTCGTTGTTCCAGGTCAAGGAGCAGACACCTGGAGAGGGGCCTCCTTGCTCCTGCCTGTGCTGCTTATGCTGCATAGAGTTAAACTTCACTTGCCAGAGGGGATGGTCCAATGCAAGTCACAATCATTAAGAAGTCATAATTGTTATAAATTACAACCACAGCTGCCAACTGGAAACAGCTTTGCATAGCTGTAACTGATAATTGTGCAATGCTGTCAAAACCCTATCAGAAACTAGATTATCACACACACCCTAAAAAAGTATCCTGTTCCACCTCATTTTTGTCTTAAATAGTGTGAAGAAATTGCAGTTTCCAAAGAAACACATACTTTTCCCTGTTTAAACACACACAAGTTCATGAACACCAAGGATTTTCTGTTGGCTCCTGTAGCACACCCATCACATACAAGGCACATGCTGCTACATTGCACTTGTACTCCCACCTGCTGTAAATAAGATAATAATTTGTAACACAAAAGATCAATAAAGGTTATAAATAGATATTGCAAGTAACTGAATAAATTTAAGCAGTCTGTTGTTTATCTCTGGTAGAAAAACATTTAAAACTGACAGGAGAGTTAGCTTTTATAGAATTTGTATTCCTAATGCAAGTACTATTTGGGAAACAGTGTAATCAGCATTACGTCTTTAAAACCACATTTTTCATAACCTAGTGAATATTTCTCTGAGTTTTAGCTAGATGGGTGGGGTAAAAACAGATAAATTAAGGAGGGATGAAGAGGATGCCAGCACATCAGTATATCACCACAGAGCTATCTTCCAGGCACAAGGTGAACCATCAGGACTGTTTCTATCTTGTTTTAAAATTCACTGCCCTTGAGCCCAATTCTCCTTTAGCTAAGAGACAAAGCTCTGACTTCTGGTGGAAGCATAATGGGATCAAAAATGAGTGTTTCTGAAACATTTTTCCATAGACATATCAGAAACTTTTCCATTTTAATATATCATTACAATGCGATATTCATGGCCTGTGGAATTCACTATCTAAATAAGCCAAAAAGGTCAAGATTTTCATGCAGATTGTCCAAAATGGCAGAAGGAGCCAGTGGCAGAACTACCACCACAGATTTCTCTGGTGCTGTAGAACCACATTCAGCCCTGCTGTGTTCCATCTCCATCAGCACTTCATGCTCTCTGCATTGATAAAAATGTTAACAACAACTTCTCACTTTTTCCTGGTAAAAACTAGGAAAGCTCCTTCCAGAAAAAAAGCTAGGAAGGACTTTTGGCACCAAGGCAGAAAAGCAATCTGATAAAAGCTTGGGGAACCCACACTGATCTACACAGACACACCCCATAAGCTGTAAAGCCATCAGTCTTGGGCAGCAGGACTATTTATATGAATGACAGCTCTGTATTGGATCCTTCAATGCTCTGCCTCACCCACACAGCTCAGTTAGCTCAGCTTCACTCCCAAAACTACAGCCACAGATAATACACAAGGAAGTAAACAAGCAAAAAAACCAAAAAACCCATTTAACTTCTTTGGTGGTAAAAACAAGAGAGGCTCCTAATTAAAAAAAAATGGCAGCAAGAAAAGAAGTTTATAGGGACTGAGTTTTGTTCCATCCAAAGTCTTCAAAGGATAGCTTTGCAAAAGAGGACAGAATTTAATCACCAAGTCCAGTGCTGCAGCTAAGAACATAAATCTAGTGTATTTATACCCAAGAGAATTTGTGTCTTCTCTTGTAACAATGTGCCAGTCCCTTCCTTGGACGCTTGTTCTTGTTCAAGATTCTCCTTTCTTAAGCAATAAATCCAGCAGGCTTGTGTGCTGGCAGACTCTCAGGTTTTGCATGTTTCCAGAAACAGAAGTGTTTCTGGCTTGTTTTCCTGCTGCCAACATTCTTGTGCCTCCAACAGAGCCTTTGTAAACACGGTGTTGGGAATAGTTTTTGAGACACTTCCCCAGGTAGGAAGTGACAGATACAAACCCAGTGAAACACTGGCAAACCAAATCCTAAAAAACAAACCAAAACCAAACAAAACCTCCCAAAAACCCAACTAAAATGGGGACTAAAAAGAACTTTCTGCACTGATTAAAGTGCCAGGTGAGACAGAAGAGTCCATTATAAGACTTTCTCTGTATCTGTACCTTTCTGTCAGATTTCTCTATTTCATGTGAATTTTATATCGAAAGATATAGTGGGAGAGAAAGCTGAGCTCCTCCATCTTCTGAATCTCACATATTTAAATGGAACAAGACTTATATATGTATTTTTGTGTCAGTCAGATACAAGACACTTATCTCTATCACAGCAACACAAAACCCACTAAGTACAGTCTTATGGAATAGTATATTCCTTTGTATCTTCACCTACCAAAGCTTCATCATTGAATGTACTCACCTCTCTGATAACAGGTTCCCTGACTTATTTTGTTAAATTTGTTAAAAATAGCCCAATACAACTTTATGCACACATACCATGACTAAATGGTCCAAGAAAGTTCCCAGGACTTCTTCAGTCCTTTCAGATTCATCAGCATCTTCAGCTTTCAGCTAAACATAGTAGAGATTAACAGGAAACCAAATACCTCAAGCTTCACTTAAGTACTGTCAAATGATTTAGCTCTCTGATTCTCCAGCTAAAAGAGCATTTTTATTAAAGAATTACTCCTTTCTACTATTATCACTTCAGTCCCTTCCATTCTACCAGGTGATTTGGTATCTAAAAGAAGTTACCAGCTAAAACTGATCATGCATGGAAGACAGTTCATTTATTGAAAAATTGTGAAAATTTGTGTCTTTTGGCTTACCTCTCTAGAAAAATCTTCAACAACTTTAAACCTGATGGAAACAGGAAAAAACAATGGAAAAATAACATACAAAACATGGAGAGATGATTGCAGATTGTATTTGACAGTTCCCTGCATCACATATTCCTAACTGTAGCACTGTACAGCTGCATGCATGCACACTCCCAAAGGTTGACAACTATAGTTTAGTAACCCCCCAAAATGGATATATTAGCCTCAACATTGTCTCAGTATCCAGAACTGTTGTCATTTTAACACTATTGATAATCTATATGATAGTAACTAGATCTTAAGTCACTTTCAAGCAAATCTACACAACTTCATGACTTCAACATAATTTTTAAAAGGAACACCCAGGTACACTCCCTGTCTGTCACAATAGTTACAGGTTTATCTTACAACTTTTTTTTCCTGAGAAGTAAAACTTTCAGCAGAATATGCTGCTGAGCATCACAGGGAAGTCTGCAGCACTTCTGCACTCTCCTGTGGAAATAACTCCTGCACTGTTTGCCAGAAATTCCATTTCACAGCTCTCGATCACAACCAACGCAGCACCATCCAGGCATTTGTGCAGAGCTGTATTCCTAAGCTTTTGAAAAGGAACAAAAGGAGCTAACTGCACCTTAGAGGAGTCTTTCTTTAAAGGCTATTCTTTTTAAGGCCATGCTACAGAAAATTTAGAGAAGATTTTAACTAATCTATACATGTTATGACAAACCATATAGAAACAGACATAGTTCCATATCCTTTGATAACAGAGAGTGTTTTTCTTCCTACCCTTTTCTGTATTCAGAATTACAGTGAGGCATATGTTCGCAGTACCACAAGCACCACTGGATTTCTTTAGAGCTTTAACATATGAAAAGCCTGACATACACCAGCTTCTCTCAAAATAAGTACAGTGAATTATTCCCCAAACAGGATCAGTCCTGTTTGATGGTTTACAAGCAAATATGGATGGTTTTTGGTTTACCTGTCACATGAAACAGATATTTTTTAATGGTTTTTCATACAATAATTTTGACCTTTTGATTTTCCAATTATTTCTTTCAATAACTGAAAAGATTTGTTTTATGATACTCATCATTTAGGAGACCTTGGCAAGTGCACACAGTATCTTTCAGCACTGCTGCCAAACAACTTAAGTTAAAGCAATAAATCAAGGCATAACTGTCCTGAGCTGATAAGCAAAATTACCAGCAACACATGTTTTATAGCTTTAGGATATCAGTTATTTGTATAATTGAAGTCCTACCATCATCTGAGAGAAATGCACACAAAATATAATCATGAAGCATCAGTGACACATTGCACAAACATGGCTGATAATTTTAACTTTATTGCTGCCCTTCCAATTGTGATTTGGAAGAACACTGTTGGTTAGCAACTGCAAGCAATGATACATTTCATTCAAAGAAAATTGAGGTGAAAGAGAAGTTTCTTTCTTCATCAGGACACAGCCTATTTCTTTCATACAATTTGTTCTCCTTTCAGCTACCTGAAGTTTGGAAAAGCAAATACTTTAATAAATTGGTATAAGAGCATTGCAGTGTCCTTGACACCTCTGTAAGCTTCATGCTAAGGCCTAATCCTGCACCAGCTTTCTCTCATAGAGCTGTATGCACCTCAAGTCATTGGTCCCTTTTTCAGTGTCACTTTTTTGTCTGAAGAAACAGCATAATGGATGGGAAAGAAATTCACCAGCAACTACTTGCATACTAACACAACTCATTTTATTTTGTGTGCAGTCATGGTGAAAGGACTGGCATTGATTAGTACAATATCATGAAATACTGAGGTATGAAACAAGATGCAGCATTGTGCATCCTTTTCTGTGCTCTGAGGTAAACACAGCCAGCCTGGAAGAAACTGCTTTAGAACAGCTTTACAAAATGAAAGGTATTGCTTGTCTTCAATCCCTCAAAAGGCTGAGTTGGTGCTTTCCTTTGGCTATCCAGTCTCTGCCTTGCTAGGCATCCCTGGTCAAGAGAGCTCTTCACCCAATGAGGCTGGTTCTGCTCATTAAGAAGTGCAACAATTCCTCATCAGCTTTAACCTTGAGGATTTTGTAACTTCTCACACCAGCTGGAAGACCCAAGTAACGTAAAAAGAGAGCAAAGAAGCACCAGATTCTGTCTGCCCTGCAAGAGGTGAACCCATGGACTACCAGCAGGTAGGGAAAGCAGCTTTTGTTGGAAGGTGAATACAGATGTGACCATAAAAGGAGTATTTTTACACCTAAAAAATACTGCAAGAAGGGGTTCAGATTTTTATTTGCCAATTATGAAGACATTTATTTCTGTCTCTAAACTCAGAACAGTAAGATTCTGCAGCAAAAGGCTATTTCACTGCCAGAAAGTTAATTTTCCTTCTTCCCTGTGGAACATATTTTTCATTGTGGCAGTTTCTGAATAAAGAAATGCAAAACAGAGGAAGCCTGGAGATCTGGTGAAATTCCATAGGACTGAAAAAGTCTTATCCCCTCCCTGGTGTGTGGTTCCCCATGGTCTGGGGGTACACTCTTCTCCATAACTGCCCAGGAGCTTTCCCCAGTGCTTTGCCACCACAGAAAACTATCTGCTGTAACCAATTTGTTTCTAAGTAATTCTTTTAACTGGAGACAGTAAGCTGCTGTGGACAGAAGGAAAAAGATTACCCTATTCAGAGAAAGATTTTCTTTGGGGAAAAGTATTGAAACATACAGTCAGCAAAACAAAAAGTCTACAAGCACAAGACAGATCTGGAATCACAAAAGTAACCTTGAGACACTGCAGGGCTTCATTTGTCCATGTTTCTGTCTCCCCTATCTGTAAAACCAGTATTAGATCTTCATTTGCAGAACTGTTAAAAATGACCTGCCATTTACCATCTGTTCAACATCCTACTAACCTAGTCTTGACACAAAACACCTTTCTCCCAGCTGTCAGGGTAAGGAGCAGCTACAAGAGCTGCCCAAGGATCTGCCTCTTTCTGAACATTACCATCTTTACAAATTATATTAGCACTTGAGGACACTAATTTCAATTAGCAGGCCTGGCAGGTCACTGGGAATGAAAGGCAAGAGGGTAGAAGATGATATTTAAAAAATGCATCTCAAATCACATCAGGGCAAAAAAGCAGTAAAACTACACATTTGTCTGGCACATTCTGTTGATTCAATGGCAATGTTGTTGACTCAGAACTCTGAAATCTGACATTACCTTGTTACAAAAGAAGCATTTTCAGCTGCATGTTATTTTCTACAGGGATTTGACTCATTTTTCCAAACTTTAATTTAGAATCAATTGTTTGCTGTGTTATTTTCACACATAAAAGGCAGCACTGGCTCTTATTACCCCACAGAGATTTTTAAAAGCCTAGAATACAGTGGTGGAATAAGTTGCTCCTTTATTTAGGGATAGGGCAGAGAGGGGGAGGAGAAGCACAAAAACACTTTCAATTGCTTGAATCACTTAGTTAGCCAAGCATCCTAATTCTTTTCTGTTTCAAAGAGCAAATCTCTAAGCCACTAGGAGTTGCAGGTTTGTGAAAATTTAAGGCTAATAAAACCATGTGACTGTTATTTCTGAGTGGGTGGGGACTCTCTTCTGAATCCATTTGGAAATGAAGTCACCCACACATTTCCATACTTGATAAAGACCATAGGGCAAATGACCACCTGCCAGCAGAGAGGGGAAGGGAGAAACGGAAAAATAGAAAAAAACCTCAAACCCTTACATGAGGTTTTTCAAGCTGTGTATTTGTGACAAGATGCTAGAAATTAACATTAAACTGGATTTTATTCCTCAGTAAACCTGCAGAGCTATGGAAAAGTATTTTTTTCCATAAGTAATTTTTTCTACTTCTCAAATAGGGCTCACAATTACACACAGACTTAATATAAAAATTCACAAAGATTGGTACTGTGCCTTTTAAGACCTGTCTCAAGAAGGGTTTTGATTTGTGAATCAGAACTTTGCATGAAAAGGGTGTGGAGATAATGCTGCTTAGAAATCAAGCATCTTCTCCAAGCTACAATAGTTCAATCAATCAACTTGTTATCATTATGAGAAACATGTACTGTCTGAAAACCTGCAGTCAGCTGAAGCAACAACATTACACCCATTTGTATGCTGAACTGATAATGCATATTCCACAAGTGGGATGTGGAGGAGGCAATGAAACTTATTTTAAAAGGAAAAAAACCAAACCAAACAAAAATACAAACAAACAAACAAACCCCTCCATCAAAACAAACATATAAAAAAAGCCCAAAACCAAACAAAAAACCACCACAAAAATTCATACAAACTTTCCTGGGAATTTAGTATTCCCCACTCTGTGCTGAGGATCTCAACCCTGACAACAGTCCTGTGTTCATCAATGCAATAAGCTACAATTTTGGGAAGGGTAAATCCTGTATCTGGCCCAGTGGCCCCTGGTTGTCTTGGCACTGTAGAAGGACTGTCCTGGCATCACTTTTACTAAAAGCCCCCTCCTACTCTAAAGCCAAGCCTGCACAAAAAAAAAGACAAAGTCTGAGAAGGTTTCAAGGAAAGATTACTAGAATGATCTGATCTTGAGAGCTGATCATAAAGAGCTCATTTGCACAGCTCAATGAAAACAAGATGGAGAGACAATTATTCATATGCAGAAAAGAGCACTGATGCCACAGAGCTTTGAGTCATGCAGCTAAAGGCATTACATGATCAAATGTTTTCCATTGAAGCACCCCAACCATCAGAATTTTAGAAAAAAAAGATGTTCAAGCTAGAAAGAGAAGGTACATTTTTACTATACAGGTAGTTCCTTATTGTGATGGCTTAGAGAGGACAACAGTAATTAACTATCATTTAGGACCCACTTTAATCTAAACTGAGTATTTCACAGGAAGATTCTCTAATTCATCAGTACACATCCCAGCTTAAAGCCAAAATTAGTTGGGACTCACACAATGTGTCATTTAGGAGTTAAAGCTGTAAGCCTGAACACAACTGTGATAAATGATGAATTACTCTTTGCAGGGCTTTCCCAGCTGGGAGTCTGCAGCAATTCAATACCTGCCCTTTTGTACAGATATGCAAACAATTATCAGGCACAGGCACACTCCCTTCACTGTGGAAGGGATGCTCCAGAGCAGGGCTGGATGCTGGCACGTGCAGGGAATGAGGTGAGCTGCTGGAACTGAAGGACAGTTCCTCTCACATGGAGTCCTTATGGCTCCTCCACTGTCATCCCCAGGGCAACACAGAGTTCTCTTTCCCTGCACTGGTACCCACATACACAATTTGATTTTATCAATACAAAGTCATACAGGTTTCTAGAGCATCCCCATTTTACAGAATAAAAACCATTTTCCCCTCTGTTTTCTGTGCTCATTTCCTAAGCACACCCACATCACCTGGTGGAATGTCCCCTGTTTCTGAAGGTGAGGACTATGACCTCTATACTATCAACATCCTGTGGTCAGAACAAGGTCTAAAATTTACATCAGGATGCAAAGTAGCAAATGCCTATTTTACATGAACAGAAAACCCGGTTTTGAAGACTTCAGTTTATAGCCTCTAAAGCCAAAGCATGTCATAGTGGGGTGTAGATTCCTTTTATTAGCAGTCATTCAGAACATGCTACACTGAAGCAATTTTGCTGCTAGCAAATAATGCACTGCTCTTAAATTTTCTGCAATAAAAGCTTTATACCACATCATTATTAATTTATCTCATAAATGCTATTATCTTCAGGATGTTCTCCTTAATAACTCCTTCAAAATTGTGAAAGCTGGCCAAAAGCCAGCCATAGTGACACTGAAATGAAAATAAAAGATTCCTGAAAGCTGAAACACAGGGTGATACTCATCAAAAACTAAAGCAGAATGTCAGTGTATTTTAGATGTTGGCATTTTAAGTAAAGCATAACCTTATGCCTCTGAAACTTCAGTGTAATTGTTATATGGAACCAATTCCCCATTAAAACTTCAAGAGACACAGTCATTAAAAAAATGTAGAGAAGAAACATCCAGCTCTTTCAGCCTAAGAACATTGCATTTGATAATTTCTCATGCTTAGATACACTACACAATACTTGACTGTGCACCTTGTTCTGAGCTGTGTGCTCAGAACAGCTGAAGAATGATGCAGAGCCAAATAAATAAATGGCTTCATGCAAACTAAGAGCAGACAGAAGTTATGAAAAAGAGGATAGGCAGTCAACAAGGTGTGACAAAGACTGAATTGCACATAGGTCCTTATGTAAGGTTGCTCTCTAGGCACCACCAAGATGAAACTTCAAGTGAGGACATGCAATTTGACAACATAAAGCAGCTCTCACCACTAAGCCAAGAGAAAAACTGCAAGCCAGAAGACTTAGCTTTTCTTTCTCTTGCTGCTGTTCTGTCACAAGAACACAGGAATCACAGAACCTCCCCAAGTCACAGCTTCTTGCCAATGGAAGATAGAGAAAAAGCATCTCAATATTTATATTTTTTTTCTGGGACAGAAATGGCTTACATTTGTACAGTGATGCAAAGCTGAGCAACTTCCACAGCTTGTTGAGCACATGCAAGCACAGTTTCATGTGCCTGGGCAGAAACACCAGTTCTGTCACTCTGATTTCAGGACATCTCTGCTGAGCTACAGTGGAGCACACAAGAACAGAACTGGGGGACAGAGTGAAAATGAGACTGAGCTTTGTGAGGGAGCTTGCCAGAGAGCCCAAAGGAAGAAACCCATCTGTTCTGTTCTGACTAAGAGAAGAACATGACCACATGACTCTTCCAAAACACTGTGATTCTCCCTCAGCAGAGATCAGCACAGCCTTGCAAAACATGGGAAGCAGTGGATAAGGCTGTGCAAGGCTGGTGGTGTCCAAGCAGGAAGAGGAAAGGCTGTTTTGGTTATTCAGTATCTGGTCTCACATTCACTGCTCTGTGGGAATAACCTTTAAAAATGTGAGATTCAGGGAATTTCATTTACCTTGAGCCCAGTAGCAAAATAATATCTCACCTCTTTTAAAGTAATACAAGATTGAGAAACTTTGCCTGTCTTCAATACAATTATCCACTGGGGGAGGGAGGGGGGTAAATCACCATAAGCAAAGTACTTAATCAACTGTTATTGATATTCTGAGTGCTTTCCTTCACCTTCCTTCTCTTAATGGGCAAGTAAAAATTAAGGATGTTTTGTAGCAACAGTGCAACAGGCTATGAAGAATCTCCCTGCTGAGTAATTCTAATACAGACCAGGCTTATGTGAGATTCAAATTTAAGACAATTCTGATATCCAAATTTCATCTGTCATAATTCAAGTTTCTATTATAAAGGCTTTCATTTTTACAGAAGCTGTTTAATTCCATCACAGCCAGGACATCCTGAGGCAGTTCTATGGATCACATGAAGAGTACAAAGGAATCTGAGGTCAGAATATAGAAAAGAAACTAAAATGTATTTGATCAATGTTTGCTGTGAGCCAAGATGAAGCAGAGATCAAAAAAAAGAACTGGGATTTCATGAGCTGAAAGAAGAAGATGTTTTTTTCTTACTGGTGCAGAAGGGAGCATTCAGGCTGTGCTGCACCAGGAGGGGCTTAGGTCTGTATGCTTTTCAGATACCACAGTGATGAGTGTGAAACAAACACAAGCAAAGAAGGAAGGCTAAAGAAATAAACTTGTTAGTACATACAGTGATTTAATTAAGACTCAGCTATACTGTATTTGGTAGACCCTAAATATTGGCTTAGAGCTGCTCACACCAGCATCCCAGTGCACTGCCAACACTGATAAAATGGAAATCCCTCCAGACATTGCCACTGAAACCAGCTTTTTCATGACAAAGTCTTAGTTTTGCATAGCATTTTAGGCCTGAAGCAGAGTACAGTGAAAACAGCTCTCAAAGTACTTGAAATAATTAAAGAGAGACTAAAGGAAAACTAGGGAGAAGATCACAGGAATTATTTAAAATATCAAGAGGGGGAAGAGCAGAAAGGGGACCAAAAAAATCACTTGGAGGTTATGCATCATGGAGATGAGACTGTAAAGCCCAGGAGCATAACTACAATTGCTTCTGCTTTGAAAAACTGTTCAGCAGTATTTCTGTATTGCAAAGAATAAGGATGCCATATAAAAAATTAGAGATTTTAAACAGTAAGAACAACTGAAAGAAGATTTATTTGTTTGTTTGAATGAGACAGAGACAGCACACACATACCCAGGAGGCCCTTTGAGATCCTAGCCTTGGGGTTAACTGGTTTCCAGTCCAGTCTCCAACAGGAGGTCCCCACATAAACACAGTCCTAATGTAAGCCAAGCTAGACACAGCTATTGCTGCCAGTTGATACAGAATATGTAATTCCTTGAGTCCTGGAACTAAGGAGGTGGTTTCCTGAGAATCTGCAGCTCCAGCTCAGTGATATCTCACAGCACAAGCTTCCAGCAAAGCTCTTCCCACAGCTGGGACCGTGCTGCAAGGCTGTGCCCTGGGCAGATTTTTCAGTGCTCATAGCAAGAAGCTCATCTGTAGTAACATACTTATCCTTGAGACTTCCACCAGCCTGTAAAATTTGGCTGTGATTGGCCAATGGGTTAAAAAAGGGAGGGGAAAAGAAGGAAGGAAAATACATGCAGAGGGAGCTTCATCTTGTGTGCTTGTTTCCTATGGAAACGAGGCTAAACCCAACAAATTATGAAATGAACACTCAGTTTAGTGCCAGTTCTGTTTTAGAGCATAAGATGACAGAGAAACCTTGAGCAGCAGAAAGTATATGCCCTTCACTGTCTCAAGCCAGACTGTCAACAATAATTGCACTGATGGATTTTTCATGATTTATCACATTATGGCAGTGCAATGGGGAAGGAAGGAAGGAGAGTGAGCAGATATCAGTAGATTTTGAGCACATGGTTAGCACAGAGATACTCCAACATTGAAAGGCTGCTAAAGAGCCAAATTAATGATGTCTAACTGGATGGTCTGGACTCCTTTTATTATCACATCTGCACACAGTTCATGGAGCTTGCTCCTCACTGACTGTGAGGAACCGCATATGTGAGGAGCCACTGTGGTTGCCATATATAAACAATGCATAGTACACATAAAGGGAGGGCAAAAATAAAATATACAGTGATCTGTATATTTAAGCTTTCCAAGTGTTGCCATTTGCCTTTATGTACAGATCTCAGAGTTACCAAAGAACAGAAAAAGCTCAAAACGCCTTTGCATTTCCAAGCATCCGTTCTCTTCTCTGTAGAGTGACTCCTCTTTTAATGTCAAGACAAACATTCTATGTTAGACAGACACATTCCAATCCAGTAAAAAGGAATTATTTTCCAAGCCTATTCTAAGTCACTTGCTCTAAGTGCCATGTAAAGCTCTGATTCATCAAGCAAATATAACTTACTTTTAGGGAGGCAGCTTTGCAGAATATCTTCTGTTCTTCAGCACCCACAAGGAGCTACCTAAATTACCCACATGCAGAAAGACACTAACTCCACCAGGCAGATAACCAAGCCAAAGACCAAAGGCTCAAGCACCTTGTGCATTATCTAAAAGAAAAGTCTGTTTAGCTGAATCAACAGCAGAATATCAGGGTATTTAAAAGACTCTTGATCTGATTCTGGTCGAATTCCTTACTGGTTTAGCAAGGGCCTTTTCCAGATCTACCACTTACCTGCCCATCTGCTGAGGATAGAGCCCACTGTCTACTGCTTGTTTCCTTGGGGCCCAACAAGGCAGCTTTGCTGGTGGCTTCTTTACAGTTCCAGAGAGCAGACTCTGGGATCTGCCACTAGACAGATAAAACAACCTTCAGCTTGCCTGGAATTGCCTTGCCACAAAAGAAACCTTATCCAAGAACAACAGCCTTTCATTTTGCTTACAGGGTTGCAAAATCCCCTGGAAGAAGAACTTGCAGCATTGGCCCTCAACACACAGTTCCCAGCACACAAAAAGAAGGGCTGCTCTTTGGCACTGCTCAGAGAGAAATCATGACCTTCACCCAGCCAGCTACTGGGCAGTGCCACGTCACCCTTCTTTCTCCCAAGTTTCACCCCAGTACCACTGAGTTACAAGCATAACATTTTCCACTGCAAAACACTGATGCCTCCCTGCAGCCAAGTCTGCCATCACATTTCCAGGAGTACTCCAGCCTCTTTATAAAAGACTTCATGGACACAGAACAATGCATCTTCTGGTTGTTGGTCAGAAAAAAAAAATGCTTCTTTGTGCTCCTTTTTTTAAAATTTCAGATTCATTATTATCAGACACTATGCTGAACTTATAGAAAAATGTATTTGACCTACCCACTATCAAGAGTTACCCAAGACCTTGTCTTAATGTCCCCCTTAGAGAGATAAAGGATGCCATTCTGACATACAAACACTGCCAATTAATTACACAGGGTCTCATTTTCCAGTAGAAATAGTAACTCACATATTCACACAACTGTCCCTAGGCATAAAGCCTTTTTGGAGACAGTTATATTATCAAAATGCACGGACATTTGGCTAGTCCTAATTAATTCTAGCATTTTACCAAGGAGCACTGTAGCTTTTATAGTCAGTAGGTTTTTATTTAAGTCAGACAGAACAAACATCTGTACAAAAGTAATTTCTTTGCCCAGCAAAACACAGATTTTAAGCAATTCACTAACTCAACTGGTAACAAAGAGAGGTAAGCCAAAGGCAACGTCTTTATTGCAGCCACCAAGACTCGATAACTCAGAATAAAGACAATCTAGGACAGGCGTAGGACAGTCCACTTAAAATATCTGGATGTAGAAGACAATAAATTGTTGATTCTAAAGCACACTTATAACAAAAGTAACTTCCTTTTCCCCAGGTGATTTTGAGACAAACAACAGGTCCCTTGCTGCTGCCCGTTTGGAAATACAAAGCCAGAGTTTCCATGTCATGTAACAGGAAGGTGTTATCTTTCTGTGGTGTCACTTACTCACCAGCTCGCACCACCCACGCCCTGCTAGAGAGGACTCAGCTCTGCAAAGGAGCAGGTTTTCCCCCAGGCATGGATACAAACAAGCCAAGGTGCTAAAACATTCAGAGGGAGAGAACTGACGTTCAGGCTGCACACTGCCAGTCTGCTGTGGAATGCTCAGGGTTACCTGCAGACTCATACCTGGAATGAGATGCCATGTCAGCCTCTGCCCCTTCTGATCCTCCCACCAATGCTCAGCATTAGGTTATTTCACATGATTCCGAGTCCCTCAGGCACCATAAAGTAGTGAAGTCAAGTAAGTAATCACTAGCAGGGGTTTCCTTTATCTGTCTTTTCTAATGTTAGAGGAGACCAGCACATTTGACAAGCCCTTAGCCCAGCTCAGGCAACCTAAAGTACAGAACCAGATGTTTGGGTTCCCAACACAGTCACTTGGGGACAGCTGTATATTTCAGAACAGTGGTGCTCCAGGCACCTACATCCCATTCTTAGCTTTGCACGTGAACATCTGAGTCCCCATTTCTCCCTAGGATACAGGTGTTGGAATGGGAGCTGAGCACTGGATGTCTTCATGTAGCTGGACATGAGACCCTGACTGAGAGACACCTGAGCACTGAACGTGAGATTGACTCTGAAGATTTCTTTGGCACATATGTCAAGCAAGAAGGAGGTCATGCTGTCCCTGCTCAGCTTTAATTAACAGTTTATTCAGCCAGGAAAAATGAAAGATGCCCTAGTCAGTTAGAGGACATTCACAATTATGGTACCCACCTTGCTGCACTATCTGGCTGATCTAGATGAAGGCACTCCCTAAATGCAGTCAGAAAGCAAACTCCATGGGAGCAGAAGGAAAACATGACATCACTGCCCCATGGTTAAAACACTTTCATGGATGTGGGAGAGCTCAGTGCAAGGTATCATTCCAAGAAACATTAAACATCTCAAGTGCCTGGAACTGCATCTAGGTTCACCCAGCTCTCCTCCCTACGGATGTGGTTATTGCAATAGCATAGGCTGTTGAAAAATCAGGACTGAAGCATGCAATTCTGATGAATGATGGCAATAAATTAGCATGTGATGAGTCTTCATCTTTTAAAGGCAGCTCTCTCCACTCATCTCTAGTGGTATGGATCTTTACATTACTTTGAAGAGATGGCAGGATTAAAAACACTGCAAAAGCATTACTGAATACTATTTTCTCCTCTCTCCTCTCCTTCAATTTATATTTATCTCATCATTTTCCCAGTGAAAATCATCTTATTTGATGATCTCTCTAAAATCTTCTGAAACAATTTTAGAAACCTGAGTCAACTGGATGTTAAATTTTGACAAGATTTGAGAAAGAGTTATGCTTAACATGTGATCCAAAAAGGTAGTCTCAGATATTTCCATTTTAAAAAGATTTTTTTCTGTAAAAAACCAACCTAGATTTTCTTCAGACTTTTTAAGCCCGTCTGTCTTCTCTCAGAGACAGCTGCTCCCTTGTTAGTAGTAGCAGAAACAAATAAGTGAAAGCCTCACGACTGATGATAAACACCACATCTGCCATAGTTTCCCAGAGAAATGAATCTTTAAGATCAAGTGTGTCATTAAAATCACCTTATAACTTTGAGACTGGAAACTGTACATGAGGAGGCAGCATCTCAGAGACTAACAAAGCCTAAAATCACCTGGAGCATCTGGTAGAGCTGCATGGCTGTTTAGCATGGAAGCAGCATCTCAGATGTGTCATCCTGACTGAGATACACAGGGAGGTTTATGAAATGCCTTTTTCACTGAGCATCAAGCTACCAAAAGCCAAACCAGCAAATCCCAGAATCCACATGTATGTAAAATAGATATTCTTTACTAATGTATATGCATGAAGGAAGGAGGCTGTGAAGGATATCATGACTTCACCAAATGATAAGCTACACACAGAGTGTGCCTCTCCATGGACTGCTGGGAGTCATCAGGGCACAGGAACTGCAGGCAGACTGATAAGAGCATCAAAGGAGGCTCTTACCATTTGCATTAATGTAATTGGCTGTAGCACAGGGATGTAGACAAAAGATAATGATGCCAGTTGTTTGTTACATTCACTCATTGTTCTTCCTTCTCCTCCTGCAATTAGAGCAACTATACACATAATGCAATGCAAAATTATATTGCCCAAATTCAGCGTACCAGTCCCAGCAGACAGTTTCTTTTTAGTTTGTTGTCTTTCAACATGCAGCACAATGCAATATCAGAGGCTTAAGATAGCAATAAACAGCATGGGCTCCTTACCAAGATTCATTACTGATTATGCCATCAGCACTGAGCTCTGTTTTTTTCCAAAATGAAACATTTGTTTTCTAGCAAGAGAAACACAGCTATTTCTGTGACAGAGTCCTGTTGAAGCATCCAGTTTGTAAATAGGGACAGAATATGTCAGGTCTGTTTAAATCCAGGACAGGATAAAGTCACTCAGGTTTTGCTGGAAGGACGTATTCTCCTGTTATCTGGGACAGCTCCTGCATTCTATCAAGATGCAGGAGTGATGACAAAGTGGCTTGGCAACCATCTTGTCAGCAGCAACAACAAGAAAGAAAGAATAGCACAGCTTAGAAACAAGAGAACAAACACACCGTTTCCACCGCTGCGACCTTTTCCTCACAAAGGCAAAGAAAGTGCTGTTATCAGGAAGATATTAGCAGGGACCTTGGAAAAAGAGCACTGCTTAGCTGGCTGGTGGAGATTGTTCTGTCCTCATTTGAAATGTTCAGGAGAACATTCTGAAAGTACAGCAGGGAATTCCTGAAAAAAAAGCATAATAACTGATGACCCACAAAGGGCAAGGAAAGGTCTTTAGCTGATGTGTTGCATTACAATCCAATTCTACAGTTCTGAAATACATGGACATTCTGATGTGCAACAACACTGCAATGTAGTGGAACACTTTGTAAACTAAGGACCACCACTAGTTCTCCACTTGAGAGCCAGAAATATCCTTCATCTGTTTATACAACAAAAGAGTCATTATAAAGGCAGAGTTTGCTGAAGCTACCATCAAAGCTAAAGGTGGGTGCACTGAAGGATAACAACACTAATCATGCTTTGATTGACCTTGAATCAAGGACCAGAGCTGGTGTTTCTTCTGGATTTCAAAGGCAAGTGTAAGCCCCTGTGCATACAGGAGTGCCTATCTCACTGCACCACAGATGAGCTTCTTTCTGTCCCTGTGGGCAGCTCAGAGATTCCAGTTTCTGGATTCCTCACCCATACAAAATGACAGATAATTAGGACATAAAATTCAATCATGAAATTAAGAAAGTGAAAGAAATTATCTACTATACTTTAATCTTATGATAAGATCTATTTCAAAGGGGAAGGTTGATTTTTTTCCAGCTTGCCTAACATGCATTCTTCAACCATTTCTGTGTTGCACATCAAAATGTCTTGGATAAGATTAAGTCAGAATCAGTACTATTTAGTAAGGTGCTATTTACCAATTCTTGTTGCCTTGGTAGGTGAAAGAATACAGCTCCTCAATGAGGTTTTTTCAGCTACTGTTTCCTGCTTTACATTACTTAATTCTGGAAGCAAGATAGGGAGAAATAATGAATTTCCTGGTAAGTGAGCCCTCAAACACAAAGCACATCTGTGCCTTAGACAGGAGTCTCACTGACCCCATCCAAGGAAATTCAATGTTGGCAATGAGTTACCACTCCAGAAATACACCTTTCTACCAAGTGGGATTTACATTCCAACTTGAAAACAAACTCCTGCTAAAGGAACAAAGTTTCTGCTTCAAAAGGATTTTACATAGAGCTGAACCTGTATGATCACCATTCAGACATGAAGGCTCAATTCTTATTTCTATCAAAGCTGCTTAAGCTCAAAGCTTTTCTATGAGAATTTCCTGGTTCCTTATCCAGAGAAAAAGACAACCTAAATGCAAGTGGGAATTCAGCATCCTGAAAGAAGCAGCATTTGTCAACTAAATTATTTTCCAAAGAGTTCCAAAAAGTTTAAGAGATGAAAACTTTGTCCACATGTGAAAGATCTGAATGCCACTGTGACAATAGTGGGAAATACAGATTTATTCTCTTTAAAATTAAAAACCTTTTGCTTGACTAGCAGAGTCACATTCCACTCTCTCTGAGTAGTCTGAATCCTCCTGAAATACAAAAAGTGAGTCTTTGTGATTCCAGGTGAAGAAAGAGAAATTCAGGAAGACATTTAAAAGTAAACATGTGAAAGCTCCAGCTTGACTGGTGTAGCTGGAACTCAGGGATGATTTATCGAGACTCCACTAACACAACATTTAAAAATCTCAATAAGAGGAGCTAGCAGCCACTAATAGCAGCAATATGCAACTGAGTCCAGAAAAGATGGACTATTTCCAGCTCTGCCACTGACTGGAAGTATGAAATGGTCTGAGTGCCAAGGCAGCATCATTAAGGCAACATCAGTATGAATTACTCATTTTTGCCACTTTAATACAAAGGGAAGATATCTTTGAAGATTAATAAAACACTACTAGCTCTTCTACTTGTCCCCAGAAAGTGGGATCTGTTTTGCTTTACTTCATAAACAGAGCTCAAATTTTGCAATAGTAATTTTCTCAGTTTGTATTACCAAGTAGGTGCATGCAGACACCACATACAGGGGTACAAGAGAATTACATATTTCAGTCCCCCAGTATCTGGTTTTGTTCCAATGACACATACCCCAAATTCTTTAATTTGAATAGCTAGGGAAACAATTTAGCAAAATCTTAAGGAAATAGAGATAAAATTTTCTTTCTTCTCTCAGTCATCATCTTCTTCATATTTACATATTTTACATATTTTAAACTCACCTCTGGTTCAGTCACCACCCTATAGTAAGTTCATCCTCACATTTCACCAATGCTCTACTTTCTCCCTCTACCACCACAAGTCATGGCCCACAGCATTTTGGACATGATATGAACAATTAGTTTCCTAATTAGAAACCATTGGTTTTCAGTGTGAATTGTTATCTGCTAAAAAGTTGTCTAAGTGCACAAGCAGCCATCAGAGGGAAAGAAACTTTCAGCTGCAGCAAATGTAGTCTGAACAACTACAGATGGCAAAGTTGAAAGCTTATTTTGTTCTAGGTAATAGCAACACATTCAACCACCTAAAACTGCATGAAGTTAAGAAAGGCAAGGCATTCTACTGCTGGTTCTTTTTCTCCTTTGCATGGTTTACCCCAGCATTTCCCTGGGAGAAGGGAACTTTTGATTATGGTGCCCAAGGCAAAATAAATTGTAAAATGTCCTTGGCTTGGCCAACAGGGAAGAAAAAGAAACATTGCACACCCACTGTGTCCTGCCCTCATCTAGCAATGCCTATTCCAGAAATAAAACATGGCAAACCAAATCTTTCAGCTCAAACAGGAAAGCTTCAGGGGTTTTGGGACAAAGACCTTCAGCACAGAATACCTAAAGGATGTCTGCTCCAAGACCTCTGCCAGAGTTTGACCACAGGGAAAGCAGAACTGAAGTTTTCAGCTTTGTTAGCAACTGCTGGACATCCCTAGGCTAAACCACACTAAGCTTCCCCCTTCTATAGAAAGAAGAAATAGGAAAAAATTTAACACAACAATAGAGCATTTTACATTAAGGGCTCAGGAAAATATCATTAAATTACCTGCAGCAGCTTGTCCTCAAATTTTTCTAGTCTGGACAAAAAACCCAAACAAACAGGCAGTACAAACACTGGGAAAACAAGTAATTCCATAAAAATTCCTCCAATATCTTCACAACATTTCTTCAAAGGTAACTTTATCACTAAAACATAGATATTATTAACACAGTGTCACTAGGGACACTGCTAACAGCAAGAATGGGGAGTTATGGAGTTGCTGTACCAGGCATTGTACCAGACAAAAAAGTAATGCACCTACATTTAATTTTTAACACAGGAGCTGAGCTGCCCCTCAAAATTACTACTCAATTTTCACCACTAAATTCAGGAGAAATAATCAAAGCATGATTTAAATCATTGAGAAATACAACTACTGCTTAAGTGTTCAGCAGTGAAGGCAGCATGTAAAAGTCCATTAAAAAAAAAAAAAAAAAGAATGCACAGATCAGCATTTCAGAGAGCCTGCCACTTCTGCTGTTTTTCCTTCTATATGGCTAAAAAGGAGCAAAGCCAGGTCATAAACACATTTTGGACACTGGTGTTTTACAAATCCACTGCTGCCTGCTGGCAGCCTGGTCATACTTGCAGAGCTGTTCCAGATTCTGGTTCTCAAGTTCCAGCCCTGCAAATGCTGGAAGGAAAGACTCAGCCCACACCTCCGTCCCATCAATAGGGGAAATAAATATAGTTTCCTGTAGATTTACTGATTGGTTTGCTGATATTTTCTTTAACTGCTAATTAAAGCTTTTATTTTGCAGTTGGGATATTATTTTCTTCTCTGAGGATTCAAATGGCAGAGGTCAATCCTGTTATCAGCTGTCTGAATGGGCACCAATGCACGAGGTGTATAATCCTCCACCTACCCAAATACATGATATTTTTATCTGAAATTGCTACTGTATCATGGTCCTAATTGGTTCAAAATAATGAACTAAGTTCTAAGTTACTAACACTTTGAAAGTTACAGTGAAGAAGGGAAGAGAAAGTAAAGAGTAGAGAATAAAGATTTTCTTTGGAAGCCAAGCCAAAGGTATCACAAAACAATTAATATTAACATTTTATGCTTTATACCACCTCCTGATCTGTAAGCTGGTCCTCTGAACCCCAAGAGCATCCTTGAAGAATGCTGTAGAAATCCATGTGGTTGCGAATTTTTTCAGTATCTTGTTTCCCATATGCTAATTAGAGGGGAAGCAATTAGAACAAAATTAATTTACCCATCTATATTTGCTGTTCCAAGCTTTCCCCCAAATGCTGAAGGAAATTGACAAAGTCAGCATGTTAAAGAGCTATTTCCAGCCTGTCATACAAGGTGTGAAGAAATACATGGCATTTGACTGGTTTCTCCTGTCCCTACTGAATTTATGGCTTTAAGCATCAAACTGTCAGAAAGGGTGACTGTCACTGGCTGTAAATGGTAATTACTTCCAACAGCCCATGCAATGATGCTCATATCACTTTTCACTAAGGCATGCTGTCCAGTCCAGCTGCAGACTAAAACACAACTAATCTAAATTAAAATTAATTAAATAAATAAATATTAAGGACTAAATCTGTGCCTGAATTTTATTTCTGGTTCTGCTGGGGTGGGGGATGTCTGCTGGGTCAACAGAAACACTACAGCCTGGTGGGGTGATATGGGGCCTCCCCATATCATGGGGAAAATGAAAAGCTCTGTAACCTTCAGGTCACCTTAGTTTTTATCAGAAAGCAGGTCTGGCTAACCTGAACTTCCAATTTCCACTCTACTCCTGGGACAAGATCAACAGATATTCATCCCTGATTGCAATCAGTTTGGATTTTATTTGTAGCCTTAGAGATAGAGGCCAGAGGAAGCAGCTCAGGTTCAAGGAGAGGTTTGCTGTCTCACCACCAGCACTGATGGACTTGCAGCTCTTCCAGGAATTTGGCCATCCACACATTTGATAGCTGTTATCTCTTCTGCTAAGCACTGAGTAGAAGTAGTTCCAGGAAAAAAAAAACAACCTACAAAATCTCACCCATTCTTCAATAGTGACTCCTTTACAACTGTGCTGGGATAGACAATCATTTTTGTCTCTCCTGTTCGACTGGGAAAATATACTCTAGATACTGTTTACTTCCAAGATTATTGTATGAGACAGAGTTAGAAGATGACCCACAAGACACAAAACTTTACTATTATTATAATTTCTTTTAATGCATTTGCAGAAGGAAATGTGACTGGATGCCATTTGTTCTCAGCAAAGCTACTTTGGCTGTTCCTCATCTCTGTGTTATGACCCAGCTGCCTTCATGCTGTGCTATTATTTCTCTCAGATTTTTCCAGGAACTGAAGCTTGATGGATCTACAAGTCCCCACTACTTCCCACTCCCCTCTCCCCTTTTTTAAAATGCAGGCATGATGTTTGATACTTTCCATCATTCTGTTACTTCAATGACCTCTCAAATCTAACCAACACAGTAAGAAGGGGGTTTCAGCCACTTCTTTTAGTGTTCCAGCAGGGCCTTCTCCTGACAGCAAATGAGGCTTTCAGACAATGTCTCCTACCAGCACTGAGAGAAGCACCCCTGCCCCAATGCCCAGAGCACAGGCTGCCAGCCCGAGGGCATGGCAAACCATTTTCTGGCAGGTTCATCAATCACTTCTCTCATCACATGAGAGGGTCACCAGAGGTCTGAATGTAACAGAGTCACACAGTTGTTCCTGAAACAGAATCTCTGAAAATATACCAGCCTGAAACAAAAGCCTTGCTAACACCCCAATGTGGTACATCTAGCTCAACCACTCTCATGGAAAATGGAAACTTCCTTAGCATGGATGAAACTGCATTACCATGAGAACACTAAAACATTTTATTCATGTATAAAACCACAAATCTTTGTAAATGGTACTGCATGCAGTCACAGAACTGAATACGAGTTAAGAGTCATGATGATATAAGCCATCACTATACTTCAAAATAAATACTCAGCTGCTAGAAATCCCAGGTATAAGCCAAACCTAACATGTCTCACAGCCAAAAGCAACTTTCCCTTTTAATGTGACCACAGACTTCCACAATTTTCTAAACACTTCAATTCTAAATGGATAGATACATTATGTCTAATTTCTTATCTATAAAAGAAAAAATAAAACTCAAACTGATTGCAATGAGGTACTTGCAGAACATTCACACCTAATCTTGCTGTCAGAAGAATAGCAATTTGCCAACTATAATATTTAGGAACTACTCCTTCACCAGAGAAAGCTTAAAAATATTTATCTCAAAGAGTTCATGAAGTTCTGTACATGCATTTGGGAGTTTGTCCTAGGGGACAGAATTAGAAGATGAAAATACTGTTTTGTACACGAGTTTTTGTGGGCTCATCTAGAGTGCCTTAGGTTGGTGACAGCCTAGCTAGAGATAGTCAACAAGCAAAGTTTGGGGAAAAGTGCCTGGTACAAAACCATTCACACAAGCATGAAGCTATTCTGAAAGACTTGCAAAAAACCACTGAAGAGGAAGTGTCAGTATTCCAAGAAACCTCATGTTGCTTTGGCTCTTCAGCAGCCTTGCCTTAATCTGCAGACAAGAGCTTGGAAACACAAGTCCACTATTTGTAGTTTAAAATCCCTTCACATGGATTCACACTGGGGCAAGGGCCTAAATGCATCCCCTTAATAATATATTTAAGTGCAAGAGAATTCTGTAAGCTTCTCAGCATGCTATTGCTTTGTCTGCATTGCACTGCAGCTTCCCCTGTAAAAGGAAACCATGCTGCCTACATTGAGATTCTGATTCCATTCTGGGGTGTAATCATGTAAGTTCCCAAGACTTTCATCCAATTTAATCTTGAGCTAACAACCAGCTTCCACCTTTGCATCACATTTTTCCTGAAAGAATGCAGCTATATTAGAATACCTTGCTTGTAGGACAGATTCTGATATGATACTGAGAGGTTTCCATAAAGAGAACTTCTGTTAATCCCAAATTTCCTCATTTATTTTCATACTTTGAGTTTAAAATACTCCTGTTCCTAACCTTAGTAGTTAAAATGGCACAATCCATGATAATAGTATTTTTCAGTTATAACATAAAGGCAATAAAACACAGTAGACACTATCCAAAGCCTGTAAATTCAGTTCTTCACTACTGATAAGTGCTGTTCTTCTGAAAAAAAACCCTTGTTAAATAAGTGGTTTTAAGTGAAGGTCCCAAAGGTCAGCCTACTTTGGTGAGATTATTATAGAATGGACAATTGAGACAGACTTACATCCATGTGCAATGATTGAGAGCCAAGCCCAAGAGCTCTAAATTGGGAAATGGCACCTGCGGTATTCAGCAGAGTTCCAAATTTCCATCTCCATTTAAGCATACCACTCCTTTGGGAAAACTAATGAACCTCAGAAATAGTGAAGGGTGGAACTCTCAACAGAAGCTATTCTGCTCTGCAGGGTAGCCCAATTTCCTACAAAGGCAATGGAAAGAATCCTAATGGTTTCAAGAGGGAACTTGATCACATTTGCATAATGCATCCATGTCAGTCTGAAATAGCTCCATGGATATGCAGCTCCTCTGCCCATGCAAGGTGCACTGGCTCAGGAAAGTGAAAGAGATTGCACAGCATCTGCACAGGCCTTGTTTGTATAGAGTTTTCTGTAAGTTCATCAGTTTGAGGTGTAGCCTTACATCTGCCTGTAGCCTATACAAATATATCCTGATCAGACATGGCAAAGGTTTCTCTGGATGTCTGATGCTTATTATTTGCAGAAATTATATTGATACCAGGGACTCTCATCCATTTATTTTAGGCTGATCAAACAGCCTTTATTTATTTCCTTGTGTATGTTTCTATTGCTGTATTAAAGGTCACATAACAATGCTGATAAATATAATTCAATTTTTTTTTTTTTTCAATACAGGAGATTGGAAGGTAAAAGTTACACAGAATTGTACAATCTCTATCAAGTACTTGATTATTAACTTTCTCTTGCAAGGCTAAAAATGAACAAGCCATCCTGTAAACCAGAAGAAAATGTAGGTATACTTCCCTACATTTCCACTGACAAAGATGAAGTGCTCTCAGCTAAAATTTAGTTCTCAATTATGGTTTTGCAGGACTGTAGCCTCCTGACCCTTTGATGCAATGTTTGTGTATCACCACCAACCACACCACCTGACAGCAGAAAGGTAAATAGCTATAAGTCACCAACAGTGAAGAAATTACAGGTAAAAGACCTTCAGACATTCTAGAGAAACCTGCCACTCCACTGCTTACCAGAGGATCTAAGAATACTATTCAATCATTTTACCCTTTAAGGGTAATTTAAATTTAAATTAACAGTGCCTCAGTCAGTCAATATTGTTATTTGATTACTAACATGGAAAATAAATTTGGAAAATAAAGTGGAATAATGGAAAATAAAGGGAAAATGGGAAGGTACTCAGTGAATGTTATGACCATAGGCAGAAGAGCCTCATCCAATTTCCCTCCATGTTCCCTGAGAAGCAAATCAACTGGAGGGAAGTTACATAAACTTCACCAAACACTGACAATGTTTATTAAAAAGTGTTTTTAGGAAATTCCCATGAAACAAGGGCCAAAATGAATCTCATTTCTTTGGAAAATCTAACACTACCTTGAATATTCAGTTACAAGCACTGGCATGAGATGGAAACATTGTCAGCATACTCCTCTGGAGCATGGACTTCCCAACTCATTTCACAATGGAAAGATGAACTGAAGAAGGAAATATTTAACAGACAGCCAAAAATGCAAAAATTTGGGAGTCAAGTTGCATTTAAAACAACAGCAAATTTGACAGACGGAGAAACCAGCAACAGGTTACTGGAACTTTTTTTGTTTACCTCAACATGATTTTTAAAAGCTACTTTATTTTTAAACATTCAAACATTACCCCATAGCTAAAGGTAAGAGACATGCTCTTTCATGTTTCACACAATTTAAACAAGCAAATGAAAGGTAAACAGCTTTAATTGCAACATTCAAGCACATCTTCAGAGATTCTCAACAACTCTGAGATTATTTCACTAGTACAGTATCATTAATTTAGGAATCTAGTGCTAGGATCTAGGCTTAGCTGCTGCAGCAGTCTAGTTGCCTTTTACATGATGCCAATATTTTATGTTTTTCAAAGTCCATGCTTTTCTAAGCTCAACAAGACCATTAGCACTGCTACCAGCATTCCATGAGATAGAACACACTCTTCCCAAATACTATAGGACTCACTGCTAGTAGGAAAAGTGTTCTACAACTTTTCTTGTTTTACAGATAGGGATGGTGCATCCACTGCAAACCAGAGGTTCAGTGACAGCCAGCACAGGAATCAGTCTTATCCATACTCCTGTCCTCTGTAAGACACAGCTCTCCTTCTGGGCCTGAAAACCACAATATTTGTCTGAAATCTCCAGCATCTTCCCTACTCCTGTGGGCATTTAGAGAATAGGATAGATAGATAGATAGATAGATAGATAGATAGATAGATAGATAGATAGATAGATAGATAGAGAGAGAGAGAGAGAGAAAGTCAAGAGAATTGAATCCAGAAAGTTGGTGGCTAGAGGTATCAGGATGACACACTGGGACAGGAAGGACAGAACCAGGGAAAACTGACAATGAAAGCAGAGGTGATGAACACTAACCAAAAAGATCTGGTTGCAGTCAGAGCTACTGGAAAGAAACCAACAGTACACAGTGATGGAACACAGCAAACACAATTCCTGCTCCCTGTATGCAGCAATGACTTGGCAAAGACAGAAACTCAAAGAAAAGACTAGTCTCTTGGATAGAAGGGTAAAAAGAGTACAGAAATAATACAAAATCTTATCTGAATTACAGAGGAAGTGGTAGCAAGAAAATAACATGGGATCTGTCAGTGGAAATGCACAGTTGCTGCTGGTCACAGCTGAAAAACCTTTGCCAAAGGCCCTGAAGTTTGTTTCTTGGCAGCAGTGATGGGGCTTGGTAAAGGTGGCAGCACAAGTAGCTGACCATCACCTGAAACCATTTCTGAAACAGCAAAGGACCCCAGAGCAGGACACTGGTTTTGATGGGGTATCTCAGGGACTAACTGGCCCTTCACCACCACTGTGAGCTGCAGGCTGTGCCTCCCTGAGCACAGGGAGCTTCAGGCAGAACAAGCTGTTTGCTTTTTGTCTTCTCACAAGTGTCTCCTTGGAAAGAGATAACTCAAGTGGGGGCTGCTCTGTGGAAATCTCCAAGGAGCACCATCCAAAAGGGCTGGGATACATGGCAGGGGGAGGGGTGCTCAGCCATCTAAGCCATGGCCTTTCTTTCCTAATTACACTTTTTTGCCAAGATGTAATTATTTTGCCTGCTTTGTCTTCAACTTGACAGTCTGCTGATCTCAGAGTCACCACCCCACATGCTGACCTGGCAGAGCTCCTCTCCATCCTTTCCTAGAATAGGGATATGTTTATTTAAAGCCCTTATAGACAAGATAGACTTCACAGAATCAGCAAAACTACTCCTATGATTCCCACTTCCATAACTGCCTTATACCTTTGGGTATAAAATTTCACCCAGCCCTTCTTCCCACACCTACACAAAGCATTTCATTCCAACTATGCAGGGAAGAGAAGCTGTAAGTAGATATTATCAGCATTATCCCAGACCCTCCAAAGTCAATGAACTATTAAGTTAAGCAGTCATTGCAGCAGGGTCTGAGTACTTAACTATTAAATAACTGAAATGAACCAGCCTGTCTTAATGCAGGGTTCTTCTATATCCATGTTAATGCCAGGTCAGCTGCTACAGCACACAGTTACAAAAAGTACTTCAGTCTTCTGAGAATTTGTATTTACATGTTTCCTCTATGATGTCTGATAAATCAATGGAAATCCATGACCTTCCAGGTTATACAGGATCACAAGTCATGACCAGAGTTATTCAACTTAATGTATTTCCATGACAAATCAGACCAATCATAATGCTACAGACCAAGAAGGAATTTTTTACTGTGGACAAGGACTCCCTGAGACAGGACCCAGTCAGAGCTCTGAGCTGTCTGAGCTTACTCTTTGCAATTTGCTCATCCCATCAATACTACACTGAAACCCTGAAGATCATCTCACTTTTTCACTGATGTGGTATGCACATCTGGTGCCAGGGGAAAAGACAGAGCCCTGTTCTGTCACTTCAGCTTTGTCATAGAAACTGAGAGCTCTCCCTCTAGAAGAGCATTTACAAAGGGCCCTTGTTTTTTATCACCCTGCAAAGGGGCACAGAGTTCCCAAGAACTGAAAGACTTCAGGGATGCAGCTAAGGCCATTGATTTTCTCTCTGTATCTTCTCCTCACGGGAATGGCACTTCCAGAGCAAATTCCCTCCCTAAACCTGGTAGCTGTCAGTACAGCATCCCAGAGGCCTTTTGCTTACCAGCTTTTCCCCATACATGATTTAAGATTGCTGAATCTTAAAGGCTGCTTCATGGTGATTCACTTGCCTTAGGAAGATCAAGCCCTAAAATTTCACCCAGAGTTCACTTTAGCCTCCTCCATAGATTGGCAGGTTTTTATAAAAGCAGTGGCTAAATCAATGGAAGTGAGCATAATGGGTTTCCTCGTGCATGATTAGCAGGTGTTGAGGACAGGGGGGAAAAATAAACCTACAAATAAATAGAACAGTAATCCTAGTCTGTGCTGAACTACAATTTTCCATGGATGTTCTGTGTCCCTCTTCTGCAGAGCCTTTGACCCATCATAGCTGTGCAAGCCCCCAGGCTGCATTCCTGCAGCCAGAGCCCTGGACAAGTGGGTTGGTGCCATGGTAGCTCCTGATTTACCACACTGCCTCCCTCAGAAACAGTGTGCTCCCCTAGATGGCCCAAAATGGAGTAGACATCTCAGATATTCAAAGGGATTGACTCTCCTTCATCATTCCATATCACCTGAGATTGTCTCTGGTGTTGGAGGCAGAAGTACTTTAAATACTTCTCCTCTTCTTCAGCCTGCTGGCCAACCACCCCCCAACTGCAAACAGCTTTATTTTACCAGCTCCAGGTGAGACCACTGGCAGACACATCCCCAGGGACTGGAATGCATGATAAGAAATCTGGAAAGTGCATTTATCTTTGCTACCTTGCCAGTTCTCTAGGCCAAACATTATTAAGACAGACAATAAAGCCAAGGGAGAAAAAAGAGATGCTGTGCCCAGCCTTGTCAGTGAAACAAACGTGCCATGCC
Organism: Erithacus rubecula; assembly: GCF_903797595.1. Taxonomy (NCBI): domain Eukaryota; kingdom Metazoa; phylum Chordata; class Aves; order Passeriformes; family Muscicapidae; genus Erithacus; species Erithacus rubecula. The sequence goes on from NC_136659.1 coordinate 27,181,596, forward strand.
CCAAACCAGCCTTTGCTGGAATTCCCATGCCCATACCAGTGCAGCAGGTGTGTGCCTATCTGGGGATGTTTGATTATCCCACACTGAGGATTTTTAAAGCCCGTGGGAGCTAGAGTTAAACCTGGTTGCCACCCGTTCCTACTGTGAACACTCTTTTGGGAACATGCCTACAGAGGAGCAAGTCTGAACGTTTTGGTGGGTTTAAAATAGCTCTCAACCAACCTGAGAAAAGCAGGGCTGGTTTGGGGAGTGTTTCTGGCAGGGTTGGCTGAGAAGGCACAAGTTTACATTTGTACTTTTGACTTCTCTGTTGTAGGCATGATAGTGCAAGAACTGTGCTGATTGTTGTGTCCTGGTATGTCCAAACAGCTCTTCCAAACCCCTTCACTTCTTAAAGGGGGAAAACTAAACAGTTTTACTCTAAAACCTTCCCACCTGCTGGCAGCCTAATTCTCACCAGAGGGCATGCACTTTCTTGGATACATACTTTCCCAGACATTCTTGATAGAGGCAAGAGTCTGCCCAGGATTCAGATGGATTTCTTTCAGCTCCTGGTACCATATGCTGTGAATATATGGCATGATAGGAAATGGGAGTATAAAGGCACGAGGTGTGACAGCTCCTATCCTAAGATATAACTTGTAGATTGGTGTGGGACATCATACAATGATTAAGTCACCCTTAAAATGGAGCCCATTGCAACATTGGTTGAAAAAAATCAGAGCAGACGAGCAGTTGGCACTGCAAATGCCAGAAGGCACAGAGGCTGGTTCCCTCCTCCTTCCTTGCACCTTGTGGCAAACCCACTTGCTCCAACTGAGGCTTTTCTGCAGCTTGGGCACTGACAAAAGTTCTGCCTGAGCTGACGCCCCAGGCTGGGCTCAGAGCAGCACTGACAGCACAACATTTCACCTCCAGCTGCGTGTTCCCCACACTGCTGGGCTGAGTTCCATGTTCCACCAAAGCCCCAGAGCCCACACCACTGGGGAGCATGTTCCATCTGAGTGGGGAAGGGAAAGGCACTTTGCAAAGAATCTGAACAGACCGATGTGAGCGCCACAGTCTGAGCTCACATCAGATTTCAAGTGGAAGAGCTGCTGGCGACTTGCCCAGATTCCCTGGCCTGCTGCCTGCCAAGTCCTCAGAGACTATTTTTATCATTATTTATTTATTAAAATTAACTGTCTTGGGGCTGGACCGCAGACAGACAGAACCTAAAAATGCAGACACTCAGTGGAAAGCTAGCAGGGAGGTAGGTGGAGAGGTTAATAATAATATCTGGTCCTCTCCCATTGAAGGGCAAAACCCCCAACCTTCTAAGAGAGTTTGTGGCTTAACAGGCTTAAATTCTTGCAATTCTTCTAGGCACCAAGTTGCCTAGAAAGACAAGGTACTGGCTCACCTGGCAGGTACATGTGCTGTTTCCATACAGACTGGCAGACTGGGCCACAGCTTATGAATTTGGAGAAAGGTCATGAACTAGCAGGAGCAAGAAAACAGTTCTGTGAAGGCTGTTGGTACAATCCACTGTACCAATACTGAACACAAGACCACTTCAAGGAGCAACCTGAATCAGTAACTGATTCTTCACAACAAATCATTTTTATCTCTGGAATCCTCTATAAGGCACTCTCCTTTTTTGTTTCTTTTCAGCTGCCTGAGACCACCAAATTATACCTGGGCTGCTTGTAAGTGAGCAGCCATGTCTGCTTCTACTTCTAGACACCTTGCATTTTTCTGGTGCCTTACCAGAAAACCTAAAGAGAAGTTCTTTCCAACCTGTGCTGAAACCAAGCCAAAGAGGCCATATATCCCATACTAAGTCCAAACCACACTCTGCTATTTGGAGAATGCAAATCCAGCCAAAGCCACAAACAAAATGGATTGTTCTAAAATGCATTTCCAGATGGATCATGATGAATGAAGTACAGAACACCTACAAAGAGATTTTCATCTTCAAAAGGAACCAGTGCATCTGATCTCCCCGAAAAGGTCTGGGAATGGGGAAACTACGAAAAGGGAGACTATCTCTTTCTACAACAGAAATACTTCACACTCAGATGAATGCTTTCCACCCACAGAACATAAAGCATTTTTTCTAAAAGCAGGCACTATTCTGGTTTCACTCAGAATAGCAGAAGCAAGGCATGTAAACCACTTGCTCAGGGTCACACAATACAATATGGTATTGTCAGCTCTTTGACCTTGCTTTTCCAGTGCTTACCTTGCCCTGTTGTGCTGCCTGGACAATGTGTTGATAGACAACAGGCTTTCTAATCCAACAGAGCCCTGTAAATCACACCCACACCGTGCCTGGCTTTAACTGATTCAGGAGCTGGTGGCTGCTGCCAGCACAACACTGATGCAGGAAACCTCATCATATTCACACATTAACAGCATGAGCCCTGCAATCATGACACAGCACAGCACTGGGAGTGCCACACACAAATCACACTCACTCTGGATGCTGCTGGACACACACTCTCCTGCAGGACCAGAGAGGGGCTGCCAGCAGCTCACAAGGCTCACACAACTATTCACATACCCGTGGTAAGACATTTACCCTGGTCTCAGTGGGAGTCCTTGATGCAAAAAGATTCACAGGTATAATGATGTTTTAGCACAGTCTGAGAAAGCCAGAATGCATGTTGGATTACCTGACAAGTTCAAGGTCTCTCATTTTTGCACTAATCCAGGCTTGGAATTTGGGTGTCTTCTTTAAGCAGATTAAAATCACAGCCCAAATCACTGCAGTGCTATCGGCACAAGATTTTAGTAACACCTTACAGACTACATGCAAGTATTTCCCCAAAAAAAAAGCTTTGCTTGTATTCCAAGCCTCACAGCCTATCAAACAGAAAGCACAAAATCTTCTCCCATTTAGAACAACACTTTAGCTAGGAAGGCTGTTTCCATGAGATGTGCACACATATCAAAATGTAAATATAGCAGTGCAGGAAAAGAAAAAGGACTCTTTGACTGCTAATGAATCACCCTTGTTGAAAGCTTCCTTTGGGGCATTCTGCCATCTGAGTCACTTTGCTCTGCAGGCGTCTTAGCTTGGCTCTCTCCAGGCTCCATTCACCTGACATACATCTCTCTTTAGGTTGTAGGGATACATGCCTCTGCTTTTGTAATTCTGTATTAGCTAGGCAAGGGGTGAATATATGGGTATAGATATTTTAAGGTGACTGTAAGGACAATGATGAAGGGGAAAAAAAGCATTCTTTAAAACAGCATTTCTCTTACAAGACTAATCATGGTACAGTCAGAACAGCACTTGCATATCACTCCTCATCTTCAGGAGAACTTTGCTAAACATTAACCAGCTGCTCCTCATATCAGTTGTGGCATGGGCTCTATAAACACGCATTAATTTCCTCATCAGTTTAACAAAGATTAAATTGATAAAATAAGACTAGTTGCTAGAGAGCAGGGCTTAAATTAAAGACATGCATGAGGACTTGAGCCCTCTCAAGCCTATGATCTGGCCTACCTGTTAACAGAGGATGTGTTACCTGCTTTCTCCTCTTTGATGCAATTCAAGTCAGATCCCATTAGTTAGATGCATTAAAACACAAATAACCACTTCAAGAGCTGTGTTCTGGCCAGTTTCTCTCACACTGAACTCAAACACAATTTCACCCACACAAGCACTAACAAGCCCTCTGTGTGTCCTGTCCTCCCCTGTATCATCTCAAACTACCCTTCTCCCCCTTCCTCAGGTAATTTCAGATCCAGTCAGTTCCCAGATTTGGGCTTCCACATGCCTCAAAAATATTTGTTCTGCCATAGCAAATGCTTCTTTTGGTGGCTGTGCCAGGCTATGCAGGTTCATAGTGTGCCTTAAACCAGGCCAAAAGATTTCTGTTGAGGACAAATCACATCTGGTAAGCACATCCCTGACGAGCACTTCCTCCAGCAGACCCCATCAGAGTTCCCTGTCTTAATGAACTAAGTTGTCACTCCATCCTCAGCAGCTCTCTTTCCCTCCATCCAGTCCTGGCAGCCTCCACCCATTCCTTCTGGAAGAGGCCTCAGCAGGTAAAACATGACTTCAATAAAAGCATGGGATGAAAGCTGTGTGAAGCCTACCCTATGCAAAAGCCCAAGACCCCACAGTCAGCATTTGCTTTAACACAAGATCCAATATCCTCCAAGTGACACTTCTGCACATAGCTACTGACCTATGCTGCTGGGCAAGGGCAAGCAGGGGCAAAAGGATTCTGCAGAGCACTCTGCTTTGCCTCCTGAAGATTTTCCAACATGATTAGACACTGTAAAACACCCTACAAAGAGAAACTGAAATGCATCTGCTCAGCTGGCTCTCTCACAGAGCCACTCCAACACCCAGCGTGGCTGTGGCTCAAGTGACACTCCAGCTTCCCATGCTCCTGGGACTGCCTGCTCCTGTAATCCTGCATGTGCTAGAGGACAACACCACCACAGTGGGAAGCTCTGATCTGCAAAGTTAACTCTGCCCAATTGCACAGGCTCAGGGCCTGGAATAAGAGGTGGTGGCAGCCACACAGAGACAGGGTTCAGGGGTGCCCAGCAGTGAGCATTAAATGGATACTGACCCCAGGATGATTGAGCTTGCATAGTCTGCTGTGTTTACACTTACACACCAGATGGTTCCTTTAAAACAGAAAAGCTCAAAACAGGAGGTAGCCCTACCACCAAGTTGTTTAGTGAAAGTTTCCTACAATTTTTCCATTGTCAGTCCCAGCTGAGAGATGTTTGTTATGGAGAAGTCACACGTGGTAAAAGGACAAGCACGTGCATGCCAGGAAATTTCTGTGTTAGTCCCAGTATAAGATCTGTGACAAGACATTGTGGGTCTCATTTTCAGAGTCTTTCTTCCATTCAGCCCCCTGTCCTCTCCTCCCTTCACCCTCTTCTTTGAACCCTCCTTTATACAATATTGAGCAGTGATTACCCACCCAGCCTGTTGCCATAAACCCACAGCCCCTTCCAAGCAGGTCTCAGGCACTTGGCCCATTTTGGTGCCACAGCCAGGACTCTGCATTTCCCTGCATCCTACACAGCAGACTACCAGACTGCTAATTCATCTCATGAGATTTTGGTCAGCAGACAACAGATAACACTTCATAATTCATTTTAATTGCAACTTCTTTGTAGGGGTTTCCTTTATTCAAGGGGGAGAAGAAAACTTTAAAATTGCTCGATCCAGCCCAGATTATAACACTGATCCTTGGTTTCAAAAGAACAGAGACAAGCTTACTCTGAAAATAACAACTCCAAGTGACATCTCACAGCTGTCTCTCCTCATCTCCATGCACCATCCTACTGATCCTCCTGGTTTCTCTCTCAGGCTGTTGCCCTTGACATTTCCATACAGGCCCACAAGCTTTCTCCATCTCAGCAAGGTGTTTACCGTCTCCTCACACTCTCTCTTTTGCATCCCATTTTCAGTTTGACCCTTCCCAGGGTCCCACAGACCTAACTCCACCATCCCATATATCTCCCTTCTTCTCAACAGTGCCTTTTCCTTCCATGGATGGCACAGAGGGGGTGGAGAACAGAGGAAAGCAGGCAGGCAGGACTGCAGCACAGAACTCAGCAAGGGAGCTGCAGGGAAGCTCTCAGCAGCTCCCAGTGCTCACCCTTTACCTGCACACCACAGCCCAGGCCCTGCCCCTTCAGTCCAACACACAAAGAATTGTCAATAATAACCTCTTTCCTTTTGCTCCCCCACATTCAAAGTTAGAGCTGTGTTCCCACGAATAAGAAAACCAGACACCAAGCCTAGTGTATTTTCTTTAATTCCTAGCAGAAGTCTGCTGCTCAGAGTTTAGTCAAAGGTGCTGTGAGAACCCTTTCTGTTCTGACACACCAATTTCCACTGCAGATCACATCAGCAATCAGCATGCTGTGGTATGCAGGAGTGGTCAGGCAGCTCATGCCTGTTCAAGTGCAGCTACATTCAAAAGTTGGACTGAACAGTAGGAAATACGGAAGCCCACAAGCTTATTATTTATTCTGTAGAAATGGCTAGAGGCAAGAGGAGGCAGTCACACTGTTTAGTCAATGAAAAATGCTCTTTAGGAAGATTTTAGATGTCTAAATTCACAAGACCCACTTGGGAACTTTCAGATGCCTGAGGCATGTCATGCTGAGACACAAGGCACCACAGAAAGAACAGCTTTGGAAACTTCATTTCACATTTTACCCAGCCCAGTAGGATGCAAGAAGGTTTCAATCCTTCCTCAGACCTCTCCTAAGCTCCCTCATTACTGAGGCTGGAATGCCAAGGAGCTCAGGAAGCCATAACCATTCCCTCTGTACTGCAAGGTAGATGTCCCATAAATTCACTGTGGCAAATATGAGATGCTGCACAACATAACCCAACCCACTTTCTTCTGGCACCATAACCTCAGTGTGACCAAGACAGACAAACTCTGTATGCTCATCCAGGAGGATCAGACCACCACCTCCATCACACTCCTCAAACACCCAGCACAGAGGGGCACTCGAGGGGCTGAGCCAGCCCCAAAGCTGGGATTAGACACATAGTGCCTGCAGAGGGCTGTAATGCAGCCTCACAGATTCAGAGCTCACAAACAGAATGCTCACAAACACAGCCGTGGGGGAAAAGAAAACAAACCTCACTATGCCATGCACAGTTCCCTTAGGAAAAGTTATTCTGGTCTGAAAACACAAACACACATACAAAGGAAAAAAAAAAAAAAGAAAAAAAGTAACTTTCAGAAAATATAGCTAAGTGAAAACAAAGCCCAACCACCCTTTTCTGCACCTTCAAGGCAGATACTAACACACCTCTGTGCAAGCAATAGCCCCAGAACATGAACCAGCTCAGAGCAGATATGGAGAGAGGTGCTGGCACAGCTTCCCTGGCCATTGCTGACAATGCTGTTTTGTTCTCCCATAAAGCTGTTTTGTTCAGGGCCTTTGAAAATTCCACCCTGACACATGTGCAAAGTGCCAGCATGGATAAATGTGCTCCTCCAGGGTTATTTTCACCATGGTTAATATTCTACCCCCCACAACCTCCTCAACCACAGTCTGTTCCACATGCTCATTTCTTCACAAGGAGGAATATGCAGTCCTGTCCCACACAGTTTCTGTCTGTCCCTGCTCCTCCCAAAAGTCACCAAGCACTTTTTATGGATTTTGAAGCTGCCTTGAAGGCAGCTGGGATGACAGGACTCACCATCCCTCATGAGCTCCATCCACCTGTGAATCACACGAGCCAGTGCTCCTGATGACACACAACCATGGCTCAATGCACACTTCTGTTCCACAAAGTGTGTTATTCATCAGCACAACAGCCTAGGACCTTGGAGCAAGGAAGTTAGGAAGCACTTGAGTATTAATGCTAGCTAAGTGAAAAACCTCCTGATTTCCTCAGCAAAACAGCACTTGACCCACATTTTCTAGAAAGCAACAGCTTGCATGTTACTCTGTGCAAACTCTACTTAGAAAGAGAGAAAGAAAAACTGACCCATATTTGAACTGTCTCAGTAATCAGTGGTGCATAAAAAAGGCTCCCACAGTAACACCATTAACCTAGTGTGTTATGTACAGTAGATGGATTCAGTAGATGGGTTTACAGAGACTGATGCTGAACTTTTTTTTGCCTAGAGCATCCACTCAAAGCAAAGCTGGTTACTACACACTCCCATCCAGGGCAGTCATGTCCTGCTTTTGGGGAAACCACCAGATTCGACCCCAGAACTACAAATCCTACTATGAAGAGACACTCTAAAAATATGACCTTTCAAGCATTCAAAACCAAACCTAGATGTGTGGTCCATGGTACAAGGTGCAATGAAGAAAGCCATACAGAAAAGCCTGCACCAAAACTTCATTATTAATTTAACATGCCCCATCTACATTTCTATGCCCTCCTCCTATTGTCAGTGACTTGTAGGTCTCTTCTAGTATTTTAATCCCTCACTTTTCCTATAATCATTGAGTATCCAACTGCAATTTTTTTGTTTTCTCAGACTTTTCTCACTTCATGTATGTGGGACTTGTACATCTGCCATCTACACTCCAGGATACACTCCAGAGCCATCATTGGTGACAAATACACACTGGGTATCACAGATATTTGAAGGCCCTCATTACTGTGATAGCTAGTTAAGAAGATGGATAACAGAATGGCTCTGCAGGTTCCCTTGCCAGGCACTGCCACTTGCAGTGCAGCTCATCAGAAACCAGCCCAATGTTCTGCTGAAAGGAGGTCAGAAACCAGGAGTGACAAAGCACATCAGGGAGAGATGGGGCTGGATGTCTGTGAGGCACAACTGCAGCACATGGGCAAGTCATGACCTGATTTGCTGGAAATAGGGATCATTTCCTCTGCAGCAGAGCAGGCAGGTGGGCCAGGCACAGCAGCAGAAGAAAGAGGCAGGATGCCAATGTAAGCCTGAAGCAAATTAAATATCAGAAGGCAGCAGGTTCCTTTGAGACTGCTTGGTTGCTCTTTTGGCAGAGGAGAAAAGCAAGCCATTAAAGAGGCAGAATACACCCGTGTCAACTTCATTTGCAGCACTAATTGCCATGCACGTGCACTAATTGCCCTCACATGAAGTGCGAGGGACTGGGCACTACTTGAATCCCAGCAGTAGGTGAGTCTTCCAAAGTAACACTTGTTGGATCATGCTCTCACCACACATTCCATTTGTACAAAAGAAAAATGGAAGGAATCAGTGCAGTCTTGTTTTTTCATAAAGTTATCCACTGCAGCTTATTTAGAGACCAAAAAGGAAACTTTAACCAGATCACCAGAGATATTAAAAACATTAACAAAGTCTGGAGCTTCTTACCAAGGGAAGAGCCACTGAAACAAACTGTTCCCTGCTGTCACTCTGGAGGACAGGGCAATGGAGATCTATCCTGCAGCCACCTTCTGTGACTTTCTTTTCTTTTGTCAGTAACAGCAACACTATTTGATTGCTCTCAGTAAAAGCTGATGGCTGAGGGCTCATCCTAGTTACCTGCACAGGTAGAGTGCATCAGAAAAATAAACACTGGTGGCAGGAACACAGAGCTGCACTGCCTGGGGACTTCTCCTGGGGCTGTTTGCATCACTGAGGAGGTGAAGGCAAGGAAAAAGCAGAGAGAGGAAGGACTGCAGCAGGTGGACAGATCATGCTTGGCCACCCTTGCTCCTGTTTTGTTAAAGGTTTCCTGGAAAAACAGAATTTTGAGACAGTGAAACAGATTTTCCAGAGAAGCTGTGGATGCCCCATCCCTAGAAGTGTTTGAGGCCAGGATGAATGGGGATCTGAGTAATCTGGTCTAGTCCATGTCCATGTCCATGTCAGGAGTGTTGGAACTGGGTGATCTTTAAGGTCCCTTCCAACCCAACCATGTCATGATTCTACAAAAAGAAGTTTATGTGCTTCCCTCCAGCAAAGTCTCCAGCATATGTCCCTGTCAGGATGTTAACATGTCCTTAACATCCTTCAGCTGCATTTGGTCCTAGCACATTAACACTCCTTTCTCACTAGATGATACCCACCCCTCTGAACTGCTTGCTCAGGTGTGCATGTGCACCTCCCAGACTATTTTGGTACAAATATGTGGGCTAAACTAACTTTGGGTGAGTTGAGTTGCAAAAAACATTTCAGTTACTAAGTTTGACTGTTTGGCAGTAATGGTATTGTTGCTGAAGCACAAACAACTAAAAAAAACCTAGAAAACCAGACTCAATCATCCATTACCACATAAGTGAAGAAGAGGAAATGCACCTCTCACTACTAAATTTTTTACAATATTTCTTCCTTTTTTTTTTCCCCCTAAAAAAAAAGGAAAGCTACAGAGAAGTCAGGCTGGGGAGAGACAGGAGACACTGCAGACACATCTTCCACCAGCATGTTTCTGATCCACTGCAGGGTGCCTAGTACAACACAGATGCCTCTCAGTAATGTGAGGACTGATCAATGTAAATCAGTCACTATTGTTCTACACCAGCTGTCCCTTCATACAGAAAAGCCCTGAGGGGAGTTAAAGGCATTTTGCAAGCAGCCAGAGGGAAAAAGGTATTTTTGGTGATAGGCAAGAGGCATTTAGATTCCAACTCATTTCTTGTTGTGCTAAATAAAAACTAGACAAGGCAACAATGATTTAGGGTATAGTTCAAGAGAGGTAAGATTTCTTTTAGATCTAATTGGGACAGGGAATAGCAGAGGGAGAAGTAAATACCATGGCCATTAAGATTCAAAAGTTAGTTGACTCAGTCCTGGAATTGCAGCTCTGCCTAAAACCACTGTTTGTGCAGAAGGCACCCTTCAGGTTTTTTCCCTTCTACTGAAAAGAAATCAACATTTTCACTCTGCCCAGACCCAAATGCTGTTTCAATGAGCAAGCCAATGTTACAATGCCACCCATTTGAAGGGAGCACAATATTTCTCCAATAAGCTTCAGCAGGAGGTTTGGCAGGCAGGGAGCTGTCACAGCATCTCCCCATGAAGTCTGACATGCAGAAGATATGCTCCTGCTGCAGCAAGGCACTGCCTCAAGAGCGTATGGAGTATTGCAAATGGCTTAAACAGAAGGAGAGCTGCTGGAAACCAAAGCAGCTTCTCTCAGGAAAGACACAAGAGCATCACCTGCCCCTACTGTGGCACTCCAGGTGGCAGCCTGGGATCTGAGACACACAGTATTTTGTCTGGCAATGAAAAGGTTTGGCCTCAGCCCCAAGCAAGAGGTCATGCATGAGAGCAGATAATTTCCCTGGAAGGATGAGTTGTGAGCAGTAACCCCTTGCACAGAAACAGCCAGAGAGGGGACACTCATGACCAGGCTCTTGAAAAGCAGCTTTGGAAATGGGCTGTCTAAACATGACAGATAAGCTCCTCTCTTGACTCTGTCCCTACCACAACCAGCCCCAACCCCTGCCAAGGGGGAAGGCACATAGCAGAGTTACACTCTCTCTTCTAAAAGAAAATTACATACAAGGGCAATGCACTAAGTTATTTGTATAAAGTACTCCTCGCTTACATAAGCTACAGTCTGAGCCTGAAGATATTATGGTAAAGATTGGTCTGTTCAGAAAAGTTCATCAAAATAAATTGAAGAAAATTATTTAAACCTGTGAGAACACTTCTTTTAACAAGCATGACTTTATTTAGTTTGCATTCCCTCTGGAAGTGAATTAAATTAACTAGGTCCATTTGCATCTAACATAGACAAGTAAGGTGGTTTCAGCAGTGGACTACAGTTTCTGTATAGTGGGCTCTATATTGTGGTTTAACTAATCCACAGAGTGTTACCTTTCCTAGACATCATTACTTGGGCAAACCTTCAGTGCCATGACACAGCCAGATACTCATTACCTGCATTAGGGAAGGAAAACAAACAAAAACAAAATTGCAGTTTCCTAACTTTCTCTCTTGAGATATGAAAATATTTTCAGGAAATACTTCCTTAAGTATTTGTTCAGTCATTTCAACCACAGTGCAAAAAGCATACACTTTTAAGAGTCCCTGGAGCAGGCCTGGAGTTTTAAAGAGTTACCCAAGTACAGCTACCAAAAAGGAGGGCCAGGCACCCAAAAGGAGCTCACCTGTGGAAGGACATCTAACCTTCAAGCTTGCTGCTTGTACTGCAGTGCTCTCAGGAAGTCCTGCTCAGGAATGAGACCCAGCTGTGCCAGATGTCACTCAAATGCTGTTTGTGACAATAGAGAACAGCAGGCTCTGGGTGGGGTGGGAAATACAGCCAGGTGAGACAAGGAAACCAAGCACCAGTTTCATCTGAGAGCAGCCAGAGAGCTCTGGTCACAGACAGCTCTTCTTTACTGTCTGCTCCTACCCAGGGCTCTGTTTGCTGGTTTGCTTAAAAAAACAACCACCAACAAAGCAAACACACTAGAAAGCACATCAGTACTCTTGTGATCCCTGAAAGCACATTTTTTCAGATGGATCTGTGGCTACTACCTGCCACAAATGGTTTAGGCTGACTTGGTCTTGCCTTGGTGCAGCAGGATGGCATAGCTGAGCTCTGGAAGTATCCTTCAATCATATCATTTCTACTTTTGTACCTTTCAAATGTTATCAGTATATCTGCCATATCAAGGGGGTAGCACTTGTTCTAGCACACCTCTGAGACTATGGAGATAAAAGCCTGAGCTCTAGTCCCTCATTTTCCTGGCTTGTCAACAGCCTTGCAAATTTCTCAGATATGATAGTAAACCCATATGCACAGCATCTACTTAGTGGTGTACTGCTAAAAAGTCCAGAATAGACATGGAGCAAAGAAAAATGCCATATTCAATATCAATTAAGAAGGCAAGAACACAAGAAAATCTAGGCAGATGTCAGAACCCCTTCACAACTAACATCTATCTGTGTTATATTTAAGTAGATGACACTAACTTGAGTAGAGAAATATCCCAAATATGTTCCACCACAGGGTATTAAAATCCTGTCTTACTAAGAGGTAAAGTACAAAAAATAAGTATTAGTTCAGTTCAGAAACCACTGCAGATTGCTTTTTCAACTGACAAATACTATGCAATTCAGCATTTAAACTTTTTTTTTTTTTTTTAATTCCATACCATCTTAATAGAAAAAATTTTAAAGTGTAGGAGAATTGTTCAGTGGGTACTGTTAAATGAACTCAGAAGTCCATCCTGGCCTTAAGATCCACAGAGTTCACCAGTCAACAGCAGCTCCCACTCTAGTAACCTACTTCATGTTCAATGGTCTGAAAGACTGCATTTAGCTTTCAGCATGAGTGAGACTGACACTGTGATTACACATTCTCCCACCACACTGCAGAGCCTCCTCTTTCCTTAGCAGAGCATTTCTTCCTCTGCCCTATGAGATTATGAGTAACCACCTGCCCAAAAAATAGAAATCCCGTTTAAATGGAAACATCTTCATTAATAACATGTCCCTTGGACACCCCATTTGTGCAATTCTGTGCATAAATACCCACACTTTGAGCAAGAACACACAGAGAAAGCTGCCATTGGGTACCTCCCAGCAAATGGAAACAGCTCATCACTCAGCAAGCATGTCTGAGGAGCTCTGTCATCTCTGGGCTGACCAGCAAACTACTGTTTTTAGAAATACTGATTTGAGTAGTCCCTTACCACATCACTGCTTTAAGAATCCAGTCTGCAGAGTGAGAGGGACACAGGGACAGTGCTTGTAGCATTTAGTCTAGAGCAGGAAATTAAGGGAAGGGAAGATACAGCCAGGGAACTGTTTGCATCAGCAACATTTTATGACAGATTCTTGCAAGCAATGTCATAGCCTTTTCTTCTGACTATGAAGTGAGACAGAATGTCTTATACAAGCTGCAAACATATTTGAAGAATAAACAGTTTGCGTAAGTTGCCTCTTTGAGAGATCAATTTCTAATGTCTGGGGGGAAAAGAGAGAACACAAACCTTTCTTTATTTCTATTCCTTCTGTGTTGCATCAGCACAGCCCTTTGTTTACTGTCTGCAAAGATGCACTCTGATACTAGTGGAATGTGTATATTGAATTTGAAGAGCAGCTTTAATTCCCAAAACTCAACCTCCTAAAAGCAAAGTTTCCCAGGAAAACACAGGATGATAGCCAAGCACGGCAATACCACAAAGACCCAATTCACAGTAAAAAATTTGATGGATGTTACATGGGTGTGTAAAACTTTTCATGAAAAGAAAAGGCAGTTTAATATTTCATCTGGAAACTCATCACTCAAACAGCAGAAGCAGCAGTCTAGGTAAAGGAATTATAAACAAAATCAGGGCAAGATTGAAGATGCTTTGAAATATATTTCTCTTCTGCTATTTCTGTTGCTATGAAGTAGAAGAAGCCACAAATGATGACTATACAATGCACACTACAGACAGTCCTGATAACATCTTAAATACACAAATATGATTTGTGTTCCTGATGTCTGGGGAAGGGAATAAAGATACATGGCAATTACATTAGTGACATATAAATATGAAGAAAAAAGAACATAATGATATTTTATTTGCAGAACAAAGCCTGACAATATAATGAAACATTCTATGGTGAGTGCTGCAACAAAAATCCTACTCAGCATTAGTGAGGCCAGCCTGGCACCAGAAGCAATGCTGTTGGGGATGCCAGTGCTGCCCATTAATTCTTCAGCTGTGGGGGGTCCTACCATTTGTAAATATATCATCTTTGTGGTGCAAAACCAACTGTGTCTGGCTGAAGCAGATCACAGGCTTGTCTACCCACCAGACTCCTGGTGGGACAGAGAACAAGGCTGGAAGCAGAAGGCAGAGCTTTAAAATGTGTTCAGTCCATTTCTCTGAGTGCCAGAACAAGACCATCTCATGCTAAATTCTACTGCAGGTCTGCTGAATGATGCCATTCCTGTACCTGGCAGTGATGAAACCAACACCATCATAAAACAGCACAGAGAGTTTCACTGGGAGTGGTCCAGTTGCAGGTGCTAAAAAGCATTTTGAGTCTTGTCTTGGCCTGACAGCCTTTTATGTGTGACCTTATTAAGTCCTAGAATCTTCAAACTTTCCTATGATAAGGTGAGAACATTTAGGAGTTCAGGAGACAAATATTAAAATTCTTGTCTGTTTCCCACACCCCCTCATAACTAGATTAACCTTTTTAATATCTTTGGGGTTGTGTTTTTTCATTCACATGAGATTTCCCCTTGGGTTTTTACCTAGCCTAAGGACTCCATAATAATGAATCAAATTAAGTTTCTGGCAGCAATCAGCTACATCTCAGGTAAAGACAAAAAATATTTTTTTAAAAGTATCACCAATGTCAAAACAAAAAGAAGAAAGAGCATCCCATGGATGAAAGATATCACAAGTTCAGATCACTAGGCCAGACTTCAGAGGGAGGGAAGGAACTAACACCAAGCACATCCCACATCAAAACACAGGACTTGCAGGAGATGAAAAAGTCACACAGCAGTTAGACAGGAACCCCACCCATTTCCCAGAAGCTGTAAATCTTCACATTCCTTGCACACACTTTGCCACTGTCCTAACCCTCTGGGCCATAAAAAAACCCAACATGCAGCACATCATGAAATCATGCTGCAGCTGGAAGGCTCGAGGGAGATTCTGGTGCACTCCAGCTCCCTCTGCACTGCCCCTTCTGGGTACACATAACCTGTGCAAGGTGCCATGAAAACCCTACAGAACAAAGCAGATGGGAGGACAAACCTTGCCCAAGGCTGGTACAACTTGGAGCCCTATCTTCTACCTCCTCAAACAAAAGTGGGTATTTTCTCTGACTGCACCCATCTGCACAGGGAAAAAAGAATGAAAAACAACAAACAAAACAAAAAAACTCAAAACAAAAACAAAGAACCCCCCCCAACAAATACAACAAAAAAACCCCCCAAAAATAAGAAGATGGAAAAGAAAAATTAAGAATAGAAAAAAATAAAAATAAGTAGAATAAGACAAGAAAAAAAGAGAGATGGGAAGGAAAAGAACAAAAGAGAAAGACAGGAGCTTTTCAAAGCACCGGCTCTCAGAAGCTACAGGGTGGATCACTTTACCACATCCATGGAATCTGCTGCCAAAATAATTTTGATTTTTACCTCTCAGTTCTTCAGCTGTTGCTGAGAATTTTTCATTGCATCTTCTACCAGGACAAAAGGAAAGTTCTTCTGGTTCAATTAAAAAATGAGAGCAATATCCAGTAGTACCAAATATGATGACCAAACCAGCAATTCCCAAAAGATTGTAACTATTCCAACAACTGCAATGGCTAAAAAGTTAGAGATTGTTCCACTTTTCTTAAAAGACAGAGAGGGAGGCATGGGACATGACTGAAAGATTAGCTAATCAGACACAAATTGAATGCATTTGGAGAACAGCCTGGTGCCCAAAGTTCACATTCCAGCTGGGCTGAGTCCCAGTCCTCTTCCACCCCAGACCTTGGCAGCGCTGCCCACACCACAGTGGACTCAGAGTAAAAGGGCATTTAGGAAGCACTGGGCCATTCAGGCTCCAGGAGGGCATGACCAGTTCCAGTGAGCCTTTAGCACCAGGATTAGCAGCATTTTATATCCACTGCTGTTCAGGTTTATAAATCATCTGAACGAGGTTAATCACAAAAGACCACATAAATAAGATGTCCTGCTGTGAACAGGTCTCTGACAGAGAGCAGGGTGACACATTGGTGTCAAACTGAGCCATTGTGCCCAGGACACCAAAGGACAAGTCAATGGCTGCTTTGTAAGATTAGGGCATGGAAATTTATCCTTCTGCCTCCTCTACCATCATGAATCCTGATGTTGCTCTGAAGTACCTTCACCTCTCCAGAAATAACAAGTAGCAGCACACTCTGCCTTTTCAAGCATGTCATAAAAATGCCTAGAAGGACAAGTCTTTTTGCTATGCACTTCAATCACCCCATTAGGTTTTGTCTTCAATTCACTAAGATCCAAGGCAGCTATAAAAGTGTGATTACTACCACAAGGCTGAGAGAAATTACTTAAATAGGTCAGTTTATCAAAACAACAAACCTATTAAGAATCCAGGAACACTGAGAAATTAGACACACAGCACTCTATCACACTAACAGGTTTTGATACTGGTGAACATTACAGTGAAATATTAAACTAATTCATGGTGGGAGGAAGGAGGATGAAGCAAGGGGGTAGATTAGGAGGTGGCAGGGTCACAGGGTAATTTAGGAGGTAAGAAAAACAAATACACCTTTGTAAACCTCAAGCAACACATGTCCAAGAGATAAAGACAATATTCTTACAAAGGACTAAATTGATACACAATACCTCAGGGATTTACTTAATTACTTCTATTACAGAATTATCCTAGGGAGGCAACTATCAATGCAACAGTTCCTGAATATTTCAGGTTGCTATTTTTCCCTGAACAGAAGACTGCAAATCAATTTTCACTAACTTAGGTGCAACTGCTGCTCAGGCAGATTCTTCAGTAGTGAGCAGTGCTAGAGCTCTCCTTACTGCACACAAGAGCCCTATTGATATCAATGTTTATGCAAAACAGGGCATTAAGTGCTGTTTGAGGCACCCAGCACCTGGCCCCGTGTGGCTGAGCACTTTAAAAATCCCATCCTTGTACAAACATTACTCAAACCTATTTTTCAGGTGGACAAAAGTAAAACAAGCAGCACGTAACCATGGGAGATCTGACACAGATCCATCTGCATTCCAGGTAGTTCATCTCTCCTTGATGAATAAAGACTTGCTTGAAGACAAGGAAAGCACAATGCAAGAACTTGATTAACACACTGCTGAGAATCTGTCTCTAAATCAGTCATCACTTACATATATTAAGCATGCTGAGGCTGAGATGGAACATACAGTACTGCTTCTACTGTGTGACTAACTTCTTCTTGAATGCCATTCAAATTGCCAACAAGAAAGCATCTCTAGGTGCTAGGAGATCTCCACAAGATTCAAGTTGATTCCCTGTTACACTAAGAAATTTTTAGCCCTGCTGAAATGAGTTTATTTACGAAAAGAAGAGAGATTGGTTTTCATACCATCTTCTGAGAAATGGTTAAACTGAAATGTTACACTTTCAAGGGAGCTGCCATGCAGGTGCAGATCAATCATCTACCACTAACATGCATTGACAGAGAGAAAGGCCAAGACATGCACACTCCTCAGAAGTGAAGGATGAGGAGTACTAATGCAATGTTGCTACGATGGAGACACGGAAAAGGGTCGAGCAAGAAGGAGCCCTGAATCAGAGAAACAAACAAAAACCTGCTGAGGTAGTTCAGAACTTTGCTGTCAGAGATCCTGTGCAGAAGGTTTGCTGTAGCATTTTGGGAGAAAAGAGATTAGTGCATTTCAGTTTCTCTTTCAATGAGGTTACTGACACATGACCAAAAAAAAGGTATTTATTTTTCGTGGTACCTTAACACTCACCCACTCACGCTGAATTAATAAACTACAAAGACTTAACTGTATCCTTGAACAAGGAACCTCAAAAAGTTACAATAAAACAGGTTTGGATGGGAAAACAGGAGTAAAACTAGCCTCAGTCCACGGGCTTGTTTGATGTTTGTATATGGCATTCTTATCCCCTACTCCTGGTCCCCCACCCACTCCCACGCACAATCCCCATCCCTTTTTAAGTCTGATTCAGAGTCCAATAAACTCTCTTGTGAAATTCCCTGTCCCTTAGACCATAGTCTTACAAAAATGCCAGTGCTTACTCAAGACTACCCGTGCTGAGGGCAGCTGGTCTCCTCACATGACTCCAGTTAAGCATCTGCAACCCACAGGCTGCAGCTCTTCCCATGCGCCCGTACAAGTCTGTGGGTCAGCTGGGCATCGGCTCCCATCGGCCAGGGAATAAATCTCACTCTTATCTCGGCTCTGAATGCGAGGCAGATTACTGATAAACAGTACACTTCTTTCTCAGTTAAGTCTTAGAAAGCCTCATTCACATGTAAAGTAATGCTTACGTGAATTCTAGAGCTGAGTGTGT
The DNA here is from genome assembly GCF_903797595.1 of Erithacus rubecula. Classification (NCBI taxonomy): domain Eukaryota; kingdom Metazoa; phylum Chordata; class Aves; order Passeriformes; family Muscicapidae; genus Erithacus; species Erithacus rubecula. Next base: position 27,200,032 of record NC_136659.1, read on the forward strand.
TCTCCGAGCCTGAGAGTGCATCAAAGCCAGCACATGGAAAAGGCTGGCCCCAAGAGAGATACACTTACACAGAGGGAAGAGGACACACTTCCAGGCAGCGAAACACATTTGCAACCTGTCCCAGAATAATAAAGGACATAAACCTGAAGACAAATACAGTCATCCCCTCTCCAATAAATCCAAAACCAGTCCTTCTACATCTAACTGATCACAGGAACACATTAAAAAAACCCTTTTAAGCAGTCAGGATTTGAAGCTGGTAGAGCATCACTATTCACTGTGTTCTGCTTCCAGCAGCCTGCTGCCTTTGGAAACAAGTAAATCCCCAAACACAGGATTTCTTTTTCTCCCCACCCTCAGCATTGGATAACTTTTAAATACAATGCAATAATTAACACTTTTTAAATTGCAATCAAATCTGAGTTCAAGAAGCCAAGATCATTGCCTCTAGCTGATCTGACTCACAGAGGTACCAACTATACTCATCTTTTTGACAGGGATGCTTTCTCTTGTGAAAGACAGACTCCTCCAGGTAGCAAAGAGAAGTCAGAGCCTATTTTCCAAATCCAGTGACCCCAGAAGAATTATCTTAAAAAGCAGCTCAGATAGGACTGAACAATGACAACTAATTTTACTCCTGTTAGCTTATGGATTCAGAAACATCAGACTGCATTAACTCTTCCATGAAGTCAGACTAGTTTTGGACCAGAGTCTGGGGACAAAAAAACTCAGCAATGATAGGAGATCATTCAGACAAACTCATGCATCCTCAGCTAGGAAATCCAACAAGCTGGCTTTCCCCCAAAAGGGACCTACTACCAAGGATTTCACTTTCTTGAGAAAGAGGAGGTTTTAACAGGCTCCAGAGTCTTATAAAAGTGCTCAGGAGTCAACACAAGAGTCACCCTGCTTTAAATGTTGGTGGGTCATAACAGGAGTGTATGACTTCTCCTGGTTTGGAAACAATTTGGAGAGGATTAAGAGCAAAAAAGCGCCCACAAAGTAAAACTTGCTTAAGTACTATAATCTAAAATGCCCTGAAAAAGAGAGGAAAGGTAATATACTCCTAACCAGTCCTTCTTGTGTGACTACTGGATGGAAACACTGGATGGAAAGTTACCATCCTGTCACAAATGCAGTCACATCCACTCCTGCTCCACAAAACCCAGGCTGATATGACTGCCAGCGTGAAGTCACAGAAAACATCTCAACTCCCTCTTCTTGACTTATCTGGTCTTCACTTGCCTTTGCCTCTGGTAGTCTGAAGGAGGAAATAGGGCTGGTGTGCATCAGGGGGGCAGAGCTGAACCCAGTGGATTTCCACAGTAGGGAGACACAGCCCCAGTGAGGACAGCCTGTTAATAGCTGTGAGGCAATGTGCTCAGCAGAACACATTTTTCTATCAGACAGCCAGAGACAGCAGCTCGTGGAAGGAATCTGATGCTTGGCCTTGTACAACCCCACTGAATTCTGCCTGTGCTACCCCAGTGTAGACTACAGCAAGACAGAGACTGTGTTAGTAGGAAAAATAAACAGGCAACGTGGAGAGACTCTCTGCCTTTGAAGACAAAGTAAGAGTGCTCCTAGGACATTCCTCATTCACTGAACATTTAATGCCACACCAAAGGAAAACCCCAGCATTCCTATGAAAGTGAAAGCAATTGTGCAATGCACAGATTTGTGCATACTGTACCATCACCTACTTCTCATGCTCCTACCTTTGACAAGTGCACATTTATACACAAGCCAACCTCTCATAAACAGCCTGCTATTTGGAAAGGGAGGGAGCTGCAATTGTTCCAAATTTGTACTGAGGGAGTCAATCATTTGGCCTTTTTAATTTAGGCTCCTTCCTCCTAAAATACAGTTACCAACACTTCCCAACATGATGATATTTCATCCATTTGTTGGTATCCTCCAAACTCTGCTCATAACAAACTGCTAAATCATCTAGTCACAATCATGATGGGATTTGCCTTGCCATGTAAGGATACAGTCTCCAAACACACTGATTTCAACAGGACAAGTCTCAGTTTTCAAAGCAAAAATCACACATGAGGCTTTGCAAAACCAGAGCCCCAGTAGGGAAGAGCTGAGACCATTAGCAAAGTTTTTCAAGTCAAGCAGAAAAATACCAACTGTCCCACTCACAGTGTATGCTCTGCTGGAAATGCACAAAAATCCATTTATATCAAACATAAGAAAAATATGCTACACACTGGTTACAAAAGTATCTGTAACAAACTAAGAACAAAGACAGTAACTCTTCGAGTAGGTTTAACCAGTGTGGGGGGAGAAGAGAGTAATTTCATGGGCTATTTTGTATAGCAGAACAGTGACAGCCTCAGTCCTGATGAAGTTTTATTTGAGTCCTACAACTTTTCTTGTCACTGCAATATCTAGAACTCAAAAAATCCAGAACTAAGACTCAAAGCAGACACTGAACACGAGGCTTTATTTTGCATTACATGTTAGGGCTGCAAAACTACCAAACACCTGATTTTAGCAAACAATCCCCGTTTACACATAAACATCAGTGCTGACTCTATGACAGGCTCATCCTTGCTCAGAGTCCTGCACAATAGAAGGATGACAACTGCTTCACAGCTCCAACATTTCACATGTGGTAAGCTTAAAGCACGGGTCTCAAGACTGCTTGCTTCGCTTGAAGAGTGGCGCCTTGTACTGCTGTTGTTTATACAGATATGGTAATTAAAAATTGCACTGTAATGCATTTGATAATAGTCTTATTGTTCCCGTGAACTGAACTGCTTCAGTTAAACATGATATCACAGCTAAATAACAACCTGCGTTTATACCTTTTTTTTTTTTTTTTTGTACTTTTTATCCTCCTTGTACAGGAACTCTAGGCTTTTTCACCATAGAGATTTCCAGCACATCTCAGAGCAAAACACCTTCCTGCTAAACCAAAAGCTTACCACACATTCCCGTGGAGCATGCTCTCCTGAGCTCTGTGCCAACACTGAACCCAGAGTGACACACAGGATAACCTCTGCCTGATAAAAACAGCCAGACTTTCTACACATTTCTCAGTAAAACAGCAGCATGCTTGGATACTGTTTCATAGGTGTGCTTATTGCATTAAATACAACTGAAGGGCACTAGCAGGATTGTCTGTCAGTGCTGGAGCAGCCTTCATGGGAATCCAGTAAGACACACTTGTATGATGTTTAGAGCCTTAACTTGGACCAGAAACGAGGGACCACCACAGCTATGAAAAAAAGAGCAAGATTACAGGCTAGCCACCACATTACACATCCCACCCAGCAGCAGGTAGCCCAGGAGTTCAGCTGAAAGTCCTGTCAGCATTCCAGCACCGGGCAGGCCTATGGAAGTAAGACTACCCCACTTTCCTTGCCCTTCAGTGCAGAGCACACACCTAGATCACTCAGGGCTTGCCTACCTGCTTCAGGAGGAACTTATCCTCCGCGTTGATCTTGAGGGACACGGCCAGGTGGATGGCGGAGAGCACCACCCCGCTGATGACCGCAGCTCTCATCCGCACCGGCAGCAGCGTGTAGATGCTGTAGATGAAGAAGACGGTCCACCAGATGCCCTCGGAGGCGCTCCTGGGCCACACCAGCAGAACCCCTACCACTTGCACTGCCAGGATCACCAGGATGACAGAGTAGCACGCCAACCACATGTGGTCCTGGTGGAAGTTGTTGCGGTTGCACACCATGCACAGCACCACCATCAGCACGATGGCCAGGGAGAGCACCACGACATAGGATACCTCATAGCGGCCGTGTGCGGCATGGAAGATCAGCATGACCACACAGACCAGCACCAGCACGGCCATAAGCATGGTGAGGCTGCTCTGGTTTAGCCGAAAGAAGTAGCGCTGATACAGACGTTCCAGTTTCTCAGACTGGAACTTCTTGGACCTGAAGATTTGCAGCAGGCTACTGCAACAACTGCCCATGGAGAAGGCCGCCTCGGAGTCCCCCTCGTCCCCGTCCTCTTCCTCCAGCTCCTCAATCTTGGCCTTGATGCGTTTCTCATCCAGCCCCAACTCCACAGAGCGGGGCCGTACCTCCCCCTGCTCCCCCAGCTGCCGGGGGCTGGCATTGTTGGGGGCAGCGGGGGAATCACTGCCGGGCGGGTGCCGGGACCGGTGACGTCGGCTGTCGTCACCGTGCTCCTGCCAGGCGGATTTGGACCTAAAGCTCATCATCCTGCAGCCGCTCTCCCCGCGGCTCCGGGGCTCGTAGTCTTCCTCGCTCCTCCACCTGCTCGACATGCGGGAGGCCTTCTTGCCCGAGGACCTGTTGGGAGGCGGCGGGTAGGAGTAGCCATTGGCCCGGGCCTCCGCCTCGCCCCAGGCCGAGCGGTGCTGCTCGGTGCCTGCCCAGGGCGCGGGACCGCCGAAGCCCGGGGGGCTGACGCTGTTGGACCGGGACATGCCCTGAGCGACGGGGCAGCGGGCGAAGGGATGACGGCCAGGCAGGCACGGGGAACCAGCCGCCGGGAGAAAACCCCAAAAAGCAGCGGGGAAGGAGAAAAAAAAAAAAGAGAATGGAAAAAAGGAAAAAGAAAAAATAATAAGAAAGAAAAACGGCAAAACACGCAAACGCCCCCAAAGTCTCCGGAACGGCCGGGCGTCCCCGGAGCCGGGGTGTCCCCGGCGGGACTCTCAGGGCAGTGCCATCGCCGGCCCCGGCACCGGGACACCGCCGAGCGCGCTCGGCACCGCGGGGACCGGGACGGCCCCGGCTCACGGCCGCTCGCCCTCAGCCGCGCCGCGGCGGCCGCAGGGGCTCGGGGCGCCGCGGGGGAGCCGCATCGCAGCGCGCCCGCACCGCTCCGGCCCGGCCGCCGCCGCTTCGCCGCGGGCCGGTGCGCGGGGAGCTGGCGGAGCTCAGGCTCGCAGGGATGCTGCAGCCGGCGGCGGCGGGAGCATCCCCTGCCCGAGGGGCGCGGCGGGGGGGCTGCCCGGGGCGGACCGGGCTGCGGCGGCGCTCCCGGCTCGCCTCGCCTCCCAGCGGCGGAGCCCCGGCGGCAAGGCACGGCCGGCGGCAGCCGCGCCGCTCATGCACCCGGCCGCCGCTCCCGCTACGCCGCGCTGCCTTCGGGCGGCCGCGGCGCCTCTCCCACGGGCACCGGGGGAGAGGGGAGAAACCGACAAATCTGAAAAATCGGAAGGGTAAAGGGAGAGAAAAAAATCCCCAAAAAGGCGAGGCGGAGCAGGGGCGGGGGCTCGGCGCTGCCTCCCCCGCGCTGCCGGCGGGGCGGTGGCGGTGGCGGAGCGGGGCTGGGGCGGCGGCGGCCCCGCGCGCGGCTCTCCCGGGGACGGCGGCGCCGCGTCCCGGCCGCGCTTTGTGCTCCCCATTCAGCCGCGCGCCGGCCGCGCCGCCCCCGCCCGCCCCCATCGGCCCGGCCCCGCCCCCGCCCGCCCCCATTGGCCCGGCCCCGTCGCCGCGCGCTCCCATTGGCCGCCGCCGCCGCCGCCCCGCCAATGCGCGCGCCCGGGGCGGGGCGCCTTAACCCCTTGGGCGCCGCCGGCACCGGCACCGAGCGCAGCGCCGGCTCCGTGCGCTGCCCCAGGGCTCCCGCCTCCTGCTCCGCACGGCACCGGCGGCCCGACTGGTGAACAGAGGAAAATCAACCCCCAGAAACCCCTCCCGCAACATCAGCACCTGGTAAAGGACCTACCTTAGCACAGAAATTAAGGGTAAAATACACACGCGGGTAGGTTTACCTTGTTTTTTCAACCACTTAAGCTACAGCCGTCACCTTCACCCGACAGCGCTGTCACACCGTTTTATGGCATATTCCCTAGCCTGGGAGCGAGGCATGACGACACCACAGCAGTTCCCAGCAAGTTTTAATCTCCAGACTCTTCCACAATGTTCTTTCAGGTGAAACACTCTTTCTGCAGATGCAAGTGAGCTAATTAATGATTTACAGTGTTTTGAAGGTAAGCATCATATCTATTAAGAATAATACTATTGCTTGATGTTCTGCATCATGTTTTATTAAAAACAAACTGTCAAATCAGATAACTGCTTTGCTTAAGTTACTGAAACTGTTAATTGTCTAGATGCTTGTTCAAACATTGAAAATCCCTGCTCACAAGTAGTCCTTAGCAGTAGTAGTGCTGAAGCTGTGGTTATCAAGGGACAGATAAGCAACGTTTGTAGAGAGGTAATATTGCTGGACACAGTTGGGAAAAAGAAGCCAAACCAGATAACTTTCCAAACAGAAGCCCTTCACGTGTCCTTTACACGTGCAAGTAACTCCACAAACTACAGCAATTTAGGTCTTTGTGCATTTCCATGGTTTGTAAAACCATACGCTGAATTTTCAGCAGCTTCTTCCACAGAACACCTTTTACTTACCAGTTAAAGCTTTTCACTAAAACAACACACACAACTATTTCAGTGGGGCTCAGTTACATGGCACTTTCCTGACAGATGCTACAGTTGGCTTTCCACGAGGAGAATTTTTTATATGTAAGTATCACTGCCCTTCAGATGGAATTTATCATTTCTTGTGATATTATACAACGCTGTCACTATCCATACACTACTTTTGTTCTACTCGAGTAGAACAACACTCAAGAATTGTGTGGTTGGTTACTCTGGCTGCACAGTCCCTGAACCCAAGGGATTAAGACAGTGAAACAATTCTTCAGTGAGTTTAAACTGGGACATGTCTTTTTGTTTTGTACACAAAGTCCCATTTTGGAGTTCTTCTGTCAAAGCCAGCAGTAAAAGATCTCACTTTTCCACACTAAAATCAAGTAAAAGGAGAAAGGTGATCTACGAAACAAATGGGTGACCCTAAAATTAATTCCACTTCACAGAAAATTACAATGAAGGCATGTATAAGAACCAAGCACGTTCAACATCCACATCTTGTTACATTTAGTTCTGGATATCAACAAAGCATTGCTCGGGTAACAGACCAAGTAATTTCAAGCTTTTTATGTTTCACCATGGGGACTAAATGAGGTCTCACCACTTAGCTTTGCATCATGATAGCCTGAATCCGAGGCAGGACTCCAGTCACTGCAAGCTATAGCCCCTTCTCCAGAAAGTTTAGATACAGAGGGACCAGGAAAATGGTAGTTTCAATTCTAGAATATCTTTTCACGATGTAATTTTGCTTGACATACAGTTTTGCTTTTCTGTAATGTCCTAAGATTTGATGCTTAATCAATCTGGAGGCACTTTAGAAAAAAATCAGCCAGAGGGGAAAAAAGTTTTGTCCTTGCTACAGGGGAAAACAAGTCTTCAACCAAAAGTTTGTAACTTTAGAAACAAGTAGGTAAATGGAAGGTGTTGAGTTTAAAGAGAGGTAAAGGAGCATTTGGATAAGATTCTGCAGAATATCTGTAACTTGTGAAAACAACAAGGATGTTAAGAAGCTAAAAAGTATCTTGGAAGCTAAGAGTAGCACCAACTAAATGGGTACTTCACACAGTGAGGACATATAGGGCTATGACAAAGATGTAAAATTCCACATAGATAGTAAATATCTTTAATGTGCACTTCTAGCTGATGATGCCACTGGATCACACAGAACAGTAGTAGAACAAAGGCAACAAGCAGGATATTTTAATATTAAGTATACAGACCATAATACAGACAGCTTATCTAAAGCTTTCCTTCTAGTTTCCTCAAGCCCTGGCTCTCGTTTCTAATTCAGGAACCTCATTACAAACGGCAACAAACGGTTTGTCTCACCCAAAAAGGTTTTGCACAAAAGCAAAACACTGAATATCCTGGGTGGATGTAAAGTCATTTAAAAATGCCTAGCAGTTATTATAGCACTTATTACAAGAATATTCAGGCAATCATTCTTTGTTAATGAATTATACATACATAGAAGTTGCCTTTTTCTTTCACAACTTAGCCCAGCCATTTTCTGAAGGATGAATGTAAAATTAAGGAGCTTCTGTATCTCAGTCCCAACATGGCTGTGTACAAATTATGACCGTAATCAATACAAGTGTGCTTTGCATAGAAGTCCATATAAAATTAAAATATTTAAAGGCTAATGTTGCACATTCCAGTCTAGCCTAGCCTTCACATATTCTACCTGCCCCATCATAAAAGCTATTTTTTTTTTTTTAATTCTTTGTGGGTGGGTGGAGCAGTTGGGCAAAATTCCATTCAGTACCTTCAATCATATCTTCATAAAATACTGGATTAAAATTGAACCATGCCTCTTTTTCAAAACGAATTTATCTGGTTAAAATAATACCTAAATGGACATAAACACATGGAAGATTGAGAGAATACTTGCACAAAATCATTCAAATGATGTCACCTCATCAAGAACCTTCAGGAAGCTATGAGGGAGTCAACAGGGAGCTACTGTGGCAGATCTAAACTTCAACATATAAGTTCACATAAATTCTGTTTTCACATGTAGTCTCATAATTTGTATAAACACATTATTTACTTTATTATCATTACAATAGGTGCAATAGACAAACATTAGCATTCTTTCTTTCCATTATTTACTTTGAACAGAGAATACCAACTACATAGTGACCACAGAACATCTGTGTCACATTTCACCCTTCATGCACTACAAGATTCATGGAAGCATTAGATCCAGAATGTTAGAATATCCAAAACAGCCCTCTGAAACCAAGAGATAATCACACAGTCCAGCTTGGAGCCATGAAATACTCAAATGCTGTTAGAAATTCTCTTGCTCCACACCACCCTTCTCCCAATAATCTGATGATTCAAAATGAATAGAACCAAAAGTGAGAAAATAGTGAAAACACAAAACCACAGTGACTTAAAAAATAAACAAAAAGCCCAACCCAAAACAATGTGACTCATTACTGACTTCTGGGGTTTTTTTGGGATACACAAGAAGCCTAAGCAAGACAAGGTGTTTATTGAATCATATTTATCAGGTTTTTTTTCACAGCAGCACCCATATTTTACCCCAAACGTAGAAATAAAATATCCTGCATGCCCATGCTATTTAGTCCAAGCAAAGCTGGGGCACAGATCTGCATGTGCACATTTGCAGTATAGGAGGATTACATCATGAAATTCATTATAATTCATGGGGTCATTCCAGGGATTTCACATAATCCTGACATTAAGAAAAAAGCAGCCAAGTATTCCAGTTCTTGACACAGAATGTGAAGACAGCAGCTCATTTGTTAATTCTAGCACAGATTTACCTGCTCACCTTTGGATAATAGCAAAGCAATGAACAGGACTGAAATGTCTGTACTGAATGGACTCCCGGAGGCAGTAATTTTTGTATTTTTTTCTATGTTGTATTAGTTTACATCTTTCTTTCAGCAGTTTATTTCTTCAAATTCTGCTATGCTTAGGCCTCATCTGCAGCTATGCATCACCAGGACCCTGAAGCACAGCAGCCCATGAATGCCTGCATCTGCCCCTTGTCTGAACACACCTGTAAGCCCAGAGCAGGTTTCCACACATTGTCTGACTTGACAACACCTTTCCAAGAATAATTCAGCATTTTGAGATCGAGCAGTTTCCTTCTGCTGAAGGGCTTTAACAGTATCAATTGTATCACTAAGTAACTACTTATTAAGTAACAGTATCCAGTCTTAGTAAGTAAACTAACCAGTAATGTCTGACTTTCCATTTCACATCCATTTTCTTGCTGATGCAAGACAGCTTTTTCCACTGTTCCAGTTTGTAACAAAGTGCTTTGTTTAGTTAATTTAAATTGTGCCAAAAAGCTGGGTAAGGAAACTCATTTGATACTCTTAAACCAGCAACTTTCCCAGTAGTTTCTGCACAGGAACAGAGGACTAAAACAAAACACCTAAATCAGTGCATCCAGTTCCTTATAGTCTTGTAATAAACACCTGGAGGAAAATAAAACAACCTTCATGTCATCAGCATACTAGACTAAACATTGCAGCATCTCCATTAAGTGCTGCTCTTTTGTCTTAATAAACAAACAAAAAATTCCTCCCAAAACCAACCACCACCACCCTTGCCCTAAAGAACAACTACTACTGGATTCCAAAGGGAACAGGAAGCAAGTTTCGCATTTCATCAATGCCCAGATATTCTTTGGGAACACAGTGGTAGAGCTCTGTAACCTCCAGTACTCTTCCCTTCCATCTCATCATTTTATTGACAGTCATTATGTAGAGAAGACTGGCACTCAATATCTTTTCTTCTCCAGTAAGAGGATGCATTTTACCCAAGGAAACCTTTAAATGGCAAACTGATTTCATAAAAGCCATCTAGTGTCAGGCTGATTGGAGGGTCCTCCACTTCCTATGTATTCTCCACAGTTGAAAAGAACAAAGTGCTGATCTTTACATTGCCATCAATTTAAAACTAATTTTAAAGAAGATACCTGAAATGCCTGTATCCTTTTATATAATCTTCAGATTATTTCTGTAGAGTGAGACTCATCCACTGTCCTGCTCAAGAGGCTGAAAGTAATTACACAGGAGCTATGACTCTGCAAGTTCAGGTCTTCAAACAATAAATGTCAGTACTGAAGTTTTTCATGTACACTTGTTACAAGTGGTAATAATTCACAGAAGACTGTTCAGACTGTCTGTAACAGGAGTCAAAAACACAGAACAAAATGCAATTCACTGTTTACTATTCAGCTCAATAAGCCTCTGCAAAAACTTCCACCAAAGAATTTCCCAGTAATAACATCCTCATGTAGTACCAGGTAATGTAAAATTTCTATGTACAAATTGCACAGAATAAATTGAATAGAGAGAGGCAGCTGTGACAGTTTGTGCAAGTATAACTAGACACAGAAATGTTTCTAAATATTGTGAAATATTATTTCATAGTGGAAGACTGAAATAATATGCATCTACTTAAACCATTCAAAAAATTAAGATACAATACTGATAGTAACTCCTCTTTCCTTAATATTGGCACATTACCAATGTCAACACATCAAAGAGAAAAACAAACCTCTGACAACACTAATGCCCAAGCTAACTAGAAAGGACTTGAGGATCTTTCACATCTGTAAAGGAAATTATTATTCTGAAAATTAGTGATCAACAGTATTAAAGGAATTATAAATGTTTCATCCACATTTGAAATTGTAGCTACTTCAAAGGCAGCCTTCAGAAACCATCTAAGAAGCTTTATTATTTGTCTTATTACTCTAAGTCTTCTGACAAGTGTGGAAGAGCATTTGTTTGGGAGACAGGGAGCAGAATTTAAAAGCCACTTCATATTGAAACAAATTCCAGGCAGTTAGGTGGCTTGAATCAATCACTCCCAACTCTAGAAATGCTCAGTTCACATCACAGGAAATTGAATCACACAGACATTCACACCTTTTTATTTTATATTCAGCAGTCCAGCACAGATCCATCCTCTAGTCTTATGTCAAGAACTGCCAATGCTTTAAGATGAGCCTTACACATTATTGTGACATTATCTTGCTGACAACTACAGAATCCTTTATGCTTTTCAGACTTTTTACTGTTACCCTAGGGAACTAAAACTGTTTCCACACACAGTTTTCAAAATGCAGAGAGGAAACACAAATAGCCAGTGATAGTTACTGTAAGGCACAAACAGAGCTCAGCACCTCTCCACAGCACAGCATTTCTGAGATTTTAATTACACAGCAGTGCTAAGCCACAGCATCATGCATAGGACATGTGCTGATGCTGGGCATGACAACACCATTTCATCCTGTCTTCAGTCAACAAAAAAATCACTGTAGTTATGCAATCTTATGACAAGCATATGCCTAGAATAATAGCACTCACTCTGCAGCTACCACTCAGTTCCTACTAGAGGATTATAACTCGTTATTTATGAGCATTAATGCCATCTAGATGCAGTGTTTAAATCTCTCAGGAAGTGTTAAAAATGCTAAAAATGTTGCCGTGGTAGCAGACATATTATATTTAGTAAATGAACTCTGAAGTATTCTGTTGCATTAGTTAAGCATTCCACTATACTTATAATACTCAGTTTTGTTTTTGAAGGAAACCATCAGCATCCAGAGTATAGATAACAGCAGGAGAACAAAAAGCTCACTCATTGAGGATCCTTCAGGAAGTTGTGAGTCTTGACATAATCAGTTAAGGTATTGTTATAAGCACTTATTTTGAATGTGGAAAGAAGAACATTAATAACAGTATGAAGTTTATTTCTTTTGTCTGAGCTCCAGAGTTACATATGCTAAAAGAACTTGTTAAAAGGTACACATTGTATACAAATGAATAAAAATACAGCCCCAACTCACATTTGTAAAGTATCTCTTTTCTTCCTTGAACAGCAACAATACAACACATTTTGTTCAGAATTATTTTATTTGGATTAGTATCACTGACCAGTAGACCAAATCCAGGCAGAGAGCACAGAATCAATTTCACAAGGCAACAACATGGACTAGTATTTTAGCATACAAACCATTTCACTGCATTATCAAGTTGAAGTATCTTTCAACCATGCATAAAAAAATCTATGCTTAGCCTTTCCGAGCTCCAGGTAATACCAGATTCCTAAATATACAAAAAATACATTTAACTTATAATAATCTTAGTGAATTAGACTTATAAAATTACAATTTTATTCTTCACAACATAGAAAAAAATACAAAAATGACTGTATATAGTTTCCACCCAAGTTTCACTGACATATACATCAAAATATATCATTTGATGTATACTCATGAAAATTTTAAGCTGAAAGATAGGTTTTAAAATGAACTGCAGATCGGTCTACACAAATGCCAACCTTCATAATGATAAGAAAAAAACCCTCTGATAAAAAACATCACATTGTGAAAAATTACAATTTATCTGCACTGTAACCTGCATTCTTACTGTAATGTACAAATCTGAACATTTCTACAATTCCAGTTCCAGTGGTAAACTACACATTGATGCAAACCTTGGTCTTTTGGAGGATAGTGACTAACTCAGAGCTGGCAGGGTAGAACATAAAGTGCTGTCAACTGAACAGTGCACACAACAGAGTACCAAAGCAGGGGAGGCCTGCTGGTTTGGATATGCTGATAGAGAACATGCAAGCCAAGTAAACAGTCTGTGGGGAAAACAAACCCCTCTGCATCTGTGACACAGCACCAATCAAAGCTTCTATCAGAGAGTTCACACAAACCACTTTACAATTACAGTGACAGAGCAGGGGAAGCTTCTTCTTTTATGTGGAGGAGAAACCCCACATGTATCAGCAAAATCAGTATTAGGGGACAACCCAAACAGTTTTAGGACATCACACTGCAGTTCTCTCTCAAGATCACCTTCCAGTGATTTCCACAGAAGATTATCTTGAAAAAGCACTTCAAGATGAAGCCCTATATTTTTGTACATAGTAACTCCATGTTCAGACTTCAGAATATAATTTATAAATCAACTTTGCTGGTTAAGAATTCTTACTCTAAAAGCAACGTCATTTTCTTTTGAAAGGAAAAGTAACTCCATTTTCTTTTAAAAGGCTGTAGTTTATTTGGATTTGTATAATAAATTGATATTTTCAATTAAAGTAAATATTCCATAATAAAGCCTATTCAGCAAAGGTGTTGGTTGTAGAAACTTTCTCCCTGCTGGCAGCTTGCTCTGCTTTTCCAGGGTGCCAGTGCTATCTGCTGTAGATCTGTACTGTATCTTTCTCATCAACAGAGTCAGAAGTTTGTTTCATGCAGTATTGCACAGCCATTTTTTATCTCCAAATTGGACCAATGAATTTGAAACCAAATCTTTTATTTGGGCACAGAAATCAAATTAAGGGAAGTTCAAGAGCTGAGCATTGACAATATCCAGTGACCTAAGTACATCAAGAAATCACATCTTTTAAATGACATCCTTCAGAAATACTGACATTAACTTCTTTAGTAGCAAGTATAAGCAAAAGGAGATGTTTTGTTCAGAGGTGGAAGTTCACACTTTCAAACAGTAAGTTCAGAATAATATAACATTTCTCAGATCACTACAACAAAGCACATAACCTAATACAGAAACAAATTGTTGCATCTTTGAATCCAAAACCATTTTGAGGTTGTATTTGGCCACAGTAATAGAATCACAGAATTGTTTGGGTTGGAAAAGACCTCTAAGATTGAGTCCAACCATTATCCTAACACTGCAAAATCCCAGTAAACCACGTCCCTAAGCACCACATCTTCAGTTCTTTTAAACAGGGATGTGACTCTATCACTTCACTGGGCAGCTTGTTCCAATGCTTGACAATCCTTTCCATGAAGAATTTTTTCCTAATATCCCATCTAGACCTTCCTTGGCACAACACAAGGCAGTATCCTCTGGTCCTATTGCTTGTAACTTGGGAGAAAAGACCAATGCCCAACTTGCTACAACCTCCTGTGTTTTTTAATCCAGTCAATAATTGGCTCTAAAATGTTGAAAATAGAAACAAAAATTATTGTCTCTTGTCCTCTCTCTGCTTATAATAGTCCTGCTTGTGTTGAACAGGAAGGACTCTTTATAGTGATGGAGCCAAAGAAAATTACTGAAAAATGCCAATTTTTTTTTGTTTTCTTTTGTTTTGTTTATAGCTCTGACAAGCATAAACCTAGATAATTGTAAATCCAGCTCTTCCCAACTGCTAGAACTGCCTGTGTCCTCAGTACATCCTGGGTATGTTTAGGGAGAGCTGGGACGTGTCAAACACAACTGAGACAGTGATTAGAGATGACAATTTATAGTAAAAAAGGGACAACTGCACCTGTTTCTGGGTGACCTATCTCCTTATATTGTTTAGATTCATTACTGATACCACTAGAAGTATTACAGTTAGTTTGTTTTTTTTAATATTAAAAAGGTATTCAGGGATGCAGTACTTGGGGTAGACTTAGTGTTTCAGATAAGAATTACAACCTCTGAGTTAATGTTAGCATTTGAGTGATCAGTTTAAGACCTTCAGAGAACACACTCTGGGGTCAGACACCGTACTGTTTAAATTCCTAAAGAACCACATTCCCCTAATTTTCTGTAATTGGTTTCTTGTTCTTTTTCCCATCACCTTTTAGATATACAACCTACCTTTCTAAATTTAAATACTTTGCCCAGATTACATTCTCCAGTGAAGTCTCTGACATTATCCTGAAGTATTCCAGAGCATATTGTTTTCTTTCACAGCAATACATACAGTTTCTGGCATGCAGTCAAGCACTTAAAAAAAGAGGTATCAGTAATATAATCCAAATTCAGGCATTTAGTGGGTACAACTTCATCACTCATAGTGCAACCTTCAGGCATTTAATAATAAAAGAAAACCATTTAGCACATCATTTAAGGAAAAGGTTAACTGCCAAGCCATATAAAGTTTTCTGAAGCATTACAAGCTGAAAATTATTTCAATGTTTGACATCCTGGAATTTCACTGAAATCAGATTTATTGGTTATTCTTGCTAAATTACTGGTCTTTTACCTCTGACTTATCTTGGTATACTCTTTACAAATGTGCTGGGTATTGAAAAACTGCAGCATTTTGATGTTTGAAAAGTTCTGAAAAAGAGCTGGAATTACTCTGACTTCTTATGTTCTTCAGTGTGGGAGAGTACCTTTCGTCTCTGATGCAGCATATGGAAATACAGCTGAGGGAAGACTGAGGAGAAAACAGACTCAAGTCAATGAAGTGAAAAGAGGCCAGCAAGATGCACAGTCACACGGTCAAGGTCACCAATTCTCTAATAGAGGATGTGCTTGCTTACCCACTTGGTTAAGTTATCTATTGCCTTTTATACTCTAAAAATATGAACTGATATTGTTCTTAGGTTTCAGGTACTATTAAAATTTTTGGTACAGCAATCATATTTTTAATTAAATGCAAAATGCCTCATTTAACTCTAAATGTAGAAGCAGATGACAGAAGTTGCCTTAATTGCATGCACACAATACAAAGAAAACAGAGTGCAGGGCAGAAAAAGTCCTTCAAGAGAAATTTCCAGAATTGATTTTTTTTTGTAATTCTAGTGTCACTTTTTCAGACTCCAAGGCATTTTATACACATCAGTGCCTCTTTCATCTCTCTCTAGCCAGAGCTTTTTCTCTTCTTATTTCTAAGACTATGGTAACAGTATATTTGCAGAACAACAAAGTAGGGGATGGAAAACATACATATACAAACAGCAAAAGCTGAAATTTCCATGAGACACTAAACCTTTGTGAACCATGCAAAAATAAAACAAGGTCATCAGCGGGTTAAATTGGTTACTTCTATGTATGTTAATCCCACAATTGTTTGCTTTCCCCAGTACAACTGTTAATACTATGAAACCTAACAAACTCATACTTACTTGGAATGTAAGAGATCATGACCAGGATCAGGAATGTATAGTAGTCAAATGAGAAATTGTACTTGTTAGGTAAACTAATGGAATACAAGCCAGACTGCCTGACGAAGGGTAATGCAGCATATATTGTGAGTAATTCACCTGAGACTCCCATAGGATACAACACTATAAACAGAGTGTACCTAGAATGAAACATACACAGAAAGAATTAGAAGTTATGACAAACTCAGATAAAATATTTGTTAAATTATATTACAGATATTCAAATCTTGAATTCTCCACTCAGCAGTTATTTTTCTTTGATCTTATTTGATTAGAGCACAGCAAGGTATGAACATTGCTGCAAGATAAATATTCAAATCAGCAATCGTTTGGAAATATTTAAAGATTTTATCTGAGAATCTAAAAACTACCTTTAAAACTATTCCCCACACAAACACTTTATTATTTTGATTTCTCAACTCTTTCGTAGAGGTCATTTTACTACTTAAAACAGGGGCAAATATAGTTGATGTTAATGAGCTTAAATATTATTTCAAGGACAACCACTGGATTCAAGAATTACTGCTAAATATCACTTTACTTAGTGTTATCCCTTGCTGTTAAATAGCATTTTCTGACAAACAATTATTTTGTAAATGGAACTGAGTTCAGACAAACTACTCTTTCAGCTGGCAATGCAATAGATTTTTGTAACCTGAAAATCTGCTGGAAAGAAGCTAGGCAGTCACGTTCACAAACAGGGCAATTACCTGAAGGCAGAATGCAATTTGTTGCACTGCAACAAAGATAAATATCCCTGTCAGATCAGTGCTTTGAGGCTGTAATTTTTACTGTGCTACCTACCTGGCCCATTTGATGAGGTAAGGGAGATGGTTTAACAAGCTAAACGTGTAAAAAGAGTAACGGATTATCTCGGTGATTGTCCAGGCCACTACAAACAAGAGGACACTGTCTTCAGTTTGTACCTGTGAGAACAGAAAAAAGGCTTCATATGAACTTGAGCATTACCAGTTACTCACCAGACCCAAGAAAACCTCACAGAAATCAATTCCTGTGGGTTGCTTTACTGCATCAATTTAGAGAACAGACTCCAAGAATGAGCTAAAAAGCAACATTAGTAATAACAGCAAAAACCCCTTTTTATCGTGCTCTGTATTTTTTTAGTTGCTCAAGAATAGCTCTGCTTTATGATAGAGTAACTTAAGCTCTCATATGCTGTGCAAGGTAAATTGCTGAGGGTAGTTCTTAACTCTTCCCATTCCTATAGAGTACCAGCTTCTATTTCAGTCCTATGACATCTCCTAGTGCAGAAAGAATGGTCTAACACTCAATAACCAGTTTACACTTAATATTCTGATACTATTCATTGTACTTCTGAGGAGAAGCACTGGTTTCCTTTCTTTGGTCAGAAACTGGGATCTACTTTTGAGCAGCAGCAAAACAGCTAACACCAGATCTCAGACTGAGAGGAGAGAACGATGCTCAGATTGTGTCACCTCAGGCAAGCTTGACGGGTACCTGATTCACTGTTCCTTGCTCCATTTTCTGCTTATTGTAACTAGCATAGTTCCTCTAATGCTACTTTCAAGGCAGTATCATGTTTCACTACTTTACACCTCTTGGAGCTTTTATGTCAGTCACACATCAGTGAACCAGATGTAGTTCCCTCCACATTTCAACCCTGAGATCAGCTCAGCTGATCTGAGCATGATGCTGATAATGCCACGGTTGTGGGTTTGATCCCTGGATGGGCCATTCATTTAGGAGCTGGACTCAAGTGATCCTTGTGGGTCCCTTTAAGCTCAAAATATTCTGTAATAAATTGCCTCTATCTGTGATATTTCTAAGGTCAATCCTCAAAAGCATGTACCTTAAAATGAAGAGTTACATTTATTAGATTATGGAGCACCATTATGAAGATCAAGTTCCAGATGGATCAAGCACACGTGGGGTCACATACCCACCATACAAACTCTTGAGGGAGCAGACATGATTTTTATGCAGCCTTCTCCCTCTCTCCCCTCTTCAACAGAATTCCCAGCTGTATGAGCATTTTGAGCCCAAATTCACTGCTGGACCATGGGAACAAAAACAGCTCAACAACAGGGGCCCATAGTTTCTATTTTCCTCCAACTCTTGAAAAAAGGGAAAAGGAAGTCAAGAGATGTAGGTGGTGCACTCCATTCATCTTAGAGAAAGTACAAACCAATAGAAAAAAAAAGGAACAAGAATATATATATGTGTATATATATATATGGACAATCAGAAACTTTTTAACAGGAGGTGATCATATATTTTTGGGTAAAAAAAGAGGATTTTTTTAAATGGGAATTACCCAGAAAAAGCTTTGTTACAGATTGCAAAACCCAGAAAAATTTATACTGTAATCTTGAGCTATCTTGGAATGCAGAGCTGTTGGTAATCTGCATTGTGCTGTAAATCCATGTTCTGCTGCATGTAACATTTTAGGTCACTTTCACTGCATTTTGCAGCAAAAGCACATTATTCTTTTTCCACATCCTGATAATTTGTTTATATATTAATCTCCCTTACATCATCATAAAAGAGCAAAATCCAAAAAGTACTTGAAGATTTTTCAGAGAAGAGACCAAATCTATTTTTACACATTGCTGCAGGATCCTAATCCTGTTTGAGGTCTGCTTTATAAGCAAGACTTAGTTCTCAACACAAAAAAGTGAACAGCTCTTCCCAGATGCTGCTGTTCCAAAGGAGGAATGTGCTTGACAAGCACTCCAGAGCCGCATCTTCTGGTCAAACTGGGAGTAGCAGCTTAGTGATGAGTTCACCTAAACCTGTGAGTCACAGGCTTCAACGTGCTTTAAATCCCACTTCTTTCCCTAGCTATGGAAATCAGTAAAGTCAAAACCTCAAAGTTTGTAGCTTGAAGTAGCATCCAAGGATATGAGCAAGGACAAGAAAATGGGATGTAACCAGTGAATCATACACATGGAAGTAGAAAATTTCAGCAGTTACAGTCTAGTTCTATCACATCCCTAACACTGCCTTCAGGGTCAGGTCTCTCCCCTCTCCTTTGTATTACAAGTTATTAAAACAGTTCACACCATTAGGAATCACACATCCTTGTTAGGCCACTTCAAGAATCACTGATAGTGCCTTCATAGCTTGTGTCCCTATTTAAGGAAGAAAGAAGACTGGAAACTGGTGGTTTGCATTATGAAGTCTGTTTCTTACACACTCACAGAGCTGTCACAGTCTGTCACTATCAAGAACACTTCTTTGATGACTGTCAGTTTTTCAGCACTTCAGATAAAGATAACTGAGAACTGGGAACTAGTTCACAAAACAATTTATTAGGGGTCTTATTCTTTTAGTCACTGCTAATGCTGCATTTGCATAATTTCTCCTTCAGGCTGAAGATAGGGCAAATACACAGCAGACCTTTAATAAACCCCAAAGGCCAGTGCTCCCTGAGAATTCAATTCTTCTTCCACTACTTCTTTTCATGCCAGTCTTCCAAGGAAGTCTTAGACACAAGTCAAAACACATTTTACACTTTATTTACACCTTATTTGTCCAACTCTCTTAACAGGGGTCAATCAAACAATAGGTGTAATTTTTTTGCATGTGTTCCAAGCCAGCATACCATCAAGGAGGGCGCTGAATATATTTTAGGTTTTCTGTGAATAGCAGAAAATGTTTGCTAAAATATGAAAGAAACCACTGCCTTTTAAGATGCAAAGATGAGAACAGGGAGTTGACAAAATAAAGCCTGAGAGGTTTTTAATGTTCTTAAGATTGGAAAGGGAAATTTCTCCACGTTAAGAGTAACAGTTTGACAAATTTGCAGAAAATTTCAGCCAAACACATAATTAAGCAATCCAATGCAGAAGAGCAAAACCAGCAGCACTATGCAAGTGTAATGATGGAAAATATTAAAACAGCATGTCTCTCTCCAAAGAGCTGGTTCTCTGGTACAGTAATTAAAAAATAAAACATAAAATTAAGGGGGGAAAATAGAAGGAAGCTTCACAGTAGGCACAAAGGGCCTGACAGATTATTGTGTTGTATGGTATTGCTTTAATTTTTTATTGATATAAAGATATATCTATATAGATATATAGATATGAATCAGGTTTTTCAACTAAGCT
Organism: Erithacus rubecula; assembly: GCF_903797595.1. Lineage (NCBI taxonomy): Eukaryota > Metazoa > Chordata > Aves > Passeriformes > Muscicapidae > Erithacus > Erithacus rubecula. The sequence continues at coordinate 27,220,419 of NC_136659.1, forward strand.
TTTTAGAGTTATGACCCTTCCAGCATGGACTTTGTACTGCAACTTTGTCCTAAATATCTTAAGATATTCTTCCCTCTTTTAAGTATGCTTACTACTGTTTGAAGATAGTCCAAATTACCAGCTTTATATTCTGTATATGTTGTTTTCACAGCATTCCCTTGCCTGTGTGTTCTACAAAAGTTCCTCTAAATATATATTACACTTATTTGCAACTCATCTGTAACTGAACCCAATGGGATAAGCAATAAATGCCTGCTGACTCCATATCTCAATTACCCATAGGAACTGGCTGCAGAATTATGTATCTGAATGGAATTCCATGAAGGCCTTCCACGATGTCATCAGATGATGTCATTGCTCACACAAATTCAAGAAGACATCTTTTGAACTGAAGGGCACTTTCAGTTCTCCTATGCCTACATCCTCTCAGCCCTTCATGCCAGGCTGCTCATTCTCCACCCTCCTTTGCAGGGGAAACAGTAAAATTGACTGAAATGGTTCCTTTCTGACATAATGGCCAGCACTGATGACATGCCAGGCCCCCCTCCACAATACCAACAACTGCTCCCACACTGCAGGTAAGGAGAATCTCAGTGTGCAGTGCTTTAACATTTGCCATGCTTCAACATTTACTGTGAACAACTTCTTATTGAGTTTAATACATCAGCACTGAAATCAACAAAAAGCACAAACATGTTAGTAGCAAGAAGCATGCTTCAAATCACATCACATTTCTAAAAGTGTATCCTGACAGAAGGAGGGATGCAATACACATTTCTTCTTTTAGCTGTGAAAACAGTCTGGAAAAGCAAGATACTGAACAAGCCTCACTCAAAAAGTTAAAGAAGAAAACTGCATTTTATTTTACAAGAACCTCATCATGCAACTGCATTGCTTACAAGTTCCATAAAGCTGTGTGAGAATTTAATCCTGGCCTTCACCATGGAGCTCACTTGTGCAGACAGCCCTTTAGAGAAAGTAGAACACTTGTGACACTTGCAATACATCTGCCCAGGTGAGCCTGCAGGCTCCCTGGTTGGGGGAAGGGAAGGGATCAGAATACAGCCTCTTATTTATTTGCTCTAAGTCACGGGTCAGAAATTCATCAAAGGGTTCCTCATGCCTCACCATTCTTATACCACTTTCCAAAACATTAAAAAGGTAACACATAACACAGTCTCTTGCAAGACTAACCGAAAGACCACGCAAATGTAGGGAAAAAAAATCTGGAATGTTGTTGAAAGAATCCTTGTTAAAAGTCAAATATTTGGCTAAACTCATTGCTCCCATTTTGGTGATTTTCTCTGGTGAGAATGTGGGCATAAGCTTCAAAAAAACCTAAAACACAGTTACAGGCTTTTCTCTGATGTCTAACAGACAACACATGGAATAGTTCTAATCCATACAATTTAACCTTTAATATTTGGGTTACTTCAAAACCAGGAGACAATTCATAAAAGCAGATTATCACTGTTTTTTATGAAGCACCAGATATCCTGATATCATATAGGTAACAAGCAAACCTCCAAGAGTATTTATTTTAAAGTATTTTATACATATTTATAGAATCTAATGTCTTGAGATTATGGCTTTATATTTTTTTGTTCAAAACCTCGTACTTATTTCTGGTGAATTAACTAGAAAACAGGTTTTATGGTCATTGAGAAAAATAACATTTCTCCACTTCAAGCAGCATGAAACTAAACATTCACATGACCAAGCATCACAATACCAGAAAGGACTGTTAATTGCTAGGAACTACAGTGACTCATGTTACTCTACATAGGCCTGGATGGTCTCTGGTAACAGGTTTGGAGGAAGGAAGAGAAAGCAGCTTCCCTCAAGACTTTGTCTTAAAGAAATTGTCTTATTACATTCTCCATGTCAAATCACAAATAATCTTATGCATAAAGTGACTGTCACTAACTTCAGGCACACATGCTGACACTGGTATCAAGACTAATTTCCTTCTTTAATGAGAAGAAAACCAGTGAGATTAGCTGGCTAAAGATGCAACATACTGGGGCTACTACAAAGATTCACCATAAACTGTCTAAAGCATGTCTAGATTTTAAAACAGCTGTCAGGAATAATCTTCAAAATACATGTTTTCCAAAAGATTCTAAAGAGATCTGCATAAAGTACAGCACTATTTGGTGTGACTAGCAGTGAGAAAAAACACAGCCCCCAAAAATTACCTATATTTGAATATAAGAAAATTGAATGAAGGACAGAGGAAAGATTATCCTGGAGAGTGACAATGGAGATCATGGAAGCATTGCTGTGCACAAATAATTGAGGGGAGTTTCAGATGCCACAGGAAGTGAATTGCATATGCAGGAAGGCAATGAGATTTTGTTTTTAATTATGGCACTAATGAGATATATACTAGAAGGCTGTACCAAATTCTGTGTTCTGTATTTCACACTGGAATCTGTTTTACTGTCAATAAGGACTGCAGAATCTATCCAGGGGCTACATGTCTTACATGGAGAGAATCAGACCTTGCTCCATTTGACTGTCAGCAAAAGATGACATCAGATCTATTTTTATTTCTTTTGATCCACAGAAATTCATATGAACAATTTCCCATGATGGGAAACAAACAGAAGACATTTTAAGGACTATAAGACAGCAATCAACACTTGCTTTTCAGCATGGATCAAGACTTTTTCTATCAATTTGTAGCTTGACTTACCTCTTTTACACTATGTGTTACTGCCCACGTCAGGAAAACCCTTGACATCACTTGGAAAGCAGTCAGAACAACAGAAGAGGGAACAATGCCTGGAGGATATTTTACAATTAGTAAATACCAGTGGATAACAGGGTGGAAAATAAAACACAGCTAAACCAAAGTCCAGTTATTTGAAATTTCTGGAAGGAAAGCATTCAATTTTTTCAAATTTGAAAATATGAAGTCAGTGTGTTCAGTGTGTTCATACAGCATAACACAGTACAATCCCCTGACAAGCTTTTCTGCATCAAAATGCAAACAAATGTAATTGATCATGTTGCAATCATAGCACATTCCCCAATACACAGAACAGCTCAATAAGATAATTTCATTCAAATTAGCTTCTGGGATACATTCTTTCAAATAAATCCCATTTGATTAAAACAGCCAAGATACTCTTCATTACGGTGATTTAAAAAGTAAAAATAATATATGTTTTACACTGTATATCCCAAAAAAAACAGCCATCAAAAATTGTAAGTGATTTTCAGAAACACTAATCTAGCCCATATTTTGATAGATGCAAAGTTTATAATACCTTCCTGGAAATACAACTAAAAAAAACACTCTCCCAAACCAGCCAATTAACCAAAAAAGCCAAGCCCACAACAAACAAACCCCAGAGAACAGCTGATGCACTGGCAGGTACAGAAGCAACTGGAAGATTTTCTCAAGGAAGCAGGTATCACTGGTTTTTCCAGCAAGTTCTGAGGTACCAACTGACCTGCCAGTAAAATGACCCTACACAGCCAGGTCTGACAGAGCAGTAATAGTTTTAGACTGCAAAATTACACAAAATTTCTAAACTTTGCATCACAAAGTTTTATTTTCTTGCAATAGCTAAATAATAAAGAGCAGGGGTAGCTCCTAAGATACAGTAAAAAGTGTTTGTAAAGCTAATGCAAACCACAAGCAACACAAGCCTCAGAAAGATGTAAAGACTAAAGAGGAAAATGAAATAGAAACAAAGAACAAGAAAGGTCAAAAGCAAGTTTCAGTTGAATTATTTTTACTGAAGTGTTTGGCTTTTCTGAGAGGAAAAAGGAAAATCCTACAGACATAGTTCTCTTCAGTTTTATCATGTTGTCTTGGTCTCTGGGCTACGTTACCTCCTTTCCAGGTAAAGATTTAAAAAATGCAGAGCTCTGCCATATGTCAAAGTCCTGTTCTCAACCATGCTTCACAAAGACACTCCCCTATCAATCTGTGTAGTTTGAAGGACTTGCCTCACAGATGCTAAGCTAACATTTCAGATTCTACTGAAAAGATGTGGAGAGAAAAGTTATGCTGATACACACAGCCATCTGTCACACATAAGCTCTTCCATTAACAGAGAATTACAGCTCTAGTTAGAGCAATTAGTTCAGCAGGGGCAAAGGAATCTGCAAATTTCCTGTTTCTCCTTGCATAGAAACTTTTGCTAGAGTCAGTAGGACTCTAGAGGCAGCAGACAGCAGCAGGGCATCCAGCTGTGCAAAACCCCCTCACTTTATTTAGCTGACAAACACTTCCATTAACAGAAAAAAATACAATCCACAGCCAGTTATAAGAAAACCAGTCTTTTGCAAATAAGCTTTGTTCGGGAAAGCAAAAAGATAGAATAATAATGGCATAAAATGCTGCCACTTTCCCCTAATGGCTCTCTCTGATATTAAATTGTGCTACTAAGGAAAACATGGACTAAATGGATCTGCACCTCAAACCAACTGAGCCAGAATGATTAACTTTGCACACAGCCAGGCTGGATAATCATCTTATTTGTTGTTCTGCATCAGCCTGGAAGGTGAAAGACACGACTCTCTTCTGCTACTCACTGATTTGATGGACACAGACACCCAAGTGGGAGGAAATGACAATCAAATTATCTTTTTACATTCTTAGATTTAGTACTAGGAAACACTGGTGTCTGCACACCAGTTTAGGTTTAGAAAATAGCAGAGCATTATGGGTTTAGGATGGTGAAACCAGCATTTTATCTGAAAGGTTTTCTCTCCAATGTTTGAAGATTTCACTTCTCCTTCTTGCCACTTGTTAAATAACATGTGCCAGTTTTAAAGTCTTAATATTAATTTTTGACAATCTTTAAAAGAAGTATGCTGTATTCTGGTAAAAATTCGCGATTGAGATTTAGTAAAATCAGGCAGTGTTGGAAGGACAGCCTTGGCAGCACAGGCAAATAGATAATACACACAGTTTTCATTTCTTGGGATGACCTGTGCACAGTTTATGAACTGCTTTTTATGATATTTTCAAAGTAACTGGATGATTCATGGAGTCAGAACTACTTCATCAACAACAGAACCAGACTGCCCTCTGCTGACACATTCCTAGCACCAGTTCTGCCTACAGCTCACTTGGTTATTAAAACATCCTACAGAACTCACTGTGAACCTGCAATCCAACAGTTTGTGGCTGTCTGGACAATGATGAAAAACAGCAAGTTTGTAGCTGCAGCTTTAGGAACCTCAATGTCCTCTTACTCTTTAAATAGTGGCTAGTGGACATTCAGACAGGGCCTGAAGCACAGTTTTACCTCTTTCATGACTTCTCAAATTAGGGAGTAAATAACTGGAATGTATTTCAAACAAAAAATAAGTACTGATGCAAGAATTAAATTTGGCAAGTCACAGACTATAACCTTTTTCTTGCTAATATATTGCTAAAAGTGCAGTCTTCTACAGAAATAATAAACTGAAAATTTGCAAGCTTACCAAGTGCACAGTGCAGAATCTAGAACAAACAAAAAAAAATTAAAATCACTAACGTTTCAAATTAAGCAATTCAGACACACATTTAGTTCTATTACAAGAGCTTAAGATTCAGTATTTGCATTTCAATGATTAATATTTAGCTCTGCTGCCCAAGCTAAATAACAGACAGTAAACTCCCTCACAACTTGCTAAAAGCAAAATTCAGCTTTTGTGTAAGAATTAAAGTAGAATTAAAGTAAATGTAAGAAATTAAAGTACATGTAAGAAATACAACACATTCATGCAAATATTAATAATGCCAGAGAACAGGACTACACCCACCTCAAGCAAAGCTCCAGTTTGGAAGAATTTCAGGGGCTTTTCTATTGAATAGTAAAGGCTGTGGTAGCTGCCCTTAGCCAGATATGCCCGAACTAGACCAACTGCAATAACGAGCCACCTGAAAGAGAAAAAAGGGAACATCAAGCAAAGAATAAATAAGATAAATCTTTAATCCCTCTTTCAATACTTGAGAAAGCAACAGGCAGAACTGTCCTGAAATACACTAACTCTGCAACACTGGAAATGTTAAACGCTTGCATCTTCTACAAATTTATCCAGGTGAAAGATGATGCATTTTTTATGCCTTTTTCAGCACCAACATGGTTATCAATATCTCTAAAATCTCTGTTTATTTTTCAGTAAGCTCTATTTAATTTAGTTATGGAACATATTCATGGCAGATTGGCATCACATTTTGTTTAGTTTCAGCAGAAAACCCATGACAGCTAGTCAGAGGCATCTTACCAACTTACAGCAGCATGACAAGATTCAGAAGGCATTGATTTTAACATTTCAGTTCAATGTAAACCCCTAAACTTTCAGAGAGGTCATCCAGCTTACTTGGTAGCATTATTATATGAGAAATAGTTACAGAAAGTAACTGCAAGGAACTGAGCTTGCCAAAGCCTTGAAGGAAGCATGGTTGTTCCCATCCCAGTTTTCATTTTTAACAACAAATATATCTGAGCCTATGTAAGTAGTGTCCATGTAACTGCAACTATATGTGAACAATGTGACCTGTTAACCCTGCTGATTTTCCCTTCAGGTAATTTAAACAAATCTAAAATTTTTTCATCCTGGCTGATGAAGCTTTCACTAATTACCACAGTTGTCCAGAGCTGCTGCTTGCCCCCAACATAAGAAATTCTTCAGTCAGGTTTATGCCAAGCCACAAACTGAAGGTGAGTGTCAATCCTGGTCATACATCCCATTTGAAAATAGCATTATAGTTAACTTTAGTTTCCAATTGCTTTAAGCAAACATGGAGAGAAGGAGTTGGTTGGTCAAGAAGAATCCTTAACAAGGGCTCCTAAACTTTTCACTGACAGGCTCATCCTGGCTGTCTTACACTCAACTACTCTGAATATCACCCAATTTTCCCTCCATCTCCCTCCAAACCCCTCATGTAAATCACCAAGTGTCTCTGCTAATAATTCACCTCAATGTGTAGACATGTAGCAAGCCCTCTGACCCCACTATAGTTTTTACCCTTTGGAAAAAAGTGTGCAGCTGTGTTTTTATAACAGGGATGATGAAGAAATTCCCTTTATTAATAGCATATTAGAGTCTTACAAGTACCACATTAGCTTGGATGTTGCAAAGTATCTGCACATATTATCTTAGATGTAATAATTGTTTGAGACACACAGTGAAGTTCAGATTTTTCAACAGTAAGTAACTCTGGTATCCAAGTTTGTGTTTGTAACAAAATCTGTTAGCAGAACTGAAAGAAAGCTAATTAATTTCTGCCTTAACTTCTGGAAGACCAAAGAAAAGCAGGGGGGAGTGAGGAAGATAAATGTGAAAGAGAAACAAGCCCTCCCTTTTTTCAGAATGATAAGTTATTTCAGTTAAAGCCATCTTGTGAAACCAAAGGCCAAACATTTGCCAAGTAATTGCTGTTTACAAAGAATAAATCAGATTCATTTCATAATTGGAGTTCAGTGTAGAATAAACCAATAAGCACTGCAGTATTAGTGATTCTCCCCTGCAACACCGTTTCTTTTTTAGAACAGGAAATCAGAGCAGGTTGACACAGTGCTCCTCTTATCTGTCAAGTTTCTCTGTTTTTCCTGATCTTCCATGTTTGTTGAGAAACAGCAGAATTGAGCAATTTCTCCAGTTGCACAAGATGCCAGTTCTTGGCTGTGCCTGCAAACCTCTCTCACCTGATCTGAGACTGGTAAATCCCACGGCTCCCAGAGGAGCTCCAGCCTTTTGCTCATTTCCACCCTCATGCCAGATCACTGCCTCCAGCAAGACTGTACTTTCCATTCCATTTACTATCCTTCAAAAAGCATTTGATACAGATCAGAGCATTAATCCATACAAAATTAAAAGCTGAACCTAGTTTGTGCTGAAGCTTTTAGTACCTCTGTCCTGCTTCTGTGATTCTTAAATAGTTCTTCACCCTCTAAGACTAGACAAAATGGAACAGGAGAAGGTGAAACCAAGGAAATCAGCTGAAATGGAACTTGGCAAGAAGTTTAGAAGGGCAGTAAAAGCACCACTCACTGTCTCATGAAAGCTCAGTTCTGTGACCTACACACTGAATTCTACCTGATAGCCCAGCTTGAGTTACATTTCATTAAATTACTGCTGCCCTGTCTGTAAACTCCAAAGTGGATTATTACCATTCTTTGATTAATCCAGAGTAAGAAAAATGAATACTGCACACAGAGAGTCCTTACTCTGGTCAGACTTGATAGACAAGCTTTGTGCTCAGGTCTTTAGGTTAACTCCCTTGACTGTCTCACAGGTCACAAAAAGGCATTTTCTTATGCCAAGTTTACTGAGGTTCTGTAACATTCATGCAAGAGAATACAGCAGAGCTGTGCAGTGAGTGCACCTGAAAGGGAGAAGTGTACTTGGACTCTCAACAACCACTCACCAAGACACGGACAATGAAACTCATAATCCGGAACACTCTTTGCTCAACACTGATTAACACAAACTCTTGCAAATTCAAAAGCTATTACATTACCATCGACCTTGTTGAGTGAAAGCCTTTTTAAATTCATTGTTTATACCACCAGCAGCTACTTATACCCAGAAGTACTAGTCAGTTACAGCACTTGACTAAAAATAAGAAACATAATCACCTTTTAAAGCAGCTTATCCAACATTTACATTCAGCTCTAACAGCATGCCCTCTCTCCCCACACACCACTGTTCAGTGATTTTGGTCAAACATAGTTTTAGGAAAAATATTTTCTATGCTGCATCTATGCCTCCAGAATGAGCTTCCCATGCTCAGGTCAGGCACGACTACACAGCTTCACACTGTGATGGGAAAAGAGTGCTTGAACACAAGAGAAGCAAGATGCAGAGCTTTCTGCAGCTTAATGCTCTGAATCATGGGCAATAAAACCTGAGCAAGTACAGCTGAGAACCAACTGCAGTACTGGCTAATCCCTGTTGTACCATGTTGGTCCCATTTCTGAAAAAAAATAACACTTAAAACATGAATGGTCAGTGCATGCAGCTCCAGTCAGGGATCCACAGGTACACGTGCTTTTTCTACTGTTTTGCCCTTGTAAAAAAACAACTCTATGGTTTTTTATGTAGGAATCCACACACTACGTGCACTACAGCATAAAACTATAAATAAGATCTATTATTTTTGGAGTAAGTTGTGTTTTCTTTAGCTAAATCAAGATAATTGCAAAGTAAATAAAGTAGGTATGCTGAGATCTTTCAACTGTTACTTGATCCATTATAAATAAAGTAAATAGTTAAGGCAACTGTGGCTTTAAAACATTTACTTTAGTACCTATTTACTGCACAACAATGTTGTTGTGTGCTTCAGTTTGCAATCCTTTTGTAAACCAAACCAAACAAACCACTTCAAAAAAATCCCATGTGGTGTTAGAGCATCACTTCATCATCTGGGCACCTTGAACTTTTTATTTCTTTCACAATTCTCTTTCCAAGGCAGTGCAGTCAGAGAAACCAAGTCTGAGCACTCTGACTGACATGGGGTCAGTAAATAATCACTGCCACCAGCTGAGTATCAATGTATTAATGCTTTCATCTGAACAACTGAGCTTCTGTCAACCAACTCCAGAAAAACTACCTTTTTAAAAGGCTTACAATAATAAGAAACAAATTGGGCTTTTTTCCTAAGCTCAGCCTTGTATATTGTGGAATCTCAGCTGTGTGCAGGGGAAGAGCAAACGCCTCATCCATTTGAAGAGAAATTATCAGTGAGAGCCCTTGGTGACCTACCCAAAAAGCAAGAGACAACACAGAGATACAACCATGGCCACAGAACTCATACAGTAACTCCCCAAATTGCAGAAATCATCTAATCACAACCACATCCAGAAAAAAGCAGCTCGTGTTAGAGCACCACAAATCACATCCTGCTCAAGAGTGGAATTTTCTAAAAGGTTTGGTGGAAATCAAGAAAATGGGTAACACCGTGATCAAGATTTACATGACAACATAAAGCTAAATAAAGGTTTATGCTTTTTATTTCTGAGTTTTTTCTAACTTTTTTTAATTTGTTCTACTGAAGAAATAGAAATTTCCCATGCTCAGGAGCTTACATGCCATGACAAAAAGTTCATGACCACAAAGAAAACTTTCCATTTGTACCACAGCTTCTCTCAGGTTTTTTATATCTTTTATAAACACACATGAATTGCATATGAGCAGCAAAATAAGCAGAGAAATGCTCTCATTTTTTAGAAGAGTTCAGAGGTGAACTTATTAACATTGTGCAGGGACACCACAACAAAACTGAAAAGCCCTCCTGACTGCCTGCAATGTGTTATATTACACATGTAATTATTTTTGAAACAACAGATTACTTAAATCAAACTGATGGCTAATTATCCTTGTCCTCTGAGTGAAATACTGTGCCAATATCTACGGAGCCACAAACCTGCTCAGTAACATTTCAGAGGAACACAGCTGTTGGGTAATGGGTGTACCAAGCACCTCACAAGAACTGAGCTCTCCTCACTCCTCCACTTTTGATCCACTCAAGTGTAAATATCTTGTAAGCTGAAATAGCACCAGCTGCCACCAGCAAAGAGAAGAATCTTCATGCCCAACTGCCTTATTGAAGTGAATTGCATCTATATTAATTCTACACTAACCTCCCTCCAAAATGTGACACTGCTCTGTTTGCTCAAACCCTCACTCGCCAGGGTTTATCTGGCAGAAGTCGCACTCATTTGGGATCCATTTTAAAGGCTCTTTTCTCCTCCCACTCAAATAGCCTCAATCTTTCAAAAGATAGTTTTATTTTTATCTGTATTCCAATGAGACACTATAGCCACAATTAAGTCTAAAAAAAAAAAAAAAAAAAAAGAAAAAAAAAAAAAAAAAAAAAAAAAAAAAAAGAAACTCTTCCTTTTCTCAAGAGTCCCCAGCTGTCGCTATTTTAATTTCTGTACCTAAGAACAGACCTGAGCAAGCAGCAACTGGCCCCAGCCTGCATTGTGCCACAAAGGGCAAGGGCAGAGCACCCAGGAGCTCACATATCTCAAAAACATCTTCCAACCTCAAATTACAGAGCACCTGAAGGGTTTATGGAGAAATCTTGCAGGGCTCAAGACCTTTGCCTTTGACCACTGCAGTGGATAAATTCCCTGTATTTAGGGTTACCTCTCTAGCGAAAACTGCTGGAATCTACAGCACAGACACGGTGATGCAAAGAACCTACAGGCACCTGGATGTGAGAACTGCTGCAGAGCAAACTAAGGTGTCATCTCTAAAACAGGGCAGCTCGTGCTGCTGTGCAGAACTCTTTCAGGAGGGACACGTCAGGGAGGCCGGGCAGCGCTGAGGGGCACGGCGGGCCGGGGGCGCTGAGGGACACGGCGGGCCGGGGGCGCTGAGGGACACGGCGGGCCGGGGGCGCTGAGGGACACGGCGGGCCGGGGGCGCTGAGGGGCACGGCGGGCCGGGGGCGCTGAGGGGCACGGCGGGCCGGGGGCGCTGAGGGGCACGGCGGGCCGGGGGCGCTGAGGGGCACGGCGGGCCGGGGGCGCTGAGGGGCACGGCGGGCCGGGGGCGCTGAGGGACACGGCGGGCCGGGGGCGCTGAGGGACACGGCGGGCCGGGGGCGCTGAGGGACACGGCGGGCCGGGGGCGCTGAGGGACACGGCGGGCCGGGGGCGCTGAGGGACACGGCGGGCCGGGGGCGCTGAGGGACACGGCGGGCCGGGGGCGCTGAGGGGCACGGCGGGCCGGGGGCTCCGAGGGCCGCACAGGACCAGGCCCGGGACACCCAGCCGGGATTACGGCCACAGCGCACGGCGGAGAGCCGGGACCGCGGGACTAGAGGAGAGCATGGACGGGCAGGAGCCCCTCCCTCTCCAGCACGAGGAGCAGCGAGCGACGGGCCGGCTGCGCCTTCAGCCGTACCCAAGTGCGGGGCAGGGCCACGGACAGCACGGGGGGCACGGGGCACAGCCCCGCGTCCGGACCCGGCACCGCGTGGGCTCGGCACGGAGGGGCCGCGGGCACGGCGGGGGGCAGGCCGCTGCTCTGGGCCCGGGCCCGCTGCCTGCGCCGCGGGGCAGCCGCCTTGCCCTGCCCTGCCCGCCCCGCCGGACCCACCCGCGGCCGCAGCCCGGCCGAGCGCAGCCCCGCGCCCCGGCGGCGGCCCCGGCTGGGGAGCCCCGCCAGCGGCCCTGCCCGGTGCTTACCCCGCCGTCATCACCACATTGTAGATAACCAGGTAGCCCGTGGCCAGCGCGCCCGGGCCCTTCCTGCGCCGCGCCTGCTGCCCGCCGTAGCCGTTGTCCGCCCGGCTGCCGCCGCCGCCGGCCGCCGCCATCTCGCGGCTCCCGCGCCCCGCCCGCTGCCGGCGCTCGGCGGGCGCGGGGCGGGACTTCCCGCGGGCCGGGCCGGGCCGGGCCCGCTCCGCGCAGCCGCGCCGGGGCCGCGGGCTCGGCCCGGGAACAGGGAGCGCTGCCCGGGGACAGGGAGCGCTGCCCGGGGACAGCGGGGGCTGCCCGGGGACAGGGAGCGCTGCCCGGGGACAGCGGGGGCTGCCTGAGGGACAGGGAACGCTGCCCGGGGGACAGCGGGGGCTGCCTGAGGGACAGGGAACGCTGCCCGGGGACAGCGGGGGCTGCCCGGGGACAGGGAGCGCTGCCCGACCGGGGACCGGCGGCCTGCTCGCTCGCTTTTGAGGGCTGGGTCAAAACACCCCTCAGCAGCGAGAAATTTGTCTGCCGTGTCCTTAGAGACGTTAGTAGCGTTAACGCTAATGTAAGGTTATTTTTGGAGTATCTCGTAGGTTTTCATGACTTTTATAATATAGATCAGAGGAGAGAAGACTGAGAGGCGGTCTCCATTAATGCACGTAAATATCTCAAAGGGTACCAAGAGGATGGTGCTAGAGTTTTCGGTGGTGCCCAGCCACAGGGCAAGGAGCGATGGTCACAAACTAAAACACAAGGAGTTTGACCTCAGCATGAGGAAGAACTTTACACTGGGGGTGGCGGAGCACTGGAACAGGCTGTGCAGCCAAGTCGTGGCGTGTCCCCTCTGGAGACATCCCAAACACACCTGGACAGTGCCTGTGCCACCTGCTCAGGGACCCTGAGCTCCAGAGCCGCTTCCCACCCCAACAATTCTGTGATGCTGTGTGAATAACATGTTGTAATTCATTTCCTGCCGAAGCTCTTTTACAAGAACAAAAGTCTTACCCAGCAACAAACATTGAAGCATCCTTTTGAGGGAAGACATAACTGCCTTTCTGAGCAGCCACAACAGAAGAATTTTTACTTTTTCTCCCCTACAGAAATCGTAAACACGTTGTGGAGTTACTTCTCCGCTCCTGTAAACATCTCTCGGTTTATTTCCCATGCACGTCATGGTGCAGTCCCTTTATGAGCAGTGCAGAATAACAGCATAAGCCTCACTCTCCATCTCAGAAGATTCTGCTTCCATATGAGTATTTTTGTGGCCTAATAAATTCATGTGCATGTCTCCTGAAGACAATAGGGCTTAAAATGCAAAAATGATTTATGAGAAGTCCGTTTCAAACAGCTATATTTTAGAGCAATGTTGCAGTAAACATACCGAGAAATTTTACAGAAACCATTCATTATTCATATATGCAAGTAAAAAAAAAGAAAAAAATCTCTGTTTGCAAAGTCTGACAGTCACTGCAGAGGAGAGGGCTGTGCAGTCCAGTGCTCTCTTCCTTGTCAGCAGAGGGATGCAGAGACCCAGCCGACTGCATGCCCTGCGTGCAATTAGCAAAGATCTCCTCATCAGCCAGAAATGTGCACAGGATGCTTGGGAAGTTCACAGAACGGTCATTAAGTAAATTAAGTTTCTGCAAACCCAGAAACACAAGTAGTGAAATACAGCAGCTAGTCCCAAATTCTCTGTTGTCTCTTGAGAAGATTGAAAGTCATACAAAAGAAATACAAGGAGAATTAAGTGGTCCACCTCGGGCAGTACCAGTGTCTTGCATGACCTCTGCTATTGGGGTTTCATGCCAATGACACCCCAAGAGTGGATTTCTGCAAACATTATACAACCAAGGCAAGGTTTATAGAAATAATAATAGACCACGGCTGGCAAAACGAGACAGGGCTTCAAGTACGTAAATTATCTTTCTTCAGTGGAAATCGAATTCTATTCTTCAAACAAAATAAAACAAATCAAGGTCAAATACACCTTGGAGTCAATTGCTCAGAGCTGGATCAGATGCATGCCACATACTGTTGAAAGTAGAAGTCATTGTTTCCTGCAGACTAGAATGGATGTTAATAGGAAGCTAGAAGGAGATGGTAAACTCCTTGGAGTATTCTTGGGGCAAAATAAAAACAGGCAGTTTCTAGCCTGTGGAACACAAAAGGACTAGTGAAGGAGGAGAGGGAAGGGAACATCTGTGCAGGAGCAGCAATTCTCTGTGGGCTTTGATACCCAGTGCGTGCACCCCCAGACCTTTTCTGCTTCAGGTGTGTGCCTACCTGGGTGGAACCAGCAGTCACTGAACAAAGCCAGGTACATTCACTAGACAGTGGGGCACACCTTGCAGAGAGGGCTGTTTGAAGGGCTGAAGATTTGCTCAAGAAGCACGTTGCTACAAGCAGGGTGTTTGCACAATCTTTGCTTCAAGGGAGTCTGTGTGGTCCTGCTTGATTTGTGGTGACGTGGGCTGCATGTTAACAGAAGTCAGAATAAAGGCAGCACAAGCAGATTTGTCTTTATCTTTGTCTTTACAGTTTTTAGAAACATTGGTTAAGTTCATATCTACCTTGAGACGTCCCTGATTTTTTTTTCTCTCTTCCTCCCACAGTCTTTCAGAACTCTGCGTTTCCCCACCGTACAGGAATTTCCAGTTGTGAAACAGACCCAGAGCTCCCTGGTGCCCCATCCACGTTCCACTGAGGCCTGTGATGCTGCTGGAGACGTGGCAGAGCCATGGCTGCCAGCCCCACAGACATCAGGGAGGCTGCACAAAACCCAAGGGTTTGTGTGGCCAGCAGCTGTGAGGGTCAGGAGGGGAGGCTTGGCCCAGGGGGACACGGTGGCGCTGCAATAGAGCAAACAAGGAGTGTGCTTTGTGGTAGTATTTATTTAGGAACCGTGAGTAACTACAGCCGTAGCGGTCTCATCTTTGCAATTCTGATGGTTTAACAAACAGGGAGAATATTAGCATATTAAGGTACAAAATACACCCCGTTGTTGCCTAAAACATTAAAAAAAAAAAAAAAAAGTGAGGAAAGCTCTGTATGCTCTAAATCAGATTCAAAACCTTTCCTAATAAGGAATTGTGGCAATACTGTGTTTAGTATAACAAGAGGTTTTTGTCAATCAAAAAGAAAAGACATGCTGGCAATCTGAACTTAGCAACAAAGAGTAAAGCAGTTACAAACCATCGTGTCATCCACATTAGTTGAGCTTTGAATGTAGAAGAGCAAATCATATGAAACATACACAACTAGGTAATATCAAACAACCTAAGGTTGATAATGTACACACCTGTATTAAAGTACACTGACTACTTAATGGTGAGGATTTAAGGTAATGTCTTTTTTTAAAAGAGGTAACCTTTGAAATGCAAACGGTTGCACTTTACACACAAAAAGTGGAAAAGAAAATCACTTTTGGAATGATACATAGATATAAGACACACTGGTTTTGGATTATGCATAATCACCTTGCAGCCTCTGATATTACCTCTGAACAACAAAAAAAAAAATTAAAAAGTGCCAATACTGTGAAAGGAAAGCAAAGTTACTAAGTCTGAGTGCGTTAACCATTTCTGAGAAAAAAAAATGGGGTTTGGATTTTGTTTTGTTTTGTTTTTCTGCGTTTTTAAAAAACACAGCAGCCTTACTGGTGCAGGTTCAAGACAAAAACAAGACAGTCAAGCTCATAAGGTAGAAATAGGTCCTATATAGGTTAAGATTCTTTGGAAATTGCTAAGAATAGAGGAGTTTGTAATCCAGGCTACTATCTTTTTTGGCTACTCGAAAAATCTGTGGGAGTTTCCAGCTTATTATCAGTTGAAATCTGTTTTGCAATTGCCAAATAAATGCAAGTAAAACTTTAACTAACCTGGGATTCCATTCACAGACATGCACAGAGAAATCACTGATTGTGCAATAACCTGTTTTTTCACAGCAGCATATATATGATTCATAAGTCTTTATTAGACTGACCAGCAACACAGAAAATATTCTCAGTCTTTGTGTTTTCAGTCTGTTTCTTAAGTAGGCAGCTGCAACTGCACTGAAGTGAACAGGCTCCATAAGGGAAAGATGACAAAGTGGGATCAGCTGGCTAAAAGCAAGATCAGGAGTATCTCAGGAAACCCCCTGGATGTTTAATGCTAGCCAGTAATACAAGGGCACTAACAGAGGCAGTGAAAATGTCTGAAGTTTGGACTGTGAGACTCTGCTTAAAGCAAATGAGAAATGAACCTTGCCAACATACAGACTGTAATGCTAGCTGTGTCAAACCTTCCCTTACAGAAGATACAGCTCAGGGGATAGCCTATTCCTCAGGACTGGAGAGATTCACTGCATGTCTGGCCAATGATTCCTTTAAAGTAGATCTCGGGGAGCCAACTTAGCTGCAGTTTTGGCTGAGAAAAATGATGGTAAAGAGCAATGAGCTCAGCAAATAGACTGTTTTTCTTTAGGATGTTCAGAATATAACTTGGTTTCCATACATTTGATTTTAAAATTTGTCTGGGCAACTTAGTTGATGGCTTGCTTAAAGTCAATCCAATCATTCTAGCAACTTAGATAGCTTGCTGGTTTGAAGTAATGCCCATACATAAAGCTAACAGGTATCAACTGATCATGCTGAAATAACAACCCCCCCAAAGACCTACATTTCACACAAGGTGCTTTTGATAACTTGGTTTTCTGAGCCTTATAAGGAGAGTCTTTAAATATTTATATATTTTTTAGCCTTGTTTCATTCTTCCTCCTCTTCATCTTCTCCTTCTCCCTCTCCTTCTGCCATTGTTTCCACAAGGAGCTCTGCGGTGCACGTGGCTTCCCCAAGGCTGTTAACAGCTTTGCAGGTGTATTTGGCATCATCGTCCCCACATACTTCAGAAATAGTCAAAGAACAGTTCCCTTCCTCATCGTAATCTATCTGGAAGTGACGGGACTCCTTGACAGGCTGATCGTCCTTGAACCACATCACCTCGGGGTCGGGATAGCCTGGAAGAGCGAGAGAGAACAGTGACTGCAATAAACGAGCGTTAACTGAGCGCTAATTACCTTATTTGCCATAATTCCTGTGCATGGACGTGCCAATGTGTTGATAGACAAATATTTCATTGATTTCTATGGAAAATAAATGTAGATTATGTGAGGCTTTTTTAGTTTACATTTACCTGAAACTGTTTTTATGAATAGCAAAAACTGCAGTCCAGTGAGCACTGCAGTACTCGCTGGATTCCTCCTCCCAGTCCTTTAGCAGTGCCTGCAGACAGTTTTTTGTGTGCTGTAGCCATCAGCCAGGGAACTCCTGACAGTGCATCTGAGGCTCACGTTACACTGCAGCTTCTCCAGAGACAACAGCTCCCAACACCGAGATTTAGAATTTCAAGGGTAAGCTGTTTTGGGCTTACAATTTAATATCTTTCTCAGGTTGCTTTGCTCTGGTTATTCTAAATCTTCCTTCTCCTAATCTGCGCCTTACATTGCACTCTCCTTTTCTATGTTTGTTAGGGTAAGCGAGGAAGTCTAAGAAAAGCATTTTGATTGTGCATCTCAACAGGAATTTCAGAGCCTTTTATGAAGCAAATGGCTCTGCTAAGCCTCGGAGCAGCAGTGCACAATGCCTGCTGCAGAACAATCCCTTATACAGTACTCTTGGCTGCTGTAACAAATTGAAGGTTTGTGGTCTCAGCCAAGTTCTGGACTGCAATGGGAGGATAACTCCCCACTGAGCAGAAATAAAGTGCAGGAATCCCTAATACACAGTGAACATTACAGCAATGCACTGCAAAGTTTGGAACATCAGCCGTGGTACATCCATCTGTTTTATTCTGTGCAGTACTTGTGCACATACCTCTGATACTGAGCACTCATCAGCAATAATAATCCATCCTCACATCTCCACTGTGAGGTAGGAAACACAGGCAGGGAAAGATTGGGAGCATAGAAACAAACAGAAGGTCGATGAGGCAGTTTCTGATTTCCCCATTTTAAGATTATGAATTAACTTGTAACATGCAGGATGGTACTGACCCTACCTGTTTTGTTTTCACAGCTCTTCTTTCCAAATTTCTAGTTTTCATTCACAACTGACATACACAAGGTTCAGTCTCATTGCAGGAGAAGTGGCAGTGGTCTTGGCCTTTAGACTCTTGGGTGACCATGCCCACACTCCATATGTGTCTTGTAATAACCTTATACTTTGCATATTCCAGTCTGAGGTTTCTTTAAAGTAAGTTTTAAACCCCCAAACAACAGAACAGTATTTTCTAGATGTGACTTATGTGACCAGCACAAGAATATTATCTTTATTTCTCATTCATGTACATACTTGTTTGCCTTTAATAAAATGTATGTATGGCTTAAAATTATCTTGAGGTGACCTGAAACTGGTCTGTCATTTCAGACAACTGACCTCCTACTAATTCTTGGTCTCTGTCTAAGTGTATACTATGGGAATTTATGCTTCTACTTTGTATCTTGCTTTTACTGTTCCCTCAAAAATTAAATGACAGTTCCCACTTGCTATTCTAAATTAGTGATTCACATGTGGACTCCTGGAGACTTCTGTTGTGTGGCAAGCACAGAACAAGCTTCAGATAATTTCTGTTATTGCAACACATTCATGCTGTAACATGCAGATATTGGTAAAGCAAAATGGCACCAACTCAACAATAATACAGAAATAAAAACTGAAAAATTGAAACAATTGCCCAGTGCAGAAAGCTGACAAGGAAGGAAAGAAAGACATAGACATGCTTATTCAAAGTACCTTCAATTTTGCAGTCAAATCTAGCAGCACTTCCTTCCACAACTTCCATGTCAAGGATTTTTTTAGTAAAATATGGCTTTACATGGGGCTTTTCTTCAGCCACTTCTTCGAGGAAAGCATCTGGAGGAAAGCAGAGAGTTAGTGAACGATTTCACAGGGCATGTTCTCAAAAATGTATTTTAGTTTTTAATGACCAGATGGTAATGAAAGCATTTTTTATTTCACTTAATTCTGTCAGACTAACAAGAGAGTAAGGATATTGGCTTCTTAGCTTTGTGCCAATCTTTTGCAGCTGGGCAAAGATTCAGGCCATAAATAGAAAGAAATGTACGTGCAGGGCCACCATGCTACTCAGTAGCACTATCCTCAGTATTTTTCCCTTGAATTTGTTTCTAACCAAAGTTGGACTTTTGCTAGTCAGAGGGATAAATGAGCTCCACATGTATCAGGCCTACAGTCTATGCGGATTTATCAAAATTACTTGTGTGATTTTCCAGCAGTGTCAAAAATTTGCACCTCTGACTGCTACACACCACTAATTCACATTTAATCTGGGGACCTATGGGTGTAATGCAGACATTTCCTTAAATGCCCTGTCTGAGGAGCACAGTTAATGCAGGGTGTATGCCATAGTTACAGCAAGTGTTAATACTTTATTGCTTCCTTGCTTGCTTGCTTGCATGAGAAGGCAATACATCATTGTCATCTTTGTATAAACATGCATTCCCAAACTCAGAGAAAGTGCAGCTGACAAATCTGCCTTAATTCTTTGGCTTTAAAAAGAAAAGTTTACTGCTGTGCTTATACTGTGACATTTCGAGTAGCGGGACAATATAAAAAGAATGATTTTTTTACAGATTTCTTTAAAAAATAAGAAGATAAAAACAGAGGGAGAGAGAGCATAGGAATATCCAACTCAATGATTGGTCTTTAGCAATTTGCTTAAAGTTTTAGTAGGATTGATTCAGAGACAGGTAAAAATATGGGGCAGAAAAAAATCCTTACCTTCATTCTCTGCTTTGTCTGCATTTATAGGGCTGGTAGGCGAGCTCCCAGAGGCCTTCCTCCCACTCATACCAGAAATCATTGCCATGGACGACAGTCTTCCTATTGCCCGGACAGCATGGCCTGTTTTCTAAGACATAACAGAAAAGGCTACTGATCAATCCAATCCAACAGGCATGTGATTTTCTGCAACAATCGTGCTTCGGACAAATTATCTGGGATCTCTGCAAACCTCACTGGAATTGGTGGACAAACTGCTTATATATAGCTCAGTTGTTCTAGGAGAGACAGAGCAGGCTGGACTGAATTACCAAATTTAGTTGCAGATATAAACTTCCCCTGATGAACTCATACCTAAATGAATGTCTCTGTTAGCTGCGGATAAAAAGCACTGTGAGAGAGGAGAAGCCCTGTCCTGTGTAACTGGAACTGAACTCTGGTGGGGGATGCCTCTCTCCACTGCCTTCTGGGCTGGGCTGAATTTCATCCAACATGGATAACGAGCTGATATGAAATGAATGAGAAAGCACCATCTGCATGATGGGAGCAGACTCTGACAGGACCCAGGATCAACCACCAGGCTACTAAAATATGCTCAAACTATGAGGGCTGTAGTACAGACACTTGTATTGCATGAGCTTCAAGAAACGAGCAGAGCATAAGAGGGAATATAAGGTAGATTTACACAAATTAGAATTTTGTAGGCTACTCAAAAGGATTCAGGATTTCACACAACTCCTGTAGCTATCAGCGTGGCACAGACAGATCTGCTACTCCTGTTCCAGCATTAGGAAAAAAGAAGATATTGAATATGTTAGAGAAAACAAGTCTGATTGAATGCATGGGAAGCTCAGGAGGTTCCAACAAGACAGAACTCTTGTCTAAGTAGAATGAAACTGCCACAAAATAAGGTATCTTTAGGGAGGCCAGGCAGGTAAGTTTTACCTGAACTGTTCAGGTTTGTTAAGACTTACACAATCCTCCAGCTCTCTGTGGCAGGGAGATGGCAGGGGAGAGAGAGGTGTACCCCCAGAAGAGTAGAAAAACTGTACTTGAGCTCAATACCTTTTAGCACCTGAAATGGGATCATCCTGTGTAATCTATGTCCAGCTGTGCACCCTCCTACTGCCCAGCTGCAGGAACCAGAACTGGTGTCCTGTATACCCACCCTGGCCACGCCAGAGCTTTCACCAGAGCAGAACCCCCCTGGTATGATGTGTTCCCCAGAATCAAAAACATTAAAAATAAAGAGATTTATTAGGATATCTAGCCCAATTCCACGTTCTCTTCATTACCTGCCATTTTCTTCTGGCCATATATTTCTTCATCCTATCTTTGGAAAGTTTTTTGGCTTCCATGTTTTTGGTGTCTTTTTGCAGCCAGGGATGCTGAAGACATTGAGTACAATTTAAGCGACTCCTGTTTTTGTATAAAAAGACCAGTCAGTGTTGCCAATAAAGACAGAAGAACCTACCTGCTGTAACATTATTTTGTGCTCTTTTTGCTGGGATCTGATTTTTCTATTTCCTAAATTTAGCGATAAAGATCACATGGTTTTGCTTTCCCAGCCATTCTAACTTCTTAAACTAACTTTCACAATTTCTGTAGATCTTTTTGAGAGAAAACTGTGCATTTTTAAGTGTTAATAAAACATTATAAAACAAAGCAGGAAAAGCCGTATGTTTTAGGCATGGAACACATACAGCAGAGCCACAATGGCAGTGATTCAGCTGCTTCATGCTGGCAGAACCCTGTCCCAGATCTCCTTTCCTTCACTTACAGAGATTTCACCATCCCACCACTTAATACCCTCCTGAACATTTAACAGAACAGAAATGTCCAAATCTCTTGCCACACCTATTCTTCACTTTGCTCAGGATGCACAAGTAAATAACCCTCTGTTCTCCACTTGCAAACTCATTGGAAGAAGTGTGTTTATTTTCCTTGCTTTGTTCAGACATTTCTGCAAACAGGGCTTCCAACTTTGACTTTTTTTTCTTGCCCAATTACTACATTTATAGGGAAGCTGCCTACTCAGAGGTACCACACTTAAAAGTGACACATGTCAAAACTACAAGCCATTCAGAGCGAGACAGAACGTGTCATGCAGGAATGTGTGTCACGCAAGAGTGGGATCGGAGTGGCCACACAAAAGCCCCGGTGCCCCTCGCCCGAGGGGAGGGAAGAGCACAAAGAGCCGGCGAGTGAAGCAAAAGCTCCATTCAGCCCCTGCAGCCCGTGAGCGAACAGAGAGCGCTGCACACCCGGAGCCGGCACCACAGCTCCTTATAAAGTATGGCCAGAGATGCTGCGGCCATGGGGAGATCCAGGGGCAACACGAATGGCAACTGCAAACGCAAACACAGAAAGTGAAGAGTAAGTCCAGCAGCTTTACTTCATGTCTTTCTTTAGTAGATTGCTGATAAAGTCCTTGGCATCGTCAGAGATTTCATCGAAAGCCTCATCATCGAAGTCCCACGTCGCTGAGGTGACATTGGCTAGGGTTTCGTTGTCGTTGTCTCCCATGAAAGGAGAAAGTCCGCTGACCCTGGGGACAGAACAGACACACGCAGAACAAAGCACGTCAGTTCGCTAATTACCGGAGGAGCGAGTTAAAATCGCGTGTGATTAAAATCTCCCGTGCTCTGCAGCTCTTTATCAACAAAAGCTTGCTTAAAAAACTAAATTCAATTAAAAGGGACTCAAAACTAACTACAGATAGTCTTATGGGAAGGAAACCAGAACTTTCCCAGCAAAACTGAAAGGCACATTTTTCTAGTTTCTTTCTCTTTTCCCCAGACACTTTTGAGGAGAATTAGAATTAGGTGAAGCTGGAGAAAAGTAGTTTGTTAAATGGCTTCTCTAGTTCTGCATAACTAATACTGGATTTTTCACACTAAATTTAGTGGAATATCTTTCTTTTCCCCCTGGTATTTCCTCAGAATCACGGAACTGTTAGGGTTGGAAGGGACTTTTGGAGATCATCTAGTTTTGGGGATATTTTGCTGCCTTTACTATCAAACCAAGGGGGATTTTGTACATTTTATTCCATTTACTTCTACAGAGAGACCCCAAGAAGAAAGATGCATAATGAAATAACAAAATCCACAGGGCTATTTTGTAAACAAACACACCCTAAATTATGCAGACAGATAAAACAGTGCTGCATCACTGCAGGCTGTGGAGTTATGCAGATGCATCCAGAAGTGATTTGGTCTTTATGTTCTCCATCAGTCATGATGATGCATGAAATGGAAATAATGCTCTCCTATAACCTAAGTTGAGTTTCCAAGGCTTTTTATACAATATAACTGATAAATTGCCAGTGAAAGGCAATTACAGAACATCATGGTGTCATTTTAGCACTCTTTCTGCAGTTGAGCATTATCCTTTATTACACTGTGCATCTGGATAATTTTGATGCCTGTATATATCACGCTTTCAGAGAAAAACTTAGAGGTGAAAGGTTGCTCATTCCTTAGAACTGCAAGTTATTCACTTTTCCAGGTCCTCCTGGCATGCAATTTACAGAATAAACTATTCTTCATGACTTTTTACAGACTTTTTTTTGGTTTCTCTGTACAATTGTGTTAATCAGTACTACTTTTTTTTTTAAATATAGAAAAATAAGCGTAATTTATTGTAGTTCTGAAAACACTACATGGAAATGATACTATATGAATATGGTGCCACTGAATATCACAGAACAGACTGATTAAAAAAAAGATTGGGTTCAAATAAAGTGAGCTATTAGATTAAACATATTAGAGTGATCTCCTTCAAAGTTATTTTGCTTCTTATTACATTCAAAATCTGATTTGTTCCTAAGCATTTTATTTTATAAGCAAAGCAGAAGCACACACTCTTTGAAGTCTCACACAGAGCAGACACTAAATCTTTTACCATTTCTGGAAGTTGTGTGCAGTACAGCAGACTCTAGAATCTTACATGTATACTTCAGAAACTTCTTAGTAATAATACATGAGCTGAAGATAAAAGGTTTGTTTATTCTCAGGCAGAACAAGGTAAATCAGAACAGAATGTATTTGCTGTCTTACTTTCCATTATATGTGGTGCACTCGAATGCAGCAGTGAATTCTGACTTTGTAAATGTGTAAGGTTGCATAAATCCATTTGTGAAGATAAAACAGACACAAGTTACCAAAGGCTAAAAGATGAACATACCAAAAATGCCCCCCTAAAGCAACTTCACCACGCCTCTGTTTGACACTGGAGAGCAGTTTGTGCCTGCAGGACAGCTCTGCAGAGCTGGCACCGCTGCTCTGCCCCTCCAGCCCCACAGCCAGGCTCCTCCAGAGGCACAGGAACCTCTGTCCTGGAATCACAAAGCATTGCTGCAGGGCCTCAAACCCACCTCCTCTCCGACATCTGAACACCTGCTCACTTGTGACAATGTCACTGTTCTCCAGAATGTTTTAGCAAGTGAGAAAATCTCATGCAGACCACAGTTCTGATTTTGGGTTCACATACTAACTGCTGGTTTGTCTCGTTTTTACCTTGTGATAGGACCAACAGTCTCAGCCAGGCCAGAAGCTTATACAAGGACAGGTCTGTGAAGTATTCCTTTAGCTCATTGTCAAAAGAGGGATGCACATTTTCTCTTCATCCAGTTAAGCTTCCAGAGGATGCACTTCTGCAGCTGGAGCTATAACAATCCCTTTTCCCTTCAATAATTGATCGAAGTATGTCAGAGGTGACCTCTGCACAGTATTACCACAAATAGTGCTGTGCAGCTCTTGTACTACATTGGACAAGATTTTGGTCTGTTTCCAGAGGTTACAGCTGCAGTAGTGAGAGATCATATGCATACAAAAAAACCTGCTGTAGGTTCAGGGACATTGCCTCATGTGGAAACACCACTTTTCCATGGTGCTGTAAGAAGCAGTGCTTGTACTGCATGTTCCACACAGCTTTTGAAGGGTGAGGATAAACTAAAGGATGAAAAGATTAGAGAAGGAAAAAAAAATCTTTGGCTGTTGTTTTTGTTTATGTGTGTGTGCATTTTTTTTTTTAATTTTAGAATTGTACACAGAATTATCTGATAAAATTTTAAATGCTGTGGTAGGATTGCTCGATCCCATGCATTTGGTAAATTACCAGGTGAGTCTCAGTTAAGCCTCCACTCACTTTGTAATTTCTGATCACCAGTGTGACAGTACCCATTCAAACATTTAAATGAACCTATTTTTGTATTCCTGAATGTGCTGTTGCAGATTTACAAAGCTGAAATAATTTTCTCTCTCTATCACAGTTTTACACTGTGAATCAGTTGCCTTGTTGTGGAAATACTTCTAAGGGAGAACTAGATCCTTGTCTATAGTCAGAAAACAAAATCCAGCAACTAGTGTGGATTATAGCCAGAAATTTTTATCTCTAGCACAGATTTCACTGACTGAAGCCTTGGTTGTTCATTTCTTAATAGCCATTTAAAGTAATAATGGTCCAGCAACTCTTTTGACAGATAATGGAAACAATTTCTTTTTGGAATGCTGAAGTGATAAAGATGAGCTACTGCTCCAGAAAATTAACACTGAGCTTACACTGCAAAGTTACTCTTAGGCAAGCAGCAGGTTGTTTACTGAAAACATTTTTCCAGCTACTTTACCAGGCATCTTCCTGGCATGTTAAGAACCATTTGTTTAGAAAGTCTTTCACAGTTTCCACTTCTAAATAAAGAAGAAATATATTTTATCCTCTAGGAGTTCCTTAACATTTATTGGTCTGTTCTAACAAAGCTCTGAGTGCAGACTTAGAAATGTTAAGATGAAAAGGGTCCAATGTGGATGCAAATTTCATTCCTATGTAGCAAACACCATGACATTTCAACTAGAAATCTTTGCATTAAAACTCCCACTAATCCAGGAAAGATGGCTTTGCTGCTTTTCTCAAAGGGTCAGACTGTGAGTGTTCCTCTGCATGCAGAGCTTGCAGCACCAACTGCCTGGGACTGCTGGCACTCAGCTCCTCCTTACAGGCTTTGCCTTGCATTGGCAGCACAAAAAATGTAACAGATCTCAGTATGATCTTGATATCTGCTTCTGATAAACCTGTGCAGGGCATGTCAAATAAGCATGTGATGTTGACACCTGCACCCTGGAGATCACATAGAGAATTAATTATTTTTCAAGTGAACTAAAGTAAATAAATAGTCTAAGGATACTTTGTCAGGGGCACACATCCATGAGACATTTAGCCCCTCTCTGGAGGAAGCAGACCACTGAGCCCATGTAAAGGGAGACAGCTCACTGCTGAAGCAAGGGTGTTAGTGCTGTTCTCCTTGTTTCACATGCCCAGTGGATTAATGAGGAGCCACAGTTTGCCAGTGCCACTGAACAAATAAAACATTTTCTTTGAGCGGTGCAGTCTGACATTAAAGCCTTCCTAACTTAGATTAAGGAAAGAACAAAGAGTGCTTTCACATATTTAATATAAAGAGGTGTAAATTTTTAACATGACATGGAGCTGAGTGTAAGCCAGTGGTGTCTTCCTTTATCCAGGTTCCAAGCCAGCACACCCAAAAGATGAACGATGCTGAAAGATCTCTCAACCAACCCAAACTGCCAAACAAGGGAGGGGGAACATCAGTGATGAACAGCACAGTGGATAAAAGGGAAAGGGAATGTTTGAAGAATCTGAGTGTGTGCTGTTAGGAAGGTGCTGAAGGAAAAGAGTATACAGCAAGATCAAATATGATATTAAAACACAGCCTAAGATAAAGTATATTAAAAAATAGTAATTGACAGAGATCAGCTACGCTGAAAAGATAAACACGGCCTGGCACTGATAAAGCAGGAGAACTATGGGAACAATAGTTCCAAGCAGGGGTTTGAATCAGCCACAGACAATTCCTCCCTGAAACTACTGGGATCCTATGGTGCCAGAAGGAAAAAGGCAATTACATTTAGTGTATGCCCATGCAATGCTGAAACCTTAGACTGAAAATTGGTTTGAAATAAAAATTAGGAAATGTTTCAGATTATTAAATATTCAAAGCAATGACTATCCAAATTGATCATCAGAAAAAAACTAGAAACAGAAAAAACCATGCAAATTCAGCAATGCCCAAAAGAATAAATGGAACAGAAAGAGCTGGAAAGAATTCAGGAGGTTTAACCTTCATTAGATGAAGATTATTGTAAAAGCAGAAAGAAATACTGAAATAGACATAAATGGAGATGATATACACAAGCTATAATATTTGTGGCCTGTTATTTCAAAGGCAATAGATCAACTTAAGGATGTGGAACAGTGCTGTGATGCAGAACAGGACAGAGTACAAGATAAAAGTGGAAGATAAAAAGCATGAGGTGGAGAATACAAACGGAAATTTAAGGAAGAACAAAGACAGATGAAGAGACAGGACTGAATAAGTTATCCAGGAAGATTAAAAGGATTTAATATGTAGTTTAGAAATGTGGAAAGGGAACCCATGAACTGTAGGATGGAATTAAATCAGTCATGCCAGAAGGAAGACAGATGCAGTATCCCAGCAGGGAGTGCAATATCTCTACTTACATCTGCATAGCAGAGGGCTGGGGAGAGGTTTTGCTGCAGGGTTTTGGAGGAGTGCTGTCACCCTGCTTCCTACTTAAGATTACATCCAACCATTTATCCTTCTGCAGGGAAGATCCTTCACTTACAGATCTCACTTTAGCAGCTCTCTGCTAAAGCCAGTTTGTTTCCATTGTTGAGCAGCACATTGTGGAAACACAGTCACTTTCTAGGCAGGTGTTGTGCCAGGTGATGCTGTTGTGTGTTCCCTGCTGTTTCCCTTGGGACAGATGATGGGCACAGCAGCTCTGGGCCAGTAGCTGCCTGGGGCAGAGCTGCCCCTAAGCTCAGTGCTGTCCTCTGCCTGCACAGCCCCACTCCCATGGCAGGGGAGAGGGATGCACATGCCCAGGTACGAGCACAGTGATGGTGTGTGGGACAGACACCAAGGGAGCGTGTCTGGCACTTCAGGAGAGAGATTTGGCAGTTCTGAGCTTACAATCAAAATGGAAAAGCAGAGCTGCAACTAAAGAGAGATGCAGTTCTCAATGACTTTTATTTGCATTCTGTAATGATGATGTGATAGTTCCTTTTGGATAATGGCTCATAGTTGTGAGTCTGTAAAAACAGCTTGGCTGTAAGAAAGTTAAGACTGATTGGGAACCTCTGTCAGTCTGGAGTGGAGGGGTAAAGTCCAAGTGATGACTCACGGGTTCTCCCTAACTTCTATTACTTTGTTCTTATGGCAAGAAAGACAAAAACTGATTATCCTGCTAATTATTATTGTGGCAATAACTATGCATCAAAAGAAATATCTTTCATTGTGTTTGGGTAACGCAGATTTCCACTTATGACAGGTTATGATGTTGTTACGACCCTAGCAAACAAATAATATATTTCACAAGGCATATCTGAATGAGTGTAACACCACCCAACCCCATCAGCTGAATGGTACAGCATCCAAATACGCTGCTTGGCATAGCGGAACCGGGAAGCAGACTGGTCTTCTCAAGGCATGCGGCCTGTTCCGCACGGTTCCCTTGGGGGTGTGTGCGCTCCCGGAGCTGCAGCAGCGCAGGGCCCGAGCAGGAGGCGCTGCCGGCCGGGCCGGGCGCGCTGCAGGCGGCGCTGCTGCTCCGGGCCAGCCCCGCCAGCGTCTGTCACCCGCGGCTGCCTGGGTGGGCTGCGCTCCGCACGTCCGGAGGAGCTTTCAGGATCTAGGAAGAAGTGCTTGGGAGTGAATGGAAAATATAAGTCCTGTAAATAAACTGGCAGAGCGAAGTGACCTTGAAGCGTGGAGCGCACTTCACATCTGAAACCGAAGATAACAGAAATATTCCGTGTCTTTGCGGGAGTACGAGGGAGTCGATGTGGTAGCTTTTGTGTAGGCCAAGTAAGGAAATTGTGTTGCTTAGTTTGGAAATGAGAAGAGCACGAACAAGTGCAGGCTCATGAGAAAAGCTGGAGCACAGAATGACTGAGTAAAACTGAGGCAAACAGCTGTGCATTGCCAGGTATCAAAGAGCAGGATAGCCAGGGCAGAGGGGACTCTTTAAAAAACAAAGGCATTGAGAAGAGTCTTTTAAAAGAGCCAGTACAAAGCAGATTTACCACTGCCTTATTACAGAAGCTGGAGCAAGAGAGAAGGAGCCATGCTCCAAAGCTTCTCACTTGTTTATATGGCATTGAATGATCACTGCTGGAAGAAAGCCACTTGTTGGTCCAGGCATGGAGATCTTATTTCCATATATGTTTCTCTAGATCTACTGTTGTTTGTAAGCATGATGTATCAAATAATATAAAAAAATCAAATTTAATACTGAAATATGTAACCAAGAGCTGCAGCCAACCATCCTCTAAAGGGTTTCCACAAGCTTAATCCATGCTGCTTATAAAATGCATTTATACAGTAGCTTGTGCTTGGTAATAAATGAAAATGCACTGTGAACAGATATGGTAATGCTGGGATATTTCAGTGTGTCCCACGAGACCCCAAAGTTTCACAAAACTTTTCTCTCATGGAATAAAAGAATGGAAATTTTTGGTTATTAGTGCACGCCCAAATATTTCTCTTTAACATCTGGAAAGGAAAAACAGTTTGAATTTAATAATAAAACAGTCACATTGTCTTTTTAAATGAGATGAAGCATTGTTGGTTTATGATGTAAGAAGTACAACACCAAATAGTTGAATTTCCAGAGCTGCCACTTCTGCAGTTTAGCAATTGCACCCTTCAGAGAACAGCGACATTTTATTAAACATGCTGGAGCTGCTAATTACAACACAAAAGGCCTGAAAACTTCAGAAGTTCATGAAAATACTGTGTGTTCAGAACTGTCAGGATTTGTGAATTTAAGAATAGAAAAGTACTCACAAAATGTAGCAGATAACTCCTATACTCCACATATCTGTTTCATATCCAATAGGTTCATAGTTTATAACTTCTGGAGCCACAAACTCTGGTGTTCCAAAGAGGACTTTCAGAGAGCCTGCATTTTCTGTGAAGAATGAAAGAGAAAACCATTAACTGCTGCATGGAGATTTTTTAAAAACCAGTTTTTTTCCAGTAACAGGAAAACCAGATTTGCCCTAATATTTGTGATTTTGCTAAAGATCCATATCAGAAGAAATAAATGGTGCCTGAATTGCTATTTTCTTAGCTAATACATAAGGCACACAAGAAGGTTCCTATTGCAAGGAGCTTCCACAAGACCAAGTCTCTGAAAAAGGAGAGCCATCAGTACTTAATTCGGGTTTGTATGTCCTGAAGTAAAAAAGTGTTTGAGCCTCCATTCCTTTAGCAGTTGCACAAGAGAACTGCAGGACTGCCATGTCAGAAAGAAGTTACAGTTTTCACAAATTATTGAACTTTTATCAAAACTCGGGGCTCTGCATGTTGTGGTAAAAAGAGCCAGTAGTGCTAAAATTATAACAATAGGAAATAACTATTTCAATCCATCACATTTTCTGCTAGTGTAAACAGGAAAGAAAATCAATAGTGGGTTGCATGCCTCTTAAATTTGAAGTGGCACAGACCAGCAGTGAAACAAGAGAAGGAGCAGTGATGTGCACCAGTCAGATCACTGCCTCACAAGTATAGCTGGGATTGGGCATGCTCTCAAAACCAGGCTGCCTACAAGCACACCTGTGGTAAAGGAGAAGCACAAATCACCAGCTACTCCAAACTTCTATTCAGCTGGCCTGTAGCACAGGTATTCTAGATTTTCTCTGCCTCAACACTCTGTGGATGCTTTTAAAATGATCTACAGTGAAGCTACTGCTACCAGTATGAACTGAAAGAATGAGCTCTTGAGACATGTGAACTGGCTTGGCATTCTTCTTGTGCTGACCAGTATAGCCCTGCTGGAAAATACAGTGATGGAGGTATGAGAAAAGCAAGTAAGTGGTATGTCTATCCTCTTAGTATAGTGTGAAACATTAAGTTAGAAATTCTTAGGCAAATCTCAGCAGGCTCATTTTTATCTGTGCTTGTTCTAAATCTGATGGGAAGAAAAAAAGAATAAGCAAGGTCAGGAAGAAAGAAAACTAAGAAATATCTTAGGGACTCGGGAAAAAAAACAACCCATATCCCAGTAGTAGAATTGTATTGTAAAAATAAAAAAAGACAGAATATAAATTGTGTCTAACTTGAAACAGGCATGGATTTATGTTGAGAAACTCATGCCCAGTCTGCACATCTGCCTGAACCATCAGTGTATGCCTTAACTGAGATTCATTGCATCAGATTTATCTTTTGTGCAAGAGCAGCAGCCAAATTAGGCACAGTAGAATATCTAGAGAGAAACCATTGCTCTCTCAAAGAGATTACCATCTAAACAAAACAGGTATGGATGGGAAGGCAAACAGATGTAACATATTCCAGTCCTGCTCCTGTTACGGTTACCCTGAGTACAGGGACTTGCAGCTCTATAATCAAGAGAAAAATTAAAAAATCATCAAACAACAGCAAATCAAAGTTTTCAGGAGTCTACAAAAGAAGCAACCTGCCCACAACACTGAATCTGAATAGAATATTTTTATTTATCAGAATTTAATTTACCAAGTTTTGCAACACAAATACTGATCCCAGTACAGACTCCACTCCCAAACTTAGCTCCATTGAAAGCTCTTAAGGCATTTCATGAAATGTAATCAAACACCTGAGCTAGTGCTCTTTTGAGCATTCTTTTTAATCCCCAGCTTACCAAATGAAATCTGAAATATATATATATTGGGGCTAATAACTTGCCTAATGATTGAACGCTATGCTTGTGGCAACTTTTTAGCACAACCACAACAATTCACTTGCAGTTGTGCCAGTTTCCCATTTTAAAGGCTGTGGTACCCCTTTTTGCTCTGTTCAGGTATGGTTTTAGTAAATTAATTGCAAAAACCTCGTTTTCACAAGTTTTTCCTGCTCCCACCATTTGTAGAGACAGAAACAGAGAGAACATGCTTGGGACCAGCTGCAGGAAATTCCCCACATCCTTCCATGCAAGTCCACCAACATCAAGACCATCCTGCTCTCTGACTATCCTTCACAAAGTAAATTCAAAAAGTATTCCACAATATCCCTGCAGTCACATAATCAGAGTTTTCTTAATCCAAAATGTCTGATGCTTTTTCTAACATGGCATCTAAAATAGCTTAGCCAGAAAGAAGGGCAATGTATTCTCCACGTGGCAACAAGGAGAGAGAGATCACCTTCCTTTTTGAAGTGCCAATGGGAAGGTTAAGATCCCATTTTCCCATCCGCCTTCATTTTAAAGTCAACACTTACATTTTTTTTTCAAGCTGTCCTTACAAGAAATTACTGAAATTTATCACAATGAATCTATTTTCTAAAAGCCTCATCATGATCATCCAAGTCTCAGGCTCAGATTTTCACATCCAAGTTTGGAGGCTTTTCTGTGCACTGTGTAAACTACCAGGAACAACTGTGTATGCAAAAGGATGGTGTATAAAATGTGCTGCCCACAGGTCAGAGAAATGTGGGGGTCTTTTGAAAACATGGCATTTGAGTGCAAGCATACAGTGTGAAAGAACTGACACAGCATTTTCTGTGTATAAAAGAAAAAATAAAGGAAAAGACCCTTTCTATGCAGTTATATATCAAGTCTTTACCCAGTTGTTTGCAAGCTCAGTACACAAGTAAGATCTGTGTTTGGATATCCCTTAGTTCAGATAGAAAGCTGACAAGCTAGCTGGAAACTGTTGCTGACACTGTGTATAATCAACTGATTAAAAAATATATCTTTACAGTACTCAAAAACCATTCTCTTTTCTCCTCCAGAAGTTTATCTTAAACAATTTTCTACATGTGTTCCTCAGCACACCAAAAAAGGTCAGGAAAATATCCCGCTGCAGCTTTGGTATTTCCTGACAGTGCAAGAGAACTAATTAGCTGCAGAAGATGACTGCAGAAGGAGCTGGTCCTAATATCTTTAAAACTCATCAAAACACTGAATATCTAGAGGCACTAGCCTGCACTAGTTACAAAAAGTTAAATCTCAGAAGCTGAAGTGCAGAATCAGCCACTGCTCCCTTCAGCAATCCCTTGGCTGAGCAGTTTCTGCTCAGTCAGGGTCAGGTCTGTAGGATGAGGGCTCCAGTCCCACATCTATCAATGCCAAAGTGAATTTGACAGCCAATTTCAAGGCCACAAAGCTTGAAGGAACACAAGGAGGAGGAATGTGCCCTCAGTGCACCAAATAAGACAACTGGCAAGAAGCAGGCATTAGTGAAGTGTTTTTAGCTATTTTCGTAAGTAAATGAAATAGGAAAAGTTGTTTCCTACTCTTGGAAACCATCTCAACTGAAATGTTACAGTTGTTTTTTGCAATTAAAACAGTGCTTATGCTTTCTGAGTGTGGAATGGAAAAGACCTTTCTCTTCCTAAGGAATGCCACCCACAGTGGAGCTATCCAGAATGCCAGGCTGATGAACAGCAAACATCTACAATGGAACCTGGCAAGAATTAGCAGCATATTAAGCCAAATGAATGTACAGTGTTGTAAAATCAGAACCAGAATTAGTGCCCAGAAAAGTGGAAAAGCTGATGGATGTGAACAGGCTACTGAAAATAGGTTCTGTTTCCTAAATGTGGGCTTAACTGTGGTCTGAAGTTAAAAAGGTAGCTGAAGAAGTTTCTATAAAAAGGCCATTCTGTGTTTACTTTATATCTCTTGTTGATGGAATCCACTCAGTGCAGCAGTAAATGTACAGTTTTCAGACTGACAGCTGGAACATCATGGGCTGAAATCTTTCCCACACCTCTCACACAAAAACACCAGCACTGGAACTTAGCAGTTCATCTATTCCCTGAACAGAACTAAATCAGTTCATGTCACCCAGAACACTACCAGCTCTGTATTGGTGAAGGAGCAGAAATGGCAGTTATCTCCTTTTTTAATAAATAAAATAAACATCTTATATCTGAGTTAGCAGACTTCTTTTCCCTTATTCATTCAACAAACCATTCCTGGTTTGTTTTAGTAAAATCATAACATTGAGAATGCAGTAGTCTGTTACTTAAGTGTCAAAAGATAACAAAAGGTAGGTCGTAGTAATTCACATGTACTCCCTTAAAAATCATTATTAAAATTTTTTAGATTATTGATTTTTCAAAGATGGAAGGCAAAAGATTTCAAGTAAGTATCCACTTGTGGTCCCCATTATATAAAGAGTAGGAATTCATGTAAATTATCAATTAATGTCAGGAGAGCACAAATCTCAGCTCTCCCAGTGTAACAGGTTCATAAACTATTTTTGTTCCTTTTAATTCCTGGAATGATTTTTATTTCTTTTGTGAAAATGCAAGATGAAAAAATATCAGTGTGGGATGTTGGTGTTGTTTAATGCTGAAAACACAACTGAAAAGCTGCTTTTTAGAGCTGAACAGTATGAAGACAAGACACTTTGAAGGTCTTTGACTTTCAAGTTGCAGAACATGTTGGAAGTTTAGACCAAAATGAATGATATAAAGCAGCTAAAAAGCAGCATAGGAAGAAAAAGGGCTTGTCAAATTGAATTTCCCCTGTTGCATTATTTTTAAGTAGTGCTAACACAGCTTTTTATAGAATTCCTCTGATTTTTAACATGTATGACAATATCCTGCTGTTTAAGATAAGAAATTATAAAAATGATGGGAAAATGTAAAATTACTGTAATTATCTGAAAGTTTTTCTAGAACATCAACTTAATTTCTGCTGTTAAAAATGTTTAAAGGAATTGTAGTATTCATGAAGTATTTAGTTGGAGCGTTAGTGCTTTATGGTACCAAATGTAAATATTTTTTGAGATTAGCATTACTGTGTATTTTAGGTGGAATCTACAGGGATACCCTGCTGCAGAAACAGACAGGTAGATTCTGTGCACCTCACTGCAAACTCCTCTTGAAGATGAGGTGCCCTACTCTCATTCTTGAATGTCTTCTTTTTCCCTTCTCTATTTTTTTTCTAAAATCAGAAATATTTATAGGAAGCATCTATTTATTCTCCATACAATAGGCAGCATGAATTACTGTTTGTCCTGCCCTTTCCCCCTGTGATACTGAAATAGGCAGAGAATTCATTACCTAATCTTCTTGCGAGTCCAAAGTCAATGAGTTTGATACTTGTACCAGTCTTGTTGACACACATAATATTTTCTGGCTTCAAATCCAAGTGGACAATACCCTGCTTATGAATGTATTGAACTCCTTCTGAAATCTGCTTCATGTATTTAATGCACTCTCTCTCAGTCAGCTCAAAGTCTTCATCAATGATTCGTTCAAAGAGCTCTCCTCCAGAGACCCTATGAAAGATAGAATAAAAAGAGACTGCTGTAACATGTTCATTTGGTGAATAATCAGGCTTTCATTTAAAAGCAATACAGAGAGTTCAAGCTCAGGATGTAATCTGTGTTTTATAATGGCTTTTTCAATAGACACAAAGGTCACGTGGGAAGAATCCCCTCTTTAGTGTGGTACAAATCAATAGATGTTTTCTGTTCTGAATCTCTGTCTAGGTGAACACTGATGTTGTAATTCCAGGCAGGAGGGATTTACATCCTGCCTGTAGGACTGTGTCACCTGCAGCTGACAGTGAAGTTGTGCTCTGTGATACACATGCTTCTAACACTGCTCCTGACCCTGAGCACACACTTCCCACTTCTTCCTTCCCTCTATGATCCATCAGTGCACAAGTGCAGATAACATAATTTAAAAATAAAACTAAAATACATGGAATAAGTCCCAGGGAAAGAGGACAGAACTACAGGCAGATAAGGAAAAATTCAGGAAGAAAAAAGATGGAGAGTGACAAAGGCTGAGGGAGGAAGAATTCTGATGATAGGGTTAACTGGAATGCAAACTCAAAGGGTAAATTACTGACCCAAGTGAACTCAGAGGGAATTTCCTCCTCAGCTATGACAGGAGAAGGATATAACCCACAGCACTTTCTGTGTTGGTATTTTTAGCTCAGCCCTCATCACACTCCTTGTAGGACAATTCCATTTTAATTCTAATTTAGGATGTGAAACAATTGCGTCTTTCCAGGGTAGCATCTCCTGGATTGAACTGTTCATGCAACTGAAGTAGGATATTTTTAACCTACATTAAATAAAGCATAATTTAAGTTGTGGCTTATTGGGTTTGGTGGGTGTATTAGATTGGGGTTTTTTGTTTGAGTTTCTGTTTTGCTTTGTTTCTTTGGGATTTTTTTTAATTTTATTTTATTTTATTCATTTTTTTATTTTTAATTTTGAGTAATCTCTCAACTGAGAGATTGTATTCAAAGATGGGAATTTCTTTTTTCTTATGCTGCAGATGAATGACCCATAAAGAAAGGAGCATATAGTGAAGAGCAGCTTTGCTTTTAGAAATTAAACACACCCTGGTCTTTATATGGTTTAATATTTTGCAGCATTCATGGTTATTGCCAAATGCAATTGCACGTTTCAGTTACAGAAGGAAAACATGCAACTGAAAAGCAGCCTTGCCATGATTGCAGGTTGCCAGACACATGATTACATCCCTCACGTACCAAACTGAATTTGAAACATCTGAAGTTCTGGATGCATTTCTTGCCTTGGCTATAAAATTTCAGGAAATATGTAATTAGAAATGCTATTGTGGTTTCCTATGAATATGAAAATAGTAAGGAGAGCATATGCTTGACAAACTGAGAGGTTATGTTGGATTAGAGCACATTTGTAACACAAAGTAATAGTATTGCCAGACCTGGCAATAAACATTCAGGGGATCTAGTGTGTTGTTGCTTTGCTAAGATATTAACCAGTATGGGTGTTTATGAAAACATCTGCAGGCAAAATGTTTATATCTGGAGTGCAACTCCAAATGATAATCATCCTCACACTGAAATGCACCAGTTGTTTCTGACTGTCTAATGCAGGTAGTGACTTGTTTGTACCATGAAAGTGCCACCCCTTCCAGATCCCCAAAGGGAAAACTTTCAGAAATGGTACCATTGTCTTTTAGCATTTTTTTTAGCATATTTTAGCATATTTTAGTCAATGAACCACTGTTAATACATCTGCCTGCTGTTTCTATCATGGGAGCTCTCAACACTCTGGTAGCAATGGTAGATTAAACTGCAATGCATTTATGTGATGAATACTGTTACATCTATTTTAGGGGCCAAATCCAATTTGATTTTTGCCAGGTTAAGAAGCTGAATGAAATCAGTGTGGATGAGGTTCTACACATACACAAGAGGAAAAGTTGGCTTTATTCAAACAACTAGTTCAGAATCCAAATCTCTATTTTTTTCTGGATTCTCCTCTTTCCAGTCTTCTCTACATGAGTCATATAGGAAAATATTCTTATCTATAGAATCACAGACTACTCATCTAAGGTTTTAAGTAAGAACAGTGAGAAGAATTCAGTTTGGAGTTGCCCAGGCAAATACTCAATTGCATTTTTAAAAATCTACCTTAGAAAAAAGAACAAACCCAAGTAACTTGTACTAGCTTAAATCACATCAAGTGATAGAATGTTGTGCTGAGATTTTGTTCCACTAATGTTATTTTGCAATACAATAATCTCCTTCAGATCTATGTAAAGATAAGCTGACTATCTGAAATATATAAAACTTTGAAGCAGTCAGCCCCCAGTGCTGAATTAAAGTGACAACATTCTACTATTTTCAGATTTACTTTTTCCACTGAGATTCTTACAGTGGAACCAATGTGTTCCTATATTTGAAAAGGAAATTCCTGAGATTTGCCTCTGATTTCCAGTAAATGTTAGATGGAAACGTTTCCAGGCAAGAACACATCATTATGGTGTTTAATTTAAAAGTAATAATAAAAAACCTGATTTTATTTTGAATATGAAATCAAGCCATATAAAATAGTGTAATGAGAAATATTAAAAACAGAGAGTATGAAGTTTAAAAGGTTCCAGGAAAGGTATGGGAATAAAATTAAAATGAACAACTTAGAATAAATATCAGGAAGGAAAAGCAAAGGGTGCTTCTCATCAATTTGAGTAGAAGGAAAGCTCCTAACTGCCAGTCACTTCTAAAATCTGATTTAAAGAAACTGATAGCAAGAGAGCTGGATTTATTTGAAAAGCAAGCACTTTAACTCTGATGGGAAAGAAACAAACAGCTTGGATTGTAAGAACTTTTAAAGGTATTTCCCACAGTTTTTTTGATACACACACACAAAAAATTTATATTAATATCTACATTAGAAATGATCCCTTGAGGGCCTTTATCAACGCAGGTGCAGTTGCTGGGCTGGGATTGTGTCAGGTGAGTAATCTGACAGCAGGGAGGCTACCAAGCCACGAGGTGCCACAGGAGCACCTCCCTGCCCAGACCTGCTCTGCTCAAAAACCAAGAAACTGGCCACCCCAAACTAAAACCACATTCTAGTGAGGCTGGGTAACAAAAATATGTTAAATTTGATTGCAGATTTCTACATTTTTAAAGAGTAAAACCCCTTTGCTGTCAGGGGGAGTGACTGGAGTGTAAAGCCATATGCTGCTCCAGACTCTTTATACATCTCCCTGTTTTCCATTAGCTCTGCCAGCTCGCAGTTCCAAGCTAAGTAGGGTTGCCTTCCCTTACCATCATCAGTTTGCTCAACTGCTCAATTTAAAAATAAAAACACTTTCCTGTACATAAGTTCCAGGGTTGTAAAACCCAATCTCTGAAATATGCCAGTGCAGTAGTAGTTTGCACATAATCTAAGCAAATGCCAAGCAAGCAAAATAGACATATAGTCTCTTCTACCTCCAACAATTTATATCTTACTTAGGATTTCCAGCCAACAAAAAAACAGCTACTCATTGCATGAGAGAGCTCATGAAGTCGATGTGGCAGCAGAACTGTAACTAAAGTAAGTTTTTGGGAAAAACATCAGCACAGATCAGGGTTTTATTTCCACCTGGTACTGCCAACAGCATGGGATTCACACTACACAGGTGCATTGTGGATGATGTAAACATTGGTCATATTGGCCATTATTGTTTGTGAAGACTGTTCAACTCATGTTTGGAACTGCCTAAAGTAAAAATGTTCTCCTCCTTAACCACATTTTAGGTTCTAAATGAAAGCCCAAAATGCTGCTGACTTTGTTCCACCTCTCCCAAGCAGCCAATAAAAGTAAAGCTGCAAAAGCTCACCACACGTACTTTAAAGGAACAAGCAAACTAGACAACAGCAACTGTAGCACATTTTGACCGATTTTTAAAAGATTAACACAGATTCACTTACACAGTTTAAACAAGTTGGATAAATAATTGGAAAAACTTGTAAGATCTGAAAACCATCCAGGCCCTGCAAATCCCGAAACGTTTGACAACCCTGTGTCTGTAAGTTGCTACTTTTGTACACACAATTATTTTCAACATTATTAACTTTGTCAGTGTGCTCTGCTTTGTACTTACATTTCCAAAACCATAACGATGTTGGCTTTTTCTTCAAAGGCATCTACACATTGGACAAGTTTTGGGTGATGTAGGCAGTTCATGATGCTGATTTCATCCCTTATGTTTTCTTTTTCCTTAGCAGAATATGCTTTGAAAAATTTTCCTGCCCAAACTTTTCCATTCTTCTTTTCAACAAGCCTGAAGACTTGTCCAAATTTTCCCCTGAAAATAT
Organism: Erithacus rubecula; assembly: GCF_903797595.1. Taxonomy (NCBI): domain Eukaryota; kingdom Metazoa; phylum Chordata; class Aves; order Passeriformes; family Muscicapidae; genus Erithacus; species Erithacus rubecula. The sequence goes on from NC_136659.1 coordinate 27,259,970, forward strand.
ATAACTATACCCATGAAGTGTTTTTGCAATATACAGGCCACCACAAATAGCAGCAATTTACTAAATATTCCAGCACAACAATCTACAAAATATTCCAGCACTACCACTCCATTCTAAAATAAAAGTGTCTTAGTATTAAGTACTATTCTATATTGATCTGCAAAATTTTTTAATGAATACCACATTTAGAGTTACTCTGCCATTCCAGTTAGCAAGTCTTATATAGGAGGGTTCAAAAATTGGGACTCCTATCAGGATTTACTTCAGGTCTTTCTGCACACAATTTTCTATAGGTCATACACCTCTGAAGGGGCAGCATATGGGACATCTTAGGTACAGGATTTAGGTAAAATCAGAATCTGAATGCCCAAGGCTTCAGTATTGTTGTTTTCTTTTGCTGTAATGACAATTCTACCTCTGTGTTACACTTCTCAGGATTTGTTCATGGCAGCACAGGGGATCCCCTGGCCTTCAACACTGACCACTGAAAGATTATCATGGCCTGCAGTTCACACCACCACGAGTTGGGGCCCTGAGAAACACAGCCAGGCTAATCACTGATCTTCTCTCAGCAATAGTATTAATGCTCTTGGGATTATGGCTGCTGTCAACAGAAATTCCAGCCCATGGACAGGATAATCTTATTACCACTAACGGACAGAATGGAAATGCCAGTTCACAATGTGTAACTTTTTTTCAGATAGCTTTTAAGACACTGAAAAACTAATTAATCCTCTAGCTTTGTTCATTTGTGGGCTTCATTTTCCTTGCCAGAAATACATGTAGTGCCTTTTTAAAATTATCAGCTAATAGGAGCAAAGGATCTTTATGGAATGGAGGCCAATGTATGTTAAAATCTACTTTTACCGCAACAAAGGAGCCCAACTGGGATGCTGAAAGTGCAAGACAGTCAAAGAATAAATGCACATGATCTTCATAATTGGCTGCTAGCCTTGAAAATTGTGTGTGTTCAAAAGCTCAGCCCAGTACTTACGACCCCAGTCTTTCTTCGATGTTGTAGACGTCTGACACTTTCTGTTCTGTGTTGATCGTAACCGTCCGATATTCGATCTCTGTTTCTTTCCCCTCTACAAAAAAGCATTAAGGACCATGATTAAAAACTCCCAGAAAATGTGAAGGAAGGTCACAGATTTGCATTTGTCCTGTTTAAAGCATGCACTTCTTACCATCGTCAGATAGCTCTGCTTCATCCTCTTTAGGTTCTGTGAGGAAAATAAAAAGGCATGAATAACTTTTTATATAAGATATTCAAATTATTCACATTCACATGGACAACTGATAGACCCTATGGAAAAACAGCAAAAAGCAGCCAGGTAGTTTGTGCATTAACTTAATAATTAAAATCTTCACCACTTCTTCATCACTATTGACTACCCAGTCACAATCTAGTCACCATTTCTGAATAAATCAAGTTCCTGTGGTTTGCAGTACATGTCAATTATACCTGCCTATTGGAAACATCAGCATACTGCATCAATTCAAAGTCATCTAAGAATTACCTTTAGAATACCTCAGGGAAATAGAAATTAAATTAAAAATATTAAAATCAATAACACTTCTTGTTCAATGACAATTTTTTCTTGGCTTTGATGTGCCTTTTTTGAATTGTGAAACCACAGGTTAGGCAAGTCTGTACATGAAAAGTTTCCCTGCAAAGTGTCCAGACAAAGTTTTCATACTGAAGATATTGAAAAAGTCTGAACAGCATGCATTCCCCTGAACATGGCTGAATTTTGTAATCATTGAGATCCAAAAGGAGCCTCAGTTCTGCAGGCAGACTCAAAGACAGGTGAACCCAGTGACCTAAGTCAGAGTAAAAGCTGGCCTGAGTGTCCTGATTTTCATTGCTAATTTTCATGGACATGAGCTGCCTGTAGCACTGCTTTTTGCCTGTGGGTATGAAGGGAAAGGGGTTATGGCTGGAATGTTGTTATACACCATTTAGTCTGCTTGGGCTTGCTCCTAAGACCTGTGGCTGTGACCAGTGATTTGAGAAACTGCAAAGACTGTTTGTTACATAGAGACCTGTTAATTCTGCTGTAGCTGCTGAAGCTGCACTTTGCCATCACACAGTGCAAGCCTAACCAAGGGATTTATCCCCCTGAGTCAACAGATCTGTGTTATGAAACATTAATGCAGTACTCTGAGTGCTCTTAGGTGCTTTACAGTACAGAGTTAGATGCAGAGGATGAGAACAAAACAGAAATAAAGCGTGTAGGGGGAGCAGATAGCTGGTCTGAGGCATCAACCTTTCACAAAATGCTGCATCTGTGTGTTGGCAGCAAAGCCAATCAAGTGGACAAAGTCTGTGGCTAAAGCCTTCCTCTCTTTTTTTTCTGGGGTTGCAACCCTTGCATATTCCTGCACAGACAAGCTGGTTTGCAGAGATCTACCAGAAGAGCAGGGAGGGAAGGGAGCCTGCTGCACCCGGGGTAACTGTCCTCAGACCTTCCTCAGCTACAAACCACTCCTGCACAGAGCACATTGCATTTTCCTCCCCTTTTAAGGGCTGTGTAAGGGAGCTGCTCCCAGCAGGCTGCCAGTAGGTAATGTTTGCCAAATATTGCTTAGGCAAGAAGTCAGTGCCCGGTTCTGCAGTGACACTGCATTGAGGCCACTGAATAGAAACACTGTGGTCCACCAGTGGAAACCTAAATTATGTAAGTGGTACATATCTGAACTTGGTGAGTGCTGAGCAGCTGTGCTAAAACCTTTCTCAGAAGTGAGTCAAACTCAGAAGTGAGTACCAAATTTTCCTCAAACATGACAATGCACTTTTTAACCTGTTGAGATTTACAACCTTATTTTAGTTTCTTTTAAATGCACAGTGAAAATTTAGCCATGTCTTTCTTCACTAAGATCATACTGACACTACTAATATGTGCTGGCCACCTCAGTATAAAAATCAGTAATCAGACTTCCTGGAAGCCTAGAAAATCCTGAGTTACTCAGCTAAGTGTTTACATAGATGGCAGCTTAAAGTCGTGACTTTGGCAGGTTCTGAACATATGCATTTTCCACTGCTTTTAATTAAAGCACCAGTTATATTCACACACTCGAAAAATCACAGTTTACAGGATTTGTTCTTTTTCCACACTATCTGCAATACCAAGAATTGAAATCAATGAGCCCTGGAATTGAGAGCACAAAGACAACCTCCCCGCTCCTGCAAAGAGAATACATTTTCTTTTTCCTCAAAACATTTTTTCTGTTGCTTTTAAAAAATGTGTATCACAATGAGTCATACACTTTCTAGCCTTTTATACTAAATCTGTGTAAGAAAATGCTCAGACTAAAATGGAAAAATAGCTTGTTTGCTTTGATCCACTATAGGTAGTGGTTGCTCCAGGAAAAACATAGAGAATAGTCAGGTCTCCAACCCTAGAAGGTGTTTGTCCTGCAACTAAAGAAAGAGGGCATTCAAACACAGGGAATTTTATTATGAAGAGCCAATACCATCTAGCTTCCTTTCAATTTTATTGCTACTCCTAATGTTATTTTTCCTGCATTGAAGAGAAATTGCATCTTGATTTAGATTGGTTTTAAACCTTGCAAATAGAAGGAAGTAATTCCTCAGCATGCATCCCATTTAACACTTGAAGAGAAATATGATTTACTTGTCTTTGAGAGGCTTACACAGTTGTGTGATGCTGCATCACCTAGCTATCATTTTGTCTTCCTTTAGCAATAAAAGATAACTTCACAAGGGTTATGTGGAACACTTCAAGCTCCAAAGACCTGCACATGTTAATGAAGAGGGAGAGACACAACACACAGTTCACTCCTCAAAGACAGGAAAAATGGTCAAATTTGTTATTCCTGGTCTGTGCTTTTTAGTAAGGTGACTGTCAAAGTCATCCTTGCACACTAGGTAGATGGAGATGTGCACAAAAATATGTGGACACTTTCTGGTATTGAAAAATAATGCTGACATTTGTATTTCAAGTTTTAGTATCAATTCCTGAGTAATTTCTACAATGATCCAACTGTCCCTGTTAGCCCTTTGAGAAGACCTTAAACAAAAATTAAGAAGTAAAATATACTGAAAAATATTTTTAAAAGTACATGCAACCCCTAAAAAATATTTTTGGCATCCTTAATGCTGCAAAACCAACATGCTTAAAAATGGATAGCCTTGAATTCACAGGCTGGGTGTACTAGGGGACACAGGCCTGAGGTACACTATCATGCTGGAATTGAAAGCATGGGAACTACAGCTAGCTTCAAGGTGCCAATTTATTTTCTGCTGCATATTCTGTGCTTGGCTAGCAGCAAGCACATTCATTATTTCCAAGAGCAAATTTGGGATAGTGTTTATGGTTTGTTTTTCCATGGTGCGTCCAGTATAAACTATAATTAATCCATTGGTGTATTTCAGGTAAGCTACCAACCATAATTTTCCAACTGGGCATAGACTGAATGTGTAACATCTGTGAAGAGTTTCATTTCCCATTACCTGTGCACTGAACTGCAGAATTCTGTCAGCCAGCACTCACTCAGCAAGCCAGAACGAGAATTAGTGCTTGCTTTCACAAGGCAGGGATTTGGGAATCCTGAAGCCAAGTTCCCACACCGCAGGCATGCAAAACTGATGTGCTCAGACCCCCAAATGTAGTGTGTGAAGAACTTGAGCACAGTTACAGCCCAGCACAATCATTCACAGCAGAGACACGTGGGAAGGAGGATGTGCAGCTCTCTGGCCTGACTAAGGAACACTTAAGGAAGCGTTTAAGTGAACTGAGACGTTTTTTCCCTTGTAAGAACCAACCTTCTTGTTTCTCTCCGACTTTTACCAGCTCGGACTCCTGGCTGGGCTCGCTGATGCCGTAGACGTTGGCGGCGCGCACGCGGAATTTGTACTCGCGGTCGGGCTGCAGGTCCTGCACGTTGAAGGAGGTGCTGCGGCAGGTGGTGAGGTCCGTCCATTTGTTATCGGCAGAGTTCCAGATCTCCACGGTGTAGGACTGCACGGCGCTGCCCCCGTCGTAGGAGGAGCCGTACCACGAGAGGGTGAGCGAGGAGCTGCGGATGTCGGACGCGCACGGAGTGCCGGCAGGAGGGTCTGGTTTGTCTGCACAAACACACAGCGCGCACCGTGAGGAGCAGAGCTTCCATCGGGGTGTTCCTGACCCTAGCTGACAGCCCTTCTCTTTCCATGCCATTGCTCTGCTTCACGGCTCTTTTGTAGCAATTGTGGAGACTAAAACCAGTCCCAGCTATGCCTGCAACATCCCATGAGAGTGAACCCACTCCTTGGTGATCTTCCTCAGAGAACACCCCTGTAACTGTCCCATTGCTGTGATGTGCTTCCTTCTGCTCCCTTCACCTGCTCCTACACTTCAGGGCCACTGCTCACCTTCACTGACTCCACTCTTCCAAACACACCTGAGTAGCAGAAATACTAGAACCAGTTTGTTGGCATAGAATCAAGGCCTTGAAGGGTGACAAGTTTATCTGCCAACAATTTAGTGAACAAATTCACCTATGTGCAGTTTTTGGAAGTGCATTTTGCGGTAAGAAGGAGTTCAACTTAGAATATATAATTTAAATAGTGAGATTTTTAAAATCTCATATGCATTCTGGAAATTTTTGAGGAAGTGGAAGATAGAAACTTCTGTATTTCCTCAATTGAAGACTGCTACTGAAGCCGTTCTTAGATGAGCAGATCCAATATCACCAGAACCTGGCTTCCAGATGTGCAGCCAACTATGCAAACACCTGAGAAAATACAAAAGCCTTGCAGTTGTACAACTTTTTCAGGATTTAGTCTAATGATTAATTATTGAAATTAATGTTTTTCTAAGGCAGAAAAATGATGAGTTTTAAAATAAATTGCCACAAAATAACTGTGGAAGTTAAACACTTCAAAAGACTTTTAAGGGAACAAATTGCTTCTCTGGAAATAATCCTCTCAGAAATAATCTAGCAAAATCTACAAAATAATGATGATGTTGATGTGGATGAGCTAGTGGTCAAAGTTTGAAAGAGAAATCAAAGGATGGGATAAATGAGAGAAGATGAAAAGTAAAGAACAGAAAAAGTATGAGATGCTAGAAACAGTGGTTCCACTGAAGATGGACTGAGAAAATCCTATCCCATTTTGCTTGTTCAAGCTGTTAATGGATATTATCACTTTCCCTGCAGGAAAGGCAGAGCTGACAAAGCAGCCAAAAAATACTGCCACTTTCTCAGCAATAAAAACATCTAAATGCTGTTGTAGATTTTGATAAAAGCCTCACTGTGACAGACTACATCCCTCTATACTCAAATTATCATTCCTAGGAAAATTACCAAACTGACAGAAATAGCCACAATTTGTCAGAAACATGCCTTTGGTTCTTGGACAGAGGAACCTCTCCTCTGACTGCTGTGGTTTAAGTCATAGAGAGGGAAATTAGGACAGTCAAATCTGATCAAGATAGTTAAGTATCAGTTCACTATTTGGAACAGTGCAAGTTTAATTGCCCAGTGACTTCCCTGAAAAAAAAAAAAAATTAGTCCATTGTGATGGAAAATACATCTCCCTTCACAACTTAAACATATCAGAAGATATATATAAATAGAAATTTTCAAGTATGAGGGAAAAGACTGAGCAGGAGGGAGGGAAGTGGACACCAAGTATGCCAGCATTCAGTATGAGAACCCCCAGGTGGAAGAAAAAGTGATTGTCAGAATCAAGATGAACTTTGTTCATTTTGGCAACACTTAAAACACCATTCCACTAGGAGTCATCATTATACAGCACATCTCTTGTTAAACCCATCAGAGACCAGATGTCCTTAACCTCTGGAACAGCTTATTGTCCTGCTTAGTGGTCACATTTTACTCACCTCATTTTCTGGCAGAATGGAAGGGGCTATTAGCAAGCTGGAATTTATAGAATAGATATATAATGAACTTAATCACAGAGAAGTTACATGATTTGTCCAAGATTAGAAAGAGATTGTAGCAAAGATGAGAACTGAATCTTGATCTCCTGGTGCCCAAACAGCAGCACCTCTCTTCCCTGTACTGGTCCTGTCCCAGCCTCCCTGGAGCTGCAAGAAGTGAGAATTCAGTGCCCACACCATTTGCAGTATCAGCACATTTGTACCATACCCATAGCAGCCATCAGAGAGCTGCTGGCATGGTACACATGGATTGTATGAATTTAGTCAGACAGTGGCAACAGCATCTTCTTTTCACTACAACTTGTTATCCTTGCAGACCTTGCTGGGAATGATTTTCTGTCCTTCTCAAAATCTTTACAGAAGTGGAATATTCAGGCCTGTGTCATGTTTTCTTATGTAACCATCACTGCATCATCTCAAAATGCAGACAGAACTTGACTAAGTAACAGCTGATTTATCCTAAATCCAAACAGAACAGAGCAGTTGCAGATAACAGGAGGAAAATACTTTGAAGAAAAAGCCAAGCCAGTAGTCCATCACCTTACAGTGGCATCTGTTGAGGTTTGTCAAAGCAGTGCAGATTCTCTGACATCTGGTATGCACACAGCCAAATCTGGATGTATGTGTTGCTTTAAAAAGAAAGTGTTCAGGGCTGTGCACTGAATTTATATAAGAAAGTGTGCCTATGTTTCAGTATTTGCAGAACACAGTAGCCTGCTTCCTGTGCAGGACATGAAAATACACTCTCATTGCTGACTTTCAACACACTTCTGTTTCCAAATGAAACTCTGGACATGATTTATCAGTTTCCTAGGCCTCAGTTTCCTCAGTGAGCTCTCTTTCCATGACTCACCTAGACAACTGCAGTCCCAGCATGGTTTACAGAAGCAAGGCTCAGGTGTGTGAGCACTGCAGAGAAAACATTCATGGCCAAGGGGATAGCAGTGGCAAAGGAAATGCTGCATGGCTTTAGACTAGTATCTGTTAGCCTGTTATCTGTATTTCTAAGGCATTTTTCTCAGTAGGCAGAGATGAAAACCTGCAACCTTGTCTGGACTCTACTGAGCTGGAAAGATGCACGTTTCTGTTTGAAGTCTATCATGTGCTGCTGCTTGCAGAGCTGTGCAGTGTATAAATACTGTAGTAGCTGCTATGGGAGATCATAAGCAGGAATGAAAGCCTAATCTTTGCTCTTTTTTAATATGACAGATGTATATGTACCATTTTACCATGCTTAAAAGTGACTTGATATCAGACTGGATGGTATTCTACAGCTCTGTGCATCCAGAGAATCTGCAGATGGTCTCTCCATGTGTCTGTTTTGTTTCTCAGTAGTTTACTCTATAGGGATTTTAAAGGTTACCCTGTATTCATCTGTCTGTATTGAAAGCTAGAATATTTTGCCAAACTACATTCCCTTCTGGAATATGAACTCTCATCAGCACAATTAACTGCTTCCAATAAAAACATCCCATGAGTTGAGGAGGAATGTGGAAGACAAGCACAGCTCTCTATTTTGTCCTTCTATTTCAGTGTTTACCATTAATGTCCCTGAGCTGCCTGTCTCCAATATTCTGCTGGATGTCATGTGCAGCTTTTGACATGCACAATCATATTTCATACTTAGGCTTTTATTATGAGGGCTTTACATTGGCTTTAATGGACGACAATTTTGTTCTTCCTTTTCTGGAATAACCCATAGCTACAATCCAATATGTGAGCTAGAAGGAAGGGAGAGGATCCAAAAGTGCACTTGTGCACATTTCTTTAGGAGAAGGAACTAATTTAAAATACTGAGGTCTAACTTCAATTTTACTGTTACATGCAACAAAAGAAAGCCACCATAAAGTATCTTAACTATATGAAACTAGGAGTACTCCAGCCTTGGCTAGCTTACAGCACTTACATAACCCCTAAATCAAGACTTAAGATGTTCTAGATGATCATGGTCAGACTGGCTCTATCCACACAGTCCTGTTGAACCTGGTCAGAATCCCACAAACTCCAATGCCTTTGCATGTAAATCTCTCTAGGAATATGGGCTATAGGGCTGCCCCAAGCTGCCTTCCAAGGCCTTGTGGCAGGCAAGGGGCTGGATAAGCAGATACCTTGGCCTCAAACCTGACCCAGGCACTGTTTGCACAGCAGAACAGAGACTGCATTAAGTTACTGACACCAGCAGCACAGAGGAAGCAGCAGGAGCAGCTCCTGTGTGCTGTGAGCCATAAACCAAGCAGAGAGGAGTAAGAGGAGACTGGAGTGATGTGAAGAAGGGCTCTACTGCTTTGTAGCCCTTTGTGCTCCAGCAAACCAGGCAGATTAAAACCCCTTGCTTCTCAACAAAGGGAGGTGTAAATTACCACTACCCCAAAAGCAAGGAGGTCAGATTCCAGTTTATTCTTTGTGGTGTGTATTCCTTGATAATGATAATGTGATGAGCTGGCCCCACATGAAGTGTTTAAGCCCCTTTTAAGACCATAACAGCACTGAAACACACACTCGTTATTTACTCTCAAACTGAATTCAGCTGCACTCCTTCCTCAGATAAATTCTCAGAAGCATTTTGGTAAACAGGTTTTGATGACACAGCCTGAAGTAAACTTTAATTAATTTGTATGTGTGCACTCTGAGAAGCATAAAACATAATCATACTCGGTCTTTAAATCATTGCTATTTATCAGACAAATTTGACTTGATGCCATTGCCTTTTTTTCCAGTGGTGTATTGGTTAGAGCACGTTGCTAATAACACCACAGTTGTGGGTTCAATCCCTGTACAGGCCATTCACTTAAGGGCTGGACTCAGTGATCCTTGTGGGTCACTTCTAACTCAGAATATTCTGTGATTCTGTGAAAATTCCTTTGCATAAGCAAAGGGACTTTCTCTCTGCAGAGGTGGTGAACCCACAGCTCATCCAGGACACCCATGTGACATAAGACTGTGCAATCTAGACCTCACTGCCTTCTCCATATGGCTCAGTTTACAGAGCCCTCAGAACACAAGAACCATTCCAAGAGACCAAAAAAGGCAGCAATCTCCTTATCTAACTGAGTGCAGGGAAATGGAAATTGTTCTGCTACTTGCTGTGAGGGTCAGGCTGAGCCAAGGCAAGGCAATAGAGTTTGCTGTGCATTAAGAGCTTGCACGGCCCTGGCTCTTAAGCAGAGATATTGTTCCAGCAGAAAGCCTCTGAAAACTGAGAACAGTATAACCACAGCCTCTGAAAAGTTTTTTTTTCCCTTTCTTTTATGAACAGAGACAGCATTGAAGCAACGTCTCTAAAGAAGAAGTTTTCTTTATCGGGTCTGAAAATTGGTTTGTTTTCTTTCTAAATCCAGTTATCATATTACTGTATAATACTATTATTAGCTATTGTGATATTTGTCTGCCAGATAAAGAACAGACAGAAAGAAACAATTTAATTCCATTCCACAAGCTGTTTAGCCAGGGAAGGTATTTAATATGCTGCAAAAGCCAGTTGAACACTGTCCATGCCGACAGCACTGGCAAAGCTTTCATTTGAAATCCATCAGCAGGAGAAAAGCAGAACCATAAAAGGTCATAACTGAAGTCGGCACTATCGCTGACAGGGCCCGGGGTCATGGCTGAGCTCGCTGCTTTGCTTGGAAAACTACGCCCTGCTGCTCTTTTCCCAAGGGAGAGGAGTGCTGCAAGTAGAGATATTACCCCTTAACACCTATGAAACTAGTGTGCACCCTGTATGTTACTGTACCACAGCTTTAGGATAAAGCTAAACTAGAAAATGCCTGCATTTGCCTGCAAAAAAACTCAAGAAAAACTGAAATGAACTTGAGTTTTCTCCTAATGAAACAGCCTCCCCAGCAGAGGCAAGGACCTCATGGTAAAGATCTGTTAGTCCAGGCTTTGAAATTTACACCTCCCCTATGAAATACACTGCAGAATACTCTCAGCACATTGCTCCTCTTAACAACTCTGCCATAAAACTAAGTTATTTAAAAACTGCCCTTTTGAGACTTGTGGATAAAGCAGCTCACAAATACTGGTGGCCCAGAGCATCACTTTGTGCTGTTGGGGTAACTGAGGCATGGAAGTGTAAAATGACCTTGCTCAAGGACACACAGGAGAAGGGAGCTGAGAACGAAACCAGAGCTCACCACTCCCACGCAAATGCCCTCAGCACAAGAACATCTCTTTCTGCCACAGGTCTAATGGAACAAACAAATATATAAAGCATTCTCAGGAGCCTTTTTCTAAACCATCTGCTCCTGAGCCTGAATCAACAAGCTGTTCAGATTACTCATGTGCTGCATGTTCGGTATCTGCTTTGATAACTGATTGAATTAGAGCTCCCAAACCTGCCCACTGAAACAGAGTAAATTTTAGGAGTTTCCCTAGTAGGAGGATCAGTGGATTAGTATCCACTGGAGTGAGTTTGGGTCCTAGGAATCCCATGTTTGCATGCAGGAATTGTGATTAATCATTTTTTAGTAACTAGGTAAAATACGGGAATTTTGTTGAAATTGTCAAGATATTTATTTTCTTCTTCTTCAAAAAAGCTGAAGGTAAGCATCAGAAAAACAACAATGCATGGAGTTCTACTGGAATTTCTAACAGAAATGACATTGAAACTACATGGCCATTCAAGGGATAACCCTGGATTAGTGTGCCAGCACTGATGCATAGAGCAGTGTAAGCTGGTTTTCCTCTACACATTTTTGTCTTTCCATGAATATTTAGTTTTGGTACAGCTGCAGAGTTTTGCCACTATGCATTAGTAGGAAGCTGACAGTGGAGGTTACTACACTCTTGAACTATAACAGCAGCAGCATAAGACATCTCTTCCTTAACCACCAGTGTAGTTACCCTTTAACCATAAACCCAGTGACAAAAATACTCCAGCAATCCAGAGGAATTTGAAAGGTTGAAGGTTACGAGTGAGTCCACCCACATGTTATTAGGAAATTCACTGCATTCTTGACCTGACTGTAAACAGGGAATCACATGGATACTGCAAGATATAATCTGATGCTTTTCAAAAGAAGAACTTCAGAATTGTTCGTATTTGCACTTCTGAGCTGCAATATTCAGTGTCAAAATGTCTATGGATGTCTCGCTACACTGTCTGCTTCCCAGATGTCTGCACTTAACTTTTCCAGAGAGGGAACACAGAGCCTTGACCACTGGGTCCTCTCTGTCTGAGTGGTGAGCACTGTGCCAGATTTCTCAGCATCTCACACAGTGCATTCACAGTTCTGAAAGGGCCACTGTGCACTGCTGGTTTTGCTACCATATTTCCTCGTAACAAAGTTTTTGGGGCAAAAAACAAGTGCTAATAAAGCTTGTATATGTGTGACTTGTGGAACCAGAACCAAGCCCTTCATAGCAGCAATTAATAATCCTACCATTACATTCAATGACTATTGGAGTTAGTGATGATCAGACCTTGTTGTCAACTTGTATTTTCTCATCATGCTTGGAAAGACTGCCCTCACACAGATTCTGCTAAAGGCATAGAGGTAACACCTTCCTCACAGAAAGCAACTTCCCCATCCCAAGTCAAGTATGAAATGAAGTAGAGGAGCAGGTATTAGTGAATTCATGTTATATTACTTGCATGACTGTGCTTATCTAAATAAGCAACATGCTTATTTAGATATATATATATATATATATATATATATATATATATATATATATATATATATTTGTGTGTGTCCTTGAGTACTTGGTTTATCACTTTCCAACAGCAGAGAAGGCTGTAAAACACAGTACATGCACCAATGATGACAGTAACAAAAAAAAAAATTAACTTTTAACTTTAGGCCTCTCAGTGTCTAATGGCATTGCTCTCATTCTTTTGCATACATCTACCATAGAGCTTACTAATCACCATGATATTTATATATGGTGTTTGTGTATAATACATATACATATATACACACAAAATACCACATCAGGAACAGTAAAAATCCCAAAGGATTTATAAAAGACAAACAAGGTTGGTCAAAATCAGCCTCCAGTTAGGTAGAACGTGTATTTCTGCTTCTGTATTTAAAAAAGTTAAGGACAGCACTAATATCCAAAGTATTCACTAAACACTGATTATCAAAACCCCCTGAATAGCAGGCATGGAAACATGAAGCAATATGCCCAAAAGCATGTGGCAAGCTTGTGGCATAGCTGCAGAACAGATTATTTCTCTAGTGCAAGATACCCTCCCTTGTTGAATACTGTATTTTTCTTACTCTTTGTCATAGTACCCAGCTTTAGCCAGTAGGAAAACAAAATTTCTTTTTCAAAGGTGGTTATAGACCTGGGGCTATCACACAGCTAAAATGTTCACAGTAATAAATTTGATAAAGAGATCAAATACATCCAATAAATGGCATGAAAGGAATGAATATTCCTAGCTGTTATTGTAATGTGAGGGCTCTACCTTGCCTAAATCAGTCATATTTTACACTAAGCTCCTCACTGGCTCATTTAACAGCTTTGGCAACACAAGTCCACTTCAATCTGACACACTGTCTGCTATAAATCATTAGCTCAATCTCACATCAAGCTGTTTTGATTTTGGAGCAGAAACACGTTACAAAATTTCCCCTGAGAGATCAGTCAGCTAAGGAAATTGCTTATTTAAGAGAGCTGATCCTAACAACAAAGGGCTCAATATGGACATTTTGGGACCAGTCAACCCTTTAAAAGAAGACACTGCTTAACTTGGATGTCTCACAGACTTGCAGGTCTCCCAATACTATTAATGTTTGTACAAGGTTACACAATGAATCACAAGGCTCAGTCCTTGTGGCTGAGTGCTGTGTGCTCAGCACCACACCATTATTTTAAAAATCTCCTTTAATTGATTTATGTATCAGAGCATCTGCTGTGTGGATTGCACACAGCTCACACTGGAGGCTGAGAGTAATGGACATTTTGTTCATTGACATTCCTTAAAGGAAATAAAATTCCTTAGAATGAAGTTGGGCTTCTTTCAAGAGCATCCTTTCCCATGGCCCAAACTGCATAAAATCATAAACTATTTAAATGCTTTACATGTCAGAACCCTTGCACAGTTCAATTAAGATTGTAGAGGCCTGAGTCTGACAGTTAAATTTAAGACTTTGGGAGCTAAATTCAAAGGAATGCAGGGTATCTTTGTTTCCCTAAATGTCATTATTAAAAATAATTTCTACAAATTGTACTCAGAGTTTACAATCTAAGACTCAGGGTTTAAATCATAGCAGGATTATTTCTGATTTGAATCTCGGCAGATAAGCTCAATCCTTTGTCCTCTGGAGGTTAAGTTAATGATGGGGTTTTTTTGTGAAGAAAGGTCTTTGAAGACTGCAAGTATACAACCAAGATCCAGGATGGTTTTAAATACCCTCAGGAAGGTCTTTAGACCTTCTGTTCAAAGCAGGATCAGCTATAAGGTCAGACCAGATTGTTCAGATGCTTATCCAGTCTGAACTTGAATACCTCCAGGGATGGAGACTGCACAACTTTGCTGGGCAACCTGCTCCTTGACATGTGTTTCAGTCAGAATTTAATTTGAGAAATGTTTATTGGAGTCTTTCACATAAGAAACTTGCCCATCAGCATGAAGACTTTGAAACCTACATGGGTGTAACAGGTAATAATAAAACAAACACATCTTTATTTCTGTATTTATTTTGTTTTATATTTTAACAAATGTCTTTGATTTGCTAAAATTCAGAAGAGCCAAGCCTTTTAGCTAGCCCTTTGAGAAATGCAGCTCAGACACACTCCTCCAGAAAGCAAGTGTTCTGTATTTGCACTTTCAACACATTCAAGGCTCAGTTGTGCAGTGTGGTCAGACTGCAGAGTTTTAAGCACACAGCACACACATGGATGTGCCTTTTCTCAGTAAGCTCACAGGGAGGCAGCTCACACAGATTTTAGAGCCTTGTTGTAGAGGGCTGAGGCAAACAGAGCTGATCTCTAACACCAGAGTTCCTCCACCAATGCTTGTTATGAAAGTGGGGTCAGGGCAGGCAGGGCAAGTTTCTTACCAGTACTTGGGATGGAGCAGAGAGAATGGATAGGCAGGAATTTAGGACTAAGGATGAGCTTTGGTAGACTCAGAAGTCTCAGGTTTCTCATTTTCAGAGAAATACAAGCTTCCCTATTTTGACTGATTTTGGCTTCAGAGAAAAGTACCTTCCAACTTCAGTGAACATTTGACACCTTTAAAGGTGCAAACAGTGTGAAGGATTTTATCTCACTACTAAGTTTCTAACCCCCTTCCTAGAAGGAAGACATTTTTGCTCCCTTTCCCCACATTTTTGAGTGCCCAGATGGAAGAATCTGGCCTTAAAATGTGTGTGCAGCAAGCTGGGAGCTGTGAGGCCTTGTCATGCCTTCAGCAGTGCTGACATCAGCGAGATGTCTCACTGAAGAGCTTGGCAATTTTACAAGATGGAATTTATTCTTTTTAGTTGGAAACAGAGAGCTTGTCATCAGCCAAAACACATGGCAAACTCCTGCACATTGTAAGGAATCTTCACCAACTCTCTAAAAAGCATCTCTGGGAATCCCACGGTTCTCTGGCACATTTCTTAGGGAAGAGCAAAGCAGGAGGCTTGAGATGTAGCTTTATAAGGTTATAGAATTCAAAGACTTTCAAACCAATTAACTCCAAAGGATATAAACCAGCGACTTATATAATAACGAGTCAAGGCTCACACAGTAACAAGATAATAGGAATTGTCGGCCTTGTGCAGCTAAAAAAATCCATCTTGCCCAATAACCTGCTACAATTAGCTGCCTGAAGCAGTTGCCTAGGAAAGAGTGAAAAGGAGGGAAATGCAAAGAGCAATTAATCTCCTGCCATTCTTCCAGCTGCTAATCAGCTGTGTTGGGGTTTTGAAGCCAAAACCCATACACAGACCAATGGATATGTTTATTCAAGGACCAATGATGCTCATTTTTAACCTAGCTGTATTTCTGACCTGTACAACCCAGTGTTGGAAGGGATAGTACACTTCATCTATGCATCATGGGAAAAGTACTGATTCTATTTCTTCTGTTCTTGAATTCTCTGGCATATTCCTGGAATCTCCTTAATATTTATACCATCAAGTTGCCTTTTAACTGTAATTAAAGCCACAGACTGAAAGGAATTAATTTAAATAATCAGGAAGTCTCTATTGACAATATGTAGAGTCACATGCAATTGAATCACATTCAGTCTGCTCCAGTGGATATTGTACCTGAAAGTGTGACTGTGCTTGTTAAACCTCGAATGGCATTCACTGATTGCTGGGATGAATCTCCAGTCCAGCTTGGGTCAAAGGTATTTTGCCATTGGTTTCATTGGAGTCAGATATTCATCTTTGGCCTGGCACCCACATTTCTTGCCTTGCTCATACCCACTGTCAGGGGCTGTCAGGGCACCACCTCATGTGATAACCCCTCTGCAGGCTACAGGTAACAGAGCCCAGAAGAAGACCCACCCACAGACACGTTTTAGCCAAAAGTAGAGTCAGTATTTGCATGTGGAACTTCCCTGGGTTTCTCTGGAAGCTCTTTGTGAATCCACACCAAGGTAGGTTCAATTAGCCCTTCCAGAGGTAGATGTCACAAATCTAGATTTTGGCTGATCCTCACTAGACTGCAGTTTTATCTCCAAATAAATTGCAACCGTCTGCCAGTCCACATCTCTGTGCAGCTGTCCACAGTCTGCTACAACAAACCTGATGGTCTGGCAGTGTCACCTGACAAGGCTGTTTGAAACATTATAGTACCTGTGTAAAAACCCACAGATGAAAGGCTCCATATTCAAAACAAACTGTCTTTACACTGCTTTCTGTCCCTGTGGAACAATAGACCATGGTAGGAATTTAAAATGGAGACATGAGCTGTTTTTATCTTGTGGGGAATTTTTTTTAAAGCATGACATATTTAATGTATTTTATACCTCCATCATCATGGAATTAGGAATTTTTCCAAATAAACACAGTATAGCCCTACTGATCTTGCTCAAAGTTCTTATTACAATGTCACTGTTAATTTTCTGAAGTACTAGCTTTTATTTCAGTCTTCTTGACTGATTATTTTATTTAACCTGTTTCATAACATTATATAAAATGAAAAAGTAGACCTATGTCCGAAGAATAAGTATATGAATAAAATATTATTATGGACTTACCAACAACTGTAAGGTTGACTTGTGCTTGTCTGCTGCCAAGTTTGTTCTCTACAACTAGGGTGTAACATCCACAGTGCTCCTGCTTTGTTGATGATATTGTTAGCTTGCTGCTGTTTTCAGCATTCTCAATTTTAATATATTCATTTTCTTGAATCTGCAAAATTAAAAGAAAAATTGTGTGATAGATTTCTTTGTAACTGAAGAGTGTTATCTGCAGATAATTCTATTACAGAAGTATGTGCAGCTGTGTAATCTGTTATGTAAACTGTGTAATCAACAGAAATCACCTAGAAATGCAGTGAACATCATAATGCCTCCAGTACTGAGAAGGCCACAGGGAGCACTAGTACTGCTGGAACCCCACTAAGGAACAGGAGTGCAGCTTTTTAACTTCTGTTTGACAGGCTGAAAGGGCAAACTGTCCAAAGAGCAAAGTTTGGTCTCACATATATTAGAGACACCACAGTGGAACAAGCATTTAGCCTTAGTTCATTTGCCATTCCCCTTCTGCCCAATGTGCAGGCCATCCATAGCTGTGATTTTCCTCCTGTTTAACCAGGCTTATTCTGTACTTCCACACAAACCAGGGTTACAGTTTCTTGGGTTTGAACACTGGAAGACAATGTTATATGAAATGGAGATACAACATTACAGCTGTACACAGAGACATTCAAAGAGCAGATTGAATTTTCCCATAGCATTTTAATTTTCTGGAGAAGTAAAAATCCAAATCTCCGCTGAATAACATAGGCATAGTTTTTAATTGGAACAGAGCTATCATAGCATAAATGGCCAAGGTGACTTAGATTTTAATCAGCACTAGCTGGAGACACGACAGTTCTTAAAAAACCTCATAATGATACACAGCAATTATAGAAGCTGTACACTGTGTTCTTATGAAACAGACAACACAATGTCAATGCCCTTCTTCCTCCCACCACTTCCTTCTTAGATAAGTGACTCTTCCAAGCCATTCTCAGAATTTAATTAAAAATGAAGGCTATTTAGTTTGCCTTATCTCGTCCCATGTATTCAGAGAATAAGAAATCAAAATTTTCAGAACAAGACTTTCACTGCTCTTTCCTCAACTGAGACAAAACACATGCACTGCTATCTACCCAAAAGTAACTTTAGAAAAATCTTCTTACAATAACTCAAATACAAAGTTAGCAAATGGGGTTATGTAGGGTTAAATTATACTGAAAGTTGTTCCACCCTGCCGACATAATTCTGAGATTCTGAACTGTCTTTTACATTTTGCTTCATTAAAATTGGTCAAGAGGTGATGGTAGAACTAGATCTGCATTATTCAGAGAAATCCCAGAAAGGATACAGAGAAAGCCCTGAAGAGAGACAGAGAAATCCTTGAAAGGAAGAAGAGACAGCACTGAAAGGATGCTCAGTGGTTTGCAGAGATTGTAGGGAACATGGGTTGGATCCTTGGGATCCTGAATGTCAGTCACTGGTCATAGTTAGGAAGCTTTAACAGCTGGAAGTGTTCAGTGATGGACTCAGCTAATGAAACAGGCTTTCAAGGCTTTTCAAGGCTTTCCAAGATTTTCCAAGACTTTCCAAGTCTTTCCAAGGCTTTCCCCTCTTTAGCTCAGCACAGTTCCAGCACTCCTCCACTACACTGCCATACAACAGTATGGGTCGAAGATTCATGACATTCCCTTTCTTCAAGCAAAAGATACTCTTTTGGAATATACCTGAGAGAGGCCACTGTGGCTCTCCTGCACCTGGGGGAATGGGAGGAGGAAACATGGAGAGGATGCAGCAGCAAACAGCAGCAGGGCTGAAATCACAGCCCACCACTTGCTGGATCTGCTCAAATAACCACTACAAATAACTCCCAATAAATTGTCAAAACACTTGGCAGGTTTTCACTTGTAGGACTGGGAATGGAACAGAGTTGAAATCAACCACGTTATAGAAAAGGAAGAAATCCAAGCATAAAACAATATGTGGTGAAGTCTAAGTGAAAAATAAAGCAAAATTATGGTGCAGCACATGAGACAGTAAGTAGCTCTCCTTTAAAATTAGTAAATGAGAGACTGCTGCCCTCACTTGTCCTCTGCAGTGTTTGGTAACCTTCCTGAAATTTTTTTTCTTTTGTATCTCATTCACCAGAATGAATAATTTTAAAACTTTTGCAATTTTAATTTATAATTTTGCAATACCTCCCTTTGTCTCATAGTGGATAACCAAAGAAGAAAGTATAAAGATGGTAAAAATAGCATTTTACAAAGGAGAAAATATCTTGTATCATAGGCAATGGATCTGATACGGGCATTAGGAGCTGCTGGTCCCTGTTATCACATAGATCTTGTATATGTAAAAGACCCTAAAATCTAGATAAATAGGATTGTTGTATTCAACAATGAACTCAGAATTCTGCACAAATCAGAAACTCATTTTTGAGGGGTACATTTTATCTAAATGTTAAGACACAGCTTAGCAAAATCAAACACTGAATGTCACTGAAGCTTCTGAGACCTATGTTTTAAGACAATCAGTTAACTTCAGTCTTGAAGCTAAAGAAATTTAAGGAAATATAAGAGCTCAGGAAAAAACCCACCCTTTCCCCTAAAGTAAGAGGTTATTTAGAGTTAGCAAGGATGGACTCTGGAATACCCTTTGCACTAACAAACTGTTTTGAATTCTTTCAATTAAATGCTGACATGTCTGGATTTAGAGTCTAAACTTCCTTCTAGGAGGAGATGTTTTTATTTGTCTTCTATAGAGTGCATAACAAGTTCAGAATGAAATAAACAGAACAGCAGCTACACCAGATATTTATATTTGCTCTGTCCTAACATGACACTTCATCTTCCAGTCTGAACTTGCATATTGGGTTATTTGATTTAAAGTGATTTTAAATAGCTTTGTTAAAGCAACTCTCTTTAGATACTGCCCTTATGGACATGTGATAGAGTTAAAAGATATTAATTCAAATAGAAGGAACCTTAAACCTAGGGAGTGAGGGCACTAATGGCATGGATTGCTGTTGTGACCTGTATGGTGACATTTGTGTTGCAAGACAACTCACTTAAGTTTTTTTATGTGGTATTTGGTCTAAGGCTTTTCACAAAGATACTATCATTTATTATGAGAGGAGACAGGCAGCAAAGGGTCTAAACTGTAGCAAGAAAGATTTGGGTTTGGCATTAGGAAAAAAAATTCTAACACTATGGCTGTATAAACACTGCAATAATTTGCTAATGAAGGTTGTGAAATCTTCATCAGTGAAATGTTTTCAGTAGAGGTGAGGAAAACATCTGCAGGAACAACATGGACTTTGCCAATTCCTCAGGAAGAGAGATGGAAAAATGGGAGATAGTCATTGGTGTTCCTTTCCAGCTCTGCCTTTTGAATGACTGTTAAAAAGAAATGAGAAAATTTACCTGCTTACGGAATTTCATCCAGGTGCAAGTTATGGGTGCTGTTCCTACCACCTTGGCAAACAATTCCACTGATTCACCTGCACGGACTTTTCTGTCTTCTGGGAACTGAGTAATCTGAGGAGGAGCAGCTGGACGGAAAAAATAAAATAAATAAAATATCCATTTAAATTACTATAAGTTTTTTTTAAATTCAAGGCACATATATTTCTCAGTTCAGCTGTTTCAGAGCAGCATTTGAAACCCAGATAAGCAGGTACCTGTTGCTTGCAATGAAAAAAATTCAGTGGATTTGTTAAATCTAGGGGAGTGAGGCAATAATAATTTACCCACCCAAAGTTTGCTCATGCAAGACCAAGGTACAGACATCCAAAAACCAAAAACATTGGCACCTACCACCAATTCCAAATATACAGCTTATGAAATTTTGTTGTGTGTTTTTCAGAAATTTTTTTCTTTTGAACTTTACATTTTTGAAGAACAGCTCCAGCTACCTTCTTATCAATTTGCAGCTGAGGGGCTCTGCAAACCTGCTCCCTGATGTCATCAACAGAATTCAGAAAATTTAAGACTCAAGATCTGCCTATGAGGATTCTGGATTCAGTAGCCAGACAAATAATATGTGGCACAGAAACATCATGAGAGACAAGAAAAGAAATTGATGTCTTTCTCCATCACTCTAAATTTTGCCATGAGCAATGATGGATCTTTTTGTTTGTGCATCACAGTGCTTCTTTTAAACCTTGCAGTCCCATTTATTCCCCTCTATTCCTGAATTCCTGCTCTTCCCTCTCACTGCCTGA